>NC_080782.1:235154727-236568894 GCF_028018385.1 Neofelis nebulosa
CTAGCTGTCTATTCTGAAGGATCAAGGACAGAACTCAGAGCCTTCATAAGACAGAGCACTTCTTAAATACACATAGGTAGCTTACGTAACTCGTCCTCAAGTGGGAAAGTCAGGGCCTTTCTTTCTTTCCAGTAATTCCCAGCATAAAATCTCTACAAGGCTGCTATGTCCCAGCTTAGAAGCCAGGCGAGAGCACATCTCCCGGCATGTGTCTCTGCACTAGTGACACTCGAGTGAGGCCCCAGGTGGCGCCCTGCTGGTGGACGGGCCCGCTAGGCTGTGGCTTGTGCTCCGTGGTTTCCATTCACCACACCCCAACACGAGCTTTTGCTCAGAGGGCTCCCTCCAAGCACCTTCTCCTGCTGGTGACCACAGATCTTCAGACCAGAAGTCTTTTAGTGGACATGGAGGAAAAGGCACTCTGCGTAAAAGCGGGAATGAGCAGCCCACACAGAGGCACAGAACTAGTTGATACCTGCACACGTTTGAGACGTATTGAGGGGCCGGGAGATCGGTAAGGCTACAGCAGGTGCAAACGTCGACTCACGGGAGCTCTGCTCTGCATGCTTAGGAGGAAAGACGCTGGGGCTCAGTTTCTAATCTTAGCAGCAGCAGGGTAACTCTAGCTGTAAGCTATTCTGTTCTCTGATCTCAAGGTCTACAGCACCGCAAGCAGGCAGGTGTGTCCGGTTTCCACAGGCCTCTAGAAAAGGAGAATGCTAACCTGAGAAGCTGAATAAAGTGTTGTCCAAGAGGAGAGTCTAAAGGACAACAACAGTACTTATCATAACTCTGGCCTGGGCCTGGTGCCTCCTGAGTTCCCAAGCCCCCGGGGACCGCCACCATCCAGGATGTTTATTTGGAAGCAGTCCGAGGAGGGCAGCCTGAATGTTCATGATCATGAACGTTCGCAATAATGGAGGGCCACTCAGCGCTCGCCCGAGATTGAAAGGGCGCTCTTCACAAATGCCAGTTTACTTTTGGGATGTCACAAGCAGACGACGTGAAATAACACACCCGTTAGAAGGTGGGCATTGGGGCATCAGAGGCTTGGGGACTTGGAAAGAAGAGCCAAGAATGGGGCTGTGCAGGTGCTCCCAGAAGCACAGCGGACCCCTGTCTCCTTGCATGAAAGGCAGTCCTGGGAGCGGGGAGGGGAGGGCAATGGCTGGGACGGGGGGCAGCACAACCCTGGGCGTCCTCTGTAGTTGCTCTGGGATGCACTGCCCTCTCTGATAAGACGGCCGGGCTGAGGTTAACCAGCGGGATTCATGCCTTCATTCAGCAGGTGCGCGGAGGGCAGGCACGGCCAGGCAGACATCTACCGCTGCCTAAGCAGCCTGGAGGACAACTCTAATTTCGCGCTGGAGAGCACGCTCTCTGGAGCCAGGCCGGGTTCCACCCTGGCTTTTCTGTGACCTCTGGGTCTCGGTTTTCTCAGCCATAAGATGGGGACGATAATGGGACCCACCTCGGAGGGCTGGTGTGAGGACTAAATGAGTTAGTAGAGGTAGAGGGTTAAGAGCAGTCCCTGGAGCCTCACGAGGGCTAGACGTGCGTCTGCTTGTGATTATCGCTGCCCTCGCGGAATACGCAGATGAGAAAGAGAAGACCCGAGGAAAATTAGTCTGTTCGACCGCGATAAGCGCTGAACAAGGAAGGGACACGAAGAGTGTGTAGGCGGGGGTGGGGGTGGGAAGGGGCTGTAATTTTAGACAAGGCAGGGCCTCACTGAGAAAGCGACTGGAGGAAAATCCGGCTGAGACGGAAAGAGGGAGCCACGGAAGGTCCAGAGGGAGACCATTCCAGGCAGAGGGCACAGCAAGTGCGCCAGCGCCCGGAGGCGGGGGGGGGGGGGGGGGGGGGGGGGGGGGGGGAGCCCGCCTGAGAAGAAGGGAGAGGGAGGCCAGGGCGGCCGGAGGAGAGGGAGAGAGAGGACGGCAGGACGCAACGAGGTCGGAGGGAGGGTGAACCGCGCAGGGAAGCTCACCTACGGAGCGGGACTTCTCGCGGGGGGGGGCAGCGCTGGCTCCCCTCCACCTTCCACCTGCGGGTCCCAACAGCACAGCCGGAGCCCGAGCCCGAGACACTGACCTGCTCCTGGTGCTGACACCGGATCCGCAGCAGCTGGGCGTGGTGCCCCTCCTGCAGGCGCATCGCCTCCGCCTGGAACCGCACCTGCAGGCTCTCCTCCAGGTCCTGGAGCTCCGCCTGCTGCCGCCAGCCCAGCTCGCGCACCTGCTCCTCAAACCTCCACTCCAGGTCCTCCTTCTCCTTTTGCAGTTTCTCACACTTGGCCGCGTTGAAGGCTGGTGCGGAGGGGGGAGAATGACATCTTTGTGACAGCTGGTTCGGGGGCAGCCAAAAGGATCGACCCCGAGGGTCTTTAATACCCGCCGGGCGGATCACCGAGGTCAACGTCTGCAGAGCTCCGCGGTTTGCAAAGCGCTTCGCCTCCTACCCCGCTGGATCCTTGCCCCAAACCCCGGGGGTTGAGGTCGAACCTGAGCCCCGGGGAGCTCTGGTGACTTACCCGAGGGCCTTCGGGGTGCGGAGACAGAGCTGCGGAGGCAAACCCGGGCTTTCCGACCGCAAGCCCCGGGTTCCCGCACTAGAGCCGGCTTCCTCTGAGGGTCCGTGGACCCGAGGCATCAAAACATTGGGCATTTGTTCAAAGTGCTAGGTGCACCCTCAAAATATTGGGCATTTTGCTAGGCGCACCCTGAGTGGATTAGAACCCCGAGGGGGAGGGGCTCAGGATGTCAACTTTTCACAAGGTCCCAGGCGACTCTCCTGCCCATCAAGGTTTGGGACCAGGGTGTACCTGGGGGCTGGAGACAGGACAGGACGGGAAGGGGGCGGTGGGGTGAGGGCAGGGGCGAGGGAGGACACGGATCCTTGAAGGCTGTTCCCTCCAGGCCGCATTGCCCGATGGGACTATCTCAAGGCAAGATCGAGGTGGGGACAGTGACGCAGTTTCACGGACACCATTCTTCTCCACCGGAGGGACTATAACCGCTCAGAACCCCTCTGCATGGGCTGCCCCTGCAGCCGCTCTGGCTTAGCGTCTATGCCTCCCCCGGGCTGCAGGCAGGCATGACTGCTTCCGTTTTAAAGACGGCTGCCTCGACTACGAACGGCTTCCAAGAAGGAGAAAACACCTGGACAACCCACCATGGTCAGTTCAAGTGGAGTCGCTAACACCCAGCTCGTGCACACAGATGCCAGGGTGCACGTGCACCCCATGTGCCTTCCACAAAGACTGGGTGCGACCGTGCTCTCCGCTCCGCGCTGCAAGCTGGGGAAACACTGCCATTTACTTTGTAACTGAGTGCGTGGGTATGTGTGCTGGTTAACTGGGAGGGTGGGTTAGGATCAGGAATATACACCCAAGGCTGGTCACACAGCCTTTGAAAACGCCCGAATCAGAAGTCCCTCCCCCCCTGACAAGGCGGCTCATTCAAGGGCTTCTTTGTCGCATTTGGCTCTTAAAAAATTATTTAATTAGCATGGAGATGTTTATTTATTTGTTTTGAAACAGAGAGTGAGCACAAGTTGGGGAGGGGCAGATATAGAGGATCCCAAGCAGAGCCGGACGCAGGGCTTGAACTCACAAGACCACGAGATCATGACCTGAACTGGAACCGAGAGTCAGATGCTTAACCAAAGGAGCCACCCAGGTGCCCCTAGCACGGAGATGTTTCAAAACGTGTTTTCCTTGGTAAAATGAGTGGCGGTTGGCTGGAGGTCACATAGGCACGTTGTCCTGTGTGAACCATGTGTAAGAATCTGGCCAGCCCCGCAGCCTAACACCGTCCCCATGGCCTTCCTGTTCTAGTGTTTTCCCACATCCCACCATCTGATGGAGGGTTCCAGTGCGCAATCTGGAGAGGCTGTCTGCACGATTTACCAACGTGATCAGGGTATACCAAGGGTAGGTCGGTGGGTGCCATCGTGTAAGCTGTCTTAGAGAATTTAAAAGCAATAACCGAATCAACTTTGAAAGCCTTCTCCTTTTTGTTACCTTATACCAGCAATTCTGAAGAATGCCTGTGAAAAATAATCCTCCTCAAAAAAGTCTTTTGTTGGCCTAAGTTCTAAATAATTGCTACAATTACTGTGGAGGTTTTGTTTTGTTTTGTTTTGTTTTCATTTTGTTTTGAACGTTTATTTATTTTTGAGAGACAGAGAGGGACACAGCATGAGCAGGAGAGAGGGGCAGAGAGAGAGGGAGACACAGAATCCGAAGCAGGCTCCAGGCTCCGAGCTGTCAGCACAGAGCCTGACGTGGGGCTCAAACTCACGAACTGTGAGATCATGACCTGGGCCGAAGTCGGACGCTTAACCAACTGAGCCACTCAGGTGCCTCACTGTTGAGGTTTTTAAAAATAGTTTTTGTATTTAAAAAAAAATTACAGACAAAACTTGGCTGTACAGTACAAGTTATTATACATTATTATATAAATGACTTTTTCCTGCTGAACCATTTGAAGTTTATTTTAAAGTTTTAAAAAATATTTTATTTATTTTTGAGAGACAGAGAGGGAGAGAGAGAGAATGAGTGGGGGAGGGGCAGAGAGAGAGAGAGGGAGACACAGAATCCAAAGCAGGCTCCAAGCTGCCAGCACAGAGCCTGAGGCGGGGCTTGAACCCACAAAGCCTGAGATCATGACCTGAGCCGAAGTCAGACGCTCAACCGACTGAGCCACCCAGGCGCCCCTTCCGGCTGAACCATTTGAAAGTAAGACACCGACCTGCTGTCACCAACCCTGAATTCCTTAATGTATATTCCCTACAAACAGGATATTCTCCTCCATAACCACAATAGAATCACTAAAATCGGGACATCAACACAGATCTGATAGTGTTATCCAACGCTCAGACCCATTTAAATTTCACTAACTGTCCCACTAATAACCCTTTCCAGAAAAAAAGGATCTGGGTGCAAAACACGAGTTACATTTAGCTGTATGGTCTCCTTACTCTCCTTCCGTCTGGGGAACTCCTTGGTCTGTTCTGGTCTTTCAGGACCTTGACACTTTTAAAGACGAAAGGCCATTTCTTTCGTAGAATGTCTCTCCATCTGGTTTGTCTGAGGATTCCTCACTACTAGATTTGGGTCACGCGTGTTTGGCAGAAATAGCACAGAAGTGGCACTGTGTTCTTCGCGAATATTAATAACGTGGATCATCTTTAAAACGAAATTTCTTTTTAACGTGTTTACGTAGTGAGTCAGGGAAAGAATGCTTATTACTGATTATCGCAAGGTTACGTTGCAAGTGATTCTGCAGGAGGCCGCACTCCAAATGGCCCATCTAGAGTGTCAAATATGCTAGCGATGCCCCCGAGTGTTGTTGTCACATCTGCTGTGAGTATATCTTTTAGGTGAGGTTTACCTAAGGGACAGATTGCTGGGGGTGCACTGGGCTGACCATCGGGTAGGAAGACGGCCTTTGACTGCTTGCTGATAAATACGAGAATGAATAGTAGACTCAGTGCGAGGCTTTCTGGTGCCTGGCAGTGAGGTTGTGGTGGAAAAAGGTCGAGGGTTCACTGGAGGCGACGGTCCCTGAATGTGACAGTAACTAACAGCCACAGGGGCTCAGCAGCAGTGGGACAATGCCTGCGCCCACAAGGTCTGGCTCCCTGGCTTTAGCAAAGCTCCAGCTTTTCCCAAAGACCCTCCAGCCAGGGAAAAGTTGTTAGGGGTCTCACCGGGGACTGTAGCTGGTGAAAAAAGCTATCAGGATCCACAGGCTAGGTAAGAGGTGCGTATATAACGACAGGTTTACCCGGGGTGACTGGATTTTAATAGCACAGGATGAAGACCATGGAATGTGCATTTAATAAGAGTTCGTAGCTGGTAGATTGAGACAAAGTCAAACTGAGGCAAGCAGAGGGGCAATAATTTTACCTAACGCCCGGGGAGCCCCCCAGTAATGAGCCCCAGGGTGGGTGTCCGGGTGCACGAGGCCTCTCTGGAGGCTTCTCTTGTTTCTGTAATTTGGATGAACTGACTTCACGGTGGTCTTTGCCCCACGTACCACGCACCCGTGGATGAGGTCAAATGAGGCAATGACCATACGCTGCTTGTATTTAAAGTAGGTCTACAGAGCAGGGCACACATAGGTGATCCAAATGACCAAAAAAAAATATACAAATAGATGGCCAGCACCATTCAGGATTAAATACGTGCACACCAAAGCAAAATGCAATTTTTCATCTGTCATCTGTGAGGCTGAGAAAGGTGAAATATTTTGATAACACAGGATGGGTATGAGAAAAATGGCACCCAAAGGACCATTCGTGGGAATATAATCGATTAGCCGTTTTGGAGGGCGAACATAGCTTTCAGCTTTACATGAGAGGGACAGGAGCATTCAGGGGTGACAGCTAAAGAACACGGCATTTCTTTTTGGGGTGATAAAAGTGTTCTAAATAGACCGTGGTGACAGGTGCACAACTCTGTACCAAAACCACTGAATTATACACTTTACATGCTGAACTGTGTGGTATGAAAATTATATCTTGATAAAGTTTTTACAAAAAAAGGGAAAAAATTAAAATATAACATGGGGCGCCTGTGTTGCTCGGTCCATTAAGCATCCAACTCTTGGTTTCGGCTCAGGTCATGATCTCACGGTTCCTGGGTTCAAGCCTCGCGTCGGGCTCTGTGCTGACAGTGCAGAGTCCGCTTGGGATTCTCTCTCTCTCTCTGCCCCTCCCCTGTCTCTCTCTCTCAAAAAAAAAAAAAAAAAAAAATATATATATATATATATATTATGGCAGGGAAAACACCTTAGAGGATAAATGTAGATGTCTTTATAGAAGGAAAGGTCATACTCTGATTTGAACACTCTTTATAACAATAATGAGGATATATGCTGGCAAAATAAAATGAAAATGAAAACCCCACCACTATGCTGTCCTATACACACATACACACATACCCGGATACATGTGGAATATAATAGAACTTCACCATTTTCACCACTTCTTAACTAGAGATAGATTGAGCATACAAAACTCAAATGAAAATAATAAGAAATGCTAATCATGTATTTTGGCCTTGATAAAGTACTACTTTCTCTGAGAAAAAGTTTATATATTACATAGTCATATCAGTATCATTAATTCCAGAAAATCAAGGCAGTAAGTTGACTCTACAGATTGTGTCGACGGAATGAAACAGATCAAAAAGTAAAGAAATAAATAAAAGGAGGGGTGCCTGAGTGGGTCCCTCGGTTAAATGTCCGGCTTTGGCTGAGGTCATGATCTCACAGTTCATGAGTTTGAGCCCCGCTCTGGGCTCCATGCTGGCACTGCAGAGCTGGCTTGGGATTCTCTCCCTCTTCCTCTCTCTCTGTGCCTCCCCCACTCGCACTTTCTCTCTCTCTCAAAAGAAATGCACTTAAAAATTTTTTAAAAAGAAACAGAAGCCCCTTAGTTACGCTGGAAAAAAGAAATTAAATAGAGCATGTCTTTGAACCCAACAATTTCACAAGTGCAGAAAAGAAGTTGATCAAGGAAGATTACCACCACATGATTTGCCTTAGGAGGAAGTGTGGGCTAGTTAGATAAGTGATAAATCCGATACGCATGAACAGTGGGGTCTAGGTAACCAGCAAAAAGATAAGGTAAATCGTTTTGTGCCATTACGGAAGGATATCTGCAACGTGTTGTTAAACAAACAAACAAACAAACAAAGGCAAGATGCAGAAATAATGTGAGAGTGTAATCCTACTTGTAATGAAACTGTATCTATATTTCCACCTCTCTTCCCTCGGGAGGTTGTGTGCTTAATCATAGGACTCACTGTCCAATATGCATTTAATAAACAGCTTTATGATATGTTTGCGTGTTTTTTTTTTAGATGTTTATTTATTTTTGACAGAGAGAGAGACAGAGCACGAGCGGGGGAGGAGCAAGAGAGAGAGGAAGACACAGATTCGGAAGCAGACTCCAGGCTCCGAGCTGTCAGCACAGAGCCCGACGCGGGGCTCGAACTCACACACCGCGAGATCATGACCTGAGCCGAAGTCAGAAGCTCAACTGACTGAGCCACCCAGGCGCCCCTGTGTTTGCATGTTTTAAGAGTTAAAAAAATGCTGAAAAAATTACTATCATAATTAACGAAAAGATGGGGTTTGAAAAGGTTATGGTATCCAGTGGTCAGAACTGACAAGACTCTGATCTTACTTGCTATTTCATTTATATTAGTGACAGGACGATTCACGGGCCTGGCAATCTGCCTGGGGGCTCAGAAACGATTGTTTTCATCCCAGGGCTGTCCCTGACCTGCACTGTTGCCTTAAATAAATGAGCTGTAAAGGCCTCGGTTTTGCTGTCTATAAAGTGGCAAGGTAATTTTTTTTTTTCACAGCTCCAATCCCCAAATTCCTGGTTGTTATCACATACAAGAGGTGAGACTTCTGTTCTTTCCATGCCTCCATGTTGTAAGGCCCAGGCCTGCAGAAGATATTTACTCGGAGGAACAGCTGGGGCCCCAAGGGGGACGGCCCCAATAATGGAGTCTCTAAAGAAATAAATAGCCTCTCTCTTCCGGTAAATCTTCAAAAATGTACCTATTCAGGCATTCTGCGGACAGATGAGTGCCGGCTAATTTAGCAGCCTTAGACAACATCTGGAGTCTCACTCTCCTTCCTTCCTTCTTTCTTACTATTCGTGTGGAAGCAGTTGGTACTTTATAGCGAGACGCAAACACCGTAACAATCAATCCATAGAACCTAGGAGGATAAGAAAATAATTTCAAAAATATCAGGGTTTTGGTTGGCCAAGACAATGTAACGCTTGTAATTCATGAAGCAATGGTTTGAAAGCAAAAGCAGGATTAGAGTCTGTTGTGCAACTTTAAATAATTGAACATATGTATGTAAGAATATATATAGTGGTGTGTACGTATATACTATATTATTAAAGCTGAATTTAGCACATCCTGAGACATACATAATACACAGATACCCATCTATCAACCTGTGAGCGTAACACATGAAGATATGGTGATCTCCGGGACACTGGCAGAGTAAAATTGCCGTGGAACCATTTGTAAAACGAGCATCATCTTTACCACAGTTCATAAATCCACCGAGAGGGGAAAAACTCAGTGAGGAAGATCAGTTTTTATTTTTATTTTTTTGCAAGACAGAGAGAGAGAGAGAGCGCGAGAGCCCTCGTGCACGTGTGAGTGGGGAGGGGCAGAGAGGGAGAGAGAAAATCTTAAGCAGACTCCACGTCCAACATGGCCCTCAACGCGGGGCTCGATCCCATGACTGTGAGATCATGACCTGAGCGGAAATCAAGAGTCAGACGCTTAACCGACTGAGCCACGCGGCCTCCCCAAGATCAGTTTTCTTTAAATAATTGCCCCGAACGTCATTGGACTCGTTACAACTTTTACTGGTTTGCCAAAGAGGGAGCAAACGTGTAGTTACAGCACTGGCTCTGTGATCACGAGAAAAGCTTAAGGGAAAATAGGATACTGCCTTTTGCATCATAAGGAGTGCTTTCGTTAGAACAATTTGTAAAATCATCTAAATATAAAGAGGCAATGCTCTATATAAATAAATGCTCCTATTATAATAGTCACCGAATTCATATGTTGAAGTGTTAACCCCCCAGGACCTCAGGATGTGGCCATGTTTGGAGATAGGATATTTACAGAGGTAATTCGGTTACAACGATGTCATTAGGGCTGGCGCTAATCTAATATGACTGGTGTCTTCATAGGACACAGACGCCTATGGAAAGAAGATGATGTGACAGGGGAAGCCAAGAGGGCAGGGGCCTCAGAAGGAACCGACTCTGCCAACACCTTGATCTTGGCCTGCTAGCCTCCACAGCTGTGAGAAAATTGATCTCGGTTGTTTGAGCCACTCAGCCTACAGGCCTTGGTCACTGCCTAGGAAACTAACCTAGTCACTATCGTTACGTATAGATGGAGGGAGATCCCACAGTCACACAGAAGGTGGGGAATAATTAAACGGACATAATAACTTCCAAGGAAAAAACTGAAAAATTGCCCATCCTCTCGCTACACAGAAAAGATGAAATTTTCAACTGCATGATCGCTTCATAGCTGTTGCACTGGTGTGGATTCTTCGTATTCTGTTAGGCGCTTTCCTTGTCTTTGTGCTCAACATTTTTATGGCTACCTCAGATTCTCACGTTGATGTACCATAATTTACACGCCCTTATTGCTGGAAATTTGGTTCACGTCACCCGTACACTATTTTGATTTTTTCACTGGGATAAATCCCCAGGAGGGCAGTTACAGGGGGTTAAAGTTTATGAGCATCGTTAGGCTAGGAAGTTTTTGTTTTTTGTTGTTGTTGGTTTTTAATGGCAGTGATTCTGTAACAAACCAGTGCCCGCCAGGGGGAGCTATAATGCCTGAAAAATGCCCTTCGGTGGCAACTGCCTTTGTCCACACTTGTCAGATCACCGTGACAAGCAGGAGGCAAACAGGGTCCGTCCACAAACATGGTGCCTGGGATTTGGCCACACTGTCCTCCACAGCCCTGCCCTCGGTTTCTCTCTAAGATCTTCCTTTTGATGAAAATGTCATGGAGAAAGAAAAGGCGGGGCTGGAAACGGAACGTGAAGGGTTCAGGTACTGAGTAGAAATGAGAGAGAAGGAGACAAGGGAGAGAGTCCTGGGTCTCCTATCATCTCTGCAGGTCCGGCAGCATCTCCAGGGCCTGGGGACAAAATGGGCGTTTGTGCAGTTACCAAGTGCCTCCTAGGTGCCAACCACCTGATGCACCTGCCCCACCTGGATAGGTTCTGGTAGCAGCCTGATCTCCATTCGCAAGGGACCAGGCGGGGGCTGAGAAAGGTCAAGGACCGGATCCAAGGCCACCGTGTGAGTGGGCCAGGCCACACAGAGCAGGCGCTGGAGCCCTGGCCGGTGCCTCCCCATTCCCACTGTCCCTCTGGAGGGGGCCGCCCCGGGGGGCCAGGGTTGTAAGATCTCGGCTGTAAGGCAAGCCCCTGGCATTGCACCCTTCAAGCACTCACTGTTTTGAATTGCAGTACATCTCTTGACCTGTCTGTGTCCCTCACCCGGGGGATAGAATCCTGTCCACAGGCAGACCCACAGCCAAGAGGCAGTAACGGAACTTACCGAGCACCCGCCGTTTGCCACACCCGGAAGTAGGCACACTGTGGACAAGACACACTGTCATGGGGGGCAAACAAATGAGCAAGACTTTTACATAGAACTTTAGAGAGCTGAAGCTTTCTTTCAATAGCTGCAGAGAAGTGGAAGAAGGGCCATGCTGGCAAAGGACCAGGGAAAGGGCAGGTTAGTTTGAGCTGCGATGGACAAGGGAGGTCCCTTTAGGAAGGCAGCACCCGAACAGCAGTGAATGATGAGAAAGAGCAGTGCATAGAGAGCTGGAGGGAGGGAGTCTCATGCAGAAGGTACCACCAGTGCAAAGGTCCTGAGCCTGGACCCTTTCGGAGCACAGAAGGAACAGAAAGACTGCCACAGGGTTCGAGTGTCTGTGACGGAGAGCATGGGGGAAGGTGAAGTTCAAGAGACAGACGGGGTCAGATCACTTAGGGCCCACGGTCCCTGGGGAGGAGTTAGGGTTCTACTCTGGTACAGGGGGATGTCCAGATAGTACCAAACAGGGGATAACAAGAGCGAAGTAAGCTTTTGCAAGATCCCTCTGGCGGCTGCATGGACGACAGACTGTAGGAAGCAAGAGGCGGGACAAGAACAGCAGTGAGGAGGATGTATTTGGAGCCCAGGCAAACCTCATGGTGCCTGGGACTAAGGCTATATAATAGGCTGAGGAACGACGGATGTGTGCTGTATTTGGGAAGCAAAGCCACCTTGACCCGCTCGTGGATTAGAGGAGGGAGAGGAAGGAAGTCAGGAAGCATGACTCAGGATACTGGTCTGAGCAACGGCTGGGGGGGGGGGGGGGGGGTCTGCCATTTAAGGAAACGGGAACATAGAGTTAGGAGTTCCACTGGGGAGAAATGCTACGCATTAGGCACCGAACAAACCTCTACTGAACTCACACGTGAATTTATACACATATGAGGGTCCACAGTTCACAGATGCTATGGGGGGATTTTCCTCTGGTCCATGGTACTCAGGAAGGGCTTTCCCGGATGTTGTTGAAAAACACAAAACTCGGGACTCCTGAATTTTGACAAACCCACTTAGTGATTGATGATGGTCCTCTGTATGGCATTGGTTCCTATGCTGTGATCTATTTTATTAAAGTGTTGAGGTGTTAAAAGCCTGAGACCTTGATAGACCCTAGTTATTAAGTCTCTCCCAGCAAAGCAGGGGCAGTTTGACAGACGTGTTTTTCTCCCTGCGGGTGTGTAAATGGTTTCTGGAAGAATGCACAAGGTCTGGCTGCGGTAAGGTAAAGATTTTCCAGATGCTAGGAGTTTTGACTGCTACGTCACAGATCCAGAAAGATTTCTTGTCTAGGAGTGTTTTAAAGTGCACGAACATTTTACTTAGCTGTTCGTCAAATTTTGGGAACACAGCCCCCCAGACTGGATGACCATATATAGGAGACTTCAACAGAGGTCGACCAACAGAGGTCATTATGTGCTAAAGATGCTTTCGCCCAGGCCGATATTAAATAACTCTTTCCACACCCTGATTCCTGAATAGTACAGTTTCCACATGACAGAAGACGAGAGTGGGGGCTGCAGGAGGTGGGGGGAGATATGAAAGTCCAGGGGGAAGGAGAGAGGACACAGGTAGCAAGGAGCCCTCGAGGTGAGGTGGAGGGGGGAGGAACACTGGTCTCCAGGCAGGCCTCTGCTCCAGCCCGTTGACACGGGCTGTGGGAGTTTTAGCATCTCACTCAACCTCTCTGGGCCTCAACAGTCTCATCTGTAAAATGAGGAGGAATGGGCCCTGTTCTGGGCTGAATTGGGTCCTGACCCCAAAATAGTATGTTGAAATCTTAACCCCCAGTACCTCAGGATGTAACTGTTTTGGGAGAAAGGGGCCTTGAAGAGGTGACTGAGTTAAACCAGGGCCATTAGGGTGGGCCTTAATCCAGTGGGACTGCTGTCCTTATAAGAAGAGGAAGAGAGGGGCGCCTGGGTGGCTCAGTCAGTCAAGTGTCTGACTCTTCGTTTCCACTCAGGTCACAATCTCACGGTTCGTGGGATCAAGCCCCGAAGCAGGCTCTGTGCTGACAGCGTGGAGCCTGCTTGGGATTCTCTCTCTCCCCCTCCCTCTGCCTCTCCCCTGCTCACATTTGCTCTCTCTTTCTCTCTCAAAATAAATAAATAAAAACTTAAAAAAAAAAACTGTTTACTAAGAGGAAGAGACATTAGGGATACATGCTCAGAGAGGACACGGGGAGAAGATGTCTGTCTACCTTCAAGCCAAGGAGAGAGGCCTCAGCAGAAGGCAACCCCGAGGCACTCTGCCCTTGACTTCCGGCCTCTGGAAGTGTGAGAAAATAAGCTTCTGTTGTCTAAGCCCCCACGTCCGTGGCGTTTTCCTACAGCAGCCTAACAGACTGATTACTACAGGCACTTTGAGCGCTACGTCCCCTTCGTGTCCTAGCCTTCTAGAATGCTATGGATGTTGTAATGGCGGCACAGGTTGTCAAGAAGATCTTCCCTTGAAGAAGACAGGGAAGCGTATATCATTTGTGTAATTACAATCCCCCTCCCACCCCAAATGGTCCCCTAAAGAGGTCAGTTTCGTCTGCGGAGAAAATGTGCAC
This sequence comes from Neofelis nebulosa, assembly GCF_028018385.1. Classification (NCBI taxonomy): domain Eukaryota; kingdom Metazoa; phylum Chordata; class Mammalia; order Carnivora; family Felidae; genus Neofelis; species Neofelis nebulosa. The sequence continues at coordinate 235,168,467 of NC_080782.1, forward strand.
CATCGGTCATCCCCATGACCTGAGACATGCATAGTGAAATCAGTGCTTGGCATTGGTATGTGCTTTCACGATAAAGTTCTCTAACACACAATACTACCTTGTTTAATCTGCCCAGCACATTTCCTAGTGGGGCAAAATGGGCATTTTTGCTCTGACTTTATAGAAGAGGAGACAGAGGCTTGGGGGGTGAAGTCACTTGTCCGAGTGGACACAGGCAGAGAGGGACAGCCAGGATTCAGTCCATGTGAATCTTGGTAGTGTTCTTTCCCATAATAATAGGGCTGCCATTCTGCTTTACATTTTGGAAGGGAAACAAAAAAATATAAGGAAAAAAAAAATCCATAAAAATCCCAACCCGTGAGGTTCCTTCACGGTAATAAATACTTGGTACCATTTTTATGGGTTCTTTAAGACAAAGGACAAGCATTTCAACCAATGGATAATGACTGATCCTGCATGTGAATATAATGTGCAATGCTTGTAAGGAAGCTGGGTGTGAGAGGAGAAAAACACAAGGATGATTTATGGAGGCGAGAGACGAAATGGAATTAAGAGGATGCTTAGAATCATAAGGTTTGCAAAGCAAAACGATGTGGTCCACACGAGAACTAATAACATCACTGCCCAGATTGAGGAAATGGCTTGATGGGGAAATGGTTTTGCACAGTCGTGCTTCCTTTCCTCCAGGTTAATTTGGGCTTGCAGAGCTTCAAATGCATCTCCACGGCACATGCTCATCTCAGATTCCATTGGGACCATCCTGAAGGCCCAGGCTTCGGACAGCACAGAGAGCATGGCTTCGTGGGGGTTGCAGTGAGTACTGATTGCTTTTAATTTTTTTTTTCTCCTTGCAAAATGGCATTGAGAAGATGACCCTTTAATTTTATCTGAACTTAGCACCTGTTACCTAATTGGTACAAGTCATATCCTCTCCGTGTTGAACATCCCTTTTAGAAGGAGCTTAAGGGACTTTAATAACATCCTGAAAAACGTTTCAATAGAGCATAAGCTGAAGTTCTGGGCTGCCATTCATGGTAGAGAATTTGCCTTACGGAGGGTTCTAGAAAACGAATTCCCAGGACCCCATCATTTAGGAAGCTCCACCGCACGGAGTGGCCCTATTCCACAGCATGGTGCTAGCTTCAATCCTCTGTCCCAGAGCGTGGGTGGCCCGGTCCCCCTTATTTGATCCTAGGTGGGTATGGAGACCAACCGACTGCTAGATAATACATTTTAATGCATTCGGTGGTAGGAGGTTTAAATATATTCCTTCCTTCCTTCAGGTTGTCACATGCAGGCATGCCTTGTGTATGTTGTGTTCTCCACAGGATTCGGGAGATACCTCTCTGAGGCTTTCCCAGACCTATGATTACCTTCATTTCCTGTCCAAGGATTTACTGCTTTTAATTTTTCATGGGAAAGGAGGATTAATGTTTTAGATCTTTAGGAGCTGATGTTTTCAAAGTTGTGCGTTTCCCTATCAACTCCTCTCAGCCTCTCTCCATTACTACCAAATCCATCCAATCAATTCCAAGGAACAATTCCAAGGAACAGTTGTGCCCCAATGCAGGAGCGAACCTTATTGAATTAGTAGCAGTGTCCCCTGGGCCGTGTCTCCAATAGAACAGCCACCTCACTGCTTCCGGGGGAATCATTACTTCCATGGTGGTGGCTTCCTGCCCACATGCAGACTATCGTAATTTATTTATACAGTCGCCAAAACTAAGAGAACATTCGGAGAAGTGACCTTCGACTGAAAAATAAAGACAACTCTACCTCACAGAGTAGAGCCAGGATTAAATATGTGTTTACGTGTATGAAGCACCAGCACGGTGTCTGGCTGGCTTGAGGCCAGCCCTCACTGGCTGTGTGCGGAGGCCTTCCTGCTCACGGTGTGGTCCATACACTCGGGGCTTGTTAGAAATGCAGGAGCCCAGGCCCAGCTCAGACCGACTGAATCAGAAACTGCATGTTAACGAGATCCCAGGAGCTTCCTCTATGGAGTCTGAAATCCATGGGGTACCTGACAGCACGGGGGAGGCGAGATGTCACCCTCAGTGGCTCTCCTCTCTCTGAGCACACAACCGCTAGGTGGGTGAGGAACTGGCTTCAAGACTACTAATAAAATCAAAATTCTCAGGGCTGAAGGCCTACAAGCACATCCTTTGCTCACAGTTAGCCTTCAGTGAGGCTGTGTGGTGCGAAAGCAGCCAGGCTAAACCAATACACCTGCACCGGGGCTGGAGGATGGGAGGTGGGCTGGGGGATCAGCATGGAGGGTGGGGTGGATCTGGCTTCACGAGCTGGTCAGGTAAGAGGAGGAGCGACTGATGAGCTTCTGAGTATGAGGATGGAAAGACAGCAAGTTAGAGAAAATCAAATCTGCGACCAGATGATGAATCACACTGACCCCTTCTCGGGGCAGGAAATAGGGGCTGGGTGTGCAATCCCAAAAAAGAGCCAAACAGAACCGTGAGAAGGTTACAGGTTTAAGGGTAGCCGACCTGTTTGCAGGTATGAAATGTACAAACAGAGACACCTGCCCCTCAGGTGACATTTCATAGTATAATGCAGAAAATACCAAGACAGTGGTGTTGCTGGACAATGTGATGTGAAGGGGGGTACTTTTACCTTGACTTCTTGCCCTGCTTCCCTCTGCTGCTCGGAGACTGTGGAGGACCCTTGTGCATGGGCACAGTCCCTCCTATTAGAGAAAGACAGAAGACTCCTTGATGATGGCGATTCGAAGGGGTTACTACCTCTGGCAATAAATAAGGAGCAAGTCGGGTTGTAGGAGCCTGCGCAGTGCTGATGATACACGACAGGCCTCAGTGGGATTCATCTGTTAGCTCTAGGTGGTTCTTAGAGTGACTTAGAGCAAATTCAAACTCAGAGAGAGCACTGAAGGGACCCTGGAAGAGACAGGAGACCTGGCACACACTGGTACAGGGATGGACAGTGTGGGGCTGAGCACTGGGTCAGCAGGATCCCAGCTGGATTGGGGGGGGGGGGCGTCAATAAGACTACAGGTGTTTTCAGTAGGGGACATCTGGTGATTCATATTACATTCCACCTTGTAGCTCTTAAGACAGGTTATAAGATATCTGTAGTTAAGGAAGCTCTTCAGTTTTTTCACAGAAGAGACTCAGTCATTCTTGGTTAATCCCATTATTGTCTTTACACAGCGCTGAGTTAAAGACCTCCTCCAAGTGCGGTGGCAAGAACATGCACCGTAGTGTCCACCAGACTTGGGGTTGAGCTTCTTGGTTGATGCTCACGTGCAGGGGATGAACCCCATTAAGCCTCAGTTTCCTCATCTGTAAAATGGGGATCGCACAGAGATGACGTCTTAGGGTTAGTGTGAGGTTGCGGCGGGCGAATTCTGAGTAGGTGCCTAGCATCGTGCCTGGTCTCTATCAATCACTGGATAAACACTAGCCATTTATTGTTTTCGAGGGGGGTCGCAGAATCATCGCAATATTACAAATGGGAGTATTTTCCACCCTTCATGAATGTTAGGCTAGGACAAAGCATAAAAAATGCACGTATCTAAATGGAGTGGACGCAATTTGGCCATGGAAGCTAAGACTTGGGTACTCAATGAGGCTGTGGAAGGTAACCTAGCTACATACTATTTTCTTGGAGTTTATTACTGTTTTGGTTTGCTGCACGTCCATAAGCACATATTGTCTGAGGACACAGTTGTCAGATCTGGGGCCACTGTCCTGTGTCTCACAAGAGGCTGGGAAGTGACTGCTTAGGTCCAAGCCAAAGTCCAAGATGGTCATGTCCACCTTACGTAATGGACAAGGGTGGACAAAGGCGGTCCTATCATGCAAAGGCCAGTATGAAAGTGATCTTCATTAGAACTCCCAAGAAGACAAGTTTCCCCCTTTTGTTACTGGCTGGTTAAAATATTACACGTCTGTTTTTAAAAATATAATCACACAGGGGCGCCTGGGTGGCTCAGTCGGTTAAGCGTCCGACTCTGGCTCAGGTCATGATCTTACAGTTTGTGAGTTCAAGCCCCACATCGGGCTCTGTGCTGACAGCAAAGACAGAGCCCCCTTCAGATCCTCTGTCCCCCATCTCTCTCTGCCCCCCTCCCCTGCTTGCACTCTCTCCCTCCCTCTCTCTCTCTCAAAAACATTTTAAAAATATAATCACAAGGAAAGCAAGAGGGGGTTCTTATCACACTAGGTACCAGAAGATGCAACGATTTCTTTCTCTTCCAGTTTTTCAAAAAAAGGTCTCGGGCAGAAAGGAAGGAAAAGCACACCTGAAAAGAGGGGGCCTGAGACAGTCGCTGTCGGTGGCGTCACAGCTCACAGGGACTGGGCACTCTTCCTGGGCTGAGGTGCTGAGTACTCTACATGGGAAGGGTTACCGATCTTCACCAAGTCTCTCCGAACCGGGCGGGTCCAAGTTGGTGGCAACGTCGAGGCCATGCTACCTCGTGATCGTGCCAGCGAGATCGTCACCGTCGCAGGCAGGGCTTGGGATTCAGTGGGGCTGGGGTGGGGTCTGAGAATCTGCATTTCTATCACGGTTCCCCCCGGTGATGGAGACCCTGCAAACAGACGGTGCTTCTGTATTCAACGTTAATACAAATCACCTTGAGGAGCTGTCAAAATGCATACACTGATTCAAGCCACACCAGGTGGTCTAGGATCCTGCTGGTCTAGGGACCACCCTTTGGGTAGCGAGGCCCCGGACCCGGTGCTCAACACTCAGGTCCACAGAGCCCTGCCTCCGCTGGTGCACAGAAGACCCACAGCCTTTACCACCTGCCTGGAATCTACCTCCGGCTGTGGGACCTGCCCCTTGCTGCCATTCTGAGCCATCCGCCTGTGTGAATTCACACCTACCTGTTCTCTCTCACCTGGCCCGAGCAACCAATGCTGACTCTGAACCTGTGTGTTCAAACTTAGCTCTGAGGCGGTGCCCTCCTGGCTAGTCTGGGTCTGACGCTGACTTTCCTTCAAAGTTCCTGCCTGTGGCTTCCCATCCTCCTCACCTTGGAGTTGGAATCATAGAGTGACACCCGCCCCCTCCTCCCCGTCATGCACCCCGGGCAGTATGGAGCCCGGCACCCGCTCGTGGCCTCCTCTCAACACCTATTCCAGCCTCTCGCCATTTACCTGTGACATACCCATGAATGGCCTGTCCGATGCCATGACCTTCGGGTCTCTCCCAGACCCAGCAGCCCCAGCCTCCACCGGCACTCCGCCACGGTGGTCACTGCTGTGCCCTTCACTGGGCTCTGGAGTCCCAGAAATGGCTCCGATGTACCTTTGTCACTGGCCAACACTGTCCCCTTCCAACGCTCTCAGTTCTTTGCTCAGAAGAGGCTACGTGGGGAGGTAGTCAAGAAGGCGGGCTCTGGGGTCACACTGCCTGGGTTCGAATCCAGCCTCTGCTATTTGGGGCTGTGTGAAGTAGGGCAAGTTACCTAACTCTGTGCTTCCTTCCGCTGCCTCATCCATAAAAGGCCCTAACCGGGCGTACGGCCTTGACTTCTACTTTGCTGAGGAAACGGAAGTCAATGGGCACGGAGCCCTACTGTTTCTTATTCCGAAACTTAAAAGACAAACCTTTACTTTGGAAGCTATGTCTTTTCGGAGATGATACTCCTTGATCACTAGTTCCCTCACTCTCCTGTCTATACCCCCTGCGTTAATTTCCTGTAGCTGCTGTAGGAAATCACTACAAAATGAATGGCTTGAAACAACTCAAATTTATTATCTTACTGTTCCGTGAATCGAAAATGGGTCTGACTGGGCTAAAAACAAGGGTGTCGGTAGGTCTGTGTTCCTTTATGGAGACTCCGGGGGACAGTCTGTGTCCCTGTCTTTCCCAGCTTCTAGAGGCTGCCTGCGTTCTTTGACTAGTGGCCCCTTCTTCCATCTTCAAAGCCAATGGCACAGTATCTTCAAATCTCTCTCTGACCCCTGCTCTCATGTCACATCTTTTCTACCTCCCTCTTCTAAGGACCCTCATGATCACATTGGGGCCCCAAAGGACAACGCGCCCCCCCCCCCCCCCCAACTCAGGTTCCTTAATCACACTTGCAAAGTCCCTTTACCACTTGAGGGACATAGAGGCTCTGGGCTTTAGGACGGGGACGTCTCTGGGGGCATCACTGGGACTGCCACACACTCTTGGCTTCTCCTGACCTTGTTTCTGCTATTGTCTCTCTCCCTAGGGTTTCCCCTCTCTGGCTCCACACACACAGCCTCTACAGATGTCTGTCTCTTACCTTTAACAAACAGAACAAATGCACGATCGTCCTTCCTATCCTGTCCTCTGGCTCCCTACCCTCCGTTTCTTACTCTTCAGAGTCCAGCTCGCCACGGAACAGAGGAAAATCTCCTGTCCCTGCCTCCAATCCCTTTTCTCCCGTTTGCTTTTCCAATCACTGCAGTCAGGCAACATGGGCTCTCGCTCCCGCATATGTCTGGGAATTTGGCTACTTCTGTCCTCCTCCCTGCTGCTGACTTGGCTGCAGTCCCCGTCATCCAGGGGACTGTTCTTGCTGCACCAGTGCCTGTCCCTGAACCATTTTGTCTCACGGCGGCAGCCAGAGGGAATCCTCGCAGGACAGCACCTGAACACTCGTGGAAATGCAAATAACCTGGCCCCACCCCCTGCCTGTGACTCAGAGACACCGGGGGCAGGGCCCTACAATCTGTTTCCCAAGCCTTCTCCGTGGTTCCAATGCCTAAGATTGAGGACTGCTGGTCCAGGCACATTCCCACCTCGGGGCCTTTGCACTGGCAGTTCCCTATGCACGGAAACCTCTTCTCAGCTCCTCCCCAGATATCCAGCGCTCTCTCTTTGGTCTGGATCTCAGCCCAGGAGCTCCTCCTCCAACTCAGAGACCAGTGGCCCCCATCAGAGGTCTGAGACTCAGCTCCGTGAAGCGCCTTATCCAAGCTTCTAAGTTTTCATCATTTTAACCTGAATGCCTGCAGCTTTTCCTACAGCTGCTACCTCCATGACACCTCAGAGTTCTTGTCTTACCTTTTTGGTTGCCTACCTAACAATCCTTTATGTTAAATTCTCACTGGTAAAATAACTGGAGTGGTTTCTGCCTGCTGGCTGTGCCCTGACTGGCAGTCAGGTGAACTCAGGGATCTAACTCCTTGCAAACATGGCCAAATGCAATCATCCTGCTCTCCCCAAAATGAACAGTGAAGGGAACGAAGGGAAAACCATTGTCATTCCAACAGGTCTCTGCTGAATGTATTTTGATGTGCACTTTATGTCTGGATATGTGTGGGCTGTGTGTGTGTGTGTGTGTGTGTGTGTGTGTGTATACACTGTGAGGCTGCTTACTGAGATTAAATGATTTATTATCTAAAGTAAAGTGCTTTACTGTTGGTGGGAATGCAAACTGGTGCAGCCACTCTGGAAAACAGTGTAGAGGTTCCTCAAAAACTTAAAAATGGAACGACCCTACAACCCAGCAATAGCATTACTAGGAATTTATCCAAAGGATACAGGAGTGCTGACACAGAGGGGCACTTGGACCCCAATGTTTATAGCAGTGCTTTCAACAATAGCCAAATTGTGGAAGAAGCCTAAATGCCCATCAACTGACGAATGGATAAAGAAGATGTGGTTTATATATACAATGAAATACTACTTGGCACTGAGAAAGAATGAAATCCTGCCATTTGCAGTAACGTGGATGGAACTGGAGGGTATGATGCTGAGTGAAATAAGTCAGTCAGAGAAGGACAGATATCATATGTTTTCACTCATATGTGGATCTTGAGAAACTTAGCAGAAGACCATGGGGGAAGGGAAGGGGAAAAAATAGTTTCAAACAGAGAGGGAGGGAGGCAAACCATAAGAGACTCTCAAACACAGAGAACAAACTGAGGGTTGATGGGGGGTGGGGGAGAGGGGAAAGTGGGTGATGGGCATGGAGGAGGGCACCTGTTGGGATGAGCACTGGGTGTTGTGTGTAAGGAATCGACCCCAAAAACCAAGAGCACACTTTACACACTGTATGTTAGCCAATTTGACAATAAATTCTATTTTAAAAAAATAAACAAAATAACAGGACAGAACATAAAAAAAAATAAAGTGCTTCACAAAAAAAATTTTTTTAAGTTTATTTGAGAGAGAGAGACAGTGTGAGTGGGGGAGGGGCAGAGAGCGAGGGAGAGAGAGAGAATCCCAAGCAGGCTCTGCACTGTTAGCACAGAGCCTGATGTGGGGCTTGAGCTCACAAAACTATGAGATCTTGACCTGAGCAGAAACCGAGTCTGACGCTTAACCGATTGAGCCACCCCGGGGCCCCTAAAGTGCTTTAAAATGGCCCCTAAGAAGCAATCTGAGTTAGAACATCACGGAAGAGAATAATGTTACAGCCAAGCAGGAAACACCGTTCTCAATTTTTGTCCAGATCGTTGACTTGAAGAAAAGGCAGTGGAATTACATTACGTATGATGAATGTTCTGGTGAACAGTTTTTATTAAGAAAAAATCAGTTTATCCCCTGATCTGACTCTACAAATGTTGAATACATGTCAAGAAGGAGTCCCACACTTTTAGCCTTTCCCAGGCACTGTGTGTATCCCATCTAGCACCTTCTGGTCCCTCTCGCTGCCGTTTCTGCCATGACACCGCATCCACGTGACAGGGGAAGCCCTTTGTGAACTCACCCCTGCTGGGAACAACTGCAGAAGAAGACAGCACTTTAAAATGCTTTATATCTTAGCAATAGATCTGTGTTCCGTTTTTCCTATTCATGACGGTAGACCATCCTGAGTCAACCTGGAAGTGTTGCAATTTAGAAGACAGGTCACAAACACAAATGAGGGGTGGGCCAGGAGGGCCGTGGTAACCTTGAGAGGGCCCGTGTCCCCCGGTCAAGGGGGTGGCTGCCATTCGGTAAGAAGACAACTCGCTACAAAATGGGCAACCAACACCCCAGGAAAGATATCCCAATAGCCAATTAGCGCACAAAAAGTGCTCAACATCATTGGTGATGGGGAAATGGAAATTACGAACATGATGAGAGAGTCTTCCCATCTACTGCAGTGACTCAAACAACAACAGGATCACTCAGAATTAGTAAGAAGATCAAATGTTGGCAGGTGGTGGGGGAATTGGAACTCACACACTGCTGAGTGTAGCACAAAATGGCACAAGCATTTGGAGAACTGGCACTTTCTCCTAAAGTTACACGCACATCTGTCCTATGACCCAGGAATTTAGAACGTAGGAACTTATCTGAGAAAATGACAACAAAAGATCGTGCCGGGATCTTCCTAACAGCCTTATTTGTAAGAGCGAAAGTCAACCCAAATGTCCTTCAGCAGACAAAAGGGCAGATTCGTTGTGGCGTGCTCCTGCAAATGAAACACGGCAAACAACAGAAAGGAACACACTACCGATTCACTCAGCCATGTGGGTGCATCTCTCGTGTGGAACAAAAGCCCCCGGATACACGGTAGGGTATAAAATGTCTCGTCTCATTTGTGTGAAATCCCAGAGCAAACAACACTAATCTATGCCGACAGAAATGACTGAGTGGTTGCTGTAGAGGGGAGGGGTGGACTGAGTGGCAAGAGCCATGGAGAAACTTTCTGGAAGGAGGGTAAATGTCCTAGATCTCGTTTTGAGTCTGTGAACGTATTCATAGCAAGACGTCATCAAACTGAACATTTGGAAATAAAAAGTTTAAAAACAACGAAATGAACGGTCTTCTACGTTTCTCCACATATTTACCCTCTTGATAGCCTGACTTCAGGCGTGTATGTCCAAATTTCTATGATTTTTAATTTTTTTTTCAACGTTTTTTTTTTATTTTTGGGACAGAGAGAGACAGAGCATGAACGGGGGAGGGGCAGAGAGAGAGGGAGACACAGAATCGGAAACAGGCTCCAGGCTCCGAGCCATCAGCCCGGAGCCCGACGCGGGGCTCGAACTCACGGACCGCGAGATCGTGACCTGGCTGAAGTCGGACACTTAATCGACTGCGCCACCCAGGCGCCCCAAATTTCTATGATTTTTAAAGGACAATTTCTCTGGATATAAAATTCTGGGTTGAATGGGTTTCTGCCCCTCCCCCCCCCCCCCCCCCCCCGCCTTTTTCTGGCACTTTATAAATGTCAGTCCAGTGCCTTCTGGCCTCTGTGTGTTTCTGATGAGGTTACCTGTTGTTCGTAACCTCGTTCCCCTGTATGTAATGTGTGCCTTTATCTGATTGCCTTCAACATTTTCTTTTTATCCCTGGTGTTCAATAGATGACTAGTATGTGCTTAGGTGTGATTTATTTGTATTGATCCCGTCTGGGGTTCAGTGAGCTTCTTGGGTCCGTGGGTTTATATATAATATATATTATATATATATATATATATATATATATATATATATATATATATATATTAATGTTTATTTATTTTTGACAGAGAGAGAGAGAGATAGAGCATGAGCGGGGGAGGGTCAGAGAGAGAGGGAGACACAGAATCCAAAGCAGGCCTCAGGCTCTGAGTTGTCAGCACAGAGCCCGACACAAGGCTCGAACCCACAGACCGCGAGATCATGACCTGAGCCGAAGTCGGACACTTAACCGACTGAGCCACCCAGGCGCCCTGTGGGTTGCTCTTTAAAATCAAATTTAGGATGTCTATGCCCACCATTTCTTCAAGTATTTTTTCTTCCCAATTTCTCTCTTTCTCTATTCCCTTTTGCCAATCCAACTACACACCTGTTACCCACTTGTCATGCACATTCTGTTCTTAGTTTCAATCTTTCTCTCTGTTCTTCTGACTCGATAATATCTCCTGATTCTCTTGATAATATCTCCTGATTCTCTTCAATTTACTGACCCTTTTTCCTTGCAGTCTCCAATGTGCTGTGAGGCCTATCCAGTGACTTTTTCATTTCAGAGCTTATACTTTTGGGTTCTAATGTTTCCATTTGGTTCTTTTTTTTTTTTTTTTTTAATGTTCATTTATTTTTGAGAGACAGAGCATGGGCAGGGGAGGGGCAGAGAGAGAGGGAGACAGAATCTGAAGCAGGCTCCAAGCTCTGAGCTGTCAGCACAGAGCCTGACGTGGGGCTCAAACTCATGGACCATAAGATCATGACCTGAGCCAAAGTCGGATGCTTAACTGACTGAGTCACCCAGGCGCCCCTCCGTTTGGTTCTTTTTTATCATTTTCATTTCTCTGTTGTGTTTCCCTACCAGTTTACTTATTACGTTCTTCTTTTTCTAGAAATGCTTGAATACGTTTATAATAGTTTTTAAAATTTCTTATCTGCTAGATCTGCTAATTCTAACACCTGAGTTATTTCAATGCCCATTTCTATTGACTAGTATTTTCCTTGATTATGGGTCCTGCTTCTTTGTATGTCTAATTTAAAAAAATATATATGTTCAACATAATGGATAATATGTTCTAAGGAGCTTCCTTGATGATGTTGAGCTTTGTTTGCCGGCAGGTAAACTACCAGACTCCATTGATTCTGTCAGGCTCGGTTTCACTCTTGTTAGTGTGGGTCAATTTCAGTCTGTCTTTGGTCCTAGAGAGACCCTTACTCCAACTAGGTCATGGCCCTTACTCCTAACGCCTGGCTGTTCTCAGGGATCAACGGATTGCTCAAGAGATCTCCCCACCCTCTCTGGGCTGGAGCTCCAATGTCTCCCAGCACTCCGCAGCCTCTGGCACCTCCATTCAGCTCCCAGCCCTGTAGTAGCCGTCCTCTGCCAGACTTCCCTGTGCACACAGCCCACCCTTCATCTAAAAACACAAGGGAAATCCGGCACAAATTCCTGGGGCCCTCCTCCACTCAGCTTACTCCTCACCAGGCTCAGCTTACTCCTCGCCAGGCTCAGCCCCACAATGTCCCACCCCTTCAATTTTGGCATCTGCTCGTTCAGCTTAGCAAGATGGTGGCCGCGACCTGGAGCACCTCTCTGTGCCATGGTCTGGGAAGTGGCCCCAGGCAGAAAGCTGGGGCTAATGTGGGGTCCACTTAGTATGCTTCCCTTTTCCCAAGGACCACAAGTCTGTAGCGTCTATTGCTCAATGTTTGGAAAGAGGTGCCTCATATATTTTGTCTGTCCTATAGCTGTGTACAGTGGGAAGCCCAGTACCGTACTGTGGCTGGAGGCAAAAGTCCAGACAAGCACCCAAGGGATGCTAAGAGGCTCCGTCTCCTCCTACGGGAAGAGGTTCTAAGAACTGAGGTCCCAGAAAAGCGCAAGTCATGGAGATGACTGCCCAAGGCTATCTCAGCCAAGACGCCATTATTATCTACAGCACATCGAGTTTGGTCCAGCATGCAGTGTTCTGATTAGAATTTTAGCTTTCTACATAGATCTGCCTATGGGGGGATAGATTTGTCATCGTCAACTGACAAATTGGCATTTTTATTTTCGTATCAAGCTCTAGTGAACTTAGTTAAAAGCGCTTCCTTGAAAGTCAGAGCCCTTCTTAGTGTACTAACAAAGGAAACAAAACAACTGTGCCAAGTAGATCCACCAAGGTAACCGCCCAGACTCAGCTGCCAGCCGGGTCCCTCTGCCTGGAACCATCATTCTGATTAGCGAAACTCCGACCACATTCCTTATCACTAGCTGTTGTTGGTTGTTTTGTTTTGTTATTTATTTACTTACTTATTATTTTATTTTAGGGAGAGAGAGAGCACAAGTAGGAGAGAAGGGCGGGGGGAGGGGGGAGAGAGAATCTTAAACAAGCTCTATGCTCAGTGTGGAGCTCTACACGGGGCTTAATCCAACAACCCTGGGATCATGACCTGAGCCGAAATCAAGAGTCAGACACTCAACCAAATGAGCCAGCCAGGCACCCCTGTTTTGATTTGTTTTGTTTTGTTTTGTTTTGTTTTGTTTTGTTTTGTTTTTTAAAGACTGTTGTGTTAAGGAGATCTGAGATCAGGATCTGATTCATTATTACTGAAACCTAGTAAGTCTTTACATGGTTGCTTGTAGGGCTGAATTGGTCTGGCTTTCCTCTTCTTCACCAAAATTAACTTCCCCAAAACCTGGCTGAAAAAGTGCAATTCTGGTCAAAAAGAGTGACCTGAATCATAAGTATGCAATATACTGCAATGTATATATTACTTTGTTTATTTTTTTTTAATTTTTATTTTTAACGTTTATTTATTTTTGAGACAGAGAGAGACAGGGCATGAATGGGGGAGGGTCAGAGAGAGAGGGAGACACAGAATGTGAAACAGGCTCCAGGCTCTGAGCTGTCAGCACAGAACCCGATGTGGGGCTTGAACTCACGGACCGCGAGATCGTGACCTGAGCCGAAGTCGGCCGCTTAACCGACTGAGCCACCCAGGCGCCCCTATCTTACTTTGTTTAAATAAACTGCCAAATTAAGCAAATAGATTGACAGTATTCTTGAATACCTGAAGGTTGCCCTGGTGACATTTGTGATTATTTGAATAAATGAGAATTCATCGTGGCACTAGACAAGAAAAATCAAATGTTAAAAAAAAATCTGTGAAAGGCAAATCACTTGAGTTTTATATCCCAAACAAACACTTTTTACACAAATAACTTTAAGAGTTTCATAAACACAAACTCATTCCTTTTCTTGGGGATGGCCACATGGAAAACCTAACTGTCTTCACTATTTTTCCCATTTCCCAAAGGAGAGACCGAGTGAATGGTGCATTAATGCTGTTCCTGTAATTGATTAGGTATATGGAAGAATCACTTCTTCACTGACTCCTTCATTTCCTTTAATACAGCTCAGCTGTCTTACCCCTAAAAGCCTTTCCTGGATCCCTGCCCGGGTTACAACCCCTCTTCTGAGTTCCCATACCTCGAGCACCTTACTCATTACACTGGATTTTAATTAGCTGCTTATGTCTGTCTTTCCAATGCACAGGGGTTCCCCAAAGTCAGAGACCTCGCCACATTCCTCTTCTACTCCTGGCACGCTAATGGGCGCCTCTCCTGGGTACAGTCAAATTCATAAAATGAAGCAGTGAATGGTCCACATTGACCATGCTAAGCCCTGAGCCAGGGTACAAGACACAAAGAAAAAGAAGAGAGAGTCCATGTATGAGAAATTCACAAGTGGGAAGCGATTATGCTCACCCAATTTGTATGTGACTGTCATTTAAAACACATATTTTGCAAAACGCTCTTCAGCAATTTTCGGGTTAAAGCTACAGCAGGTCATGTCTTTCTCTCGGTTTTTTTTGCTGTTGTTGTTGTCTTTTAAATTATCTTCCCTCGATATCAGTTGAGATCTTACAACACAAAGGCAGCAGCGTGCTATGATCATGATAAGACAAGAAGGCCCAGCTCTCTTATTCTGCACAGTTATGGGACTGGGGTTGCTTTTACTTTGTATAGGCAATGTTTACTCACTGTTAAAACAGTGGTGGGATTATCTACCTTACTACCTCCTAGTCAGGATCAAATTAAATAATAAATGAAAGGGCTTTGTAAACCATACCCCACCTTAACTATTAGATTTATAAATATTAGCTTTCTCTTACATTTTACATTTACAGACACATGGCAACAGCAGATTCTGAATTTCAAGAAGCCGCTTGCCCACAGGGTCGTTTACGGTATCCTGATCTATTCGAGTCAGTCAGTTCAGCTTAGCTGAGGATGACACCCACAGATTGAAAAATATTAGCACATACCAGGAAAGAAAATTACCTTTATTCATAAAATAGTATACATTTTAGGGAGTCACAAACAGACTGTGCATTCGTAAGGCACCTGTTTGGGATAGAAAACTACAATGACATTCACTGGAATAAAATCTAACCATGGCAGCTGGCATTACTGGTTTGAATTTTTCCCAGCTCAGAACTAATGTCATCTCCCTATAGGAGGGGTGTGTAATTCCAGAACCCAGTCATGCTGAGCGGGGTCCATCTTGCAGACAAAGTAGTACATGCGAAGCTAGACGGTCATGCTCAAATTTCTGACAGTGGATTAAATTTACTAGATCAAACCTTCTTTCAAATACACTCATCTCCCCACCAGAGAGCTGAGGACAGTGACAGCACACACCGGGTCTCCTCCAAGTTGTCAAGCAAATTTAACAAGATCCCAACCCTGCGGTTCAGAGGGAACTTTGCATCCCAGCGATTTTCACATGTTGGATTTTTATTTTCATTCGGTTCAACACATTTTCTAATTTACTCTGTGGCTTTCTCTCTGACCCGTGGGTTGTTTCGAAGTACGCTGTTTAATTTCTAAATGTTTGGAGTTTTCCTGGATATCTTTGTGTTTGGTTCACAGTCTGCTTCAGTTATAGTCCAGAACATTTTGTGTGGTTTCGATTCTACTTGTTAAGGCTTTGTTTATGGTTCTACTTGTTAAGGTTGTTTATGTTAACATTTTGAATATGTTCTATGTTGCTCAGTATTCCATGTGAATTTGAAAAGAACGTATATTCTGCTTGTCAGATGGAATGTGCTATTAAGGTCAGTTAGGTCAAGGTGGTTGACAGCGTTATTCAGGTTTTCTGTATCCCTACTGATTTTCTGCCTCCTTGTTCTAATGATACCGAGAGAAGAGGGAAGTCTCTAAGCTTACATGTGGATTTGTTTCTGTCTCCTTTCAGTTTTACCCATGTTGGTTGCATGTTATTTGAAGCTCTATTGTTAAGTACATAGATATTTACTATTATTATGTGTTCTTGGTGAGCTAACTCCCTTATCACTATCTCTTGATAATACCACTGGTCTGAAGGTTACTTTGTGTGATATTAAGATAGATACTTCAACACTCTAATTTTCTCTTCATTGGTGTTAGCAGAGCCTATCTTTCCCCCATCCTTTTACTTTCATTTTTAAAGTTTATTTATTTATTTTTGGGAAAGACAGAGAGAGAGGCAGAGAGAGAGAGAGAGAGAGAGAGAGAGAGAGAGAGAGAATCCTAAGCAGACCCCATGTTTGGCATGGGGCCAGACACAGGGCTTGATCCTACGACCCTGGGATCATGACCTGAGCCAAAATCAAGACGCAGGTGTTCAACAGACTGAGCCACCCAGGCACTCCTCCCGTTTTTCTTTGAAGTCATTTATGTCTTTATATTTGAAGGTTTCTTTTAAGCCGCACGTATCTGCGCCTTACTTTTTTCTTTTTATCCAATCTGACAAAACTGTCTTTTAATTGGTGTACTTAGAAGAGATATTTTTATAAATCAGAAAGTGTGCATTATATTTTTGTGATCCCGAGATTAGTTATTTTTTCTGAGATATCTTCTTGGTTTTGCATTTTGACTTGGGTCTTTTTAAAGCTGTGCGAGGAAGGCAGACAGAATCCAATCTGACATGTAAGGTAATTATAACACACTGAGCCCCCACTATTCTGCCAAATACTCTGCTAGATTCCTCTGTTCTCACTCGCCTGCTGTGACAGGACTGTTCTCTCCATCTTATTGACGGAGGCAATGGGGGCCCCATAGCACAGGCTGGCTAACAACCCCCAATATACACTCTCCCCTTCTTTCGTAGTGATAGAGTAATATTTGGGCAAGGTCACCAAGAAAAAATAAAGAGCACATTTCTCAGTCTGTGTCATGGCAAGGTTTGCCTTGGAACTTCGTTCTGGCCAATGAGATATAAACCGAAGTGTAAATCCTGGGACTTTCCCCCAAAGAGAGCTGACCCACCTGTCCCTGGGTGCCCACCTCTGTTCTACATGAGAGAAATAAAACTCTGCTTTGATTAAGTTATAATTTGGGGGGCGGGGGCGGAATCTGTTATTTGTCCTGAACTCAATCCTAACGGATATAGCCTAGGGCCAATTACCATCACACTGTGTTATGTAATTAATTACACTGTCATCCATGTTTAGACAGATTCATACTAACGTCTATCATGGTTTTGTGGGAAAGTACGGAATTGCGAGAAGCAGCTATTTTACTATATCTGATTTTTCAAATTAGAAATTACCAAAAAAAAAAAAAAAAAAAGAAATGGTGGTGGGGAGCCATGGTGAACTTACACACTGTATGTAGAATTCCAGGTTTGGGCCTAAGACCTGACTCTGCCCAAACCAGCTGTATGCACTTAGGGGAGTCCCTTAATCCTTCAGAACCCCAATTTCCTATAAAATAAAGATACCAACACCTACTTCATTCAGTCATCTGAATAAATAAATAAATAAGACATATCATGTAACAGAGCTTGGTAGGTACAAGCACTATATAAACATAAGGTCTTATGGTCATAAAACTAGAAGCCATTTTATATATAACCTTGAAAGGTAAAATCATCTCACAAATACCCTTCCAGTGGTGTGTATATGTATGTGTGTGTTGCTAGTTATAAATGAGATGAAATTGAACATTCTAGTGAGGAACTTAAGAGCATAATAAATAACAATTTAGTGCTTACTGTCACAAACTTATATATATATATATATATATATATATATATATATATATATATCTCAAAGTTCTCAGAATTCTTTAGTATCTCTTTTTGGATATTATAGAAAATATCCAGGTTTTTGGGGTTTTTTTTGCTTTGTTTCAATAAGCTGAATGTGATTTGATTTCAACAATATTTGATTTCAATACTCAAAATGTGGATTTAATAATTTAGCTTTCTGTATAATACCTGAGAAACTCTGCCAGAATGATTGCCTTGTTAAACGCCGCTCGCTGTCTTAAGACTTTATTTCATGTTAAGTATTTTTTAAAGAGTTCGAGAGAGAGAAAAAAGCAAAGCCCATCGCAAGTCTGAGGTTTGCAGAAAGATAAAATGCGTGTGTCTGGCTTGGGACGGGTCTGGCTGGGAGAGCATCAGTGCACCTGGGAGTGTGAACCAGAAGGCGCCATTTAGATACAGCTATGCACTGCATATGTTTTTTTTTCTCTGGTGGAGCTCATCTAATTCAGATTTAAATTCATACATTATTATTTATGAATTATTAATTATTTTTTTAAAGTCATACATTTTTAAGGCTCAGTGTTCCTAATAAGGCAGCTTTGCTGGACAGAGAACCATAAACATCCACCTGACGGTCGTCAACAACTCGAAGCCTAAGGTCTCGAAAGAAAATAACCTGCGTCTAGGAGGAGGAACGTCGTATAAACCCATTTCAGCATTTACAAATATAAGCAGGACCCTTCAATAATTCAATACCTGACTTCCAAATTTGGAGAATGTCACTCTATCCAAAAGTTGAGGCTCATATTTTCAGAACTACATTTTCTGGAAATTTTTAAAAAATGTGATTAAAAAATCAAATATTATATCTATTTCTAGCATCTTGACTCCTCCTCCCCGTGGATGTGGTGGTTTCTGGTCCCCTGGGGATCTAAAATGCCCTTCATCCCACAATCATTGTAGCTTGGCTTTTCCAAGGACAGACCCAAGTAAGGCCAACTCCAAACACAAGGTAAGAGTCAACTCCAAACACAAGGTAAGAGTCAAGCATGAGAAGCTTTCAAGAGGATGACCAGAGATCCCTGTCTCCACATCCACATATGGTGTAACACAGATGATGGCAATTTTAGCCACTCCCCAAGGACTTGACTCCTGGACCACAAAACGCTCTATCCCAAACTGCACCCTGGTACATAATTGGGTATTATGTGTCTCTTCTCAGGTGCGTGTGTGTGTGTGTGAGAGAGAGAGAAAGAGAGAGAGAGAGAGAGACAGATAGAAAGGGATGGGAAGGGAGGAAGGGAGAGAGGAATAGTGATGGGATTTCTTCTTTGTCTACACTGAGATGAAAGCCACCATCATCTTGTATCTTGATTTATAGAGTAAAAATCAAGGATCTTTCACATACAGATGAATTTAGAACAAATGTGAATTTCTTTTTTTTTTTTAATTTTTTTTTTTTTTCAACGTTTTTTTTTTTATTTTTATTTTTGGGACAGAGAGAGACAGAGCATGAACGGGGGAGGGTCAGAGAGAGAGGGAGACACAGAATCGGAAACAGGCTCCAGGCTCTGAGCCATCAGCCCAGAGCCTGACGCGGGGCTCGAACTACGGACCGCGAGATCGTGACCTGGCTGAAGTCGGACGCTTAACCGACTGCGCCACCCAGGCGCCCCCAAATGTGAATTTCTATCCAAAATCTGTCCACACTCTGAGACTAGATTTCCAAGAAAATGACACAAGAGGAAAAAAGCAATTTGCATAATACTGCAAATAATAGCAAAAAACTGGGGCAAATCTAAGTGCTCAAAGGAGAGGAGTGGCTTATTCTAGTGTGCCGCCACGGTTAAATGTTTTATCACTATTAAATGACCATTGTGAATTGTTTTTTTGATACGTGGAGAGGGGAAAAAAAATAGTTTTCCTTCCACAGATGTGCAGAATGGTTAATGCCGGAAGACGGTCACGGCATCTGTTGGCCCAGGGCACGTGCGGTGGGCCAACAGGCATCAGTAGGTGCTCGGTAGGAGATGGTCTCAGAGTTTACCTTGAAATCAACTGCCAGCAAGGTCTACTTAAAAGTGATTATAATCAGAATCCTCCGTCGGCGTGGGTAACACACATCAAAATCTCTGACTGGGGTAATACACCTTCTACAGGATTCTGCTATAGCTCCTTCACCGGACGTGTCCCAGCTGGGAACGTATTGTAAATATGAAGTGTGTCAGCAAATACGCCAGGGGATTAGTTTCTGTGGTCGGTTCCCGAAAGCCCGTCTGACCCAGCTGGGAGCGGACTCAGAGACTGACAGCCCTACAGCCTGACAGGCCGAGGTGAAGGAAGGAAGATGATATTCCTTCCCTTCTTCTGGGAGCCAGGCCAACTCCATGGGGAATGTCAGAGCAGGTGGGATATGTCCTCTGCATCTTTCCTTTCTGCACCCTTTCCCCTCCCTCCTGGGCTTCTCTCCCAAGGCCCTCAGGCTGCCCACAGAGCTCGACTAGGGGACCCCATCCTCCCAGACCTACCCCAAATTCCCTACCGCCCCCCTCCCTGTCCTTGACCCAAATCGAAATCCTCACTCCTTCAATGTAGTTCATTGGTTCTCAAATTTCACTGTACTTCATGAACATCTGGGAAATAAATTTAAAACAAGCCTAGTGGCTCCAGTCCGTTGAGTGTCCAACTTCAGCCCAGGTCATGACCTCATGGTTCGTGAGTTCAAGCCCCGCATAGGGCTGGCTGTTGTCAGCACGGAGCCCGCTTCAGATCCTCTGTCCCCCTCTCTCTGCCCCTCCCTCGCTCATGCTCTCTTCTCTCAAAAATGAACAAACACCTAGAAGAAGAAGAAGAAAAGCCTAGGCCCCAACCTCAAATATTTTGATTCTGTTGCCTTAGAGGTCCTGGGAACTGTTAGTTTAAAAAGCACTGCGGGTGATTCTAATATGCACCAGGGCTGAGAACCCCCGGTCAAGGTGATTCTGGCTAGATGCTAGAAGCCTTTGATTGCATTTCTTCATAGCAAGGATGTAAACAACGGATGGCTGCCTACTAGCAGATACTGGTAGATTCCAGGGCAGCAATTTTAACACATGTGAAAAGTTTGAGCAGCAGGTTTTAGATTTGGGGAACAGGCCAGCCCTGTTCTGGGGATATACAGTAAATGCTGCTAAACTCTTCTGATTTTCGCAGCGTCTTCCTCCTCCGTGTCTGAATTCACATGTGGAAATTCTAGCTCCTCCCACCCCCACCCTGCCCCTCACGGCCCCTCATAGCGCCCAGCTTCGGAAGCCCTCGTCTGACTCCGCTGACAGGGGTCTAAATGAGGGTAGGGATGCTGGGAAGGAGATAGGATCGCCCATCTCTCTTTCTAGACGATCACTCAAAAGTCAGCTTTATAAGCTTAATTCTCTTTTCCCTTTAAGGGTGTTCCTTGCCGGCCACGCTAAACCGGGCAGAACTCGTGGCCTTTACAGTTAATAGTAGATCCCCCCTTCTCCCAAACGCAGGCTCTGCAGTGGCTCGGGTGCTCGCCGCTAAAACATCCGCTGGGCTCACTGCTGGGTGTCATGGCCCTGGCCCTGGGGCTACCAAGGCCTTCCGCCCTCTCCCCTCACCCCGCGGTTTATTCATTTGGCAGATGACTTCTGGTTCTATTCTTAGCACTAATGCAGACCTCAAATAACACCGAAACACAAAAACTCAGCGCAATCCTTGCGTGGTTCCTGCTGCGTTCAGAAGCTTCAGGAAAGGGCCGAGGGAAGCGGGGTTGGATTCGGCATGCCCTATCTAGTTGGGTCAGGGTGCACACCCCAGATCCAAAGTTTGCCCGCGGGGGTGCAGACATCCCTCCGGGGAGGAATTCAGGCTACAATGGAAGATTTTGTCCTCTATTTTCTGATTCAAGGTGCTACACACCTTACTAGGAGAGTCTCCTCCTCAGGCTGCGTTATCAGCATTATCTTCTTTAACCAACTTTCCTTTTTATGAAAGGACACCTGAGGGACAGAGAGGTTAGCCAACTGGCCCTACCTGAACCCGTGTCATTGGCCTGCAAAGTCCATGCTCAGAACCATTCACTCTCAGAACAATCTAAAAACTCATCCATTTGGGATGCCTGGGTGGCTCAGTCGGTTAAGCGTCTGACGCCGGATTTCAGGTCAGGTCACGATCTCACGGACATGAGATCAAGGCCCACATTGGGCTCCGCACTGAGCACGGAGCCTGCTTAAGATTCTGTCTCCCTCTCCCTCTGCCTGCATTTGTGCTCTCTCTCAAAAAAAAAAAAAAAAAAAAAAAAAAAAAAAAAAAAAAAAAAAACCAGCTTAAAAACCCATCCATTTCATGCACACTCGTGGCCCTCGGCTTCCCAAGAGCTCCTCTGTAAGTTCTGCCATTGCTGCTCTTGGCAGACCTCTCTCGGGAAACCTACACCTGGGTTCATGCACTGGGTTCCTCATCCGGGGATGGCCAGGGGCACGGGGCCACCTTGCTGCTCCGGACCACTCACGGGTGAGGCTGGCAAGGAGGGACTGTTATTTACTGCTTTCCCCCAGGGGCCTTAGAGGGGAGAAAAGCCCACTGTTGACCTACCTCAGTGATGAAAGAAGTCACAAAACTCGCAGGGAAGGAAAAAAAAAAACAACTCAGTTAAACAAAAAGGAAAAAATAGAGAGGGGTGATGGGGGTACCGTGTCTGGAAATCACTCCGCAGTTCACCGCACATCCTCGGCACCCATGTTCCCCAGGGAAGTCTGGTCTTCAGCTTCCACGCCTATTCGCACGGCTATTTGCCGGAAGGACCAGCCACAGCCTCTCTGCGTGGCTGGCCGGAAGGAAAGGTGCTGTGCCACCTGCCAAGGATGGCCGGGACCGTCCAAGTCCCCTCACTCATGGAGGGAGCCCCACCGGCACTTGGCAGGCTGCCCCCAGGACCCCAATGGATGGAGGAGATACACTCATTGTAAAGAGAAGACAGCAGGCCGAGGGGACTAGGCCAGGCTGACGTTCCCTTTGCTGACTGATTCCTGAGGAAACACAGTAACGGAACCTCGAGAGAGAACTGAGATCGAGAAATTGGAACGTGGAGAATACGTGCTCTGATCTTTGGCCTAGAGTGTGGAAGCCCACCCGTCTCCATGACACCCCCCGGTCTGGGGATCATCCCATCACTTGCCAGGTCTCCATGTTCAGACTGAGCTCTACCATTTTATTGGCCAAAGGTGAGTGGGAATTTCAACACAGACCCCAGCATATTTAATCCACCCAGGCTTGTGTTTCTGGTCTTGTTCTATATCACAGAGTGTTTCATGGCGAGGCCTGTGGTGGCAGGAAGCCTTGGAATGTCTGCAGAGATCTAGTGCAGAGAGTGCCTCATGTTACCCAGCAAAGCTGTGCTGCTTCCTTGGGAGCTCTGCCCGCCCGGGGGTACCGAGACGGAGGGGCTGTGGTCACAGCTCACAACGCAGACGGATGTATGTCTCGCCATCTGCGAAGAGCGGAGTCGAGGCCAGATCAGTGAGCTGTTACGAAGCTGTCTTTGTAACAACAGAGCTGTAAAAATTATGGCTCCCTGCAAGGCCACACCAACGCACCACTGTGCTGGGTGAGATGCTTCACTTTTCCAGGCAGCTCTGCCCTGGCTGATCGCGTGAGACGTAACTGCTTTTGTGGCACATTCACAGGTATCAGGAAAAGACATTCTTGGCGTTCCTCATTTTCCATGCCCTACTTACCAACTTCATCCCTGACGTTTGCAAGTTCGATTGACAGCTCTTTTTCTTTCACAAGGGCACTTTCATTCTGAAAAAAAAACAAAACGGATACCGAGAGTCCCCTAGTTTTCCGCCAGATAAGCCCCTGTGACATGTTTAATTAATGAATCGTATTAAGCAAATATTTATGAGTCTAGCCCTTAAGGAGATAATTTTCTCATTATATAAGCATAGAAAAAAAAATTACAAAGCCAAGTCCGACTCATTCATTTGTATCACATTCAAATCACAAAGCTCGCAATCTAATAATACCCCGCTCGCGCTTTTCACTCTACTGCACCGTTTACACATCAACCTACAATCCCTTCTTTGCACGTCTATGCCCTGCATGGTCATCAGCTGTTATGTATCATTACACACCGTTAATTATTATCACTAGTACGAGATTTTTGAGCATGAAAACATCCACACCACCTTCTTCTGACGGGCGAATGCTAATTTTACCAACCGTCTCCTTACACGTACCCTTCTGTCCATATGTACGTGGTCGGCTACCGAATAAGTAACGAGCAGAAAGCTTAACGTGAAACATTTTTTTTTTTTGGTAATGAGATCAACACCAAAACTTAAGGTTTCCAAGTTTTTTTTGTTCCACTGTGTGCATCACTAGAAGGAACAAGACGAAAAGTCCCACGTGAGGTACTATTAAGGGCAAAGGACACCCTTTGTAACCACACGGCCCCTGAGTTGTTTTCAGATCATATATATTCTATGACATGAAACCGAGAGGTACCTGAAGATATGCTGACTTTGTAATCTGGGTTGAGTCACCAGAAATAGCTACATTTGTTATGATTTTATTGTGACTAATAATAACTAGAAAAGGTGTGCTATATCAGTTCTCTTCCCATTAGAGATACCAAAAATGTAGGCCTTCAAAGAAAGTCTCTTCATTCGGTTAGAATGTGCTCCCAAAGCAAACATTTCCAAAAAGGGAGTTGAAGCTAAAAATTGTACCAGATCTCTAGCGTGAATATCATCAGGGTCTTGTGAATGTTCTTTCTTGATTAACCTCCTTTGACTTCGATTACAGCACCTCCAAAGAACCTGTTAACCTACCTCAAGGATGAAAGAAGTCATGAAACTCGCCGTGAAGAAAAAAAACTCAATTAAAAAAAAGGAAAAAATGGGGGCGGGATGGTGGTAACACGCAGATCTAGGTAACACGTGTGCTACTTTGGGTTGATGGGACGGACGGTCTCAGGTCATCCAACGGGCATTTGCTACACAATGTCATAATTTCATAGTACCCAAATAAAACTCTATTTGTGTGATAAA
Source organism: Neofelis nebulosa (assembly GCF_028018385.1). Classification (NCBI taxonomy): domain Eukaryota; kingdom Metazoa; phylum Chordata; class Mammalia; order Carnivora; family Felidae; genus Neofelis; species Neofelis nebulosa. The sequence continues at coordinate 235,192,884 of NC_080782.1, forward strand.
CTGACAGCTATTTTAGTCACGGGCATCAACAAGGATTAGCTCATGGTTCTTTTAAGAATAATGTAGCAATAACGCATCCTTTGAGGGACGGTGGGCCCCCATTTTATTCATAAAGCTCTCTCCTTCCATCCCAGCCCTCAGCATCCTTGCCTTCCCTAAATCTGAAGTCTAGCAATCACACCCGAGAATAGATAGTTTCCTAATCACTAAGGGATGCTGCCTCTATGCCAGGCCCGCTGCACAGGGTTATAAAGAGGGTTGAAGAAATTAATATATGCAAAGCAATTAGTAATTAGAAGTAATATATGCAGCCTGGCACTTGGCAAGCTCTTTATAAGTGTTAGTCGTTCTTAGAAGTCTTTTCTTTCATTGTATTTGCAACTGACTAATATCCTATAGATACTAGGGTCTTATCCATATTAACGATCTAAATGTGTTTAGGAATATGGCATATTCTTATGCTCTATTCTTTGCTTTGTTTTGCTTTTTGAAAATACCTTCCTGGCTCTGCCCTGATTCTGTTCTCAGTTCGAAGTCTAGATACCTGGGGAAGCGTTCTAATCAGATAGACCACAGGGATTCCCTGCTTGCTCTAACACAGCATAATGTGGCCGGCTGACTTTCAACGTGTTACTACAAATTAAGAAAACCTGGAATTCCAGAGTGGCTAGCTTTCTGTATTCACCCTGAAAGGATCTTAAACTAGTGAAAAAATTAACTTGTTTCTCCTATCAAGAAACACCTGGCTGGCTCAGTTGGTAGAGCATGAAACTCTTGATCTCGAGGTTGTTAAGTTCAAGCCCCACGTTGGGTGTAGAGATTACTTAAAAAAAAAAAAAAAAAAATATATATATATATATATATATATATATATGAATAATAATTTTTAATCCTCAGTTCCTAAGCACAGCCAGAGAAGTGAAGTAAAGCTGACCCTTGACCAACATTGGTTTGAACTGGGTGTGTCCACTCCCACTCCAATTTTTTTCCTTTTTTAAAAATTGTTTTAAATTTTATTTATTTTAGAGAGAGACAGAGAGCAAGAGTGGGAGAGAGAGAGAGAGAGAGAGAGAGAGAGAGCCTCAAGCAGGTTCCATGCCCAGCACAGAGCCCAATGTAAGGCTTCATCCTCCCATAACCCTGGGATCATGACCTGAGCTGAAATCAAAGAGTCGGACGCTCAACCGACTGAGCCACCCAGGCGCCCCTCGAATTGTTTTCAATAAATACAGTATAGTACTGTAAATGTATCTTCTCTTCCTTGTGATTTTTTAAATAATAATTTATTTTCCCTAGTTTATTATAAGAACATAACATATAATACAATATACAAAACGTGTTAATCAACTATTCTTAGTAAGGCTTCTGGTCCACAGTGGATTATTCGCGGTGAAGTTTTTGGGGAGTCACAAGTTATTCACAGATTTTCTACTGTGCAGGAGTTGAGCACCCCAATCCCTGGTTCTTCAAGGGTTAACTGTACTGTACTTATCAGTCTCAAAATAGCATTATTAAAGTATTCACAGTCAGAGTGCTGACAGATGCAAAGATTTAGATGAGGTTAGGCAGTGAACAACCAGAACTTAACAAAACCCCACAAACCAACTCTGATTTCTAACATGAGCCAACGCTTCCCTCAGCTCCCAGCACCCACCACCCCCACCCCGGAAAGAAGCCTTGGGCAGATGTGAACAGTGTCCTACCCAGGGATCTCCCAGATCACAGTAAATCACTCTACACTTTCCGGCCACAGGAGAATGAGATATTTGGGGAAGGAGTGGCTTGGAGGCCCAGTGAGGAGACCGTGCTGATTCTGGTAAAGATTATGGGCAACCTTCAGACCTGAATCACTGTTGTGAAAAGCTACCATTAATACTGACAGCCAGGCTGGACCCACCCATCTTCGCTTTAGGGGAGACACAAGTGAGAGAATAAAAGAAAAGGACCAAGAAAAGAAAGGGAGCAGATGGGAAGAGAAGAGAGATGGAAGGAGAGATAGGAAGGGGACGGGTGAGACCATAGACCCTGCACCCTCTCCATTTGGGGAGACAGTGACGGGGAAAGAGTGAAGGAAGATAAACCAACTCGACCTCAACCTTTTGCAAGCATAGCCTATAAAGCCAACGGCAGTTTCAAACTACAGTCATCAGATGCCTTACCGAGGAAAGACTGGCTGTTAAACATTAGCAACGAACCTGAAGGCTTAAATGTCAAGGTAAACAACGAAACTCTGGTAAGGTCCAGCTAATGACAGCATTAATATTAGTGTGAACATTTCCAAACACTTCGCGAACGTGAGGCACAGCGCTGGGTAGGCCCTTTCCCTCACTTAGTCCTCCAGGTGAGGCTGTCAGGTGGGTGCTGGGTTCTATTTCCCTGCGTGGAGGATGATACGGAAGCTCCAGGCTAAGCAAGCCGCCCGTGCACGACTGGCTGGGAAGCGGTGAAGCCAGAGTCTATACAGACACAGCCTCAGGATCCAAACTGCACCAGTTCTCAGACTGGATAGGAGCACTGATCGGTGGTCAGTGTCAGCTCCTCACCACTTTTTCAATAAAAAAAAATTCCCTGGCTGCATTCACACCCCATCCCACCGTTGGAACTACCTGCCTTTGCCCACGGTATGGATTTGTTGGCCGCACGCCAGTACATTTCCAGCGTGGCCTGCCTGAGGCTGTAACTTCTGAGAGGGTAGCTGTTCAGCTTTCCCCATCAGCGATCCCTAACCCCTGTGAATCCGTTCCTCCTCCTGAAGATGCTGGCTCAGCCCAGCTCTGCTGGCTAAGGCCAGCCTGTGTGGGTTGGCGACAGTCCTTTCTTCTTAAGTGCTTCTTTTTGAAATGATACCAACCCTTCTGATTTATGAATTTTCTGCATCAATTAAGTTACTCTTTGTTTCCTGAAAGCTAAACCAGAATGACTAGTGCTGCCCTGCAGTGGAGTGAGTCAACAACGACAGGACTGCAGGAACTCTCTTCCTTAACGCAAGAAGTGAACTTCAAGGAACCTTCCATTCTCTCCTCCTGCCTCAAGTTACTCTGCCATCCATCATGGCTCAACAGATTCCAAAGGTGATCTCGCAAGGCCGTTAGGTTCCGTTGAACACACAGGAGGAAGGTGGCCCCAAAGACTCCCTCTGAAAGGGTCTCATGCCACGATTCCCCTTCGCTCCCCAACCTAAGCCAGTCCCTCGCGATGACGTGTTGGGATGACTGAAATATGAGCACGGCCCCCTCTGACGGCCCAGTGTGAGATCAGTGCTTCCCTACATGGGGAATGAGTGGAAAATTCCTAACTGGTGCCAAGCACGAGCTCCTGCTTTCACTCTAAAGGTCTAAAAATAGAACTCAGTATTAACCATCCAAACGATCCCGGTGATACAGTCCAGAAATCGCAAAGTCTAAAAGGCCATTCCTCTAAAATTACTGTTTACTCTATGACAGGCTTAACTGGAAATGGACCCTTGGAGAACATTCATCCAAGCCCCATACCAACAGCTGTGTCTTCTTATGCACCTCCTTTATTTGGTCACGTACCTCTCTTTTGCACACTGAGTTCTCTACTCTTTTTAGCATGATACGCTGTATTCACAGATGGAATCCGAGATGAGCTATCCCCATGAAACATCCAAACTCTCCCCCTCTACCTCTAGCCCTAAACACACCGCTGCAAGTCTGGCACAGTGAAGCCTGTACGTCTCACATACGGCTCTCCACGCTAAGGTGCTCAGCGACTCTTGGCAAATGCCACCATGAATCTCTCCCAGCTACACAAACCTGGCAAAGCCTACAAACTGCTAATCATGCCATTGACTTCAAGTAACTGGATGTGTGTGGCCAAGCCTGAAGCCGGCCTGCCACACTCTGTCATTTTAACATGCTTCGTCAATGGGAGTTACCTGTTCAGCTGGTTGATGCCACCCATGAGAACTTGGTGGTGATAGGAAGTGAAAATGCCACTCTTTGTTAGCGTCACCCGCGTGATTCTACACTTGGACATGAGCTCCCTAAGCTCCCCCTCAAATCGGAAACCAAAGGAACAGACTAGTTACTATGAGACCAGAGGAAGAAGGAGCAGGAGGAAAGTGGGAGCACCCAAGGCAAGAGCCAAGAGAACTGTGACCCTAAACAGCACCTGAGGCTATTTCCGGGAACCTGTGTCACCCCCATCATATGGGCCCTTCTCTTTTCCTTGACATGCTCCTGCCTCTGGTCTGTGATTCACCCTGAAGGGGCACTTGATCAGCTACAAGGGGGACTGATGACAATTTTGTAAAATTCACTGCAGTTTCTAAGTGTTTTGATCAGCTCCCTCTTCCCCCCCCCCCAACATTTTTCTTTAAAAACACACACACATGCCCAAGATGATGTGACTTTGATATGATGAGTCAGAAGAAAGAGTGTTTGTACTGGGCCCTCAAATATTTGTTGAAAAGAAATGAATTGATAAATGGAACAGTACTCTACCGTCAAAATAGTAATTTGGCAATAAATTAATTAATTGTAATAAATAAATAGACACACACACACACACACATTAAAAAATATATACATGTAAGTCCACAGACTCCCAACAAATTTCTAATTTTTCCTATCTTTTTAGTCTGCCCTGGAGTCAATGCAGATAAAAAAAAAAAATTCAACCGTGCAAAGCTAGGCCACCTTTTCACAGGCTAAGCAAAAGAACCATACAGGGAATTAAAGAAGAAACCTACAGAATTCTGCTCTTTGAAGAAACTTCCAGATCCTTTTTATTGTGAATTTTGGAAATTCAAAGTGAGATACATACATGCACATGAAATCACAAAGGGGTTAAGGAATTTTTCATTCTTCCTAGAAACAATATTGCTTTTCACTCATGGCTCTGTGAGTTCAGGTGAGGGTTTAATGCTACATGGCAGAACCCTGTTTTAATACGGAAATACGTTCTTTTGTATTTCAAGATGAACCAGCCACAAGGTGACGCCTCCAAGGCTTCTGTGTTGTTTTCATACCACCGTTTGTGAATGCTGCGTTCAATTTCAGCATTAATACTGTGAAGCTTGGCTAGATTCATAATATAGCTCCGTGGAAAATTCCTCTGGGAGGTGGACTGACCTTTTGTTTTTCATTTCAGTTATTATGGCTTTAAGGCAGTGCTGATGGCATGCTTTGACTTCTTCAATAAGTATTATTTCTTTCACATATAATTAACACAGGCCACTGTGTTTTCCTACCAGCTTTTCTCCTCTGCAGTACAATTTAATAGAGACTGGTCAAGGCAAGTATCATTCACATTTAATATTCTTAAATACATGTCATTGTCTACTTGTATGAAAGATAAGCAGAACCACGTCTTGTTTTAAAAGAAATCAGAAGGAATAAACTCAGAGTGCATCATTCTGATCTTTTTCCTGTGCATTTGTGATCGCAAAACATCCAGCTGCCTAAGAAGCCGCACTTAATAACTCAATGCCATAACCCACCCGGATTTTCAACTGACAACTAGAAAGGACAGAGTCTTATGGGGCCCAAGGTGAAGGAATGTGAATCCAAAGACGCAATGCTGGGAAATTCTGGATCTCAGAGTAAGCAAAACAAAGGAAGATTAGCCAGTGCCATGATTTTCAATCCATTTATTTATCACTTCAGAGGTTCTTTGACCTTCTCGGATTTTCTCTTATTACCTTCCCAAATCTATTACTGTCAGATGCCAGATGCCTGGGAGGAACAGTGAGGTGCCTTCTCCTAACTGCCACCCCCACCAAGAATTTAGAGGAAAGGTAAATAAAACCAGCCTTCGAGATTAACATCAATGCAGGTAAGGTTAGGGTGGAGATATGCAAAGTAACCCCTAAAGGGACGAGCAAGACTAAGTGACTTGGAGTCGAGGGAGAAAAAGGAGCCTTAGAAGACACCAAGGCAAGTGACAATCATACAGGCCTTCTCAAGTGCATTTCTAGCTAGAGGGGTGATGGGACGTGGACATATAGGCTCTGAGGCCACCGGAATGCCTAAAGACCGTAACTTGCTGGCTCAGATTCCATTCTTATCAAAGCCTCTTACGAAGCTAGACTTTTGACTCTAAAAAGAGATACGTATTTATCAGCCTTGTTACCATTTGTCAGTTGCATTTCTCACTGTTAAAAAACAAGTTGGCGTTCTAGTTTACATCTAATTTATTTCTCTCAATAACTCAGCATTCCTAAGAATGACTAGCTCTGGAAGGTTAAGGGCAAGGAGTTTCTGTGTGTGCAGAGCGGCCGGCTTGATCCTGGACCAGCCGAGTCCACAGGTGAACAGACTCTGAAATCCATCGGGGTGTTCCAATGGCCTCTCTGGGTCACACTTTTCCTTTCCAAAATACCTACAGAGTGAGTCTTTCCACAGATTGCCTCTCTGTTCAAATCCCAAGATGGATTTCTACTTTCTTGCAACTCAAGTTAAAAAACGTGGGTCTGGCTTTCAGCCTGGAAAATATTTCCCCACACTCCCTCTATGCTTGGATTTCCTACTGTGTTTATGCTCATCTTTCATCAAACTGGGCTAAAGTACCTTTCCTCATGCACTCCCTGCTCAGAATTGCATTCCCGCTCCTCACACAGTTCATTAAAACTCCACCCCCTTCCTCAAAGTGCGGTTCATGTTCCATTTTTTCCAAGAAACCTTGCCTAGGATTCCAGCAGGGGATTTGTCCTTTCACTAGATTCCAGAAACAGGTCCGGCCAGTCCCACGTAACTTTCACACTCCAGGCTTGCACTAATGTGTTAATTGCTGTACATGTGTTATTGTTGCCTAACCCGTTTGTAATTTCTCTGGAAAAGGTGAAAGGACAACCCAAGGAGTAACTGGTAACTCCACAGGTCAGGTTGTGCCCTTCGGAGAATTCTTTGATAGCCCCCATCATAACTGGGCGATAGATACTATAAATACTGTGAGTCGGCAAGAAATGTTGTCAATGAACAGGTTTTTTTTTTTTTTTTTTTTTTTAATTTTTTTTCAACGTTTTAAATTTATTTTTGGGACAGAGAGAGACAGAGCATGAACGGGGGAGGGGCAGAGAGAGAGGGAGACGCAGAATCGGAAACAGGCTCCAGGCTCCGAGCCGTCAGCCCAGAGCCTGACGCGGGGCTCGAACTCACGGACCGCGAGATCGTGACCTGGCTGAAGTCGGACGCTTAACCGACTGCGCCACCCAGGCGCCCCTGAACAGGTTTTTTGAAGAGGTGAAAATACATAAAGCACAATCGCCTTTTAAAAACCGTTTATTCACCTAACACATTTTCATTCATTGAATAACCCTAGGCAAGATTCTGTAGTTTCTCCCAGAAAGCATCTCAGGTTTATATCTCTTAGCCCTATCTCTGAAACTATTACTTAAAAGTATCTTTAATTGTCCGTTGACTCTTTTCAGAACATCTTTAGCTGCACTAGAATTAAGAATGTTTTAACAGTTCACAATTAGGGTCTCAAAATTGAGTTTTTAAATCCTGTATCCATATAAACTTCTAAGGAATTCTTTTTTTTTTTTTTTCTTTTAAGGTTTATGAGGCTGGCCTGAAGTAAGCAGAAACAACTTTATCAACAATTTTATCAGGCCTCTTTCAACGTTGATGTTGGGATTGTTAGAGCTCATGAACAGACTGATGGATTTTACCGTGGGATTTAAAGGGGCTGGAGACTGGAGTGGAATCCCATAACACTCTCCGCATCCCACGCCTGGCCCAATAGGTGACCGCTGAATAAACAAGTGATTTTGGTACACTGCCTGTGAAGGTACCCTGAAAAGCAGACGGCTAAATAAAATAATGACTTTTTTCAATCTTAAAAAAGGAAATCCTCAATTCCTCACATGAGCACCTGTGAATTTACAGTCTCAAAACCTCCCAGGGGAATAGACTCTCAACTATGGCAAAAGACAAGTCAAGAAATGTGGGGGTACACATAATGAGAAAGTTGATTATGTACACTAAGTTTTCATCAGGAAAGACGAGTCTGTATTATGTTTGGAGTTTTAAAGTTGAAACATTTGGAAGTTACTTAAACATCACTCTGGCTGGAGAGATGAAGTATTACTTAGTTGTCTCCCAACATTTCCACATTCAAACATGACACAGGGGTAGATAGTTACTTTCAAGAAATTGATTTGAAACAAAAAAGGAGGAGGAGTTCACTTTAAACTATATTTTCTCAAAGGTCTGCAGATTACAGCTTCTATTTCTAAAACTTCTGTACCACGACTCAGGAAGAGGAACATTATAATATTGTCGTGCATGGAGCAAATCCTTCCTTTTTATTGTAACTATGGTTACAAAGCTTCCTTCAACACCTTTTTGTGACCACTTCTCTTGAAAGAAGGCTTCATCGCTTCAATATTGGATTTGTAGACAATTGAGTGCAAATGTTTTTTATTTCTATTTGGTAAAAGCTCATAAATGTACATATAAATATTTTAGTTCGCACTCATGGTAGTCGAAGCCAAACCCATCGAAATAGTTATTCTTATTGGAACAAAAGTACTGGGTGGGTAACTTTTAAAATATCAGTGCAATTTTCCTAGGTCAAAGTTCACAAACAGAACTGATAAGAAAGATGTTCCCAAGTGGCCTCCTTGTAATGAGCTTTACATTAAGCTATTTATTTTCCTTCACCTGGTCACATATGATACCTCAAGCTATCTATGTAGCTGCTGCCCACGTGGGTAGAAAAGAGACAATTTCAACCCCTTATTAAATCCCATTTCATGCGTCTTGGAAAAATCCAAATGTGTGTGAGAAAAAAAAAAAATCACAGAGACAAGATTTCCTGCCAACATATTTCTAGTAGTGAAATTAAAAGCATCCCCCAGGGGCACCTGGGTGGCTCACTGGGTGAAGCGCCCGGCTTCCGCCCAGGTCATGATCTCACAGTTTGTGAGTTCGAGCCCCGCGTCCGGCTCTTGTGCGGACAGCTCGGAGCCTGGAGCCTGGAGCCTGCTTCGGATTCTGTGTCTTCCCCTCTCTCTGCCCCTTCCCTGCTCATGCTCAGTGTTTCTCTGTCTCTCAATAATAAATAAATGTTAAAAAAAAAAAAACAAAAACACATCATTCCCCCATCTCTCTGTGAGCTCACAGGCAAATGTCAAAAGCAAAGAAAGGCTTTGTGTTGGAATTGCCACACCGCTCTGGCTTGCTCCTTCCTGCTCTAGCCTCCGTTCCCTGGCTGTGAATCTTCCTTCCAGTGAAGACTTGAACACACCCTTGGCCTCTCCGGCTCCTTAAGGTTTCACCTCTCTGGGATACCCCCCCTATGCCACGCAAAGAAGCGCGGCGAAGACAAGCCTACCGGTGCTTTCTTCTCTGACCCTAAGAATGTAAATGGCAAGCATGGATGCCGCTGGTAGAAACGAGTGGTAAACTTTCAGAGTTAGCAGTTGGCCAGAAGAAGCCTGCCTAGCTAAGCGAAATTCCCCGCCGGAACGTCTGGGGTTTCACGGGTACATTAAAACGCACTAAGAATATTCCAGGGCTTGCTCGGCGTTCCGGGTCTCAAGACGTTTGCGTGGAGCCCTAGGGGTTTCGGGAATATGCAACAGCTGCCTGTGCGACTGGAGGGACAGGGAATTATGTAAGGCACTGCAGGGTAGGTGAGGCCGACCGTGTCTGCGGACCGCACTCACGCCTCAGCACACGGGAACCAGCAAGGGCAGCCTGGGGCTCACCAACAAAGCGCACACACACGCGAGGGAAGAGGGGCAGAGGCGGCCGGCTCAGGCTTCCTCTCTGCCCTTGCAAAGGAAGGGGGGAGGAGGAGGAGAGGGAAGGCAAAGTACCGTCTTGTCCAGGCACTGAAGGCAGTTATAAGGCTTGCAGCAACCGTGGCCCATCCCGGCAGGCTGGCTGGCAACGGGCCCTCCTTCATTCAGCGTGTCAGCGGGTGACTCCTAAGGCGAGGTGACGGCTCTGGCGAGAGGGGTGCGCCGCCGGGAGCTGTCACAACTTCCATGTGGCCCCCTCGGCTACCTTATTTCTCCTAATAACTTCAGGAAGCCGCAGCCCGAGGGAACGGGAGGAGGAGCGCGGCGCGGCGGCCGCGTTAGGATCCCGCTGCGGGGAGGGGCAGGGCGGCAGCCGGGAAGGGAGGGTCACTTTGCCACTGGAATCCTCCGAGGGAGGCAAATCAGTTGTCGCAGAGCAATCGAGCATTTCCCGGGGCCAGCTCCCCCGGAGGCCGGCGAGCCCGCCCTTCCCGGGAGCCGCGCCGCTCCCACCCGCCCCGGGCGCGGCCGCGCCTCTGCGCGCCGCAGACACGCCTGGAGAGGACGCAGCAAACACAAAAGAAGAGCCCGGTCTTCCAGGAGTACCCAGGGCTGAGCACTACGGCAGGGGCCCGGGGGACTCGGCTCTGCGCGAATAGCGGCTCTCTGCGTTCCCGGCAAGTACAGACATCTACAGGGTGCAGGGCGCGGTCTTCCCTCCAGCGACTCCTGGTCTCCGGGACCGGTCGCCGCCGGGAACCACCCCCCCCCCCCCCCCCCATGGCTCAGTTTCAGATTCGTGGGCCACGAACAAATTTCGATGAAATCTTTGTAACTGAGATAGACTCGTGAAGTCGCTGGCCCAGGCCGACACTCACAAACCACGCGAGTGGCTTAAGTAATTAAAATCGGGGTTTGGGGCACGTCTGTCTCCTGGGCGTATCAGCATAAAAGCCTTAGAGGACCTGATCTTTCCAGGCAATTCGGAATTTTTCAAACCGTTAAAAATCAAAAAGAGAAGGGGATGGAGACAAAGGTTTGTTTGTTTTTCAGAAGAGACGTGGTATCTAAAAATATATTTATGTAATCTTTTTTTTTTTTTAATTTTTTATGTAATCTTAAAAGAACAAGATGCAAACGTTTAGGAGGTAACTTTGTATTTCCTGGTAACTCAAAGGAGAACTCCTGATCCTGAAATGTACCATCTGCAGAAATAAACAATCACATCTTTGCCCACGAAATTTGCCTAAGACTATGAGCAGGCAATAGTTGTAACATTAGATAATTTTACTAACTTGAGATTTCCCAAGGAGATTTTAATTAAGGAGCACAGGCTATTTCAAATTGCTTGGACAGACAACAAGGATGTCGGGTGATCAAACATGAACAGACTGAAATGTCTGCCTGAAACTTGAAACAGTAAGCTTAAACCTTTCTTCAAAGCTGGCAGGTAAACATTGTATATCAATGATACTAAAAAAAAAAAAAAGAAAAAAAAGCTAACACGTAACTTGGAGCAATTCTTTGTTAAGGCAATATAGCTGTCCTTACCAAAATTGTATGTTTGTGTTTATTTACTTAAATTAAATTCCTATCAGAATTTTAAATGTACATCTATCTTGGGGCCCCTGGATGGCTCAGTCCACTGTATGGAAAGATGATACATTGTTGAGCGAGAACATAAAGTTTTATAAAACACAAAGCAAAACTATACCCATGTACATATTTGTATATGTCTAGAAGAAAGCTTTTGGGAAAATGCACAGTGTTCATATAAGAACATCCTACCCTTGGGGAATGGGAAATAGAAGTGAGAGAGCAAACTTCTACTTCTTTTTTTATTTTTTAATTTTTTTTAACGTTTATTTACTTTTAAGAGATAGAATGCGAGTGGGGGAGGAGCAGAGAGAGAGAGGGAGACGCAGAATCTGAAGCAGGCTCCAGGCTCTGAGCTGCCAGCACAGAGCCTGATGCGGGACTCGAACTCACAGACCTGAACTGAAGTCGGACCTTCATCCGGCTGAGCCGGCCAGGTGCCCCTCTGTTTTTTTTTTTTTTTTTTTTAACCCTCTTTTGAGCATGCATTACTTTTATTGTTTGAAAACAAAGTGTACTGGTGGAAGGCAGCGGGCACCGCCTAGCTCTGTCATGTCAGAGGCACTCAGCTCCCTCCCTCTCACACAGGCTTATCCTCCTCAGCAGGGAGCCTGGGCACTCCTCTCAGAGGGAGAGAAATTCAGGGTACCCTGAGCTGAAACACCGACTGAGAGCTATTCCTGGGACTTTTGCAACCTTGGAAGAAAACCTCTGTATTGCAAAACCTCCTCTATATTGTGAACACACGTTCACAGCAGCATTGCTCACAGTGACCAAAGGTGGAAATAACCCATGTGTCCACTGACTGATGAAGGGACAAACTAAATGTGGTACATCCATACAATGGAATATTATTCAGCCTTACAAGAGGAAGGAAATTCTGACCACATGAGCCTCGTGGACGTTAAATGAAATAAGCCAGTCACAGACAAATACTGTATGATCCTGCTTAGATGAGGTACCCAGAGCAGTCTGATCCATACAGACAGAAAGTAGGATGGTGATTACCAGGGACGGGGTGGGGGGGGGGGGTAGTAGGGAGGAATGGGGAATTGTTTCATGGGTACAGTTTTGGTGTTGCAAGATAAAAAGAATTGTAGAGATTGGCTGCACATAAGGTGAATGTGCCGATGCCCCGAACTTCCACTTAAATGGTTAAAATGGTCAATTTTATGTTAGGTGTATTTTAACTACAATTATACATTAAAAAAAAAAAAGTGGTGGCTTGCATTCTCCCTGGAAACAGAAAGTCCTGGCAGTATAGGTATCTGATCTAGAAGGAACCAGGGCTCCTAGAGGGGATGCCTGGTCCCAGATCTGAAGCAGGAAATATCCTAGATAAGCCAGGGATACTGTGTTGTGTACTGTACTTTAATGATAAAGCAAAGTTCCTATTGTAGAAGGAGCCAGCAGGACTGGGGAGGCTCTAAGAAGCTAAACGTCTCCCCCACAGTGATGTAAAGCATGCTTTCTTTGGCACAATTGTCTTTCTGCACCACAAGAAAAGGTTTCTTTCTCAATTAGAATTTAGATCGCACCGTACTAGAACATTACTTCTTGTTCTTGGATGATGCATGAGCCTACTTGCTTATACAGTGGCCCACAAGACATTAGGATGGGACTCCGGAAGCTGTACAAGGAAGCCAGGACTCTGCTTCCCTTCTTGTGCAGAAGGCACTAAGGGCTGGAGAGTGGGGGTGGCCCTGCCCATCCGCTACAGTGTTGCTGAAATCTCACATGTGGTAAAGCCCTCGGTGCAGATAACCCGGATGTCGAGAGAGGCACCAATGTCCTAGAGTTGTGCCATATCTCTTTCCACGTAAGTTAAAAAGCTTCAAACATACTCAAGAAGAGAGGGATAAACACAAAGGACCTTCACATACCCATTTCCAGTTTTTTAAAAATTTTTTTTAAACATTTATTTTTGAGACAGAGAGAGACAGAGCATGAACGGGGGAGGGTCAGAGAGAGAGGGAGACACGGAATCTGAAACAGGCTCCAGGCTCTGAGCTGGCAGCACAGAGCCCGACGCGGGGCTTGAACTCACGGACCACGAGATCATGACCTGAGCCGAAGTCGGACGCTTAACCGACTGAGCCACCCAGGCGCCCCCCATTTCCAGTTTCAATAGTTGTCAAGATTTGGGGATGCCTCCTCCAAGCCCTTTTTTCCTTTCCATCCATCCATCACCCAGAGTTAGCAATCATGGAGACTTTGTCACTTTATTTCCACGTATCCCTTTTATGTTCTTTGTTAAACTATTTTGAAGCAAAACGCGAACACTTCAGTGTGCATTGCTAAAAATTACGAACACTTTTATATAATCCCAATGCCATTGAAACACCGAACAAAACTGACAGTATATATTGGCATCTAATGCCTCGTTCATAACAAAATCTTCCTGGTTTCTCAAAGAAAAAAATATCTTACAGTAGGTTTTCTTGAGTCAAGACTCAAACTAGGTCCACATATTACATTTGATGTTGCCTCTGAAGCCTCATTTATCAATTTTAGTATATGTGCTGCCGAAGCGAGCACTGAAGCCTCATTTATCAAAGGCAATGCCCACTTCTGCCCTCCCTTCCTCCCCCCTGCCGTTGACTTGTTCAGAAACTCGGTTGACTGGCTTGTAGAATGTCCCACACTCTGGTTTTGCCTCTTTGTTTCCTCATGATACCATTTGACTCATTCCTACATGCCTGTAAGTGAAATGTAGTTCTCGTGGCTGGATGAGACTCAGGTTTGATTTATTTGGGCAACGGTACCTGAGCTGTGATGTGTGCATACTGTGACATCCCCTCGGGAAGCACGCCATGTTCCATTTTTAGTGACGCTGTATGGCTCAGAGGTGACAGCCTCGCCTCCTCCTCTATAATGTTCCCCATCAACCTTTCATCTGATGGTTTCATCTGTTAATGATGACTCCTGAATCAATTATTTCACTGGGACTTACAACGGGATGTTCTGGTGCCATCATCCTTCTCCATTTATTAGCTGGCATTTCCACGCAAGAAAAAAAATTTTCATCATCAACTAGGGTGATTTCATTTCCCTGCAATACAGTTTATACAGGAACGATAGGATTAATGCTGAATCCTTTCGCTTAAAGTGCCAATGTTTTGAATGGAGGCTTGGCGTTGGGATGATACCGAAGGAGGTTTTTGCTTTCTCTCGCTTTTACGAAACATTATAAACATGTTTTTACGTGACTGTACACAATGTGTCTTAGTCGACTGCATTTATTACCCTTTTTATTTTATTCTACTTTTAAAAATATTTTTAATATTTATTTTTGAGAGAGAGAGAGAGAGAGAGAGAGAGAGGCAGACAGAGGACCCAAAGCGGGCTCGGTGCTGACAACAGAGAGCCCAATGCAGGACTCGAACCCACAAACCGCAAGATCATGACCTGAGCCAAAATCAAGAGTTGGAGGCTCAACTGACTAAGCCACTCAGGCGCCCCCAATATTCTTTTTAGATGCTACATTTATTTCCTCTCTGGCTAATGGGAGCACCTTTTTGTTGGCCCCTGGGTCCTTTGGACGTAAGTCTATCTTCCTTTCTGACACAACACAGTATCCCCGGCTCATCTAGGGTATTTCCTGCTTCAGATCTGGGACCAGGCATCCCCTCCGGGAGCCCTGGTTCCTTCTAGTTGGGAATGAGAATTAGGGGCCTAATCTGGGACCTGTTTGTTGTCTTTTAAGGGCCACCTGGTGGGAGGGAGATTTCCCTTGAAGGAAGTGGTCCCTCCTATAGACAAAATGTCCTTTGAAGAGGTCACTGAAGATACCGGCATGGAGCCCTGGACTAGGGCGAGAAAAATGACAGCTCCTTCCTTTGGGGCATTTAGAAGTGGAAAAATACTCAGTGAAACTCACTTTGAGGGAGATAAACTGGACTCTATAACACAAGGGCAAGCCAAGGGCTAGGTAGGGAGGTTCTCTTCGCCTGAAAATTTTCTAAGGAGTCTGCAATGTGTCTGAATATCTGAAAAACAAGACTGAACTTATTGAAGGCATATATAACGGGGGTTTAGACTACTGTGATTTGGCATAAAAGGAAGCTGTGACCTCACAAGCTGATGAAATCTGGGGCATTTTAATGGTTCTCAATGTTTTAAAAAGTTTGAGATGGTTTTAATTCCCTGCATATTTTCTCGCACTGGAATAGGAATGAACATTTAGATACGTTAGAAGTCCTATTGATATGTGTCTCCAGAGAAAATCTTACAAACACTCTACGTTTTGGAGCCATAACTAATAACAAATCTTCCCTGACCATTAACAGATGCCAGGCACTGTGCTTAGGACTTTGTGTGCAATAGCTTGTGTAACCTTCGAGTAACAATGTAAGATAAGCCCTAATACTGCCTGCATTTTGCAGATAAGAAATATCAAGGATCACCCAACCTAACCTGTCAGGTGAACATAAAGTTAGGAAATGATAGAGCGGGGTCTTCAACTCAGATCTGACTCCAAAGCTTATGTCTCCAGCCACTGAGTTGTACTAATTGCTTTGTACTTGTTGGGCCTTTATTATCTGTAAGCCCTACACCATTGCAAGTTTGTGCGATGTAAAAATATAAAAGGCTATTCAAACATATTTATGAAATAAATATTTTCAGAACTTGGGACAAGAGCCTCTATTGTAGTTTTGGTTTTTTGTTTTGTTTTGTTTTGTTTTGTTTTAACATACATTTACAAACCAATGTGCAAATAACCTTAAACTGACAGTAGAAGGTCTCTTGGGTGGCTCAGTTGGTTAAGCAACCGACGTCAGCTCAGGTCCTGATCTCACGAGTTTGAGCCTCGCATCAGGCTCTGTGTTGATGGCTCAGAGCCTGGAACGTGCCTGAGATTCTGTGTTTCCCCCTCTCTCTCCCCTACCCCTGCTCGTGCTCTCTCTCAAAAGTAAATAAACATTTAAAAATTTTTTTTGAAAAAGTAAATTTAAACCGACAAAGTAGAAACCACGGGCCTAAGTCAATGTTACAATGTTCAATTTTATTATTTCTGTTCATCTTCCTGAAAGTTGGACTTCCTGACCCATCTCCCACTCACAATCACCCCCGTCCGACCCAAGTCTTCTGCTCAAACTTGGCTCCCTTGTCCCCGTCAGTGCCACTTTCCTTCTTCTGCCTGATTCTACCACTGAGAGGGAATTTTCTCCCTCTCTGTGCCATCATGTCATTCTGTATCCTTGCTCTTGCTAATGACATTCTGCTTCACGTGATGATAATTGTTCTTCTCTGTCTTCCCCCCCAAGTATCACGGCCCCCTTGCTGTGCCTCACTCGCGTTCATACCCACAACACCTGCCGGGAGAACAGGTCCCAGAGACATTTCCTGAGGGATTTGGGATGGGACTCGAAGGAGTCAAGCTAAGCAAAGGTGGCTTCCTGGCAGAGGCATTTTGGTACTTTGTGGAGTTTGAAAGCCGTGGGGCCATTTGCAGGAGGTCGGCGAGATAAAAATTGTATCACTGTCTCACTGTTTATTTCAAAGGAAAACCATGGAAAATGCTCACGAAAGAGCCTCTTGCAGATTGTCAAGGCAACCATCTGTTTATTTTGGTTCCACCGGCTCTGCCCCTCCTTTGCCCATGCATTGAAAATACGAGCCTTTGCACTGGATTGTAGCAAAGGGGATGGCCAGGAAAATATGCGTAGCTTTTACTGAACACAATCCATCTAGAGATTTTAATGCGGTGAGAATGGGCTGGAAACGGAAAATACAAAACAGAAATCTTTAAACTGCTAGTGGTAGGTGGTTACAATCATCTGCATACAGACAATAGATGCTCTGAAACACCTTTGATGTAAGACCCAGGATCTAGAATATTAAAGGAATAATAGTAAAAAAGAAACCAATGACATACGTACTATTCTCTTCTTAGAGACTTAGAAAAAGAGAACCGTAAAAACGGCATTTTTCTGTAATACCCAAGTGGGAAGGTCGCTACTTATGCAGGACAATCTTGTGTGTTTTTTTTGTTTTTTTTTTTTTATTTCTAGTCTTTTTTTTTTTTTTTCTAGTCTGTCTTTGACAGTAACTTTATTATTCTTTTTTCTGTTAAATCAGGGAGGGGGATGACTCCAAGCGAGGCATCCTCCTTTAAATTTCTGCGTTATATTCAGAAGCAGTGACAACTCTCCTAAAAGCAGTGAAATCCAAAATGATCTCTACTAGCTGGATACACAGGTCGGACACGAGTGGAGAGCTGGTGGGTAGAATGAGATACAGAGATGGACAGTAGCTGGCGAAGCTCCAAAGCACATCTGATTATTTGACACGCATTAGATGAGAAGGCTGATCACAGCGGACATTGAGCTGAACCAACAATGTAACAGCCATTATAAAAAAAAACGGGTGAAAGAAACTGGACACTGGAGTGGTGTCTGTGACCGATCTAGTATCCATTCCAGCCCCCTAATCCTCTAATCCGCCTTACTATACTGCGGGGAACCAGCAATCTCTCCAAGAACAGACTGGGATCATTGCATAAAGGGGAGTAATGTGTCACTGCTCTCAGCATACGGCCTCTTACCTTTGGTAAGACTGGTCCCCTACCCTTCAACCAGGTTGAGGTTCTCAGAGAAACCTCTGTTTCTCCTTTGTAGCATTTCTCACCAGGGAAATTCAATAGTTATGCGATCTGTTACGTGTCTGTCTTCCTACTAGGTCATTAACTTCATGAGAACAGTGACCGCATCTGCCCGGAAAGATACGGCTGTATCCTTATCACTTAGCACAGTGCCAGGTACACAGTAAGTACCATTAAATGTTGAAATAAATACAAGATTGAGTGGATTTACCCTAGTTAAGTTACTCTTCTTTTGCTTTGGCGCTCTGAGAAGTACAAGATTTTAAGGGTGCGGCTTTCCATTATTACTTACACGATATAAGAGCGGAAGAAAGATGTCACAGCCACTTTACCATTTTTCTTCTTTTTCCCACTGATGATAAGACCCTGGCCACCTATCTGTGTGTGTCTATCACCAAATAACACCGTTAGCAATGCTTGCTTTAGACTGCCCCACGGCCTCAAACCAATGATACCACATAACTTTTATTCCGCACCATACACCCAGATTCCCAAATCCTCTGCCACTTCAGGGAAGGAAATGTTAGGTGTCCCCCTACTAGTGATTACATCTGGTGTTTACAAAGAGCCTACGCTTACAGTGAAGGTGGCCACGGTTCTTTGCAAATAGTGTAATGAACTGTAATCTCACATATAATCCAGCGGCAAACCTTGTTTGCTATACCTTAAAAGTAGATCAGTCATGGGACCACCTCCTACACTTCTAAGTATCCTGGTCTAGGCTGCCAACGTATTTCACTTGGATCATGGCAACAGCCTCCCAATTGGCGTTCCTGTATCTATTGTTGCCCCTTCTTCCAGTCTGTTCTCAACAAATTAGACTAAAAGGAATATCAGAAATAAAAGTCATAGTATGTCTCCTCTCTATCCTCTGTCCTCCAAATACTTCTATTCTCACTCAGAATGAAAGCCAAAGTCTTTTCAATGGCCCTTCATGGCCCTTCTCTTACCTCTCTGATCTCATTATGTAGCCCTCTCCCCATCAGCTACCATACTCCAGCCATGCTGGCCTCCCTGCTGTATTTTCCCATGCTGGGCATTTTGTCCCCATTGATCCTTCTGCCTGGAAAACCATTTCCCCAGATAGCCACACCTTGTTCCCTAACCACTGTCGCCGTGTTGGTAAGCCCTTTCTTAACTACCTCTGTACATTCACAACACACCCTCACCTACCCCAGGACTCCCTATGCTCTTTTTCCTGATTTTTTTCTTCTCCAAGGTGCTGACCACAACATGCTTATTGGTTCGTTTATCTCCTTCTACTAGAACGTGCTCCCAGTTAGGTTGGGATTTTGATATTCTGTCACTGTTGCACTCGCCACTTTGAGCAGTGCCTAGTACAGAGTACTACTGAATAAATATTTACTGGGTTAGCGCATAAATGATTAAAGGCCAAAAACGGACTCACGTCAAAGAGAGAAGAGGTAAAAAGTACAAACAAATATCTTTAGGAAAAGCAAGGGGGGGTATATTCTACCAGTACAATAAAGATATATAAAGGGGAGATAGAAGAAAGACAACAGAATCTGCCTCTGTCCGTATCTCCGAATGTTTCTTCAAAATGGACAAGGCGTAACAAGAAGAACAGAATACGTCAAAACCGCATTCTCAGCATAACTTAAGAATACAGAGCCAAGTGTAGCCTAACGAGAAGAGACCTGAAGGTATGTGCGATCTGAAGCAGCAGGTCTTTGCAATGAAGCAAGGCTGGGGAAGCAGAAAGGCACCAAGGAGAGAAGGGCGCTACGGAAACTGGGTGTTGAAGGGGAAAATAAATTTAAGGGGAAATTCAGGGCCCTGCAAGATGAAGAGTATTCAGAAACCAGAGGACACAAATCCCTGGCTCCACTCACTCCCCCCAAACCATGAAAGAATCCAGACTTTGCTACACTGACGGAAGAAGGCGCTAGACCGGCCATCTTGAAAAGCAGCACGATATGACAAAAATGAACAGAAAGCAATGAATAAGCAAATACAAAGATCTCACAAATGATCATAATAACGATCCTTACTACACCTTCACTAGATGGAACTAGAAGGTATTATGCTGAGTGGAATAAGTCAGTCAGAGGAAGACAGATACCATATGTTTTCACTCATATGTGGATCTTGAGAAATTTAACAGAAGACCACGTAGGAAGGGAAGGGGGGAAAAAGCTACAAATAGAGAGGGAGGGAGGCAAACCATAAAAGACTCTCAAATACAGAGAACAAACTGAGGGTGGGGGGTGGAGGAGAGGGGAGGAGAATGGATGATGGGCATTGAGGAGGGCACTTGTTGGGATGAGCACTGGGTGTTGTATGTAAGCGATGAACCACGGGAATCGACCCCAAAAACCAAGAGCGCACTTTACACACTGTATGTTAGCCAACTTGACAATAAATTATATTAAAAAAAAATGGCCTCCAAGAAAGCAGCCACGAAACAGAAGAAATCTATAAAAGAACACTCAAAGCTGTATTAAATATCCAAAAAATAGTATTTGGAAATATGAAAGAAAAGATTTTGAACGAGAAATACATGCCCTAAGAACATAAATGGACAAAGAACAGGAAATAATAAAAAGACAGTGAATTTCAAAACGGAAGAAAAGATAATTATTTCAGAAATGAAGATTAAATTACACGGTGCTCAAGATAAGAAAAAGTAAAATGAAAATTTAACAAGAAATATTTCAAGAAGTAGAAAAACTAAGAAAAGAAAAATGAGAAAAGAAAAGAAGTAAAGTGGGTCATAGAGAAAATACTGAAATGAAAACCAGATCATGAAGAATTAAGACTCACAGTATGAGACTCCTTGAAGAGGGAAAACAAAACAATGGAACAGGTCTAATACTTTAACATTGTAGTGTAAGAAAATTTTCCAGAGAATTGAATCTTCATATTGAAAGGGGCCACTGGGTCCTGGGAAAACGAACCCAGATTTAGCAGTTCTAAGCTGTATCCTATTAAACCTGTTACGATTTAGAGATTAAAAAAAAAAAAAAATCAAGACCTCTAGGTAAAAAGATGACCCAATTACAAGGGCAGAAGTATAAATAAATAAATATTCAAAGCAAGACAGCAATAGAATAGCACTTAAAAATAAATAAACAGAAACATCTTAATTAAAAAAATATATGAGGGGCGCCTGGGTGGCTCAGTCGGTTAAATGTCCAACTTCGGCTCAGGTCATGATCTCGCGGTTTGTGAGTTCAAGCCCTGCGTCCGTCGGGCTCTGGGCTGACAGCTTAGAGCCTGGAGCCTGCTTCCGATTCTGTGTCTCCCTCTCTCTCTGCTCCTCCCCCGCTCATGTTCTGTATCTCTCTGCCTCAAAAATAAATATAAACATTAAAAAATTTTTTTTCATCAAAAAATATATATATGAAACAAGGATTTTCTACAAATTTGAAATCAAAGCTATAGGATAACATGGAAACACACAGGACATGAATCTTTCTTTAGGAACAGCCTAGAGTATGAGCTTCATTGGACTAAGAGGTAACTGGAAAATTTTAGCAGAAGGACTGATGTGAGCATTTATAAAGTGGACTGTAGATCTAAGTCAAAAACAAAGGAGACAATGAGGGTAGAAGACGGATATACAAATGCTATACATCATAACAAATAGAAATAATGCAACTAAAAACTGGTAAGGGGCAGAAGAGAGAATAAAGAAAGTAAAAGAATCTCATTGGTTGCCAGGTAGAAAATAGGTGGGAGTTAAGGATCTAATTTTAAATTGGCAAACCAGATGGTCAAAGGGTAACTAAGAAAACAAGGAAGGTGTGAGTACAAAGGTAACAGCTAGAACAAAAATAAAATGTCCCTAAATTCTGTTCGTTAAAATTAAAGAACCGGCAACATGAATAGACTTTGAGGGTGTTAGGCTAAGGGAAATAAGTCAGACAGAAAAAGACAAATATTGTATGATTTCACTTATATGTGGAATCTGTAACACAAAACAAAATAGAAACAGACTCAGAGATACAGGAAACAAATGGGTGGTCACCACAGGGTAGAGGGGGTTGGATGTGCACAAAATAGGTGAAGGGGATTAAGAGGTGCAAACTTCCACTCATAAAATAAGTAAGTCATGGGGATGCAATGTATGGCATATGAAATATAGTCAGTAATATTATAATAAGTTTTTATGATTATAGATGGCAACTAAACTTACTGTGGAGGCCATAAATTAAATTCAAGGGCAAATAATACACATCTTTAGAAAAAGAAACACAGACTAAATAACATAATACATGCAATTATAAAACATGATAGAAATGAGATCTAACATATCAGCCGTATCAATAAGTGTAATGGACTGAATTTACCAATTAAAAGCACAAAGATCCTCAATTATGCTCACAATGGAAGGCCCAGTTATATCCTATCTCCATGAAATATATAAAAAAAGATTTAAAAAACAAAATACAAATGGATGGATAAAGGTATTTCAGGAAAATGGAAACATTAAGAAAGCAGCAGCAGCAACCCTGATTCAAGCCTAAAAGTGTTAAACACAACAAAGAAGGGCACCTTTTATTGCTGAAAGCCAAATCTCCAATGAAGATATAATACTTATGAATATCTATGCTCCAATAAAATTTATGTCCGAGATTTACCACTCTTAATTCAAGACAGATTAAATGGACAAACAAAACAAAACATAATCAGTTAGGTAGGTCTTATGGATATATATTGAACTTTATATTTTGATAATATAAGTGAACACACCTTTTTTATCAAGGGCTTTTGAACCATTCATAAAAACTGGTCACAAAGAAAATGTCAGTAGGTTCCATGAATTAAAAATATGATGAACAAAACTATCTGATCACAATGCAGTGAAAGTAGAAATTATTAACTAATGAAATAAAAATAGAAATCCTTAACCAAACCAAAAACAAAAGGGTCATCCACCTGAAAAATTTAAAAAGCCTCCTCCTACATGACAACTCTTGGATAACAGTAAAGACATAAAGTGAAATCAAAGGATTTTTTTTTAAGCCATTAAAACAAAATACAAAAACACTAACACATGGGATACATTTAAAGTAGTTTTGGAGAAAAACTCATAGCAGGAGATGCTTTCATAAGTAATAAATAAAAGGATGTAAATGAATGACTCAAATACTTAGCTGAAAAAAAAACCTAGCAAACAACAACAAAGTAGACTGAAAGAAAGCACTAAGAAGAAAATGATAAAGACAAAAGCAGAAATTAATGAAATACAGAATAGGAAACCAGTAGACTTAATTGAAAAAAGTTAACAAAATAGCAAACCACTAGCTAACTTAACAATAAAAAAGAGGGAAAGTACAAATAAAATAAGGAATGACAAAAAGTGAATGGAAAAAAGAATTAAAAGCCTTAAGAGGCTTTGTTTGCCCACCTCTATACAAATAAATTTGAAATCTTACATTAAATCGATAATTTTCTAAAGAAACATAGATTACCAAAATTGAGCCTAAGAGAGGGAAAAGATTCAAATGCACCAAATTTCCAGAGAGGATACAGACACAATTATTATTTTTTCAAATGTTTATTTATTTTTGAGACAGAGCAAGTGAGTGGAGGAGGGACAGAGAGAGGGAGACAGAGAATCTCAAGCAGGCTCCACCCTGTAGGTGCAGAACCTGACATGAGGCTTTAACTCACGAACTATGAGATCATGACCTGAGCCAAAATCCAGAGTCGGATGCTTAACGGCCTTGAGCCACCCAGGTGCCCCTACAGAGCAATTATTAAAGATACCACACAAAAAAAGCATCAGACCCATGAGCGTCTACCAAACCCGCAATAATCAAATATTCTAGTGCTCTGTAAATTGCTCTGGAGCATGAAGATTATGGCCGGCAGAATACTGCCTCTCTTCCCACAAAAGGTGTCTGTATCTAAATCCCCAGTACCTATGACTGTGTCATATACATGGCAAAGAGGAATTAAGGTTGTAAGTAGAAATAAAATCTGCTAATCAGCTGGCCCTGAAGGAGGGAGATTATCCTGGATTATGGGAAGGGCCAATGTAATTACAAGAGTCCTTAAATGTGGAAGAGGGAGACAGGACAGTCAGCAACAGGGAGATGGGATAAAAGAAAAACTAGATCCCTATTGGCTTTGGAAATGGAAGGAAGCCATGAACCAAGGAACATGAGTGGCCTCGAGAAGCAGGCAAAGGCAACAAAACAGATTTTCCCTGAGAGCCTCCAGAAATGAATGCAGCCTGCCAATATCTCAGTTTAGGTCACTGAGACTCACTTTGGACTTTTGACCTCAAGACCTGTTAGATAGTAAATTTGTACTGTTTTAAGCCACTAAGTTTGTGATGATTACAGCAGTAAATAGAAAACTAGTATAAAATACTAATACAAAAATAAAGGAAAACTTCCTTATTCTTTTAATAAATTGAGTATAACCCAATTTTGATACCTAAGCCTGATGAAGACTTTCTCAAAAAAGTAGAAGAAAAAGAAGGCTGCAGACCATTGTCACTCATGAATATTGATGCAAAAAGATTAGCTAAAATATCAGCAAACAGAATCTAATACCACATAAAGAAAATAACATACCATGACGAATTGGGATCTATTCTAGTAATTTAATGTAGTTTCTATATTAGTAAATCCATATTGATAGATCTCAGGAAACAAAATATGGTTATCTCCATAGATGTTCAAAAAGCCTTGGACAAAAATTCAATACCCATTCCAAGTAGCAGCACTCAAGAAAACAGGAATTGAAGGACACTTTCTTAATGTGTTAAAACACCTTAACATGATAAAAAATATATATATTAGTCCTAAAGCTATTATTTTACTTAAATGTGGAAACACAACAAGAATTTCCATACAAATCAGGAACAAGGCAAAAATGTGTACCTCCACGACTATTCAACGCTGTCCTAATGGTATTAGCCAATGCAATTAGAGACGATAAAATAATCGGAGGCAAAATATTTGGTAAAGAAGTCAAACCGTCTCTGTCTTTACTGACACAACAGTATAACTGGAAAGCTCTAGAACATCGATGGTCAATGATAAAACGGACTCAAACAGTATAAGAATTCAGTAAGGTAGCAAGATACAAAATTAACGGACAAGTCAACATAGCTTTCCTATACACAAACACTATCTAGAGAAAATATGAAAGAGAAACCCCAATCTACATTGGCAACAAAGAAGATCAAATACAAAGGAATAAATTTATCAAATAATATGTAAAACTTATATGAGGAAAACTTAAAATTACTCTAGGAAGACATAAAAATAGACAAATGGAGAGAATCTCATGTGATTGAAAGGGTGTTTCAGCATCGTAAGGATGTCAGCTCTCACTTGGTTAATTGATGCAATCCCATTAAAAATACCAACAAGACTTTGTTTTATGGAGTTAGACACATTGGTACAAAGATTATTTGGCAAAACAAACATGCAAGGATACCCAGAAAAAGACTAAAAAAAGGAAATCTGCTCCGGGGGACTAGACATATCAGGCATTAAAACATACTACAAAGCTTCTATAATTAAACAGTGTGGCACTACCATAGGACTAGACCATAGATCGTAGACCAGTGGAACAGAATAGAAACCCCAGAAATAGACCTAAGGATGTAGAGAAATTTAGTGGATGATAAAGATGACATCTCAAATCATTGGGACAATGATAGACCTTTAATAAAGGAGGCTGGGTAGCCATTTTGAAAAAGATACAATTAGATCTATACCTCATGTCATACCCAAGAATAAACTTCAAATGTATCAGGGGTCTAAATTTAAAAGAAAGATCAAGCATACAAGTTCTGAAAGAAAAAAAAAAAAAGAGTGGGTTTCTCTATAACAGTAGTGTGGGAGAGTCTTTCTAACCATGATTAAGTTTACAGAGGAAATAAAATAATAAGTTTGCATGAATTTTTTTATAAGTTTGAGTGGTAAAAACTACCATAGACATAGTCAAAAAACAGTAACAAACCAGAAGAAATCATTTGTGCATGTGTCACAGATAAAGGGTTAATATCCCCAGTATGCAAAGAACGCTTCGAAAATGCAAAACCAAAGGCCAAAAACCCAAAAGGAAAACAGGAAGTCAATGATTTATGAAGAGTAAAAAATAGCCCTTAAACATATGCAAATTGTTCCAAGTTTCTCATAATCAGAGAAGTGCAAACTAACACAATATTGGGATACTATTTCTCATCTATTGGGTTGGTTCAAATGAAAACTATCATGGCATATGTGACTGGCAAAGCTTTGGGAAGTACTCTCCTATGGGGCTGGTGGGAATGCAAACTGGTGCAAATATTTTATTTTTTCATTTATTTAAAAATTTTTTGATGTTTATTTCGTTTTGAGAGAGAGAGAGAGAGAGAGAGAGAGCGCACAAGCAGGGAAGGGACAGAGAGAGGGAGACACAGAATCTTAAGCAGACTCCAGGCTCTGAGCTGTCAGCACTGAGCCTGACGTGGGACTCAAACCCACAAACCATGAGATCATGACCTGAGCTGAAGTTGGATGCTTGACCAACTGAGCTACCCAGGTGCCCCATGGTGCAAATATTTTATAGGAGGACTTGGTAAAACCTAACAGAACTGTATATGTTCTTACTTTTTGACCTAGAAATTGTACATCTGGGATTTTACTTTGAAGATGCATTTCTAACAATACACTGCGTTCATTATAGCATTGTTTGTAGTTGAAAGATATTAAAAAAATAAGCTAAGTGCCCATATATAGGAAAGTCATTTCATAAATTATGATACACAATGGAGTTCTATACAATTATTTTTTTATAAAAGGAATGAAAATTTATATAAATTTATTGAATGAGCTCTAGAATACATTGCTAAATGAAGGAAAAAAAAAACAAGGAGCAAAAGAATATCTATACTGGTAGTGTGCTCTCTTCCAGGTAAGAAAGAAAAGGAAACAAACCTGTACCTGTTCTTTTGTAACAAGAAGAATGGACTGGAAACTAATCTCACCCCTCCCAGGGCACTGATGGGAATGAAGTAGACAGAATGAGGAAAAGGAATGGGATAGGAAGAACAAAGGGAGAGTGACACTTCTCTCTAAGTATACTTTCTCACGTATTCTTTTCAAGCCATGTCAATATACCACACACTCATTAAAGCAAAGAAATAATTGAAACCAACTGGGATGCATAGGCAATTCCAAATGGAATACAAACAACGAGCCTGGTTTCTCTTTTGTTGTTTTGTTCGTTTTTTGTTTTTGTTTTTTTTTCCAAATGAGTAACATACCCACACTGAAGCAAAGGGAGAAGAAGAAAATATAGTAACTGGTAAACAGTATCTTGACTATATAGTAAAAGGCTAACGACAGCACTGTACAGAAGTGGGTGAACAACTGAAACTATTTATACTAGGAAAGGGCAAAAAAAGTAAATATACTGTAGAAAATGAGAGCCATGTTTGTCCCTGTTGGGGGCAGGCCAGAATAAACTCTAGGGTGTTGGGCTGGAATTGGAGGTCTCAGAACTAACTCATGCCTTTAAATATATGTAAGTACACAGATACACACATATAGATACTTGATAAATGACTTTGATTTCATTGCAAACAAGTGAGAAAAGGATGGACTTTTGAGGGGGGATGGTGTTCTGTTGTTGTTGTTTGTTTGTTTTGGTTTTGGTTTTTTACCAAGACAAACAATACAGAAAAATGATAAATCTGACTCCCATTAAAACTAGAAATTTGAGGGGTACCTGGGTGGCTCAGTCGGACACTTAGGCGTTCGACTCCGGCTCAGGTCATGATCTAACATTCATGGGTTCTAGCCCAGCATCAGGCTCTGTGCTGACAGCTCAGAGCCTGGAGCCTGCTTTGGAGTCTGTGTCTCCCTCTCTCTCTGCCCCTCCCCCAACTTGCACTCTGTCTCTCTTCACCTCTCAAAAAATAAAATCAAACATAAAAAAAAAACCCTTTAAAAAAACTGAGAAATTTGATTCATCAAAAGAAACTAAAAACAAAATGATAATCAAGTCGGAAGCTGAAGAAAATTATTGTAATACATATAAACCAGGAATGATTGGTATTCAGAACACATAAAACTTCCATCTGATCGGTAAGAATACGACAAATAACACAATAGAAAACAGAACAAAGAATGTGAAGAGGAAATTCAAATGATCAATAAACATAAAGAATAGACTCTACAAATAATTACTGAATGCAAATAAAAAAATAAATATCAAAAGCAACAATTCACACCAACAGACTGACAAAAACTCAGGTCTGATAGATCTCTGTTGGTCAGCGTGCGGAATAAAGGGACCCCTCATCGTAGCTGGTAGAAAACAACCACTTCGGACAACAATGCAACTATGTAAGAGAGCTGAAGATACATACACATTGTGACTCAGTCTTTTCACTTCCAAATATATATACCTTAGAAAGTTTTGCACATATACATAAGTTGGTATGCTCCAGAACGTTCAGTTCATTCTCAATAGTGAAAAATGAAAACAATCTTTTCATTAAATACTCGATCTCTAAATCATGGTATTCCACACAGTGGAATGCCATACAACAGAGAAAACAGATGAGTAAGATAATATCAACATAGGAACAGCTCAAAAACGTAAGTGCGTGTGTAGGATGATATACACAGTAAGATGTTTATACGATCAAAAACATGCAAAAAAGCAGTGTTACATATTTCTTATGCTATAAATATTTGTGATAAGAATATAAAAACATTTTTGGAGTTGTAGTAGCCAGCCATCAAGATGGCCCCCAATGATTCCCCCTTCTGGTATTCAGAGCGTTGTGGAGTCCTGTCCCATACTGGATCAGGGTTGGTCTCTGTCATCAACAGTACATGGCAGAAATGATGGTGAGTCACCTCCAAATTAGGATGTAAACAACTGTGGGTTCCATATTTAGCAACCCATTTTTGATTTCTCTCTGACTTGTTGCTGGTGGGGAAAAGCAAGCTGCCATATTGTGAGCGGTCCTAGGGAAAGGCCCACGTGGTGAGGACTCAAGTCTCCAGCCAGCGAGGAGCTGAGGTCTGCCAACACGTGAGTGAGTGTGGAGGAGGATTCTTAGCCCCAGTAGGACCCTGAGAAGTTTCAGACAACAGCTTGACAGCAACCTTGTGAGACAGCTGGTCTCTCTACCAGCTAAGTCTATCCTGGACACCTGACCCTCAGGAACTGTGTGAGGTAACAAATGTCTACTGTCTTAAGTCACTAGGTTTTGTGGTAATTTGTTATGCAACATACTTAACACAGAGTAGGTTTCTTATTGAGAGGGAAGGTCATCAGGTCATAGAGAGGTAAAAAGAAGTCTTCGCTTTTAGCTGAAATATTTTATTATTATTTTTTTAATGTTTATTTTTGAGAGAGAGAGAGAGACAGAGACAGAGACAGGGTGCAAACGAAGGTGGGGCAAAGAGAGAGACACACACAGAATCTGAAGCAGGCCCCAGGTTCCGAGCTGTCAGGACAGAACTCGACGTGGGGCTCAAACTCATGGACCGCAAGATCATGACCTGAGCTGAAGTCAGACACTTCACCTACTGAGCCATCCAGGCGCCCCTGAAATATTTTATTTTTAAAATAAAATATCAAAAGCAAACATGGCAAGATGTTAACGTTTATTAAACTAAGATAACAAGCAAGCCGTTTTCATCATGAAATTCTTTGTACATTCTGAATGTCTGGAGTATTTCACATGCAGAAGAACAGTGCTTTGCAGGGTTATATCTCAGGGGCAGCAAGATATCGCCCCTGCCGTGGTAACCTGCAGTGGGTGATCATTCTGCTGTCTTGTAACTAAATATGCAGAGTCTTTCCTGAAAGCTTTTTTTTTTTTAAAGCTTATTTATTTTGAAAGAGAGAGAGACAGAGACAGAGAACAGGGGAGGGGCAGAGGGAGAGAGAGAATCCCAAGTAGGTTCCACACTGTCAGCATGGAGCCCGACATGGGGTTCGATCCCACAAACCATGAGAAAATGACCTGAGCCGAAATCAAGAGTCACACTCTCAGTGAACTGAGTTACCCAGACATCCCTGAAAGCTTTTATAAATCACTTACACCCTGCAGGACTAAAATACAGAACTTCAGAAGCTAATATTTTGGGGTGGGTTGTGCTATGTAATTTGGGTTTCTGTTATGACAAACGAGAAACAGTATTCGATTGGAAATATTTATTTAAAAAATTGTGATGCTCATACACTTTCTAAAAGCCCTCATATTTGGATAATAAATACATCAAGAACAGGTTGTCAATATGATTTAAAGCTGAAAAATCTTACATAGGTTCTGGTGAAATTATTTAATTAAGAAGCAAATCAAAATGCTTAAGCCATAGCTATTTAACATGATTATAAAGTGCTGATTATTCAAATGAAATTAATTAGTCACAAATTCCCCAAGAACATTAAATTACTCCCCAATGGCAGAAACACTGGCAATTTTACTCTTTCATTAAATCTATGCTTGGTTATTTTCTTTTCCTGGAAATATGGACAACAATCAGATGTTTACTAGTCAGTTTATAAAGAAAAATCAGAAACCCTTTAGTTCCACAACCAATACAGGAATGGTGA
Source organism: Neofelis nebulosa (assembly GCF_028018385.1). Taxonomy (NCBI): domain Eukaryota; kingdom Metazoa; phylum Chordata; class Mammalia; order Carnivora; family Felidae; genus Neofelis; species Neofelis nebulosa. The sequence goes on from NC_080782.1 coordinate 235,223,351, forward strand.
ACAATAAGAAAAGCTTCTTGAGACTTAATAACTGTATGTAAAATTTAATAAAAAGGAAAAAAAAAAGAACCTGTCATGACTGAGCTTGTCTCCAGTGCCCTCCCCCCCTCCCCCCCTTCCCCCCCCCCCCCCACACACACTCTGGAATTAAGTAAGGATTCCAGGAGAATGGGCTTTTGGGAAGGAGGAAGAAAACCTACATTTTTGATTTACTAGAAGTTTAGTTTTTTTTTTTTAATATGAAATTTATTGTCAAATTGGTATCCATACAACACCCAGTGCTCATCCCAACAGGTGCCCTCCTCCATGCCCATCACCCACTTTCCCCTGTCCCCCCCCTCATCAACCCTCAGTTTGTTCTCAGTATTTAAGAGTCTCTTATGGTTTGCCCCTTCCCTCTCTGTAACTTTTTTCCCCCCTTCCCCTCCCCCCTAGTCTTCTGTTGAGTTTCTCAGGATCCACATATGAGTGAAAACATATGGTATCTGTCTTTCTCTGCCTGACTTATTTCACTTAGCATAACACTCTCCAGTTCCATCCACGTTGCTGCAAATGGCCAGATTTCATTCTTTCTCATGGCCAAGTAGTATTCCATTGTGTACATAAACCACATCTTCTTTATCCATTTGTCAGTTGGTGGACATTTAGGCTCTTTCCATAATTTGGCTATTGTTGAGAGTGCTGCTCTAAACATTGGGGTACAAGTGCCCCTATGCATCAGCACTCCTGTATCCCTTGGGTAAATTCCTAGCAGTGCTACTGCTGGGTCATAGGGTAGGTCTATTTTTAATTTTCTGAGGAACCTCCACACTGTTTTTCAGAGCGGCTGCACCAGTTTGCATTCCCACCAACAGTGCAAGAGGGTTCCCGTTTCTCCACATCCTCTCCAGCATCTATAGTCCCCTGATTTGTTCATTTCGGCCACTCTGACTGGCGTGAGGTGGTATCTCAGGGTGGTTTTGATTTGTATTTCCCTGATGAGGAGTGACATTGAGCATCTTTTCATGTGCCTGTTGGCCTAGAAGTTTAGTTTAAAATACAATTTGAGCACACCTGCTTTTGGGGGGTGGCCCCGCTATTTATCCTCGCCTATTCTGTTTTGTTGTGAAGGCAAGTCCTGAGGGGAAGAGGAGAAAGCATATCTTTCCCTGACCCCATCTTTTCCTTTTGTTCACTTTGTTCATAATCTAGGTTTACTCTGTAGAAGCAGTTCTGGAAGGCTGAGATGATATGGGGCTAAACAGGTGTTAGCAGAGAACTGAATCGATCTCCCAGTTGGGTGGCCTCAGTTTGGGGAAAATAAACCATGGAAGCCTCCTGTGGCTGTAAGGGCAATGTTAAAATGGTATCTCTTGGAAAGGAATGAAGCTGGAATCTTAAATCAAGGAGACGGCCCTTTCTTTTGTTGATCCTGTTATCCCAGAGGGCTGCGAGAAGGGTTTGAATAGGGAAAGAGACGCAAGGCTGGCGTTTGAGGTAGCTCCCTGTGGGAAGCAGTCAAGACTTGAGACAGTTAATACACTAGATAGAGGACGGATCGAGTGTCCTGGAAAGATAAATATACACATAAGAATATATATTTATGAGAAAAAAAATTGGAGAAGGATATGGCAAGGAGGGTGTATTAGTCCAGGTTCTCTGGAGGAAAAGAACCAGTACATACATGCACACAGTTATATAGATAATGTATAATATATGTGTATACTGTTACACAGTAAAAAAAAAAACAACCTGCTTTATGTACATAAAGAGATTCATTATGAGGAGTTGGTTAATGCAAATATGGAGGCTAAAATGTCTCATGATCAGCTGTCTGCTAGCTGGAGACTCGGGAGAGCTGATGGTGTGGTTCCCATCTGAGTCTGGGGGCCTGAGAACCAGGAGGGCCAACGTTTCCACTGAGTCTATGGGCAGGAAAAAGCCAGTGTCTCAGCTTGAAGGCAGTTAGGCAGAAGGAATCCTCTCTTACTCAGCCTTTTTTGGGTGAAAGGCTGTTTTGAATCAACTGATTGCACAAGGCCCACCTACTTTGGAGAGGGCATGCTGCCTTACTTAGTCGACTCTTTCAAATGTTAACCTCATCCGGAAACATCCCCACACATACACCAGAATATTGTTTGAGCGAACATCTGGGCACTCCACGGCTTAGGAAGGTTGACACATAAAATGAGCCATCCCAGAGGGCTGCCAGTTTCCTGGTTTCAATGACTGTAGTGCCAAAATGAACCAGAAGAAACAAGGTTAGGAGAAGGGATGACAGGAAACCGATGAGCACCATTTAGGATCTGCTGAATCGATGCTTCCAGCAACAGGTGGAAACAACACGGAGGGAGGTGGATGTACAAACCGGGAGGCTCAGGGCTGGAGTCTGGGGAGCCTTTAGCACACCCGTGCAGTAACCAGGACAGGATTATCCAGGGATGGAAAGAGGAACCCAGTTTAAAAAGAGAGGAAGAGAAGAAATGGTAGAAAACAAGGAAAATCAGAAGAGTGTTGTACCAGAAGCTAAGTTTCCACAATTAAGGAGTGACCACAATGGTCAGCAAAGTGATTCAACTTAGGGGCTGAAAAACATCCTTCAGCACTGGCCACCAAGGCCCTCAACGGGGACGCCCTCAGTGAAAGCAGGGCCCACAGGGAGGAGGCAACAGAAGCTGACAGTGGGTAGAAGGCAGATGGGGGGCAGGGTGTGGAGTGCAGGGGCTGTATTACAGGGAGGTGAGCCTGTTTGGAGCATGAGAGCAGTTCGGAATGAAGGAGAAGGTAAAGAAGCGAGCGGGGGTGATGAATGGAGCAGGGCCCAAAGCAGTAGCTGTGGACTCTGACCAAGAGCACAGGCATGTGTCCGGGGCCAAAGGGGAGAGGAATGTAATCAGAAACAAAGGAGGGTGCCCATCCTCTGAGATGGGTGAGAAACAAACAAGGGTTCACAGAGATGTATATAATTTTGTTGGGGAGCAGGGGTGTGAGAAATTGGGGGAGATCATGCTTAATAGTCTTATCCTTCATGATGAAGTAGAGGGAAATGTTTTCTGCTGAGAGAGAGGTGGGGCCCTCATTTAAGAACGGGGGTGGAGGCCATACAGCTAACTCCTTTCCCTTCCCACCCCCCCCCCCCCTAAAGTTCAGGCTTAAGTTTTTAAGTATTTATTGGAAGGAAATACAGAGAAGTGAAAGAACAGTATCACAGACCAACTTCACAGAGGACTGGATATGTAGAAGACTAGACAGCTCTGAATGGCTCAATAATATAAATTATTCAAGAGGTTGCCCTGGCGATCTTATCATCCCTCAGTAACAGGTGTTTCTTGCTTCCTGCTTTGCAAGTGGGCCATATGCACGATTCAGCATTTTCCTACGTTTTCTATTTGTTTTTCTGCAACTGCTGCCCCCTTGTATCTGTATTCATTTCTCTCTCTCGTGTTTTATTCTTACTCATGAATTGTACTGCTTCTTGGCTTTTGCTTACGGCTTTCTCGTTTGCAGCTTCTGATTCTACTATCATCTGCTGGCTTGATTATTACATCTCAAAAACAAAGTCTTTCAGAGGGAGCCTCTGGCTGGTTCAAGCAGACATGCTCCCGTACAGAACATGCCATTATTCATTGGGTACGGTTCTTTTTTCAGGTGATGGTGAAATTTCTTGGGGCTACGGTGGGGTTTTGGTACCAAGCATAGCGACATAATCAAAAAGCACTCCAGTATCACAGGTAAGTAACTTACATAGGTAGTTGTGGGCAGAAGTTGAAAGGAATAACAAATCCACGCATGTGCAGAACTAACATGAAAAAGGTATGGATATTTACACACACAACACACACACAAACACAATTACTTAAGTCCTGAATAAATGAGGTCAGGCTATGTCTTATTCTTATGTAAATGACCCTATATTGTAAAGATGTCAATTTCTTGCAAATTAATCTATAAATCCAGTGCAATTAAAACTTTAATCCCAAACTTGATAGGGGGGAAATTGAATTGTTTTAACAATTCAGCTGGTAGAGAAAATGTATGAGAATAGCCATGAAAATTAATTCAAAAATAATAATGATGAGGAGAAAATGCTTGAGATCTCTTTCTATCTGTATGTATATACATATGTATATATAGATATGTGTGTGTGTGTGTGTGTGTGTGTGTGTGTGTGGTGTCCTGGCCCAGATGCAGATGTGAATCAATGGAATAAAAAGATAACCAGAAACAGAGCCACGTGTCTTTTAGAACTCAATAATACAAATGGCAATTCAAATCCATGTAAATGATTGAGTAATTCAATCACTGGTGTTGAATCAGTGGGCTACTTATATGGAAAAACAGAAAGGTAAATCTTCTCCCTCAAATCAGGTACCAAAATAAATTGCACAAGGATTTAAAATCTAAACATTAAAATTAAAACTGTCAAGGTATCAGTGGCAAGTATTTAACAGTATCATTGTAACTTGGGGAAGGAGGGGCTTCCGAAGTATAAATCAGACTCATAAGACATAAAAGGAATGGTCTTAGATTTGACTACATAAAAAGCACCATCTTACATATGTTAAAAGACAGCATAACCAAGTCAAAAGAATCTATAGATTGAAGAAAATATTTGCAACACATAAGATAGGAAATGCTAATATCTCTAAAAAGGGAAAAAGAGGGGCAGAGGATGTAGACATGCCCTATCTCCTTTGAATAACAGCAAAGAGTATAAGATTTGAAATGTTAAAAAGGCACACCCATGCCTACTCTGCTGGCATATGCACCTCTAAACTACCAAACATGCTATTTCCTGGGGAGAGGGTTTACTTAACACATGACATTTTAGCCTTCATCCTGGCTATCGTTGACAAAGGGCCATCCTATGACCCTCCATTCAGTCCGTGAAAGAAAAAAGGCCAGATTTCAGATTCTAGAACAGATTATTATCTGCTCTGATTAGATAGTAAGTCTTCTCAGTGTGTTAAACAAATGTCACAGTAATTACATCACACGATCTGCTCTTTCCCAGAATGCTGGGTGTTCACCATTTCATAATTTCTGTGTTGCCCAGAGATATTTTAGGGACTCAACTACAGTCGTATGTCCTTCAAACGCAAAGACCACATCCTTATTTCTTCTTTTTTGCCCCCCCCCCCGCACCGTTTTACTGGAGTTCCTCATTCATACTTCATACATGCTGACTGCTTGCTTATAAACACATCCATTTCCAGACACAACGTTCCTTCTTCTATCTCAGACCTCTCTTTCTGAGACTGATTGTCTTATTTGGAAGTTCCTTTATTGAGAGCCAGTAGGTGGGTAAATCTTTCAGTGTTTGTCTACAAAAGTCCTTATTTTCCCCACATTTTTGAAAGACAATTTTACTGGGAGTACTATAGTAGACTGACGGGTAATTTTCCCAGGATTTTCCATTCCGTTGTCCTCTGCTCTCCATTGCTTCTAAGGAGTTAACTCTTAGCCCACGTTGCTCTGTTAGTAGATATTCCTTTTCCCCCATGATTGCTATAAAAATCTTCTGTTTGTTTTTTATGTTTAGCAATTACACCACACACTATTTAGGGAGTGAATTTCTTTTTATTTACTGCGATTCATTTTTTTCTCAGTCTGAGGATTCATGTCACTTATTAATTCTGAAAAATTCTTGGTCATAATCATTTTCAATAATGCCTCTCCCAATTCTCCCTCTTCCTTCTTTGTGGAATTCTCATGACATATGTTGGCCTATTTCATTCTATTCTCCATGGCTCTTAACCTCTTTGATATTTTCCATTTCTTTATCCTGTTGGGCTACATCCTGGGTAATTTCTTCAAATCTGCAGTTCATGAATTACCTATTCCATCACTGAACTCCTCTATTAAGTTTTAGGTTTAATTATTCTCAAGTTTGAGAATTTCTACTTGATTCTTTGATCGTTTTTGACAGTCTCTGAATCATATTTTGGATTCCGTCTCTTCTAAAACAACATTAATATGCATGCTTTTTTGGAACACTGTTGATGACAACTTTAATATTGGAAGTCTTCTGGATGAGGGTCTGCTGTTTTGTTGTTTCTGCTGACTCTATCATGAGACTTTGTGTGTATGTGTTTTGTGACTTTTAAAAATATTGTGTGCTCCTGTTTCTGGAACTCTATCTGTGAGAATTCTTTGAGGCCTTTGCTTTTATTCAGACCCCAGGTCATTTCAAACTCAAATTCCTGGCTTACAGTTTTTAAGATTAGGCAAATAGTATAATGAGAAACATGTGGGCTGGCCAGTGCCACAAATGATCGGGGAAAGCTTTAAAACTTTTCTTTGTACTGGCATGATCTTTAAATTTCATTTTAAAAGTATACAAAAAGCCAAACACACAGAGAAGTATGGGAAGTAATGCAACAGGTATATGGACATATGATACCAAGATCAAAGCAATGGTTTTTGTTTTACTCGTGCCACTTTTCTAATTTCAAACTGTTTCACAATTCTCTTCCTTTCTTGGAAAGATGTATCAATTCGTATCAACAAAATATAACAATTATGTTCAAAGTGATTGAAAACAAGAGCGAATACGATGATTTCACTCTTAATACATGGGAACCAAAACTAGTTTAAGAGTAGGATTAGGGGTTTGAATCCACGCTGGGAGGAAACGGTAAGCATTCGGAATAGTTGTTGAGAGAAGTTGGAGGAGATGATGAAAACAAGAGGGTTGATAAGCAACAGCCCCGTGAGCTCCACTGTGGCTGGAGGCTTACAGCCATGAGCATCCATGTTGCAGTGTCCACGTATGACCGGGGTTCTGCGTGGTGAGTCTGGTAGAAGGACAAAGAGCCAGGGGACTCACAAGTAGAGTAGTTTACAGAAGTGCTTCTCAGATTTAACGCGCATATAAATCCTGGTATCTTGCTGAAATGCAGGTTCTGATTCAGCGGGTCTGGGATAGGACCTGCGGCTCCACAGTGCTGAAATTTCCCAGGCACTGCCATTCCTGCCAGTTTGGGGTCTACTCTTTCAGTAGCCGACTGGGCCCAAGTGGGCCTCTTCACCGAAGGAGAGTTACAGGAGGAGTGAGAGATGAGCACTGGGCAAGGTGAGGCGGCTTGTCGGAGTGCGATCACGGCTTAGAGCTCACGTTGTGGAGCAGTTCTGGTTTAAGTCGGAAGCTAGGGTGTAATTCCTGGAGCGGGTGGACGAAGGGTAAAGGTACGTGGAGTTGAGAAGGTCCAGGAATTAGAGGTCTGGTTGTTAGTTCTCGGTTGCACTGTCAGCCTAGGGAAACCTCCAGTGGTTACAAGGGGAGCTGGGATGGAGAAGAGGGGAACCTGCCTGCAGGTCTTTAGTTAACGGGGCTGGATGGGATGGTCGTGAGAGCGTTTGAGAAGCTGGCACTAGCAAGGAGGAGCAGAGGGCAGACGTGATCTCAAAACAGGGTGAACTTTGAGGTCTGGGTGGGAGCACAATGAACAGCTGGTGTGTGCACAGCTGGGAGGGCCGGTTAAGCAAAGGACGTAAGCAACATCTTTGGAAAAGGTTGACCAGTAGGAGAGTTTGTTTAAAATGGAATGGAGTCACTAGGGGGGGGGAAGAGGCAAGTGTTAACAGTGAAGGGGTGAGTCTGCAGGAGACGCTTCGGTGCCTTGTCCACCCCCAGCTGCTGTGAGAGCTTATGTCTGTGACCTTCTTTAGCGGAGAAAGGCCATTGGCTGGGAAGAGCTGCATGGGAGGTGAACACTCCTACTCCCCAAAGTAGCTAGTAACCTAACTGATGTGGGAGTATGAAAGCTCTCTGCCTCTGCACAGGTTGACTCTGTGGGGTGATTTATGCTCTAAGGCTCTTTGTGAATGAGACCGAGACTAGCCTTCACTGAGACCACACTCCCGTTCAGTTGCTTCCCTCTCCTTGCCCTGCTTCCCTAGTGGGTTCTTCCTGAAGAGCACGCCCTCCACAAATCACGTGCTCCTGAGTATCTGTCTCAGCTCTGCTTTGGGGAACCTGACGCAAGCCAGGTAGCCCAGAAGTAGTCCTGGGAGGCAGACTCCAAGGATGGATTCTGGAGCTGAATCATCCACTAGCCACTGGCGATGGTGGACTGGAAGAGTAGCAATGGTCACGGAATGTTACAGCACGGGTGGTGACCTGGGATAGGGTACTTGTGGAAAGCAATATAAAGGCTTGTGCGCTGTCTCTGTCCTTTATGCGGCATGAAGGGAAATGGGAATTTTAAGGACTATGGAACTGGGCAGCCATGCTGAGCAGCATGGATGGTTTGAAGAGAAAATGACAGATCAAGGCAATCAGATATCAACCAAAGCAAAGTGTGAAAACCAGAAGGTCTCCTTGGCAGAACGTAAAGAATATAAAGAATCCATCAACCAGGCTCAGGACCTAGTCTAAGCATAGTAGGCATGTCCTTTAAGAGAAGAAAGATTCTCAGTTCTGGCAAGTCTTCTATACTATAGCCATATCTCTGAGCGGGAGGGAGTCGGATCTTGAGACTCAGGATGCAGATATCTGGGTAGAAGTGCTTGAAAATATAAATGCTCCCATTTCCTAAGTCCTATGGCCTGCAGAAGTGATTATCAGCCCTTTGTTGGTGAAGAGTACAGCCTCCACTCCCTCTCAAATGAAGCAGGTGCCTTATTGGACCACACTTGTCTTCTTCATGATCTACCTTATCTCCCCTTTATCAACCAGACCATTAGTCACTAGGGTCAAATCTTGGCATGACCCAATCAGAAAGTGCTGGACCTGCTAAGGGAGGAGAGAGGTTAAAAGCCAAAGGAACTGAAGGAGCTGGCTAACCTTTCATGGCAGGAAAGGGAGAACATGCCTGGAAACGGAGGGTTATAATTGGCTACCAGCTCACAGCAGCTTGGAAAAAGTGATGGCCCACAATGAATGAAGTAGGGACGTCAAAACTGCCATGACAGACCATGGAGAAAGGGACAAAAAGTTAGATAAGTGGGCACGCTAGAATGGACCTTGTATATAAGATCAGAAGACCCACCCAGCTGACTGTATTCCTCAGGAGGGCCTTTTACCAAGGTGATGAGGGCTATATCAGTGTCACTGAGAAACTCAGTCGAGGCTCACTGCTGTAGACCAGGGTTGATAGCAGGAGACATTGTTATAAAACAGGACTTTCCAGTGGCGATGGGAATAAGAGGATCCCAGAATGCCTAAGGCCATGTAGCAGCACTTCACCATCGGCCAGATTGGGATGACAGTATGATGGGATCCCATCGGCCAGATCCCATCCCATCGGCCAGACTGGGATGACAGTATGACAGATGATCTGTGGGGATCTATGGAATAGAACATGGTTCCCCTAAAGGTAAGACATACGGGCATCCAACTGCTTAATATGTATAACCAAAGGAAATCTGGAATGGGTGAGCACCTATGGCTTTGACTTGGATAACTGTATTTTGTAAAAAGGGAAATACCCAGATTTTCTGAGGGACATCAGACACAAGGCCATAGTAGACACTGATACCCACTGTCCAGGTGTAAGCACTATTGTGTACCCCCTGTTAGATCAGGATCATATGGGAGTCAAGTATAATTAATAGAACTGTGACCCAGGTTCAAATAGACGTGAGTCCCCTGAATCCACAGATCTCAGCGATTATTTCCTTAATTTATAAATGTATGATCAGAATGGATGTCCTTAGCAAAAGACCCCTCATATTGGCTCCTTTGCATGTAGAGTAAGACCTATCGAAGTGACGGTCCATGGAACTGTCTAACCCGTGGTGAGATGGCAAATTATGAACACTACCGTATCCTGGCAGGAATGACAGAGGTTAATGCCATTCTCAAAGACTTAAAGAATGCAAGGCTAGTGTTCCTTATTATATTCCCCCATTTAATTTGCTAGGCTGGTCCCTGGGGTGGGGAAGGTGGATCCTGGTGAAAGACACTGTCCCACCCCAAACCTAACCACAGGAGGCTGAATATGCCTGGTGTGGTAATATTTACTAGAGCAGATGAACACAGACTCTGGTGTGCGACATGTGGCTGTTAAGTTGGTAAAGGCAGTCTTCATGCCCGTCAAAGTGAAGGATCTGAAGCAATTAACCCCATACGGGATGAACAACATCACTCAGTGAAACCCTGCCCCAGGGCCATGTTAATTTTTCTGCTCACTGTCATAGTAAGGTCTGAAAGGACTTAGACCATGTGAACACGCACAGGATTGGTCACTAAATTGACAAAATAATCTTAATCCAACGGGATGAGCAAAAAGTGGCAAGCACAGTGAAGATCTTGGGAAGACAGAAGTGCTCCAGAAGGAAGTGATAAACTCTTCAAAGACACAGAGGGCCAACACATCGATAGTGTTCCTAGTGGCCCAGTGGCCTGTGGCAAGGCAGAACATGTCTTCCCTGCTTCTAGAGAACTCAACCTAACACAAATTCATAGAAGGAATGAGGTAGTCACAGGTAAGGGGGGGAGGGCTGGGTTTCATTTGATGGCCAAGGATTACAGGAATGAAGACAAACCATGGCTACATGTGACCGGCCTCAAGTAGCCTGACTGGATGTAGGTCCTGGACAGAGGCTGCCCCCATGGGCCTCGGTGAGGACTGCCTCACGGTGAGTGAACAGGGATCAACATCTCATTCCATTTCTCAGGCACTGGCTTGTCATCTCCCCAGAAGTGTTTGGGTCTGGGAACTGCAGACACACAGTACACATATTTGGAGAAAATATTTCTGAACAGAGGTGTTACAGTCCTTCCAGCCCCACCCGCTGACGTGGATTTCTGATGGTAGAAACCCAAGCTGATGGTATAGGCTACACAAGGAATCCCTCCTGAATTTAATGAATTTCATTTAAAAAGTGTATGTCTACCAAGCACTGTGATGGTCACAATCTTAATTCCTAACATTTCATTTGTAAATGTATGTTACAAATTGCATGGCACTTTGTAGTACTTCTTTTCATGTCATTTATTCAACAAATATTGGTGAATGCTTTCTATACATCGGGCACTATTCTAGGCTAAGCTAATAGTGACTCTTGGATTTTTTCTTTTTCCCCCACACAGCATTTTCCTATACAGATTTAAATGCCAGAGAATTGGGGTGCCTGGGTGGTTCAGTTGGATGAGTGTCTGACTCTTGATTTCAGCTCAGGTCATGATCCCAGGGTTATAGGATAGAGCCTGACAGAGCCATGCACTGGGCTTCATGTTGAGCGTGAGGCCTGCTTAAGATTCTCTCCCCCCCCCCCCCCCGCCCCACTCTGCCCTTCTCTCCCACTCATTCACTCTCTCTCTAAAATAAAAAAAAATGCCAGAGAACTGAAACATATACACCAGAAGTTATTATATATTGATTATATTTTCTCTGTGTTTGTGTTTTTGAGCGTTTGGGGAAGTTGGTACTCTTTCCTTCTTTGGATTATATGCTTCTAGATAATACAAACCATGTGATTACTCTTTTAAAAAGTCTTTCATCATGTCTGGCAGTGTTCTGTCCCCAGTGGGTGACTGAGTGACATCTTAACCACAACTGAGTATAAGTTCATGAGTTCACAAACAATTGTTATTCGTTTTACAGAGTTTGTAGAAACAAGACCCCGAACTGTCTCAGTGTAGCTGGATGTCATTTATTTCATTTCAAATCTGACAGCAAGAGAGGCAGACAAAGACTTTTTTCTTCTCTTCTCAGCTTTCTGCTGCTGAATTCTGCAGGGCACCAATTTTAAAAAGATCTGAAAGACACCGTATTTTGAAAGCACGGCATGACAATGTTTCCCCTACATAATGAATATATTAATGAATTCTGACAAAAAGACTTATGTTCCTGTCTTCTTAAAACAGCCACTTAAGCAAAACAAGTAGCATCCCTGAAGGGTTTGTTACGTTGCAGTACAGCATAGCCTAATGGACTGGTAATAAATATGGGTTTTGGGCATCCTGATTAATAATCCTGGCTCTGCCGTGCATAAATGCTATGGATTTTCTTAATAAAGCAAAAACTCAGCTGGAAGTCCTATAGGTACCTTGAGAGCGAGGACATCCCACCTTTTCCACTGGCCCCTCCCCTGGTTTTCCTCATCTCCGTTAACAGCACCACAGATCACTCACTATCCACACCAAGAACCCAGGAGACATCTCTGATTTCTCTCTTTCCCTTCACCGCCTCTCCGAAATCCAATCCACCCACACTGTCTGCTCCACCTTCAAAATATATCCAAGTTCACCTTTCGCCACCTCCTCCACTGTCATCCTGGTCCAAGCCATCAGACCTTGTACCTGGGTTCTGTTCGCGGTCTCTAACCTGACCTTCCTGCCTCTGCTCCGGTCTCTCCACAATCCATTCTCCACAGAGAGGCCAGGGTGGTCTTTCAAACACATAAATCCGGTCATACACGATCCAGGTCAAAACCTCCCAACAGCACTTACCACAGATAGATGAGCTGAGTCCTGCCTAATGCTTGAGCTTTATTTCCTTCTATCTACCCCCTTATTCCTGGCATCCCAGCCACACTTACTTGCAGTTTCTCGAACACCTCAAACCCATTACTGTCTCCAGACCTGTGCATTTCACGCTTCCTCTGGCTGGAACGTTCTTCCCTCCACATTTTCACAAGGCTGGCTCCTTCACAGCATTCAAGTCACCTCTTCCCTGATTACCCCAAAGTAACCCACCCCCAGATACTCCTTATGCCATTATCCTGGCTTTACTGTCTTTGTAGCATTCATAATTATATGAAATTATGTTATATTGTACATGTGTTTATGTCTTTCCCGCTACAATACAAGGTCATGAAGACAGAAACTCTACTTTGGATCTCCAGAGCCTAGAATAGTGCTGTTATATTGTAAGCATTCAGTAATACTTGTTGAATGAATTCATGATATGAAAAGAATCATTACAAAGTGTTATATAACTTGTAACATACTTTTAAAAACGTAACAGTAAAAATAAGATTGTAACTTTCACAGTGCTTAAAGGAGCTCTGTTTTTTAAATGCAATTGAATTCAGGAAGGATTGATTTCCCGGCTGTGTGTGCTCAGCATGGTATTGACCATGTGGACAAAATCTAATGGAGACACAGCCTGAGTCCCACTTTCAGCGTCATCCAAGAACTGTGGTCCTTACCCCAGGTGCCTCCTGAGTCTTGGTGACTAATTGGCTACGTGATAAGGGGAGAAAGAACTCAACATCTCACTGAGATTCTGAGCATAGCAAACAGGGAGGGCAGCAGGCCCACCAGTACTAATTAGGAAGTTACTGGTTGCATGAGTACCTGTTTTGGGAGAGAGGCTAAGGCAAAAGTTTTCAAAGGTGATAGTTCCACTTGGTATCCAGGAAACAGAAATAAGATTTGCTCAAGGTCCTATCAGGTCACAAAAGGAACAACAAAGGGTCACGGCCTTGGGACTCTGCTATTCTCCAGATTGAAGTTTGCGAGGCTGGGCAGTATTCTGGGCAGCTCTAGGGATCAGTAGAGACTGCAACGTATCGAAACAATAATAAAGAGATCAGGAAGTGTGGGTTGACTGCAAGCTTGTTATCTTGCCTTCTTCCTGGCTTTGCTCACCAGCTGGCCCTAGAAAGGAGGGGTGTGCAGTTATGTTACCATCATTCATGCTTCCTCGAGCGATCCTGTGATTGTCTTATGTATGGATTTCCCTAGTTCAGTCCATGAAAAGGAATAGACTTCTTTTCTTTTTTTGGTTAAAGCCATTCTGGATTCCCAAATACCAGATATCGCTGCACAGATGGTACACTTAAAACCATTTTTAAGTGTACAATTCAGCACCATTAAGTGTGTTCACCTTGTCGTACAGCCACCAGCATCCATCTCCAGAACTTTCTCATCTTCTCAGAATGAAACTCTGCCCCCATTAAACACTAACTCCCTATCCTCTTCTCCCACCCCCAGTCCCTACTTTCTATCTCTATGAACCTCATATATACACTTTGAGTTTTATCAATTGCTGAGCTGGGAGCCCTTAAAAGCATCACTCCATCAAGGGGAGCCTAGGTGGCTGAGTCGGCTAAGCGTCTGACTTCAGCTCAGGTCATGATTTCATAGCTCGTGAGTTCGAGCCCCACAGAGGGTTCTGTGCTGACAGCTCAGAGCCTAGAGCCTGCTTCCAATTCTGTGTCTTCCTCCATCCCTGTGTCTCCCTCTCTCTGTGTATGCCTCCCTCTTTCTCTCTGCCCCTCCCCTGCTCGTGTTCTGTCTCTCTCTGTCTCAAAAATAAACATTAAAAAAAATTAAAAAGCATCACGGCATCAAAACTCATATAAAGTGTACACCCAAAAGTGTGAAATTTTCTGTGTGTAAAGGATTCTCCAACATATTCCTGACTTAATCAAGATTATTGCTTAATTTCCTCAGAACCAGGGTGGTCCGTCCAGAGACAATGTGAGGGGAGTTGAGGACTCTTGCCTCAGCTGGGTGTCCCCATGGTGCTGGGACTCAGCTCTGTTTTCCCAGCACTCTGCACAGATCTCCAAGACCGAAAGTGCACATGTGACAACAGGGATGAACCTGGGGGGCATTATGCTAAGTGAAATGAGCTGGACACAAAAGGATAAATACTGTGGGATTCCACTGCTTTGAGGTACCTGGAATAGTCAAATTCACAGGGACAGAGAGCAGAATGGTGGGTGCCAGGGACTAGGGGGAGGGGAAATGGGGAGTCAGTGTTTAATGGGGATAGAGTTTCTGCTGAGGAAAATGAAAAAGTGACGGATGGTGATGAAGGTTGCACAACCATATGAATGTACTTAACGCAACTGAATTGTACACTTAAAAATGGTCAAATGCTAAATTTTATTTTATTATTTACTATATTTATATTTCACCACAATAAAAAAGATTGAAAGAACGGATTTAAAAAAAAAACAACTGATGGAGGGGTGCCTGAGTGGCTGGGTCGGTTAGGTGGCCAACTCTTGATCTCGACTCAGGTCACAATCTCACCTTTCATGAGCTTGAGCCTCGCATCGGGCTCTTGTTGATGGTGTGGAGACTGCCTGGGATTCTGTCTCTCCTTCTCTCTGCCCCCCTCTCCCCAACCCCGCTTATGCATGCTCTCTCTCTCCCTCTCTCAAAATAAATAAATAAACTTAAAAAAATGTATAAAAGAAAACTGATGGAAGTGTGAAGAAGGTCCCTAAAGCTCTCAAGGCTACCCTCATTCTAGGCTATTTCCCTGAAGCTGTCTGAAGGAAGGAATCAGACCTGTCTAACTTAACACTCCTGCTCACTTCATACTGTACGTTATCACAGTAGAGTCCGGTCACATCATCACCCCAGCAGAGGGCTCGAGAGGGAGGCAGCACTGGTACTGGGACACCTGCTCAGGTGTAACCAAAGCCCTTGGGGTTCCACTGAGCCTGAAACCAACTACAAATATGAATAGCCCTTTAGGAATTTCTCAAAAAGTAATGTAGTGGAACCATCTGCAGGGGCGCTGCTCCCAGCCAACCTATTTCAGCCCAATAGGGACCCCCAAATATCTGATTAGGCTCAATGCAAATGCATCTCACAAATCCATTGTTTGTCTAATACATCAGCTACTCTCCACGGTCTTATAAACCCCTAACCCTACAAACTTTGGGCTTCATGATTCCTTCCAGTAGTTTCTCTTTGTTAAAAAAAAAAAAAAGATTATCATTAAAACAACCTTTGTTTTCTCCTTTCTGTCAGTAAAAGGAAACTATGATTAAAACTCCGATCAATTTCAATGAGAACAGAGGCATTGAGTATGTAACCGTGTCTATGAGAGTTTTAATAAGCTTAATTGATAGGTTGTCACTGCTATAAGAAAAAGAAGGGGGTGCATAGACGCAGGGGGCCCTTTGTAATGGCAGTTCCACTAGGAAATACTTCTGGGGGCAAGACAACAAATGGCCTTGAGCAAGCTATATACAGTGAGACCTAAAATGTTGACCTGGCTTTTTCAGTTCAAATGGATACAAGAGCTGAGAATGTACCCATCAAAACTCCTAAACCAATGGAAACAAACTCAGATTCTACTCAGAGGTGATAATCCCGTATAAGTCATTCATAAATCATGTGTCCTAAAACATTTCCCCTATTTGCACTCCCTGCAAAGGTGGCTTAATTATTTTTTCAGTTTTAAAATAAAATGATCTGCAGTGGGAAAGTCAAAATTGACTTTGATGATTATAAACAACCACCTTTGGGAAAATGAAAATGTCTATTCACGTCTTCTGCCCATTTTTAATCGGATTATTCATATTTTCGGTGTTGAGTTTTATAAGTTCTTTTATATTTTGGATACTAACCCTTTATCAGATATGCTATTTGCAAATATCTTCTTCCATTCCATCGGCTGTCTTTTAGTTTTGTTGATCGTTTCCTTTGCTGTGCAGAAGCTTTTTATTTTGAGGAAGTCCTAATAGTGTATTTTGCTTTTGTTTCCCTTGCCCCAGGAGACATATCTAGTTAAGAAGTTGCTCTGGCTGATGTCAAAGAGGTTACTATCTGTGTTCTCCAGGAGTTTAATGGTTTCCTGTCTCACATTTAGGTCTTTCATCCATTTTTAAATTTTTTATTATTTTTTTGAAGTTTATTTATTTTGAGAGGGAGAGAGTTGGGGGGGGGGGCAGAGAGCGAGGTAGAGACAGAAGCCCAAGCAGGCTCTGCACTGTCAGTGCAGAGCCCGATGTGGGGCTTGAACTCACGAACTCATGACTTGAGCCAAGGTCGGACGCTTAACCAACTGAGCCACCCAGGCACCCAGGTCCGTCATCTGTTTTGAATTTATTTTTGTGTGTAGTGTTAAGAAAGTGGTCCATTTTCATTCTTTTGCATGTTGCTGTCCAGTTTTCCGAACACCACTTATTGAAGAGACCTTTTCCCATCGGATATTCTTTTCTGGGTTGTTGAAGATTAATTGACTATATAGTTGTGGGTTCATCTCTGGGTTTTCTATTCTGTCCCATTGATCTATGTGTCTATTTTTGTGCCAGCACCATACTGTTTTGATCACAACAGCTTTGTAACATAACTCGAAGTCTGAAATCATGATACCCCCAGCTTTGCTTTGCTTTTTCAAGATTGCTTTGGCTATTCAGGGTCTTTTCTGGTTCCATATAAATTCTAGTTGTGCAAAATTCTATACAAATTTTCTTCTCACTCTGTGAAAAACGCTGGTGTTATTTTGATAGGGATGGCATTAAATGTGTAGGTTGCTTTGGGTAGTGTAGACACTTTAACAATACGTTTTCTTCTGATCCATGAGAATACAAGGTCTTTCCATTTCTTGGTTCATCTTCAATTTCTTTCACCAGTGCTTTATAGTTTTCAGAGGACGGGTCTTTCACTTCTTTGTTTGGGTTTATTCCCCGGTATCTTATTATTTTTGGTGCAAGTGTACATGGGATTGATTCCTTAATTTCTCTTTCTGCTGCTTCGTTGTTGGTGTGCAGAAATGCAACAGACTTCTGTACCTTGACTTTGTACCCTCTCACTTCACTGAATTCATTTAACAGTTCTAGCCATGTTTTATAGAGGCGTTGAATGACTAAACTATACACCTGAAACGAATATGACACTGTATGTTAAGTAACTGGAATTTAAATAAACACTTAAAAAAATAAACAACGACTTCAGCTTTGTAGCTGGTCTGATAACTAGGAAGCCAAAATAAAATAAGAATTAAATTCAAGCTCTGTGTGTGTAGACGGACGCCAGACTTTGGATCCCAGAGAACAAAGATTAGTTTCAGTAATCTCTTTTCCTGGGTAGATTACCACGGAAGGGAACTAGATGTCATTTTGCTAGACTTCCATGTGTAGATATGCTGCATTTTACCAAATGCCCCTTCATGTTACCCACAAGATTAACTGAGTAAACTATAAAAAAAAAATAATAATGAGAAAAGAACAAAGCCAACCTTCCTGATCTTAATTTTTCCACTTGTGGTAACAGCGACTTCACAGTCACCTGTCATGATGCTACTGACGAAGGGAAATACACTGGGGCTGAGAACAGACCCGGAATGAGTTGTAACCTCCCCATCCTGGCTGTCTGCCCAACCAGCGGGTTAACTTCACATAGGCTGGTGGATTTGGGGTCAACTCATCTTGGGCGTTGTGTCCTCAGAGCCCCATGGCTGTAACTCCACAGGAGAGTATGACAAAGTTCTGTGCTCCAGTAAACGCATGCTCAGAGTGAAGTACCATGATACAGATATGACATGTATGTGCTCTATTTCTAGGTGTGACAGACTAAGAGAGTTTCTAGTTTTTATATTGATAGCTGGGAATATCACTCACAGGATTTTAAAATGCTGACTGCCACGGATAGGCATATGCACTATATCAGTCTCAGTAAACGGTACCATCAACCACCCGGCTAAGCGATCTGAAGCCAAGCTCCTTAAACACCTCTCCTAAGCAGCCCCATAGCCAGTCCTACCCCCAGTCCTACTGACTGCTGTCGCCCAAGTATCTCCTCATGTCACCTTTCTTCTGCCTTCCACTATTACCCAGGATGTTGTCACCTTTTGGATCCTCACTCCAACAGCCCCCCACCAGTGATCTCCTCGAATTCACTCTGGCCTTTCCGTCCTCTACTCATCCTCTGCAAGAGCAATCTTCATGGGTACACAAAGCGGATGGTTACACATCCCCCCCAAAAGCTTAACCTGCTCTCTAGTGTTCTTAGGATGGAACACCACACCTTAACCTGCTCTGCCTGTCATGTCTCCACGACGCTCCTCTCTCCAGAGTCTCGTGGCCTCTTCTCCATCCATCCCTCATGCTTATGGTTCTGCCAGCCTTCTCCCATTACAGGTGCTTTGTGTTGACACTCCTGTTGCTTGGGATACTCATTCTTTTTCCTCCTCATCTGCTAAAAGGACCCTTTAGTTCTCAGCTCAATCGTTACCCCTTAGAAGTCCCTCCCTCACCTCCCATGAGAGGTCAGCTCTGCTTTTATATGCCCTCCCTATACCATGTGCCACTCCACACACCCACTCGTTACAGTTCTGATCTTACACGTTACCTGTAAGTTCAACGGGTTTATATACAACCTGTTACCCCCTCCCCACCAAGTCCACCCCTTGTGCCTAACCATCCTGCCTAGCACATAGCAAGCTCTCAGTAAATATTTGTGGAGTGGAGAAATGAAAACTTCAAGATTCTAGGGCTTTAAGTCTTTAAGCTCTTGGAATGGAAGATCTACCAGGACACAAATGGCAAGACTTACTAACGAAAGGACTGTCCCAGGGCCCCTTCTTCCCTTGGTGTATGGAGAGAATGGTCCTATCAGGGGACAGTGAGACTGCTTTCCATAAAGTTCTAAGCTCTGCCATGCAACCAGGAAAAAGGTGCCGTGCCTTTTCCGTTTCCAAAATCTCTATTTAGAGTGCAGGCTTACCGGAGTTATTCTCTTTTAGGGGAGTAATTGGTCCTGTCTTCAGCCTGCCTACAACCGTCTGGCCAGCAAGAATCCTACTTCGTCAGTTTACCAAGAACCTCTCCTATCTTTCCCACATTATTGGGGATCCTCCACAACAACAGGCTTCTTTATAAAATGTGCTGTATGTACTGAAGTGGGGTACCCTGTTGGAGACAGCATATACCTTTCCCAGTGTAGAAAGAATGCTGGGAAAGGTTTGATCAGAAAGCTACAATAATCATGACTTTCTCTCAACTGGTGGGAGTTCTACTCTGGCAAACAAAAAAATGTCTCACTTTGGTTCACGTCTGAATGGGATGGTGTTGTGAGTGTCGGCGATTCTACCACTGGCTGACCTGGCACACAGCAGCTCTGTCCTATAGTTCAGTTGCCTCTAAACTGTATGAAAGGACAAACCAGGGAAGGAAGGACTCCAGCAATGGCAGGCAACAGGCAACGTGCACTAGAGATTTCAGTATTGGGCGACACCGGAGACCACTGCCACGTGTTTACGTGACGGGGCAGGGGGTAAAGGAATTCTCCATCTCCCCTTTTCTGAAGTGTAGGTAAGAAAAGGCCTGTAGAAGGACATAATCGAAACCCTCTTGGTTATCCTTGACATCTCTACTTTCTGCCCACTCCCTACCTGGGCACCTGGGCAACAAGGTCAGGGCAACTCAGTCATCTGTGAGTGTGGCATGGCCAGCACCCAGGGCCAGCCCACCATCCTCAGAGGACAGGGATGGGCCGAAGGAGGGGCCACAGGGACAGTGAAACCAGAAATGATCTTCTGGCTGGACTATAAAAGAACATGTGTTGGGAAGGTATTTTGATAGAAGGACCTTGCATTTCTAACAAATGTTGACTCATTTTCAGCCTGCCTTATCATGCTCTTAAACCTTTATCTCATACTGATAAACTGTAGCCTGGAAGCCAGTGTTGGCCTTATTCCCTGCTGGATGTTGCAGCCCTAAGAGCACATCTGGCATACTGTAGACAGAAGAAACAAGTAAGGAATGCACGAATGTAACTGGGATTGGGATTAAACTCTGGCCCTAACACTAGTGTTACAAACTGATATAGTGGTCCCCCCAGTGGTGTTTTAACAACTACAGCTAGATGTCTCTAGGCCACCAGCCCTGCTTCAGCAGGAGCTAGAACCTGTTCTCAGCTGGAAATAACTACGGTTAAATGGCTTAAATTAAGACAGGTTGGACACAGCAGCAGGGCTGGGAGTGTTGCTGGCTGGGGTCCAACGCTGGGGCTGCCATGTTTGAATGATTTCCAGACTGAGAAGATGAGGCCGTGTCTTGTGCAGGCCTTGGCTGCCTGAGGTATGTGTCCCTGGAGCGATGTCAGCAGCTGTGGCTGGACAGGCGTCATGTACCCGAGCTGTTGTCCCGACTGAGATAAGAGAAAAACCATATAGAACATGACACTTTGCAATCACAAGTGACAGAGGCCGTTAGTTTAATCCTGGGGCTCTCAAGGGACCTAGACTATTAATGGACATGGGAATCTAGACTACAGTTTGGACTGAGCTCTTGCCATTGACTGTTTGGATTCCCTCTCGGTGGGCTGAAACGGTACCCAGAGTGCGAATGCACATGCAAATTCTGCATCCCAAGCAGACCTTGGGTTACAAAAAGCTGGTACTTTTGTTGAGTGTGGACATAAATCATGGTTACTTCAGAGATTTCAGATAGTATCAGGAGTCTGATGAACACAGGATTTCCACTGGGCTTGGATAAGGAAATGGACGCTATCATTACTCTATTTTGTTATTTAAAAAAAAAAAAAGTCTCTTCCATTGGAAGAGATGATTCTTCGTTTAGCTGACATTTTCCCTTGCTGTCTAGGTCTCATAAAATATGTTCATGCAAAGAGATGCTTTATAAATACACATAGGGGTTTTTTTTCTCTTTCTTTGGGAATTTTGCTGTAGTGCACTATAGAAAGTATTCATTAGCTTCAAAGCAATTTTCAAAATGCAACCCCAACTCCAGGTTTAATTATATACAATATAGGTCAACTTATTTTAAATGGGCCCCAAAGTGGCTGTCCCTGAACTACTTTGAATGTTCTGCACAAGTTTCCCTATGACTGAGAAAAAGCGGACAGTTAGAAATTAACAAACGCTTCCTCTTTGCAAGTGGCCGGGGGAGGGAAGCCGTCCTTCAGCAAAGGCCATGCCCAAGGCTGCCCTCCCGCTCTGTTCCACGCACAGACCTTCTCGTGGGCTCTACAACCGCAGGGGCCACACCGCTTCTGAGTCCTGAAAGAGGGGACGAAAGATAGCAGGCCTGATGCGGCAGGAGTACAAAGCTGAATTCCCCAGAATGAGAAATCTTCTTTCTCCTGACATACTTTTTATTCAAGTCGGAAGACATTTTTCCACGTGTATGAAAATTTGAAAAGGGCCTTGGTTCTGTACGGCTGTCCATTCCCTCCCACTGCAGGGCCCCCACGTTAGGTTACAGGGTCGCCCCCAGCAGCCCCCCAATAGCAGGGATCGTGCAGAAATAGACATCGTCTCCTTCAGGTCCTCTTGTCTATTTTAAAGCATCATTTCTGCTAACTGTCTAAAGCCTTGCATGAGGGAAAAAAATCATTTAAATATATACACACACTTTACTTTCATGTCATTTGAACTCCTGTTGGCCATTTGCAGTGAGTGATCTATCGTTTCACGAGACCAGAAGCCAGTGAGATAGAAAGCTGACAATTCAAAGAACGCCCGTCTCATCCTCAAAGACTGCTCTAAGTGCCGGACTCTGTGACCCAGAAGCATCTAAACGCACACACTGCAAACCACAGCCAGCTGGTCACCCCACCGCTTCCTGCCTCAGCCCTGTGCTTATTCTCTCTTCTCTTGCTCACCTTGCTGCATCACTTTCTTCTCTGCCACCTGTCCTTCAGCCTGTCGGGGGTCTCCCACGTGGGCCTCGCTTCTTCCAGGAAGCTGCCCCACTCGTTTCCAGCAGGCCCCAATGCTTGATAATTCATCACACACTGACTTACGTTTTCTCACTGTCATGTGTTCACGCAACGTCACAGATGAGGCCAGCTCTCTGAGGGAAGGCTCTGGGTCTTAGGCGAAAGAAGAGTCTGTTTGGGTCCAGACAGTGAATGCCTACAGCAGGGGCTGGGTCGCTTCCTCGCAAAGTGAGTCAGTCAGACAAAATGTCCCAGCCAGGGGTCTTAAGAGTGCCAGTTCTATTTAGCCTACTTGACACCTTCACCTGATGTCTCAGAAGAACCTCAAACTCTCCATGTCTAGCGGCCCAACTCGTGAACCTCGGCAGAGTATGCTCATCTCTTCGTTTTTACTTCAGTAAGCGGTACCCCCGTTCACCTGGCTCCCCAGACAGACACCTAGACCTCGTCCTGGCAGCCACTTTTTCTGTACCCCTATTCCAACACATCACCACTTCCTACTCAACTTCCTCCTAAATATCTCTCCAACCAAGCATCCATAGACTTCTGTCACCACACCCGCCATGCTGGACCCAGGCACTACCATGCGGTCCCATTTGGATTACTTCCATAACCTCCTGTTTGATCTCCCTGCCCATTTGTTCTTGGAATATGAGTCTTCTCAGATCACTCTCTAGGCAGAGACTTCCTCTTACTCTTAGATAAGGACAGGATCTCCATCACCGCTTAGGATCTGCGTGGTGTGACCTGTCAACCACTTTCCCAGCCTAGCGCTCGACTGGCCTCCCCTGGCCTCCTTCTACTCTATGGACCTGCCGTGTCCCCTCCCCTCCATGGTGATTTTTTTCGTGCAGCCACACTCCCCTCCGACCGCACCCCAATCTGCTGGCAATATTATTCCCTGACCTCCTTTTTCGATCTCAGGCCACATCCCTGACCCCCCAGACGACGCCACAGCCTCCCCTGCTGCTTTTTATATTTATTTTTGTGGCAACTTGATCATTCCTTCTGCCGGAATCTGAGCTCTAGGACGACACAGACCACGTCCGTTTTGTGCTCTATCGTATTCCCAGTACTGAGTGCAGTTCCGGTCCAGAGCAAGCACTTGATGGTTATTGTTTGAATAAACAGTCATTGTCACCAAGTGTTGAGGCCACTTTTACGTGTATCGTTATGGTCTCAGTCCATCCTCGTAAGAGCCTCCTTTTACGGATGAAGAAACGGAAAGAGAGAGGGGTTCTGTGAGTCTTCCAGGCCACAGTGCTGTTAAGGAGCAGAGCTGAGTCAGGTTTTCTGATCCCCAATTTTCCTCACCCTATTGTACTAAGTATCATTCCAAATGTAAACTACCGGGAGGCAGCAGAATGCAGTGATGAACCAGGCTTTACCGTTCCAGCCGCCTTGCTTCAGATCTCAGCCCTTCTCTGATTTACTTGTGTGACTTCAGGCAAAGCAACTCACCTCTCAGTAATGACAGGGCCCACTTCAGGGTTGCCGGAAGAATTAAACGGGACTAGGTGCGGGGGGCCTGCACCCAAGTGCCTGGCACGTGGTAAGCTCCCACGACGTTAGCCAACGACAATGATGGGGAAACAGAACAGGAGTCCCTCTTAGTGCCGATGTCTGTAAGTAATTCCTATATTCCGGCAGGTTATTTTCTATGCTGTAACTTGCCCTCTGCTGTAAGTACTGTAGTCTCCTCGCGATAGTTTCCCAGAAGCAGCAGAAAGGTTTCCAGCCAGCTGCAGGTTCTAATTTGGGTTGTGCTACCTCTTTCTCCCCTCGCCAAGTTCAATCCTCCTAAAATCAAGGTAGATGTTCCTAGAAGGGAATGTGAGAGCAGCTCTCCCCCGCAGCATGGGATTTATTCTGTAGCAGCCTAAGCTGACCTCCGTGTTTTCTTTGCTGATAAAGGCAGAGCGCCCCGCAAGCCCATCTCGGATGCATTCCTTCTAGCAGAACAATTTAAAGTATTACAAGTAGAGGTTGATGATGTCACCAACCCAATATACTCACTGGTTATGCCAGATCTAACCCACAGAGAGATGAGTGTGTGTCGACTGTTAGAGTTCTGGGATCTCATCTGGAGCTCGGGACAAAGAAACACTAATGCCATCATTCTTTCCTGTTTTTTCAGTTGTAACAGTTTTTTTTAAAAAGGTATGTTCCAGATATGAACTTCAAAAATTCAAAAGTATTAAAAAAAAAGTTCCTTACTCTCTTAATCTCTATCCTTGAGCCCCCATTTTTCCTAAGCATTGGGAAATGTAATTTACTTGCTTTTAGGTGAGAGCTAATCCCATCATTTCTCAAGGTAGGTTTACATAAATCACTTTCTAGTTTAACCCCCACCCCACCCCCCACCCCCACCCCTGCCCCGTGCGTTTTTCTCTTCTCCACTCCACACTGGATTGATCCCAGGGGACTCATGTCACTGATCATGGTAGGAGCGAGGGCTTGGTGGCTTCTGCTTCTCCTCCCATCTACGTCCTGGGCTGGCAGCCTTTGAGTGATGACTCTTCTGGAAGGATCCTGGGAGTGTCAGCTTTCACATCATACCCGCTGCTGAGTAAAACCATACCCGAAGGGCTGTGGTCCCTGGCTTTGTCCTCATGACATCCCAGGAGGACTGTGCCCTCTGGGGGTTGGATTCACACAGGTCCCCTGCTCCATCTTGTATTGGTGGTGTTTTCTACCCTCTGAAGCTTCCAGGAGACTCGCTCTGCCCCTTAGCACTCTTCGGCAACCTCTGCTCCTCCTCCCTCCATCCACTGTGGCTTGAGAGAAGTCCGTCAAGTTTGTAACTGCCAGGAGTCCAAGTGGGCTGAACAAGATAAGGGTCCCCACCCCTCTGCGATCCTCCAAATTATGGTGGGGGTTCCACTTATTTAAGTCCCTCCTCTAGGACTAAACCCGAGGCAGGTGCAAATAGACTAAGGCTGAATCTTGAGATTCTTTTGGAACATTCCTTCCCCTTTCCAGCTCGGCTCCTCTAAGGAAGAATGGGAGTCTAGACATTAATTTCCACCCAGATTAACTTACTCTGTCAAATCTTTTTTTTTTTTTTTTTTTTTTTTTTTTTTTTTTTTGTCTCTCAGGGTTTTCAAGGTGAAGTTGAGAGTCTGAGTCCTCACTGAGCTCTGTGGCATGCTATGGGGAGGGTGCCTGTGTGCCTGGATGCCCAAATCAGAGGGAACAAATGCTTTGACTATAATTCACCACAAATTAACACTTCACACAGTGTCCTACTGCAGAGGCGACCTATTCCCATAAAGAAGTGAAAATTCACCCCACCGAACACGAAATAGATTTGCCTTCCCTGCAAGTTTCAAATGAGTAAGACCCAAAGGACAATAGGAAAGTGATCACATGAGTTGTCACCTTTTTCTGCTTTAACAAAATTTATTTTAAAAATCAACACAGGGTAATGCTGACTGGGTTATGTGTACATGTGTGGCTTTTTTGTGTATGGTTCTATACGGCGTAAAACATTTATAGATTTATGTAACTACCACCACAACCAGAACACAGAAGTTTCATTACTCAAAAAAAAAGAAAAAAAAAAAGAAAAAAAAAATCCATTCACAACAACTCCCCACCCCCGACACACACACACACACACCTGACCCTTGGCTACTACTAATCTACCTTCTATCACTATAGCTTTATCTTTTGGAAAGTGTCACATACATGGAATCACAGAGTATGTAATTTTTTGAGACGAGCTTAGTTCACTCAGCAGAATGCCTCTGAGAATCACCCAAGCTGTCCCATGTATCAATAGCTTATTCCTTTTTAATATCTGTGTGGTCTATGAGAATATCCCCTCTCTTCATTCCTGGTGCTGGTAAGTTTCTTTCTTTTCTTTCTCTCTTTCTCTTTCTTTCTTTCTTTCTTTCTTTCTTTCTTTCTTTCTTTCTTTCTTTCTTTCTTTTTCTTTTCTCTTCCTTCCTTCCCCCCTCTTTTCTTTCTTCTCTTCCCTTTCTTTCTCTTTTCTTCTCTTTCTTTCTCTTTTCTTCTCTTCCCTTTCTTTCTTTTTCTTTCTTTCTCTTTTCTTCTCTTCCCTTTCTTTCTCTTTCTTTCTTTCTTTCTTTCTTTCTTTCTTTCTTTCTTTCTTTTTCTTTTTCTTCCTTCCTTCCTTCCTTCCTTCCTTCCTTCCTTCCTTCCTTCCTTCCCCCACCTCTTTTCTTTCTTCTCTTCTCTTTCCTTTCTTTTTCTCCCTTTCTTTCTTCTTTCTTTCTTTCTTTCTTTCTTTCTTTCTTTCTTTCTTTCTTTCTTTCTTTCTTTTTCTTCCTTCCTTCCTTCCTTCCTTCCTTCCTTCCTTCCTTCCTTCCCCCACCTCTTTTCTTTCTTCTCTTCTCTTTCCTTTCTTTTTCTCCCTTTCTCTTTCTTTCTTTCTTTCTTTCTTTCTTTCTTTCTTTCTTTCTTTCTTTCTCTCTTTCTCTCTCTCTCTCTACCTTACAATAGGTTTATTCATTTTATTGACTGTTTCAAGGAATCAGTTTGGGATTTCACTGATTCTCTCTTAATTTTTCTATTTTTAATTTCATTGATTTCTCTTCCTACCTTTATTATTTCATTTGCTTGAAGTATGTTTGTGTGATAATTATGCTATATACTATAAGTATACATTGTTTTCATTCAGTCTTCAGGTGGAAGCTTAGATTACTGATTTGAGACCTTTCTTTTCTTCTGAGAACTTAATGCTACAAATATCACTCTAAGCACTATGTTAGCCATGTTCCACAAATTTCTGAATGTTGTGTTATTTTCCTTCAATTTAAAATACTTTCTAATTTCCCTTGAGACTTCTCTTTGATCTATGGACTATTCAGAAGTATGTTAATTTCCAAATGTTTTAAAATTCTGTTATCTTTCTCACACTGATTTTTGTCTAATTGCATCAAGGTCAGACAACATACTTTGTATCATTCCAATTATTTTTAATCTGTTCATTTTATGATCCAGAATATGGTCTATCTTGGCAAATGTTCCATTTTTGTCCACTTGAAAAGAATGTGTATTTTGCTATTGTTGAGTGGAGTATTGTTTCTGTTTGTTCCTTCTGTTCTGGTTCTCCTTTCTCTGCCTTCCTGCCTTCTTTAGGGTTATTTGAACATTTTTTAGTGCTCCATTTTAATTAAAAAATTTTTTTAAATGTCTTTTTTTATTTTGAGAGAGAGACACAGAGTGTGAGCAGGGGGAGGGGCAGAGAGAGAGGGAGACACAGAATCGGAAGCAGGCTCCAGGCTCGGAGCCATCAGCACAGAGCCCGACGCGGGGCTCAAACCCACGAACTGGGAGATGACCTGAGCTCAAGTCAGACGCTCAACCGACTGAGCCACCCAGGTGCCCCTTTGTTAATTTTTTTTATTGCATTTTTGGCCACATCTTGCATAATTTTTCAGTTGTTGATTTGGAAACTACAATATACAAATTTAACTTCTCACAGACTAATTAAAAGCAGTATTTTACTACCATGAGTGGAATGAAGAAATCATACTGCCACATAGAAACTTCTGCCCAATGTCCTCTGTGTAGTAATCTTGTGAATCACATCTCCCTGTGCTGAAAACCCCATTAGACAACATTATAATTTTGGTTTCCAGCTTTTGCTGTATTTTGAGGCACTCACTAGGAAAAGTATGGTCCGTTATACACCCAGATATTTATTATTTCTGTTGCCCCTCATTCCTGTTACTCTAATTCCTTCTGGAACTTGGAGGGGTGTCATCTCTCATCTGTCTGGAGAACTTCCTTTAACCGTTCTCTTAGACCAGGTCTGCGGACAAAGGATTCTTTTGGTTTTCCTTCATCTCAGATTTTCTTTCACCTTTATTTCTAAAGGATCATCTCACTGGGTATAAAATCCTAAGTTGATGGTTGTTTCTTCCCGTACTTTGAAAATGTTCCACTGTCTTGCGTCCTTCATGGTTTATGATGGCAAATACGCAGACATCTGAATTGTCCTTTACAGGTAATGTGAAATTTTCCTCTGAGTGCTTTCATTATTTTTTTCTTTATCTCTAGTTTTCAGCAATTTGATTATGGTATATATGGGCATGGATTTCTTTGGGCTTATTCTGTTTGAAGTTCACTGAGCTTCTAGAATCTGTAGGTTTATGTCTTTCACCGATTTGGGAAGTTTGGGGCCATTATTTCTTCAAATACTTTCTTCTGCACACACTATCTCCTCTTCTTCTGGGATTCCTGTGATGGAAATATTAGGCCTTTTAATATTGTCTCACAGGCTCCCAAGTCTGTTCTTTTGTTTTGTTTTGAATCTATTTTCTTTCTCTTGTTCAGATTGGGTAATTTCTATTGATCTATCTTCAATTTCACTGAGTCTTTCCTCTGTTTTCTCTCTTTACTGAGTTTCTTATCTTGGTTCTTCTATTTTTAAGTTCTAAAGTTTCCATTTAATTCTTCTTTCCATCTCCTATTTCTTTGATAAGACTGCCTATCTTTCCGTTAATTTTATGAGGACTTGGCTTTACTTCTTGGAGCATTTTAGAAATGGTTGAATTTAACGTCTGCCAGTTAAATCCAATATATGTGTCATCCTGACTTGACTGCCTATTTGTTGACTTTTCTCAGACATGTTGACATTTTCCTGGTTTCTTTTATGCTAATCTTCGATGGTGTCCTGGGGACTTTGGGTATTATGACGTAGGACTCTGGGTCCTGTTTGGACCCTATGGAGACTCGTCGGCAGGCAAGTGGACAAGTAAAGTCCGGGCTACTCGTCCCATCCAGCCTTCTGTGGGCCGTGCCTCTAGCGTCACTTTAGTTTGCAAAGACTTTGAAGTGCTGTGAGGATCTGCCCCACGTGTACACCAACAATGGCCAGTCGGGCGCTTGGGTAGTGGACTATCCTGAGTGCATTTCTCAGAGTCGATGTCTGCCTTTAAGGTGACACTCACAAATGCGGCTGAGGGGTGACCCCAGGGGTTTATAAACCAATGTTAAAGGGTCATTTTCTTTCCCAAGTCCCTACTTCTTCCCAACCCCTGCCATTCCTTCAATTCCCTGGGGCTCCCCCTTTTCATCCTGTGGCCAGAGAGCTGGGACCTTGGTTATCCCACTCTGCTGTGCACCTCTCACCCTGCGCTCATATCTGTGGCTAAACGACAGACACACAGGGCAGAAAAGCAATCCGGGTTTGCCTCACCCTCTTGGAATACAACTCCTCCAAGCAGAGAGGAAAGCTCCCCTCCCTCGGGGTCTGGCCGTGGCAAGCGTCTGTCACCACCATTGCTGCAGGCAAGACCACAAGCCACGTACAGATTGGGGGTAGGAGAAAATGAGGTTAAAAAAAAAAGATTTACTTATCCCTCTCTGAGCGCAAGGAGTTCCGTATCTCACTTCTCATAGAACCTTCTGGGCTCATGTCCAGGTCTCCTTCCAGGTCTGCACTGAGGGTAGGCCAGGGAGCACTGGAGGGAAGAGCTTGGCAACCCACTACCAGTTCTGTGATACTTCAAATTCTGGTCTTCGTTCCAACCTGCCTGCTACGTCTTGCTTTTCAGGGTCCTCAAATAGCTTCGTGCATTCTGCTCAGCTCCTATGGCTGCATCAGTGGGAGAGAGGGGGCGGGGTCTGTTTTCTCCATCTCATCCAGAAGCAGAATTCAGTTTTGAATCTTCTGGATCCCCTGCTTAGGTTCTGCATTGGGTCTTCAGGTAAGAAACGGTCATTCTGAAGGGTTGCTCATTGTCAAAAGTAGAACTAAAGACCTGAAGAAGAAAAAAACTCTGACCATACAAAGAAGAAAAAATTCTGAATATCTTAGGTCTGAAAAATTGCTCAGGCCTTTCCTTTTGTGAGGGAGGAAATAGAGCATCTTGTGGTTTTCACTTAACAGCCATCTGAATCTGTTTCATGGCTTGCCTTGGGCATGGTGGACAGCCTTCCAGTGGATGGGTATTTGTCTCTAGGGGTGAAGCATAGCACTGACCCTCGGGCCAACCTCGTAACTTAATTTAGGGCAGTAAGACACCAGAAAGGTACTAGTGTTCCTTCACTCATAGTGCCGGATCGCTGAATGAAGAGTACCTTATCACTGCAGCCACGGACCACTGTTCTCCATTGATTCATCTCAGCATGAAATCAAGATGCTGTTTTGCGCTGAGATTTTGTTCTGTTGGCAGTGCTTGTCATACAGGGATAAGGAAAATCAAGGCAGAAACGCTCTCACCGCTGCTTGCGAAAAGCTTATGTGTTAATACTCCAGTGGTATTCCGGAGAATTGTCACTGTCTGCGCAGCCCTGGTCAGAGGCAGGGGCCGCAATAAATGTCCCACTATAAATGTCCTCCTGCTATGATGCTGACAGATAAGACTCCCCTCTGTGTCATTCTGACCACCGTAAATCAATTTCACGTCTTTGTCAATAAAATATCATGGTTAAAACAGTGCAAGGTGCACTGGGATTGGAGGCGGGAGACCTGCACGAAGTCTTAATTCTACTGCTTACCAGCCATCAGACCCTAAGCCCAGAAACAACTTCTCTTCCTCTGTTTCTTTATCCGGAAAGTGGGAATGCTCTCCTGAGCTCTCCTGCCTGTCTTCCTGCAATGCTAAGAGGATGAAATGAGGTGACCTGGGATATCTGACTGGGATTTTCTTAAGGGAACACCCTGCATCATAGCCACTCTATGATTTTGAGACTTACCGGGTGCTCCTTAAATATTTCATACATGAAATGATACACAAAACATTATGTGATCCAAGCAACCTGAGTTATCTATAAGATGGGCATCGAAACACCTGCATCGAAAGGTTAATGTGAGAATTAAATGAAACAATGCACGTAAAAATTGTAAAGGGCACAGCAGCACCCGGGGCACATGAGATGTTTATAATTCTTCCTCTCCACCCCCCCCCCCCAAATCCTGGAGGCTTTTTAGGAGATTTCTGAGATTAAAGCAACAAGGTTCTCAGGACTGCAACAGCTGAGCATTACCTGAATGTAAAAGTCACTGGACCCAAACAGAGTCAGCCTAAAATGCCAACGACTACTTTAATGGTTTACACGTCTTTGGAGAACTGACCTCTTTATCATTATGTAGTGTTCCTATCTCCAAGAAACTTCCTTGTTCTGGAGTCTCTGTCTCAAATTAATACAGCTCTTCTTTATTTCTCTTGATTAGGGTTAGCGCGGTATATCTTTACCTTTAATCTGGGTCTTTATATTTAAACTGGGTTTCTTGTGAGGGGGTGGGACCTCGGCGGGCCAGTGGCCATCCCACACTCCTGCCGACTCTGTGCAAGCTCCTCAGAACTGGGGGGGGGGGGTCAAGTGCTTCCACACTGGTCTCAGGGACACCTGTCATGCCTGGTCACACACTGGAAGGGCCCTCCATGCTGCCCAGCAGTCCCCTGTGGCTTGGGCCCCCTGAAAGTCCTTCTGCCCCACCAGCTCAACCCCAACTCTGCACTCCATGACCCACCCATCTCTACACTCTTACAGGGGGGCCCCTCACCACTGGAAAAGCAGAGACAGACGGCACAGGGCACCCCTATCTTAGCTCCCTGCCATTAAATTCACAAACAGAAAAAAAAAATAAAAGAAAAAAAAATAAATTGGGTTTCTTGTGGACAACATATAGTTAAGTTTTATTTATTTATTTTTTTTAATTTTTTTTTTCAACGTTTTTTATTTATTTTTGGACAGAGAGAGACAGAGCATGAACGGGGGAGGGGCAGAGAGAGAGGGAGACACAGAATCGGAAGCAGGCTCCAGGCTCCGAGCCATCAGCCCAGAGCCTGACGCGGGGCTCGAACTCACGGACCGCGAGATCGTGACCTGGCTGAAGTCGGACGCTTAACCGACTGCGCCACCCAGGTGCCCCCATATAGTTAAGTTTTAAAACATCATTTTTTAAAACTATCTTTCTTTTTAAAAAATGTTTATTTCTGAGAGAGAGAGAGAGAGAGAGAGAGAGAGAGAGAAGGGGAGGGGCAGAGAGAGGGAGACACAGAATCTGAAGCAAGCTCCAGGCTCTGAGCTGTCAGCACCGAGCCCAACGTGGGGCTTGAACTCGGTCAACTGCGAGATCGTGACCTGAGCTGAAGTCAGACGCTTAACCTACTGAGCCACCCAGGCGCCCTATCTCTGTCTTTTAATTGGTGTATTTAGACCACTCACTTTTAATGTGATTATTGATAGGCCTGGATTAGTATCTACGATCTTTGTAACTTTTCTATTAATTGCATTCTTTCTTCGGCCTCCGTTTTGTTTATAACGTAAATCTATCATTCTGTCTCTGTGTTTCTTTTAAACTCAGCCAAAAATTAGGGAGATGCGATTGAAGGAAAACGTGAGCAGTTACATCACCCCTCATCTATTTTGTTAGCACAGTACTTAGGGTAAGTCTTTGTTTTCAAGAGAACATTGTTACCCGATAAAGTCTCAATGCTTTTGAGTTTTGAATGTTCC
The DNA here is from genome assembly GCF_028018385.1 of Neofelis nebulosa. Classification (NCBI taxonomy): domain Eukaryota; kingdom Metazoa; phylum Chordata; class Mammalia; order Carnivora; family Felidae; genus Neofelis; species Neofelis nebulosa. Next base: position 235,256,097 of record NC_080782.1, read on the forward strand.
TCTTTCTGTTCCTGGTAGAGCGGAAGTGATGGGTTTTCTCTCTCTCTGGGTACTGAATGACAGATACAGAGTGTGTGACTCTTAGGTTTCTGAGATGCGTAATTGCTTTCATGAATTATAGGCAAACTGCTTGCGGTGTATAACATGAATCCTTTTCTTGCTGTCTTAGCGATCGGATTGGCAGGAATCAAATGAAAAATAACAGCTGCTGTGTGCTTTTAAGTTCAAACCTAGTCTCAATTAAGTTTGTGGAATGGGCAGGCCTGTAGTTCACGTGTTAGAACCGCGGGAGGAGAGCAGTATTTGCTTTTTGAGACATCGTCTGGGATGTAACGTAGTGTGGGGCACGCGCCCTCCTCTCCAGGCACAGAGTTTCACTTCCGGACAATGTCCTGTAGATGTCACCATTGCCACTTCTCACAGGGGAAAGTGCCAGGTTCCTGGGTGGAATGAAGAAACACGTCCGACCGCTACACCATTGGATCCTTGAGAAACTAGGACGACCTGTGTCCAGACTCTTCTCTGAAACGGCCAAACTCATTCTGTATCACTTTCACCCTCAGGCTGGCACCTGCTGTTATAAATCACTCTCCCCTTTCAGAAATTCCTCCCTCATTTGGCTTCTGTGAGGGGATTCTCCTGCTTTCCCACCACGTCTTCTCTTTCCTTTCTCTCCTTTTCCTCTGGCCCCACAGCAGCTGTCTTCTTTGCCCCTCTGTACACAGTCTCCTGCCTCTCTCATCCCCTATGTCACTTCCGTATAAATGGCTCCCACGTTTTCTAGCGCTTCCTTTTTCTCTCCTGACATCGAAACCCATGTTTCCCTCCCTAAGGAAGACCCCAGCATCAGAAAGCAGAATCTTGAAAATCAACCAAGGGGGTGAGGCGAGGGCTATGCTGGGTGTGGACGGACGCTGCAGGGAACAGCATCAGCACAGGCGGAATGGTAGTAACCCATAAACTGAGTTGATTTAGGAGAAGCAGAGATTCAGAGCCACAGGTAACTATAAAAACAGAAGCTCCCCCGACCTGAAATTCCTGAGATTGTGGGAGAGACCTAGGATGTTCCCAAAATGTGGAATGGAGTTCTGGACAAGTTCTTCTCAATTTCAAAGGGACAGGTGATATTAGTCTGCAAAGTATACTTTTTGGGGGAAAATGCCCATCCCTACAGGTCCAATGGACCTGGATCCTAAGGGTTCACTGATACACAAAGTGTGCAGTTCCAAAGACACATGAAAAGACAACCTGTGGCCCCTTTAAACGTGTCTGAGCCCCAAACACACATGCGCCTGAAGTTGTTAACAGTTAACACGTCACAGTTCTGTGATTCTTGTTTGTGTTATCAGGGCTGGGGTGGGGGGTTGTCACTCATCCTCTGGAGCATCTCGTCCTAGTTAAAGCCTCAAGAGCCCCCACCCCGGAATTGGCTCACCACCTTGGTCCTCGGTCCTCTACCTCCCCTCTCCTTCCCACCAAGACTTCTGGCCCTTCTCACCTCTTGCCTGGATTATTAGTTACACCAGCAGAGCCTCCTAATTGTTTTCTCTGCCTGGAATTTTCTTTCTACCATCCATCCCTTATGCTGCTGCCATAATGATCTTCCTAAAATGCAGCTTCGAACGCTTCGGTACCCTGTGCAGGACGCCCAGGGCCTCCCGACTGCCTCAAAGAGAGTCCCCAAACCCTTCCTCCTCATGGCGGTCATCATCAGTCCCACACTCCAAGCTTCAGGCAAAGGAGACTCACCCCTTTCCACAGAACCGTCTTGTCCTTGCCCAAGGCTGTGCCTCCCGCAGCACAGGATCTCTCCACCTCTGCCTGATGAAATCTTATTGCTGTCGGAGGCCACTTGGCAAGCATCCGTCCTCTCCGAAGGGCCCCGGTGACCCCGGCTGGAGGAAGACCCTCAGTGCCACACGGCACCCTGCACATCGTGGTGGGAACGAGTGTGTCGCCTCAGGAAGGGGAAGTCAGGGTGTGAGCCTTAGTTTCGAAATGCTCCAGTTAACAAGCAGGTGTTGGTTTCAATGGAACGGTTAGGGTGGACAGCGACGTGCCCCTGGGAGCAGACGTAATTCAGACTGTACGTGCGTTGAGAAGGAGGCAGGGTGGGAGCCGTGGAGGGAGGCTCTCAGCATAACTCACTCCAGGAAACAAACGTCTTACTCAAGTCCGTGCTCTCCGTCTCTCGTGGGAGAGACCTAGGTGGAAAGGCGCAAAACGACCCATCATGGCACTCGCCCCCTTTCAGGAAGCAGACGCCAAAAGGGGGGCGAGGCGAGGGCTCAGCCTCATTAAGCAGCTTTCTCTCTCCGTCTCTCTGTGCTGACCCTGTCCCTGAGAAGCTACAGGAGACAGTGATATCCTGAGACATTCGCTCACGCCTCAAATGTTCCATAGAAGTTGCTTACTTAAAAATGATTTTCCCAAAGAGAAGGCGGATTTGAAGGGGCACATGCACCCCAATGTTTACAGCGGCGCTATCAGCAATAGCCAAACTATGGAAGAAGCTCAAATGTCCATCGACTGACGAATAGATAAGGAAGACTGGTATACACATACAATGGAATATTCCTCAGCCATCAGAAAGAATGAAGTCGTGCCATTTGCAACAACGTGGATGGAACTCGAGTGCATTACGATAAGCAAAACAGTCAGAGAAAGATAGATATAGGATTTCACTCCTATGTGGAATCTGAGAAACACAACAGATGAACATAGGGGAAAGGAAGGAAAAAAAAGACAAAAACAGAGACAAAAACCACCAGGGAGGGAAACCGTAAGAGACTCTTACTGTTTGTTTATTTTTGAGAGAGACAGAGAGACAGACAGAGCATGAGCAGCGGAAGGGCAGAGAGAGAGGGAGACACAGAATGTGAAACAGGCTTCAGGCTCTGAGCTGTCAGCACAGAGCCCGACGCGGGGCTCGAACCCAGGAACCGTGAGATCATGACCCGGGCCGAAGTCAGACGCTTAACCAACTGAGCCACTCAGGTGCCCCCATAAGAGACTCTTAAATACAGAGAACAAACTGAGGGCCGCTTGCAGGGGGTTGGTTGGGGGGGATGGGGTACATGGGTGATGGGCATTAAGGAGGGTTCCTGTGGGGATGAGCACTGGGTGTTATATGCAAGTGATGAATCACTAAATTCTACCCCTGAAACCATTATTACGCCATATGTTAACTAACTTGGATTTAAATGAAAAAATAAATTAAACACGAAAACATAAAACATAAACAAAACACCTCCTGTTTTCTAGACTGTGATTGTCGCCTAGCGACAGATGAACATAGGGGAAAGGAAGGACGCACTTAACGTGCATCACCCATCACCCGAGGAAGGGCTGAGGATGTTCTGGTATTCAAATTATGCCTCACAGAGTTAGAGGGACTCAATGAAATCCCAGACCCCGGAGCATGAGAGCCCCTTCACGCCAGTCTTGTCTCCGAAGTGGCACCATCAATGTCGCCATTTGCTAGAAAAGCCAAGGTCTGGGAGAGTGAACAAACTCGTCTCTCGGAGGCAAGAGGGTCTGGTGCGGAGGCGGCCATACCTCCCATCTCCCCACTGCTGCTTCTTGAAAGTTATCATTGCCTCGACTCCCTTTTACTTGGAGGGGAGTTTGCAGCAATTCATTTATTTTAAAATCAACTTCCAGTGACTCTGAAACAGAGACTTCCTTATCTGTCGGAGGGCATGGGTCTAAATAGGACGAGTCGCCTGGTCTTGCTCTGTGCCACCTTCCCTACGCTGGCTGCCTCCCTGGCCTGGAGGAAAACTGCACTAAATTCTGCATCTTAACATATTATAGAAGCAAGCGCTTTTACTAAAATGCTTTTAACTGGCCGCCAACCAGGGTCTGGGGAAAGCCTGAGGGCTTCCTTTCAAAAGCAGCAAATGAAACTCCTCTTTCTTCTTCCTTGGCATCCATCTGTATTCAGAAGAGGGATCATCTAATTGTAAAACAGAAGCTATTTGTGACAAAGCGTTAAGAGAGGGGAGTTGAATGGGGGCGATTTCTACCTTCCTTAAATATCTCTTCCTATTCTTTTATTATGAAAGTTATATTATCATCAGTGAAGGTGGCTCTTATCAGGAACCAGTACTGGGGCTCTTCCAGAAAAGTTGAGAAGGCTTTGCAGTTTTAAGTTTTATTTTCTACATACCTCAATGCTGTCCATTACTGACACCCTAGGTCCCGGGGTTCTTATGACTTCAAAGAGCTGCTTGGCATGGTTGGGGGTAAGGGAGGATTTCTACCTCTTGATATTGGGAATATTTTGGTATTTGGGGGTTATGCTAAAACTGTCTTAGGCTAGAGCCTTAAGAGAAAAAGCAAACACTCGCTGTAGTCCCAGCAAGGTACTGTGACCACGTTTACTTTTGTGACATATAACTTTCTTCCAGAACAGCAATCACTGCTCTCAATTCACTACATCACCAACATTTCCCACTAGATTAGAGGCAGAAGAACTGCCAGAAGAGCTCACATTTTCTCTAAGCCCTTAGTTATTCAAGGCAAAATTAAGGGAAGAGATGATAGTCACAGGCGTTGTTTATAAGGTGGGGAGGGAGGGCACAAAACACTATTTAAATGGCCATTTCTTTAGGATTTAAGGAGCAACGAAGCTTGCTGTTTTCTGTTTTCGATCCGGTGTAATTCCTGCTCTGAGAGCTCCACTCGATGGAAAAGTCCCTGAAATACAAAATCCCCGGGCTGGTGGACACGATGGCTTCTCTACTGCTTTTGGAGCTCTAGGGCAGACGGTTATCCTGATGAATCCCTGAGTTTAAAATCTGAGCGCAATAAGTGGCTAGATCAAGAAAGCATTTACTTCACAGAGCGATTCGACCTCTGTCTTTTCTCTCTCCTCTCCTTTAGCACACACCCTACTCTGACCAAACAACAAAGCCAAGCGCTCTGACGCAAGAAGTTGAACCTGGGTCGTCCTCACCATGAGGAGGCTCCGACTGTTACAGAGGGATCACTGTACTTTTAGAAACAACTACCAAGTGCCCAGGTCTCTATCCACAAATCATTAATACACCAAGAGCTTAAAGAGAGGCAAGAGGACGCCGCTTGGCGGACAACAGACTTTGAGCGTCCCCTTCCCGTGGGTGCGTATGCTCTCCCTTCCCCTTTACTCATCCAGAATCCCGCCTCTGTCCAGTGTGGCTCCTCCAAGTCTCAGACCATTCCCTTCCCATTCAAAGAACTGGGCTTTCACCTGAGCACAAACCACTTTTTTATGGCAACAGGTTAAATATTACCTCAGACGGTTTTCTGTTAACATCTGTACATGTGTTAACTTTTTGACAATTGTTTTACTTTCTGTTTTATCCAATTCTGTATTTTTTCTCCTTAACGACATTAAAGTACCTTGAGGGTTAGAGGGCAGAGGGAGAGGTGAGGCATCATCTTGTGGAAAAACATGGGTGTTGAATATGGACTAACCTGTTTTTGTATCATGGCTCCATCCGTCTCTAATTATGCTGTCTTTAGAAGGGCTATACAGTCTCCCTAGGCTCAGTTTCTTCAACTGTCATGTGAAAATAATATCTATACCAGGTAAGGGTGTTGTGAGGCTTACAAGAATATCTATTTATAAATAAATACATATACTATACATATAATTATATATATTCTCTATTTTACATAGAATATATTACATACATATTTTAGATAGAATATATTATACATACTATTATATATATGGTATATACTATTCTACACACACACACACACACACACACACACACACACAATATATCTAAAGTGCCTAGGACATCGGAGATGGTCAATAAGCAGGAATGATACCGTTATGAAGAGTTCTGCCTGTTACTTTTTTGAAATCTCTATAGAAACTTTCTTTTTTTTAATCAGAAATGTTTTTAATGGAATGAAAATTAAAACAGAGCATCTCAAAATTTGTGGGTTTTGCTGATACAATTCCTGAAGGGGATTTATAGCTCTACATGGCTTCTAGCAGGAAGAAGAAAATGTTAAAATCAATGATAAAAACTTTCTCCTCAAAAAACAAAAAATCCAATTAAACAAAAAAAAATTGTAAGGACCTAAATAATAAGGATAAGAGTAAATACCGATGAAATAGAAAACAATCAATGGAGAAAATCAATGAAGACACAAGTTACTTCTTTGAAAAGGTTAGTAAAGTTGATAAGCCCGTGGCCAGACTGATCACGAAAATTAGACCAAAGTCACACATTACAAATACTGTGATGTGTGATTTTGGTCTAATTTTCTTCATGGGGAGAGGCTGCGTTGATAAAAATCTTCCACTCACGTAAATGACTTGAAAAGTTGAAGTTGCAATATATAAACTATATTGAAAAATGTGTACCCTTAACTAACAACAAAAACATAGAAGAGTGAATATGATGTGGGAAACAAAGGCAGAAGGAAATGGCGGATAAAATTAAATTTCCTTATAACCTGCAGCCCGTTGACAAATACTTGAGTCAGGCAGAACAAAACGTTTCTCCAGGAACTCCCTACCATTTTAATGCTAATACTTTGCTACAGGGAAAAACCACCTTAGCTTGACAATAGCTAGGCCTCCAGTATCCCGAGTGCGTCTTCTTTAGCATATGAAAATCTCACCGGAAACTTCCCCTGGACTTGACCTACCCCAGCTCCATAGTATATAACCGGTCTCTGCTCTTGGTCCCGGGCAGCTCTTCCTGCCCACGGGTCCTGTCCCCGCACTTTAATGAAATCACCTTTTTGCACCAAAGACGTCTTCAAGGATTCGTTCTTGGCCATTGGCTCTGGACCGCGCGAATGACATTATCACCCCCCACAACCTCATTAAATATAGCAAAATGTTAATAAGTATTAAATATAGATGATGGGTGTTTGGATGTTACACTTTCTACATGTTTGTTTTTAAAATTTTTGTGTGATAGAAGGTCAAATAGTAAAAGCAATATATATATATATATATTATATACACACACATATGTATATATACATATATACATGTACATATATACACATATATACATACATATATGTGTGTGTGTATATGTATATATATATATATATATATATATATATGAAAAAAGGAGGCGGATGCATTATTAATTTTTAATAGGCTTATATAGTACACAAATGTTTGGTGATGATTTTCAAGTCTTTTGTATCTATTTAATAAAAAATTAAAAAAAATTAAAAACCATCGTGTACTATCACATTCATAGAGCTAATGATAAAAATGACACAAATCAATATGAAAAATATTGAACAAATGTAATAAATCTTAGTAAACATAAGATGAAAATAAATACACTCTCAGATATAAATTGTATAAAACTTGCTGCTCTAGAGCAAGGCACGCTTATACGTGCCTTACTTAATACGGGACCCATGTCCGGACTGTTTCCCGGATTGGCCGCCAGGGGATGCTAAAGAGTAATATTCCCTGGAACAAGACAAAGGTAAAAAATCATTCAACTCGACTCTAAAAAGTTCAGAGTCATGCTCATTTCGACACCACCCGGAGGCCTGGGACCACAGATTTCAGCAGGTCTGTTTGTCCTGTGGTGAGGACCATGCCTTGCCACAGGGGTGGAGCTCTCTGGAACCAGCACAAGTGAGAGGCCGATGTTAGCACCTCAATGTGGCATCTTGGAATCCCTGGACACTGGGCTCAGGCTGTGTCACAGCTGACAGTTTTCACAACTGCTCTCCCAGGAGCTGTAAAGCATGGGGCAGCAATGGAAGATTCTTATCTAGGCTTCTACTTCCTTTTTTTCTGGTGACTTCCCATACACTGAGACTTACTTCCAATACATACTTAACAGCATCAGCACATTCTGGGAAAAATATGGAGCAGCAGCTGAATAGCTAGCCTAGAAAATTATTTCTAGCCTTAAAGTACACCCCAGGCCACACTCTTTATGTACATATATAATGCAATAAGGGTGGTTTGCACTGTGTTTTAACTCTGTATGCCTCGTCTATTCATATGTTCATCCTGCTTGAGAGTAAAATATTTGAGGGCAGGGCTTTGTCAGATCTCCTCGTACTCAAAAAGAATGTCTTTTTTTTTTTTTTTTTTTTTTTTTTCAGGGCACCTAGGTGGCTCAGTTGGTTAAGCGTCCAACTTCTACTCAGGTCATGATCTCGCGGTTCATGAGATCGAGCCCCACATGGGGCTCTGTGTTCACAGCTCAGGGCCTGGAGCCTGTTTCTGATTCTGTGTCTCCCTGTCTCTCTGCCCCTCTCTGTCTCGTGCTCTGTCTCTCTCAAAAATAAATAAATAAATGTTAAATTTTTTTTAAAAAAAGAATGTTTTTCTTCAATAATTGTTTGAAGTACTTTAACCCATTAATTTAATACATTCTCACAACAACCTTGCGAAGCACTATTATTAATCCTATTTAAAAATTGCTTTTAACGTTTATTCATCTCTCATCTCTGAGAGACAGAGCATGAGCGGGAAAGGGGCAGAGAGAGGGAGACACAGAATCTGAAGCAGGCTCCAGGCTCTGAGCTGTCAGTACAGAGCCCGACGCAGGGCTTGAACTCATGAGCTGAGAGATCATGACCTGAGCTGAAGTTGGACGCTCAACCGACTGAGTCACCTAGGCGCCCCAATCATTAACCCTATTTAAAACTGAGAAAACCAAGACTCAAGGATGATTGGTCAGAGGGGACTAGCGGAGACCAAGCAAGGGCTGGGATGTTACTCTTTGCGGTGATGTGACAAGGCTCAGAGAGGGGCAGCTACTTGCTCAAGGTCTTGTTCATAGATGGAGGCAAAGAGGGGCTGACTCCTGCTGGCCCTGTACTCTCGCCACGCTTTGCAGGTGGATATGCTCCAGTGTAGAAACCACACGTGTGTAAAGTTCCAAGATACACGGTAGAGTCTTCTAACCAGACAAGAAAAGAGATACTGCCTTTTCACGCTGGCTCTAGGGGTCACACGCTTCACAGCTGGCACGATCTGCTCTGAACATTCCCACGCATAACAACGCGCTGGCCTCCCACGAGAGTGACACGGAGCATCTCAGGATCACCAGACCGTGTGACAGAGGGCTCCATCACTGGAGACTACCTGATGGCCGTGCTTCTATTTCCCCGGGTGCCCCACCCCACATCACACCTCCTGGTCTAATCTGGTTGTTACTGGCAAACTCTCCAATCAATTGTCCTTAGGACACACAGTAGCCTGTGTGAAAGCCACTTATGCTCAGTTACAGACTTTTTTTTTTTTTAAACATGCTCATTTTTAGTTCTGGGGTTTATCTGGAGAGAGAACTGAGATCAGAAATACAGAAAAGCACACAATGTGTGGGAGGTGAAATGCCATGGTCGTTTGCGAGGCCTGTCTGGAGCTGCTGGTTGTGATTTACTGAAAAGAAAATGAAATTCATGTCTGTCATCCATCTTGCTGAAATGTCACGCCGAGTGCAACTCGAGTAGTAGGGAGGTCTGAAGGAGGTGCCTACAAATCACCTGCTAGACCTTTTTGGTCTCTGATTTAAGAGCCATGTGTATGCTGCAGACAAACAAAACTCTTGGTCCATGGGCCAACGGGGAATATGCTGGGGGCACAGAAATACATAACTCCAGGGAACCAACCCTTAATTTCTGCACAGGAACTAACTCCCTTCTCTGCCACAATGCCATGAATGGGGTCCAAGAGTTCCAAATCGGAAACACAGCACATATTACCAAAATGTCGTATCAACGTCTGTTGCCATGCCTACCCATAGGAAACCTTTATCAAGGATTTGTTATGGGATGAGCATCCGGTGATGTATGGACTAGGTGAATCATTACATTGTACCTCTGAAACTAATATCACACTGTATGTTAACTGCAGTGGAATTAAAATGAAAAACAAACAAACAAACAACAAGATTTGTTATGATACCGGATGATGGATGGGAAGGGTGATCCAAGAAGGGCGCAGTAACCACGTAAATGTTATCAGAACCTCGGTGAATAACTCTGTGTTCCTCTCTTTATTAAAGATTTGCCAGTCAGTGCGAAAACGCACCTCTAGCTGAAGAACAACAACAACGACAAAAACCCATGCCACTCTTTCTCTAATAAGGAAACTGCTCAGTATTTACAACGGTGAGTCAGGCCTCTTTGGCACGTCAAAACTGTGGAGGTAATTTTAATTCTCACAGGGTCGGGTCTACAGTTACTTGAGCGGTTCACGGTTGACATCGAGAGCAGCAGACCAGAAAGGAAGGTATAAAATACAAATGGGTCATTCGCTGTCAACGTTTTGGTGGGCAAAGAGGCTGAAACTTGAGAAAACTGCCATCTGTTTTTCTTGTCTTTCCTTACACCAACAAATTGGTAATAGGCTTTCTGCTGAAAGCGTTAAGGGAAGCAGGAAACACCAACAACAAAAGACGGCTCAGACTGGTACACTAGGGGCACGTCGTGTAGGATATCCTCAAAAGCCGGAGTCCTTCACGCTTCTGCGTGCAGAAGACAAACAAAACCAGTGGGCATGGGGCTACTTCACGTTCTTTGGATTTTCTTCTTTAAATTGGCCAGGCATTTAGTTAGTTCATCTTCTTATCTAGAGAGCATTTAGATAGCATTTGTACTTCCTCCCATTTATAGGTACCTGAAGGTCCATATATGAAACTCAAAATGCCCTGTGCGTTCTTAAAATGCAGACTCAATGTTTGAACCTTGAAGGTGAATGTTCATTTCCCCCCCGCCCCCAAACGTGGCTTGGCCACTTCTTGCTGGAGCACAAATGCATTGAATCAGATACCAGGCTCCCTCTAACCTCTGTTCCATGCCGAGAGGTGGGAAAGCTTAGCTACACGATGGCTAATAACAGACTCAGTGTCTGGATGGCCCCAGGAGCCTCTGGACAACTTATGCGCTGAGAAGAAGCCAGCCCCTTTTTGCATTTTCAGGAAGGCCAACGGAGCAGAGAGGACGCCCTCCACCCCGTGCTGCTCTGTGAACACTGGGCTTGGCCGTGACTCCACGGGCCAGATGCCCCCAGGCCTGGCACACCGAATTTCCCATCAAGGGCCAACGTGGAACAGCGCTGTGGCCCTGCCTCCCTCTTATCTGAAATGTGCAGAAATTTCAGAACTCGGCCATTTCATCCCTAAAACGCAAACAATCTCCCATTCTCTTCAAAGCGCTCACCTTTAAAATGTTCCTTTAGGTCATTTTCTATCTCTTTTACATAACTTTCCCTTTTGAAATCAAGGTTACTAAATCACTCTTCCCAGACTGATTTCTTTCACACCTAAAAAAAAAAAGTATCAGCTTGGCTCCCAGAGCATTAGATGCTGCTGCTGGAGACTCTGCAGGATCTTCTGAAAATCGAACGAAATCTCTAACCCCAGACCCAAACTTAAACGCGCACATCCACCCACACACACACACACACACACACACACACCCCGATCACCACTACCGCCCTCCCCTCCAGCAAGAAGCCCCCGGACATTCACCAGACGTGGCCTCACCTTTCTGGAGAAATACTGGGTAGACACGGCAAGGGCCTGGAAGCCGCACACGGCCCTCCGCAGCTCCGCCTGGACCAGGACCAGCTGCCTGGCCTGCTGCTGGCACCTGTCCTTCAGCCGCTGCACCAGCTGCCGCTCGGCTTCGCGCACCTGCAGGTCCGGCTTGGGGGAAAAGCCATTTCGGGGAGCCGCTGTCCTCTGTTTGGGGTATCCTGCAGGGGAAAAACAGTCACTTGTGGAAGAACATCCACCCCCAGCGTGACAACCGCTCTTCGGTGCCGAAGGATTTCATTAAGGGCAGGTGGCCGAGAGGGCACCGCTCATGGTTTGTCATTTCAGGCGCTGAAAGGGGAAAAAAAAAAAAACCAAAAAACCGGACGGGGACTTAAAACATTTGCTCTGTTTACGAGGTTCTCAGTGCAGAGTTTCATCTCAGGAAAAGAATGACAGACAACATTGCCAGATTCCTTCCAGCTCCCTGCATTTCTTCTAGGTTTGCTTAGAGAGACTGATGCAGGGTTTTTTCTTTTTTCTTTTTTTTTTTCTTCAAGGGATTACTCTGTGAAAATGTCTCATGGGAAATGAATCAGTCAATCTAGGTTGAACTCAGAGTTATAAGCTGGCACCCTTCTAATTGGGCATCCAGGAGCAATGCCTACATGCCCCTTCTCTCCCTCACTGTGGTTGCTCTCTTTGGTGGCAGGGTCAGTGGCCTCTGCTCCAGGGATTTCTGGCTTTAAATTCCTATGACATCAATGTTCCCCAAAATACTCCCCCCATGTGACCACTCATGCCACCTCCAGAGCTAAAAGGTCCAGTCCAAGCCACCAGAACCTCTCAGCTTTTAACGCAAAGCCTTTCTTCTTTTACTTCTTCTTCTTCTTCTTCTTCTTTTTTTTTTTTACTTCTTTGACTGCACAACAGCCAGAATGATCTTTGTGACTACAAAACAGCTCTTGACCTGCATGGACCCCTCACTGCGGTGGTGCTCCACTGTGGTATAAAAAAAGTGCTCATTTCTTCCCCTGGCCCACAAACCCTCCGAGATCCTGCTCCTGGATCCAGGCAAACACTATGTGTGGGGAGGCCACTGAAGAAGGAACCAGAAACTCCACCTGGAGCTGGGAACGGGGTGGGGGAGGCTTTCAGGACTGTAACTATTAGGTTGACGCTTCGGGGAGTAAAGGCAAGGCTCCAGGGAAGGGCTCAGAGACAGGCACTGCATCATGGTCTAGACCCAAGGGTAAGCGGGTGTCTTCCTCAGAACCCCCATGCTTCCTGGGTGAGCTGTAGACCAGCATGGCGGTGGTGGACGGTGGGCCTGGGTGCCCTAAGCACGTTCTTCCCTCTGCTCGGGGAGAGAACGTGACACAGACCCTGAGCACACAATCGTGAATAAGCTTCAACATTTCAAAAGTTCTTTCGTCTCCCCCCCTCCCCTCCAAAATATCAGGGAGTAACACAGAAGACACATCAGAAAACGGTCATCTCCTCAGTCCCCACTACACTGAGGCACAGCAGGTAACAGGCTTACTCTACTGAACACCCAAGTGGCCTCATCTTTCAAGGGGAAAAGACGGTTAACTGATCTAAATGCTTCTGATTGTTGACGTAACGGTAACCACGCTAATTTTAATGAAATCTTCCCCTTAAGAAATCATCTGAGATCACAATGCAACCTCACATATGTCTTAGACTATTATGGCTTAATGGAGTAGTAGAATGTGAAATTAATGCTCCCTTAAAACGGTCTTTATGACAGTGCTGTACAGAATAATCCAGGAAAGTCACTTGCTTGTTGGAGGCACATCAATCTTAATATGTGCTTAATCCTAACATTCTCAGTACTGATAACAAAAGAAAAATAATTACTAACAACACGTGGGAGGTTTTACTGCTGCCTGAATGAAACTCTAAGACACAGCCTAAGACCCAGGGTAGATTTTTTTCATGATGACTGTTTACCATTTTATTGGTGCGGCCGGTGATTTTATTGAAAAAAATTGTTTTCGTGTTTATTTATTTTTGAGAAACAGATAGACAGAGAGTGAGCAGGGGAGGGGCAGAGGGAGAGGGAGACACGGAATCCGAAGCAGGCTCCAGACTCTGAGCTGTCGGCACAGAGCGGGATGCGGGGCTCAAACTCACGAACTGTGAGATCACGACCTGAGTCGAAGTCGGACACTCAGCTGACTGAGCCACCCAGGCGCCCCACGTGTGGCTGATTGATCTTCTAAAACCCTCCAGTGTTTCATGGGACCACCAAACTGATGTTCTGAGCCCAGACAGAGGTTCCCCTAAGAACATCAGCACCTGGGATCAACACACAAGTGTGAAATCTGTGGCTTTCAGACGCCCAACTACCTTATGGAACCAATCTTCCTTTGGGATTCTTGGTCAGCTGTCCATCTGGCACCCAACAAAAACCAGTATCGTTTCTTGGGCTGTAGTTTCTATTAAGTATGTCGATAGTTAGCTCCCTGAAGTATTGTTCTGTCGCGTACTTTCCCGTCCACCCACGTGTCACACCGTCCCCAGGACCGTGCGTGAGGACAGCCGCACGGGCTCATCTACCATCTTGGAGACGGAGAGCTTATGCCGAAATGAAATGACTGCACGCAGCCAGCATCGCCTGTCTCGCAAAAGAACAAAAAACAAAAAACAAAAGAAAAATGACTGAGGGTTTTGTTTGCTTGTACTATCTTGTTCTAAAAGCCAGCACGTAATGGAGCTAAAATACCAATCGGCTTAGGAAGTAAGGGGGTGAGGCAGCATGAGGGAAAACTTCCGGAAGGCAGCGATCACGTGTTGCTCATGGAGAACACGCTTGGCACTGACAGGAGGTGTGCTGAGGTGCCTCACTTCTGACCTCTTACACCCGTGTTTGTCTGGAGGAGCCGGAGAAATGCTTTAAATGGGGGAGGGGGGGCATGCCATGTCCCCTGAGGACACCTCCAGGTGCTGGAAGGCTTTGTTATCACCTCCTTCCCTACTCCTTGCAGTATTTATATATAGCTTCTACGGTGGTCGGAGCTTCCAAGCAGGCAGATATGCCACTGGCCTCTCTCCGCAATCAGGCGGAGCCTCTTAGGTGTGTTCGGCCTCTTTCCCCCAAAATCTGTCTCCTACCATAGCCTTCCGATTTCCACTCCATTGAACTAGGAAGCTGATTAATGAATAAAGACTTTCAAATGAGGCTTATTGATGGTTTTGGAGTCTTTAAATGAAGTGGAAAAGAGAGTAGCAATAACCAGTCTTTTAAGGAGTGCCCCTTATACACTTCCCAACTGTTAGTGAGCCTTATCCCCAAGGCCACTCTTCCATACGAAGTCTGTGAACAGAAATACCTAGACCAGTGTCTTGCCACGACCTATAGACAGAGATGATTTCACATGTACACTTCGTGTCGTATGTTTTGTGGGGATCCAAAATGTCTGACAGCTTTTACTGAGCACCTACTCTGTGAGGGACATAGGCAAAGTCCAGTGGGGAGGGCAAAGGAATGAGGCCCCGTCTGTGACGTGAGGCAATCCATTGTCCAGGGGCCCAGCCTGGATTTCAAGCTTCTGAGTCCTTGTCCAGGCCTCCTACCACTTCAGCAAGCTGCTGGCCCACTCCACAGCATCTCTGACAGATCTCACAGGTTTGGGGCACATTCTAAACCCAGAACACTCTCCCATTATCGTAATCTTGCCCCAATCACAATTTCTTTTCAGCCACCTAAGGGCCGGACAGAATCTGTGATCATCCCAGTGACATCTGGCAGCTCAGGGGAAAAAACCAGTAACCTTCTATTCTCACAAAGGTGAATGCAAGCCGCTTGCGTGCAAAGGCAGAGCACTGGGGAGAATGCAGCCCTTAAAAATGGAAAGAGAATATTAAAAATTCATCCGCAGCCATCCGCTCACTATCTAGAGGATTCTAATGGATGGAAAAGCTTGGTTTAATTTTAAAGCTGGAAGCTTAACTGACGTGATAAACAGTACAGCAGTGGAATCTGTGTATTTACAACATCAGAGAAGGCCCATGGCCTTAATCCCTGTAAATAAGAAGGACAGGACACAGCTTAGATAGATAGCCTTCTGACTTAGGGAAAAGCACTTCATGAGTTTGGCCAACATCCTAGCAGAAAGGAAATCTGTTTCTTGCACACTGGCACCAGCAGGACCCCCTAGGTAGCACATCTGCCCAGTTCTTTGTGGTCTTGGATAGGCTCTATGTTCCTGAAGCAGATCTAAATTTATTCCAGAAAATTCTGCCACATAACACAGTATTTTCCGACTTAGTCCTGGCACTTGCTGGCCTGAGGTTGGCTAAGGGCGGGGAAGGTGAAGAACAAATGACAGGAGGGTGGTGGGACATTTCCTTCGAGCCAGTCCTGAGCACGGGTGAGGGCAGGAATTACTAAACTGGGTACCGACCTGCTATGCTCTAGAAAGGAGAGGTTTCCATCTCCCATTCCAAGGAAGGAGTGGATTCTTTTCTATATTGATGGATAAGTGAACAACAACAACAAAAATCCCCAGAAGTTATAATCAGGGTTTCTGAAGCCAACTATAAAAATTTGTTACTATAATCCCTTCTTCTAGACAAAATAAAGAGTGACATAAAAATATTCTCATCTTCGGGAAATTTCTTAGTACTTATAAGAGGTATAGGTAGCAAGGTAAATCTGAACTTCTTTCTCCAAGGGTGAAAATATCATGGTTTAATAGTACTATAGCAATTGCTAAATTTTGATATTCAAAAATGTAACTACTTTCGGCCAAGATGGAGTGAGAAGGATCAGACTTACCTTCTGATCTAAAACAAACCCAAAAAACTCAGCCCAAATATATAAGACAATGGTTTTTAAGACATCAACATTAGGCAATGAAGTACGGGGATCCTGAGCCAGAAAGCAAAGGAGGTGATCCCTATAATTGCCTCAGCCTATTTCCTGGAATGACTTTCCAGGCTGTGGCATGAGTCAGGGAACCCATGTGGGGCCTGGTGGTTACCCCAAGTTGAGAGAACGGAGCTGGGGGTTCAGGGAGCTGAGGGCTCAGAGGTCACAAGGCAGATTTAGCAGAGAGAACGTCACTCCACAGAGAGAGCACTCTGGACACGCGCAGAGGGTCCCCTCGAGTCTTTGGCCAAGTTCTGATCATTGCATGCCTGGGAAGAGAGGGTCCAAGACCAGGGAAAGAATTCCCCAAATGACTGCAGGAAACGATTCCTCAGAGCTCACGGAGGCTCAGAATTTGTTCCTGTTCCCATCAGCCAGAATGGAAAACCTTGTAATTCAGGGGGCAATGGACAGTATACCCAAAAGGGTCTTGGCTGTAATACAGTAAAATTAGCTCTGGACTGATCACTAGTTGGGACCTGCATAACAAAGCCAACAACCAAGCCCCAAAATAACTGAACTCTTTGCAAGTAACATAGTTTTATTTAAGAACAAAGCTTAAGAATATTCATAGGAATTAAAAATCCACTACCCAACAAGGAAAAATTTACAATGTCTGGCATCTAAAAAAACTCTCAGGCACGGAAATAAGCAGGGACATATAACCCATAAGGAGGAGAAACGCAATGAAGTGAGGCCCACAAGAAATGATGCAGATGATTAACAGTTATTTGTGACTGCATTCCATATGTTCAAGAAGCGAGTGGAACGACTGAATATGTCAAGTAGAAACAAAGCAATTTAGGGAAAAAAAGGCCTAAATAAAAATTCTTGAGATTGGAAACTCAAATGTCTGAAGACAAAAAATACACAGAATGGGATTAAGAGTAGATTTAGACATGACATAAGGAAAGATTGTAACATGAATGTTCATAGCAGCATTATCACAGCAGCCCCAACACTGGATACAACCCAAATGTCCATCAATTGATGAATGTAAATTATCGAATGTGATATATCCATGTAATGGAATATTATTCAGCCGAAACTAAGAATAAAATACCGCCTCATGCTTTAACATGAATGAGCCTCAAAAACATTTATGCAAAGTCAAAGAAGCCAATACAAAAGGTCACACACATGTTGTACGATTCCATTTATATGAACTGTCCAGAATAAGCAAACCCATAAAACAGAAAGTACACTGATGGCTGTCAGGGGCCCTACGAGCTGAAAGTGGTCCCCGACTCTAAACAGGAACCTCAGTCTTATAACGACAGTGAACTGGTTCTACCGACAACCTGAATGCATTTGAAAGTGGCTTTTTCCTCCAGAGCCTCCGGTCAAGAACTGAGCCCCGCTGACATATGATTTCAGCCTTGTGATACTTTGAACGGAGAACCCACAGAAGCCACACCTGGACGTCTAACCTACAGAACTGTGACCAGTAGAACAAACAAATGGGTGCTATTTTTTTAAAAAAGAAAGAAAGAAAGAAAGAAAAAGTAAAGGAAAATTAGTAAGAGAAACTATCCAAAATGAAACACTCAGAAAAAAAAGAGTGAAAGAAACAAACAATGTTATCCGTTTGGACAGGAGCTGTGAATCAACTTCAAGTGGCCTGATGTGTATACAGTTGGAGTCCCTGAAGAGGAGGGGTCAGGCCTGAACGTGTCTGAGGAAATGATAGGCAACCCACCTTCAAACCGTATGAAAACTGTATACCCACAGATCTAAGATTCACAGCAAACCTCAAGCACAAAAACCACGAAGGGAAGGACACCAAGGTATAGCGTAATCATGTTGCTCACAACCGGTGCTGAAGAGAACAGCTCTCAAACAGCCAGAGAAGATGCCTTATGTACAGAGAAACAAAGATAAGGAGAGCCGTGGAAACACATCTTTAAATACTTCAGAGGGGGGAAAATGCCAACTTGAATTCTGAACACAATAAAAGTATCTATGAAAAATGAAGGTACACAAACACAGAAAGATCCCACCACCAGAAAAGCTCTGCCACCAAGAAGGTCAGAGAAAATCCTGTAGGTAGAAGAACAATGGGACCAGCTGGGAATCTGGGTCTCCAGAGAGAATGACAACTACAGGGATAAGTCTAAAAGACTTTTTTCTCATTGAAATCTCCTAGAAAGAAAACAGCATCGACAGTCAACAGGAACAGTGCAGTGCTGGTTTAGGACACACGTGGAAGGAAAGTGTTGGAATACAGGAGCACACATGTCAGGAGAGGGACATAAGTGTACAGTTGGGAGATTCTTACATAGTTGAGCCTTGAGCAATGCAGGGGTGAGGGGTAACAGCCCCCTGTGCAGTTGAAAATCCACAGATAACTTTTGACTCCCCCCTCCTCCAAACTTAACTGCTGAGAGACTACTGTTGACTGGAAGCCTTTCTGATGTCACAGTCAACTGATTAACACATAGTTTGTGTGTTGTATGTATCCAACATTGTAGTCTTACGATACAGTAAGCTAGAGAAAAGAAAATGTCATTAAGAAAATCATAAGGAAGAGGAAATATACTTATAATACTGTACTGTATCTACTGAAGAAAATTCATGTGTAAGGGGACCTGCACAGTTCTAACCCATGTTGTTCAAGGATCAACTGCATTATATGTGAAGTGACATGACATTGCCTCAAGGCAGAATGTGAAAAGTTAAAGACAAAAACTAGGAACCCTAAAGCAACCACTAAAATAACCCAATAAGATACAGATCTCTAAGACATCAATAAAGGGGACGAATGGAATAATAAAAAATTAATTAATATAAAAGAAGGTAGCAAAATAGGGAAAAAACGAAAAACCAATATGTGAGATGGCTAGGAAATAATAGGCAGACAGTAGAGTTAATCCCAATCAAATCCATAACATTAAATGTCCATCAAAGGCAAAGCTTTCAGATTAGAGAAGAATACAAGAGCCAATTATATGCTGCCTGTAAGAAACCCACTTAAAAATAGAGAGACACCAGGTGACAGGGAGAAGTGTGCAAGGAGGTACAACCATGCTGAACTAATGGAAGGCTGGAGTGGGACAACTAATACTGAATAAAGTGGATTTCAGGGAAAAGCATATTACCAGGAATAAACAGGGTCATTTCCTAATAATACAGTGGGCAACTCATCAAAATGATAAATGGCTCTAAAGGTTTAAGTACCTAATAGCAGAGCTTCAAAATGCAGGAAGCAAATAATGATAGAACCAGAAGGAGAAATGGACAAGTCCACAATTATACTCTGAGATTTCAACAGCCTTCTCTCAATTCCGAAGAGAACATGTAGACAGAAAATCAGTAAGGATATAGAATACTTGAATTATGCTATCAGCCAACTTGACCCATGACATCTGTAGAATGCTTCACACATACGGTGGACTAGACATTTTCTCAAGTGTGTGTGAGTCATTTAGCGAGACAGACCTTGTTGTGAGTCATAAAACACGTCTCAGTTCATTTAGAAGGATCCAGATAATCCAAAGTATATTCTCCAACCACGATGGGATTAAATTAGAAGTCAAATCAGAGAGATCTGGAAAGTCCCAGATATCTGCAAACACACTTCAAAATAATCATGAGTTAAGAAGAAGTCACAAAAGGAAATTTAAAAATAGTTTGAACCCAATGAAGATGAAACCCAGCACATCAAAATTTGTGCACTATAACTGAAGCAATGCATAAAGGGAAATTTATTGTACTAAACACACACATTAGAAAACGAAGAAAGATTTTATTTTTTATTTTTTTATATTAAATTTTTTCACTGTTTATTTATTTTTGAGACAGAGAGCATGAACAGGAGAGGGGCAGAAAGAGAGGGAGACAGAATCTGAAACAGGCTCCAGGCTCTGAGCTGGCAACTCAGAGCCCAACACGGGGCTCGAACTCACGAACCGTGAGATCGTGACCTGAGCTGAAGTGGGACGCCTAACTGACTGAGCCATCCGGGCACCCTTAAAAAGAAGAAAGGTTTTAAACTAATGATATTAGCTAGTTAAACCCCACATAAACAGAGTAAAATAAATCATAAAGATCAGAGTAGAAATTTGTTGCATGTTACTCTGCAAAAAAAAAAAAGTGAAGCCACACCTCCCTCACACAGTGTACGAAAGCTAACTCAAATGGATCACAGGCTTAAAAATAAAGCCTGGAACTCTAAACCTTTCAGAAGAAAATGTAGGAGAAAATCTTCATGGTCTAGGGTGATGCAAAGATTTTTTTAAGATAACCCCAAAAGCATAGTCCATAAAAGAAAAAATTGTGGACTTCGGGAAACTTAAGAATGTGTATTTTTCTTTTTTAAAAAAATTTTTTTTTCAACATTTATTTATTTTTGGGACAGAGAGAGACAGGGCACGAACGGGGGAGGGACAGAGAGAGAGAGGGAGACACAGAATCGGAAACAGGCTCCAGGCTCTGAGCCATCAGCCCAGAGCCTGACGCGGGGCTCGAACTCACGGACTGTGAGATCGTGACCTGGCTGAAGTCGGACGCTTAACCGACTGCGCCACCCAGGCGCCCAAGAATGTGTATTTTTCAAAAGCTCTTCTGGGAGAACGCAAAATAAGTCACAGATTGTGGGGGGAATGTATACATATACACATATATACATATAAAACCCTTCAAAATTCAGTAAGATGAAAAACCAATAAAAACTATAAATTTTTGAATATTTTACCGAAGAGTATGTACAGATGTCAAATAAACATAAAAAGATGCTCCACATCGTAACATCATTCGTTATTAGGGAAATGCAGATTAAAACCGTGTAAGATACGGGGTGCCTGGGTGACTCAGTCAGTTGAGTCTGACTCCTGATTTCAGCACAGGTTATGATCTTGTGGTTCATGAGATCAAGCCCCGCACTGGGCTCTGTGCTGACAGTGCAGACACTGCTTGCGATTCTCTCTCTCTCTCTCTCTCTCTCTTTCTCTCTCTGCCCCTCCCCGCCTCTCAAAATAAATAAATAAACTTTAAATCTACACAAGATACCATTATACACCTATTACAGTGTCTATGATTTAAAAAAATGGCCATACCACCTATTGGCAAAAAAAAAAAAAAAAAAAATGTGAAGGAACTGGGTCTCTCGCACACACTACCACTGGGAATATAAAACGGTACAACCACCTCGAAAAACAGTTTGGAAAGCCTTTTAACATTTTTAGAAGGTTAAACAAATAACTACCGTATGACTCAGGCATTCCACTCCTAGATACTTCCCAAGAAAATCAGAAGCAGAGGTCCATACCAAGACTTGTACCAACATGCATAGCAGTTTTGTTTACAAGAGCCAAATCCTTGGAGGAAAAGCCCAAAGATGCATGGATAAGTAATGGATCAACCGCGGTATCCACGCACTGGAACTTTACTCAAAGTAATCAAGCTGAGTAAAAGCAGCCAGAGAAAAGTAGAGTGCATACGACATGATTCCATTTATAGAAAGTTTTAGAAAATGCAAACTCATCTATATAGGGACAGAACGGGGACTGGGGTGGGGTGCAGAGGGGTTAGGGGGTTAGGATTCCCAAGGGGCACCGGGATGGTGGATATATTTGCTATCTGGATTGTGGTGATGGTCTCTCGTGTGCATACGTGTCAAAATGTATCAAAATGTTTGCTTTACAAATGTGTGTTTTCCTATTTATTAGTATTACGGTAACACCACAAATTTCCTTTTGTTTCCTATTTATTTGGTATAAATATTTCCTTTCATGTTTAACCTTTTAGTATTCTTACATTTAGATGTGTGCTTTGTAAGCAGTCTGAAACTAGATTTCACAGCATCTCACATGCATCTAATAAATGCTCTTTGACTGTTCAATAGGTGCCCGTTTCACAGTCATTGCAGGCATTTAAATAAATTAATACATTTAAAGAGGTTAGGACAGTACCTGGTACCCCGGTTTACAGTAAGAACTCAAACAGTAACTCCTATGACTGCTACAATTTTTGTGCTTACAGAAAATCTTGTGAGGTTACACTCCATTCTGTTCTACACAGGGGTTAATGCCTACCGTATCAACTTCCATGATAAATGGTTTTCGACTCTCAACTGATGTTACCTCGTTTCTTCATATCTGAAGGTAAATAAATGTCTTCCTCATTGACAAAATTGCAAGGGTTTGATGGCTGTTGGTTTTCTATCTTTCTCTTTTTAGAAGCTATTATTATCTCTTGAGGTCAGATCTTCAAAGGCTGTGTCATTATAAATTACTTCTACGCAGAGAAGACTCTACCTCTTCAAAGCCCGATAACATTTCATTTTTTAACATAAAATGATGCCAACGGCCGGTTCATTTCGTCTAGAGTCAGAACACATCGGTGTACAATCACGTGTATCACAGGGGCCGGCACTGCTCATCAACGACATTTGAACAAAATGAATGACAAGTTCAAGCCTACTCCCTGAATGAACGAACACCCTTCGCACTTCTTAAATACCTGGTGAATGAAGCTTGGTGGTTGCAGCCACTGTTCTCTTAGGAGACGAAACAGCGGGTTTATTAGCATCTTGATCTTTTTGTACTTCTTTCTTGGATCCTAATCAGAGTTTAAAAAGAGAAAAAAAGAAAATGAGCAAGTTACAACTCAAACAGTAACACCAGTCGTTTGTCGAAAGGGAGGTTTAACAAAAGGCAAACGGAACAAAATAACATTTCGGTGATTTGTCGCTATGGTCACCACCCCCTGTGCTTCGGGGATGATGCTCGTTTATAGCACAGGGAATTTAGTAGTGGTGGTCAGGGGAAGAAGCACACTGCTGTCTCCGATGGGATGAAAAACGCCCCTGCCTCTGGAGGTCACTGCACCCCAGTGACTCTGACAAACTATCTGGGAATTAAAGTTGTACTGTCCCTAGCGGCCACCTCGGTCTGCCCGCCTCTTCCTGCCAAAACAAATTTTCAGAAGACAGAGATGGAAGCTGCAGCTGAGCACAACTGCTAATGACCTCAGCATCCCCGAGACCCGAGCCACGGGGGACATGGTCTGCCTCTAATTAATTTCCATGCAGCTGGTCCACAGAGGTGACCTAGAGAGCCTTTTAGCTCTCGCGGCTGCAGCTGAGCCTTCCTGGAACCTGTTGTCAGAGCTGGCCCCAGTGGGATGGAATAGCCTGAGCGCAAGCAATAACTAAGAACAGCAGGTGCACGCTCCTCAAATTATGTCCAGGAGCACAGTGCAGTTCCCCTTGTGTGCTGGCCACAGACACTCACCTTCACCAGAAAGTCAAAGAACAATGGATGGTAGATTAGAGAAATAATACAGACATGGACGTACCTAGACCTGCCTCCACTTTAGCAAGCTTGGGATAGCAAAAAAAAAAAAAAAAAAAGAAAAAAGAGAGAGACAGAGACAGACAGACAGACACACACACACACACACACACACACAGAGAGAGAGGACCCAAATAGATAAAATTACAAATGAAAGAGCAGAGGTCACAACCAACACCACAGAAATACAAACAGATATAAGAGAATACTATGAAAGATTATATGCCAACAAACTGGGCAATCTGGAAGAAATGGACAAATACCTAGAAACTCACAAATTACCATAACAGAAACAGGAAGAAATAGAACATTTGAACAGTCCCATAACCAGCAAAGAAATTGAATCAGTTATCAAAAACCTCCCAACAAAGAGTCTTGGGCCAGATAGCTTCCTGGGGGAATTTTCCCAGACGTTTAAGGAAGAGTTAACACTTATTCTTTTCAAATTGTTCCAAAAAATACGAATGGAAGGAAAGCTTCCAAACTCATCTATGAAGCCAGCATTACCTTGATTCCAAAACCAAAGACCCCACCTATAAAGGAGAATTACAGGCCATTATCTCTGATGTACCTGGATGCAAAAACTCTCAGTAACACATTAGCAAATCAAATTCAACAGTACATTAAAAGAATTATTCACCATGATCAAGTGGGATTCATTCCGGGGCTGCAGGGCTCATTCAATATTCACAAATCAATCAACACGATACACATTAATACAAGAAAGGATAAGAACCATGATCCTCTCAATAGATGCAGAAAAAGCATCTGACAAAACATAGCATCCTTTTTAAATAAAAACCCTCAAAAAGTAGGGATAGGAGGAACATCCCTCAACATCATAAAGACCATATAAGAAAGACCCACAGCTAATATTCTCAATGAGGAAAAACTGAGAGCTTTCCCCCTCAGATCAGGAACATGACAGGGATCCACTCTCACCAGTTTTGCAACATGGTATTAGAAGTCCTAGCCTCAGCAATCAGACAAGAAGAAGAAATAAAAGGCATATAAATTGGCAAAGAAGGCAAACTTTCACTCTTCACAGATGACATGATACTCTACATGGAAAAACCCGAAAGTTTCCACCAGAATACTGCTGGATGAATTCAGCAAAGTCACAAGATATAAAATCAATGTACAGAAATAGGTTGCATTTCTATATACCAATAATGAAGCAGCAGAAAGAGAAATTAAGGAATTGATCCCATTGATAAGTGCGTCCAAACCATAAGATACCTAGGAATAAACCTAAACAAAGAGGTAAAAGATCCGTATGCTGAAAACTATAGAAAGCTTATGAAGGAAATTGAAGAAGACACAAAGAAGTGGAAAAACATTCCATGCTCATAGAACAAATATTGTTAAAATGTCAATACTATCCAAAGCAATCTACACATTCAATGCAGTCTCTATCAAAATAACACCAGCATTCTCCACAGAGCTAGCTAGCTAGCTAGCTAGCATTCTCCACTCTCCAAACAATTCTAAAATTTGTATGGAACATAAAAGGCCCCGAATTGCCAAAGCAATCCTGAAAAAGAAAATCAAAGTTGGAAGCATCACAATTCTGGACTTCAAGCTGTATTACAAAGCTGTAATCATCAAGATAGTATGGTACTGGCACAACAACAGACACATAGATCAATGGAACAGGATAGAGAACCCAGAAATGGACCCACAAATGTATGGTCAACTAATCTTTGACAAAGCAAGAAAGAGTATCCCATGGAAAAAAGACAGTCTCTTTAGCAAACGGTGCTGGGAGGACTGGACAGCAACATGCAGATGAATGAAACTAGACCACTTTCTTTCTTACATCATACACAAAAATAAATTCAGAATGGATGAAAGACCTAAATGTGAGACAGGAAACAATCAAAATTCTAAAGGAGAACACAGGCAGCAACCTCTTTAACCTCGGCCATAGCAACTTCTTACTAGACATGTCTCTGAGGCAAGGGAAATGAAAGCAAAATGAAGCCCTGGGACCTCATCAAGACAAAAAGCTTCTACACAGTGAAGGAAACAATCAATAAAACTAAAAGGCAACCAATGGAATAGGAGAAGATATTTGCAAATGACAAGTCAGTTAAAGGGTTAGTATCCAAAATCTGTAAAGAACTTATCAAACTCACCACCCCAAAACAAATAATCCAGTGAAGAAATGGGTAGAAGACATGAATAGGCACTTTTCCAAAGAAGACATCCAGATGGCCAACTGACACATGAAAAGAGACTCAACGTCATTCATCA
This sequence comes from Neofelis nebulosa, assembly GCF_028018385.1. Lineage (NCBI taxonomy): Eukaryota > Metazoa > Chordata > Mammalia > Carnivora > Felidae > Neofelis > Neofelis nebulosa. Next base: position 235,282,022 of record NC_080782.1, read on the forward strand.
TCAGGGAAATACAAATCAAAACCACAATTAGGTACTACCTCTCACCTGTCAGAACGGCTAAAATTAACAACTCAGGAAACAACAGATGTTGGCAAGGATGTGGAGAAAGAGGAACCCTTTTGCACCGTTGGTGGGAATGCAAACTGGTGCAGCCACTCTGGAAAACAGTATGGAGGGTCCTCAAAATATTAAAAATAGAACTACCCTACAACTCAGCAATTGCACTACTAGGTATTTATCCAAAGGATACAAAAATGCTAATTCAAAGGGGCACAAGCACCCCAATCTTCAGAGCAATGCTATCAACAGTAGCCAGATTGTGGAAAGAGCCCAAATGTCCATTGACTGATGAATGGATAAAGATGTGATATGGGGTGTGTGTGTGTGTGTGTGTGTGTGTGTGTGTGTGTGCATATGCGTATATGCGTGTGTGTGTGTATGCGTGTATATATATATATACACGCATACACACACACACACATATGTATGGGCATATATACACACACACACAGTGGAATATTACTCGGTGATCAAAAAGACTGAAATCTTGCCATTTGCAACAATATGGACGGAACTAGAGTGTATTGTGCTAAGCAAAATAAGTCAGTCAGAGAAAGACAAATATCATATGACTTCACTCATGTGGAATTTAAGAAACAAAACAGATGAACATAGAGGAAGGGAAGGAAAAACAAGATAAAAATGGAGAGGGAGGCAAACCATAAGAGACTCTCAAAGACAGAGAACAAACAAGGTTGCTGGAGGGGAGGTGTGTAGGATTGGCCAAATGGATGATGGGCATTAAGGAGGACACTTGTTGAGATGAGCACTGGGTGTTGTAAGTGATGAATCACCGGGTTCTACTCCTGAAACCATTACTACATTGTATGTTAATCAACTTGAATTTAAACAAATAAATTATTTACTCTTAAAAAAAAAAGAATAAAAGCGAGTTTTCCTATTGAAGGGGGGAAAAAAAAAAGTAAATCTTGGGGATGGCTCCTTAGATACAGAGCATACGTCCAGTTTCTACTCCCCAAAGCCTACAGGCCACTCCTCTCCCGCAGGTAAACTGCTGATGGCCATTTGGTGGTTCTTCTTCCAGACCTCTTTCTAGGTATTTATAAATACTGTCTACACAAACACAAATACAGATATTGGTTAGCTAAATGAATCCTATTTTGCAATTTCGTTTTACCTACCCACATTTTTAAATATCTTTCTCCTATCAGTGTATTTATAGATCTTTTTTAAATGCCACATATTAATAGGCAAAAATGTACCATAATTCATTTACCCATCCTCCTGTTGATGAACATGTAGACAGTTTGCAAGTTTTAGCCATTAAAATAGCTAATGTGCTACAATATGCATTCTTCTACTTGTTTCTTTGCACACAGGTACCAGTGTCTTGTGCTTCTGCTGGATTAAGAGACTGCTCGTTTGTTGTATTGCTAGACACAGTCCAACCATCTTCCACGAGAGTCACTATTTACACTCCCAACCAACAGTGCATGAGGGCAACTCTCTCTACGTGCCCCACACCCTACTGATATCGGGGTCTCAGTCATCTTAATGTTTGCCAGACACGTAGCGTCTTTTCCGATTGGTCACGTGCATTTCTTTGCTTGAAAATGACCTAATTAAATCCTTTGCCTATTTTTCTTACTGATGTATTGAGAACCCTTCATTTATTCTGGATATTAATCCTTTCTTGGCCTGCCACATAAATTATATTTTCCCAGCCTTCCGCTTTAAAGTTTATTTATAGTATATTTCATTGTACTATGATTTTCAATTTTAGCGTGTTCAAATATGCCAATTTTCCCCTTTACAGTTTTAAAAGCACTATGACAGATTATTCATATGTATGTGAGCATGCATGGGTACGTGTGTGTGTATATATATATATATGATGGTGGGGAGAGATCATCCCAGGAGTCTGGAGGGAGAGGCAGGTATTTGGATCCACCCTCCCCATCTTTCGTTCTCGCCTGGTCTGACTGGGCTCTCACTTTCCCTGCATGAGTGGACCTGCCTCACTGCCTCTCTGTCCTTACTCTTCAGCCTTCTGTTCTTCCACCCACAGACCTATCATCATCTCCTCTGCTTTACCGCTTTTGGAAAGACTCCTTTAATCTCCTTGATGGAACCCTTCTAAAAGCTGAATTCTCTCTTGTATTTCTCCCCTGCTTTTTTTTTTTTTTTCTTCTCACTGTCAATACGCTTCACGGCATTTTAGTTAACATACCCCGCCCCATCTTTCACATCTCAGTAGGTGGCACCATCATTCACTCACTGGGCTCAGGCCCCAATAGTAGGCGTCCTCTTGATTTGTGTCTGCCCCCTGCACCCATTTGGCCCATCAGCAAAGCTTGTGGGCTCTCCTCTGAGTCCATCCCAGGAGCACCCACTTTCCTCCCTTCTGCTGCCTCTGCAGAGCCCAAAGCCACCAATTCTTCTTCCCCTTCTACAGCTTCTGACCCGATCTGCGGCTCCCACTCCTGCTCCCCTACACCTTATTCTTCCACAGGAGCAGATGAATTCCTTCAAGTCTAAATCAGAACAAGTTATTCTCAATCTTGAAACCCTCCAGTCACCGCCCAAGATACTCATAGGGAACTACAGACCCCTTGTCACATCCCTGAGGCCCTACAGACCAGCACGAGCCAAGAGAAATATAATATGAGCTACTTGTATCATTCAAAATTGCCTAGCGGCCACATTTAACAAGTCAAAGGTATAATGCAATTAATTGTAACAACATCTTTGATTTAATCCAACATATTCAGTTATCACTTCAACAGTTGGCCGCCATATTTGAGTTCTCAACAATGGCTCATGGGCCACTGGCCACCATACTGAGCAGCAGCACAGCCCCAGATGATCTGTCCCCTGGCTACTTCACAGGCACACTATGATAGCTAACTTTATGTGTCAGCTTGACTGGGCCACGGGGTGCCCAAACATTTGGTCAAACATTATTCTGGGTGTTTCTAGATGAGATGAAATTTAAATTGGTAGACTTGAGTAAAGCAGACTGCCCTCCCCAATGTGAGTAGGTCTCACAGAAGCTGCCAAAGGCCTGAGCAGAACAAAAGGCTGACTACGAAGGAACTAGGATGGAACTTCACATTATATAATTTATGTTATATATTATATAATGTAGAAGATACATACAACATATACATATTGTCTATATATTTGATCTCTCTGTCTCTATAAAATGTATTACATGTCCAGGTATGTATATCCTATCGGTTCTGTTTCTCTGGAGAACCCTAATACACACGTGGCACCATTCTGCCCTCTGTCCACACACTCCAGCCACACTAGGCCGCCAGCTGTGCAGGTGCTCAAGTAAGCCACACCTCCTTCCTTTCTGGGCTCTTTAGCTTGAGTTCCTCCTGCCCAGAACATGCTTCCCCAAGACCTTGAGCACGGTTCACTCATGGGTTCATTCAAGTCCACACAACCGATAATCTTCAGAGAGGCCGTGCCTGACACGACAGGTGACAGAGGCCTTCCTGCCACCTGCCACTCTCCGGTTCCCTGGCTTCATTTTTCTGCATAGCATTTATCATACTCAGAAATATATGATGTCCTTCTCTGTTTGTGGACGGGCCACCTTCCCCACTAGGTCATCAGCTTCAACCACAGGGCCACACTCATCCCTGGACAGCGTGGCCATTCAGTCAATGCCGCCTCCTCCCGCCTGGGGTCCCCAAAGTGCACCCACCACTTTACTCCATGGAAGCCAGGCCCACCCTTCAGAGTATCCAACGTGTGGCTCATCCATTCTTCTCATCCCTCCTCCCGCTCTGATTTTAGGCATCAACAAATATGGAAGGTATTGAGACTCATGGGAGCTGAGACACGTTAGAGGCCCAAAGCCTGCATTAAACACGATGCTTTAAAAGAAAACGCAACATGAATATTTATTCCGCGTTTCCACATTTTCCTTTCAGCCTTCATGGAGTGCGATTCGGCAGCTTCTATCAAAAACTTAAATATTGATGTACTTGACCTAGCAATGCTGTCTCTACAGATCTCTCTTTGGAAGGCCACCACAAGTATGAAAGGCTTAGGTACAAAGAGACTTTGTACATTATTCACAATAATAAATGAGAGTAAATAATCAAAATGCACCCTGCGGAGTGGTTAAATAAATTATGTTATATCTATTCTATGTAGTTTTCTGTAGCCATTAAAAAGACTGAAGTAGCTCTCTATTGTACTGGCACAGAAGATGTCCATGACGAATAAAAAAGCTAGTTGTTGAACACTGTGCATTGTATTATCCCATTAAAAAAATTCTTTTTTTAACTTTTACTCAGTTTTGAGAGACAGAGACAGAGCGTGAATGGGGGAAGGGCAGAGAGAGAGGTAGATGCAGAATCCAAAGCAGGCTCCAGGCTCCGAGCTGTCAGCACAGAGCCCGATGCAGGGCTCGAACTCATGAACTGTGAGATCATGATCTGAGCCGAAGTCAGACGCTTAACCCGTGAGCCACCCAGGCGCCCCAAATATTATCCCATTTTTTATAACACAAAATGCTATCTGTACTATAGTTTTTAACTATGTAAGCAGATTTGAAAGACACCAAGTTGTTCATAATGGTTACTTCCGAGCAGTAGGATTGGAGGGAATTTTACTTTTTATTTTACTATGCTTCTGCATTACTTTCATTTTTCCATGATGATCACTTATTACTTTTATAATAAGAAAGAAACAATAAGAGGAGTGAAACCAAAACCAAATGAAAATAATTTGTCTGATCCATGAAAGGATTAAGGAGAGAAACCAGCCCAGTGCAACCAATTCTACAAGAACAACTTTGATGGAAGGTTTCACGGTCCCTCCCCCAGGAATGCAACGCTGCCTAGAAAATGCTTGGGTGGTTCTGGGAATTCTTGATGGCATGGAACATTACAGCAATCAGTCAAGACTTTCAGGACTTTTTGCAGTTTTCTTATAGTCCAGCCTCAGCCTAAATGTTTTCTAAGTATACGATATGCTTTCATATAACTCTGTGAGAACTCTGAGTATGGAGAGATGGCAGAGTGGGTTGTGGTCTCATGGTTTTCCTCCTGTCCCTCTGGCCGCTCTCTCCCTCCTTCACTGTGCCTTCCCCCATTGCCTGCACCTGAGTAAAGCTGTCCCAGGCTTCTGCTTCGGCTTCCCCCCGTCCACTCTTCTGGCTGTTCCCGCCCCTCACTATGCTCGCACCAAGCGGCACACACTGATGACTACCAACTCTGTCATTTCCAAACCAGATGGGCCCAGACATCCTTGCTGAGATCCAGACCTGGTTTTCACTGCCAATGAGACATGAGCACAGCCTACGAGACAACCAGATCGCCACGCCCCAAATGGAACGGATCCTCTTCCTCTCAAATGACCCCTCTTCCTGTATTTTCTTTCCTGGCCGGTTGTTCCCCTGGTTGCTGAAACCAGAAGCCAGCGAGACTTCTTTCTGCCTCCATATCTGATCAGCTACTACCTGCTGCCTTGTAAAGCAGCTCCTCGATCTGGCTGTGTACCCATTCTCACTTTTAGCCTCGGCTCAGTTCTCACTAGGCCAGTTAGAAAACGCTCCTAGGTGCTTCCTCTGTCCTGTCTCACCTTCTTCATGTTTACGTAACTCATCCTTCTTGACGGGTGCTAGGATGACTGACCTTTCTTAATCATTCATGGATCACATGATTTTACTTCTGAAGCCTTTCCAAAGCTTTCCGAGGACTTCAGTAGCAAGCCCCAACTCTGTGGCATGGGATGTGTAACCTCCGGGGTCCCGCTTCCTCAGCCACCTGCCCCTGCGGTGACAGTGCAGCATCCATGTGACATTCTGTGTCTTCACCTAGGCTGTTGTCCTAGGCTGGCGTGCTCCATTTCTCCTTGGTCTGGCCGGTCCACTTCTGATCGTCCTCAAATTCAGCTCACCGCTCTTTGCTGAAGGCTTCTGTATCATTCCCTGTGGCTGCTGGGACAAGGGACCACAAACGAGTGGTTTAAAAACAACACAAATGCGTTCCAATTCTGGGAGGCCAGAAGAATGAGGTCGGTCTCACTGGGCTAAAATCAATGTGTCAGCTGGGCTGATTTCTTCTGGAAGTTTCAGGGGAGAATCTGTTTCCTTGCCTTTTTCAGCTTCTAGCGTTCCTTGGCGTGTGGCCCCCTCGTTCACTTTCGAGACACATCCCTCCGATCTTTGTTTTTGTCCTCACATCTCCTCTAACTGCTCCTGCCTTTCTCATACAGGGACACTTGTGATTACACCGGGTCCATCCCGCTAATTCACGATGATCTCCCCATCTCAAGACCCTTCACTTAAGCACACAGCTGCAAAGTCCCTGTGGTCATGGAGGGTTAACACACAGCAGTTCCAATGATTTGGGGGCCGTTATTCAGCCTCTTTGTCTAACCAAGTGAGTAAGTGAGGAAACTCTTTTTACTCACCAAAAAGGCACTACTTTCTTGGTCTGTATTAGTCCCTTGAATCCCTATCACTTATTTATGAAGATTTTACTAATTTCCCCAAGTCTTCTTGAATAGCTGTCTTTCCTTAAACCCCACTCAGCCTCTCCTATTTCTTTCCCCGCAGTGCAGACGGCACACCTCTACGGACGTCTCTTTGGCCTGTTCAGCTTCTTTTAACAGCAGCCGTGCTCACTTGGGCGAACTAACCTTTCCTTCCCCATGGTTCATGTGTCTTGGGGGCGGGGCGCTGACCCCACCTGGATCTGGAGGTGGGCATGTGACCAGCCCTGCCCAATCAGAGCTCTGCATCACGCCGGTGGGACAGAGCATCCTAGTTTGAGAATAAAAACAAAATCCAGGTGGGGATAATGAGAGCCTTCTCTCACAAATTTTGCTGGAATTACTAGAAAAGAATTCCTTTTCTGACGGATGTGTAAACCGGTGGGATGTAAGCCTGAACTGCCATTGACTGTCCCTGTCTCTGCGTGGGGAGGGCCTCTGTAAAGCAGCCAAGCCAGTGGAAAGTAGGGACTGGAGACGAAGAACATTCCCGATGTCGCTATTTAAGGACCTGGGTACAGTCCTACTTCACGGTAGCAGTATCACCTGGGCTTTTCAGTTACACGATCCAAAAATCCTTCTGACCTTTTGCATTCTTTTGTACCTAAGGCAGTTTGATTAGGTTTCTATGAGTTGCAACCAGACAAAGCCTGAAAATGCCAGTCAGAGAAAGTAGCTCCTTCATAAATATATACACATGCTCATGACTTATGGGTTCTTAAGTAGTCAAAACTACTCATGTACCTCCGTGTGGACCTTCTGTACGTGGAGATTCAGAGCTCTACAAAGGAACGCATGTGTATAAAATTCAGAGCCCTACTGGGGGAGCTTTTAGGGTGGGAGGGAGAAGGGGCTGGGAGGGGGAAGAAATACCAGCCTCACTGGTATCAGAGGATAAGTTCAAAGTCTTTTTTTTTTTTTAAAGTGGAATCCACACCCAACGTGGGGCTTGAACTTACGACCCGAAGATCAAGAGTCAGATATTGTACCAACTGAGCCACGGTGGCGCCCCATAAGTTCATAGGTTTTTAAAAAATTTTAGTTATTTATTTATTTTGAAAGAGAAAGTGTGAGTTGGGGAAGAACAGAGAAAAAGAGAGAGAGAGAGAGAGAGAGAGAGAGAGAGAGAGAGAGAGAATCCCAAGCAGGCTCCACACCGTAAGCATGGAGCCTGATGCAGGGCTTGAAGCCATGAACCGTGAGATCATGACCTCAGCCGAAGTCAGACACTTTATCAACTGAGCCATCGAGGCACCCCCAAGGTTCATAGTTTTAATTCGAGACTCTGTTACTGATAATATCCACCCCAGTGCAGGCAATTATTGGAAGTTCAAAGAGTCCTAAAGTGTTTCGCTATGTATAAAGCAGCCAAAAACATCACAAAGGTCTTAAGTTGAAAGGTTCTGCCTAGAAATCCATACACAGCTGCTCAGCAAAAGAAAAAAAAAACAAGAATAGTGTAAAAGGTCAGTTTCTCATGTGGATAGGGCCTTCCACAGTGACACGAGTGAGTGTGGCGACTGCCAGGAGAAGACCCACTTCGTGTTTTGCCCCTGAACGGGACATGGTAAAGTGACTAACACCCCGTTCATCACAGGTACTTGAGGCGGAGGTCATGTGCCTGGGAGCTGTGAGAATATGAGGAAAGCTGCCCAATCGAGAATGATGGGATCGCTCTGAGGGTGAGGCTGTCATCCTAAAAACAGAATGAAATGACAAGTGACAGCGGGTCATTCGGGGTCCTGACTGAGCACTTCAGAATGGGGGAAAAAATCAGATTTAAGATAATGGTCACCAGGATGCTATATACTTGTTTCGTAAAATAAATTTAAAAAATGTCAAAAAATGTCAAAAAAAACCACAATGGGAACTTTTTTATAGGCTCTTAACATGCATGCAAGTAGATCTCAGTGTAAGTGAGAAAAACAAAAAGGATAAAGAAATATACACAGCAATAGACTTTATCCCCCAGCTGTCCAATATTCTTACGCCAGGCACCTGTCAAAGCCGAGGTGATGGGACTGATCCTTTCCCGGCCCCATGGACCCACTCCCAGACAAGGAACATGAAAAGCCATGGAAGGAAGACAGAGAGGAGCCAGAAGAAAAATGAAATGCGAATGTGGCAACAGTGCAAGTAATTATTATTGTGCCAACGTCACTGAAAGGAGGTAAAGCGGAAAAAATGAATGATGTAACCAGGAAGTGGGGATTCTGATGTCACTTATGAGACAAATGGAATGTGGGGACATTTCAAGGGAAGATTCACAGAGTTTGAATAGAATGAAGCACAGAAACGTTATCTGGATAGGAACGCGTCAAAAAATATATCCCCCCCGTGACGTGCTCTCGCTCATCCATTAGAAAACACCAAATAGGCAGCAGGTACTATTCCAGGGAAAGAGAGCGGTGTGAGCTATCACAAAGGTTATGCTTTTGTTGAACGCCTACATCTTTAGCATTTATGCATGCTGGGAACTAGGGGCGCCTAGTTGGATGGCTCAGTCGGTTAAGCATCTGACTTCGGCTCAGGTCACGATCTCCCGGTCTGTGGGTTCGAGCCCTGCGTCAAGCTCTTGCACTGACAGCTCAGAGCCTGGAGCCCGCTTGGGATTCTGTGTCTCGCTCTCTCTCTGCCCCTTCCCCCCACCTCTGAAAAGTAAGTAAACATTAAAAGGATTATTTAAAAAATAATAAACACCGGGAACTAGCTTGCAGCTGCTTCTGTGTATATTGTCTCACTTTACCCCACTCCTAATGAATGAATTAGGAATGAATTCAGGTGAATTCAGGTGAATCGGACCCCTTATGAGGGTCTGAAAGGAAGTAGGATGGGGCCGGGGTGAGAACGCTCAAAGTGGAGTCAGGGGAGAGGGCAGGAGGACGAAGAGGCTGAAGATCTTCTGTTTTGGCTGGGAGACCAGAGAATGGTTCAAGCTATTTGTTTTCTAAATGTGGAGGTCAGTGAATCCTTACCTCCTTTCTATCTGTAATGCAACCTTCCTTTCTCTGACCCTCAGTCCACACTGTGTGGAACTCCTGACCCTTTGGTAAATAATGCCCCTCTTCCACTTTCATGGTCAATCTCTCCCCAGAGCAAACTTCTCAAATGGTCACCACTTGTCCTTACCCTCCTCACCCAATTTATCTTTGAGTTTGGAGGTCCCCTTCAAACTATTAAATATCCCACCAGAACTTGAAGCGTCCACACTCACTTTAAAGCCCTTTTCCTTTGAGGTTCTACAGTTCTGCCTGGTCAACACTAACACTGTTCCCTGTTGTCACCTGCAGGAAGGTTACTGTCTCTCACTCACCCCCAGGTATGGGCTTCCTCCTTACCCCAGGTCCTGCCATCATCCTAGAAATGTGAACGACCTCTTGCATGACCCATCTGCCATCCCAGTTTTTCATTCCTTTGACATCCGATTCTCCTGCCAGGCGCCTTTGATCAGGAACTCTGGGTATCACCCTGGACCCTGTCATCAACCAGAACTTCGCCTCTGAAATTCACATACCCCACTTCTACCCTCCAGTCGTCTCACTTTTCTATTGCCACTCCAAGATGTTCATTTCTCTAATCTAGACTGTGAATCCCTTTACCCCCAGCTAGCAGGCTCTTTCTGTCTTCAACCTCCTTTCCTATCCAATCTAAAGTTGATCCCAGTGTCCTTCACTTCTACTATCCTCCCCTTCACACTCTTGCTCTAATAGCACAGAAACCACCAATGGTCACAACTGTATCCAGAATCTAACCCTAGCTTAACTGAGCTGTCACCTTCCACTAGTCTAGCTGAAGACATAATGACACAGATAGGGCCATCAAATTTATAGTCACCAACTGTAACTGCAGCCACAACACAGGCCAGTAATTCAATTTTTTCTCATTTTTTCTTTCTCCTCTTTTTAACCTATTTAAAAAAAAAACAAAGTTCAACATCTGAGCCTTTCAAAAAGAACATTTCACAGGCTTTAAAAAAAACCCCAGTATCCCACTCTCCATATGCCCAATTCATATTCGTTACTTTCAATTTTCCAGCTATTTTTGCTAGTAGTTATCGCCATATACCTAAGTAAAGGTTTATACTGCTATTTCTTTTTTTAATTAATTAATATTTATTTTTGAAAAGATTTTATTTTTCAGTAATCTCTACACCCAATGTGGTGCTCAAACTCACAAGCCGGAGATCAAGAGTTGCATGCTCTACCTACTGAGCCAGCCAGGCATTTCTTGATATTTACATTTGAGACAATATTGTAATATCTTCCTATTACAGAAAATAATAATTTTGATATTTATAGGTTTGCTTCTAGACTACCTCCCTCATCAATACAGTTGTACCATAATTTTTGGTTAAGTCAAAATTTACTGTTCATCTTGTTACAATTACATAAATATTATTCACAACTGAGTGATTTTCTTACTTGTATGACTTTTTGTTTTTCCTGGATTTAACAGCTGCCTTGGTTTTTGTTTACTTAGATTTCCATATATATTTTGCTAATTCTCCACCAAAACTCTCTATCAGAGCATGAGTCTCTTCTCACAATTATGTAAAAAGTTTCATTTTATTTTCCTGGAGCCCTCAATTCCCCATTTTGTTCTAGCTGGTAATTTCTATGATTATTGCAGGACTGTCATCCTAAAACCTCCCTTCGTCATAATTCTGGAAATTCCTTTGCCTCTTTCCTAAATCTTTTTTTAATGTTTATTTATTTTTGAGAGAGAGAGAAGAAGAGAGAGAAAGATAGAGAGAAAGAGAAGTGTGAGTAGGGGAGGGGCAGAGAGAGAGGGAGACACAGAATCTGAAGCAGGCCCCAGGTCTTAGGCTGTCAGCACAGAGCCTGATGTGGGGCTCAAACTTGCAAACTGCGAGATTATGACCTGAGTCGAAGTTGGACATTTAACCAACTGAGCCACCCAGGCACTCTTCCTTTGCCTCTTTCCTATATTGGGTCCCTTTTTTTCTGGACCTCATGTCTTCCTTTTTCTTGGTCTGCTTCCTTATTCTGGTAAAGCACATTTTGTTTTCAATTCCAGAGAAATGTACATAGGAGGTAAATTATCTCACATCATTCATGGCTAAAGATTTCTTCATACAAATGACTGGCTTAATGCAGAATTCTAATGTGATAATCATCTTCCCCAGAACTGTGAATGCATTTCTCCTTCAGCTTGCAGGGTTGTTACTGAGGAGCTGGATGCCTTTCTAGTTCCAACCTTTTGTATGTGATCTGTTTGTTCTCTCGGGAAGGTCTTGGTGCCTCTTCCTTTTCCCAGTACAACTTCATACTGATGGATCCTGGTGTGGGTCGTTTTGCATTAATTGTACTGGGCACTTGGTAGGTTCTTTTAGTCTGCAGATTGTCATCCTATGAATTCTAGGAAATTTCTTGAAGTATTACTTTGTTAATTCCCTCCCCTCTGACTTCTTTGTTTCCTTTTTATGGAACTCCTACTATTTGTCCTCCATATATATGTGTGTGTGTGTGTGTGTGTGTGTGTGTGTGTGTATGTATATGTGTATGTATATGTATATATATATGTATATATATATATATGTATGTATATATTTGTACTCCATATATATTCTATATATAAATGTCTTTTTTTGGATATCTCCCATGCACATGACACTCAATATAGCCAAAATCGAACTCCTTGTCACCCAACAAAACTTCTTTCCAGTCCTGCCTTCTCTCAGTAAATATGTTTTTTGCCTAAACCAGAAATGTTGATTTCATCCTTGTCCCCTCCCTCTTTCTCACTTCTTCACATGTAATAAAACACCAAATCCTGTGAAACATAATCATGTAGCTCTCTTAAATTTAGTCCACCTCCCTTCTCATAGTTACCGCGACTTAATTCAGACTAGTGTCACTTCTCTTGTGGAATTCTGAAGCAGCTTCCTTCATTCTTTTGTCTCCAGATAGCTCTGCTCCAACTTATCCTTTAGATCTCAACCTAGAGGTTTCTAGATGCTGCTATCATGCTCTGTGGCTACAACTTTATTATACTATAGACCTTCTACCTGTTTATATTTCCCACTAGACAATGCATTATAGGAGAACTGCCCACTCAGTAAACATTTATGAGCAAATGAGTTAGTTGTTCTTCCTAATTATGTTCTTCCTCTGTGGGAAATGAAATCAGCCTTGAGATTAGATGAATTCCTGACATTTTGAAACCTCTCCTTATTGTCTCCTTCTTATTTGTTCTCCAACACCTCCCTCTCCCTACATAATAAACAGGCAAGCCCTGAGTGAGTAATGAGAAATCACTTTACACACTGTTAGAAACAAAATGAGGAAAGCTCTGAAGGTGATGGACTTGTGAGAAGAAAACAAGCAGCTCTCCAGGGGAATCAAGACACCGCATGATCTATTGGGTACTGAGAAAATGTGAATACGTAAGTGGTGGTGGGAAAAATACTTTATATTTTGGAAATTATACAAACAGACATAAGGGTTTTATTTATCGTGGCAGTTTTAGTGAGGTGAGCCTAAATGAAAGAAATGGTCTGGATTGTTGGTCTCATTCGACCCAATAATTTGCTTTCACATTAATTCGAGATCACTACAAAATTGTGCTTTTAAGCGCTAACATTTTCCACATATAAATAAAAATCCCTAGCTCGGTCTATTTAGTATTAAACATCGCCCTCATGTTAGTATTTTGCAGTTTTACTCCACAGGCTGTGTCAGCCCTTCCTGATGTTCTGAACTATTCGTTCCTTAAAAGGTCCTCTGCATTCCTTCCTTCCTTCATTCATCATAGATTTACTGGGTGGCCCCGCTGTACTTTGCATGATATCAGCTAGTGCCGATTTCAAGGTGAAAAGACAAAATCCTCCTTCTGAAATCCACCAATTAGCGGGACATGTAAATAAGTAATGACAAGATAGCCTAGCAAGTGGCAGCTGGGGGCCTGAGGAAAGCTTGCTCTCTGGGAGCTCCAAGAAGGAACGAGGTAGGGCTTCTCCCAAGAAGGTTACTCTTGAGCTAAGATGTGAAGTATGCAGAAGAATCGGCAAGAAGAAAAGGGTACAGTCGGGTGGGGGATCATGTGCAAAGGTTCAAGGGGTACAGGGCCAGCCCACGCAGGACCAGCAGGGAGGAGTATGACACCAGAGGGTTTGTTTGCTTCTTGGGTCCAGCCTACCTCGTCTCTGGCCCTTCACTAGCAAGGTGAATATTCTTACTGTTTCCCTCCAGCATTTCTGAATTCCCCTGAAAAACCCAATGTGAGGCTAAAAAAATACCACTGTTCAGTTAAATACTTAATGTGCTACTTTTCTGTTTTTTTTTTTTTTTTTTTTTTATAAATGGGAAACCATACATGAGATCGAGGTTGCCAATGAATGGAATGATGACTACTGAAAAAAATAGAAAGTACACAGGAAGTAAAACTGTTATGGGCCATTGCATACAGCTTAAGTTGGCTGGCTCATAAGGTGACAGATCAAGACTCAGTCATGACATGTAAATAAATATTTAAGTAAGTCATTTCCTTTTTCATAAAATGACACATGTCCATTGTAGAAAAATGAGAAAATACATGTTTTCTTCATTTTTGCCATTTCCTTACCTAGGAATAACCACTATGAACCCACTGAAATGCATTACTTCACACCATGTTATGTGTGTGTGTGTGTGTGTGTGTGTGTGTATATACATATATATATATGTATATATATATATATATATTTCTTTTCTTAATAAAATATTATAATACAGTTTTAAACGCTTTTTGTTGTGAAAAATACTGCTTAAAACTTAGTTGCGCAGTTTTACAAGTAATTGAAAGCCAACACTCACGAAGTTGTTACTCAGGTCAAGAACTAGAACATTCAAACATTACTGGCACCCAGAGCTTATCATGTCTCAAGCTTCCTCCTTCCCACTCAGGAAAGCCACTGTCATGCTTTAGCCATTATTCCTTGCTTTTCCTTGCTATTCCACATACACCCTTAAGCAATATCCTTAAGTCTATTTATAAACTTTATTTTTACTTTTGAAAGGGGGAGGGGCAGATGGGGAGAAAGAGAGAGAGAGAGAGAGAGAGAGAGAGAGAGAGAGAGAGAGAGAATCTTAAGCAGGCTTCATGCCCATCACGGAGCCAGATGTGGGGCTCAATATCAAGACTGTGAGATCATGACCTGAGCCAAAATCAAGAGTCAGACGCTTAACTGACTGAGCCACCCAGGCGCCCTTCTTTATTAACTGTGTAATCAGTCACTATGCTGTGTCTTGCAATTTTTACTAAACACTGTAACATTCATGCAGCCCTAGTCCACGGTCATTGCCAAATAGGGATCCGTGGTGTGTATATATCACAGCATAGCTGTTCCGACAGAAGTTTGAGGAACTTTTAGCAATGCTGTTTTGAACATACTTGTATGTGTCTCCTGATACACGTGTGTATGCATTTCTCATACACATACATGCAGAAGTCCTAACTTAAGGCAGGTGCAAACATTGTAAGACAATGTCACACTGTTTTCCAAAAAGGCTGGGTCCATTTCCCTGTCTCCTGGCAGGACTGTGGCAATTTGTCATGCTCTATATCTTCACCAACAGTAGAGAAGGTCAGATTTTTTTTTTAACTCTTTTCTTTTGAAGTTAGGTACAAGACCTATGGGGAGGTTGCTTAGCATATGTGGGCTTATCTGTCTGGGGTCCAGACACTTAACTCTATTGTTTCCTTTGTTGTATGACTTCTGGCAGGTTACTTAAACTCTCTGAGCTCCGTTTCCTCAGGTGTAAAATGGAAAAGAGTAACAGTAGCTACCCCACAGGCTGCTGTGAGGGTACAACAGAATATACTAAAAGTGCTTTGCACAATGCCAGGCACTTATCAAGCCTGCAAAAAATGGTACTTACGAGCGGCATTAACTTATTATAAATACTTGTTTAGAACCTATAGATTATAAGCACTGTACTAGTGTATGAAATCATCACTGAACAAGGTTGTTATATTGTCCTTTTTCCAATGAGACATCTGAGGTCAGAAAGGTTAAGTAATCAGATCAGGGTCACAGAGCCATTAGCGGGGTGACCACAACTGGAATCTGCATGTAACTTCAAAGCTATTTCCGGGGCACCTGGGTGGCTCAGTCGGTTAAGCGTCCGACTTTGGCTCAGGTCACGATCTCGCGGTATGTGAGTTCGAGCCCCGCGTCGGGGTCTGTGCTGACTGCTCAGAGCCTGGAGCCTGTTTCAGATTCTGTGTCTCCCTCTCTCTCTGACCCTCCCCCGTTCATGCTCTGTCTCTCTCTGTCTCAAAAATAAATTAACGTTAAAAAAATTAAAAAAAAAAGCTATTTCCTCTGCCATCCGAATTCTACGTGACAGAAATTCAACGCAGCTTACTGATCAAGTCGCTCCATTCACTGGAATAAAAATCACGTGGAGACAGAAAGATGTCCAAGGTGGCTTTTGTTTTTTAAAACCTAAAGAGGTGTAGACAATTTTTTTTTTAAAGGATCCATTTAAAAAAAAATTTTTTTTAAATACAGGTCCAATAACTTGTCATTTTTCCCAGGTCACGGACACAAAAGTGCCCATGCTGGCAGCCGGAGCAGGCTGGTCCTCTGCTGCGTGACACTGGCCACAGCTGCTGGGTGAGGAGGGCCATCACCGTCAGGACCACCCGGTGCCAGGGCTATGAGACGCGCCCTGGGTGCACGTGGGAGCTCTGCAGTCAGTTACCCAGGCTTGAGTCCAACCCCGACATCTGGTTCTGTTACCTGGGGCTAATTATTTGCTTTCTCGAATCCAGCTTCCTCGTCGATAAAAGGGGGTTAAGAAGAGTTACGAGCGACAAAGCAAGGCGATGAGGGGTATGGCTGAGCATACAGTAAGGACTCAATAAGTGCTATTATGACTTGCGGCAGATAAAGTTTACTTTGTGCGACAGCTCCTCCTGGTGTTGTCCCTGCCTGGACTCACCTCGTGTTACAGTTACATGGAGTCTGTGCCTGTGGTTAAGGAGAAGCCACTAAGACGTCCCAAGCGGGAGCGGAACAGGACTAGATTTGCGTTCAGACGGTGAAGTGCGGCTGCCAACTGTGGGGAAGGGCGGGAGGGAGGGATGTGGACTCTTGTCGGCCAGGCTGGTGGGCTGATTACCGATTAGTAACACGGGGCAGTGTTGAGTCGTTCTCAACACAAATAGGCTGATGAAGGGATGAAAAATGAAAGACAGGAAGGCTCTGCAATGTCCAAGAAATGTGCTACTCTTCTTCGTAGAAAATGGATCACCGGCATTTGTCTCTTTCTTATATTTGCATTTTAGACGGTCCCCACGAAGACCGTAATTAGGAGCAGGCGTTTCATCAGTGTAAGTGAGCTAGTAGGATATGTGAATCTGGAAGGAAATGAAAAGTTTTAAACGCTGACATGTAATTAAAAGTTCCATGTTCATCATGCTAAGAGACCGCGCTACATCATGATAGCAATTTGCATAACAATGCATTTACGGCACAGTAGGCAGAGTGCTGAAACACATAAATGTCAGAAATCACAATGGAAAACACAGCTCTAAAGACCATTTGCATTAATTACGGCTGGGCCGGCTCCCATAGCTCCTCGAGGCTGACAAACGGAGTGGGCAAAATACCAGGTGTGTAACCTTTCAGATCCGTGGATATACTCTTAAACGGAAGTTGGGTTTTTGTGCCTTACTTTTGAGGAGTTGCCACAAAACAAAAGGTTTCACACCCTGCGGGTTGCTGAATAGCAAGGTGAGTCACTGCATTTTATAAATTCTCCTCTGGTACTATGGGTTGTCCCAGACGCTTCTCAAATCACCCAAAATATTTTTTTAAGCTTTTATTTATTTATTTTGAGAGAGAGAGAGAGAGAGAGAGTGAGCGAGAGCAAGTGGGGCAGGGGCAGAGAGAGAGAGAGAAAGAGAGAGAGAGAGAGAGAGAGAGAGAACACTAAACAGGCTCTGAACTGTCAGTGCAGGGCCTAATGTGGGGCTTGAACTCATGAACCATGAGATCATGACCTGAGCTGAAGTCAGATGCTCGACTGAGCCACCCAGGTGCCCCTCTTGTTGTTTTAATGAAAGAATTTGAGACATAGCAGAGAAAGAGAAATGTGTCTTCTCCCTTACTTAGATCATTCTGGGGCATTTAATTATAATTGTTAAATAGCACATCACAAAACCGGAAATAGAGGATCAGGTTATTAAGAGTTTAAAACTCAAGTGTCCTAAAAAACAACAACATAAAAAATCAAACTCCCCATGAGCTCCTGAAGGGACAACTTTTATGTAATCATTAAAGTCAAGGTGGACTCACCAATAACATCAGAAACTGATGAAGCAGCTACAGATTTTCTATGCAATTTCTTTTTCGCATATGCTGTCTTTTGACTATTTCACGCTAGCAAGTTCCTCCATAAAAAGGTAAGAAGGGAAAAGTAGGGAGTACGTATTTTCAATTTCAGATCTAATCGTTAGCAGCCCCGATCCAAGATTTTAAGGGGAGGGAGACTTGGGAACCTCTAATATTTACAAAGAGGAAGTTCCCATGGTTCACCCGCACGGAACGCTGTTCCCCACCATTGCGGTCTGGCAACTTCTACTGATCATTTAGATCTGGGCCTATGTGTTTTCTGCACACTACATTATGTCTGTGTAATATACCTTCATTGTATACTCATTTCCCTTTCACAGCACTTAGCATGACTGTAATTAAATAATTAATCATGTACTGATAAGTACAGATTCTATGTTTTTCTCTCCTGTTATACCCTCGGATCCACAGGGGCAAAAACCGTCTGTCTCATACATCATGACTTCCCCAACTACCCAGCACAGGGCTCAACTCAAAGAAGGGGCTCAGTCAACATTTGTTGAAAGAGCTGATGCTCACGCAATCAAATTCCACCCGTCCTCACTCCCCAGGACGACTAAGGGTTGACTCTCGTGTCACAGCTGGTGAATCACAGCACTTCCTGGCTGCCGGGAGGCGCTAGGAACCTCCCCACTGGTGGCCAGAAAGAACAGCAAACAGGCCTTCCGGGACACCCAGGAACATGACTTTTAGAATGATGAAGTGGACAGATCCTCCTTCCAGACATTCCATACATCATCCCCATGATATTTCCCTGTCTCCGTGACCTCACGCAAAGGAATGGTCTCCAATTTATTGCTTTTATCTTTCTCCAACAGAGATTCTTTCTAAACGCTTCTACTCTACTATCGGCTCCCCTGTCCCCCACCTATTGCTGGTTCCCCCTGTTGGCTTCGCGGTGACAAATAAGGGATTGCAACGGAGACTCAGCCTCAGGGAGAACGCAGTCGACACAGAGCAATAACATCTTCCATACTGAAGAGCCCAGCGTAGCCTAATTGCTTCCAACTTGCTTCCTTCAGGTGCCACTCCTGGAGGTTTGTGGACACACGTGAGTCCACAGTGTGGGATGCCATGACTCTTGTGATTAGAAAACAACACGATCTTGGAGCTATTTAGGTTAAAAGGGCATATATTACAGGCTACAGTAACAACAACCCCCCAAATCATCTAGAGCCAAGATTCCAATAGCACTTAAAGCAATCCTTTTACCTGCCCTGTCTTTTCCTGAAGCAGAATATTTTACTTCAGCAAGCTCTTCCTCAACTTTCGTCATTTAAGGTGTGCTCAGAAAGGGGCGATGGTGTTTGGCCGGACCGGAGGGAAGGTGGGAGTATCTGTTTCGGCAGCTCATTGTACATGCCGAAGGGCTCAGTAGACACACTTTAATAATGTTGACCAGATACTTGTACTTTTAAATTACACTGTGCTCAGAAATACCAACATTTGTGGAATTTAATTCAGGAATAAGAATCTACTTTTAAATTTGTCAAACAATTTTTATAATACAAGTGGAGTGACAGCCTTCCTATTCCCAGAGGTTTTTTTTTTTTTCCCTCTGACAAGTTACCAACTGTTCGTTTTCTATATAACCGTAGGAAATCCTTCCATACCGTAGGGTGAATCAAGTAACTGTATTTTCTATAATCCATCACGTCAACATGACAGAATCAGAGGGCATATTGACCCAGAAGTAATCTATCTTCAGATCAATATTTTCAACGGAAAATATTTTCCTATTTGCTACAACAACTGCAAACAAGTATGAAGAGGCAACGGGTAAAGCCGAAATTCACACCGAATTACAGGGATCAAGGCACCATTGAGATTTTGTATTTGACATGAACAGCAGAAAAACTTTTCATGAAAATTTTGAGAAAAAGGACTATTGAAAGACCAAGGCTAAGCTTCTAAAATTCTTGGCAACAGCCACGGACAGGATGTTCAGTATATATCTTTTAACTAACTAGTGTTAGTTTAGCACTAAACACTAGAACTTTCTGTTGTTGCCACACCGAGATCTATGAGGTAATGATCATTATTTAAAAATTTTTTTTTAATGTTTACTTATTCTTGAGAGAGAGAGAGAGAGAGAGAGAGAGATAGTGTGTGTGTGTGTGTGTGTGTGTGTGTGTGTGAGCAGGGGAGGGGCAGAGAGAGAGACAGACACAGAATCGGAAGCAGGTTCCAGGCTCCGAGCTGTCAGCACACAGCCCGACGCGGGGCTCGAACCCACGAACTGCGAGATCATGACCTGAGCCGAAGTCAGATGCTTAACTGACTGAGCCACCCAGGTGCCCCCATCATTCTTTTTGAAAGACTAAACAGCAGTCTAGTGAATAGATGTATCATAGCTTATTTAAATATCTCCATATTGATGCATATTTAGATTGTTTCCAATTTTTTAATATTATAATCATTGTTGCCAAAAAAGTTGTACTTGGATGTCATTGCTGTCTAAGCAAGAATTTTTGTAAGAGAGATTCCCAGAAGCAGAAATGCTGGATTACACATTATACACGCTTAAATTTTTGTTGGTGACCAATTGTCCTCTACAAGCTTGTGCAGATTTATATTCTTGTTAACGAACACTGTAGTGTTCGTTTGCAGTGTTCTCACTAATGCCGGCTGTGATAAACCTTTTTAATTTTTCTAATCTGAATGAAAAAGATGGTATCTCATTTAAAAAGCTAAATGTATTTAGTTATTAGTGCATTTGAACATCTTTTCATATGTTTATGACCACTGACTACTTTGTACTTCTGTGTGAATTACCCATTCATCTCTTCTACCTGTTTTTCCAATTAAGTTGTATCTTTCCTATTTATTTTCATGGAACGCTTTGTTGCAGCATTTTCATTCAGTCTATCTCCTTAATTCTATGTCTTTCATTGTGGAAAATTATAAATTTTTACATAGCTATTTTTATCAGTTTTTAAGCATTTCGAGGTTTCATATCATGTTTAGAAAAGCCTTCCCTATTCCAAAATATTTAAAAATTTTTTTTAATGTTTATTTTTGAGAGAGAGAGAGTGCAAGCAGGGGAGGGGCAGAGAGAGAGAGACACAGGATCCGAAGCGGGCTCCAGGCTCCGAGCTGTCAGCACAGAGCCCGGCATGGAGCTCGAACCCATGAACCACGAGATCGTGACCTGCGCCGAAGTTGGACGCTTAACCCACTGAGCCGCCCAGGCGCCCCTCCCTATTCCGAAATTTTAAACTCTTTTCTAATTATTTTATTATCACAATAGATAGGTTTACAACAAAGTTGTTGTCCACTATGTTGCTCAACATATGTCTTTTTTAATCCACAGAATTAAATCTTAAAAGTGTGTGCTAGGAAATAAGTTTCTCTCTTCCGAAGAAATGACATGCTCTTTTTCCAAACTCTGATTGTATTTCTTCTTTTGCTCCTGAGCCAGGAAACTGAGCCTAGTTTCATCAGGATTTTCCTGGTTTTATTGGAATTTTATCTTTGCAACTGTGTTATTTTGTGCCCTTTACTGCATGCTCCTTTGGATCTTTTCTGAAGTCAGAAAGCAACTAAATAATAAATAAGTTAGAAAATGATTAAATAGACAACAAAGGGAAAGTGATTAAATAAATAATAAAAACCTATCATATTTAATTTAAACTTTTTCAGGTCATTTTTTTCTTCATCCACTTTACTCTGAATGTTTGGTCTGCTAGAATTAACTAGAATCCAGCTGTTAAGACTATAGATCTCTTGCACTCACTCCATTTATTGGTTTATAACTCAGTGTACCATAGTGTAAGCTTCTTAAAAGCAAGAACTTTTCTAATTGTCCTTGAATCCAAGTCACCCTATGGCTGAAAATAAGTACTTAGATGTTTCCTGAATGAATGAACCAGGATGAAATCTAGGTTAAAGGCAACAGCCCAAGCACTCCCAGGGTATTTCTGTTGGGAAACGTGTTGCATCTGCAATTATGGATGACAGTAATTGAGCAGAGGACCCAAAGATACAAGAGCTCTGCCATCATTAGCCTGGAATCACCAGGGGGAAGAAGCAGAGCATTGCAGTTCAGAGATGTTCCCAACAACACGGGTTGAAAAAAACAAGGGTTGGCATTATCTAAGTAATTCACATACCCAGACACCTTACAGTCCCAAGAAATCCAATGATTTGGGATTTGGTGGTAATCTGCATGCCTACCTTCTCATTTTCAAGAGGCTTTGATGACACAAGGCAATGTGAAAGCTGATTTTATTTCTGAAACTAGATCTTATTTAACTTAGAAATTCCAACCCATGGGATAAATGCAAAGCTAACGTGCAGTGATAAAATTCCTCTTTTAGCAATAACTTTGAAATGCAAGAAAGCCTTAGGTGTTAGAATTAGATAAAAGTTGGAAGACAAAGTCCTGACATCTTTAAAATGAGCTTTTGGCTTCATTTTCCCAATCCATACCTTTCCCTGACATCTCAATTCCATTTTCTCTGGGATTTTAAGCAATGTGTGCGCTCTCCTTACCCTAGCTGGGCAACAAAGCAAATATGGCTTCTCCCTCACTGATCTTACTCTCTTGATGGATGGGATGGATGGGGAAAGGAAAGAACATATCTTTCTTTTTCCTTCCTTTTTAATTTTAGTTGGTGGGGCACGAGCTGGGGAGAGGGTCAGAGGGGGACAGAGGGAGAGAGAGAGAGAGAGAGAGAGAGAGAGAGAGAGAGAGAGAGAATCTTAAGCAGGTTCCACACTCTGTGTGGGGCTCAACGTGGAGCTCAATCCCATGACCTTAGGATCATGACCTGAGCTGAAATCAAGAGTTGCATGCTCAACCAACTGAGCCCCCCAGGCATCCTATGACAGAACATACCTTAGACCAGCTAGCACTGCAACATAAACCGCTCCATGAGGTTGGCTGGGCTGAGGCCAAGCAAGATGATCAACATCAGACTGTATAATAATAGTTCATTATAACACTTAACAATGTTTCTGCAACTATTTTTTTGTGCTTCTCTACCACCAGCCTGTGAACCTTTTTGGGACAGGAACTGTGTCTCACTCATCTTTCTATCTCCAGACTATTCTATCCCCAGCACAGATACTCAGGAACCCAGCAACTGAACTGGTCAAGGAAGAGCAACAATACAACGTATGTGGGTCTGGAATAAGGAAGAAAGCAATTATCATCATCATGTTTTTAACTTAGAAGAGCAGGTCCAGTAGATCCACTGGATGCCTCGTAGGTCAGCTTGAAAGAAGGTACACTTGAATTTTTGACAAAGAAAGTGATGGCTCATCATAAGAAGGAACCAAGAAAGTACAGACTTAAATTTTGCCTCTGGAGAAAATCACACACACGTCTCCACTCAGGGAGGGCTAGGCGAGTGTTTTCACACACACACACACACACACACACACACACGATTTCAGCTTCTATGAAAAGGCTCCTACTTCTCTTAAAGGCATTATTTGGAGTTTTAAGGAAAACCTGCAGAATGTGTATCAGGGTGCTGAGCTGCGAGCCAGGAGTAACAAAAGCCAACACAGTGGTCATGGCATCACCCCGAACTCTATACCAGGCCATCTCCAGGAGGACCCAGCCTGAGGCAAGAAGTCCTTGGTGTCATTCTCTTACTACTACCTTCGTGGTAACACGAAACTTGATGTTAATAGACACACTGTGGATGACAGAATTCTGATAGCCCCCATCTGATACAGATAATATTACGGAAAAGGCGCTGGAAACATACACAACATGTGTTTATTTCCGGATGCCATCAGATGACCTTGGACAAGTGTTTCACACTCCGAGTTGTGGTCTGTCCTTCTCTCTTTTGTAAAAGAAAGCTTTCTGCCTTCCTCTCAGAGTTTCTGTGAGGACCAAATTAGATTCAGTGCATTACAATGTTTTATGAAGTAATGCAAAGTGGAAGAGAATTCCTGTTATCAAGATCACATGGCTTTCAGAAATCTCTTATGTAGCCGAACTATTTGAAAAAATAATGAAAGTTTTGAAAAATGTTATGTATTTATTTTGAGAGAGAGGGAGCGAGCACAGGAGCAGGGTAGGGGCACGGAGAGAGGGAGAGAGAGAATCCCAAGGAGGCTCTGCGCTGTCAGGGCAGAGCCAGAGGGAGGGCTCGATCCCATGAATGGAGAGATCACGAACTGAGCTGAAATCAAGAGTCAGACGCTTAACCAACTGAGCCACCCAGATGGCCCGATAATGAAATTCTCATGGGCCTACCATGAGATTGGCACAACCACATGAGATTGGGTTGCTACCACACCTGACATACCTGATTTCCATTTAACCTTCCTTCAACTAAAGCAGCCACTCTGTTGACACAGTTTATCATATTATTATGCAACACTTTATGTATATGCTAGAGTAGAGAGAGCAGTCTAGTTAGTGGAATCTATCCTATTGACCAACTTCAACAACGAGCGATCTGTGGTCAGTGTTGTTTCATCACCGGTAAACTGACTCCACCTGCCATCATCCCAAGTGCCTCTGCAGCAAATCCCAGACAGCGTATCATTTCACGTGTGAATGGCCAAAATAAGACTCTTATAAAAATATAATCACAACGGCCACATCACGCTTAAAATATCAGTACTATGTTCACATTTTCTCAGTTATCTTCCGAAAAAAAGTTTGCGGGTGGTGGGGGCGGGGGGCGGTATATTCGTTTGGATTCCAGCTTTGGTGGCATGAGCCTGGAGCCAGAGGGGAAGGGAGCTCTCAGATCCTTCTGGAGGCAGCGGCTCCCATAGGGTTCCATGACTCACTCCCAGAGGAGTAGTCAGAAGTTTGGTCCTATGGGCCTCCAGAGCCAAATGCCAATCGGCTTAAAATAGCTTGATTCTTGCTTTTTGTTGTTGTTGTTTTGGGTTTTTTTTCCCCCACACAAAACTGCGTGATTCAATGGGTTAAGAGTCTGGGGAGGAGCGAGAGGAAGCTGTGAGAATTTAAACACAGGAATGCGTGAAAGTACCTTGAAAATAGTGGTATTGTTGTTATTATTAATTTTAAATGCCATTTGAAACTCATCCGTCATCCCATCTAAATAACTGATGTACATGGGGAGTCTGAAAAGACTTTTTAAGGCAGAAAAGGCACTCCACTGTAGAGCTTCTCCGAGGCACACAGTCTTACCAGCGGGTATAGATGTGGATTTGGGCGCTGGAAGCAAACTCCGGCGGGGTGTTGTCACACTGGAGGACGCTGGAGGGGTCGCCCGGCTGGCCCCCTTGGGTGCGTCTTTGGAAGGCAGAACCGCCTTCGGAGCTGGCTGGTCTTCATTCCCAAAGGTTGACCCTGTGGGAGGCAGACACGATGTTAATTATAACTTCATGAAAAATGGATTGGGCCTTCCTTGCCACTTGCAATTGCCAACCAATCGTAACGCCGTCATCTGCTTTAGAATTTGACCTGACTCTTCGTGAGTGGCCTTGAAAAGCCTTTCTCTGGGACCGGATGTGGAAAAGAGCTCCCTTTAGGCTCCGAGAAAAGTCTGTCATTCCAATGCTCTGTGCAAGGGACTCCATAAAAGACAAGGGCAGCCTTTGAAGATTTTACACCTGTGTGCAGACACACACAATTTGCTTATGTGGATGTATAATTGTATAATGTGCATATGACACACGTTTATTTAGTGAGTCACAGAGGATAAAACCAGTGTGAGTGACCCAGGAGAGGTGAGAATCAGACCCGTACGTGCATGGCTGGTCCAAGGAGCTTGTGCAGAACTCCCTGCTACCCAAGTTATTTTACCTTTGGAACCAGAGGCTTGGGGTGAAGACAGAGGGGTGAGGACCATGGGCACAGAGAATCTCCTCAAAATCCACAAAGCTTTTTTCTTTTTTTTTTTTTTTTTTCTGGAAAGCCGAGGCCTCATCGAAATACAAAGCCCCTGAATTAGAGCCTAGTTGACGGCAAAGGCAGAAGACGCTTATTGATCATTTCAGTTTGCCATCCAATACAGAAATACAGAGACTCTGTGTCTACGGGACAGTTTGTTTATGAATGACTGCTCTGACATTGTGAGCATATGGCATATGGGGACATGTGTCAGGTTTAAATACGCAAGGTGGTTGTGGTCCCACGCTTTCTTCTAGATCTTCCCCCAAACTGCTATGGTTTATGCATTTGTAATCTCTTAAAGACAATGACAACACCATCCAATCCTTGTGAAAGCATCAGTCCTTTAAATACACCTCTGAGTATAGCTGTGAGCCCTAATCCACGAAACAGAGCCTGAATGTACTGGAACTATAGCTCGTTTGGAATTAAGCTATCCGGTTAGAAACGTGACCATCTACCATGGAAAATATGCAATGACAGCTGGAAGAAGTATACAGAATTTTAGCAGATTAAATTTTTTGTTTTTATCATTTTAAAAGGATAGGCATAACATTCTATTTAGATAGGGCCTGCATAAAAATGATAACATTATTTAAATGGCTTCAGTGTTCGAAACACCCAGGAATTGTATTCACCCACTTAGGGTAAGAGATTGCTGCTTTCCTCCCTCTGAAGACCCAAACGTCTCTTTAAAATTCGTGAGACTTGCTTTGTTTCTAAAGAAAAGTGTATCCGAGAAGGAAAGATAAAGAATGTGCTATTTCCCAGCACAAAACCTACGTCCTATAGCTCTTTTAAGGTCGGCACAAGATTTTAAATAGTTCTAAACAGGGCTAGGAGAATGCTTTTGATCTACGCAAACAACAAATGCATCGAAACTTCACCAAAAGGATCTGCGCTGTATCCTGAATATCAGATAGAAAAGGAAGCATATGATTAATCCAGAAACTTCATCAGGAAAAGGGATGCCACACACCTATAAGACAAGAAGTCTTAGCTTCTGAACCATACGATGAGCTCACCAGTCCAATTGTAGAAAGGATGTCTGGAGGTTTGTAGGACATTTCAGATGGAAGGAGGGGGCTCAGCCACTGGATATATTTCACCTGGAATCATCTACTGTTTAGCCTACTGCTGACATACTGCCCGAATAATCTATCACTAAAACGTGTACTGGAAGCCAAATTGAACATAAAAAGTTTCACAGGGTCTTTTCCTCATTAAAGTTTCTTAAGAAGGGAAATATTTTGTATCTTTGGTAAAGTTCATATGTCCTTTCATCAAACCCTCTTACACCTGGCATCATCCTCTTATGTGAAATTTATCATTCAGAGAACATGTCAACTTAGAGATTCGGCGGCCTTCCAGGCTGGGAAGTAATTCATCTGTTTGAAGAACAAAGTGTCAAGGAAGCTACGTGGGTGATGTACTCTCCTCTGAGTGAGGTCTTGAATGAACGAAAAAAAAAAAAAAAAGAAAAGAAAGTAAAATAAAATAAAATAGAACACTATTCTTATCCACCATTGTGGGATACAGCTGGCAGTTAACAGCATCACTCTTTGAAAACCAGCTTAAGTCAGCCAGTAATTAAAGACTCATTATTTAGTAAGCGAAAAGTACGCAGAATTTGGGAATTACTGCTGCATTCTATAAATGTTCTGGGTACTTCACAATGCAGGCCACATTAAACCACTGCTTGCTAAGAGGAAGGAAACACGTGGAAATAAACAAACGGCTTGTGTAAGCCAGAACAATGTTCCGAAGGATTCAGTCAGTGGAAGTGGTTCATGTGTCTAATCCAGTCCTCTCATTGCCAACCAGCCCCAATCTGGCCTGAACCATCGAGGTTATCACCTGGATAAATGGTGCAGACCGGGGAGCAGAACAACCAGGGGGGTGGATATTATCTCCTCCCCTTCCACCTCCCTGCACCTCAGTTTCTTCATCTATAAGTGGGGATACTGAGCATGGACCTCATAGGGCTATTGTGGGAAGTGAGAGAGCTAAGAAAATGAATTTGTAAACGTTAATGCCAAGAGTGGGCACAAGAAAACAGAATGGTGTCTGTGCATGCTGAACCCTCCTGTGTCAGTTATGAACACACACAGGTTAGTTTTCAACTCAGCGGCCGGTCCTTACAGCCAATCAGTTTTTCTTAGGACTTGGCCAAGTATCCAGAGATTGCTATCAGATGGGCTGCTCTCTGTGAGAAGGAAGGAAAGGACTGAAATAAATCTGACAGCAACAGCAGGATGTAAGACTAAAGAGATCCGGTATGATTGTCCTTAAAACATATGTTGAGCGACTTGAGACCCAGGAAACGGTGAGAATAAGAACAGAAAGGAACACCACGCTTAAGAGATACCGACTATCGCGGGTTCCATCATGACTGAAACTGTTAGGGGGGGTGACTGGGTGGCTCAGTCGGTTAAGCGGCCGACTTCGGCTCAGGTCATGATCTCGTGGTCCGTGAGTTCGAGCCCCGCGTCGGGCTCTGTGCTGACAGCTCAGAGCCTGGAGCCTGTTTCAGATTCTGTGTCTCCTTCTCTCTGACCCTCCCCCGTTCATTCTCTGTCTCTCTCTGTCTCAAAAAATAAATAAACGTTAAAAAAAAAAAAGAAAAGAAACTGTTAGGACACAGGGCATAAGCACGTTCAACTTTCCTAGATGTTCAAAATGGCTTTCCAAAATTGCCTGTTGCAATTCACACCCACCACAGGTCGTGACTGTCAGACTTTCATTAGTTGATGACATTGGTTTTAATTTATAGGTCTCGGGCAGGCAGGGAGGTGGAACATGTTTTTCATATAGTTATTAGCTATTCAAGTTTTTTCTTCTATAAGACGCCCACTCATTTTTCTACTATTTTGCCTTTCTAAATGACATAGAGGAGGTTTTTTTTTTTTTAATATTCTGGATACTGATCCTTTATTGGTATATATTTTAAATTTTCTCCGTCTTTCTTTCTCCACTTGATTGGTACCTTATGAATCTTAGCTTTTCCTTCTCCACGTGAGATAATAAAGATGTTCTTCTGTGTATTCTTCTAAATGGCTTAAAACTTTTTTTTTAACTTTAGATCAATTCATCTGGGATGAAGCATGGAGTAGGGATGGAATATGTTGCTGCTGTTTCTATATAGACAGCCAGTTATCCCAGCCCCGTGCATTGGGCAGTCCCTTCACTGCCAGCTGTTGAGTATCAAGCTTCCATACAAGCCTGATTGTTAGACTAAGCTAACAACCCCCAAATTTCAGTCATTTAACATAAAGAAGTTTCTCTGTCAATCGTGAATCATCTCACACAGGTAATCCGGATGATCTGCTGTGCTGGGGAGCTCTATTCCAGACAGGGACTCGGGCTCCTTCCATCTCCTGCTTTTGCCCTACCCTGGGTCTCTCAAGAGACATTAACACGCAGCTGGGGAGAAAATGAATTGTTCATGGAAGGATTTTATGGGTCAGGCCTAGAAGTGGAGTGCATCACTTCTGCCATGGGCCCACTGGCCGGGGAACGTAAGCTCCGTTTACGCCTAGGAGAAAAGGGAAATCATCTGGTGAACGCCTATCCACTCTGCCTCACGAGGCTCCATTTCTGAACTCTATATTCTGTTTCATTGATCTCTTTGTCTCTCACGATCCCAATACTACACTGATTTACCATCGCGTGAGACAAGGCTGGCACGCTGAACCAGTACAAGACAAGTACCTCCGATTTTGCTCGTTCACTTTACAACGGTCTTGACCCAAATATTCTTGACTCTTTCTCTTGCATATCAATTCTAGAATCTACTTGTCAAGTTCCAAGAAAAGTGGTCAGAATTTCCAACA
Source organism: Neofelis nebulosa (assembly GCF_028018385.1). Lineage (NCBI taxonomy): Eukaryota > Metazoa > Chordata > Mammalia > Carnivora > Felidae > Neofelis > Neofelis nebulosa. Next base: position 235,311,591 of record NC_080782.1, read on the forward strand.
GATACAATTAAATCTTTTTTTCTGAACTGCAACCAGATCAAAGGAAGAACGCGCACAGATTTCACTCAAGATCAGCAGACATATGCTGAGCTCCGAGTCTACCGTGGGTGGCATGTTAGATGAGAGAGATACAGAGAAGGCAGAGTTCCGTGAAAAAGCAAATACCACGTCAGTGGCAGTACTCCTTAAGGGGCAAAATTTGTGGGGATATTTGGAGTTGAAGCAACATCGGCATTTAGCGGGTAGGGCTGTCAATACCGCCGTTCAGGAGACATGTAGAAATGTAGGAGACCACGGAGAGCAAGGGCTAATAAATGCCAGGTGAGGGGTACGACGCAGGGAGAAAAGGTAACGTTGTTCGTAAACAATCACACGTCATCAAGGGAATCTCCCTATGCCATTCTTAACTTTGTTATGTTATCACCACTGAAGTCTGCAGGTGTTCCCCTGATTGCAGTAACTAAAGGACAAAAGCCTGCTATTTCACTGCTGGATGGTGGCCATCTTTTGCAGATATCCAAATCATCATATCATCCACTTCCTGCTTGGAAGGTAAGATCGCCTTCATCAGAGTGTGAGAATTTGCAAGGTGTATGTTCTGCATGGTTACAGGATCGAGCTGGGTCCAGTTGAATTTATAAACCTAATTGCACTGTATTTTTCTCTTTAAATCACCAGGACAACTATGCTTGGTCAGCACTAAATCCTAGAAGAAAGTGATTGCTCTCTTCTCCCTCCAGGACGGCTCCTAGAGTTCATTACCCACAGTGCTTACATCCTTGAGCTGGTGGATCAAGTCTATCAAACCTTCATGGAGTTGGATGCCTACCTCACACCATATGCAAAACCTAATTTAAAATGGATCAGGGCACCTGGGTGGCTCAGCCGGTTCAGCATCCGACTTCAGCTCAGGTTGTGATCTGGCAGTTCATGGATTCAAGTTCCACATCGGGCTCTGTGCTGACAGTTCAGAGCCTGGAGCCTGCTTCGGATTCTGTGTCTTCCTGTGTCTCTGCCCTTCCCCGCTCACACTCTGTCTCTGTCTCTCTCAAAAATAAATAAACGTTAAAAACAATTAAATGGATTAAAGACCCAATGTATGCACTAAAATTATACATTTTTTAGAAGAAAACACAGATGTAAATCTTAATGACCTTGGGACTAGATAATAATTTCTTAGATATAACATCTAAAGCACAAGTAACTCAAGAAAAAAATAGATAATACGACTTCATCAAAATAAAAGCCTTAGTGCATCAAAGGACACTATGAGTAAAGAGGAAAGACAGCCTACAGAATTGAAGAAAATATTTTCAAATCACTTATCCGAAAAAGGTCTAGGATCCAGAATAAAGATCTATAGCTCAACAATGAAAAGACAAATAATTCAATTAAAACGAACACAGAATTTGAGTAGACATTTCTCCGAAGAACATATACAAATAGCCAATAAGCACATGAAAAGATGCCCGACATCTTTAGACACTAGGGAAACGCAAACCAAAGAAACCACTGTAAACCCACTAGGGTGGCTATAATAAAAAGCACCGACAATAGCCAAGCCGGGGGAGACGTGGGGAAACTGGAACCTTCCACACATCACTGGTGGGATCGCAATGTGGTGTAGGTGCTCCGGGTGATATACTCTTGTACAAGTTCCCACACGAGGAGGATGATACCTAATCCCTCCCTAACCCCCTTCACACTTCTCATCTACTCTCACAAAATCGGGCGTACATCTGATCTACTCCGGTCCTACAGGACAGACAGTGGAAGACACATGCAATTCAGGCCAGAAGAGGCTGCACTAAAGGCAGGCACTGGGAGGAGGAAGTGTGAATGTTTAGGATACCTGACGCGCCCCTGCCAAGTAACGGGTGGTACCTATTCAACCTTCTCGAAAGGGTGACTCTGGCTACGACTGAGGTCAGGATGAGATGTTAGGGCTTCTGATCCATATTCCAATGTGCTCTTTCACTACTTCACCCATTGGAATGCCAAGAAGTTAACCTGAATCTTAAAAAGAAGAAAGGACGGCAATGAGGGACAGACACTAACCAGACCGGAATGAGGTTCTTAAAAGGAAGGCTGTAGAAGGAAAGCAAAGTCATTATTAATACTATCAGGGCATTACAGCCAAACTTTAAGTGACATGTTTCATTGATTTTGAATATTTATACATATTATAATGATTATACTACTCTCTTCACTGATTTTTTTTTTTTTTTAACAATCCCAGGCAATCAAGTTGTATCATGTTCTGGCTGCATGATTGCCTAATTGATGCATATTTGATTGATTTAGCAGCAGTTATCACCTGGTGGCAAAATTTAGTTTAATTATTAACGTACCAACTGAATGTTTTATTTCCCACCTCCTGCATATTTTCACCCACGTGTATGTTTCATTTTGCGCGTTAAAGAGCTTAAAGGAAATCCGCTCTCTTGCGATTTCAGCAAGGCTATTTCTTTGTCAAAAGGAAGTAGACTAAGCCTTCCAGGCTCTACACTAGGCAGGGGTCCCAGGACAAGCATGGTCCAGCCCTCATATACCTTCCGGTGGGGGGGGGGGACACTCACACCCCAAACACATGCCCAGACAGAAACGCCAAGGGGCAGACCTAGAGGGAATCTCAAGGGTGAAGGAGAATGGGTGCTTGGGGACAGCCTCCTGGAAGGGGTGACACTTAATCATTTCCCTCAGCTGCACACTAGCACCTCACCTCTTTTATTCTTTCTTATGAATGACATCATCATTTTTCTAGAAACTTAGGATGGGGTGCCACAGTCACCTTTGAATCTCTCTTTCCCTTTTATCAACCAATGCAAGTCACTGTGCTTCCGTTTCCATTCTGGACTTCAGATTTAAATCCCCTCTCTGCTCCTGTGCCTCCCCCCCCCCCCCCACCCCCAGCGTCTGTCCCTTGGCACTTCTTGGAGAGACAATAGTGTCAGGTCTCCTCCCCCCCCCTCCCCCCCCCCCACTCAGTTCACCCTCCTCACTGTGCCTTGTTATTCTTCCCAAAGCACAAGCATTTCAATGCAGTCTTCCAAGTAAGTACCAATGCTCTCTGGCATTCAAGCTCTTCCACTATCTGGTTCCAGCTAGCTTTCCCGCCTTACCTCCCGCATCAAGACAGTATAAACTGCAGGCAGGATTCCCCAGGGCACTTCCTGCTCTGCCATAATCAAGGCTGTGCTCCAGAAACGCTGTATGAATGAAGAAAGTGCTCGGTGCCGATGTGTCCCATGGCCAGGGCTTCCTGTCATAGGTGCTTCTTTTTCTCGACTTCTGAGCCCGCAGGCTCTCAAAAAGCTCCATGCTTGCCCCAACGGCTCCTGCGAATGTAGTCGCACTGAGCATGGCCACGTTGGGCATTTGTTGCTTAAAGGGCGGGGGTTGTCTATGGTGTGGTATGGTGGATTTTGAGCATTTTTGAAAACAATAAACAGAAAGACAAAAATCAGACCTTAGGCAAAATGGGTGAAGGGGAGTAGGGGGTACAGGCTTCCAGGTGTGGAATGATCAAGTCACGGGGATGAAAGGCACAACGCAGGGGATAAGCCAATGGTACTGGAATAACGTGGTGTGGGGACAGGTGGTGGTGGCACTTGTGGTGAGCAAGCACAGCAAAATGTATAAACTTGTCAAATCACTGTGTTGTGCACCTGTAACTAATGTGGACCATATTCAAATGGAAACACTTTCCTTCAAGTTAACATTTTTTGTCTTTCTGCCTAAGCACCACTACCCTTCTCCCCAAGAGAGGGTACCGTTTACCTAATACTTCTCTAGATCGCATTGCAAATTTTGTTTTAGTCTCACCTTAAGCGTTAATCTCTGGGTTTGATCAAGTTTGAGAGGCTGACAGTTAAGTGGTTAAGACCACCTGGGTTCAAATGCTGGAGCCACTTCTTACCAGTTGTCTGACTTTGGACAAGTTGTTTACCCTCTCTGTGCCTCATTTCTTCATCTTTAAATTGGGGGGGGGGCGGGGATAACAGCAGTACCTACTAACTAGAGTTGTCATATTATGACAGTTATTACATGTTTAGAACAAGGTGTTCAGAATAGCATGTGGCACATATAAGCACTCGGTGAATGGTATCACTGAGGTCTGCCCCCTAACCCAACATGGAGCCTCATTTGAAGCCCATCAGCCCCATCAGCCTATCCCCTCCTCCCTCTTTTTCCAGCCACCCATCCCTTGTGGCTTCCTATCTTTCCAAGGCTTTAACTGGGATCACTTCTGGGGGTCTGGCTCTAACGAGGAAGCTCTAGAGAACGATGGTTCCTTCTATATCCATCTTTCCCCAGGAGCCTAAGTCCTAAGGAAAGAAAGACATATAGGGTACATTTCACTACTCCCTATTGACCTAGAGCAAGTGCTTACTTCTTACTAAGCCAGGAGGTGGCCTCAGAGTCTTTCTCAACACAGCACTCCAGGAGGCCAGTAACTTATTCCAGCCCTAGACCAGAGGACACATCCTCATACACTCAGCATCCTTATGAGGGCGTAGGACACACTTCTGGAGGTCAGGGGCTAGGTGGGAAAGGATTCCTCTAGGTCCACAGGAACTTCCTGGATTCCTGCTGCAGGGACCTCAGCTCCCGAGCTCTTCCGGCTGGGCTTTGGCAGTAAGATAACAGGAAGAAGAAGAAGAAGAAGAAGAAGAAGAAGAAGAAGAAGAAGAAGAAGAAGAAGAAGAAGAAGAAGAAGGAGGAGGAGGAGGAGGAGGAGGAGGAGGAGGAGGAGGAGGAGGAGAAGGAGAAGGAGAAGGAGAAGGAGAAGGAGAAGGAGAAGGAGAAGGAGAAGGAGAAGGAGAAGGAGAAGGAGAAGGAGAAGGAGAAGGAGAAGGAGAAGGAGAAGGAGAAGGAGAAGGAGAAGGAGAAGGAGAAGGAGAAGGAGAAGGAGAAGGAGAAGGAGAAGGAGAAGGAGAAGGAGAAGGAGAAGGAGAAGGAGAAGGAGAAGGAGAAGGAGAAGGAGAAGGAGAAGGAGAAGGAGAAGGAGAAGGAGAAGGAGAAGGAGAAGGAGAAGGAGAAGGAGAAGGAGAAGGAGAAGGAGAAGGAGAAGGAGAAGGAGAAGGAGAAGGAGAAGGAGAAGGAGAAGGAGAAGGAGAAGGAGAAGGAGAAGGAGAAGGAGAAGGAGAAGGAGAAGGAGAAGGAGAAGGAGAAGGAGAAGGAGAAGGAGAAGGAGGAGAAGGAGAAGGAGAAGGAGAAGAGTACCATATATAGCCTAGTCATGACACCACAGGCTCTTCCCAAATTCAATACCAGATTTGAAACTTACTAGTAATAATCTCTTTGCAAATTTAATTAAGCCTCTTTTATGAAATGGCTTATTTATTTATTGGCCCTCTGTGAATCTGAGAATTAAATGAGAACGTGCACAGAAAGCCCTTTGCAAAGTGTCTCGTACCCAGTAAACGTTAGTTGTCGTCAACAGCGGGAGCACCAGCATCTGTAGAAGAAGCTCTCTTATCAGCGAATTTCTTCGAGCTCCCCATCTAGCCCACATGACACCAAATGGCACCGCTTTTTAGGAGATCCTGTTCCATGCAAGCCCTGTGGAAATACCCTTGAGACTTCCCTAACCCTCCCCCTCACCTGCAGAAGCAGATGGCACCTGTAAGTCGTGAATGCGGACATCGATGGCTAACCTCCACCTTCACACATTCCTAAGGCTCCAGCAGACAGTCTCCCCAGGGCCCCGGGACCAGGCAGAATCCCCCATGTTTTCTTCTTTGGACAGCCGTCGCGACTAAATCGTCACAGGAGAAGAAACATACGTCTGTCCCCCCAGTTCTCTATCCCCCCGCTGTCCCCAGGCACTCCAGAAAAGCTTCACCTTCTCCTTCTGGAGTCCATACTAATACACAGCAGAGAGGGTCCTCTTTCCTATTTCTTCTCAGGAAGTAGGGGGAATATGGGTGCAGGTAAGCTGATAAAATGAGATGCTGTCCCCAGGCACTCCAGAAAAGCTTCACCTTCTCCTTCTGGAGTCCATACTAATACACAGCAGAGAGGGTCCTCTTTCCTATTTCTTCTCAGGAAGTAGGGGGAATATGGGTGCAGGTAAGCTGATAAAATGAGATGCATAGTTTTACAAACGTAGGCCTGGTGAATGTGACCCCTGGGTCCCCATCTGAGCGATCTGCGACAGTCTGGAATGTGGGCAAGTCTGTCGGTCCTTCAAAGCCTGGTTAAGTGCCACCTTCTGTACAGTATCTTTTCAACTCCCTTCTAGGTAACAGAGCTACTCTACGAAAGACCCAGCTGGTTAACAAAGAAAGCAAAGGTCAGGGGTAATAAAACCATCTCTCTTAAAATCACAAAAGTAACCAAGGAAGGTGAAAGCCAGCACCACCCAGCCTAGGACTTCTGAGCTCCCAGCACATTAATGACTTAAAGCTTACTTTTAATTTGAGAAATTCTCTTTAATATTTACCAAGGCACATTCGCAAAGGAGAGGACATCGTCAAATATTGATGGAGGTTAGTTACTTAAAAGACCGAGGGCTAATATATGACATATCGAGAGACTTTTGGGTAATTAAAAGCAACGTTTTCCATTCCTTTTTTTATATCAATTAGTCCAGTTGTAACAAATCCCTTTTCCCTATCTGAAGTGCTTAAAAGCTTGAGCCACCGTCCCTGAACGCCTTGGTTCATCACCGTGTGAATCTTTTAGTAGTTAATACCTTGGGGAAAATATTTAAACTGGAGCATTTTAATTATATACTTAATATGGGAGTTGTTAAAAGATAAGCGCATCTGGTTTGAACTCAATTTAAATTCTGCTGAAGTTATTAGTACGGTGTAAGAAATGATAGAAATGATCAAGGGCTTCTGTATCAGCCTTTATTAATAGAGCAATAAGAAAGTTGGGGCGCCTGGGTGGCGCAGTCGGTTAAGCGTCCGACTTCAGCCAGGTCACGATCTCGCGGTCCGTGAGTTCGAGCCCCGCGTCAGGCTCTGGGCTGATGGCTCAGAGCCTGGAGCCTGTTTCCGCTTCTGTGCCTCCCTCTCTCTCTGCCCCTCCCCCGTTCATGCTCTGTCTCTCTCTGTCCCAAAAATAAATAAAAAAAAACGTTGAAAAAAAAAAAAATTAAAAAAAAAAAAAAAAAAAAAAAAAAAAAAAGAAAGTTTAGGTGTTCCATTTCTACAGCTCAGATTTTGTGCTCTATTGTAGTCGCCTTTTTTGTGTCACGGATTTAATTAGCTGCTTCGAGGCACCTGAGGGTCTCATGGATTATTCCATGTCAAACACTGCTTTAGTGAGCCCCAGTTTGGCAGCAACCCAAGTTCAAACCAGGAGAGACCGAGTCCAATGCCGAAAAGTGGCTCACTGCAACTGAGACCCAACCTCCTCTCCCATATATTTACAAACACTGTAGGGACTGCTGGAAGGAGCCGGATTGTTCCATCTAGCCAGGAGTTTTTGCACTCTTCAAAAGAACCATTTCTTTTTTTTTTTTTTTTTTAATTTTTTTAAACGTTTATTTATTTTTGAGAGAGAGAGAGAGAGAGAGAGAGAGAGAGACAGAGCATGAACGGGGGAGGGGCAGAGAGAGAGGGAGACACAGAATCGGAAGCAGGCTCCAGGCTCTGAGCCATCAGCCCAGAGCCCAATGCGGGGCTCAAACTCACGGACGCAAGATCGTGACCTGAGCTGAAGTCGGACGCTTAACCGACTGAGCCACCCAGGCGCCCCCAAAAGAACCATTTCTACCTAGTAGCATCTGGGGAATATGAAACCTTTCAGGGCGAAGTAACTGAAGAGCCTCTTGGGAAATGAACAGCAGAGTGGCTTTAAGGAGGTGTGTTGGCAAGCACCATAATATTCAACACCTGGACTCCAAGAATTTTCTCCCTCCTCCTTGGAGCTAGAAAACTCCCTCTCTCCCTTCAGGGTCCGTGAGGATAGCCATCTTCCTTTTTTTTCCCCCTCTTTCAACATGCCGGTTGTGTCTCTCAACAACTTCAGGGCACTTTCTGTTTAGCCCAGAGTTTTCAACAGAACTGTCCACATCTTAGACCAGGGGAGTCTTTGCTGTGCATTGATTGTAGGATGCTTACACTTTCTCTCCCTGCCCATCCCTGTACTGTGACAATCAAAAAATGTCTGCAGACATTGCCACATATCCTCCAGGGACAAAAACCATCTCCAGTTGAGAACCACTGCTCTAGCTGAAAGACTAAAACATTTAGGCAAAATATACTACTTACCTGTCTTGGTGGAAGACGAAATCAGTAATATCTAAAATCCTGCTGGGTTAGCGTGATAGCTAATTCTTTAATAATTTTTGATTGGAAATTTTTGGTTAACCCTTTAGGCCAATGAGAACTGTATGAATACACTGTCTTTGATATTTAAGAGTATTTTAACAAAGCTCACCTGCTTTTCATGTATATTACTCTGATCAATCGCATTCAAGATTGAGAACCTGGACTGAAATCTTCCTGATGCTGACGGCCTCAGTCCAAAACCTTGAATCCCCAGTTGCCGTACTAAAGTCCAAATAAAAATGTCTTGAGAACATAAATAGCAACTGATTTCAAATGAAATTGCATGGGGAGGGGCACCTGGGTGGCTCAGTCGGTTAAGCGTTTGACTCTTGATTTCAGGTCATGCCATGATCTCATGGTTCATGGGTTTGAGGCCCACATCAGGCTCTGCACATGGAATGTGCCTGGAGTTCTCTCTCCCTGCCCTTCCCTCCCCCCCCACCCCGGTCACATGTGCATTCTCTCTCTCTCAAAATAAATTAAAAAACTTAAAAAATTTATTTTCTTGGGGGCACCTGGGTGGCTCAGTTAAGCATCTGACTTCAGCTCAGGTCATGATCTTGCGGTTTGTGGGTTCAAGCCCCGCGTTGGGCTCTGTGCTGACAGCTCAGAGCCTGGAGCCTGCTTCAGATTCTGTTTCCCTCTCTCTCTCTCTCTCTCTCTGTCCCTCCCCTGTCCACACTCTATCTCTCTCAAAAATAAACAAATATTTTAAAAAAAGTATTTTCTTAAAAAAATAAATTGCATGGGGGAAACCCCAATAGGAGACAAATGGTGATGCTCTTTGAGGAGTTTAAATCATCATGGTTATTGAATAGAGAGGACGTCACTCCTTATAAGAATCCCACTAAGAAATAAACACTTTTTAAAGCACTAAAATTGCTGGACTTACAGAACAAAAGAAAGAGAGTTCTCCTTTTCTTTCCTATGGCTGCCTGTGTGTTTCTGGCTATTGCCTTGGATGAAAGGGGACTATGGTCACTGAACCCCAGGGGAGGTGCTGCTACAGCATTGAGAACATGGCAGTCCTGAGTCAGCCATTACCTTTTTTCATCTGTGTCCTCCTTTGTAACATCAGAGGAACAACCACCACTGGGACCATCAGACCATGTGTATCATATCTCATGCACCGTAAGCACTAAATAAATGGCAGACTCCCCTCTCCATGGTTCTGAAAAACATTATGCTCATTCCTTAGTTTAGGAACACAATCCTCTTCCTGAAAGTCTTTTCTAATACAAAATTTCAAAAGTTGAAAGAGTCCTAGTTCCATTCTTTTTTATGGGTTAAGCTATGTCTGGTTCCTGCTGTCCCCACCATCATTCATGCCCAAAAAAAATCTCCGCTATTTAAAAACTTATCATAAGATCATTCAAGCAAACATCATCCAAACTGTTTTTGCAAATTATCATAAACAACCTAATAAATGTACTTTATAACCTCTTTAAAGCCTTCAAATCTTGTGAGATGCAAGCAAAGATTTAAGTTGGCCACTTTCCACAGGGAAATCCCTTGTGGAAGGTGCCAGCAGCCTCCACACTAGACCCCGAGGCAGGGAAGCCAGGCCTGTCTCTTGCTTTCTGGAATTTAGGAATCTCTGACACCCAGCTTGTGCCCCCATGAGCTTCAACCCTTGTGCATACTCCTATCCCCCTCTTTGAGTCCTCCAACAGAGGACTTGTGCTACTGTGTTGTAGCACAACAGTCTTGTGCTACAGAATGGTGAGGGTGCCCACCAGGCACAGACAAACACCCAGGGTCTCCCTGCATCTCTGGGGGGCTGGGCATCCCACCATCTGCGCTGCGCCCCGCTGTCAGCACACAATCATGCCTTCTCTCCATGTCAGCCCCCAACCAAGCAAGGACCAGCTGATGAGTTCCCTTAAACTTTTTGTTTTTGTGGTTAAAAAAAGATCTAGAAAACCGAAGAATGTTTGTAAATAGAAGACCAAGTATAAATATTATTCATGGAGCTTAAAGTTCATAAATTAAAGTTTATAAGAGGAAACATTTTAACCAATAGTAAAAGCTGGATTCTTCATTAGTCATAACATACAGCTGAAGAAAACAGAATCCTGAGAAAGCTTCACCTTAATTAAGGATCGGTAGCCGTGGGCCAGGTAGGTATGGGGAATAATGGCTGGAACCTTCTTTGTTTTCCAGCCTGAATGGTAAGACACCATAGGCTGTGCACTCAGAAAGGAAAGGATGGGGCAGTCTGCAGCCTTGGGGCTTAAGCCAGATATGGAATAAATTGTTCCCTAAAATATTTATGAAATTCAACACCTGTCAAGGTCTCCTTCCCTTAGGAGGCTTCTGGGGAAGTGCTAGACAGCAGATAGGGACAAAACCCTGGGCCACTCCATTTTTTTTTTTTTTAAATAGTGGCAAATTCTGACCATAAATTTAATCAAGGTGTGCATGGTGAGCAGGATTCTAAGATGTTTCTCAAGACCTCTGGTCCCTGGAGTGCATTCCCTGCATAATCCCCAGGATGGTGAATGTGATAGATTCTACTCCCATGACTAGATTATGTTATATGGCACATTGGCCATTAAGAAATGGAGATCATCTCGGTGTGCCCGACCTAATCACACGAGCCCTTTAAAAGCACAGTGTTTTCTCCAGCTGGAGGCAGAAGAAAAAGTCAGAGACTCAAAGCATGACAAGGGCTCAATACATTGTTGATGGCTTGGAGGTGGAGTGAACCTGTAGCAAGGAATGAGGGCAGCCTCTGGTTGCTGAGGGTAGTTCCTGACTGAGAGCTGGCAAGAAGAGGGGGACCTTAGTCCTATACCTGCAAAGAAGTAAGTTCTGTCAACAATTGCATGAGTTGGGAAGTGGATTCTTTGCCAGAGCTGGGAGATGAGAACTCAGCTCTCTGCATACTTTTTTAAAAAAATACTTTTTAGTGTTTATTTATTTTAGAGAGAGAGAGAAAGAGAAAGAGAGAGAGGTGGTGGGGAGGGGGGGCGTGGCACACAGAGGATCCGAAGCAGGCTCTGCACTGATAGCCGTGAGCCCCAGGGCAGGCTTGAACTCACGAACTGTGGGATCATGACCTGAGCCGAAGTTGGATGCTCAAGTGACTGAGCCACCACCCAGGTGCCCCCGGACACTTTGATTTCAGTCTTTGAGACCTTGAGCAGAGAACTCCACTTTGTCATATGAGAGCTCATAAGTAGGTATTGTTTTAAGCGGGTAGGTTGGTGGTAAGGTGGCAACAGGCAAACCCCTACAGACTACTAGTGCATCTGCTGGTCCAGCCTGCTACAGAGTGGAGGCGGCCTCAGGAGAAGAGGCAGGAACAGACCAGGACCACCTCGGCCACGGTGCCCCACATGGACTTGCGGAGGCAACGCTGACCCCCTGAAGCTGGCAATCCTAGTAGAGAGCACACATAGACCAGACAGTCTCAGAGAAACGTCTCAATCTTTCCGAACGTAAGTTTCCTCATCTGTAAAACGGGTTCTAGCACAAACTTAAATAATCTAGATAAAGCATCTAGCAGACTTCCTGACACACAGCAGATATCCAGTGAAGGCTACCTTCTTTCTCTCTTCCAGTCTCTTTGCCATCCTCCTCGTTGTAAAACACAATGCTAACCATTCCCCAGTTTCCAACCATTCAATGATTCCTCACCTCTTACAAAGTAAAATCCAAGCTCCTCAGGAGTTCAAGGGCCACCCCCTCCTTGCATCTTATGGCCCAACAACACTGGACTAGTTGTCATGCTGTGAATATGCCATGCTGGGTTGTTTTTTGGCCTTGTTGCCTTGAAATAAGTGGTTCTTTCTATCCAGAATGCCTTTCCCACTCCCTCCCACCAGGTGAACTCTGCTTCCTTCTTGAAAACGCAGCTCGGGCATTACAACTGTAGTAAAGCATTCTGGGCAGGCTGCAGACAATGGTCCTCCCAACTTGCTCTGACGTACTAAAGCCCTCTGCACACCTATCGACACTTGGACTTGCTGCATGGTAGTGTTAAGGAGTTTGACAACAGAAAGCCACCGAAGGGTTTCATCAAAGGAATGACATGGTCGGGTGTTCATTTTTGGAAAGATCACCACAGTAGTGGAGCCGGAACACGGGTTTGACCGGGACAAGACCAGAGGCAAGAAGCTAATGTGTAGCTGTTTCAGTACATCAGTGAGATGGACTCAGGGTCACAGTGAAGTAACACCCATTGTAAATACTACTAGGGTACGTCAACTGTTCTGGAATAATGACCGGAGAGCCTCGTGGGAAGAAGGCAACTTTAGGGAGGAAACGTTTAGAAGCAGGTGAGAGATGTGGAAGTGGGATCACTGGCCTGAAAATACCGGCTGGCATTAAGTCTTTTTTTTTTTTTTTTAATTTTTTTTTTAACGTTTTTTTTTTTAATTTATTTTTGAGACAGAGAGAGACAGAGCATGAACGGGGGAGGGTCAGAGAGAGGGAGACACAGAATCCGAAGCAGGATCCGGGCTCTGAGCAGTCAGCACAGAGCCCGACGCGGGGCTCGAACTCACGGACCGTGAGATCGTGACCTGAGCCGAAGTTGGACGCCCAACCGACGGAGCCACCCAGGCGCCCCTGGCATAAGTCTTTAATGGGCTGCCATGTGCTCAGGAGCCCTGATTTGGACCGACGCTAAGTCGCGATAGGATCCTGAGTGAGTGTGAGGGAAGTTCATTTCGCTATAGACAAAGCCAATTTAGAATCGATTAAGACTGGAGCAGATCGTGGCAATCACAAGTGACCTACACGTCCTTCCACAGCGGAGGTACTGTTTGTTTTTTGCAAAGTGTCACACATTTTGAAACACCGGAATTCAGTCTTCTCTTTCTTTCCTTCTCTGGTGTTAGCAAATGAAATACCGGTCTATTCTGTTCAAGACATTCTCAGAGCCACATACGAGTATAGATCTGAAAAAGACCTCGGTAAGGAAAATATAATGGTGACAATAAAAGGCACTTCCTTCTTCACCCCCTGTCCAGGCCCAGCGGTGGCCCTCGCGGCAGTCCCTCCTACCCTGAGCCGTCAGCGCTGGGGCTCAGGCTCACCGACCTCCTCCTTCGAGAGCTGGCACCAAGGTCCTCTTCAATGCCTCAATACCGACCACTGTGCCTCCCAGGGAAGCTGGCTCAGGACCAGATATCCCAGTGTTGGCCACCAGATTCCTGCTCCAGAGTCGCTGTCTGGCAGACACAAAGACACAGCCCTACTATCACTCGGCTCTCCCTTGTTCACTGCCCCTGACTACCACCTTGATAAACTCTGTACACAGCTGGGACACCCAACAAGAACATTTCGTTTCTGATTAGCATAATGCTAATGATCCAGTCCCCTTCCAAGAGAAGGCCTGTCACTGCCCAGCCACCAAAGCCTGGAAGAAACAGGAGCCAATATTAACTGAAGGGCTAATGCCTGTCACACACTCTGATTAAGCATCTACACGGATAAACTCAACACGTCATCTGCTCATTTTGCAAAAAGAGAAACTAAGGCTGGGTAGTTTGAACCACGTCACATTACAAAGGCAATAAATGTGGGGGCTCCTGGGTGGCTCAGTCGGTTAAGTGTCTGACTTTGGCTCAGGTTGTGATCTCACAGTCTACAGTCTGTGGGTTCGAGCCCTGCATCAGGCTCCATGCTGACAGCTCAGAGCCTGGAGCCTGCTTCGGATTCTGTGATTCCCCCTCTCTGCCTCTCCCCTGCTTGCGCTCTGTCTCTCTGTCTCTCTCTCTCAAAAATAAATAAAAAAAACAAAAGGCCGTATATGCAGATTTAGCATTCACGTTCAGGTCTGTCTGACCTCAAAGTCCCAGTTCTTTGAACAGTTCAACACAGCCTGCACAGAAACTGAAGGTGGCTGGGCCTGGCAGCTATGGGTTCTCCATCCGGCTATCACTGCCCGCACCTGGAGTCCTCCTCCTCTCCCGCCGGCTCTGGGCTCAGGCTGACAGCTAACAGATGCTCTGCCTCCCAGACAGCAGTTGTGATTCCAACACATCGTGGACCTGTGCTCCTCTGTCTTCTTCAGATCCCAAAGGGTAAATCCTAGGATTTTAAAAATGTGGTCCTTAGAGATGTCTTGAATTTCTTACAGTGTCACTTGGCCTTTGATCTGATCTTCTAGACAAAGTGTGTAGCCATCACAGAACCATGTCGTCAAATGAGCCAGAAGAAATTTAGAACCAATGATGAATATGGGTGCGTTCTTTTTTACCCATGTGTGGAAACAGTCAGAATTCCAATTCTGGGATGACAGCTTGACAGATGGACCGGAGGGGGGCTGCAGGCAATCCTAATAAAACTCATCTAACAGAGGAAGGAAATCCTGACTTAATCTTGTCGGAAATGAAAAAGCCCCAGGATTAATCCCCCAAACAAAGGCCCCTGGGGGGGGGCGGGTGTGGGGAGTGCTTATCCCCTATCCTTGCCCCACCCCGTCCCTTCTGTCTCCACTCGGCTCCAGAGATGTGGTTCCCTTTACCGGTTCTGCTTACGTGTGCCTCCAGCTACGTGTGCAATTATGGTGGTTGCATTCAGAATATATTCACCTGGGAACAGCTTAATGCCGATGCAAGGGTACACAGGGAACAGAAATCATTTCGTTGGTAAGCTAGGGGACACTCAGAACTTGGCATCTCACAGGGGGGAAAAAAAAAGCAAAGACCATATTTAATTCAAGTAAGCAATTCTGTGGAACAAAACCCCACAACTTTTCAAGTGGAGGCATGGGCCACGGGTATTATAACTTTAAAACCACTGAGCAGGGGAGAGAGGGAGCAACAGGAAAGCAAGTAGCCTGTGATTACGTGGTCTGACTCCTGGCTCCGCGGGCAGTTTTAGGTTTCGGGATCAACGGTACAAAAAGTCGAAAACATGGCACAGTGAGCGGACGTGGAGGTAATACGAGCTGGCAGTGTTTTCATATTCCGCGAAGTGCTCCTCTATTTTCTTGTCACAGGGGAGGAATCACTGGTGCAAACACAGAAAGCTAAATGGACTGGACGTTTAGAAGAGGTAAGAGGCACTTACTTTCAAACCGGGACTGGAAAATTCTTCTCAGAAGGAAAATCCCACCGCCCCTGCTAATGAAGTGCGGAGAAGGCTAAGCACTTTCGACGTGTCTAGCGTCCCCAAAGCAGCAGCCAGTGGGCACGTGGCCCCAGTCTTCCAGAGAGGAGCCCTCAGTGCCACCAAGACTTAACCACAGCACGTCAAGTCAACCGGACTGCCAAATACTTCTGCCCGTTCCTGCATAAAATAGTTCTCGAATCCGTTCTTCCCTTCCATCCCACAGTCCGGGTCTGGGTCCAAGCCATTCTATCTCTGGCTTCATGTTTGCTGTTTGTTTACTCATTCATTCGCTCCCTCGTTCATCTCATTCCATAGACCCTCCTCTGTGCCTGGGGAAGACCACAGAATACAAGACTCGGGGGAACCAAACATACAGCAAGGAAGACATTACACATACAAGAACGCTTGAAATTACTCCCAGGTGGACACAATTACATTACAACCCCCCCCCCCCCCCCCCCGCCCGCCCCAACTTTGTCTCCACCCAAATTCCCTATGTGCTCTGTTTCTTTTCTAGAGCCTGGCTCGCCTTCTAACAGGTGATAGCATTTCTGGGTTTATATGTTTATTTACTTATTTGGGGGTGGGGTGGGGCTCATCCTGTTAGAATGTAAGTCTGCAGGGATGTTGTCTGTTTTGCTCACTGATACATCTCAAGCACCTAGAGCCTGGCCTGGCTCATAGAAGACATCTGTTAAATATCTCTTGAATGGATGAATGAAATGGTAAAGCCTATGGAGTAAAAGTACAAGAGATTTTGGAAAAGAGTAACTATAAATTCTAGCCTAATCTGGGGGTGGGGAAGGTCTGGAAAGACTCTGCAAGAGCCACATTTACACTGAAATGTGAGGGATGAGGTTAGCTAAGTGAATAGGCTGGGAAGCATTCACGCAGATAGGGGAGCATGTGCAAAGGGGTGGGGTTAGGGTTTAATGAGGACAGAGTTTCAGTTCTGGAAGATGAAAAAGTTCTGGAGATGGACGGTGGTGATGGTTGTAGAACAGTATGAATATAATTAATTTTACTGAACTGTACATTTAAAAATGGCTACAATGGTAAGTTTTATGTTATGCATATTTTACAATTAAAAACATACAAGCAAACCAAAAAGCCTCAGCACACCCCAGGTGGTAGGCCTCATCCCAGTTTCACAGGTGAGAAAGCCAAGGCTGAGTGATATTAAGAGACTCACCCGAGTTAAGTGCAGAGCTTGGGTGTTAATTTTATGCCGAATCGTGTGGTTCGTACTAACTGGGCCGAAAGATCTGGTGTTCTCTCTGCAATTTCTGACACAGCCTCACATACACCTTTAAATTATAAATCACCATCTAGTCACTTTCTTCTTTTTCCTCACTTAGAATGGTCAGTAAAAAGAGGGAGCATCTCATGAAATTCAAGAAATCCGTGAACGCATGTCTGATGAACACACACCGTGAGACACACGCTGACATTATCTGTGCTGCCTTGGAGATTAAAGCTCAGTCCACACAGACCGTCTGCTAGGTCTATAGGGCTCTCACATCATCTCAGCACTGAGGATTTTTTTTTTTTTTTCCACAAGCAGGTGTGAAACTGGAATTCATGGACAATAAAACAATTAGAGGGGGCGCCTGGGTGGCTCAGTCGGTTGAGCATCCGACTTCGGCTCAGGTCATGATCTCACAGTTAGTGGGTTTGAGCCCTGCATCGGGCTGTGCTGACAGCTCAGAGCCTAAAGCCTGCTTCAGATTCTGTGTCTCCCTCTTTCTCTGTGCCCTTCCCCTGCTTGTGTGCTCTCTCTCTCTAAAATAAACTTAAAAAAACATTAAAAAAATTAGAATTTCTTGGTATTAGAATTTCTTTCACTAAGAAATTTTCCAACATCATCTCCAACTTGTTCATCTGGAGACTAGCGAGGCCAACGCTGACCAATAGTTTTTCAAACTAGGAAGACATAGTCAAACGAAATGTAAACTACAATTTCTGAAAACCACCATCATTCCCTGCCCTCGGGAAGGGAGCGGGAGGAGAGAAAAGAGAGAGCCTCCACATTACTGAACACCATGCTCTCCCTCTAGCCGGTTGCATTGCCTCCCTGGGGAGTGGATCCCAGTGAGAGGCTCACAGATGATTTGGATGCAAAGTTCAGCCAATGCGGGAAAGAGAAAATGACTGCATGATTTCCAAAGACGGATGAAAACAATGGGACAACTCTTCATTTTTCGAGTAAATGAGAAGCATATTGTTCTGAACAGCTATAATCAATAGCACTGTTCTGAGGCCATGAGGTAGGCGTGCGGGTAGGGAAGCTCACTGACTCTCTTGTTCAAAGTCACCCAACCAAATTCTCTGGGATTTTGGTGACCGAATACAATGCGCCCTGGGCAAGAGCTCATGTCCCACAACATATTCCAAGTGTTTCTACGTAAACATTTTTTCCTCTTCCACCGTGTAGAGTACTATTTTACCACCTGTTTTCCCCTCTCCGTTTCTGTAACAACCTCACCATTGCTCTTGCCCAGTTTCACCGCTGACAAACCCAAGGGCCCTTCAGCAACACTCACTCAGAAACTTGTTCCTGATGAAATGAGTGTTGGGAGGGAAGAAAGCCATAGCCAGGTGCTGGGTGGGTTCAGCGTGGTTATGTCTGCGGTTCTCCCTCTCTTAAGAGAACACAAGAGATGCTCGCTCACTGCTTGGCGGCACAGCCTGGAGAAGTCCCGGATTAGCCGGCTCTTACCTTGTCCCTGGGTCCCAAGGAGTGTGCAGTGTGAGACTGGAGCTGACAGAGCTCTGGGGGCTTCTGGCTCCGGAGACTCTCTTTTGGGGGATGCTGGAGGACCTAAAGGACCTAGGGCCAAGCAATGCTAGTCTCAGGGCACTCCCAGGTCGGTCCTTTCTCTTCCCAGTTTCCATTCTCAGCCTTTCGTTCCGCCATACGTCCCCGCCTACCAGACCCTTCCCTGCACCTTGTCCTCTGTCAACCACCCAATGGGTCAATACTTGCAAAATCTCGGTCATTCCTGTACCACCTCTCTTTGCTGCACTATTATTTACTGAATATTCAAAAAACTCATGTTTTAAGAACTTAAATACATTGTTATAATGGATCTTAGATCACCACATAAGCATACCACTATTGTTTTCCATAAATAGAAGGTAACTGCTCAGGGAAATGCTAATAAGACTATATTAAAATCGAGCTCTATGCCTGAGGCTCTCTCTCTCTCTCTCTCTCTCTCTGCTGAAAAGATTATCAAGTGTTACAGGGGTCTTTAGAGAATGGCAGCAGAAATGAGGACTTTCTCCTTGATTAATGATAAGGACAGAAGGAGAACTGACACAGGGATCAAGTTCTCACAGTTGAGAGTCCCTGTGATCTAACGCAGTCGGCGGTTACTCAAGGCCAAGCTTTGAGAAACACTTCCCTTCCGCACCAGCTCTGCTTAGAACACACTTTGCTTACCCCAAACTGATCTCTTCCAAGGATTCCTTTTTCCCTGCAGCCTTCTCCACCTAAGTGCCTACTCTTCTGCACCCAGACTCCAGGGAGTGGAGCTGGAACACAGATTCGTCATCTCTGCTGTCCTCATTCCAACCTAACCTCCACCGACGTCCTATAAATTCTCCCCTCACCTGAGGCTCATGACTGAGGGGCCACCTTTCCTTGTCCCAATAATCCTGTCCCACTACGATGACTGTTCCCGCTTATTCATCAGAACATTGGCATCTGGCTCATCTTTTAATCCCAAATGAAGCCCTTAACAGGATGTTTCAATCTCCAAATGAATAATACACCCAATACTCTAACCTAGTAGTTCCTTTCCATCTCTAATCCCACTGACTTTTACTTTTAATCTACCTCATTCAACTTAACCACAGTCAAGCACCACACCCTGGAACTAATCCATATCAGATTCCATAAATCCCAATATCCTACACCCACAAATTTCCACCCTTGCGACTTTTTCCTGCCCCTAACCTCGCAAGAGTTTCAATGGAATCTCAGGGTCCCGTTCAGTCTCCCTACCCTTACATTTTCGCGCAATCAGCCTCTTCCCGTTTTTACCGGCTTCCCTGCTTATCCTAGAATCCGTGGCTGAAAACAAGAACTGTTCCATCGGGAGGGTCTTCTGCTCCACCATCCCATCGTCACTGAGCCCCTCCTCGGCAAAATCCGGCCCTCGATCATGAATGTGATTCTCCCTCTCTGCTCTTAGGCTGCCGGAGGAAATGGTCCGGCCATGTCTGTATCTTTATTAGAGCCGCATTGACACTGTGTGTCTCCGACTGTAGGAGGGCTGTCAGCACTGGTCATCTGCCCATCCACCGCCTTCAGCATGTATTCCAAAGTTTTGCCTCTTTCCTCAAGCCATCTAACCTCAACAACCCTCATCGTGCTGTGAGACTCACCCGTCAATTGGGAAGTTGAGGTGAGTAGGCACATAGGACTTCAGCAAGTGTAAACCTGTGACTACACCCATCCTCAACTCTGGTCTCAGAGATTCAGAAACCCTTTCTTGGAATCAAGGCCAAACTGTCCACATTGTTATTAATCCCAACCGCTATCACCTCCTTTAGAATAGCATTCCATCAATCATCCCAGAGCTTTTCAACCCTGCTGTAAATTAGGATCACCTCGGGAGCTATAAAAATTTTATGGATGTCTGAGCCCTACTACCAGACCAGCTGAGTGTGAGTTTATGTTTTTCTTAAGCAGCATCCTCCCCACCTCCCCCAGCCCAGGTGGTTCCAATAAGCAGCCACAGCTGAGAACCTCTGGTTCGTTCCTCACTCTCGTATGGTCAGCACGCTCCCTTCCCTGGCTTCCTGCCCCAAGCTTATAAATATTCTCAAGTCTGGTTTATTGAAAAGAACATCTTTCCTTGATGTTGAGACTTCAAGGCTTTAGTTCTTAAATCTCTTGAAAGAGTGGCCCCTACTTCTGATCCTACCAATCACAGCCTGGTGGTTTCCCATGTGTCCAAAGCTCTGAAAACGTAAGCAATCAACAGCCTCCACATCCCCATACTCAGGAGACACGTTTGTGTTCATCCTCCTGGGTCTCTGTGCCACATTTGCTGCTGTAACCTCCCCCCCCCCCCCCCTTGATGCTCTCTCTGCCCAGGGGCCTCTGTGGCTCCACTCTGCAGGGCAGAAAAAAGAATTCTTCAGAGGCGGGGATGATGACTTATTCATTTTTGCATCTTCAGGGCCTGGCACAAAGGTGCCCAATAAATGTTGGTATGAATAGAAAGAGAACCAGCATGGCTTCCTAAGGGGTCTCTACACTGGAAACCATGCAGGGACAGGTTGGACGATAACCAGGATAACGGTATCAACCAAACAGATAATTCAGAGACAGAAAAGGACACTAAAATAATTATACGGTGGTCTTGAAATATTTATTACCAAAGAATCAGTTTTAAATTATCACATAGCCCTATTGACAGGATAGATTAAATGTGATATACCCGTAAATCTGAATACTACTCAGCCAAAAAAGGAATGAAGTACTAACACATACTATGACACAGACAGACCTCAAAAACATTATCCTCGGTGAAAGAAGCCAGACAGAAGAGATGATATATGGCATGGGTTCACTTATATGAAATTTTCAGAAGTGGAAAATTTACGGAGACAAAAATGTAGATACCTGGCTGGGGGTATAAGTGGGCATGGGCAATCTTACGAGGGTGATGAAAATATGCCAAAAGTGGATGTAGTGATGACTGAACCACGCCGTAAATTTACTAAAAAAAAATGACTGAATTGTACATTTGAAATGGGTGAATTTTATGATATGTAAAATACACCCTAATAAAGCTCTTGAAATTAGGCAAACATATTTTTTTATATTTATAAAAGTTAGAACTGTTCTATCAAAAACTACTTTCAAAAATGAAATGATTTATTATCAAAATGACATATATCTAAGATATGTTATCTAAGATGACCACCACATCGAATGGGGAACCGATGTGAGCGGACGTGAACCGCAGAACGCCTCGCAGACCAACACCCCCTTCCAACCCAGAACTGGGCTGGTCTCCGGGATTAATGCAGCTCCAGGGCATGCATTAAGACTACCATGCCAGCCCAACACCCACAGTTTTTCCTTCACTTAAAAAGTAAACATCTATCATATACTAGGCACCATTCTAGCTGCTAAGGATATGAAGATGAGTAAGAAGGAGTCCTTGGTCTACAGAGGCTTGATAACTTGCAGGACAGAAGAGCCCTAAAACAAACGCAATCAGAGGCAAGATGTGCTGTGTTAGAAATATGTACTGAGCAGGTAGGGGTTTGAAGAGAGACCGAAATGTCAACTCTACCTATTCATCCAAGGGGATGTGACCCCAGAAGGACAAGAGGGGTCCCCAGATGTGACCCCAGAAGGACAAGGCACTTGTTAGGCATTGGGCATGTAAATCCCTGTCCCTGCAAAGTGAATAGATCTACCCTATGACCCAGCAATAGCACTGCTAGGAATTGACCCAAAGGATACAGGAGTGCTGACGCATAGGGGCACGTGTACCCCAATGTTTATAGCAGCACTCTCAACAATAGCCAAATGATGGAAAGAGCCTAAATGTCCATCAACTGATGAATGGATAAAGAAATCGTGGTTTATATACACAATGGAGTACTACTTGGCAATGAGAAAGAATGAAATATGGCCTTTTGTAGCAATGTGGGTGGAAGAGGAGCATGTTATGCTAAGTGAAATAAGTCATAAGAGAAAGACAGATATCATATGTTTTCACTCTAATGTGGATCCTGAGAAACTCAACAGAAGACCAGGGGGGAGGGGAAGGGGGGAAAAAGTTACAGAGAGGGAAGGAAGCAAACCATAAGAGACTCTTAAAAACTGAGAATAAACTGAGGGTTGAGTGGGGGGAGAGGGGGTGAGAGGGAGGGGAAAATGGGTGATGGGCATTGAGGCATCCTGTTGATGGGCATCCTGTTGGGATGAGGAGGGCACACTGGGTGTTGTATGGAAACCAATTTGACAATAAATTTCATATTAGAAAGAAAGAAAGAAAGAAAGAAAGAAAGAAAGAAAGAAAGAAAGAAAGAAAGAAAGAAAGAAAGAAAGAAAGAAAGAAAGAAAAAAAGAAAGAAGCCACACCCAAGTAAAGGACAAATTAATAGATCTTTACAAATGAGCCATTTGTTGACAAAAGAGAAGATTAAGGTGTTGAATGCATCTCATTTTCGTTTAAAGTTGCTATAGAAATATGTCAATTATATAGGCTAGAAAAGAGAAACTGACAGTGGGAAGTGGTTTGCTTAAGGTCGCACAGAAGGTGGCAAAGCCCAGAGCTGGGAACAGCCTCCAGATATTCTAACCCAGGTCTGAAGCTCTTTCAACTTGGTGAAAGTTCTTCTCCTTTTCATAATTTCAGATTAGGGCAACTGCATTTATGTTAAGTTTAAAACTATTTTAACTTTTTCTTCTCTCTTTTGCCAATAATTATAATTTTAAAAAATGCAGTGTCTTTTCAAAAGCTGGTAAGAAGAGAAAACGGAGTTGTGAGGCATCCCTTGTGATTTAAAAGAATTACAATTTTCTTTTCTGTAAGTTTCGATTTTTTATATAAAAGTTCTCATAAAACTGTCATCCCTACTGACTCTTAATTTAAAAAAAAATCAAATCAAAGGGAAAAGGACAGATTAGAGATAAAAACAAAACAAATTCAGCTCATGGAAAATACTCTTCATAAAATAAAATCCTCAGAAAGGTAAAAATTGCATTTGTTTGCTGAGAATGTTCCTCCCACAGTCAGAGCCTCACCAGTTGGGAATTTTAATCATACAAGATCACTCAGCGCCAAATCACCTACAGATAACAAGACACTGAAATTTTTACAGTACATTGAGAATCCAATTAAAGAAAAAACTAATCTTTTATTTATTTTTACCTTCCACTGACAAAGGCTTACTTCTTAGCATTACAATTGTGATTCATGCCATGCAAAGGCAATTAAAAAAAGCAAAAGTGGGAGCAGGCGTTCTCAGACACCGAAAACAAAGATCGGATGCTCGATATCATGCTAAGATTTCTTCCATCATCATTACAACAGCATGAAGTTTGCAGATGGCTTCCGCGGCCTCGCAGCAGGTAGCTGGGATTTTATAGGCTAGAATCCTTACCGTTGACAAGAATGCTAATTAGGCCAAAGTTGTCAGCACACTCTGCCCGCGGGGGGACTGAGTTTACAAACACCTCTGCAGTTTGTCAGTAATGCTTGTGACTGGATTTAGACAGTGTTAGGAATAATAACACATATCCCGATGAAACACTGGTCAGGTTGCCTACAATCCTCACGGCACCTAGGTGTCTGTTCCCCTAGGGAACACCCTGTGTCACCTAGGTGTGCCGCTGACACAAAATTGCTTCTCTTCCCAGAAGGACTTGCCATCCAAACCTGACAGGTTTACTTTTCCTTGACTTCAAGACCTTCTCGACCCTAGGAGGTCCACAGAGGAGCTTTGGAAATCCAGAAGGCACGTGCAAAATGAATATTTTTCTGAGAATAAGGTCCATAGGTATTTTGTTTGTCTTTCAGATTTTCAAAGGAGTCAACTGTCTCTCTCCTCTGGTGAGTTCAACCCCAATAATCCAACAAGTGGCCTGGTCCCTGAGTTACCCCAAGTAGCACAGAAGGAAATATGTACTCTCGCTATTCTGCGTTCTGTCTGTCCCCATCCACTGGATCATGAATCACCGATTGAACTGTTTCTTGTATAGCACCCAATGCAGGGACTGCCCTGTAATAGGTTCTCACTAAGTATTCGTTTGATTTAGCTGAAGTGAATTAATGGAAGAAGGAGTTATGCCATTATAGGTCATACAGCTATATAAAAACTGAGGCCCCAAACTGAACCATTAACCATGAAATGAGTGTAGTCGTCAGTCTAGGCTCCCCGACAATGGTGTGCACAGGCCCGGCATGTAGGGATGCTCTTCTGCCTCTGCCCCTCTGCTTCTTGCATGTGAAACATCTGGATAAAACGGAGCAAAATAATTCTTAAATCACATATGTGAGTTGAAACCAAGAAAGGGAAATTTCCAGCTATAAAAAGTCAAGAAGGAGTCAGTGTCCCAGAAGCGAGTAGGAGCCGAAGCCAAACAACTCACCCACCGGGCATGCCGTTAATGTCTGGGGTCCCGGCAGCTCTGTGGGGGTGGAGTCCAGACCACAGAACATAGGGACCTGGACTGTGCTCCTTGGCTACAACAGGATACGCAAGGACCAGAGAATTCTACCCTCCGTTTGGAGAAACAGCAAAAAAGCCTGCCATGTGCGTGGGGCCTGAGTAGCAGGGTTGCTCAAAGAAACAGGAGCCCCCTTGGCCTGGGATGGGATGGGTATTGGAGAACAGGAAAACCTGACCGAGAAATGATCATAAAAATGGATCCAGACCTAGTGAAAGCCCCTGGGGCCCTTTTAGAGACAAAAAAAATCACAGGCAATTTCTATGGGAGCACACAGGACTGTTCTGGAAAGCCACTCCACGGAACATGAGCTCACAGTCAATAAATTACAAAATGATAAAAACCTTTTAAATCACCTCTAGTGTTCACAGTGCTGTATAACCGGACATAGATACCTAAAATAGAAGCAAACCGGATCCACCGGCAAGTTTTTAAATGGTTTTCTAAACAACTCTTGGATCAAGTAATCATCAAAACCACAACTGCAGAAAATAACAAAATTAAACGACTACAAATGAAGACAGCTGGCCTCTAGGAATGCGTTGGTTTTGGTTTTGGTTTTGATGTTCTGTGTTCATCTTCCTACCCTTTTTCCACCCTTCCCAACACAGAATAAGAATTGGCAATTTTCTTGCTTAACAACACCGTTCTCTGTTTCCATTTCTCATGGTGCCGGTGATCAGGTACGAGACTTTTCTAATATTGTATGGGATTTGGGTTTGTATTTTGAAAGAAGTAACACAGAATAGGCCTCACTATTGCCATTTATCAGAAGCTACGTATGCCTCTTCTGGCTAGGAAAATTAGTGCTCTAAACATAGGAGTTTCCCAGGTTCTTTATACTGGGGCTTGACTCCTTAGGAACCTTGTGGGAAAAGATGATTGGCTGAGGTCAGGATTCTGTGTCTTGGCAGTTTTAGACAATGATATGATTAAATAGCCCCAAACTCACCCTCAGTGTTTAACAAAGTCTACACTCAAAGATATATGCAGGGTCAAATACATCTGTGCTGAGAGAGAATAAAATAAATACACAATCAACATAGAACACTATAAAAATGCAAGAAAACATGCCCATAGAAAGCCAAAAGGCTGATTGATTTTTTTTTATTAAAAAAAATTTTTTTTGAACGTTTATTTATTATTGAGAGACAGAGAGACACAGAGCATGAGCAGGGGAGGGGGTGAGAGATGGAGAGACACAGAATCTGAAGCAGGCTCTAGGCTCCAAGCTGTCAGCACAGAGCCCGACACAGGGCTCGAGCTCACAAACAGCGAGATCATGACCTGAGCCGAAGTTGGACGCTCAACTGACTGAGCCACCCAGGCGCCGCTGATTGAAAGATTTTTTTTAAAAAATAATAAACTAGGAAAAAGAAAAAAATGTACAGATTAATAAATTAGAGGTTTTTTTTAGGAGAAAACTTCAACATACCCTACAAACCTCTAGTTAGCATGAAAAAATGCAAATATATAATATTGGCTATGAGAAGGGAAGACACACAGATAAAGCCTAAAGAACTGTATGCTAACAGGCTAGGAAATTTGAGTGACGTGGCGCATTTCATAGGAAAATATGTTATAGAAATTAACTGGGACACCTAAATAGGCCAAAAAGCAAAGGAATCATCGAAGAAGCTGGAAATCACTGATTTATAATAAGTTCCAGGCCAAGACAGTTTCATGAGTGAATTAGAAAGAATCAGTATGCCAATTAATTAGTTCCAGAATATAGAGAAAAATAACTCAATATTAGAAAATCTAAAAAATTAACGATATCACCAAATCAAGGAGAAAAACCACAGGAGTCAATTATTATTAGTGTTGTTATTGTAACACTTGACAAAATTCAACATTTATTCCTGATTTAAAAAGAAAGACTGAAGAAAAATGGAATTGAGATAATTCCTCAAAATGGTAAAAGCATGCTTTTCACACCATTAGTTTGAACCATTAAGAATACTAAAGGCATTCCCAACAAAGCCCAAAATGACATAAAAGTATTCATTAACATCATCATTATTTAATATTATTTAAAAACTGAAGCTAAAACGAGAATAAAGGCAAACTTTTGAATATCAGAAATAAAAATTAATTATTCTTTGCAGAAGATACACCAACATACCTAGCAGACCCCAAACTAGTGGACTGAAAATATTATAATCCATGAGCATTCCATGAGATGGCCAGGTAAAAATTCAAGCAGCAATGACTCTCTTCGTTTAAGAAGGAACGTAAAAAGATCTCCTTCAAATTGCTGACAGATAAATTTTAAAAATTATATACAAATTTAACTGAAAATGCGTGAGACTAATAATAAAAAGAAGTACTAACTCCTATTTTTTCGGGAGAACTGACCTTGAAAAATGATTTTGAAAGCCCATCTTGAAGAATACATTTGTGAGAATAGCCGGGGACGTGAGGAATAGAAGACAAAGCGTAAAGGGGGCACCACCACCAGAGATAAATGCTACAGTATTATTCGGTGTGAAACAGGCAAATCCATGAAACAGAGAATCCAGAAGGAGACCCCAGCAGGTGATAACAGTGGCATTGCACATCGATAAAATAAGGGCCTAGTCCGTAGGTGCACAATTGGCTAGTTGTTTGCCTCCAGATCAAGCTCGCTCGACCCCATTCTCAGGCTTTCCACAAAAACAAATCCCAGCTGAACCAAAGATTTCTATTTTAAAGACTAGAAGAAAATATGGCTGAACAAAAACCAAGATCCAAATCAAAATACATAACCGAATATGCCAGGAATGGGGAAAATCTTTGTTAGCAATATTTAAAAAAACAACCACAAAAACAGAATTAACCATAAACGTGTATACTTTTTACTACAAGAAATTAAGAAAACTTAAAAATCCTACTGTGAATGAAATTAAAAATATAAACAATATACATGCAGGAAAAACTTTTACAAAGTATCAAGATCCACAGTTTTAATAACCCTAAAATATATTTTCTATAAATTAATAGGACAAAAGATGAACATCCAAATAGAGAAACAGGTGAAAATACAAAGGTAATTTATAAAAGAAGAAATACAAGGGGTGAGGGGCACCTGGGTCGCTCAGTCGGTTGGGCATCGGACTTCAGCTTGGGTCGTGATCTCATGGTTCGTGGGTTCAGGCCCCACGGGTTCAGGCTTTATGCTGACAGCTCAGAGCCTGGAGCCTGGTTCTTGGATTCTGTGTCTCCCTCTCTTTGCTCCCTCACTCGTGCTCTCTCTCCCTCTCACTCAAAAATAAATAAATGTTACAAAAATTAATTAAAAAATTAGAAATACAAGGGGTCAATAAATATGAAAAGATAAGACTCATGGTTAATCAAAAAATGCAGGTAAAATTATGTGTAATCACTTTCGGCTTATCCGACGTGCCAAGATACAAAAGTCTGACAATACTGAGTATTGGGTGGGCGGGGGGTGGGGTGGGGGGCGGGTGGTACATGGAGACAGGAGAACTCATCCATGCTGGTGGGAGTACAGTGACTTTACTGTAAGGCAATTTGGCTTATCATATCAATTAGCATTTTGTCTAATCTTTGATCCACTTAAAAGAATCAATCTGTAGAAGGCAACTGGTCATATATGCAGAGTTGTAGTGTTGTTAATAGTGTAAAAATCCCTAACAAACCATCTCCTCCCCCCATCCCTACACAAAATTGACAGACATGCATTAAACAGACTTTAGTCCAGAACATAAGGAACTTGGAAGTCCTCATTCCCACCCACAAAGCAAGAAAAAGTTGAACAAACTTAAGACCAACGACTCTTCTTAGATCCATCCGAAAACTGAGGTCACAGGGCAAGCAACATCCCCCCAAATTGGAGATGACAGGCAGATACAGAGAATCATAGTATCACAGAGAATCCTGGAGCAGAAGCCTACACACCAGAAATCTTGGTCGAAACCAGCGTGAAAACCTATAACGTAATTGAGAAGTTACTGGAAGCTTAGTGGGGACACGTTTGAGAGTTAAAAACTCCAAGGATACTCTTTCTTAGGGGGCCTCCTATGCTTTTGTGAGTTTTACATCCAGGAGCCCTAGCAAGTTTTCACACTGAAGATCAGAGGAAAATTCCACTGTCCCTCTGGCAGAGGGAGGGGGAAAGTGGGCAATTTCGAATAAGTCCAGAGCATTCCATTCTTGTTAACAAGGCCTGCCCTCAAGAGAAAGGTTTCACTAGAGACGAACCACCTGTTTGAAGTATGAATATTAAAGGTGTACCTGGTAGGTCTCAGATGGGAATGAGGAACATGTTACTGGAAATTGGAGGAAAAGCGATCCTCGTTATAAAGTGGCAGAGAACTTGGCTTAATCGGGCTCTGCAGTGGGGTGGGCGGGAGAACTTGTGAGTGATGAATCTGGATATTTGGCTGAGATGATTTCTAAGCAAAGTGTGCAAGGTGAGGGCTGGTTTCTCTTTGCTGCTTATAGCAAAATACAAGGGGAGAGACAGATAATGAAGAAAGAAGTGCCAAGCAAAAAGGAGCCTAGAACTTGAAGATTTGGAAGATTCTCGGCCCGTCCATGTTGCCACAAATGAGAAAGCATGATCTGGAGAGAACACCATAGGGGCAGCTGGATGACCACTGGCTGAAAGGAGTCGGCATGCAACTTATAGATCCAATCAACCATCTGAGGAGAAGCCTATTGGTTTAAAAAATAGCAAAAGGACAGGGCACCTGGGTGGCTCAGTCAGTTAAGTGTCAGACTTCAGCTCAGGTCATGATCTCGTGGTCTGTGAGTTCAAGCCCCGCGTCGGGCTCTGTGCTGACAGCTCAGAGCCTGGAGCCTGCTTCGGATTCTGTGTCTCCCTCTCTCTCTGCCCCTCCCCTGTTCGTACTCTCTCTCTCTCTCACTCTCAAAAATGAATAAATGTTAATTAAAAAATTTTTTTAAATAGCAAAAGGAGTAAAGTAAAAATCGTAACTCTAGAAACAATCTAAATGTTTTTAAATTGGAGATTGCTCTACCTGAACAACGGTGAAATCACACAGGTGAACACTATGTTGTCATTATAGAGTGTGATACGTGGTTATATTCATCAATAAAGGATCTCCTATCAGATCGTGTCATGCCGTAAAACTGCTCACTTTGGGGAGACAATCTTTTACAAAATTAATTCTCCATCAATCTATGTGCATATATCAGTAGAGAGCAATTGATTCTGGTTCCAGAAGAACCAGG
Source organism: Neofelis nebulosa (assembly GCF_028018385.1). Lineage (NCBI taxonomy): Eukaryota > Metazoa > Chordata > Mammalia > Carnivora > Felidae > Neofelis > Neofelis nebulosa. Next base: position 235,341,351 of record NC_080782.1, read on the forward strand.
CAGTGAAATGCTCAGGCAGTGGCCAGAGATGCCTGTCTTATATCACGGAATCCCCAACACCCAATCTGCACACAGTAATGGTACTCAAATAGACACTTCTGAAGTGAAAAATTAAAACCAATTCTTTTGTATAATTTTCTATGTTGTTTTGACTTTTTCTTTGAACATGAAATCATATTATCATTATTATTTAGACAAAATTTTTTAACATTTATTTATTTTTGAGAGACAGAGCACGAGCAGGGGAGGGGCAGAGAGAGAGGGAGACACAGAATCGGAAGCAGGCTCCAGGCTCTGAGCTGTCAGCACAGAGCCCGATGGGGGTGGGGGGGGGGGGGAGAGCTCCAACTCACCGGCTGTGAGATCCTGACCTGAGCCTGAGCCAAGTCAGACGCTTAACCTACTGAGCCACCCAGCTGGCCCCAAACCGTATTATCATTATAAAGGAACAGGGACTGAGAGCTATTTTCACTGCAGAAAAGTCAATCTACATACTTCAGGGCCAAACTCATGACTGGCTCCTGACACTGTTTGAAATTCAATGGATAACTGCTCGATTCTGTATTTTACCAATGAATGTAGGTCCGGTCCTAAGTAGCTTTTCTTTCAAGCAGCACCTCACAAAAATAATTGCCTATTACCTCTTTTCAGCATGCGCGGTACAGCGGTGGCAATGTTCCATTTCAACCTTTCAAGTGTCTTTTTCAGATGAGAATAACCTTCTGAAATGGGGATGATAAAATGGCCCATTTTTTTTCCTTCCAAAGCATTCAAAGGACTTGCTTTCCTTCTCTTCCTGTCAACCTCCAGGCGATATGGCAGATTTACCTCTCCCTTTCCAAATGATGGTGGAAATGTTTCCCTGGAAATGGCAACTTCGTAGAATGAAAGAGCTGAGATTAGATCACCACGAATACAAAATGTCTGTGGGCAAGTGAAAATACAAAGTCCCATTTCTCCCGGCATCAGGCATCATGCTTTGAATTATAGCTTGTCATGGCATCTCCAGCAGACAATTGCTGTTAACCATTAGCAGTCATAAAATTGTTTAGCTTTGTGCTCCAGACGATCAAATTTTTACAAAAATATCTATAATGACATCAATGTTGACTGCAATATTACCTGTTTTACTTCTGGGAAAATACACGTAGGGCGCATTTACTGGCTGGGTCCTAAGACGACAGTGGGGTCATATGTCACCGTCTCCGCTGGTGGCTTCATGTCTGTACCCTCTCAGGACCCTGCCTGGGCAAAGTCCACTGCTTATTCACCTGCTTCCCACCGCGCCAGGCTCAGGATGCTTCCAAATCACCAAAACCTTTTTAAAAAAAATTTTTTTTAACGTTTTATTTTATTTTTGAGACAGAGAGAGACAGAGCATGAACAGGGGAGGAGCAGAGAGAGAGGGAAACACAGAATCTGAAACAGGCTCCAGGCTCTGAGCTGTCAGCACAGAGCCCGACGCGGGGCTCGAACTCACAGACCGTGAGATCATGACCTGAGCTGAAGTCGGACGCTTAACCGACCAAGCCACCCAGGCGCCCCACCAAAACCTTTTTTAAAAAAGTGTTGAGGGGCGCCTGGGTGGCGCAGTCGGTCAAGCGTCCGACTTCAGCCAGGTCACGATCTCGCGGTCCGTGAGTTCGAGCCCCGCGTCAGGCTCTGGGCTGATGGCTCGGAGCCTGGAGCCTGTTTCCGATTCTGTGTCTCCCTCTCTCTCTGCCCCTCCCCCGTTCATGCTCTGTCTCTCTCTGTCCCAAAAATAAATAAAAAACATTAAAAAAAAAAATTTAAAAAAAAAAAAAAAAAAAAAAAAGTGTTGAAACCGAACTGCTCACCCCAGGCAATTGTTGAGCCATATCCCGATTGGAAAGAACAGAGTTAGAAAGAAAGGTTAAACCTTGCCAACCAACATAATCGAGCACATATTTCACGGGATATTTGTTAGCTCTGCTGCGAAACAATGTCAGAGTCTGCCCGGCCCAATGCCTTCATGTCCCTCTAGAAAGGAGCCTCTGAACCATTAGGGACATTCACTGTCAAATCCCTCCAGATTCAGTTGAACAACAATGTTAATAGGAATAGGAGGGGCGCCTGGGTGGCTCAGTCGGTCGAGCGTCCGACTTCGGATCAGGTCACGATCTCGCGGTCCGTGAGTTCGAGCCCCGCGTCAGGCTCTGGGCTGATGGCTCAGAGCCTGGAGCCTGCTTCCGATTCTGTGTCTCCCTCTCTCTCTGCCCCTCCCCCGTTCATGCTCTGTCTCTCTCTGTCTCAAAAATAAATAAATGTTAAGAAATTTTTTTTAAAAAAAAGGAATAAGAACAAAAAGGAATTCTAAATTCAAACACTTTAACTCTTGTGAGGAATGCTGTACTCCCACAACATGTAGTGTGGACATTTCTCTTGGAATAGTTAATGCCGCATGTTATTAAAAAAAAAAAAATTAGCTACTTGAAAGAAAGCAGACAGTCATTATTCTGATTAATTCTAGTCCTGGTAATGTGTGGGAAACCCAGGCAGTACTCACTCCCTTTTGCCTCCCAGAGTTGTTATCTATTGAGGTAAAATTGAGCAAAACATTAACAGAACTGTTCAGTTAATTCAGGTAAAAAGCAATTCACTTGCAGCCATCAACCACCGACCCTTGAACTTTTTCTGCTTTGACTATCTGGTCATAGCAGGGCTTTGCATGAATGGTACAGGTCAAAACTACTTTCTACTAAACAAATTAGGCACCTGTAGTGTCCTGAAATGGGACACTACACTAAGTTCTGGTCTCAATTATTTTCCTTATCAGCTGCTTATTTTTAAGGAGCCCTCAGGTTCCTTCCAGCTCCAACATTCTTGGAGTCTATGATCATACAATACTAAGGTTCCAAACAAACACCTGCAAGTCAAACCAGCCCAACAGACACATTCTGTTTGGCCCACACATTGTTTTTGGAGATCATGGAATTAATTAGCAATATTCAAAATTGAGGGATTTCACCCCAAAGCTGAATTTCTGGCTTTTAAAAAAATGTTTATTTATTTTTTGAAAGAGACAGAGTACAAGCGGGGTAGGGGTGCAGAGAGAGGAGACACAGAATCTGAAGCAGGTTCCAGGTTCTGAGCTGTCAGCACAGAGCCCGACGCGGGGCTTGAACTCATCAACGGGGCGATCGTGACCTGGGCTACAAGCTGGATGCTCAACCGACTGAGCCACCTAGACGCCCCAGACTTGCATCTGAACAGGCACTGCCTCTTCAGTTTGCCACAGTGCCACTCTTCTCTACTGTCCACACAAATCAAAGGTCAAAGTTAGGTGACATCCGTCATCAAGCTATGATGTTTCTCTTACCCTTGAATGAAAAGAAAATGAAATATTTCCTGTATCCATATTAAAAGCAGGGAAACGAAAGGTTCAGAGAGCTGAATGTGTCATAAAAAATGTGAGAAAGGAATATTCTTCACTTCCACATAGAAATATGGTAGGTGTTTACTATGCACATAAGCATGTCTGCACCGTAAGAACACAACATAAGCTGCCACTCTGAAATAAACCACAATAAATGCTGGCATAAGGAAAGATTTGTGATGAAAACTTAATAGAATGAGAAAAAGAACTGTTTTATTTCTTTCTATTAGAAACCATGAGGTCTGTTTCTGAATGTGAACAAAATAGCTACTACAACTGTGAAGTGATGGATTAAGTGAAAACGTGGCTGGGCATTCAACCTCTTAGGGATGGTGAGATTACAAAAATATGGATTGAATGTAGCTATAATTATGTATCCTGAACAGATAGAAATAAGTGTAAATATAAGTGGAATGTGAAACAGTTGTTCAGGGTATTAAAGAATTAATGGGAAACTTACAGGACAAGTTGCATGAAAAAGATAAATCATTATTTGTGACATTTTCTAGTGCTGCTGATGAGAGCATCAGCAGCTACATTTATCTGTGGGATGAAGGGTGCTTTGATGTGATTGGACTGTTGGGCATGGTACTCGTGAAATATTAACAGGAAATTATTTACTTTTCTGGGTTGAAAAAAGTTTTTAACTGTTTTGGGTTTTGTTTTCTTAGAAGTTTAGTGTAGTAAAGCACGTTTAAAGACAGTCCTTCTGTGGATGGTAATTTCATACATTATAAAACATAACATATTTTAAAAATATTTATTTACTTATTTTGAGAGAGAGAGAGCAAGAGAGAGAGAGAGAGAGAGAGCATGTGCACAAGCAGGGGAGGGGCAGAGAGAGAAAGAGAGAGAGAGAAAGAGACACACACAGAAAGAGAGAGAGAGAGAGAGAGAGAGAGAGGGAATCCCAAGCAGGCTCCATACTGTCAGCACAGAGCTAGATACGGGGCTCAATATCACGAACTGGGAGATACGACCTGAGCCAAAATCAAGAGTCAGATGCTTAACCGACTGAGCCACCCAGGTGCCCTAACATTTAATAATATTTTTAAGAACAATTTAAGTCAGTTCATTGACTCATTCACCAAGAAAGGCTTTGCACTAGAAAGTTAAAAACAGAACATAATAAAATTATAAATTGGAAACACTTCTATGGCTTGAACCACAGCAATTCAATGTTCGGCTGGATGAACTGGACATAGGACATGGTATTTAACTATATAAAGTCAGGTGGTAGCGCTGGAGAATTTTTTTCAGTGTTGAAAAGAATAAATTTGCTTTTATCGTGCACGTAAAATTGTGAAGGTAAAAAAGTAGATCAAAGACTTGGCATTCTTGGTGATGCGGTAATCCATCTAAATACTTTGATACTCTTCTGCTTAGATATTCACAAGCAGTACATGGATATAGGAACTGATTGGTAAAGTCATCTGGTATGAATGATTCAGTGCACTTTCCTATTTGGAAATCAGTCCCCAGAAATGAAAATGAGGGCCTGAACTCTAGACCCCAAATTAGGAAGTTGAAAACAATTCCTCCAAATCATTGCCTGATTTCACAGTTTATGAGAACAAATTACCAATGTTTAATTGATATTTTTCATTATCATATGTATTCAGTATGCTTCTGCCTTCACACTGAAAATACCAACAACCGACACAAAATCTACAAAATGCAAAATTTAGCTTCTTGAAGCATCAGAGAGCAACCAAAGCAGCTAGCATTTGAGCAGCCACCATACCAGCATGAAGAAAAACATACTAAGATGTGAGCTTGACCTTCCCTGCTCCTTTTCCCTCTGGGAGACTTTGCTGATTTGCAGCACAGGAGACTGAGGCAGGGCACAAAGCAGCAACCTAAGCTTCCAAGCCTCACAAAGTGATATTATCTGATTTTTTTTTTCCTCTCTGTTTTCAGTTATTTGGTCCTCTCTTTTGGACTGCCTGGTAATTTTTAAATCTAATGCCACTTTTTGTGTATGAGACATTTTAGAGGCTCTAGATATTGTTGTCATCAAGAAAGGATCTAGTTTTTACCTGGCTGCTAGTAAGAGCATGGGCAGATAAATGGTTGGATTTAGACTTTACATAAATAAAGAAGAAATGACCATTGATGAAAATGAATCACCTCTGCAGAAGTGTTTCATAAAGGATTGTGGTCAGTGAAGTATAGTTGGATTAAATAACCTTTGAGATTCCCTTACAAAAAAGATTTTGAGTTTTTGAGGCAAAGAAACTAATATGCTAAAATGAGACAGAGTCCAACCCAAACATCCAAATTCAACTCTAGGTTTAATGTTTCTAAAGCAACAGATTCATCTGAATCTCTGTTGTTAGCCATTACGTAGCCGTTTCAGAAAAGTCAAGGGGAAGACAAACTGCATTTAATATAGTACATATTAAAAGTATGCTTGATCTTGGACCAGAGTAAAGTGGATCAAGAAGACAGGCTGTTCTAAATAATGGCCAAGAAGAGAATGAAGGAAAATGTTGAGAATAAAGCACTTTACAACAAAAAAATGGATGGCTTGAATGCAGAAATGACATGAAAGCTAGAGGTCAAGACAGATTAAAGCCAATAGCCAAGGTGGAACTGCAGACAGAACCAGGAATCACTGCCAAAATCTAAAGGTCAAATCAAGGGGTGCCTGGGTGGCTCAGTCAGTTGAACATCTGGCTTCGGCTCAGGTCATGATCTCATGGTTTGTGAGTTCGAGCCCTGTGTCGGGCTCTGTGCTGACACCTCAGAGCTTGGAGCCTGTTTCAGATTGTGTGTCTCCCTCTCTCTCTGTTCCTCCCCTGCTCATGCTCTGTCTCTGTCTCTGTCTCTCTCTCAAAAATAAATAAACATAAAAAAAATTTAAAGGTCAAATCAAGTGATGCATCAAAGGCAGGAGAACCAATAGACATCAAACCGCAGAACCAAGGCACCTGTCTAGGGAACCTTAAAAATGACCACAGCCTGCCTTCGCCAAGAAGCCCCTTTATGTTCACATCATGGCAGGACCCACCAGGACCTCCCAAGAGTACAGGCACTCTAGAAGCTGGAGGCAGTGTGGTGGCTTACAGCCCTCATATCTTCACAGTTTGGATGCTGTCATGTCCATGTTTCTCAAGCCATTGTACAAGGGCTCACAGGCTCATACTGTAATGAGACAGTGAGCCTGAACCTGTGCATTTTCCAAATCCACAAGAAGGAAGGCAAGGTGCTTATTTAAAACTTGTATGACATATTATCCTATATACATTTCTGTGTCCACATAATGGCATAAGTGAAATGGTTTTTTTCTTTTTTTCCTGTTTCTATGTGTCTGCTTCTCTCTTTTTGGCTTCCCTTGTCCCCTTCTCTCCCTGTACCCCTTCTACTGCAGGTAACCTGGTGAGTTACCTAGCTCCTCGTGCAGACGTCATTATTTATAAAACGTATAGAAACACATAGGGTTATTCTGTCGTTGGCTGTTTTATAAATATAGGCTCTTAAATGCACTTTACTCATAGATAGCTCTTCAAGTCATTTGGTAGAGTTCTAATTCATTCTCTTTAGTGGCTCACAACTCCCATGATGAAGTGGCTCCATGATTTATAATGTATTCTTCCACTTCTCTGTTGAATGGAATTCATTAGTCCAATTTTTGCCATGACATATGGTCATAAATATCATTATACATATATCTTATGTACTGATGTTTTTACTTCTATGAGCCAAATTGCCAGGAGTAAGATTGCTGGGGGAAAGGGTACATATATTTTCCATGTTAACAGCTATTGCCAAATTGCCGACCAGAAAGGCTGTAACAGTTTACAAAGGTAGCAGTACAATTCTATTAATCTAAAACTGGATTTATTTTGGAATCAAATGCAAAATTGACATTATTTTTCGGAAAACATAGAAGCCTTCAATGAACCATGGCATGGGACTTGGAGCCACCCGCACCACGGTATTCCCCAGGGAGTAGGTTTTCTCTTCCCTGACGAGTTTGAGAAGTCCCAGATTACACGATCAAAACCACACTTTAACCGGCAGGAGTTGTACTTAAGTCTGGTTCTGGTGGAGTGTACGACAGAAAAGCCTGACACCATTCCCTTCCAAGGATAAAATAACTTCTCTCTCGGAGATATTAAAGTAATAGCAGCCCTGCCTGTCATTTTATCCTCCTGTTTTTCACAGAAGGGAAGAATCTTGTGCCCACGTAGCACAAGAGAGTCCTCAAATTCTCCTGAGCATGATGGAGAGGAAGCTGTCGAGAAACAACTTCAGGATTGGACACTTAGTTCCTCTGTGGCTAGAAGAGAAGTCAAAAAGCTCAGGTCTCTTGCTGCAGCTCCAGGAAACAGGGCCACAGGTCACCTGTCCCTAACAGTACAGATATATCCACTGTGAAAAGGAGACAGTCAACAGACATTCAACCCCCCCCCAACCGTCAGCAGATCTCTCTCACCGTTTCATGACGTAATGGGGATTTTTCTACTTGGGACGGAGCCACCTCTGTTACCTCCAGATTAGGGTCTGAGGCACAAGTGAGGAGGAAAGAGGACTCAGGAATCCTGCTATCGTTCTAAAACCTGTAAGTTCTCTCCTTGAAAGCATTCTAAGATCCAACATCATCTATACAATGCCTTAGTTTTACCATTTAGGTAAACCTTTAAAAGTCACAACACTTAAAAAAATAATAAAAGTCACAAAGCTTATCTGTGTGGTTGTTGATTATCTCCATATAGTCAAATGACTTTCTTAGGCTATTCAAAGTCATAGAGAAATCCCTTTTCCTCAGCAAAGGTTTTGATATCAAAGAGGCTTCAGGTGTAAATAAAGGCAATTCAAGTTTTTAAGAATTTGCTTCCGCATTCTATGACCCCTGAGGATCCCTACTGGATTCTACAGTCTTGAAAGAAGCTTTGGAGAAAAAAATAATTAATGTTTATTTCAGCCTTAAAATTTAAGGACATTAAAGAAAAAGAATGTAGATCCTGTTTGGGGAATTCAAATGGAGCTTCCTTGAAGTTATCAAGCGATGGTGGCCTTCAACAGTGTGTCCAGTGCTCAGAATTCGTCATATAAAAAAGCTTTGATATTTTAATATTTAAAACCTAATGCTGTCATCTTCTCTCTGTGGCATAAATGAGAACATGAAAAACCACTTAAGAAGTTTAGCGGTTACATTCAGCCATAACGTCAAATATTATTCGGCAGAACCCGTAATGAATTATCTCCAAGTACTTCTCATCTTTTAAACGTGCAACTTTTTATTTGAGCTAAAAATGAACAGAAATCTGAAAGATCTGTGAAGAATCTGTAATGTTATCTTTTTAATCTGAGAGGGACTGTTTCATTACCATTTTCTGAGATAGCATGACATGATGATGGAGACACAGGCTAATATTAACTCGGCAAAACACTGGAAAAGTACAGCCAGCAATAACCTAAGACTTACTATGGCATTCGGGGAGACACAACCTTAATTCTAAAGGACATACCAATTCCAGGTTGATTTCTATTGTTACACTAGAATCGTGGAGTGATAAATACAGAGAGTTTATTAAAGAGAAGAACAATTTCTTATTTACTCAGACTGTTCATGTGCTGTTAAAAACAATTACCCAGAATATAGGACATCCCAGATATTAATTATTCTTCATTATAAATGTTATATTATCATTCTTGTTCCAAAAGGTAAACCAGGTATTTTAGCCATAGGAAGTATTCTCTCAATCGGCAAATGAACACAGTGATAATTTATGACCAGCACAGCAGTTGGACTTTTCTGACATCACCTTACCTAAACTGGTAAAAACATTTTGATGCTAATTTGGTAAGACAAGAGAACTAAAGAGAATTCATTTCAGTTATTTAAATCCTGTCACTGATGTCCGTGCCTTATGGCCCAGATAAACTATTCAGATGTCTCTTTCTAATCATGTTTCCTGAATTAATCTTTCAGCTGGTGGATCATGATATGATTCACTGAAAGAATGCCACCCTCAATTCTATGCTCATAAAGACAGACGGGAGCAGGGGTTGAAAGGTACAAAACTGTACTGTTGTGATAGACAAATGTTAGGATAACACCACACAACTTTGAAAATTATTATTATTTTTTAAAATCAGGTCTGAGGACTAGTCAAGAAGGCAAAATATGATCACAGTTTGATGTATATCCTCTGCTCCAAACATATGCCAATGGCAGATTGCAAATAGAATAAATAAATAGAAGTAACAGTGGTCCATCAGAGGAGAATCTGGCCTTGTAAAGAACGCGGAACAAACCTGCTGCTCACTGGAGACCTAGAGAAGTTGGAGGAAGCAGTATCATGGCACAGGGGCCCATGTCACCCGTGCAAACCTTGTTCTACACTGGAGAATCCAGAGTTTGGCAGACACAACCATAAAGGGGGAAGGCAAACACGGTAGAAAAAAGTAAAACCACAGCAAAAACTAAATGAGTTGTAAACCAAAGCTGCAAAACATAGTAACACATTTGACGCTAAGAAAGACAGCCGATCAAATCTACATGAATTTACTGTGAACGAATTCATTTTATGGTCTAGTCTGACAAAGATTTAAAATGAGTACGTTCAAGGGCACCTGGGTGGCCCAGTTGGTTGAGTGTCTGACTTTTGCTCAGGTTGTGATCTCGTGGTTTGTGGGTTCTATCTCCACATTGGGCTCTCTACTATCAGTCCAGAACCCACTTTGGATCCTCTATCCCCCCCTCTCTGCCCCTCCCCCATCTATGCTCACTCTCTCTCTCTCTCAAAAATAAACATTAAAAAAATAATAGGGGCACCTGGGTGGCTCAGTTGGTTAAGTGTCTGACTTTGGCTCAGGTCATGATCTCGCAGTTCGTGGGTTTGAGCCCCACTTCGGGCTCTGTGCTGACAGCTCAGAGTCTAAAGCCTGCTTTGGATTCTGTGTCTCCCTCTCTCTCTCTTCCTCCCCCATTCATGCTCTGTCTCTCTCTGTCTCTTAAAAATAAATAAAAGTTTAAAAAAATTAAAAAAAATAAAATGAGTATGTTCAGAGAAATAAGTTAAAGCATATCCATTAAAAAAATAAACAATAACAAGACATCATGGACTAAAAGGAGGCAAAAATGAAACAACATATGGATACAGAAGAGAATTAACTGGAATTTTTAGAAATGGAAAATTTATTCATTTAGATAAATAAATCCAGTACAGGTGGGATTAACTCTAGTCTGGACAGTGGAAGTGAGATCTGGTGAATTAGAAGAGTTCTGAGGAATTCACCACAGTGAAAAAGACAAAGAGGTAATGAGAATAGTTAAGCAACCTGAAAGAGATGAGACATAGGAGAAATATTTGAAGAAATAGCAGCTGGGAAATTTTAAGTCACCCTAGACTAAATCATATAAAGGATCTGAAGGATCTTTTTGAAGTGAATTACAAAATGCTACTGAGAGACACCAAAGTATATTTGAATATAGGAAACGATATACCATATTCATGGAAAAGAAACTTAATACCATAAATACCAGGTGTCCCAAATCATTCTATTAACTGGAAGAATAATTGTGATAAAAATCCTAATAGTTTTATTGTTTAGCTGAACAAGTTAATCCTGGAAATCACGAAACAAACAAAGATCTAAGCACAGGCAAATGATAGTCAAGAAAAAAGAGTGAAAGAAATTTCCTTGCCATCTCTCAAAACTTAGTGTAGAGCTATAGTAATTAAGAGAGTGTGGTATTAGACACAGACAAACAGAATGCAGCCAGGTAGAGGCTCAGAAACAATCCTACACACATGTAAAAAGCAATGACATGGTGGTGAACCATGGGCATGTGAAAAGAGAGACTACTTAATAAATTGTTCCTGGACCACTGGCTATTTCTAAAAAGGAAAAGGAACGAGACCTCTGCCTCACCAATTGATAAGTTGCAGGAGAAATAAAAACTATAATATGAAAAGTGAAACTTCAAACTTTATAGAAAAACATACTGGGAAAAAAAAAAAGCATGCATGGCCAGAGAAGAATTTCTTTTTTTTTTTTTTTTTTTTAATTTTTTTTTTTAACATTTATTTATTTTTGAGACAGAGAGAGACAGAGCATGAACAGGGGAGGGTCAGAGAGAGGGAGACACAGAATCGGAAACAGGCTCCAGGCTCTGAGCTGTCAGCACAGAGCCTGACACGGGGCTCGAACTCACGGACTGCGAGATCACGACCTGAGCCGAAGTCGGCCGCTTAACCGACTGAGCCACCCAGGCGCCCCCAGAGAAGAATTTCTAAAGAAACACAAAAAGCACACGCCACAAAGGAAAAGATTGATAAATTTGATTAAAATTAAAATTAAAAACTTCTATCCAAAAAGACACCATAAATACATTTAAAACATATTTGATATCCATACAACCAACATAGGATTAGCAATCAGAATATATAAAGAAGCCTAAAGTGAGAAAGAAAAAGACAAAACCTGAATAGAAAAATGGGAAGCATACAAATTATCAATTTATAGAAGAAATCCCAATCACAAAAACTATATATGAAAAAGATGCTCACACAGAGTAATAACCAGAAAAATGAAAATTGAAACAAGATACTATTTGCCCTCAGCTGGCAAAAACAGAAAAATCTAACAGTAGCAACTATCGGCAAAAATGGGGAACAAACTGCTTATCCAGTGCTAGGAAATGTCAACGGACTGGAACGTCCCTTTGAACGGCATTTGGCCATAGCTGGTTGAAAGAAGACCTATGTATGTATCCCCCTACTGATCTAGAGATTGTATCCTTTTTTTCTTAACAAGTGGTTCTCATCTGAACCATGAAACAGAAAATAATTTGCAGGATTATTTTCTCAAATCTCCCAAGGATGCTGCATAACTAGCACCATTATTTTTTTTTAATTTTTTTAATGTTTGTTTATTTTTGAGAGAGAGAGAGAGAGAGAGAGAGAGAGAGTGCAAGGGAGGGGCAGAGAGAGAGGGAGACACAGACTCCGAAGCAGGCTCCAGGCTCTGAGCTGTCAGCACAGAGCCCGACACGGGGCTCGAACACACTGTGAGATCACGACCTGAGCCGAAGTCAGATGCGTAACCGACTGAACCACCCAGGCGTCCTTAACTAGCACCATTCTTGATGCACAAGTGAGAAGCTAATTCATACATATAATGGGTGACATGGGGCATTAAGACTAATTCTCCAGGAAACCCTGGGTAAAGACAGGCTTTGAAGGATGCTCACATCGCCCTTGCTGGAAACAGTCTACGTGAAATCAACTATGTGTCCATCAGCAGGAGAATGGATATACATCTTGTAGTGTACATCAGGAAATGTGCAATAGTCATCAGGAAAAATTCAAGCTCTATACGGATATGGACAAAATAATAGAGAAATTTTTAAAAGCAAGTTACGAAAATTACATTTAGTCTGATACTGTTGGTGTAAAAGTTTGAGGTATGTTAAAAATATATACATTTTAAGAATAGGTACAGATAAGTGTAGCAAAATATAAAACACATGTGAGGGAATGATAAGCAGCAAATTCACGATGGGAGAGACTGGGGCTGACGAGACTTTCACAGGAAAGTTGAGCTGAACTAAAATGTTTCATCTCCTTAAAAATCAAATTATGGAAAATATTAATACCTCCTCAACTGTTTCAGTTGGAACATGGGTGTTTGTATTATTTTCTATACTTTTCTGCATGTTGAAGACAGCTCTTACTTCACGGGCTGGGGCGGGGGGTGGGGGTGGGAACAGACTGTAAAGAAATCCACAAGACATTCACATCCAGAAAATTCACATTTTCTGGTCTGTAACAGCACAGTAGTTTGGTTTGTGTCATGTCACCTTGATTATTTTGACAGCCTCTAGGATTCTGTGCTTGTACCTCTCAAATTCATCTTCCTCCCTTCCTTGCGGCCAGAGTGATCTCTTTAAAATGTAACTCTGCTCACACAGGTCGGCCTGTAGAGGCACCACCATCAGGATCCACGGCAAGCATGCAGGCCTTGGATACAGCCCAGGAATCCTTGTCCAGCCTGATCTCCAAGGTTCCCCCTCATGTGAAGCTCCCAAAATGTCAATTTCTCTTAGTGCCTTTGAACACATCACACTGTCGTGCTATTGTCCTTTTTGCTTTAGGCTGTTTCCCCTCCTGAAACATGGCTCAGACTTTGCCTTCACAAGGATGAACTGCTTGACTGGTTCAGGCTGGGTTGGGTGCCCTCCTCCAGCCTCCATGGAGCCTTCGACATTCCTGTATGTTGGAATTTTCCACCGTAAGTGTCTTTCAACACCAATCTGAAGGACTCTGACTTACTGGCTACTGTAAAGTCTTGAGACTTTCTACAATGCCTGGCCCAGAATTGGGCCATTCAACTGAATTATCCATTCGACTGAACTGAATGGTATTAATAGAATTTCCATAGTTAGAATGCTGGAAATGATCCCTTTCCAATGTTCCTAAAATTGACTCAGTCTCCCGAAAGAGCTAATCCTGGAAGAAAATGCGGAACGTGTTGTCTGATTACATCCTCTCTTCCAGCTCTTCCCGGTGGCTCTTTCCACCCCTTCCCCTCACCCCTGGTGTGCCCAACTGCTATTCTCTTACCTTTCAGCTTACCATACCTCCTTTCATTCACTCTGGGCCTAACATAATAAACTTAAACTGCAGAGTGCTGTTCCCAGACATACTGTAGGCAGCTTGACTATGGCCACAGAGATAATGCACCAGTTTGGGTTTAAAAAGAAAAGACTGAAATGTCAAGTGATGCGTGGGAAATGTGACACGCTTAGCATTTTTACCTAGCAGGTTTCATACCCTGAACAGTCACACACCTATTATTCTGTCTACTTACTAACCCAGACCTTTTCCAAAACAAACATCTCACTAAATCTCCAACGTCTCAGAAAATCGGACCAAAATATTTAAGACCGAGATGAAGTTTATGAGCACACACACAAACTGTAATTACTTAATTTGACTGATTTACTACTCAGGAAACTTCGCCCAAGTACCACCAATGCTATAATAAAATATTTCGGCACAAAGCAAATTTGAGATTTATGGCATCCTTACGGACTTCTTTGCTATTAACATCTCCTTCCAGCTTATTTACCACTTGGGAAATAACTCGCTGCATTATACGCACCACCCCACTGACAAATACGTTTTTACAGGTTGCATGAAACATCTTATTCTCATTGTACTGGGGACTTCACTACGTTAAAGGAGAAGATGTAGAAATCGATGATTATGTAATTTTGTAGTCATTGCCAGCTAGTAAACAACCATAGCCATTCAGAAAACTCAGAGAAGGCACTCAGGGAAAATATACCCTGGGGTATTTATCTTTCTTTCTAGGTCTGAATATGAAGGCTCTTGTGAGCAGGGAATGATGGGTTGACAATTAGCTCCATCTCCAGAATTTCCCAGGACTGTCATCTGGTGAGAAGTATGGGGGTTCAATGCCAGCTTGGTCCAGCTGTGGCCTCTTGGGCATAGCAGCCCAGGCACCCCATAACCCCAGCTCATCATTTGTACTTTGGGTAGCCCACCCTCACAAGCACTGCAGAAGAGCTTCCAGAAGCATAGAGAACACAAACATAGATCCTAGCTGCCAAGATATCAAAATCTCAGTTATGCTGGTACCCAGGGGGACAGTCTTTAATTATCACCTTTCTACCTTAACAACTACTGCTCATCACTGTTTGTATACCTGTAATTCTCTTCCTTCCTAAATCAGAGTTCCCTGTGAGCCAATCATGCAAAAAGAGAAAGAAAGAAAGAAAGAAAGAAAGAAAGAAAGAAAGAAAGAAAGAGAAAGAAAGAGGAAGAAAATGAGGAAGAAAGAAAGGAAGAAAGAAAGAGAAAGAAAGAAAGAAAGAAAGAAAAGAAAGAAAGTAAGAAAGAAAGAAAGAAAGAGGAAGAAAGAAAGGAAGGAAGGAAGGAAGGAAGGAAGGAAGGAAGGAAGGAAGAAAGAAAGAAAGAAAGAAAGAAAGAAAGAAAGAAAAGAACAAAAGAAAGAAAGAAAGAAAGAAAGAGAAAAAGAAAGAAAGAAAGAAAGAGGAAGAAAAAGAGGAAGAAAGAAAGGAAGAAAGAAAGAAAGAAAAGAAAGAAAGAAAGTAAGAAAGAAAGAAAGAAAGAAAGAGGAAGAAAGAAAGGAAGAAAGAAAGAGAAAGAAAGAAAGAAAGAAAGAAAAGAAAGAACAAAAGAAAGAAAGAAAGAAAGAAAAAGAGAAAAAGAAAGAAAGAAAGAAAGAAAGAAAGAAAGAAAGAAAGAAAGAAAGAAAGAAAGAAAAAGAGGAAGAAAGAAAGGAAGAAAGAGGGGCGCCTGGGTGGCGCGGTTGGTTAAGCGTCCGACTTCAGCCAGGTCACGATCTCGCGGTCCGTGAGTTCGAGCCCCGCGTCGGGCTCTGGGCTGATGGCTCGGAGCCTGGAGCCTGTTTCCAATTCTGTGTCTCCCTCTCTCACTGCCCCTCCCCCGTTCATGCTCTGTCTCTCTCTGTCCCAAAAATAAGTAAAAAACGTTGAAAAAAATTAAAAAAAAAAAAAAAGAAAGGAAGAAAGAAAGAAAGAGGAAGAAAGAAAGGAAGAAAGAACAAAAGAAAGAAAGAAAGAAAGAGGAAGAAAGAAAGGAAGGAAGAAAGGGAGGAAGAAAGAGAGGCACATTTATATATTGGAAATGCTAGCAGCAGCTATGTAATGTAAAGCCACCAAGGCACTGAGATTCTTCGGACATTTTCCCATTTTCTATAGCTTATAGTTGTCTAAACAGTTGCCCACAAACTCCAACTGGATTTCTCAAGTCCCTACAACAGCATGGCTAATAAAGAACATAACGAGGGCAAGCTGAAGCAGTCTAAAATTCTGCAAGGCACATCCTTCACAGGTCACGCCTGGGACCGCACCCTTCTGGGCTTCCCCACATCCAGCTGTATGGTAACCGTAGGGCACGGGATTCCCAGGCAGCTCTGCATCAATAAGCACACCTACGTTGGTAGGCTGGCAGCAAGGTACTGATCATTTGAATGTGGTTGTTCTTATTAAAAGGGAAAAATGCAGAATGACCCAAGTCCACTACGGTGATGATGCAGGTCACAGTAAATGCCCACAAGGCCAACCAGTAGTCAAGGTTTCGCAGTCCAGAAATGCCTGGAAAGCAGCCCTTTGTTGACCGATTGCCACAATACGGTCACCCTGGAATGACGATACGCTAAGTCATACACCTGAAATGCTCTGGACTAAGAATGACAGCGTGGAGGCAATCAGGTAAAAACGCGAAAGCAAGACATTTCTCCCCAGGCGACACCGAACTGCTGCACCAGAAGCTACAGCAGTGCCGTTCCCTGTGCTCAGCTGCGCCTACCACCCACAGGCCCCTGAGCTCTCCCGGGAGTCACGGCCGGCCGTGGCCACAGTGAGGCCAAACCAAGTTCAAGACAGGCAGGTTCCCCAACCAACTCTTTGGCACAGGGCTGGGCAAGGGCGGGAGAGCAAGTGGAGCACGGATTCTGGAACTGGGTGAGCTCCATTTGAATCCCAGCTCCACGGCTTCCTAGCTCGATACACCCAACAGGTTACTTTCGCTTTCTTGGCCTCAGGTTTTCCATCCGATTAATGGGGTTCAATAGTGTGTAACCTCTGGGTGGCAGAGGGACTGAATGAATATGTGAAAAGCACTGGGTATTATAAGTGCCATATAAATGTCAGCTACCACTAGGTTCTTTTTCTTCTTACTAGAGCATATGAGAGAAGAGAAAATGGGTAGACCCTCTGAGGTCTTGGCACCGAAGAAACTTTCTCCTCCCCGCTCCATAAGCCTGACCGCCTAGGGTCCACTTCCGCTGTGAAATGGAGCTTCCCAACTTAACTCAAAGGGCAATGAATTACGGCTTAAGTAAAAAAAAAAGAAGCAAAAAGACACGTGGTTGGGCTACATAAAAGAGCAAAAGGTTAGTAAAAAATTGGCAAGTTAAATAATTAGAGGTGAAATATCTCTTTTTCTTTTCTTTTCTTTTTTCTTTTCTTTTCTTTTTCTTTTCTTTTCTTTTTTTTTTACCTCCAGTGACTTTTCTTTTTAACTGTCTTCCTTGCCTGGGCTAGAGAAAATTATTCTCATCCTAGGTGGATATTACCAGCTTTAATGGCTTAACTAAAACAAGAATAGCTTTATAGCCTTAATATTATGAGAAGAACATGGAGAGCTGTTATGATAGTTTAACACATGGGAGCGGGTCTATGATGTGATATAAATATTAGAAATCATAATGGTCTCTTTCCTGAGGAACAAAAAAGATCTCCATAATAAAAATTTTTTTTACTTTTGGTTTTCTATCCGCTGAAGAAATTTCTCAAAGTTCCCCCAAATGAATTCTGGAATCTAACGTTTGCGAAAGTCCTGAACATTCTTTCCCATTATCCTGCCCTATGTGCCACACCTTCTAGAAATGAGATAAACACATGATTTACAGACGCAGCCCAGCAGCCAGGCTTGTGTGAGGGTCCCTGGGGACCCTCTGCACAGTTGACCCCCTCCCTCCTCCCATTTCCTGGTGAGTTCCTGAGTTCCAGCCTGCTGGACACGGAGGTGCTTCCTCAGGGTCAGAGCTGACCTGCCTCTTATCTGGCCACTGGTGCTTCTCAATCTAATGTTTTCTGACTTCCAGAATCTACACATGGTCCCTTTACCCCTATGGTGCCTTTGTAGGGGGATGGAGAGATTTCAGGGCTGAGCAAGGAGAAAGATACGACCACTAGGTGGGAGTAGCACACACATGTGTCACGGGATGATGTTCCGACAGGCTTGTGTGCAGGGCAAGTGTCTCAGCACAACCGTCCAGAGGCCGTTGCACAGGGTTGCTACGCGGAAGGGAAAGAAGGCAGGCACGCTCCTCCGGGAGAGAGGGATGGGAGAGGGTCCTTGTGTGAGGGCGCGGAGGGGCGGCGGCAGCTTGGAGTCCTTACAGCCCATGGCTTTTCTGTGGCTTGTAGGTGTTGGGTACAATTTTGCAGGGTATGCCAAGCAGGCAGGCTCTGAATGGCTAAAAGTCTGCGTATCTGGGTTATGTTTAAAACAATTAGATGTGGGGGGACCTGGGGGGGGGTGCTCAGTCGGTTGAGCGTCTGACCCTTGATTTCAGTCAGGTCACGATCTCAGGGTCATGGGATTGAGCCCCGCATCTGGCTTCGCGCTGAACATGGAGCCTGCAGAAGATTCTTTCTCTCTCTCTGCCCCTCTCCCCTGCTCGTGCTCGCTGACTCTCTCAAATAAGAAATAACAATATAATACAAAAAATTTGATGTGTAAAAATTTAAGTTTGTTGGTGTTGGCCTGCTGTGAAGAAATAAATAGCCTAGGGTATATATCCCAAGGCCATTTTTGGCTCATCTTCCTGGCTAGTATAATTTATACTGAATGGCTAAGTCATTTAACCTAGAGACTTATTGGCAATTTCTGATTCTTTGGCCTTCATCACTTATTCCTCTGATTAAAGCCTTAGCCTCCATGTCTGAAAAGCCTATTTATTACCTATTAGTGTTTATTCCGCTTGTCCTTGATGCCTTGACGTTGACTGGAGTCCTAGAGAAGACACACGAGAAGCATCTGAGTTGCCCGATAAAAATGGGGTTTCCTGGACCCCAGCTGCCCTACCAAATCTGTATTCCTGCGAGGCGACAATCAGTAATCGGTAAATTTCTAAAGTTCTCCAGGTCTGATGGGAAGTCAGACTGGACGCCAAGATTCAAAAAGCCTCTTTGGGGAAATGAAAGATGTGACCTCTGCCCTGAAGAAATTTTCTTATTGTTTCACTGAAACAAGACAAATGCACTTCGGGAACAGGAGTGAGAGGTTCAGGCAATGGAAAATCATGAATAAAGCCAGAGAAGTCGGCACAGACTACCCATGGGGTAATGAGGAAAGGGCCATAACCTCTATCAGAGGTGTATATTGGGGGGCGATGAGATGAGCAGGTTGGGTAAGTAGGCTGGGCCGGAGTCATATTATAAAGAGTCAGTCAGAAATATAAAGCCGCTCACCATGACCAGCAGGTGCACAGAAATGAAATGAAACACATGCTGAAGCTGTGGATTAGAAGAGGTGTTTTTCGTTTTCGTGTGAAATCTATAGTTTTGCGATACTGTACATCTTAAAGAAAAATAAACAAAATACCTATACAACCAATGTGCTATGTGTATGATTATAGACCATATCTGAAATATTAGAGGTACCTGTGGAAGAAGCAAGCACATTGTTCGGTACTTGAAATGTGGCTACTCCAAGTGGAGATGTGCTACGCGAGGAAAATATGAAAACAATAACGTACAGTGTCATATGAATGAGTTTTATATTGAGGACATGTCAAAATGGTAATATGTTAGATCTACTGAACTCAATACACTGTATTTTTAAATTAACTGCACCTGTTCCTTTTTACTTTTTTTTTTTAACGTGACTACCAGAAAATTAAAAGTTATCTGTGTGTGACACACATATTTCTACCAGGAGGTGCTGTCCTAGAAGTTCCCTGTCTTGCTTCTGTGCCACCCTTGAGGATACTGAAAATTTTCTACTGAAACGTCTTTCAGATGGTAAGACTCTAAAGTCATAATGAGATGTTGTGGTAGTAACTTTGGCTCGTGTGGCCCTTCCCTCTGGGTATTTAAGAAAGTTGAGGCACGAGTACTTGTTCCATCCGCATCATTACTGAGTGATGCATTTGTAATAATTACAGGACTTGGAAGCATCCTATGTTCCCAGGAGAGATTAGGATTATACTCTTCCCACACGACCAGAATTCAAAACATACGCAATTTAAAAATGTCCATTACTGCCATTTGGTGAATGCAAGTGAGAATGTTTATCTTTCGGGGTGCCCGGGTGGCTTAGTCAGTCGAGAGCCCAACTCTTGATTTTGGCTCAAGTCATGG
Organism: Neofelis nebulosa; assembly: GCF_028018385.1. NCBI lineage: Eukaryota > Metazoa > Chordata > Mammalia > Carnivora > Felidae > Neofelis > Neofelis nebulosa. Next base: position 235,361,648 of record NC_080782.1, read on the forward strand.
TCTCATGGTCATGAGATTCAACCCTGCTTCAGTCACACTCAGCATGGAGCCTGCTTAAGATTCTCTTTCTCCCTCTCCCCCTTTCCTGTTGGCTCGCTCACTCTCTCCCACTCTCTCTCTCTCTCTCTCTCTCTCTCAAAAAAAGTTTATCTTTTAATATCTAGCAGCCAACTGGGAGGTGTTTTTCCTTTAAAGCAAAGCTCTACAAGACTTATTATCAGTTTATATCTTAACAAATCATTGTTTGCTTCACTCCTTCATTATTTTGCTTTTTCATCCTTGCTGCAAAAGATTTTTAAAACATCACACTGAGCAAATGAAAAGTTCTCTCACTTTCTCAGAGTAATATAATCAGCTTTCTCACCTTTCACTGCTTTGTTTAGTTGAGGATACTACTATTAAAGACAAAGCACCTGATTCCAACTTCGTGCACTATTCTCAAGACTTGTGGTCAAACGTTAACCTGGGGTTTAAATAGAAGCGTTATATTATCTGGAGGATAGATATCCTGAAATTCTTTTCCTTATATGATTATATACCACCTGTCCTTCACCCAGTAGAATAAGGAATTGCATTGTTACAGATACCTACATACAATGAGTATTCAATTCTCTCTGAACAAAGTATATTACGTAGTCAAAATATCAACAAAGAAGACATTCCAACAACAAAAAAGGGGAATAATCGTATCTTACGTTGGCAGGATACATCAATTACTTCGAATATTTCATCTCTTCAAAACCTATGAGGTTTGTAATCTAATTTTATTGACGAAGAATTGACTTGCTCAAGGAAAAGGAAATAAACACTTGTTGAAGTGGAGTAAGCACTTTCATAAAATTATTTTGTTTAATCATATCTAATTCCAACAGCTTTGAGACAGGTGCAACTGCCAATTTCTAGTTGACAATACAGAATCTCAGATGGCTAAGTAACTTGTCAACAGCCACATAATGGTGAGGAAGAAATTACAGATATCAACTCAATTCTCTTTGTTCCAAATCCAGTGCTATTCCCAATGTAACGAAACTGAATACATACAAGAATTGCATTAACTCTTTTAAGTACAATAAAACTACTGTGAAAAGGAAAGTAGTCAAAAGTAGAAGATAGAAATGAACCAATTTGGAAATGAATCTATATATGCATATCAGGGTCTTTAAAACCTGTTTTTTTGACGGAGAGCAGTACGATTATTTATTCGGTGACTCAATGGTTCCAAAGGAATAAAATGATAAGAAACAAAGAAACAGATGTAGCAGAAAAGCATAAAGAAGAAAAATGCATAATAAAACCTTGGAAGGTTATCAATACATTCAAAACAGGACATATAGAAAGGGGGACCATTTCTGTTCCTGTTCCTGTCCAGGGGACCATTTCTGTTATAATCCAAACGGGAATTATACCAAACAGGGTTCGGATGTCAAATGCAATCTTGAAATGGGGTAGAAGGCGGGTTAAGTTCTAGCTTCTTCCAGTTATTAGTAAGCCCATCATTAATGATTTTAGGGGAAAAAACTTTCGACACAGATTTTTAATCTTTATACAACCAGGTCTAGAAATGGAGCTAAATTAAATCAATTTTGGTAACAGGTAAAGCAATCTGTAATGGGAACTAAAGTATCTTTATGGAAATGTGTTTCTGAAGTTGTGGTATGAAGATGGCCAGAAATGAAGAAGCCTGCGTATAATACTATAATATAGCTAACATTCATTTAGCAATAAACATGAGCCAGTACCTATAACAATAGCATTATAAACATCTTATTTAATGCTCAATGCAGTTTTCTTTCTAGGAATTTGTCCATTTCATCGACATTACCTAATTCCTGGTATACAATTGGTTATAGTATGCCCTTATAATCCTTTTTATTTCTCTGAGGTTGGTAGTAATGTTCCTCCCTTCTTTCAAATCAGATTTTAGTAACTTGAGTCTTCTCTCTTTTTTTCCCCTTGTTTGCCAATTTTGTTGATTTTTTTTCGAAGAATCCACTTTTGGTTTAACTGACTTTATTGTTTTTTTTTTTTTCTGTTCTTTGTTTCATTTACTTTGTCACGGAGGCTTAATTATTTTTTTATTTTTAATTTTTTAATGCTTTGTGTTTTTGTCTGCTCTTTTCTTAACTTCTAAGCACAGAAGATTATAGGTTTGAGATTTTTCTCGTATGTTAATAGAAGCACCCACAGCTACAAATTTCCCTCTAAGCACGCTTTAGCTGTATTCTATAAGTTCTGGCATGTTTTCATTTCTATTCATCACAAAGTCTTTTCTAATTTTCCCCTTGTGATTCTTTTTTAACTCATTGGTTATTTACAGGTGTTTTTTTTTTAATTCCTCAAATTTCTTTCAGTTACTTATCCTAATTTTATTCCCTTATAACTGAATAAAATGCTTTGTATTAAATTTATAACTAAAAATACCTAATGTTAAATCCATTTTTTATTTTTATTTATTTATTTTAAACTTTTTTTAACGTTAATTTATTTTTGAGACAGAGAGAGACAGAGCATGAACGGGGGAGGGTCAGAGAGAGGGAGACACAGATTCTGAAACAGGCTCCAGGCTCTGAGCTGTCAGCACAGAGCCCGACGCGGGGCTTGAACTCACTGACCGCGAGATCATGACCTGAGCCGAAGTCGGCCGCTTAACCGAGTGAGCCACCCAGGTGCCCCTTAAATCCATTTTTTAAATGTTTATTTGAGAGAGAGAGAGAGGTAGGGGGAGGGGCAGAGAGAGAGGGAGAGCAAGCCTCCCACACAGGCTCCACACTATCAGCACAGAGCTTAATGTAGGGCTCAAAACCCAGGAAGCATGAGATTATGACCTAAGCTGAAATCAAGAGTTGGACACTTAACTGAATGAGCCACGCAGGTGTCCCCATTGAGGCTTGTTTTATAGTTGAACATATGGTATGTCCTGAAGAATGTTCCATGTACCTTTGGGGAAAAAATATGTTCTTCTACTGTTTAGGACAATGTCCTACAGAGTTCTATTAGGTCTAGCAGACTTCTAGTGTTATCAAAAGTTTTCCATTTCCTTATTGATCTGCTCTCCAGGGGCTCCATCGATTATTCCAAGTTGAGTATTGAAGCTTTCAACTATTCTTGTTCAATTCTCTATTTCTCTCTTCAATTTTGTCAGTTGTGGTTTCATGTATTTCAGGGCTCAAGTCATTTGGTGCACATATGTTTAGGAATTGCTATATATTCTCAATACGTTGACCTTTTTATCATTTTATTCTTCTTTCTCTCTAGTAACAATTTTTTATCTTAAAATCTATTTTTGTCTGATATTAGCATAGACACTCCAGTTCTCTTTTAGTATAGTTTGTTTGTATAGCATACCTTTGTCTATCCTTTTATTTTCATCTGTTTGTGCCTAGGTTAAATCTAAAGTCTTTTGTAGATGGCATATAGTTGGATCATGTTTTGTTTTTGTTTTAAAGTTTCTTTTATTTATTTTAAGAGGCAGAGATGGGGGGGGGGGGCGGGGAGAGGGAGAATCCCAAGCAGGCTCCACACTGTCAGCCCAGAGCCTGACACAGGGCTCCAGCCCATGAACTGCGAGATCATGACCTGAGCTGAAACCAAGAGTCAGACACTTAACTGACCGGGCTTCCCAGGGGCCCCTGTTTTTTTTTTGTTTGTTTGTTTGTTTGTTTGTTTTTTGTTTTTTGTTTTAATCCAGTGTTCATTTCTCTGCCTTTTAATTAGGGTGTATAATTAATTTACATTTATTGTGATTATTGATAAGGCAGAATTCATCTTTGCTGTTACTATTTGTTTTCTATATTTTTATGTCCTCTTTATTCCTTTCTTCATAATTGACTGCTCTCTTTTGTGTTAAATAGGTATTTTCCAGTTTACAATATTAACTGCCTTATCATTTCTTTTACTAAAGGATTTTTTTAGTTTTGTGGGGAAGATATATAATAGTGACAAATTCAGTTTTTACCAATGTGGCAATATTTAATTTCTCCTTTATTATTGAAGAATAGATCTGCTGGATATAGAATTTTGGTTTATAACTTTTTATTGGAGAACTTTGACTCACCCACTGCCTTCTAGCTTCCATGGTTTTTGATGAGAAATAAGCTGTTAATATACCTAGGATCCCTTGAATTTGTAATGAATTGCTTCTCTTTTCAAGATTCTTTCTCTTTGGGTTTTGGCAATTTAATTATGATGCCGTCTAGGATAATTCTCTGAGCTTATCCTATTTGGATTAGAGTTTGTTGAGTTTCCTTGGTGTGCAGATTAATGCTTTGAATCAAATTTGGGAAGTGTTTAGCCATTGTTTCATTAAGTACTCTTTATCCTCCTTTTTTCTCCTCTCTTTCTGGGCTCCTATTATGCACATATCGTTATGCCTGATGATGTCCCAAGGTCTGAGACTCTCCACTTTTCTTCAAGTTAGTGATTGTTTGACTTGCTCATATCTGCTCTTGAGCCCTTCTAGTGATTTTTTCATTTCCATTATTGTACTTTTCAGTTCTAGAATTTCTATTACATTTTTTTATAATTGCTATCTCTTTTGATATATTTGGTCAAGGCATTTTTCTCATACTTTATTTATTTAGACATGGTTTCTTTTCATTCTTTAAGTGCCTCTAAAACATCTGCTTTAAAGTCTTTGTCTAGTGCATCCAATGTATGGGCTTCCTCAGGGAGTTTCTACTGACTGCCTCCTCTCAGTGCAACCCCCTCACACTGTGACTGGCCTTACTTTCCTCATTCTTTGTGTATCTCATTTTTTGTTGAACACTGAACATCTTAAACGATGTAATTTGGCAAACTGGAAATCAGACTTTCCTCTTTCCCCAGGGTTTATTTTTGTTGTGGTTTGTTTAGAGACTTTTCTGAGCAAATTCTGTAAAGTCTGTATTCATTGTCATGTGTAGCCACTGAAGTCTTTGATCTATCAGTTTAGCAGGTAGCTAATTATGGAACGGAGATTGCCTTCAATGCCTGAAACTAACAGGTCTCTCAGTCTGTGTGTTACTGGTGCATTTCTCAACTACTCAGCCAGGCAGATTGCACAGCTTCACCTTGGTCTCTACTTCCTGCTCGTCCAATGCCTCAAGGCTATCCAGAAGTGAGCACTTAGGGCCTCCGCAGATCTTCCTTGAACATGTACACCGCTCTGGGAAGATGCATAGACCTAAATACGAGCATGGCCTTTTGGATTCCCAGAAACATATCAGAGCTTTTCAAAGCCTCTTATGCAAACGTCATTCCCCAACTTTGCTACTTTAAGCACTTTGGTTAGCCCACTGTTCGTGGGGCTGTTCTCGCCTAACTCAAAGAGTCACAATGCCTAACAATTGCCTTGGCCTGATTTCAATTAATGTCTCCAAGGGGAAAAAAGCAACACTGGCAAGTTCTCAGTCAGGTCTTCCACAGGACTACCAGAGGGGTTAAATAATGACAAGTCTCTGAGAATGCAGCTCTAAACAGCCTTGTTTTGCTCTCTCCAGTGGCTGACAGGCTGCTAGGTTTTACCAAGCCTACAGCTGGCGGCGGGAGGACATTGAAATAGAGCAAGTAAAAATGCCAGAAAATTCACTGTTGTTACTGAGATTTGGCTGTTTTTCTTGAATAAACACTCCCCAGATTGTGGTAAGCCTTTGGTCAATTTACATAATTCTGAACATGTGGACTGTGATCATTTTTGCCAGTGTTCTCATTGCATTTATGAAGGGAAATATTTTCAGTGATCGCTCCTCTACTATTTTTGTTCACATTACCTGGTCGATTTTTCACAAAAGTACCAAAGCAATTCAATGGGAAAAGGAAAGCATTTCCAAATGTAATGATAAATCAATCAACTGGATATTTCTTTTAAAAAAACCCTTCAGGGGCGCCTGGGTGGCGCAGTCGGTTGAGCGTCTGACTTCAGCCAGGTCACGATCTCGCGGTCCGTGGGTTCGAGCCCCGCGTCGGGCTCTGGGCTGACGGCTCGGAGCCTGGAGCCTGTTTCCGATTCTGTGTCTCCCTCTCTCTCTGCCCCTCCCCCGTTCATGCTCTGTCTCTCTCTGTCCCAAAAATAAATAAAAAACGTTGAAAAAAAAATTAAAAAAAACCCCCTTCATCCTTAATATCCACCATAGACAAAAATGAAGTAACTGAAGAGTTTAAAATATAAAGTTTATAAAAGAAAACATTAGAGAATGTCTTTGCAATGGAAATGGCAGAGGTTTCTTAGACTTGATACAGAAAACAACCAAGAAAATAAAAAATATATATATTTCACTCAAAATTTTAAAATTCTGTCATCAAAAGACACTTGTTAGAAACTGAAGAGACAAACCACAGACTAGGAGGAAATATTTATAAAACATTTATCTGACAGTTTGTTTCTAGAACGTATAAAGAACTCTTACAACTCAGTAGTAAACACAAACCGCCAAATAACAATGGAAAAATGTTTTGACCAGATATTTCACAGAAGAATATATACGGAAAGTCAACACACACAAGAAAAAGTGCTCCATTTTAGCCACCAAGGAAATGCACATTAAAACCAGAAGATAGGGGCACCTGGGTGGCTCAGTCGGTTGAGCATCAGACTCTTGATTTTGGCCTAGGTCATGATTCCAGGGTTGTGGGTTTGAGCCCCCTCTCTCTCTACCTCTGCCTCTCTCCCCCACTCATGCTCGCTCACTCTCAATAAATAAATAAATAAATAAATAAATAAATAAATAAGAAATAAATAAGATAAAACCACAGGATAATACCATAAACTCAACAAAATGGCCAACACTAAAAAGACTGACAACGACAAATGTTGGCAAGGGTCTGGAGCTACTAGAACTCTCATACAGCATCACTCTGAGTATATATGATAAAATGGCCGCAAAAAGTCTGGAGGTTTCTTCTAAAACTAAATATGCACCTATCTAGCAATTCAACTCTCATGGATTTACCCAAAAGAGATAAAAGCAAACGTCTACCAAAAGGTATTAATTAATCATTCATATTAAATAAACATCCTTAAAACCACTAAATTCTAATGCCCAAAGCAAGTGAACTAAGGACCTCTTGGCCCAAAGTCATTTGTTTGGGGATTATAAAGAGCAACACTTTGTCTAGAAGACCTATGGAGCATTGGCATTAAGAACCCACCTTTCTGCATTTACAGTCTGCTAACACCCAGGCTGGGGTCTGATGTGGTAATAATGGGTAGGCTCAGGGGTCCCCAGGAACTCAGGTGTGATATAGCCCATGCAGTAGCCGGCCTCCCTTCCCTTCACACCATTCCAACCAGCTTGTCAGTTTAGTGGGTTCCTGAAGAAAATCACTTACACTTATCACCTGTGGAGATGATGCACTCATCTGTGGGGCCCCCTCTGCCCACTGCGACTGACAGGGGTGCACAGGTAGTCATGAGGACCAAAGTGCAAATGTACTACTGTGACTGCTGGGCTGGTCAGGAGAATGAGGCTGTGGTAATCATGGCATCTAGGCCTCACTCTCTGATACCAGGTCTCCAAAGTTTTTGAAATGATGAAAGGGGATAGAATCGCCCTATTGTTATTCCTGGAAGATTTTAACACCTTCTGGATCTGGCCTGTGAAAATGCTGATTCAAAAGGGCACATGCATCCCACTATTTATAGCAGCGCTTTCAACAATAGCCAAAGTATGGAAAGAGCCCAAATGTCCATCAACTGATGAATGGATAAAGAAGATGTGGGGTGTATGTATACACACACACACACACACATACACACACACACACACACACACACACACACACACACACACAATGGAATACTACTCGGCGATCAAAAAGAATGAAATCCTGCCATTTGCAATAATGTGGATGGAACTAGACTGTATTAGGCTAAAGCCAAATGTCAGCAAAAGATAAATATATGATCTCACTCATAAGTGGAATTTAAGAAACACAACAGATGAACACAGGGGAAGGGAAGGAAAAATAAGATAAAAACAGAGACAGAGTCAAACCATAGGAGACTCTTAAGTACAGAATAAACTGAGGGTTGCTAGAAGGGAGGTGGGTGGAGGGATGGGCTAAATGGGTGGCGGGCATTAAGGAGGGCACTTGTTGGGATGAGCACTGGGTATCACGTAAGTGATGAATCACTGGGTTCTACTCCTGAAACCAATACTATATTGTATGTTAATTAACTTGAATTTAAATAAATAAATTTTAAAAACAAACAACAAAGAAAAAAGAGGAGAGAGTGCAGTTAGAGGTAAGGTAAGGAGTTTTCAAGGAGATACTAAGATGGGTAGACTTAAAAATCAAGTGGATATATATAAGATCACTTTTCAATTAGGCTCTTAAGTCTTGTTATGAATATCTATGTAATAAAGGAGAACATGATTTATGGAAGGTTATACTGTTATCAGAAGACAGGGGCTTCAGTGTCAGAAGGCCTACCCTGAGACATCCCCTCTCATAGAGCACTGTCCTACTAACAGTAGCCAAATTTGATGTCATGTGACCAATCCTGCCTCCCTGTTCACAATGAATTGGACCAGAGGTGGTCGCAATACTCAAGGGAAGCCAGCCTAGAGGCTGGCCAGTGACTTGTAACCAGAACAAAATGACGAGTTGGGATAATCGGAAGCTTGAAGAAAATAGAAAATAGATGAGGAACCACTGTGTCAAAGCTGCAGATTTGTCTAAAGATATGAACATAAGCCATGGATGCCCATGAAAGTCCAGTCTCTCAGGAAAAAGTGCAGGCACTTTGTTTCCCAAATGTGTGGTCTTAACTACTTAAGATCTGCCAAGGTAGGTCCGCAACTTAATTTGCTCTTAGTGAAACACAGCTTCTATCTTTGCTCTACATCCTACTTTTCTTTCTCTACCTTAGGGATGTTTGTTTCTTTATAAAACTTCTGTGTGGCAGTCAAAATCAATACTGTGTATATGTGTTCTGTGGCCTACTTTTTATGTGCTTGAGGTCCCAGGGCTCAGTGGCCCACTAAGTGTGTGTTTCATGGAGGCGTATCATGATTAAGTGGAAAGATCGATCAGCCCTGGCAAAGTGGTTATGAAAAACTAGACTTCAAGGAATAACCTCTTTCTCCAATATTAAAGATGCATGAATTATTCAACCCCATTGAAGAAGGTTTTACAGAGAAGTATTCACAGTTATTACAAATCACTTTTCATTTTTAAAGAACATCTCCATTTGGAAACCAACCAAAGACAAAATAGTTAATCAGCCAAACTTAGGACTGAAAAAGCTTTTTTGTCACTAAACACATTTTGTGTTCTGGTTTCTGGATAAAGTTTGTTCACCTCAAACGCCTACATGGTATTGATGCCCAAGAACACAGCAACTGTTACTAGTTTTTAAATAGTTTATTTATAGCCCATCCATAAAATTTCTCCTCAGTTTGAGGGAAAAAATCCCTACAGATATTTTTTATATACCGAGTGACATAAACCAGAAAATCTGGAAACCTAAAGAACTTGGTCAAAGATCATGGACACAAGTTTTAAGCAAGGTCACGCACACTGGAATCACACTGCAAATCGGCAAAGGAATTTTCAGATTTTCCAAATAAGAATAAAAAAATCACTAAATTTTGAGTTTGTTTTAAATTATTTAAAGAAGATATTTACATTCTGTGGTTTTCATTTTTCTGGAAAAATCCTAAGGGTTGAGAACTCATAGCATCATTGTACAATATTTAGTTTGCTGAGAGTAGGGATAGGAATTTCAGAGCACCTAACTGAAACCCCCCGCCCCCCCCACTCAGTCATCCAGATAGACGCCTTCCTTCTCTCCTCTAAGGAGGAACCCTCCATGGTTATTACCCTAGCTGCTGCTAAAAATTTCCAGTGTCACTGCCCCAAATCACATTTGTTGACAAAATGTAGGCCAGTAATTGATCTGTTGAAATCTTAACTCTCTTTATATACAGGTTGGCTCATTTCTTTTCAGTCCTAAACAACTACTTTGCATCGTACTACACTAACCTATGCTTATCAATCCTTTGCGTGTGCTTAACGTGGAAATAATTTTCTTTTGGGGCCATCAATACCCATGTGTTGTTTTTTCTTTTGAGCTTTGGCCTATGGTATAATGAACCAATACATGCACATACACTACAGAAGTTTCAGACCTTGTGGGTCAAGATTCTCAATCAATAGCATGGTTCTCTGTAAATAAACAGTGATGTAGGAAGCCAGAATCCACTTCTGTGACTGATAGCCAATTTGTTTCAAGTCTGTTGCTCTTGCCAATTGACCCAACCTCATTAAACCTTATTCCACAAGTACAACCCCCTGCCACATAGTCCTAAAAGGCTACCAGATTTTCTTACCATTATGTCAACGGTGATTTGGTCAACCAAAGTCCCCAGTCCATGGTGCTTCTCACATAGCAGGGAAAAGATAAAGCATTTGAGAGCCTTAAAATCTATACATATAAATTAGAATGTCTTAAATATATCTCCTACAGAGATTAAGAAGTCATTTTTTTCCCCATGACACCAGTGGTTCTCAACTAGAAATGATTTTGCCTTGCAGGGCAATGTCTGGAGATATTTTCCACTGTCAAACATGGGGTAAAGGTAACACTAGCCCTTGGAGGGTGGAGGCTAGGGATATTGTTAACAATCCTACAATACACAGGGCAATGCCCCACAGCAATAGTCAATAGCACCAAGCTTTAGAAACCTTGCTTTTACACAATAATTTTCTAACTCTAGTTTTGCAATTCTTAGAATATCTGAGAGTTCAATAATTTTTAGATGATATTTTATTTTTATTTTATTATATTTTTTAACGTTTATTTATTTTTGAGACAGAGAGAGACAGAGCATGAACGGGGGAGGGTCAGAGAGAGGGAGACGCAGAATCCGAAGCAGACTCCAGGCTCTGAGCTGTCAGCACAGAGCCCGGCGCGGGGCTCGAACTCACGGACCGTGAGATCATGACCTGAGCCGAAGTCGGCCGCTTAACTGACTGAGCCACCCAGGCACCCCTAGATGATTTTTAAAAAATTAATCACAATTTATCCTACTTTGGAAAAGAATTTAAGCAATATGATCATTTGGGTGGGCATCACCAAACAGAAGTTGGCAAGGGAACAAAATTTAACAAGTTTGAATTTCATGGATATAAATGTTTTAGCCAAGTTAATTAAAAATTCTATAGCATTTATGTTGCTCAGCATTCAGTGTAGTTTGACCCATAAACCAAATGTCCCATAGTTCATTGTACAGTTCTATAAATATAAAGCAAACCAAGTGATTAGAATGTGCTCTCAAATGAAGGACCGCAGCCTACCATCTGGACTCTCCAGATAAGAATACAGCTCTAAGACTCAGACCTTTTATGTGTTGCCAAGACTGGATCCTAGAGGATTCACTGTCACGTTCAAGGCTCTGGATCTCTTTTAGTTCCAGAAAGAATGGAAAGAAAGCAGTGTGTAAGAGGATTTAAAACATTCTGGGAGATCATGGTTGAAGGTCCCCTTGCCTCTAGATCCTTCCAATGATGTATCTCAGGGTCCTTTTCTGAGCACACATTGGGGATTCTCTATGATGCCATAGGCAGTCTTGTGACCAGAACCATACTGATTGAATCTTAGACTAACAAGGACCCATTCCAGTCTGTGGGTCATGGTTGGGTGTTTTAAAGTGTCTTAGGACCAGAAATCTCCAGGAAGGAAAGAGGTTTACTTTTTAATTGAAACCAATTGCTGCTCTTCCCACTCTAGAATCTATTTCAGAGTCGGCAAATAAGTTTCATTATAAGTGTCAGTTTCAATTAATTGAAAGCCTTGTGTAGAGTAGTATAAGATTCCAGGCCCCGTAGGAAAGAGTCCTGAGATCAGTCACTGAAGGCTGGGTAAGGACAAATGGCTGCCCTGTTAGATCTATTTCCTATAATTTCCAAGAATGAGAATTTAACATCCCACCCAGCTCTTCAGCCTAGAATGATTTTCTTTAAATTATGATTATTATTTACAGTGGCTTCTCAGTTTTTTCCCCTCCTTTTAATGAGTCCATCTCTTCCCTTTTCTATCTACACTTACTCTCCTTGTGATCTCATCCAGTCTCTTACCTGGAAGAATGACTTAAAGGCTAATGACTTCTGAATTCTGCTCTCTAGCCCAGACCTCTCTCCTACACTCTAGACTTGTATATTCAATTGCCTACTCCACCAGTATGCCTACCAGGCATCTCAAATGTAAGATGTTTAAAAGTGGACTTCTGATTTTCCCCTTACAGTTGTTCCCTGTCCCAACATGGTGGCCATAAGGAGAGAGGATGATATCGGGGCAAATCACTGGGGGAGATGACCCACAGCCAAATGCCAATGTGCTGGGGCATGGAAGAAATCTGAAAAATCTTTCTACAATCTCTCTAAGGTAAACAGGAGACAGGTGAGAGTAAGGAGTCACCATGCCTACCAACAGCCATGACACAGGTATGGGAATGGAGGGTCTCAGGGCAGCAGTGGTGACAATGAAAGCCACGATACAGAGATGGTCCAGCCAACCTAGAGAGCTGGTCAAGCCCTGGGAGCAGCACTGTGTACCACTTGCACCAAGAGAATGGAGAATGGATGCCACAGTGGGGGATGTTCCGACGATAAATGCTGATATGAAACACCAAGCAAGACAAGACTATTCACTGCGGTAAGTCCTGGAGGTCAGAACGTAAACCAGACACTTTTGCTTTCTATCATGATGCCACATAACCCACTCCTCTAGCCAGGTGCCAATAGGGCAGGGGGCAACTGGGAGAAAAACTTTTAGAGGAAAAAGCAGTATAGTTAAAGACTTTTAAATCTGCACTGCAAAAAAAAAAAAAAAAGGGGGGGAGAGAAAAAACTGAATGAATTGAGTATTATCCAAAAGACAATATTTTCAACCTGCAAAAAGAGCTATTTGAAGTTACAAAATCATATTCTGTGTTATCCGCATAAATGGTGGTTCATGACCGAGCTGAGTTCAGCTATAGAAAAATGAAGAAAAATGGGACTTTCTTTATGCCCAAGTTGGGACTGCAAATTTCGAACCCATTAAATATATAAAGGGAATATATAAACACATGTGGCTTTGGGTAAAAAGGCCAATTTGTCTCTGTTACAGTTGAATTTTAACGTTTACATAAGTTATAAACTGAAAATATGTATAATATTAAACAAATACTCATCAGCCACAACAGGATGCAACCAAGTCTTTGTTGTAAGTTTCCAGGAAAAAAAATACGTAAAGCATATTATTGAGACCCTGCATAATCGAGCTTTGTACTCACAGAAAGCATTTGTTGGTCACGTGCACATAAAGCCAAAGGTCTATTTCTGTTAGCAACACCCTATTGTCTTGTTCAAAGACAATCATTAGCGAGTTCAATATATCCAGCAATCTCATAAAACACTAGAAATATCATAACCCTCTAATGCCACACCACCTCCCAAAGTCATCGACGTCTGCACAAAGCAGCAACGACAGATATCTACACAGGCTGCTTTCTTTGTTACCATCCTACACCAATTTTTTTTCCCAGCATACATATCAAGTGGAGAACATACATTGTCTAATGGCTATTGCAATGAAGTATTGTCATTTTCTCTTCTGTTACTGCCTATGAAAGTTTCAAATGGAAATGACTATAATTATGAAGGAAGGGACAGCAAATCCACCTCCCTGGGGGAAGGCAGAATCAAACCTCTTTCCTTTATAATTATCCATAAATATTTATGTTTCACTGCCCATTAGTGTTCCCATTCCAAAAATAAGAGGCATATTCTTATAATATGCCTTTTTTATTCAAAGAAAAAATTAAGCTTTATGTTTGTAACATACAAATAATATTGGACTTCCGAGTCAATATTTATGTTTTAAATTGTTTACAGCTTACAATAAAAGAAGGTAAATTTGTTAAGAACAGAATTAAACAAGGATATGTTACGAATATGAAAAGTATGATTCTCAGGTCCTGGATATATATACGACTTACATATTCCACTAAGACTGAAACTACCCATTTGATTTATGAACATGTTATTGACTGAAAATATAATTGAGGCACGAGGAGGTTGAATGATTGTCAGCAAAAGGAGTACTGGGCTGCTCTAATTTAAGTGCTAGAAAGACACTGGCCAGTCACAGTTCAGCATTTTACATTTACTCTGCAAATAGTTAACACTCAGAAAACATAAATCTTAGGGAACTTAATTTTCATGAAACACTGACCATAAATAATCACCATTTGCCCCACGGAGACAAAGGAACAATTCCTTCGAATTATTCCACCCAAGTTCTGCAATACCATGCAGAGGGGAAATTCGTGTCCACATGACCACTTGGGTGGTATGAGAAAACGGTGATTTGCTGCAAAACAAATTAGGGAACAAGTCCTTAATCAATGAAGGGCAGTATGTTTATTAGGCAAACTCAGGGTAATTTTAGAATGCAAAACAGAATGAAGTTTGGCTAATCTGTGATTCATGTATCACTCATTTCTACAGTGCAAATCCAACCCTGTTCCATGGAATGAAATACTTTCAAATTCCATAATTCAATATGGACAACCATGACAAACACTAATGAATAGAGCATACAAGCCACTGTTGTGCTTCTGATGGCTCACTGGCTTTTTTAAACGTCGAGGCTTCAACAGTGTGAAGGATTTCTCAAGGGTAAAACAGTAAATAGAAATGTGCAAGCTACCATGGGACCCTCTTTTCTTTTGTCATCAGGAAATTGGTTTCTTGATCATCTCAGAGGTAAACAGCACACATTAAGAGTGCACCCAGACATGCACTGTGTCACATTATGCAAAATAAATGGGGGAGGCATATGGCTGCATGTCTAGGTAGCATGGAAACATCTGGGATCAACGAAGTGCACTTGCCCATAAAGTAAAGAAAAGCTGATTTAAGGGGGAATGAGGGTGTGATAACTCGTAGGCATGTTGTTTCAAGTCAGTATGAAATCAAATGAAACCAGGCCACCTTTGCTGGCCCAATGTCACCGAGTACAACATGTCTCAGAGGGAAAGGAGAACAGAAGTCTGTATTCCCTTAAGAAAACAAGGAAGTATCATCTAAATATCCACATAGGAAGGCAAGATTAAAAACATCTCAATTAAAATCTGAGTTTAGGTGTAAGAGGCTACTAGAGGGTAATACACACTAATGATACGGTTTTGCAATTTTAATTTCAGGAAATAAAATAAACAAAGGGGGGGGTCTTTTTAAAACAGAAGTTTATTTGAGGCACAAAATAAAAGTGAGAAGAGCAATATAATCTCTTTGGATGTAGTACCTACGCACTCATAATTTTCTCAGAAGGTTTCGAATAATTCATCATCTTGACCTTCCCTAGGAGAGAATCAATATGCTATTTCCATTCTAATCATTCACCCTGAGCTATATTCCCCCCACACCCCCAAGGAAATGGAAGATGTTTAGCACAGTACCAAAGGCCCTGATATCTCAGACTGCTAAGCCTTTCCACTCATGTACGAAAAGTATAGATAGCCAGGAAACAGACCAAAAACTGGAGCTTTATACGCAAATATAGAAATTAAAATGAGAGGTAAAACACAATACCTAAATATTTAGTGTCACACAGATTTCCGAATTTTACTTATTTTCCAAATTTTATTTATTTCGTTAAGACCACTAACCTGTAAGGCCTACAGAGAAAACAAAATAAACTCTAAACTTGAAGCAAGTAATTGGAGAATTCAAGCCAACAAACCCTTCTGGCTTACTTACTTACTTACATATCCTGGGGCTGGAAATGGCTAAGTAACAGCATCCTTTCTCATTTTCTATTCGCAAACCTACAAACGCTGAGAGGAGAATGTCTCACTCCAAGAAGTAAAGATTGAGGACACAGAGATACTGACTTCAATGCATCATGCCAAATCTCAACAAAGAAAAGAAAAAGAAGTTACTGGAAAAAAGTATAATAAAAAAAATAAACAGGTGCAATTATTTGGCCACCAACGCAAGTCCCAGAGAAAAGAATTAGCCGCCTAGAAGGGCGCCTGGCACATGGATAGAAGAATGAACGAAAGAATGTCATCCAGTAATCTATATGCTCTGTGACTGTGATGTAATTTGCAAGCCCTGTGCAAGCCCCCTTGTTTAAACATTATTAAAAATTCCAAGATGGTGAGAACAGGACACTGAACCAAGCAGGACAACCTTCTAAATACAGGGCTCTGCGTAGCTGCATGGGGTGTAACCCCACCAGGCTGGTCCTACTCCTACCCGTATCATCTAAGCTGCCTTCTGCTTCTAGACCACCACGGTTCTGAGTTCAGACACAGCTCTCTCCTCTTCCTCCCCCTCAGGTTCTAAACACACACAGGCTTCATGTCTTAACATGCTCTTTCGGATGTGGTCCTCAAACCTCCTGCCTTCCTTTCTCCTCGCAGAAGAGTGTGATCATGCCAAACCTACTCTCAAACCCTGACCACTTGTCGCTTACCCCCAGATGGCTGCCCCACCCTCCACAACTGCAGCACCCTGCAATTTCTAAATCCAATGAATACTGTTTATTCCTTGCTCATGTGTATATGCATTAATTTGCTCACCACATATTCATTCAACATACACTTCGTAAGGGCCGCTACGCCCCAGATAGACACTAGCCACTTTACGGTGTTTACGGAGGTCAAAAACAATAGTGCACACACACAAACTTGCACGGGCGGCTCCTGGTGGAGGCGCTTCGCCCTGAAGTCTACAAAGTGTTCATCTCCTGAATTCCCACCTCCCTGCCAGCCCTCCTCAACTCTCTACCCTGCTTCTTCTCTACCCTAAATGTTGTTGTCATCCTGATTCCCCCATCTAGGCCATCTTCCTGGGGCTCGGACATTCCCACAACTTACACAGCAATGGCTTCTACGTCTCCATATTTACCCGGAACGTGACCCAGTTCTCTGCTTACATATCCACTTGCCTGCTGCATATTTTCATTTAGATGGCCCACAAACAGCCTGTTCTGATCTGAACTCAGTTGTGCTCCATTTTTCTTCCCTGTGTACATTCTCTAATCGCTGCCTGGGTCACACCTTAATGTGATTTTTGTGCTTGTCTGTGACCCCACACTAGCCTGGAAATGTCTCTTTGGCCCTAATACAGTGCCTGATATTTGGTAGATGCTCAAATTTTTGTTGAGATAAACAATCCCATTGCCTAGGGCTCTTTTTTCAAGCTTCAGTGTGCAATTGAATCTTATTATAATAAATTATAATGCTAATTTCAGTCAGAGCCAAGAATCCTAAATTGAAGAAGACACTGAAGTGGACATCGCCAACATTTAATTCTCCATGAAATATCAGGTCTGACTAATCCTTTAATTCATTACACCATTTTATTCAGTTTATTAAATGCTTCAATTTACTGGGTGACTTTTCTCTTCACAGGCCAAAGTGCATTTACATGGATAATCGTAAATCCTCAATGTATTGGACCCTAAATAACTAAAGTCACGAATCATTTTTGTCTCGTTTTGACAAACCACTTTCTGGAGGATAGAATACGGCATGTCTGAGGGGGAAGTGACCTCAGAGATCATTGGGTTCTGCACATAAACTTCAAAAATGACAGAACTAAGGCTCAGTAAAGTGAACTGGCCTGCCAATGTCACGCAGGGAGTCAATAGCAAAGCAGTCATGAGATTCTAGACACAGATTCCTACTAGACCTACTAGGTGGTGTTCTCATGACCCCCAAATCATCCTTTGTCTCCAAACCTCATGGCAGAGACTGCTGGCTCCTTCTCTGTGTGCATTTTCTCCTTCCACTTAGTAATATATCTCCATAATTTTAGCGTGGCACATCGCCATCTAGAAAAAGAGGACATTTCTCAGTCTCCCTTGCAGCTAAGTAGGACCAAGTGGCTAAATTCTGATCCATGAAATGTAAATGGAACTGTGGTGTGCATCTTTTGGAAACTGCTATTAAAAGAAAGGGACTAGAGCATGTCTGACTTATCTTCCTTCCTACTAACTGGAATGCTGCCATAATGACTAGGGGTCAGGCAGCCATCTTGGACCATGAGGTAGAAGCATTGAACTGAAGTTGGCAAAGAAATATAGTAGAAGGAGTTTGGGTTTCTAACACCAGCCAGTCAAGCCTCCCAGATGTCTCTAGATCCCTTTTATATTAGTTACAAATTCTATCTAGTTTGAGCCCTCATTATAATGGATTTTGTGTCACACGCAGACATACCGAATCCTGACATAACCCATATACCTTCTCTGCCCCTCCCACCACATAAGTCTATCACTGCTCACTCAAAAAAGGAAGGTCTAATACAAATCCTTTTTCAGCCTAATCACCTGCGCTTTCTATGTAAATAGCACACAAAGTCTACTGGTATTGAGAATAAGTACCCTCAGGTCCTGCAAGGTTCTTATTCACTAAGTTAAGATTTAATTGTACTCAATGTTCTACATTTGAAGAGCACAATGAAACACTGCAGAAAGGTTTTTGACTCTGAACAAAAAAAAGAGTCCTGTTGGCTCTATGTTAACTAGAAAATCTAAATACCTAGAAACCACCCGGTCCCCCCAAGCCTTCCAGTGAAATGAAAATCCTGTGTCACCAAATTATCCTAGTAAGAATATGCACAATGACCCACCATTTACATACGGACAAGAGGAAATTGGAAAGCACATTTCTAAGAGTCAAACCACCAGTCACCGAACATCTTATCTCTTGATATAAAGACTAGTAAAATAGTAATCTTTCTCCCTTCCGGTCCAAGCCTGGGAGAGCTGCCACGCTTTAGAAAGATTTTTTTTTTAACGTTTATTTATTTTTGAGACAGAGAGAGACAGAGCATGAACAGGGGAGGGGCAGAGAGAGGGAGACACAGAATCTGAAACAGGCTCCAGGCTCTGAGCTGTCAGCATAGAGCCCGACGCGGGGCTCGAACTCACGGACCGTGAGATCATGACCTGAGCCGAAGTCAGACGCTTACCCGACTGAGCCACCCAGGCGCCCCAAGAAAGTTTTTTTTTAAACCAATGGCCTCTAAATAGAGAAGGCTGTTTCAAAGAACTACTCTAATTGAACAACAAAACAAAAGACACACACTTAATGAGAAGAACATCCCCTCATCGTCTGGGGGCTGGCGAGAAAACTGGGGTCTTCAGCATTTCTCCAAGCTGCCTGTTAGTCCTAACGTGAGCTGAGAGCCCCACAAGACCCACCAGGACCTGAGAGCAAACGCCCAGCCCCATTTGGGAGACCTCAGGGTTCAGGGGCATCGAGGAAACCACATGGGTGAACTCTGTTGGAAATGAACTTAAAATTACTAATATTTGTCCTCAGCTTGATAGATAAGGCATTTCTACATACATTCTGTCCTTTGATTGAAAAAGTTCAGCCCCAGAGTTTTTTCTGGAACAATCACTAACAGCACGGGACTGATGAACCTCGAGTGGAGATTCAGCTCTAATTCAGCAGGGCTCAATTTTGTGTCAGGGTGTCAGTCCCATTTGGGCAGAGTTCATAAAACACTAACAGTGATAAGAGTAATAAAGTCATCATGCAAACTCCCTTGTATTTTGGAAGCTCTCATTATCCTACGTTGTTCTCTTCTCAGGTTCATTGCATTCTTGTAGGTTTTCCTCAGCCTTTTCTAAATTAGTTGGTCTCCTCATGCACCCTAGCATCTAGTATCCCCTCGCATCATCTTCGTCCCCAAGGCTATCTGTCTCTCCCTCACGGTTCTCATTTCTACAGGCAGTTTGTATCAAGCCTTTCCATGTTTCTCCATGCTTTCCCCAATCACTGCATTGGCTCCCCTTTCTACCTTTCCTAATATATCGACATGCTCCTCACAATGAGAGGTCCAGGGGTCTCCTGGCAGGAAAATGCTCAGAGTTGACAGGCTTGGAGGATTTAGCTACAAATGAAAGGCGAGGCAATATGAAAGCCATACACAGTATGTCTGATCTTTGTTCTGGGCGTGTCCGCAACCTGCTTAGCATCACCTTTACTTCCCGCAGATTTGGCTGGACAGTCCTTGTGATGGTCAGCGCATGAGAAATGGATGGGAAGATCCTCAACTCCTTGCCAAAGTGCAGGAGGATAACAGAAAATTAAATACGTATACAGTGAAGAAGTAGAAAAAGTGAGGAATGTGTCTAATTGCAGAACATGCCATTGTATTTTTATGCATAAAACATGCACACGTTATCGATCTATAATTCTGTCCCAGCCCCAGCCCCAGCATAGTCTCCTGTAAACAATGCGCAGATATTTTACTAACACTTCTGACATACGTATAAATCAAAAGCCTGTCTTATGGTTCTAGGAGGCAGAAGCTCACTGCTGCAAGTACTGCCTCTTATATTCCAATATCCAATACGAAAGGATGAATCACACACTCAAGACTATTTTACTTTCAAATGCCAAGAAACTGTTAACGTGGAGGTACATACGCTTTCTACGTGCTTCACTTTTCCCCTGTGAAATAGAAGGACGTTTTACTAGAGGACCTGTGAAACACCCCATCCTCGGGTTAATATTCCACTTTACTATGAAAGCTCGCTTCTAGAAAATGCCAAGCAATATACTTCCTTCTCTTTGACATCCATGCAATTTCATGAGAATTAGCGAGGTCCACTTTGGATTTCATCTGCTGTTTCCCTCCCCGCCCCCACCCCCCAGCCCCCGCCAGCAAGCCTGGGGCACAGAATCAGAACCGAGGCAGCTGTCCTGTCAAAAGCTTTGGGCAGACACATCACAAGCCTAACAGGAAAGTCACCTCATTGGTGAGTACTCCATATATGTATGTTCGAGCTGCTAGGATCAGGGCAGGATTGACATGCGCGTGACCTAGAAATGATACTGACGATACAACATATTCTTTTCACATACACACATGGATTAATCAAATGAGAAGAGCCAAATGCGTGTGATGGTGTATGTAAAACATAAGCATTGTCCCCCCGAGGCAAGGCTTCAATTGCAGAATCAGGATTTCCCAGCTTGAATTCCTCCTCCTGCTTTGAACTTTAATGTAGTGATCCAGGAATAACGGTAATAAAGATTTAGGGAGGAATGAAGAAGGGGCCATTTGTTCACAAGCCTGGAAATAAAATATTTTGGCTGTCAGTTCTGTTACATCTGAATGCCTAGCCTATCTTCCTGCCTGAAAATGAGGCTTCCTTGTTTGTTCTGGAAATTAGCAGATAAACGTGGGTAAAATTAAGTAAGCAAAGGCACACGCAGAGATTTCTGAATTGTGAATTCCTACCCTTGCCCTGGCACTGCCTATGTACTGATAGGTTATTTAACCTCTTCGACTATAGGATGAAAAGCGGAGGGCAATTATGTTCCTTGAAAGAGTGCTGAGGGACAGAATGCACAAAAGAACACACTGGCTGTTGGACTGTCAAAGCCGAAGCTTTTTATAAGAACAGAGCATCATCTACCATTATTTATTGAGGGGCTATGGAACAAGATCCTTTTCTAAGCGCCCATACACGCAGCACTCAGCTGAAGTCTAAAAGGTCATCAACGTCCACAATATGCACAAGTCGTATTCTAGGGCTCTGGGGTTTGGAAAGTCAGCAGTTTCTTGTTTAGTGACCTAAAGTCAAGGACAGTCATTTGTGTAACAAAAAATATTCAGATAGGGGCGCCTGGGTGGCGCAGTCGGTTAAGCGTCCGACTTCAGCCAGGTCACGATCTCGCGGTCCGTGAGTTTGAGCCCCGCGTCGGGCTCTGGGCCGATGGCTCGGAGCCTGGAGCCTGTTTCCGATTCTGTGTCTCCCTCTCTCTCTGCCCCTCCCCCGTTCATGCTCTGTCTCTCTCTGTCCCAAAAATAAAAAAAAATAAAAAAAAAAAAAAACGTTGGAAAAAAAAAAAATATTCAGATAATGTTCAGAATAAACCCTCCTGTCCATTTTCTGGGATTTAGAAGGTGTTTTGGCTTCTTTCAACATTTGCTAATTAATATAAACATCAAATAAATTTGTCATAATAGATACACTCAGTGTTAGTTGATATAATTGAAAATGATATTAGCTCAACAAAATGATACTTTTCAGCCTGTCTCTTTTGTTTTAACTGAAGTATAATTAATACACAGTGCTATATTAGTTTCAGCTGTACAATGTAATGATTCAACAATTCTATACGTTTCTCAGTGCTCATCACAATAAGTGGACTCTTACTCTCAGTCATCTTATTCACCGCCCCCCCCTGACCTACCACCCCCCCCCCCCCCCAACCCCCGGCTCTGGTAACTACCGTTTGTTCTCTCTATTTAAGAATGTGTTGGGTTTTTTTTTTTTTTGTCTCTTTTTCTTTGTTGATTGGCTTTGCTTCTTAAATTCTACACGAGTGAAATCAAATGGTATTTGTTTTTCTCTGACTTATCTCACTTAGCATTAGATCCATCCATGTCGTTGCAAATGGCAAGATTTCATTCTTTTTGATGGCTGAGTAATTTTCCATTGTGTGTATATACCACTTCTTCGCCCATTCATTTGTCAACCGACACCTGGGTTGCTTCCATATCTTGGCTATTGTAAACAACGCTGCAATAAACACAGGAGTGCGTGCATCTTTTTGAATTAGTGCTTTCATTTTCTTTGGATAAAGACCTAGTAGTGGAATTACTGGATCATATGGTAATTTTATTTTTAATGTTTTTTGGTTTTATTTTTCATCTTTGTTATGTTTTTATTTTATTTTTGAGAGAGAGAGAGAGAGAGAGACAGAGTGCTAGTGGGGGGAGGGGCAAGGGAGAAAAGGAGACACAGAATCCGAAGCACGCTCCAGGCTCCGAGCTGTCAGCAGAGAGCCCGATGCGGGGCTCAAACTCACGGATGGTGAGATCATGACCTGAGCCAAAGTCGGACACCCAACCGACTGAGCCACCCAGGCGCCCTTATTTTTAATGTTTTGACGAACCTCCATACTGTTTTCCATAATGGCTGCACAAATTTGCATTCTCACCAACAGTGCATGAGGGTTCCTTTTTCTTAATACCTGTTATTTCCTGTATTTTTGATTTTAGCCATTCTGACAGGGGTAGAGTGATCTTGTGGTTTTAATTTGCATTTCCTTGATAATTAGTGATGTTGAACACCTTTTCACATGCCTGTTAGCCATTGGAATGTCTTCTTTTGAAAATTGCCTGTTCAAATCCTCTGCCCACTTTTAATTAGATTATTGTTTGTGTGTGTGTGTGTGTGTGTGTGTGTGTGTGTGTGCGTGCGTGTGCGTGCGTGTGTGTGTGTGTGTGTGTGTGTTGAACTGGGTAAGTTTTTTTATATATTTTGGATATTAACCCCCATCAGATATATCATTTGCAAATGTTTTCTTCCATTCAGCAGTGGCCTTTTTGTCTTCTCGATAGTTTCCTTCACTGTGCAAAAACTTTCTATTTTGATGTAGTCCCAATAGTTTAATTTTGCTTTTGTTTCCCTTGCCTGAGGAGACATATTTAGAAAAATGTTTCTATGGTCAATGTCAAAGAAATTACTGCCCATGTTTCCTTCTAGGAGTTTTATGGTTTTAGGTCTCACATTTAGGTCTTTAATCCATTTGAGTTTATTTATGTGTATGGTGTAAGAAAGTGGTCCAGTTTCATTCTTTGGCATATAGCTGTTCACTTCTCCCAGCACCATTTATTGAAGAGACTGTCTTTTCCCCATCACACGTTATTGTCTCTTTTGTCATAGATTAATTGACCATATATCACCATGCCCCCTTTGTACTTTGGTAAAAAGGACACAAAAGCATTGGTTTGTCTCTCTGTTCATGTAACCCTTCTATTTCAGTATTATACATGCATGAATTTGAGACAGCAAATGTAATTATCACTTAATTAGGTCCTTTATTGTGGTTTCCACCTAAAATACATTCTAATTTTAACTTTCCTGGTTAAATAAGAAATTTTAAAAGGCTGAATTATTTTCTAATGGTCAAATTTAGAAGCCATGCAGATGTTCTTAGTTATCACTACTGGGGGACATTACAGTACGGTTCAACTTATATAAAGAACTTACCTAGTTTGATTTTGAAAATAATTTCTTTGAGAAAAAAAGAGGCTACATTATTAGAAATACTTTATTTTTAAAAAGCCTAATAATTTGTTCTGGAGAATACTGGAGAATAAAATCTTAAGAACACAAGAACCCATCTGTGGTACTAAATGTAAGATACATGGCCTGATAGATGCTCTTGTTTTTCCACAAAGCCACACACATTACATTGTTAGCAAAACTGAATTAAATGTATAGAGAGGCATACTAAACAGAAAGTGAAATTCATTTACTTTTCATCATTAATTGAGCTGGTTTATTAACAGTAAATTAAATATTATGGTTAATAATGGTAGGCTCTTGATCTGTTAAGTATTTAAATGTCAAACTGTCAAAACTTTTTATACAAGTAAGATCTTAAAAGATATCTGCATAAAGGCTATCTGTTTTGGAAGTCTATATGTAAATACCTATTAAAAACCACTGCCGTAACGGCTACTATTCTGACTTCCCCAATGAAAGCCTATCTATGTAAGTATGCGTTAAACACAGGAAAAAAATAATAAATTTTTGGACATTTATTGCTGAGAATTTGTAGTGGATGAAGAAAACTTCAGGAAGTTGGAGGTGGATAATGGGCATAGAGCTGACGCTCATCAATAGCAGTAGGAAGACACACGTGTCATTCCATGTCTAGAACTACAAGAGCAAGGAAGCCCACAGTATATATTTAGTAAGAAATGACATCTCAGGAAGGTTTGTTGAAAGGTTCATTGGCTGTAAGATTACTATATGGAATTCTAATACCGACTTCCTGTCAGTCTTCCACATCACCCCGTTTTTCTTCTTCAATTCTATGCATCAATAAAATTGTGTTTCAAAGTTCCTATAACGTAAGTTTTCAATCCAGAAGTATCGTTATTTACACATAAAATCCTGGTCCTAGAGAAACAGATATTGCATGAAACTTAAAACTCTGTGTCCTCATTCTAATTAGGTGAGTGGCCAGGCCATTCTTTTGACAGAGCAGCATTCTGTTTTGTCCGGTAGCTGTATGAGTATTTTGGTAAAATACATGCTTTCTCACTGCATCAATTTGGTGGAAATTCAATTTATCATGGTATTTAACTATTCCCTGCTGTCCTTAGTAGAAAAACAAATGCATCAGAGCAGTAGGAATGGCATCTTTCACCCAGAACACGGTGTTATTGTTACATGGATAGCTTAAATGTAATGGCAGCCAAATAAATACAGAAGAAAAGATTCTGCAGTTAGAAGATGAAAGAGATCTAATGCACAGCACGATGATTATAGTCAATAATACTATATTATGTACTTTAAATTGGCAAGAGACTAGATCTTAAATGTTCTCACCACAAAAAAGAAAAGATAATTCTATGATGTGCTAGAGGTGTTAGCTGTATTGAATCAACACATTGTGTACCTTAAAAACACACAATGTTATATGTCAGTTATATCTCAAAAAAACTGTCTCTGCAACAGGGTCTACTCATCAAAATGCAAAACCTTTATCTGAAATACAGCAAGGGTTTTAAAAGAAATTTCTTTATATTAATAAATTAGCCCCTGAAGAAGGATTGGTTGCACACTGATTGGCTTCACTTTCCTTCCAAAATTTTTATTAAGGCATCAGGATAGACAAAAGAGAGTGTCATGATAAGAAAACCAGGCCGAGTTCCAGCTCTTAAGTGACCTTTGGAGTACACAGAGGTTGAGAGAGATTATTAAACAATCTCAAATGTTTAGAACATTTGAGCTCTGATAAGAGCTACAAAGGAAAGAATGTAAAGGGGATATTGTGTGTGTGGCTGGAGTTGGAGGCATGAGGACTAATCTAGTGAAGAAGGTCAGAACGGGCTTCCCTAAAGATGAGATGCTTTAGCTGAGATCTGTCAGCTTGTGTGAAGGATGAAAAGAAACATAAGCCTGGGGTGGGAGCAGAGTATACAAAGGCCCTGGGTGGGCCAGGGGCACACAAGCACCTGAAGGTTGGTCAGGGCTACGTTGGTGGACAGAGGGAGAGCAGCCTCGGGGGAAATGGCACTTGAGAGCAGAGAGGAAAGAGAGCTCATGCTACCTCAGAGCTCCCGCCACACAGAGTAGTTTTTATTCTAGGAGCCATGGCAAGCCATCTAGGTTCAAGCTTTTCAATATTTTCCTGATTACAGAGAAATAGTTTGCCTGTTCTTAAAGGCAAACCTTTAAGAAATTTTTCAGTACTCTGTAATGACACATTTCTACCTTAAGTGAAATTTCTTTTCCATAATTTCAATGCTTATGTAGAAAATATCTATATAGGGGCGCCTGGGTGGCTCAGTCGGTTAAGCGGCCGACTTTGGCTCAGGTCATGATCTCACGGTCCGTGAGTTCGAGCCCCGCGTCGGACTCTGTGGTGACAGCTCAGAGCCTGGAGCCTGTTTCAGAATCTGTGTCTCCCTCTCTCTGACCCTCCCCCGTTCATGCTCTGTCTCTCTCTGTCTCAAAAATAAATAAACGTTAACAAAAATTAAAAAAAATATCTATATAATTATTTTAATCTTTTCTTCTGTTTAAAAAATTTTTTGTTTTTACATTTTTTGTTTATTTTTGAGAGAGAGAGAGAGAGAGCACAAATGGAGGAGGGACAGACAGAGAGGCACAGAATCCGAAGCAGGCTCCAGGCTCTGAGCTAACAGTACAGAGCCCGACGTGGGGCCTAAACTCACAAACTGCGAGATCATGAACTGAGCTGAAGTTGGGCGCTTAACCGACTGAGCTACCCAGGCACCCCTCTTTTCATCTATTATTTATAGTAGAGTACCTAACTTTAAATTATTTTTATGTAAGTTGAACAAAAATGATTTCCTCTTTGAAATTATTTCATAAGACTAATACATAATTATTTGTGGTGGTAGGATTTCCTCAGAAAAATTTTTCTCATGGAAGTACTCTTTCTTTTAAATATTCTGTGAAGGAATCTTGTCTTTATTCATTTTCTCCTTGTGATTATGTTACAAAAATACTGTGAATCACACTCACATGCATGTTATCTCTAGACGAAGGATAGGAATTCCTCAAACTGTAGTACATGATAGACTGACACTAGAAAGGCTCTTCTCCAAAAATGCTGTCGATAACCAACTTTAGAGCGATCATCCTTGAGTGCCCCCATAGTTTATAATCATGGAAATAACATTAAGATTTATGTAAAGCACCTGTCTTCCCACCACAGTGCACATTAGCCAAAATCGCCGTCAAAAATGCAGGCTCAGTGCACGGCGGTGCTAAATTTAAGACAGAAATAGTGACGCAAACAATATGAGCAAAGAGGGGAAAATGCCACAAAGTGCTGAATGGAGCCTGGAAGGTGTGTCTGTCTTATGTGCTGTGAAATCCTGCTCTCCATTTCATCTTCCAGTTACCTTGTCGAACCACCGATAAGACATTTGGGTAGATTTTAAGGCATTGAGAAGGAGGAATGCTGCATAACAACGCTTTTTTCTTTCCCTATTCTCTTGGGGATGGGAGGACCGGCCCGGCAGACTTGCTCGGGCTTCTCAGAGTCACTTTCAGATCAGTTAAGAAAAAGGGAGAACTGGAGTAATCAGCAACATTCAGTGAAAGGGTGCTTGAGCTCCTGGCACACAAAGTCAAGACAAAGGTGTCCCCATCCATGTAAGGATTCAGGACTCATGACTCCTGGGGTGCAGGGAAAGATCACGGAGATTAGTCTCAAGCCATTTCCCTAATATGAATGACTGCATTCACTGTGACGTCCAAGAAGTCCCCCAGGTGGATTGCAATATTGGTTATAATAAGCTAGAGAGACTGGGCTGCATGTCCCTGTGTGTGCCTGCTCTGGGACACCCTGGACCACCTTGGGGTCATCCAGGGTTAATCGGCTGTTGCGGAGCCGCTGAGATGAGGTCAAACCTTGGGGGTCCTCCTAACTTAATCTGACCAACCACTGCATTTGGAGATGTGTCAGAGCCAAACCCAGCATGGGACGTGAACACATAAACACACACACAGGCACATGTGCAAGGACACACACGGACTCTGGTGTGCTGACCCACAGAGAGTGTGAGGCGGAAGGAAATATCTGTGCTCCTTTAGACATTTACCAAAATGTCCTCCCACATTCTGAGCCAAGTGGAAAAAGTTAAAAACTCTACAACAAAGAAATAACTGCACATGATACCTGCTGTGTTCAATCTGTGCCTATACAACTGTCAACCCCCATGAACGTACCTAACAGGGGACAGAACGACTGGCCACATGGACCAGGTAAAACAACACAGGGTCATAGACCAAACTAACAGCTTGTTTGAGTTTAAAAATTTGGTACTGTTTTTGTGTGCATTTTTTAGATTATTTTTGGTTTTCAAAAATATTGCATTAAAATATTAGTTACTTGATTACTCTTGGTGCCCAAGGTGAAGCCTTCACTCGTGCCACCCTAATCCTGGCCTGGCGACGTGCACTCCGTACTCACACATCACCACACACACATCCACATGCACCCCACATACACAAAGGCTGGACTGGACAAGATCTAACTTGTAGGGAGTGGGAGAGACAAGACATAAAGTACTTTATTCATGGCCTTCAGAATCCATTTGGCTCTCCATACTCCTGCCTAGCCCCCAGCAGATAAAGATCAAACCCTTCAGCTGCATTAAGGACCAACAGCCAGCCTCAGGCACACTGAGGTTTGATGGGCTCCAGGAACTCAATGGTCCACTGGAGAGTAGAATATAAGGAAGCTGTCACTTGGAACCCCTTGTTGACAAGCCTCTCTACACTCTGGTTTAGACTCACACTGTCCCTTGTCACCCAGAATTTTAATGAGTAACCGTGAAATTTTCACTTAAAAGGAATAATACGATTTAGAAAACGTAAGCTTTATTTTAAATGGCCAAATGAGGTCTCTGTCTTAACTTGATCACTTAGTAGTTTGCATTTGTCTATTTGTTCAATTAACATTGTCAAAGGAGTTGACTGTCCACATGTAGATCACCACTGAAGGGTGTCAACAAGTCCCTTAAATTCATTACGTGATACGTAAGTGTACTGTTTAACATATTGTGAATCTACCCTTTCCTGGGCAACATACACATCCCCTGAATGTAGGATACGTTTAGGACCAAGCAGGAAAAATTCTTGTCTCTAAGGAAATTAAATCCCGGAACAGGGGTCCACACAGTAACAAAATAAATCAATTATAGAGTTATATGGTATGTGTACTGGTTGCATTGTGTCCTCCCAAAATTTATGACCATTGGGAACCTGTGAATGTGACCTCATTTGGGTGTAGGGTCTTGGCAGGTGCAATCAAGCTAAGCTAGCGTCATACTGGATTAATGTGGACCCTAAATTCGGTAAGACTGATGTCCTTATAAGATGAGGGAAATTTGTAGACAGAGAGACACGCAGGGGAGATAAATGATGCCGTTCGGTCAAAGGAAGTAGGGGCATCATGTTAATATCATGTAGCTCACTGGTCGTCTCAGTATCTTTTGGTAAAATTCGGTAGGTGAAACCCTAATTAAAGTGGGTTCGAAAAAGAATGGAAGAATATGGTACCAAGAGTACAGACAATGCTTTCATAAAGTTTTGCTGAAATGAGGAGCAAATTATTAATTTTATCTTGTAACAGAGTACTGGAAAATTTCAAGTTTGTTGAGACCTTCAGTGATCATATTAGTAGTTAATCTATGTCTTATAAATACCAAGCTATAACAAAATACATATACTATAATAATGTTAGATTGTCTTTTTTTTTTTGAGGGGGGCGGAGGGAGAGGGAGAGAGAGAGAGAGAGAGAGAGAGAGAGAGAGCAGGGGAGGGGCAGAGAGAAAGGGAGAGAAAGAATCCCAAGCAGGCTCCACACCCAGCGCAGAATCTGCCACGGGGCTCGATCTCAGGACTGTGAGATCACAGCCTCAACCAAAATCAAGAGTTGGATGCTTAACCAACTGAGCCAGACAGGTGCACCATTTTAAATTACTTTTTTTTTTTTTGATGGAGAGTATACTATAATAATGTTATAGATAAATAATAGATGCTATATAATTATATAAATATATGCTATATAGTTTATACGAACATAAAAATTATATAATTTTTTAAGTTAAACTTTTTATTTTAAGATAATTACACACTCACATGCAGTCATAAGAAAGAATATGGAGAGATCCTGTTTATCATACAGTTTCCCTCCATGGTAATGTCTTAGAAAATTATAGTACAATATCACAACCAGAATATCAGCATTGATATAATCTACCAATATTGTTCAGATTTCCCTAGTTTTACCTATACTCATTCATGTGTGTGTGTTTGTATGCAATTGTATGACCACCACAATCAAGATACAGAATGACTCCATTACCACAAAGACCTCTAACGTTGGCCTTGTGTGGTTATAACCATACCCACTTTCTTCCCACCACCCCATCTCCTATCCATACCCCTTGACCTGCTGACTGACTGCTAATCTATTCTCCATTTCTATTATTTTGTCAACTTAAGCTTATATAAAGGGAGTCATACAGCATGTAACCTTTGGGGATTGGCCTTGGTCACTCAGCATAATCTCTGAAGATTTCCCTGGGTTGCTGTGTATATCAACAGTATGTCCCTTTTTGACTGCTGAGTAGTATTCTATGGTACGGATGCACCCTGTTGCTTCATCATTTACCTACGAAGGACTTCTGGGTTGTTTCCAGTTGGGGGCTATTACAAATAAAGCTGCCATGAATGTTTGCGTGCTCTATTTTCTGCATGAACATAAACCTTCACTATTGGATAAATGCCCGGGAGTACACCTGCCGGACTGTATGGAAACTGAATGCCTGGTCTCATAGGAAACCACCAAACTGTTACCCAGAGTGGTCATACACTTCGCGTTCCCTCCAGCAGTTTGTAAGTTACCCAGATTTTCTGCATTCACCAGCATGGGGTGTTGTGACTATCTTTTGTTTTAGCTGTCTTGGTTGGTGTGGACAGTGATGTTAGTTACACTGTTGTTTTAATTTGCCTTTCCATAATGGCTACTGAATTTGAATGGGTTTTTTCACATGCTTATACACCATCTGTATATCTTCTTCGGCGAGATGGCTATTCATGGTTTTTTGCCTGTATTCTAACTGTTTGGGTCCTTTTACTATTGAGTTTTAAGAGCTCTTTATGCATACTAGTCCCTTGTTGGACATGTGGTTCACAAATATCTCCTACGAGTCTGTAGCTTGTCTTTCTACCCTCTTAACAGGGTGTTTTGTAAAGCAGAAATGTTTCATTTTTGATGAACTCCAATTTACTAGTTTTTCCTTTTACGGATCATGCTTTTCATGTCCAATCTAAGAGTTATTTGCTTAGTCCTAGGTCCTAAAGCTCTTTCCCCATTTTTTTCTTAAAAGTTTAATAGTTGTATATTTTAAGTCCAGGGTATGCATGTGTATATGCATGTATGTGTATGTATACACACGGACATACGTATGTATACATAGATCATTAAAATGACTCCGAAGCCTATTATAAAATTACTCACTATTTTTTGGTATATGTCCTTCCACACCCGTATTTGTGTTCTAAAGTTTGCATTTATAGATATATTTTTTAAAACTTTACTTATTTTGAGAGTGAGAGAAAGGGAGTGCAAGCAGGGGAGGGGCAGAGAGAGAGGAGAGAGAGAATCCCAAGCAGGCTCTGCACTGATGCGGGGCTGGAACTCAGAACCGTGAGATCATGACCTGAGCTGAAATCAAGAGTCAGGTGCTCAACCGATTGAGCCACCCAGGCGTCCCTAGATGTGCTTTTTAAAAGTTTACACACACACACACACACACACACACACACACACACACACACACACCATGTATATGTAAACTTTTGAAACACAAAATTAGGATTATAGAACCTGAGTTTTTCTTTTTTTTTTTTTTTTTTTTTTTTTTAATTTTTTTCAACGTTTTTTTTTATTTATTTTTGGGACAGAGAGAGACAGAGCATGAACGGGGGAGGGGCAGAGAGAGAGGGAGACACAGAATCAGAAACAGGCTCCAGGCTCCGAGCCATCAGCCCAGAGCCTGACGCGGGGCTCGAACTCACGGACCGCGAGATCGTGACCTGGCTGAAGTCGGACGCTTAACCGACTGCGCCACCCAGGCGCCCCAGAACCTGAGTTTTTCAATAACAATCATGAACCGTCTCTGGGACATTTTTTAAAGTGTCCCACCATACAACTGTTCCATGATCAGTCCCTGAGGTTATTTCCAAACAGCTGTCCTACCAGGCTGAGTCTCCACATCTCCTGGGCTCTGCTGATCCCTGCCAGGGCCCTCTGGTGCTGTGCCTTCTCTGGAGGCAATGGCTTGCTGCACAGGCTGGATGCGCGGAACAGACCCCGGTCCCTATCCTTTCTTCTCATTACTGACATCTTTGGACGTTTCCCTGAACATCTTGAAATTTAAAGAATTCAGAACTCCTTTGGTAACACGCCAGGGGAAAACATGAGGAAGGCTGGGGGCAAGGACACCGGGGCAAATTTGGGAACCAGTCAGCTAGCTGGAAGGAGTTGTTTTTTTTTTCTCTTCTCCCACACATTCTTGAGAGGTGGGCACAGTGTGTCGGTGAATGGACCGAGACGGAAGAGACAGAAACATGTGTACTCCTTATTTCCTTCAGACTCCCTGAGTGTGACTGAAGCCAAGGAAGTGGTTTTTTTCCTTCGATGCCTTCCCTGATTGACAGAAAACAGCTCGCCTGAATTGCTAGACTTTTCTCTCCTAGTGTTCCTGGTGCCACCAGGATCTGGTGAGAGAGCAGTGATTTCAAGCTCGCTGGACTAACCTGGGCTGAGCCCTGGCTCTGTCATTTCCTACTTCTTAACTGGCAAAAATGAAGTAATAACTCACTTCATGGAATCATCCTGAGGATTAAATAAGCAACTAGGCGAAAAGCACCAGTGCCCAGCATTTAGCAGGTCCCCTAGAATTGGCAGTGTTTTGGTTCATCCTGTGGGGGATTGATTCCTTCCAGGGATGAACATGTTCAACCTCCTGGGAGCAGAGACACTTGGGGGGAGACCAGGAGGGCCAGCCCCCTGGAGTGAAGCATTTTGACTGCGCCCGCTGATGGTATTTGCTCACCAGTGAGACTGTGATGCTAAAATCCACCAGGAGGAGGTGCTCACACCACAAATCAGTGTTTAGTTTCAAAAAGTCAGCAGTTCAACCCTGCTTCCACATCTCCTTAGAACTTCTAACTATTTTTATTTGGTCTCTCAGAACTCTTTTAACAGCTTTTTGGAAGTAACACTGATTGACATTATGTCCAGCACTGATCTTTTCTACCTCATTTATTTTTTTATTTTTTTATTTTTTTAATTTTTTTTTTCAACGTTTTTAATTTTTATTTTTGGGACAGAGAGAGACAGAGCATGAATGGGGGAGGGGCAGAGAGAGAGGGAGACACAGAATCGGAAACAGGCTCCAGGCTCCGAGCCATCAGCCCAGAGCCTGACGCGGGGCTCGAACTCACGGACCGCGAGATCGTGACCTGGCTGAAGTCGGACGCTTAACCGACTGCGCCACCCAGGCGCCCCTTTTCTACCTCATTTAAAGAGCCCATGATTTATTTACATATGCTAACCTAGGCGTGGAGATTCACCCCGGGAGTGTGTTGGAGATGCAGATTCCAGGCTTTAGCTTTGGTGATTCCGACTGGTGGCCGCACACAGTATTTCATGTATTCCTCCTGGTTTTGGTAAGGCAACCTCTCTACGACAGAGAGAGACGGCTGAAGCCCACAGTGATCGTGGTCAGGAGAGACAGTGGTGGGGCTTCAATCAGCCTCCGAACTCACTGTTGTACTTCCTCAGGGTAAGTACTGAGTTTGGCCAACGTGGCTCAATGTTGAAACAAAAACGTTACCGTTGTCTAAAGCACATAAAATTTGAGTATCTATCTGAGTTCCAGTTTTCACTTCAAGATGTTAAAAAGTCAAAAACACCAAGGGGGGGGGTGAATATGTGGAGACACTGGAACTCATATACACTGATGGAGGGAGTGGGGCAAATTGTCAGAGCCACTTAAGAGAGCGTTCTGCTGAATCAAGGAAGAGAGGAGATGTGGAGATTCGCACATGACCGCACAATTCCACCTCTAGACCTACAGAGACAGTCACATGCACGCACAAGGAGATATGTGCAGGTACGCACAATACAGCATGGTTTCTAACAGCCCCACGCTGGGCATAGACCTAAACGTCCGCGGGCATGAGGCGAAATATATACAATGGAGTTTGTCGAGTTTCACTGCAGTAGTAAAAATGAGCGGATTGCAACTGTGTGTAGGTACAGGCATGAATCTTGCAAAGGAACAGAATACAGGGCACTTTGATACCTTTATCTAGTATTTAAAGATACAACGCTCTGTGTTATGTGCTGATACAGGTTATTTCCATCACATGCACAGGGAGTACACGCAGCGGTGTGAGACTCCAGGGTGCCTCTGGGGAGAGGCCGAGGGGAGTGGGACCGGGAGAACACGAGGGCTTTCCGCTGTGTCTGTGCTGCTGTATTTGTTTCAAAGGGGATCTGAAACAAATTTGGCAAAAATTAAGATTTACTCATTTTGACTGCTGAGTAGATGGATGTTTGCCTTGCTACTCTCTAGTTTTCGATGTTTCAGAATAATTTTTGTAAGTGATTCACACAGATATTTTGCACTAAGTCATAATTCTTCCTGTTCCAAAGTGCTCTGGACTTTATGGGACCCTCCGCTCGTATCCTCAGAGTAACCCCACAGTAGGCGGGGGAAATGCCTCCCTTTGAAGCTCACAGCAGCTAGTGATTTGCTCCACATCACGCACCCAGCAAAAGGTAAAGCCAGGATTCAGACCCAGGTTCCAAACCTGCAGCTCTTCTCCCCCTCCATCCAACAAGCTTCTTGACCTCTTTATTTGTAACGCGCGCTTCAGCGCCTTAGTATTGTGTCACTTGAGAACCTTCTGTCAATGGTAGGTACGATTTTCATTTGGCAGGCAGAGAAACCAATGTTCGGGATTATACAGTAAAGCAGTGTTGGAACCTGTAACTGCAACCCATCAACACGTAATTCACTTATGATTCTTTTTAACCACTGTCAACTTCCAGTTTTTAGGACTACAAACCAAGCTGATTACCATTTATAATCTAATTCTGAAAAATGCTTTAACATAATTTGTTACATGATTATATAATACTAAAAAATGGCACCACCCTAAATTGTTAACAGTAGGGCAATGGTTAGGTAATTGTCATGGAAACTGTAGCACTGGGTAAGAACAGCATTTAGCCAAGGTGTCTGCGTACTATTTGTGGCTAGGGTCCATTCTGATTAGCTACTGCCCATGCCTCCCGAGTCAGTATCTGTGCCCTACCGGCTGTTAAGTATCTTTAATATCACCCTTCTTATGAGGTAATGCTAAGTGGGGAAAAGCAGAAGCCCAACGATATTATACTATGATGACAATCACAGAGATATGTATACATATAAGAAATATATGTACACACGCAGATCTGAGTCAGGTGCTGGAAAAACTGGACAGATACATGCCGGAGAATGAAACTGGACCACTCTCTTACACCAAACACAAAATAAATTCAGAAGGATTAAAGGCCTAAATGTGAGCCCCGAAACCATAAAACTCGTAAAAGAACACATAGGCAATAATCTCTTGCAACATATTTCTAGATATGTCTCCTCAGACAGAGGAAACAGAAGTAAAAACAAACTATTGGGATGGCACTAAAATAAAGAGCTTTTGCACACAGCAAAAGAAAAGGGACACCTACCAAATGCAAGAAGACATTTGCAAGGGAACGTGTCTGATAAAGAGTTATTATCTAAGATAAAAAAAACTATACAACTCAACACCAACAAAAAAGCACCCACAAAACACAAAAAATAAGTTACCTGCTTGAAAAAAACATAGGCAGAAGGTGTTATAGGACTTCATGGTGACAGATGGCAACTACACTTATGGCGATGAGCACTGAGTAATGTATAGAATCGTCTAATCACTGTATTGTACACCTGAAACATATAACGTTGTATGTCAACTAAACCTCAATCAAAAAAAAAAAAAAAAAAAAAAAAGAAGAAGAGCAACGTTCTGAAAGCAAAATACGTATACACACATAATTGAGTGGGGGTGCTGGGAGTGCTGGTGGTTTTCCCTCCATCTTGCAAATTTTCCACAATCTTAATACTGACTGTGTAATTTGAAGATGGAATACTGGGGTCTTTTTTTGGAGGGTATCTATCCTGAGTCTGCTGCTTTATGATCCTGTCCTTCACTTCCCACTCCATTGTGCTTGTCCCACGAGGGCGCAGTTCGTGTGCTGAGGCGGTGACATGTGATTACTTGCTGGAAGCTGGCAGACAATAGGTTGACTTTGTTTCCAGCGATAAGATCGAACGAACTGGACTTAGTTTATGTGTTCCTATTTTGCTGAGGGCACTACAAATTATATAGAGATATGGAAAGACCAAATGCTATCAGCCCCTTTTAATGAAATTCTGATCCTCTTAAACCCCACAGTTCACTCAAGTCTTATTTTCCCTATTGGGGTGTGACAGAAACCCACACATCTCTTCAAGACCGAAAAGGCGTACTTTGTGCTATTGGAGAAAATAAAGTTTCATCAAACGTAGGTAAACCTTTCAAATCTTCTAAACCCTTGTGGTGGTATTATATTTTATCTTTATCAACCTTCCTAACCATGAGAATTCATCCTTACAGTTCAGGGAAATGAGACTGGAACTTTAAAATCTAGGTCCAGGTTTCTTGTTACAGACCCATTGTGTTCCGGATGCCATTCTCCTGGCATTTTATTCCATCAACAGGAGAAGCCGGCATCAGTTAAACTTAGATTCTTTTTCACTTACCGTGTTGATAGGGGCTTTGTAATGTGATTTACATCTTTGTGCCAACGATTTTTTCTTCTCTTTTTGAAATGATCAGTG
This sequence comes from Neofelis nebulosa, assembly GCF_028018385.1. Taxonomy (NCBI): domain Eukaryota; kingdom Metazoa; phylum Chordata; class Mammalia; order Carnivora; family Felidae; genus Neofelis; species Neofelis nebulosa. The sequence continues at coordinate 235,398,635 of NC_080782.1, forward strand.
TCTTAAAAATTATAGACTCAAGATATAGGGGAAAGCTAAAAGGTTATGAGTTGTTAATAGGTAATACATAAAATTCAATCCAGCTCAGCGATATTACATAATTTGCAGTGGGATAAATCTGTCAGACAATTAAATTTATTAGCAAAAGCTGTAGCATATGGCATGATGATAGGTAATTTGAATTCGTTTCATGCATTGCTTTTCCTGCAGAAGTGTATCTAGTAACGTCCAGACACTTGGCTTTTTATCTGGCATTCTAATATTAGCTATGCAGAAATCCCATTCTGCACTATCACTGCAAAAGTATATTATTTATGACATCGATTCCTGGCACATTGTGTTGTGAGAAGGTTAATGGTTAATTGATTTAGCCAGTGGTAGGATTCGCCATGTTTAATAATGCATGAGATGATGGCCTTTTAATTCATTTATGTTTCTAGTAAGACTATAAACTTCTGCAATATTATAAGAAAGATAAGTAAAATGATTATATAGATTAGCTCGTGATGCTTTTAAATATTTGAAAAGCATCTACAAATTGGAAGAGTAACCAAACAAATGAATTCAGCTATTAAACGATGATATAATTCATGACGAAAATCCATCGTTTAACACTTGTCTTCCCATAAATCTTAAACGTGTTCAACTAAGAATTTATTTTCTACTAAATTGGTCTACAAAACATGATTTGTTTGTGTAATTTTGGTAGTTAGAACCAGTGAGTAATGTGACAGCAAAGCCACAGTCGGAAGGACAGTCATAATGAAGGACCATCAACATTCTAAATGTTACTTTGATTTGCCACCCACCCTTCAAGCCCTTTTGAATGAGGAAGATTAGAATCTTTTACATGCCCCAAGGCCAGTTTTTCTTCCTGCCACCTGGGTACACTTTTGACTCTTAAAACCACTTCTTGGCTGAGTAACAGAGAGTACTGGTCCGTATCAGTAATACGACTCTATTTTCCTTCCAACCAAATAAAACCCAGAGTCTCTAAAGTGTTAAAATCACCTAAGTCTTTTTCAACCCAAGGGAAACACTGTTAAATGAAACCCAAGCGGAGGAGAACTGGGGAGGACAGGCAGGGGGATACAAGGCTCACTCAGCAAGAGCTGAGCCAGACAAAGGGCAGAACGGGGTCAAGTCCGTGGCATGTGGGTAGCCGGAACCACGTGGGGTGGTCCTAGAGCTGGAGGCAGTGCTGTGAAGGGGAACCGGGTTCCAGGCACTCTTCTCCCCCAGGAGACGGAAGCACACAGTGGGCGAGTGTTGAGGGCCAGGAACCTCCTGACACCCTGTTTAAGCATTTGCAGTTGTAACACACTGTGAGGAGAGGCTCCCACAGGATGGTGGAGAGACTTTGACAGAGTGGCTGCAAGGTGGGGTGTGTGTGTGTGTGTGTGTGTGTGTGTGAGTGAGTGTTGGGGGCAAATGGAATCGGCTAATTTGTTTCCAAAGGAGATAAATTATTGTGTTTGAGGGTGGTTTGTTAAAATGTATCAGTTAAATTCCACCACGCAGAACTGGAAAATGTGGTTTTAAACTACAGAGGCGTCCTAGGCTGGTAACAGGTTAACAGTAATGACACGACAATCGCCCTGTTCTGTCTAACCAGACAACCTGGCTTCAGTTGGGACCGCTACAGTTCCCTGAAGGGTCAAGAGCCACTTTAACTGGGGATTTGTCCAGATCAGCCGATTTACAAAGAACTTTGGGCTACTTAAGTGGAAAGCATTATGGAAGTCATCTGGTACGACCCAAGCGTTGTGTACGTAGACTTGAAATTCAGGAAGCTGGGGGATTCTTCCGAGGTCATAGTCTCCTAAGCCCACCAAGCCTCCTACATAAGAAAAATGAAAGCATCTTGAGCATCATTTTTAGGACACCTCTCTCTATCCTAATGCCTCGTAAGATATTTATTATGGCACTTAGTTAGTACGAGTCTTTAAAAAGAAAATTCATTGGAAGCAATTAATTGGATCAAAGTGAATATTAGCATTGTGCTATAAAATCCTCCTTTCACATACTCCGGTCTGGGATACAAGAAGCTCCTGGTTGCAGACTGTGGCTCCAACAGACACTGGTAACTGCAGACATGAGACAGAATCCACTCGCTGCTGGTTCCCATTTGATCAGCTAAGGGAGTTTTCTAAGGAGAAGGTCGGAATGTGGACATTATAAGGTGCCGACTATGAATATAACCTAAATGCTATCACAGGCTTGTCAGACGAACATTACTCCCTCCTAAATGTACTTCACTGATGGTTTAATGCCTTAGAATTGACTGAGTAGCAGAGTCAGTTTTGATCTCACGACATACGGGCTTTATTTGGATTTCTTTTACAATGGGTATTACTATAGTCATCTTGGTAAAGTGAACCAGGGTATGTCCTTGGTTAGTCACCAGTATTTCCATCCTGACTGGAAACTGCCACCCAAGAATAATTCACCAGTGTATCTGTTCATTCTCTCCTTCACTCATTCGTTCTTTCAACAAACGTATATTGCATACTTAATATATCCTATACTGCCCTAGGCACTCTGCACAAATTATCTTTCATTCTCAAAACAATCCCGCAACACGGATAAAATTGTGCTTCCCAAGTTACAAATGGGAGACCCGTGACCTCAGGTCTGCATAGAACAGTGCACCCCATGTGCGTCACCAAGAAATGTGAAGACCATAAGCCAAACATCATTAGTCTTCCTACCGGCACTGAGTCGTACCTGCATAGGTAGTAAGTAGCCTCTCTTGTTGGATAAACGACTTGTCTCAGTTGCCAAGTAAACACTGGACTCTTAGCATGTTTGCCAAACATCAATAAGGAGGTCTGATCTGGAGTTCAGAATGGCAAACACCATACGATCCACAACAGTGATGGCAGCTGCCAATGTTGGTTGCACGACGACCTAGAATATGAATTCCTTGGTGATTTACAACATCTGTGTAAAGAGCTGGTATCTTTGGATCAAGAAATGGGAGTGTAATTCTGTGGTGACTATCGTAGCTGCTTCTCAAAGATTCCATTCCCATATTTGTTCTTTTTTTTTTTTTTTAAATTTTTTTTTTCAACGTTTTTTATTTATTTTTGGGACAGAGAGAGACAGAGCATGAACGGGGGAGGGGCAGAGAAAGAGGGAGACACAGAATCCGAAACAGGCTCCAGGCTCCGAGCCATCAGCCCAGAGCCTGACGCGGGGCTCGAACTCACGGACCGCGAGATCGTGACCTGGCTGAAGTCGGACGCTTAACCGACTGCGCCACCCAGGCGCCCCCCCATATTTGTTCTTAAAAGTATCTCGTTCCAGGAGCACCTGGGTGGCTCAGTCGGTTAAGCGTCCGACTTCGGTTTGGGTCATGATCTCGCGGTTCGTGAGTTCGAGCCCCGCGTCGGGCTCTGTGCTGGCGGCTCGGAGCCTGGAGCCCGCTTCGGATTCTGTGTCTCCCTCTCTATCTCTTTGCCCCTCCCCCAAGTGCACTCTGTCTCTGTCTCTTAAGAATGAATAAATGTTAACAACAAAAAAAGTATCTTGTTCCAAATTGCATAAGCAAACCACATATTGGTATCAGTAGTAAACATCAAAGGCCCGGCACCCCAGGGTCTAAAGTGGTGCTTTGTCCAGAATATCTGCATCTCACGTTGTGGCCGCACACTTCAGCCAGGCCAAAGGAGAGACTCTCAGAAGTTATGGTGCTCTTTTTATTACAAAGGCACTGGTATCCTATGAGTAAAGATTTACTTGACACTTTAACATAAATTTTTATGAAGAGCGTCGTGTAATTAACGGAGAGCTATAACAACTAACAGCGACAACAAAGTTTCGCAACAAATGCAGAAGTAATATTTCAGAGGACGGCGGGAGGAACAGGGGCTGAGAGCATTACCCCCTTGAGTCAGGGGGGCCAGGTTGCCACTTGGGGACAGACCTTTCGCCCTGGTGTCTGAATCAACCGTGTGATGGTGTATTCTTTGTGCTACCATGAATTGGTTATTTTTGCTTCTGAAACTATTTAGGCCAATCACACGTGCCATTGTGGCCGACCTACAAGCACGCGAAGAGAGAGATTTCTACGAAGAGATTGACTGCTCTGACAAAAATGAGAGAGGCGAAGTGCCTAAAAATTCTGTAAGGCTCTGAGAAGGCAATGAGATGGCAGGGGTGGGGGATGGTGCCTGGTGTTAACACTCGAGACGTATTCTTCACTCGGTTTACTTCAAACCTGTTTTTAGGAGCTTGTTCAGTTGAAGAGAAAGCTAAACTGAAGATTATTATTAACTTTTATCAAAGTTCACAGAAGAAAGCCACAGGAGGGGGAGTAAGCCGCACTAGTACAACAGTAAGTTTTCTTATTGCTATTATGTGAACTTCGGTGGAAGTTAATAGCACGGCAGTGAAGTACAACTTAACAGAGACAGTCCCACCAGGTGCAACAATAAAGCCATCCAGTAACTTTAAGTATCAGGATGCAACCAAAAGGGCCAAGGGAGGCAGATGAATCATATATCTGACAACCTTCTGAATATATTTGCTTCAGACGTACTCTTTGCTAAGAAGCCTCTAGTATATTATGGTAGCAGACAGACCCCCAACGTGACCATACCCCATAATTCCACCTCCCGTTGTTTACGCCCCGTGTAGTCGCTTTGTCTTGAGTGCAGGTGGGACCTGTGACTTGTTTATAACAAATACGATGCGGCGAAGGCACGGGAGGGAAGCTGTCTGAAGATGAGGTGAGATTACAGAAGTATCCACCTTAGAGCGGGGCAAGAGATTCTCCTTGCTAATTTGAGGAAGTGAGTGGTTAAGTTGGGCAGGGCCACGTGGCGAAGAATTGCCGATCGCTTGTAGGAACAGCGGGTGAGCTCTAAAATTGCAGGTGGGCTCTAGACAGCAGCAAACAAAAAGCCAAGACCCTCACTTGTACAGCCTCGGGAAGTAAATCCTGCCAGCAGCCTAAGTCAGCATGGGAATGAATTCTCCACTCGGGTGTCAAATGGGGAAACGGCCGGGCGACACCTGCAGTGCGGCCCTCTGAGACCCTGAGCAGAGGGGGGGCCCCGCTCGGCTGTGCCAACACCCCTGACCCATAGGAATTGAGAGAAAAGGTGTGTTGTTTTAAGCCACTAAGTTTGTATGATTTGTTACACAGTAATAGAAAACGAATATAATTAATATTTGGTGGTTTTATAGCCACATTCTGTTTAGCTTCCTATCCCTCTCACTAGACCGTGAGCTAGTTTAAAAATAGGGGCTGTGGGGTGCCCGGGTTGGGGGGTCCGTCGGTTGAGTGTCCGACTTCAGCTCAGGTTGTGATCTCCCGGTTTCTGGGTTCAAGCCCTGCCTCGGGCGTAGTGCTGACAAGCTCGGAGCCTGGAACCTGCTTCTGATTCTCTGTCTCCCTCTCTCTCTGCCCCTCTCCCACTAGTGCACGCTCTCTCTCAAAAATAAACATTTTTAAAAATTAAAAAAAAAAGGGGTGCCTGGGTGGCTCAGTCGGTTAAGCATCTGATGACGGCTCAGGTCAGGATCTCACGGTCCGTGAGTTCGAGCCCCGCATCGGGCTCTGTGCTGACGGCTCAGAGCCTGGAGCCTGCTTCAGATTCTGTGTCTGCCTCTCTCTCTGACCCTCCCCCATTCATGCTCTGTCTCTCTCTGTCTCAAAAATAAATAAATGTTAAAAAAAAATCTTTAAAAAGAAAAAGGAGGGGGTATGCTAAACAAATAATCCACTGAACAGGCGGATGAATGAACAAAGAATGCACACCGTGCTTTGGCCTTTCAGGGCATATGCTGGCCACCATGACAGGCTGTCTTTCCCTCCCTTACCTCTTGATCCTCTTGATTCATCAACATGCAGAGAACACTGAACCTATTTCTGTTTCTAAGCAAGCCATTTATCTTCATTAAAATGGAGCTGCTGTCCTATTTTCTGGTCATACCGTTTGATTAGATCCTTCTGGAATGTTTTGTGGAATTCTCTGTGGTTCTTAGCAGCCTACATAACTTTGTGTCATCCGTTATTTCAAGGAGCTAGCTACTTTTCTCCAACTAATTATTTCAAATGTTAGGCACCAATTCCTGAGGCACCCCATTAAATCCTCTCTGTGCAGGGGATCTGCACAAATTTCCTTTCTCTGAGCCAATTTAAATCCACACGAGAGCTTGATTTCTCATTCTGTCATTAGCGGTGATAATCGTATTCAGACTTTTGGAGGATGAAAGTAATTTATACCAATTATTTTGTTTATTTGTGTTATGCCCAGAGATAGACTTGCTACGTAATCCCCGTATTTTGGATAAGAGAGGCAGAAAATGTCCTTGCGGTTAGCCTGTAAGTCATTTATCTGTTCAGTGAACAATTTATTAAGCAATGACGATATGTGGAACACCGTACTTAGAAACAAAATGAAAGGACGTAAGGAAGGCTGACTGATCTGTCTTGTCTGTCTTATTAAATTATAAGCTCTCCCTAGTTTTATCTGTTTTTCTCGATTTTATTTTGTTTCTGTTAATATTTCCGCACACAAAAGTTAGACCCGAGTCTTCACCACCTTACATCTAGAAAAATACAACAGCTTTCTGCTTGTGTTACTGCTTCTGGTTTATCCTGACTTTTGTTCATCTAACTCAGGACCTAGAGAATGTCTTGCTAAGCACAACTAGAATGCTTCTGAGGACCCGGCAGTGACTTCCTAAAAGCCTATTATTCGAGACACAAATATTTTGGCTTTGTGAGAGACCCATGTGGACGCTTCACTCACCATTCCTTCCCGGCCTAATGTTCTCTGTTAATGTTTTCATTATTTCATAACCAAGAATTCTCTGCATCAGCCAAGACAACTAGCTTACTGGCCCTTGAAGCAAAACTTCTTTACTCGCTTGGCAGTGTGGTCCCTTCAAGCTAACACGGCCCCCTGGCTCATGCTTGAAAATCTGACTTTTCTCTCCTCTAAAAACAGGTACAATACTCACCCGTGACCCACCCTATCCTATTCGGACTGCACCATGACTCTTTTTCCCTCAGACATCTGAACGTTTACAATTTGCACGGATTTGTATCAGTGGTCCCTGGGCCACCAACATTTCGTATCATCCAGGAACTCACTACTGGAAACACAGATTCTTGGGCTCTACCTCCAATACTCTGAATCACAGACGCTAAGGGTAGGTCCCAGAAAATTGTTTTAAGAAGGCCTCCACGTGATTCTGGGGCACTTTAAAGGCTGAGAACCACTGACTGATACATGTCTGTGTAAAAATAGCGGTCAAAATACATATATGCACACAGACACATACACATACACATACAGTTTCCCAAATGGCATGTCCACTTAAGAAAACTGGATACCCATTTATATTGGGAGCTGTTTCGCATGGCAGGAAGCGTATAACAAAATTTAACTAGCAATGTGGTTGTTTTCTTTAATCCTCCTAGCACCTAGCACAGTTTCGTACACAAATTCAATACGCATTACGTATTTGGCTAACTACAACTTGACTCTTGATCTTGATTCATTAACACGTAAGCATCCTTGACCAAAAGGGTGCAAAGGAAAGAAAATAAATGAAGCACATCACTCCTATTAAGTATGTATTTGCAGCTCCGATTAGGGCTGGGAAGAGCACAATTCGTACTGCACACAAAGCTCTTTGTCACGGGGATCCTACGTGCTCGCGTAACTACACCTTCTTCCCAAGGCTCCAGTCACACTGAACTGTTTGGCACCTTCCCCAGTAGCATCTCTAGGCATACCTTCTACCTGGAATGTGCTTCTCTGTCCTTTGTCTGCCTGGCTAATTCTTCCATACTCTTCAAGGCCCATGTCAGGAAGCTTCTCCGCACCCCGTTCCATCATAGTGAGGCATCCTTCCCTCTGCCTCCGGGATACCTTCTATTTACCCCTATCCCGTCACTAACCATACCCTATCATGAAAAAACTTCCCATTTGTTCCACTACACTGTATCGGAAGCACCTTGAAGCCAGGGTCCTCACAGTCGTATTCCAGTGCTGGTCACGCAGTTGGTGCTTGACATTTAGTGGCTGAGAGAAAAACAACTGGTTAAGATTTGCTATGAGGTGTAATAAAGTTTGCTATGCTTTAATGTCCTCAAGAGCCAAACATGAATATATTTTATTCCAGCAACCAGTTTAGTTCAGAATTAGGACGGGATTCAATTTTTTTTAGGTCCCTGAAGGGGTTGGGGAACCCCAAGGCTGTTTCCGTTCCCCTCCTGATACCTAGTGCCCATGGACACTGACCTGTTCCAGCAGGTATACCAGTAGTCCAGAAGCATAATGTCAGGCTTGGGATAAGCACGAACACAGGTTAGGTTGTATTGTCAAGTACGACCTGCGGCCACCATGGGAATGCTTGCGAATGGCTGGTTCCCATGACAAAAGCCTCCCTGACGGTCCGAAGCATGGGCTCTACTTAAAATTGTGCAGATGATGCGTCATCAAGTTCAGCAGAGCATTTGCGATTGATTGGTGGTCTCTAATCCTCTAACAGGGCACACAGGCAGGCAGAGGCAAACAATCAAACACCTTTGGGTGATCATCTTCCACTCCGGTGATCGTCCCATCACTTAGGACAGAGAACAATTTGTTCAGAACACCACCAAGCACTAACAAGTTGGTTTCCTACAAAAGGAAGCCATTCCAAAATTAGCCACGGCATTTAGGACTAATTCCTGTTCTCTTTCACTATCTCTGGCACGCTGTCTGACAGGACATGGGACTGCAGAGAGGTCAACCTCACAGCAAAGTCATGTTTTCCTTGGCTCACAACAGTCTGCGAGCAGGGCCAGAAAATACAGTGGTGCTCAGAACAGCCCAGAGAGTCTTCAGGAGCCGGCACCCCTGGGAGAAGATTACCTTCTCATTATGTGGGCATCAATCTCTTCTTGGCTTATTCCTAACAGTCTGAAGACTCTAAATTTAACATGTTCCCTCATTTATTCTTAAGTGAGGTTATTGTCATCATTTAGGGAAGATGCGCATACTCATAAATAAATTCAATCTCTATTTTGATGGGGAAAAGTTTAAATGAGGATTTAAAATGGCATCTGGTTAGCAGCCCCAGATCTGTGGCGTTTCATCTGTGAAAACTCAAGAGAAAGAAGGAAACCCTCTGCACTGACACCATGAGTGCGGACAACCTAACATTTCAACCAAATGTTTGGGAAAGCAGTTGCTAATTACAGAGCAAGTGATGCTTGATAGAGAAAAGCCAGCCTCGAGAATGCTGACTGGAGAGAGGGCCCAAGGTAAGGGGGGGATTGCTATTCCTCTGCCCCATCCATTCACTGTCTCAGAGACGCAGGACCCACACTAGTCAGAGACTGTGGAGGACAAGAATGAGGAAATCATGACGCAAAAAACACGAGTGCTAAGTGTTGAAACCAAAGAAAACAGACACGAGTCTAAATGATTGTCTTATATATTTGCAACACAGGCAGAGTTTTTCTTTAAAAGTAATTATTACCGAGGGGCACTTGGGTGGCTCAGTCAGTTAAGTGGTTAAGTGTCTGACTTCAGCTGAGGTCATGATCTCAAGGTTTGTGAGTTTGAGCCCTGCATCGGGTTCTGTGCTGACAGCTCAGAGCCTGGAGCCTGCTTGGGATTCTGTGTCTCCCTCTCTCTGCCTCTCCCCCATTTGCCCTCTGTCTCTCCCTTTCTCTGTCTCAAAAATAAACACTAAAAAAATAAAAAATAAACAAAAGTAATTATTACCTAGATCTTAAACCACAAAGACCAAGACGTGGAGTGAAGAGAGCAAGAAAATAGAAGTGTACAAATATCCTTGCCTCAATTCAAGTAAGACTAACTCAGTAAGAACACCACAGTCAGAGGGGAGGAAGATGGGGGGATGGGTAGAATAGGTGATGGGGATTAAGGAGAGCACCTGCTGTGATGACCACTAGGTGATATGTGGAAGGGCTGAATCACTATATTGTATACCTGAAACTAGCATAACACTATGTCAACCAATGGAATTAAAATAAAAACTAAAAGAGAAAAAAAACATTGCCACCTTATCTGCTAGTAAAATTTAAACACAATCTGGAATAATGTGAAATATAATATTAGGTTAATAAAAATTACCAAACTTTTTCTGTTTTTTTAAAAATATTTATTTATTTTTGAGAGAGAGAGAAAGAAAGAGAGAGAGCGCACAAGCAGGGGAGGGGCAGAGAGAGAGAGAGACACAGAATTCAAAGCAGGCTCCAGGCTCTGAGCTGTCAGCACAGAGCCCGATGCGGGGCTCAAACTCATGAACAGTGAGATCATGACCTGAGCCTAAGTCGGATGCTTAATCAATTGAGCCACCCAGGTGCCCCTTAAGAAATAAAAAAATATGTTACTAAAACAAGAACATCATAATCAATAAGTATGTGTTAACTGATGTAAGAATATAGTCATAATGATAATGATAACATCTTGAATCAGTAGAGGAGGAACAGATTATTTTACATACTGTTTTAGAACCACTGGCCAATCATTTATTATAAATTAAAGTTAGAGTCTTGCCTAATTGTGCTCTGACATTCTAGAGAGCTTGGAATTTTAAATGTAAAGAATGCAAAATGCTAGAAGAAAACAGAGGTGAATGATTTAGAAAAGAGCTTTCTGAGCATTACCCCACCATGAAATCCAAGAAGGAAAAAATATTAATGTATGGTCATGGGCTTTGTGCTTGGGTTTTCTCACTTGCAAGATGGGTTATAATAAAAGAACCTCTCTCAGTAGGATTGTCTGTGTATGCAGCTTATATGAGACAACACACAGGAAGTACCAGCGTAAGAGCAGAGACATAGGAATCGATCAATAAATATCAGCAAAAAAAGAGCAGGAAGAAATTGGATATGGCCTAAATCTACAACTAGAATGGCTCCATCTACTTGGTAAATATTATGCATCTGTTAAAAGTTCTTTGGTAGTTGGGGTGCCTCGGTGACTCAGTCGGTTAAGCGACCAACTTCAGCTCAGGTCATGATCTCACAGGTTCATGAATTTGAGCCCCCCATCAGGCTCTGTGCTGATGGCTCAGAGCCTGGAGCCTGCTTTGGATTCTGTGTCTCCCTCTCTCTCTGCTCCTCCCCTGCTCACACTCTGTCTCTCTCTCTCAAAAATGAATAAATGTTAAAAAAATATTTTTTAAAGTTCTTTGATAGCTATATATTTGTTCATATGGATAAATATTTTACTACATATCAATGGGGTTGAAAGGAAGGAGAAAATCAGTTTCCAAAATAGTTGGGGTGCCCTTTTTTTATTTTATAAATTAAATGGCTCTGACACTTATTATTATCTTACTGCCACCTTAATTTTCACTTTTTACATGACTTTGATCATTTTTCAATCTTATTCCAAAATATTATTCATAGGCTTTTGGCTCATTTCCAGAAAAACTGCTATGCATTTAAGTTTTTAAGGGATTTGTGTTGACTTGGCTGAGTTTTTTTAAACACCTTTATTGAGATACAATTTATATACCATAAACTTTACCCACTTAAATAGAAAAATTCAATGGTTTTTAGTATATTTTCAGAGTTTCATGGCTATCACCATAACCTACTTTTAGAACATTTCATGGTCCCAAAAAGAAACCCTGCATTCATTAGTTCCTGCCCACAGCCACCCACCAATTCATTTTTGTTAGTCCTGCTAGTCTTGTGTTTAAATTATGAAGTTTACATTTATAGATTTGTATTTTTTTTAATTAAAAAAATTTTTTTTAATGTTTTATTTATTTTCAAGAGAGAGAGAGAGAGAGAGAGAGAGACAGAGAGACAGAGCTCGAGACGGGAAGGGCCAGAGAGAGAGGGAGACACAGAATCCAAAGCAGGCTCCGGGCTCTGAGCTGTCAGCACAGAGCCCGATGCGGGGCTCGTCCTCATGAACCACGAGATCATGACCTGAGCCAAAGTCGGACGCTTAACCGAGTGAGCCACCCAGGCACCCCTACAGATTTGTATTTTAAAAGTATCCACACACATGTACATACAAAATACATGTTCTGGAGTCACTTTAAGATTTGGTTGAAACCTCGCTGTACGACTTACCAGGAGTGTAGTCTTGGGAGGTCACATAACTGCTCCTTGCCTCATTTTCTCAGCAGTAAAATGGAGGAAATGATACCTACCTCACAGGCTTGTGGGGAGGATTTTTAAAATGAGAAAATCTGCATCCGGTGCTCGGTGCAGCATTTAGAACACAGTAAGCGCTCCACAAATATTAGCTGTAATCATTCTGTTCATCATCAACATCTCTGGATCGGAGAACTATGGAGGATTTTATTTTGTACTGGGCGCACACTGGTATTTTCCAAAGTCTCTACATGAACATGTATTGCTTTTGTGGTGAAATAAGAAAAATAAACTTTGTTTACAGTCATGGAGAGGGATGGTCAAGAAAGTGGGAGGTGAGTGGGGAGCCAGGCTTCTCTGGCTAAAGATTGAAGACAGGCAACTTTCAGAGCAACTCCCTCCCACCCCCACCGCACTCCCTGGAGCTCCCAGAGAGTTTGGACCCCACCCTTGAGGCTATGTGTCCTACAGATGCATCAAGATGGCTTAGGTCCCTTGGAAAGATCCCTCTCTGCCCTGCTGCCATGGCCATGGAGGCAGTGGGTCCGGCCACATCAGGTCGTCCTGATCTGAGCGAGCATCTGTGCCCCTATCTTGCTAGTTGAGCTCCACCCGCAGCACTGCCTGCTGACTCAGGGGTAACATCAACCCAGGGCAGGAGGCATATACTGGTCAAAACTGGGCTTTCGAGTCCATACGACTTGGGTTCAAAACCACACTCTGTTAATTTTCCAAACTTTATAGGCCTCAGCTTCCCTTGTATATAAAATAGGGATAACAATAGCTACTTCCACGACTGGAAAGTGATTAGAGCTCAATGCCAATGTTACTATCAACTGTGCTGTTATTGTTACTATTACTTAATCTGTAAGATTATAACCTGGGGCTTTGAGGGCTCTGAAATAACACCATGCTTTGCTGTTCATGGCATCCCCATGAAACATGCAAGGAATATCATAAGTCCTTAAGTCCATAAGGACATCGAGTCCTTAGTGAATTCCATTCAGCATCTATTTGAGGGCCTAGTACGTGCCACATGCTGTCACAGGCCCTTGGGATACATCAGTAATTTGACAATTTGACAAAGGCTGGAAATAGGAACTGAAGGTCTGGGGGGAAGAGCTTGGGAGGCTTCAAGCAGGGATGAACCTGACACGTGGGCAAAACAAACAGCAAGGAGGCTGAATGGTAAAAAGCAGAGTGAGCAAGAAAGACACTCAGGGAGGAGGAGGGACCCATAACATGGCGGCCATTTCAACTGGGACTCTGGCTTGACTCTGAATGAAGAAACTCTTGGTATCTGAGAGTGGAGAACTTGATCTGACTCAAATGTATTAAAAATGATCACTCTGGCTGCTATGATCCTTGTCCAAGAGCTTGACGTCTGCCTTTTTACTGAAAAGCCAAAGTGCAGCTTCTTCCCCAGCAGTGTTCTGTGATCTGTCTGCCAAACACGGGTATTCTAGGGCGAGAGACCGTGGACACACGGACTACATACGGGCATGCTTAGTTTTATTGCATTTCATTTTTTTTTTTAATTGTGCTTTGCAGATACTGCGTTTTTTTGGTCTGTTTTGTTTTTGTTTGTTTGTTTGTTTTACAATTGAAGGTCTGTGACAACCCTCCACAGAGCAAGTCTATCGGTGCCATGTTATCAAACGGCATTTATTTGCTCACTCTGTGTCTCTGTGTCACATTTTGGTAATTCTTGCAATGTTTCAGACTCTTCCGTTATGATTTGTAATGGTGATCTGTGATTAGTGATCTCTGATGTTACCTCTCTAACTGCTTTGGGGGCACCACGAAAGCATCAATATAAGAAGGTGAAATTAGGCAATAAATGATGTGTGGGTTCTGACTGCTCCATCAACTGGCTGTTCCCCCTTTTCTCTCCCTCTCCTCAGGCCTCCCTGTTCGCTGAGACACAATATTGAAATTAGGCCAATGAATAACCCTACAATGACCTCTAAGTGCTCAAGTGAAAAAAAAAAAAGAGGGGCACCTTTCTTACTTTAAATGAAAAGCTAGAAATGACTGAGCTTAGTGAGGAAGGCAGGTTGAAAGCCAAGATAGGCTGAAAGCTAAGTCTCTTGCACCAAACATCAGCCAAGTTGTGAATGGAAGAAAAAAGTTATTAAGGATATTTTAAAAAATCAACAGTATCGAGAGTTCATGTACATGCAATGATACCTGTTTTTATCCCAACATTCTAGGGTACTCTACAACTGAGAAAGTGTGCTAACACCAAAGTCCTCTTAGACCCCGCCCTTCTGCATCCGGCCACTGCCCAGTAATGGCACCTGCCACCCATCCCTGGCTCCCTTCTGGTTTCTTCTCCTGTAGTTTCGCCTTCCCCAACCCACTCCCCAAACTGTCACTCCTGTGCTCTTCTTTAACTCACAACTCTGAGTCACCCCATGCTGAACCTTCCATGGTCTCCACTGCCCCCTTTCGTTGCCTCTAGTACTGAATGCCTTGCACGGCAGTGAGCCCTTCAGGATCTAGTCCTTCTGGCTTCCCACACATCAGGCCTCTGTGAATTCACACTGCTGTTCTCTCTGTCCCATCTGATAAATGTTGCTGTTCTTTCAAGTTTGTCTCCTCTTCTTCCACTACCTTTCTGACATCCCAAGCAAACTACATACTTTTCCAACAGGCTCACTTTCTCAGTACAGACTTCCATTATAGCATCTTACAGACGTCTGCTTCATTGTTGATCTCCCCACCAGACTGCAGTTCTCAGAAAGTGGGGATAAGGCCTCTTCAGGTTGCTATCTCTAGCTGGGCAAAGCATATGGCATATAGCAAATAGCTCCTAAAAGCATTTGTTGAATATATTAATGTTTTCCCCCCAGTTTCATTGAGGAATAAATGACAAATATAATTGTATATAAAGGGTATAATGCAGTGATGGGATGTATGTATACATCATGGAATGATTACCAAGACCAAGATTATTAGCACATCTGACCCCTCACACAGTTAACTCTTTTTCTTTTCTTTTTTCTTTTCTTTTCTTTTCCTTTCCTTTTCTCTTTCTCTTTTTCTCTTTCTTTCCTTTTTTTCTTTCCTTCCTTCCTTCCTTCTTTCTTTCTGTGGTTGAGGATGCTTAAGATCTACTCTCAGCAACTTTGAAGCATACAATACCATATTAATAACTACAGTCACTCTTTAGATTCTCAGAACTTATTCTTCTTATAACTGAGCGTTTGTACCCTGTGACCTGCATCTCCCCATATCCCCCCTCTCCCAAGTCCCTGGCAACTACCATTCTATTCTGTTTTTATGAAATTGACATTCTCCATTCTCTTAGATTCCACATATAAGTAAAATCATACGGTATTTGTCTTTCTCTGTCTGGCATATTTTACTTAGCATAATGTCGGCCATGCTTATCCATGTTGTCAAAAATGGCAGAATTTCCTTCCTTTTTGTGGGTGAAACATTCCATTGTTGGGGGTGTGTGTATGTGTGTGAATATCACATTTCTTTATCCGTTCATCTGTTGATGGACACTTAGGTTGTTTCCATATCTTGGCTATTGTAAATAGTTCTCTAATGAACATGGGAGTGCAGATACCTCTTTGATATTCTGTTTTCACTTCCTTTGGCTATATACCCCAAGTAGGATTGTTAAATCAAATGATAGTTCTATTTTTAATTTCGTGAGGAACATCTATACTTTTTCCTTAGTGGCTGTTACCAGTTTATATTCCCATCAATAGCCCACAAGGGATCCTTTTTCTCCACATGCTCACCAGCATTAGTCATCTCTTACCCTTTTTTAGAAATATTTATTTATTTTGAGGGGGGAGTACAGAGAGGGAGGGAGGGAGAATCCCAAGCAGGCTCTGGGCTGTCAGCACACAGCCAGACACAGGGCTCGATACCACAAACTGTGAGATCATGACCTGAGCTTAACCAACTGAGCCACCCAGGTGCCCCTCTTGTCTTATTTGATAATAGTCATCCTGATAGGTGTGAGGTGATATCTCATTGTGGTTCTGGTTGTATTAACCTGATTAATGATGTTAACCACCTTTTCGTGTACCTGTTGGTCATCTCTATGTCTTCTTTACAAAAATGTCTGCTCAGATTCTTTGTCCATTTTTCAATTGGGTTTCTGTTTTTTTGCAATTGAGTTGTAGGAGTTCCATACATATTTTGGATATTAACTCCTCATCAGACATGCAGTTCCAAATACGCTCCGTAGGCTGACTTTTAATTTTGTTGATAGTTCCCTCTGCTATGCAGAAGTTTTTTTTTTAGTTTGATATATAACCACTTGTTTATTTTTTTCTTTTGTTGTCTTACACTTAAGACAGTCATAAAACTCAAGTCTTTAATCCACGCTGAGTTGAGTTTTGTGTATGGTGTAAGATAGGGGTCCAATTTCTCCAACACCATTTATTGAAGAAACTATCCTTTCCCCATTGTATATTCTTGGCTCCTATGCCCTAAATTAACTGATAATATATGCATGAGTGTCTGTTTTATGTCATTGACATACTATGTTTATTGCTGCTATAGCTTTGTAATGTAGCTTGAAATCAGGAAGCGTAAAGCCTCCAGCTTTGTTCTTCTCTCTCAACACTGCATTGGCTATTTGGGGTCTTTTGTGGTTCCATACAAGTTTTAGGGTAGTTTTTTCTGTTTCTAACAAAAATGTCATTGGATTTTGATAGAGATTAGATTAAATCTATGGATCGCTTTGGGTAGCATGGACATTTTCATAATATTAATTCTTCCAATCCACGAACATGGAATATCTTTCCATTTATTTGTGTCTTCTTCAATTTCTTTCATCAATGTCTTGTAAGTTTTCAGTGTACAGTTCTTTCATCTCCTTGGTTAAATAAATTGGTTACATTTCATTTAAAAAGTGTTTCACCGGTTTTGGTGGTGTTGTAAATGGGTTTGGTTTCTTAGTTTTTCTTTGAGGAATAGTTTGTTCTTAGTTTGTAAAAATGCACCTGGTTTTTCTATGTTGATTTTGTATATGGTAAGTTTACTAAATTCATTCATTAGTTCTAACAGTTTTTTAGTGAAGTCTTCAGGGCTTTCTATACGAGCCCTGCAAATAGATAATTTTACTTCTTCCTTTCTAATTTGGATACCTCCTATTTCTTTTTCTTGCCTAATTACCATGGCTAGGACTTTCAGTACTAAGTTGAATAGAAATGGCAACAGGGGGCATCCTTGTCTTGTTCGTGATCTTAAAGGAAAGGCTTTTAACTTTGCATCACTGAGTATGATGTCAGCTGTGGGCTTGCCAAACACGGCCTTTATTATGTTGAGGTACATTCCTTTTATAATTTGTTGAGAGTTTTAAATCACACAAGAATGTTGAATTTTTCAAATGCTTTTTCTGCATCTATTGAAATAATCTTGTAATTTTTATTCTTCATTATGTTAATGTGGTATATCTCATTTATTGATTTAGGTATGTTGAACCATATGTTGGGTATGTTGATCATGCTGTATGATCTTTTTATATGCTCTTGAATTCCATTTGCTAGTATTTTGTTAAGGATTTTTGCATCTATCATCATCAGGGTATTGGCTCCTGGTTTTCTTTTCTTGTAGTGCCCATTTTTTTTCTTTTTAACTCAACAATAATTAACATACAGTGTTATATTAGTTTCAGGTGTACAATGCTCATCATGATGTGTATTCTTAATCCCCATTAACTATTTCACTTATCTCCTTACCCAACTCTTCTCTGGCAACCACCAGTTTGTTCTCTATATTTAAATCTATTTTTTTCTCTCTTTGTTTCTTTGTTCATTTGTTTTAATTCTTAAGTTCCACATATAAGTTGAAATTATATGGCATTTGTCCTTCGTTGACTGACTTGTTTCAGTTAGCATTATACCGTCTAGGTCCATCCATATCATTGCAAATGGCAAGATTTTATTCTTCTTTAATGACCAAGTGATATTCCACTGTGTATATGTACATGTGTATGTATATATTCCACACCTTCTGTATCCATTTATCTATCAATAGACCTTTGGGTTGCTTCCACATCTTGGCTATTGTAAATAATGCTGCGATAAACAGAGGGGTGCATATATCTTTTCAAATTAGTGTTTTTGTTTCTTTAAAAAAATTTTTTTAATGTTTTTCCTTATTTTTGAGAGACAGAGAGAGAAAGAATATGAGTGGGGGAGACAGAGACAGAATCCAAAGCAGGATCTAGGCTCTGAGGTGTCAGCACAGAGCCCGATGCAGGGCTTGAACCCATGAACTGTGAGATCATGACCTGAGCTGAAGTTGGCTGCTCAACAGACTGAGCCACCCAGGTGCCCCAATGGTTTTGTGTACTTTGGGTGAATACCTAGCACTGGAATTACTGGATCATATGATAATTCTGTTTATTTTGGGGGGGAACATCCATACTCTTTTCCACAGTGGCTGTAAGAGCCATATTCCCACCCACAGTGCACACACTGTACTTTTTCTCCACATCCCCACCAACACTTGTTGTTTCTTGTGTTTTGGGTTTTGGCCATTTGGACAGGTGTGAGGTGATATCTCATTGTGGTTATGACCTGGATTTGCCTGATGGTTAGTGATGTTGAGCATCTTTTCATGTGTCTGTTGGCCACCTGTATAACTTCCTCTGAAAAATGCCTATTCAGGTCCTCTGCCCATCTTTTAATCGGATTATTTGTTGGTGTTGAGTTGTAGAAGTTTTTCATATATTCTGGGTACTAACCCCTTATCAAATATATCATGTGCAAATATCTTCTCCCATTCAGTAGATTGTTTTGTTGACGGTTTCCTTCACTGTGAAAAATTTTTCATTTTGGTGTAATCCCAATAGCTTGAATTTACAGTGCCCATCTTTAAATTTTATTTGTTTTGAGAAAGAGAGAGAGAGATAGAGAGAGAGGGAGAGAGAGCGAATCCCAAGCAGGCTCTGTGCTGTCAGTGTAGAGCCCACTGCAGGGCTCAATCCCATGAACCATGAGATCATGACCTGAACTAAAATCAAGAGTTGGACAGTTAACAGTATGAGCCACCCAGGCACCCCTGTAATGCCCATCTTTAAAACTACATTGCATAGGGGTGCCTGGTGGCTCAGTCAGTTAAGCATCCGACTTTGGCTCAGGTCATGATCTCGCGGTTCGTGAGTTCAAGCCCCGTGTCGGGCTCTGTACTGACAGCTCAGAGCCTGGAGCCCGCTTCGGATTCTGTGTCTCCCTCTCTCTCTGTTCCTCCCCTGCTCGCACTCTGTATCTCTCTCTCAAAAATAAATAAAGATTAAAAAATTTTAAACTATACTGCATAAGAGGAAAAATTACTTTATTATTCCCATTTTCCACTCGGAATGACTAAAGTACAAGGTGATTTCATAGGCCTTATTTTACAAAGTTGGGATTAACATCCGCAATGCCTAGCTCCAAGCTCAGATCTTTCTATGAGACCAAAGCCAGCCTAAGCTGTTGTTAGGATGGGGAAACTCAACATAATATCCTGGCTCTCTTCTAGGCTTTATGTGGGAATCACATCCATCCCTGTTCAACCTGCATGGGCGATTAGTGCACAAAGCTTACATTCTAGTGGGGGATAAAACTGCTTAATGTCCCATTAGATGACTGAAGGTCAAACCCAGGCCACCTTCGTGTCCTAAGCCTCTCTTTGCCCTCATCTGTGTAGCTATAACCACCTCCTGCCTTCTCAGTCCTATGTTGAGGATATCCCACTAAAGCTATAATGATCCCCTTTGGTTCAGCTCCCTACACACTTTTTTAGTGCCGAGCCCTTCTCTCTTAGGGCCAGGGAAGCACAAGGACTGGACAGGATCCTTGGAAGAGAGAACATTGGGCTCCACGTTCTGAGCCCTCACACCGGGCTCCCCTGGGACTAGAACCAGACACACTGTTTCCCAAAAATCAGGAGACAGAATGAATAGAGCTCCTTCCAAAAGAAGAAATGCCTGATATATTTCTCGCCCTGTGAAGTTATTTTTAGTTCTTCAAGTGTCTCTGAATCCAAACAATTCAAGGAACTGCTCAAGTTCATAGTTTCAACGTGTTCCAACTTTGACAAAAATACATTACATCATGCAGAAAGAGATTCAACCAGTCCTAATTGTCTCACAATGGACCCACAATGCCAGCTCAGAAATAGGATCTTTATCAGTGCTGGCAGTGTTCTACATATGATTTCTAAGTATTGGTGGGCCCCTCAGCAATAAATATCACAAACAACAACGGGGTTTGAGATTGTACTAGACAGATCAATCAACTAAGAAATATCAGGAACAATAATCAGGTTAACTTCCAAACTGAAAATAAAAATGTCATACAATAACATTAAAGAGAAATCTGAACCTTTGAGTAAATACACATCGCAAATCTACACCAGCATCCTCATGAACTAATCTGGCCTCAGCCTGGGTTTCAAAACAAACCTCTTGCCAAAATTTTCAAATAATCCTATTATAGAAAGAGAAAGATTCTTATGAAGGATGAAGTAGGAAAAAAGTCATCCAGCTCTTAACAGTTGTTTATAAACTGTTCTTATCCAAAAGATGCATATGTAGGAAAATTAAAGAGCTAAATCCTGCCATGAGTCATACAGAAGGGAAAAAGATAAATCATGATCTCAAATATCTTTGAGGCCAAAAGGCAAAGCGGAAGGTGAATGCACCAGCTTCAGCCCATAATGACTAAG
Organism: Neofelis nebulosa; assembly: GCF_028018385.1. Lineage (NCBI taxonomy): Eukaryota > Metazoa > Chordata > Mammalia > Carnivora > Felidae > Neofelis > Neofelis nebulosa. The sequence goes on from NC_080782.1 coordinate 235,419,414, forward strand.
ACAAGGAGTAAGAGAGACATCATTCTCTGTGGACTCCATCTATAGGAGTGATGAGAAATCATCTGCCAATTAGAAGAGTTACTCCCTTCACATATTCTTTCTTTTTTAATATGAAACTTATTGTCAAACTGGTTTCCGTACAACACCCAGTGCTCATCCCAACAGGTGCCCTCCTCAATGTCCATCACCCACTTTCCCCTCCCTCCCACCCCTGATCAACCCTCAGTTTATTCTCAGTTTTTAAGAGTCTCTTACGGTTTGGCTCCCTCCCTCTCTAACTTTTTTTCCCCCATGGTCTTCTGTTAAGTTTCTCAGGATCCACATAAGCGTGAAAACATTTGGTATCTGTCTTTCTCTGGATGACTTATTTCACTTAGCGTAACACTCTCCAGTTCCATCCACATTTCTACAAAAGGCCATATTTCATTCTTTCTCATTGCCAAGTAGTATTCCATTGTGTATATAAACCACAATTTCTTTATCCATTCATCAGTTGATGGACATTTAAGCTCTTTCCATAATTTGGCTATTGTTTAAAGTGCTGCTATAAACATTGGGGTATAAGTGCCCCTATGCATCAGCCCTCCTGTATCCCTTAGGTAAATTCCTAGAAGTGCTATTGCTGGGTCATAGGGTAGATCGATTTTTAATTTTTTGAGGAACCTCCACACTGTTTTCCAGAGTGGCTGCATCAGTTTGCATTCCCACCAACAGTGTGAGAGGGTTCCCGTTTCTCCACATCCTCTCCAGCATCTAGTCTCCTGATTTGTTCATTTTGGCCACTCTGGCTGGTGTGAGTTGTTATCTGTGTGGTTTTGAATTGTAGTTCGCTAATGAGGAGTGACGTTGAGCATCTTTTCATGTGCCTGTTGGCCATCTGGATGTGTCCTTTAGAGAAGTGTCTATTCATGTCTTCTGCCCATTTCTTCACTGGATCATTTGTTTTTCGGGTGTGGAGTTTGGTGAGTTATTTATAGAGTTTGGATACTAGCCCTTTGTTCGATATGTCATTTGCAAATATCTTTTCCCATTCCATCAGTTGCCTTTTAGTTTTGTTGATTGTTTCCTTTGCAGTGCAGAAGGTTTTTATCTTAATGAGGTCCCAATAGTTCATTTTTGCTTTTAATTCCCTTGCCTTTGGAGATGTGTCCAGTAAGAAATTGCTGCGGCTGAGGTCAGAGAGGTTTTTTTCCTGCTTTCTCCTCTAGGGTTTTGATGGTTTCCTGTCTCACATTCAGGTCCTTTATCCATTTTGAGTTTGTTTTTGTGAATGGTGTGAGAAAGTGGTCTAGTTTCAATCTTCTGCATGTTGCTGTCCAGTTCTCCCAGCACCATTTGCTAAAGAGACTGTCTTTTTTCCATTGGATGTTCTTTCCTGCTTTGTCAAAGATTAGTTGGCCATACTTTTGTGGGTCCAATTCTGGAGTCTCTATTCTATTCCACTGGTCTAGTGTCTGTTTTTGTGCCAATACCATGCTGTCTTGATGATGAAAGCTTTGTAGTAGAGGCTAAAGTCTGGGATTGTGATGCCTCCTGCTTTGGTCTTCTTCTTCAATATTACTTTGGCTATTTGGGGTCTTTTGTGGTTCCATACAAATTTTAGGATTGTGTGTTCTAGCTTTAAGAAGAATACTGGTGCAATTTTGATTGGGATTGCATTGAATGTGTAGATTGCTTTGGGTAGTATTGACATTTTAACAATATTTATTCTTCCAATCCATGAGCATGGAATGTTTTTCCATTTCTTTGTATCTATTTCAGTTTCCTTCATAAGCTTCCTATAGTTCTCAGCACACAGATCTTTTACATCTTTGGTTAGGTTTATTCCTAGGTATTTTATGATTCTTGGTGCAATTATGAATGAGATCAGTTTGTTTGTCTTTCTGTTGCTTCATTATTAGTCTGTAAGAATGCAACTGACTTCTGTACATTAATTTTGTATCCTGCGACTTTGCTGAATTCATGTATCAGTTCTAGCAGACTTTTGGTGGAGTCTATCAGGTTTTCCATGTATAATATGTCATCTGCAAAAAGTGAAAGCTTGATTTCATCTTTGCCAATTTGGATGACTGACTTCCTTTTGTTGTCTGATTGCTGATGCTAGAACTTCCAACACTATGTTAAACAACAGCGGTGAGAGTGGACATCCCTGTCGTGTTCCTGATCTCAGGGGGAAAGCTCTCAGTTTTTCCCCACTGAGGATGATATTAGCTGTGGGCTTTTCATAAATGGCTTTTATGATGTTTAAGCATGTTCCTTCTATCCTGACTCTCTCAAGGGTTTTTCTTAAGAGAGGATGCTGAATTTTGTCAAATGCTTTTTCTGCATTGATTGACAGGATCATATGGTTCTTATCTTTTCTTTTATTAATGTGATGTATCACATTGATCAATTTGTGAATATTGAGCCAACCCTACAACCCAGGAATGAATCCCACTTGATCATGGTGAATAATTCTTTTTATATGCTGTTGAATTCGATTTGCTAGTATCTTATTGAGAATTTTTGCATCCATATTCATCAGGGATATTGGCCCATAGTTCTCTTTTTTTGCTGGGTCTCTGTCTGGTTTGGGAATCAAAGTAATGCTGGCTTCATAGAATGAGTCTGGAAGTTTTCCTTCCCTTTCTATTTTTTGGAACAGCTTGAAAAGGATAGGTATTAACTCTGCTTTAAATGTCTGGTTGAATTCCTCAGGGAAGCCATCTGGTCCTGGACTCTTATCTGTTGGGAGATTTTTGATAACTGATTCAATTTCTTTGCTGGGTATGGGTCTGTTCAAGTTTTCTGTTTCTTCCTGTTTGAGTTTTGGAAGTGGGTGGGTGCTTAGGAATTTGTCCATTTCTTCCAGGTTGCCCAGTTTGTTGGCATATAACTTTTCATAGTATTCCCTGATAACTGCTTGTATTTCGGAGGGATTGGTTGTAATAATTCCATTTTCATTCATGATTTTATCTATTTGGGTCATCTCCCTTTTCTTTTTGAGAAGCCTGGCTAGAGGTTTATCAATTTTATTTTTTCAAAAAACCAACTCTTGGTTTCATTGATCTGCTCTATAGTTTTTTTAGATTCTATATTGTTTACTTCTGCTCCAATCTTTATTATTTCTCTTCTTCTGCTGGGTTTGGGATGACTTTGCTGTTCTGCTTCTATTTCCTTTAGGTGTGCTGTTAGACTTTGTATTTGGGATTTTTCTTGTTTCTTGAGATAGGCCTGGATTGCAATGTATTTTCCCTCCCAGGACTGCCTTTGCTGCATCCCAAAGTGTTTGGATGGTTGTATTTTCATCTTCATTTGTTTCCATATATTTTTAAGTTTCTTCTCTAATTGCCTGGTTGACCCATTTACTCTTTAGTAGGGTGTTCTTTAACCTCCATGCTTTTGGAGGTTTTCCAGACTTTTTCCTGTGGTTGATTTCAAGTTTCAGATTTCTGAAGGTAGGCATGGTATGATCGCAATTCTTTCATACTTATGAAGAGCTGTTTTGTGACCCAGTATATGATCTATCTTGGAGAATGTTCCGTGTGCACTCGAGAAGAAAGTATATTCTGTGGCTTTGGGATGCAGAGTTCTAAATATATCTGTCAAGTCCATCTGACCCAATGTATCATTCAGGGCCCTTGTTTCTTTATTGATCGTGTGTCCAGATGATCTATCCATTGTTGTAAGTGGGATATTAAAGTCCCCTGAAATTACCACATTCTTATCCATAAGGTTGCTTATGTTTTTTGAGTAATTGTTTTATATATTTGGGGGCTCCCATATTCGGTGCATAGACATTTATAATTGTTAGGTCTTCCTGATGGATAGACCCTGTAATTACTATATAATGCCCTTCTTCATCTCTTGTTACAGCCTTTAATTTAAAGTCTAGTTTGTCTGATGTAAGTATGGCTACTCCAGCTTTCTTTTGACTTCCAGTGGCATGATAGATAGTTCTCTATCCCCTCACTTTCAATCTGAAGGTGTCCTCAGGTCTAAAACGAGTCTCTTGTGGACAGCAAATAGATGGGTCTTGTTTTTTTTTATCCATTCTGATACCCTATGTCTTTTGGTTGGAGCATTTAGTCTGTTTACATTCAGTGTTATTATTGAAAGATATGGGTTTAGGGGCGCCTGGGTGGCGCAGTCGGTTAAGCGTCCGACTTCAGCCAGGTCACGATCTCACGGTCCGTGAGTTCGAGCCCCGCGTCGGGCTCTGGGCTGATGGCTCGGAGCCTGGAGCCTGTTTCCGATTCTGTGTCTCCCTCTCTCTCTGCCCCTCCCCCGTTCATGCTCTGTTTCTCTCTGTCCCAAAAATAAATTAAAAACGTTGAAAAAAAAAAAAATTAACAAAAGGACAAACGTTTAAAAAAAAAAAAAAAAAAAAAAAAAGAAAGATATGGGTTTAGAGTCATTGTGATGTCTGTAGGTTTCATGCTTGTAGTGATGTGTCTGGTACTTTGTGGTCCTTGCAACACTTCAGTCATGGAGTCCCCCTTAGGATCTCTTGTAGGGCTGGTTTAGTGGTGATGAATTCCTTCAGTTTTTGTTTGGGAAAACGTTTATCTCTCCTATTCTGAATGACAGACTTGCTGGATAAAGGATTCTCGGCTGCATATTTTTCCTGTTCATCACACTGAAGATTACATATTCATTTTTATTATGCTCAATGATAGCATACATTCTAACTTCCCCCAGCATTCATTCATTCAATACAAATTGAGTTGTGGGTCCGGCATGTGGACGAATGTGGCTCCTGCCCGCATGTTGGCTGTCAGAGCAGAGGAGATTCAGAAAGGAAACGGGGTGCAATGCAGTCTGTGCAAGTGAGGAGAGGCGGAAACAGTCGGGCTTCTTCCAGGAAACAGAAGCAGTAGAAAGCGAACATGTGTATACGTGTGTGTACATCAATACATATGTATTCATACAAACGCATATATGTATATCTGTCCCTACACGTACACACAGAGATACACACACACAGATTTCAAGAAACTGCCTGACACAGTTATGCGGGCTGGAAAGTTCAAAATCCACAGCGCAGGCCTGCAGGGCAGAAACTCGGAGGCAGGAGTCTGTGTTGTAGCCTTGGGGCAGAATGTCTTCTCCCTCAGGGAACCCTCAGCTTTGCTCCTATGGCCACTGAAATGATTCAATGAGGCCCATCCAGATTAGAGGGGATAACCTCCTTTACTTAAAGTCAACGGATTACAGATGTCAACCGCGTCTACACAATACCTCCAGAGCAACACCTCGAGTGGTGTTTGACGGAGTAACTGGGTGCTACGGCCTAGCCACGTGGACACACAAAACTATTACAGAAAGGAAGTCAAGGGAGCTATGGGAAGATGGGGGCAACCTCTCACACTTGGGCTAGTGTTGGGGGGAGGCATAAAAATCAAGTAAGGCGTCCCTGTAGGAAGAGCTATCGAAGACTGAAAGGCTGGAAAGCAAGTGTGGGGAAAGCCCACAACTGCTGAAGTCGCGGGCAGGAAGCAAGTGGGCACATGAATGGGATCCCAGGGGCCCAGAACCAGCACCGAAGACAGGAGCTAAGATGCTAACACTGAGCATCAGAGCATCGAACACTGATTGAAAACTACATGCCAGGCACTGCTCAATGTGCTTTACACACATTATCTCTTTGACTCCTCATAATGTAGGATGTGGGTACACTACTCACCACCTTCTGCTGGCAAGAAGCCGCTGTACAGAGAGGCCGATTGACTTGCCAAGGTCACACCGCATCTAAGCAGGATCCTAAACCAGGCTTTCTAACTCAAGAAAGGGTCTGTGGGTTGCAGAAGGAGCTAGAGTCAAGGGCACAGGTGGAAAAAGTACTTTAGCTTTGGAAAGAAACAGGAAAGGAAGAGCTAACGATGAGCGCAGAGAGAGGGGTGGAAAGCAGCTCAAGAGAAATTCCAGACAGCGGTGGAGGTTTGGAGTAGCCACTGTGGGAAAGGGAGTGCAAGAGGCAAGGAGGGGAAGGACAGCCACAGATCAGAATAGGGAGCAGAGAATTCGGTGGCCCACCCCCTTCTTGGCATGCCCATAGGTGGGAGCTGTTAGCGTGGAACTGAAGTGGAGTTCAATTCACAGAGGCAAGGAACCCAGAAGGCGGGGTGCTGGATGGGTCAACCACATGGGCTCTCGGGAAAGGGCAGAATTAAGGTTGAAGAAGTCCCAGTGCTAGGACTTCCCACCAACCCGATTTTTGGCATTAAGAGAAAACAGGTGAGGGTCAAAATTATTCATGTGCTTAACGATACCCCTCACCACTCTGCTCTATATAGTCGGTTAAATAAAGACTATAGTCAGAGCAAAACACACACGTCTTACTGTATAAGGAAAAAGAATCTCCCTTCTTCTTTAGGTATCCCTTGGCCAATCCAGTTGAGTAACGTCAACTTTGTACATTTCTCACAGGCTCTACTTGTGTGGATCACAGGCATTAGTTCTCTCATTTATTCTGGTGCTCTGCACAAAAGTACAATGAGTAATCTAACCATTGTCCTTTTTTTCCCCCTAAGCTTACCCAAAAAGAAGTCTTCTGGATTTAAAAAATCCATTCTTAAAGAAAACGTTTGCCATTTAGTGGCTTTATTTTGCTGGGTGACTTAAGAGCTTCTCCTATAATGATATTAGTCCTCACAGCGTTGAGTCCACATGTTGCCCCCGGTCTCCTGAAAGACTGAGTGTGCTTTGGCAAAGAAAACAAAACACGGGAGCAGCTGCACGAAACACTCTCGTCTTGTAGCAACAGCACGGCACTGCTCTGGACGATCCACGTGTTTGTATTTTTAAAGAGAGTAGGTAGGAATGAAAACATTTAGATTCAACATTTCTTCTAGCATTTTAAGAGATATAAAATTAATGTCAGATTTGCCCCTCTTGACAGCAGTGATCTGTTGCCTGGCAACCCCAAGTGCTTCTTGGGTTGAAACGCCAACTAATGGAGCAGCTACTCATTTTTAAACCTATGAAGCTGCTTAAGAAGCTGAGTGTGATGCCTGTCACATACCCAGATCTCACATTAAATAGCATATTTATATGTTAAGATACTCCCACTATTAGATGTAACAATGATGCCCCATTGGCCCTACAAGCTGTCCCAAAGTTATTGAAATGACGTACTGGTCCAGTTGGTCTAGTTTTCTATTTCCTTAGTAGCTGCTATAGCATTGGCTTTCACCAGATCCCCTCCCCTTTTCTTTTGTAATTGCAGTAAAATACACATAACATTTACCATCTTAACCCTTTTTAAGTGTAGTGAGTGGTATTCAATACGTTCACACTGTCCTGCAACCATCACCATTATCCATCCACAGAACCCTTCTCCTGTTGCAAAACTGAAACTTTGTATCCATTCAATAAGGACTCCCCTTTCCCCCTCTTCTCGATTCTTGGCAGTCACCATTCTAATTTCTAGAAGTTTGACGACTCTAGGTGAATCACATGGTATGTGATTTTGTCTAGCTTATTTCATTTGGTATAACGTCCTCAAGACTGACCCATGTTGTAGCATACTGCAGAATTTCTTCTCTTTTTAAGGCTGAAAAGTATTTCAGTGTATGTATGTGCAACATTTTGCTTCTCCGTTCCATCATCAGTGGACATTTGGGTTGCTTCCACTTTTTGGCTACTGTGAATAATGGTCTATGAACAGAAACACCCAAATCTCTCTTCAAAACCATGCTTTCAATTCTTTGGGATATATGCCCAGAACTGGAATTAATGAATCATAGGGTAATTCTATTATTAATTTTGAGGGGAACAGCCATATTGTTTTCCACAATGGCTGCACCATTTTACATTCCCACTAGCAGTGCGTGCGGGTTTCAATTTTTCTACGTCCTCACCAATGCTTACTTTCTGGTTTTTTTTTTTCTTTTTTTTTTGGGGGGGGTTGTTTGTTTTGTTTTGTTTTTAAAGAGTTTTCTTTTTTATTATTATTTTTTAAACGTTTTTATTTATTTTTATTTTTTTGAGAGACAGAGACAGAGCGCTAGTTGGGGAGGGGCAGAGAGAGAGGGAGACACAGAATCTGAAGACGGCTCCAGGCTCTGAGCTGTCAGCACAGAGCCCAACGTGGGGCTCGAACCCTCGAACTGTGAGATCATGACCTGAGCTGAAGTCGGGCGCTTCACTGACTGAGCCACCCAGGCACCCATGTTTTGTTTTGTTAAGTAGTCATCCTACTGGGTGGAAGTTGGCTACTGGATTTTCTGTATGCTTTATCTTTCATAACTCTACCTCTGCAGGCATTGTACTCTATTGTAAGAATTTACATTAAATGGAGTATCTGTCTCCTCTTCCACTAATCTATGACCTCTTCAATTACAGGAACCAAATCTTTTTTATCCTAAATATGCCTCATTCAACACAGAAAGCCAACCACAAGACTGGCTCTGAATTAGAAATTTCCTGAACATCTTCCCCACTCCTCATTACCAATAGAACATAGTTTTGAGTAATAAATTCACAGGAGATTGAGGAAGATCTTGAATTCCAGGCTAAGATGTTTACTCTATTAATAAGCACAAGCAACTAGCTGTTATTTCCGTAAGAGGTTGTTATAATCAACTGTTTGGAGAAGGTGTGGTGACCAGAGCACCTGGAGTCAAGAAGCCTAATCACCTGTCTTTGCAGTCACATCTAGGGTGGGGGCAATGGGTGTCTTCATGCGGATGGCAGCTTAGGGAATGAAGCAGAAGGGTCCATATGGGGGAGGATTGAGGCTGTGTTCTGAGAAATGATGGTTTTATTCTCTAGGGAAACTCCCAGTTTAAGACAGAGGGTCTCAGTTCATGATTCAAAACAAGTCTTTCCTTCCCATTTTTAGTTTTTGAATATTAAAAGTAGGAATAACAATGTGGTAAGTTAATAAATGATGATAAAACCTCAAAGTGAGAAGAAAAAATGGAAATTCAAATTAAGAACATGATGCATCACAGAGTAATTAAACTATCCATGAAAAATAACACCACGAAATCAGTAAATGATATAAACAAGAAATGATCATTAAATATTAAGTACAGCAAAAGGAAACTAAAGAGATACTTAGTAGAGAAACAAAATCAATGAATGCTGATTGGAAACTTGAATATTTCAGGTATGGATAGAATATTAACATAAAACAGGAGCTTTAAAAAAACTGAGCCATATTAAGGATCAAAGATCAAGAAAACAGACATGGAACGAGGCACTGGGGACACTGCTGACCAGTGACAGAGAAACTGACAGTCTAGCCAGAGGACAAGTGTTTACCACAAAAGCCACATATGACCAATCCCTCCAACAGAGTTTAAAGGGATTCAAGGAAAGGGACAGAGATATGGGGTGGGGGGTGGGGAGTGTGGATTTGTTTAGATGAAGTCTCATCATCTAGTTTCTTGTCTCTGTTTCTCATGGTTAGTTAGGCAGGTAGATGTTTCAACTGCTATAAACACCTCTAAGAGGTAATTCAGCAGCTGTGTTCTGGGCCCGATTCTTTACCTATCTATCCATCTCCCTTCTTCAGCCAGCCAGAGATTAACACAAGTGGAGATACATGAAGTCTATTCTGGACATAATAAAAACATGACTTCTAGTTTCAAGTAACAGATGCCACTGAGGGGAGATTTAAAAGCAACCTAGATCTTTCCAAAGGAGCTGCAAATTTGGGTGGGCCATCGACTCAGAGCCCATTGTCCTCTAAGACCCTGGGTGGGTCAGCACCCTCTAACTCCAAGAAGCTTCAACTACTTACCTGGGATAGGTGCCCCACACTCAGAGGCAGGGACTCAATCCAGGGGCAGGTTTTGCATCAATTGAGTGAAAATTTCTGCCCAGAACGTAGTTGTACAATTTAGTTGTATTTGTACTACATTTTATTTTTATTTTTTATATTAAATATGATTTATTGTCAAATTGGTTTCCATACAACACCCAGTGTTCATCCCAACAGGTGCCCTCCTCCATGCCCATCACCCACTTTCCCCTCTCCCCACCCCCATCAACCCTCAGTTTGTTTTCAGTATTTAAGAGTCTCTTATGGTTTGCCTCCCTCTCTCTCTGTTTGTAACTTTTTCCCCCCTTCCCTTCCCCGCTGGTCTTCTGTTAAGTTTCTCAGGATTTACATATGAGTGAAAACATACGGTATCTGTCTTTCTCTGCCTGACTTGTTTCATTTAGCATAACACCCTCCAGTTCCATCCACATCGCTACAAGTGGCTACATTTTATATTGTTTAGCCCTCAAAGAGCCCCCGATTCATGCTCTCATTCCCACAATGCAGTGGAGCGGGTTTGCCAGTGGGATCTTCTCAATGGAAGTTTTGTGTTCTCTCCACACTGCTGCATTAGCATGAACTACACCTTGTACAGAATTTAAGATTATTACTGCAGTTCTTTATAAGCTTTCCCATATTTATCTAAATGATGCACCTGTACAAAGTCAATACAGATACTTCCTTACATAAAATTAATGCTATAGAGAGAAATCTTTTTTTTTAAAGAAATGCAACAGAAATATAAACTCTTTAATACCCAGATCGTCAACTTCTACTTATATTTCTGCCTCGTTGCTCAAACACCCAGCACAGAATAAACGCACTGGACTCTTAATATTTCCAGAGTTGTTTTTTTCTTCTTAAAATTTTTAAAAACTCTTTGTTTATTTTTGAGAGGGAGACAGAGTGTGAGCAGGGGAGGAGCAGAGACAGAGGGAGACACAGAATGCAAAACAGGCTCCAGGCTCTGAGCTGTCAGCACAGAGCCCGACGCGGGGCTCAAACTCACCAACCGTGAGATCATGGCTCGAGCCGAAGTCAGATGCTTAACCAAGTGAGCGACCCAGGCGCCCCTGTTGTTTTCTTTTTTTTTTTTAATATGAGGGCGATCAAAGACATTTTCAGGGATCCATGCCTGACGATATCTGTCAAACCCGTACTGAGGTAGCTTTCTCAGGGATAAGTGAGAGTTATTTCTTATACGTGTCTCATAAAACACCTACAGCGTCACCTCTTGAGAAGTACTAAGGAATCATGGGGAATTTTATCATCACTGAAATAACGTTCTCTCGAGAAACGGAGAAAGATGCGAAAATTTCAGATACGCTTACATTTTGTTAGGGAAGTAATGTAGCATTTTGTTCCATAGAAGATGGCATAACCTATACAAGAAGCTTTTTATCAAAGTCTTTTCTCGACACAAGCAGGTTCTGCTTTTTTCTTGCTGTATTAATTATTTTATACAGGTTTCTTTCATCTTTTAATTTTTGTCAGAATGTCGTACAGATTATTTCTGCCCTACTTTGATCTCTACCGCCAGAAGTAAGTGAATTCAATCCGAGAGGGAATCCTAATGCAACCAGACTCAGGGGCATCAGGCCACCCTTACGTGGTAAAGACCCCCTCACTGCACACTAAAATGTAACTCCTCAGATCACTGCGAATGAGGGGTCAATTTGCCACTTTTTTTGGTAGGGGGATTTCTTTTTCTACCTTCTTTTAAACAGGCGGTATATTTCTCTCTTTTATTGTTGTTCTTTGCTTCTCCTCACTTCACTCCCCCATGTTTAGAAAATAGAAGGGAACAAATATTTTTAAACGTTTCCAATAATCCTAACTATTAACAGTAAAGTAGAAGTGAATCCAGGCATTTAATTTTCTTATTGCCATATAATGGACATATAACATTGTATTCGTTTTTGGTGTACAACGTAATGGTTTCACAAACGTATATATCATGAAATAACCACCACAACAAGCCGAGGTCACATCCATCACCCCATATAATTACAGCTTTTTTCCTTGTGATGAGAACTTTTAAGATTTACTCTTCTAGAGACTTTCAAAACAAACAACCCCAGGTTCATTCCTACATACTGATTTGATTTTTTCCATTGAAATAATCTTGGACATTTATGAATAAATATGCATCTACAATACCATTTTTAAAGTTTTCATGGTATTCAACCATATGATGTGGATGCTTTGTACAACCAAATACTCTCCTAGTTGTTATAATATTTTGCTGTTATAACAAGAATGAATGGGTATTGCTTTGGATACATCTGTTGGTTTACCTCCTTAAAATAATGCCTTAAGTGGAATTGCTTGCAAAAAGGTATTCATGATATTAAATATTTTAAATTTTATGAAAAGTACCCTCCTTATATATTACACCAACTTGTGAATTCAACATCAGCATATACGACACAGTTTCCCACGTACTTATCATCACTCTATATATTATTCTTTTCAATCGACATCAGCCTAATAATTGGGGAAAATGATATTGTGTTTAACTTGTTTTATTATATATCAATAGTAGGGTTCAAAAAACACTGTAGGTTTGTTGGCTACTGGCTTCACTTTTTGATAAATGTCCTCTGCCCATTTTGCTATTGAACATGGTTTATTTATTTTTTTTTTTTTTTACTAATTTACAAGAGTTCTTTAAATATTAGGGATAATAATTATTGTTCACAGTGGTTAAGTGTTTCCCACTTTATTGCTTGCCTTATAATTCTTTTTATCATCTACAGAGGTTCTTAACTTTATCTGCACTAAAAAAATTGAAAAGAACTCTCTTTTTATATAGGTCAAGGTGACTGAAATGCTCTTTCAATCTTTTCTTTTATGGCTCCTGCTTTTGCTGTCACGATTAGAAAGAACTTTGTCCACCTTAGAATTACACAAGGGGCACCTGGGTGGCTCAGTCGGTTAAGCGTCAGACTCTTGGTTTTGGCTCAGGTCATGATCTCACAGTTCGTGAGTTCAAGCCCCTCATCGGGCTTCTCGCTGACAGTGCAGAGCCTGCTTAAGTTTACCTTTCTCTCTCTCTCTCTCTCTCTCTCTCTGGCCCTCCCCCACTTGCTCTCTATCAAAATAAATAAACTTAAAAAAATTTAGAATTACACAAACATTCACCTATATTCTCTTCCAATGTTTTATTTTTGTTTTTATTTTTATACTTGGGATTCATCTTGAAGTTCTTTCTTTTCCCAATTCTATTTCTTTAAAATCCTGCTTTTTCTATACCAAATACATAACATATAAAATGTGTATAGATACAACATATCTATTACATGTAATTGAAGGAATTGACTGATTAACTGAATGAGTGGCCTCGGCTCATTTATGGATCTGCTATTTCATTCCACTGAGATAACTGTTTATATTTTAATAATTTCACATCTTTCAAAACATTTTAAGCTGGAAGGGCAAGTGCCTTTTCATTACTTTTTATTTTTAAATATTTTCTGGTGATTCTGGTACACTTTCTCTTAGAGATGAATATTAGAACGTTTTTGTTAAGAGGCTTTTGTTGAGCCTGGGTGGCTCAGTCGGTTAAACGTCCGACTTCGGCTCAGGTCATGATCTCACAGCTTGTGAGTTCGAGCCCCGCGTCGGGCTCTGTGCCGACAGCTCGGAGCCTGGAGCCTGCATCCGATTCTGTGTCTCCCTCTCTCTCTGCCCCTCTGCCGCTCACACTCTGTCTCTCTCAAAAATAACATTAAAAAATGTTTATTTTATTTTATTTTATTTTATTTTATTTTTGAGAGACAGAGAGAGACAGCATGAACGGGGGAGGGGCAGAGAGAGAGAGGGAGACACAGAATCCGAAGCAGGCTCCAGGCTCCGAGCTGTCGGCACAGAGCCCGACGCGGGGCTCGAACTCACAAGCTGTGAGATCATGACCTGAGCTGAAGTCGGACGCCTAACCGACTGAGCCACCCAGGCGCCCCCCAAAAATTTTTTTAAAAGAATGGTTTTGTGAAGTCCTACTGGGAATTGTGGTTGCTACTGTAGTCAACACATCCTTCAGTTTAATGGGGGGGGAGCTTTGTACAGTATCTTTCCAGTATTAAGTGTTCCCGTCCAGGAACAAGATATGTGCCTGCATTTATTCAAATCTTCTTCTCCATCCCTCGGCGCAGTTGTGCATTTTCCTTCACATATCCTACTGTCGTGCTCTTTGGAGTTTTGCCTCCTTTGGTCCATGGCTCTTTTTTCCACCTTACGTTTTCGGCACTGACAGAGGAACACTGTTACTTTTTTCACCGTGAACTTTGTAACTGGCCCCTTTGCTAATTGGTTCTGAAAATTTTTCAGTTCTTTGCTTTTCCATGAACAGGACTGTTATCATCAAAATGATTATTTGTCTCCTCCTTTGCAGTATTTCCAGCATGTGCCTCTTCCTTGACTAATTGGCGATGGCCCGCGTTGTAAAAACAAAAGAAACCAACATCAGTAAGAGATTTCCTTGCCTCAGTTTAACCTTCATAGGAAGGATCTGGCCCTCTTCTGACATTTGCTAATTGCATATTTTCATGAACGTGTTTCATCTCCTGGGGCTATAACCATAGACAGATTTTTTGGATAAAATTTTACACAACCATATGCTTAACAACTAGACAAGACACAACAGTGGCAAGCCTGAGGGTACTTTATGGTATCAGACACTGATCTATCACCAGTCACAGAGGCAAGTGAGGGCTCTAGGGGAGACAACACTGAATTAGAAATAAGGAAATTTCTTGCTGTTTCTGATTTTCCTACAGATTTCACTTAAGTTTTTACCTTAATAAGAGCATAATTTCTATGTGTCAAACATGTAAATTTATAAAACTTAATGAAACAAAGTGTTAAAGCTACTAAATATCACAAAATAGGCATTTTTCAAAATGCCAATAAAAGAATATATGAAAACTTTTTGTCACGTGTGTTTCTGGAATTCAAACTTGTAACATTAGATCTTTAAGTACTTTCCAGTATGTATGAGACGATCCCCACACCTTTTTTTATGAAATACATACAAATTACAGCAAGAAAGAAAGCTATCAATATAACCCTGCCAATATTTATTTTTAAGTTGTTTTTTTTTTTTTTAATTTTATTTATTTATTTTGAGAGAGAGAGAGACCGAGCGTGAGCATGCATGCACGGGGGATGGGCAGAGGGAGAGAGAATCCCAAGCAGGCTCCACATTGTCAGCACAGAGCCCAATGTGGGACTCGATCTCACAAACATTGAGATCACGACCTGAGCCGAAACCAAGAGTCCAACGCTTAACCGACTAAGCCACCGAGGCGTCCCGAAAGTTAGTTTTTGAGCAATTTTTCTCTCAGTTAAACTGGCCTGTTGTATACTCATTTACTGAGACTCGGGACTTTATCCTCTTAGCAATATTACCAAAAGAACTTAGATTTTCTTATGTAGGAAAATGCAACATTAGTGCTTTAAGTGTATAGTTCTGTAATTATTTTTACTGACAGTTTTTATATAGAGACAACACAAGTTGCATGGCCTCCTAGTGGGATAAAGGAACATGTATTACGGTTTCTGAACAAAAATGTGAAAAGGAGCAAACCCGTTCTAGGGGCACGGGAACCCTGAGAACTGTCTCTGGGTCTTGGGACCAGAGACACAGAACCCAGAAGGCATTTCAGAAGCCACAGTCCTACTTCTCACTGTATAGGCTGGACATGGGGCACCCACAGGGATCCTGTGGTTTGTCCGAGGGGAATAGCCCAGGTCCATACCTAGATCTGCGTTCTCCTAAACCCGTTACCTTTCATTCCACCTCACTGCCTCCCCAGAAGTCTTTGAGGAGCACCGAGTCCCCGCAATTTCTGTGCTCGGCACACAACGCTCACCGCCCCCCCCTCACTGGCCTCTGAGAGTTGCTCACAGGGAACCTCAACCAGTAGGTACACGGTGCCAGTGGGGTCCCATGCATTGAGGACAGCTGCACTCAGCTAGCTTCCTGCTGATCCCTGGCAAAGGGACCATCACAGGAAATGGGAGATTCTAGTCGCTGCCAATTCCTGTGGTAGGACCTCAATGCTGGAATCTCCTGATCCTTGGGCTCAAGCTATTCCTGGAACAAGTACACTTTTCTCCAGAAGGTCCCGGGGCAGCATTCAGTGCCTTTTGCCCTGGTGTGCACCACGGGATGAGGACATCAAAGCTAAGTTCCAGCCCTTGGCCCATGACTAACTCACGCTGGGATGGTGATAAAAATCATCTCTCCTGTCCCGACATCCATATCCTCCTCTGAGGAGTGATCATGACCGCATGAACGATACCCAAGGGGCCAGTGCGGACGTTCTAGGCTTCTGTGATGGTAAACAAGGAACAGACAACTAAAGACACGTGGAGAAGGAAGACAGTGCCAGGTACAAAGGTGCACAAGGCATATGCCAAGGACTAACCAAAGGGAACCCGCACTTCCTGTACAAGTAACCAGCCTCTAGCCAGTGAGCACATCCTTCCTCAACTGTAATAAAAACCCGAAAAACACAGCACATTTCTCATGCACTTCCGGAGCCACTGTTAGACCCAACGTAGCAGCAACTGCTTGAAACACTGCTCCTTGACCTCTGGCTGAATTAGCCTATCTGTTCAGTGAAGCCGTTTCGACAGGACCCATCCAGGCTCGTTTGCCTTTAATAACATACCTTCCCGGTGGCAAAGGAAGTCTCCTGCATCAGCGCCAACGTTCAAGTCCCACCTTGGGGCTGCCAGGGCCTGAGATGCCCTGGCATTTTCTGTTTTCTAATCAAAGGGGCCAAGGGAAACAGGTGCTGGCAGATGACAGCTGAGGCTGTCTGTGCTGTGAACTCCCTGCCACACACAGTTTCTAATGAAGAGGGCTAGGAAAAAGATGGGAGCCTCAGATTTCTGTCACAGTGGCTGTGGTAGGAGATGCTGGGGTGGCCGTTTTCCTGTCACTCTTACATGTGGCAAGGGCGGGAGGTGGGGGTGGGGGGAGACTTCACTAGGGCTTTTGGCAAACCTGTAGTGAGGGTGTCTGTATATACTCGTATGTCCATCTATGCACACACACGCGCGCGCGCGCACACACACACACACACACACACACACACACACATTCAAGAAAACAAGTGAGGATCCCTGCGTTAGTGCGGTCACATGTTTTGGAACCAACCCTAAAAACCCAGCGCGGGGAAGGAGAAACACCAGTATCTGCCAATACTTACCTTCCCCGCCCCCCCCCCCCCACCCCCAGCCCCATCTCCCCACCATACCACCGGGGCAGTTATGCACAGATGTGGAGGAGAGCAGGGCAACCCTCCCCTCTGCTCTTGGCGCTGCTGGTGGCCCTCTATTGCCACACAGGGCGGGTAAGAGTGACGAGGCCCTGTACCTGCTCAGGCCGGGCAGGGCGTGCTTAACCAGAAGGCCCCCTGAGTGGCAGCAGGGAGATGCGACATGCAGCGGCCGCATCATCCATGTTTCTGTCAGAGGAATAATCCATCCATCCTTACCGCAGACCCATATTAAAAAGCTCCATGAGGGGCGCCTGGGTGGCGCAGTCGGTTAAGCGTCCGACTTCAGCCAGGTCACGATCTCACGGTCCGTGAGTTCGAGCCCCGCGTCAGGCTCTGGGCTGATGGCTCAGAGCCTGGAGCCTGTTTCCGATTCTGTGTCTCCCTCTCTCTCTGTCCCTCCCCCGTTCATGCTCTGTCTCTCTCTGTCCCAAAAATAAATAAACGTTGAAAAAAAAAATTTTAAAAAAAGCTCCATGAGAAAAAGATTAGAAAAATGTTCCATTCTTCGCCCACAGGAAGCGCAATACACGGAAAGGGAAAAAGCACTCAAATTAGAGAAAATGTCATGGACACAGTCAAGAAATGCTGCCATGTGGAAAAGAACAGGAAGAGAGGGAGTTTTCCAGAACTTACTGGGGAAGTAACCCTCCTTAGCAATACTGCAACAGAGCACTTTGCTTTGAGTCAACTTCGAATAGGTACATAAATAAACCACAGACTACGGGCCTTGACATAAGAAACCAAAATTGCAATGCCTTCGCTCTACTGGGAGTGGGTTCTCACCAGCTCCTTAGGGAGGAAGAGCTAGACATTTATATCAAAACCTTCTCCATCTCATCTAAATGTATTATGTGTATTTGGGGTAAAAAGAATACAAAGGGAACACATCTAATACTATCTTGTGTGTTTAATTATTCTCAATGTATCTCTGTTGTCGTCACAAAGTTCTGAGTTGCTTGAAAAGCTGGTATCTGAACTGAACCCCCCGCAGCCCTCATGCAGCAGAGAGATGCTGGGGTCAGCCAGCCACGTGTGGAAGCAGACTTATGGGAGGGTGGCTCACCTCTGATTTATGCCTCGGTGCGCTCCAAGTTCAAGAGAGCACATCATCCATAGACACCTGCACATTAAAACAGTAATGACTCCGTAGCAACTCCGGATCCGGTGGATATCACATTCTGTTATGGCCCTACAACCACCGAGTAGAAAAAACACACACATCCTATTGTTCCACTTAATATGATGAGACTTTTTTTAGAATCTGTATATCCCTGGCTACCAGTTCAGGCCTCTTTACATGTCACTGCTTTGCTAATTACAGGGGAGGAGAAAACCACAATGAACTACATTTGCCTATCCAGTTTAGATAAACAAGATGCAAAAGATACATTATCTTCAGCGTATACAAACAATCTTTCCAAGGCTTCCATCAGTTCTCCTTTTGTGAGTGTGATTTTTGACAAGACCGACTAAATTTAAAGGAAAACAAAGAACAATACTTAGTCTTATGACTCCGGTGATTGGTTACCCTGAAGCGTGTGCCTGGTAGGCTTGCAGCCTGGTCAAAATCATCCTTACGTAACACGGTCAGAAAAGAACTTTCAATGCCAATGTCAAATTCACAAGTGCATACACTGCACAATGATATTCAAACCCCAGCTAGTGAACCTATTTTACTGAAACCACCAAAGGAAGCAAAACTGTCTCCTATAAAACCCGCACACATTCAACTGTGTAAAGAACATTCAACAGAATATGTCAGGTTAGCACCCAAAAGTTCTCACACGCACCAGATAGAAATTTTGATGTCTGCTGGCTGAATAGACACATAATAACAGCAGTAATAGCATTAATGGGATCTAGACATTCTTAATAATGTCTACAATATTCCATTTCAGTTCGTGACTTGCTAGCAGATAAAAATCTATATTTCAATTCATTTATACTGTATGTTTCTCTCACATTTTGTCTTTTTCTTTTTTTTTTTTCAATTCAGGCTGCTCTTGTCCAAGAATGTACGACGTAAGGTACCTAACGTGATTTAACAGTCCTATCATCTGCACAGAAAATTCCCCAGGGTGAGATCTGCATTTCACAAAAATGAAGTTTTCTTTTTATCTCATAAGCACCCACTGAAGAATGTCTTCTGACCATCTGAACAGTATTTCACTAGTCCAGCATCTCCCCGGCTTGAAAATACACATTTCTGCATCTCGAGACCTCCAAAACACTGTCTGGACCTTGGCCTTTTGGGTTAGCTCTCTCTGGGTCTCCACCTCACGGGGAGGCAGGACAGGAGAGCGGCGGAACAGGAAGCCTTCGAGGAAACCAGAAAGAGGCTGATGGAGTACTGACAGCTCTGGAACCCTTAACCAAGGTTATTTCCCGCCACAGATATATTACCATCCGTACTCCACTCCCCTCCCCTTCCTTCCTTCCCCTCCCCCTCCCGCTTTCCTTTGACTTAATATATTTCTCTCCCATTTTTTTCCCTTGTAGTTTGGATACCATCCAACCCTGTCTGGATATAGTGGGATTAAGTTAATATGTCTACATTCTGAGAAAGTATCTTAAGCAAAATGCTAAATTATGAACACTCTTATATTTGTACATTAATATAATGACTCTGATCCCCATCACTATGGGTGATTTATTCCACTTTCTATGACCTAGTCTTATGGTCAGTTGTACGAACTTATGAAACAACTAGTCAGAGGTAGAGGCAGCATCTATGGTTTGAGAAAAGTCTCCTCAGCCCTCACTTCTTTTTAACTTCTTATAACTTCTATACAAGACTAAAGGGATCAAGTAGGAGATATTCATTAGTCATTATGAATCTGAAGGATGCTATGATCAGAAATATTATTATATTGGGGCACTGGGGTAGCTCAGTCGGTTAAGCATCTGACTCTTGATTTTAGCTTAGGCCGTGATCTCATAGTTCGTGAGTTCGAGTCTCACATGGGGCTCCCTGCTGACAGTGCGAAGCCTGCTTGAGAGTCTTTCTCTCTCTCTCTCTCTCAAAATAAGTAAGTAAACTTAAAAAATAATTGTTATATCTTTTAGAAAATCCAAACTGATAATATAATCTAGAATTTCACTAACAGGAGAGCCACTAGCTACAAGTGGCTATTTAAAGTCATTAAAATTAAATACAATTTAGAAGTCAGCTCTTCAGTTACACTAGCCATATTACAACGGCTCAGGAGCACAGACATTGAACATTCCATCATCACAGGAAGTTCTACTGGGCGGCCATGTTCTAGGGACACATGAGGATCCTATTACAAACCTACAAATAAGAAAATGCCTTTCTTGGCAACAATAATTAGGATTTTTAATTTTAGAAAAAAAAATGTTACCCTTTTTCATCACAGTAGTGAATTTTGTCTCCAGTTCCTGAGCCAACTGGACACCTACGCCATAAAACGAGTGATTTCCAACTGTCATCCGTGGAATCTCTTAGGGTTGGTACAGCAAGACTGGACAGGGAAGGGGAAAGGCACAGATGGTTTGAGGCTCCCTGCAACCCTTTCCAACCAGCACCTCTGTTTCCAGGGAGTTGTGTTTGTTTGTTTGTTTGTTTGTTTGTTTTTAAATGTTTATTTATTTTCAGAGAGTGCGCACACGCACACGAGCGGGAGAGGTGCAGGGAGGGAGAGAGAGAATCCCAAACAGGCCCCGCACCCAGCACGGAGCCCAGTGCAGGGCTTGATCCCACAACCATCAGCACACGACCTGAGCTGAAACCAAGAGGTGGACGTTCAACCGACTGAGCCACCCAGGTGCCCTCAAGGAATTGTATTTAAATATTAGTTTACGACTCAAAGAAAGCTCCCGAGAAACAGTATATGCTCACTCTGGAATCTGAGCTGCTCTCACTTACAGTATAACACAGACGAGGCGCTGGAGAGAAGCGTGATCCACCATATCTCTGGAGACAGGCCTAACATCTGGTAGATCGTTTCCAGTATAAAGTCATGTTTTCCAGCCTCAAGTTGGCCTTTATGCAGCCCTGCAATTCTCCCTTCACTTCTTACGGACTCATACTGTATTGCTCTAGGTAACCATTACATGCCTTTCTGCTTTATGAAACCCAATTCCATCATGCTTAATCTTTGTAAAAACCCTACTTTTTAATTACCTCAGACCAATCAAGCTACCTAATGTGAATTCCCTGGAGTTCTTTCCTCCTGCCCAGTATTTCTCTGTACTCATCCTTTACCCCTTTCTTTCTCTCTTCTCCACTTGTGTTTGACGTCATTCTTTCCCGTTTCTTCCAGGAAGCGCTCCATCTATAACCCCCACTTACTTTTATCTTCAATGGCTTCTTCATCACTGGATCCTCCCTCTTGGATCATAAACATTCTTATCTGTGTTTTTAAAAAAGCGGGGGAGGGGGCACCTGGGTGGCTCAGTCGGTTGAGCGTCCGACTTCGGCTCAGGTCATGATCTCACAGTCTGTGAGTTCGAGCCCCACATCGGGCTCTGTGCTGACGGCTCAGAGCCTGGAGCCTGCTTCCGATTCTGTGTCTCCCTCTCTCTCTGCCCCTCCCCTGCTCACGCTCTGTCTGTCTCTGTCTCAAAAATAAATTAAAAAAAAAAACATTAAAAAAAAAAAAAAGAAAAAGAAAAAAGTGGGGGAGGTATGAAACCAAATACAAAACAACTTTCTCTGTTCCTCTACTGAGTCCTTTCTTTTAAAAAAAAAGTGTATGGGGCGCCTGGGTGGCGCAGTCGGTTAAGCGTCCGACTTCAGCCAGGTCACGATCTCGCGGTCTGTGAGTTCGAGCCCCGCGTCGGGCTCTGGGCTGACGGCTCGGAGCCTGGAGCCTGTTTCCGATTCTGTGTCTCCCTCTCTCTCTGCCCCTCCCCCGTTCATGCTCTGTCTCTCTCTGTCCCAAAAATAAAAAATAAAAAAACGTTGAAAAAAAAATTTTTTTAAAAAAAGTGTATGTATTTATTTGGAGAGAGAGAGAGACAATGTGAGTGGGGGAGGGACAGAGAGAGAGGGAGAGACAGAATCCCAAGCAGGCTCCCCACTGTCAGTGCAGAGCCCGAGACACGGGGCTCGAACTCACCAATCGTGAGATCATGACCCGAGCAGACATTAAGAGTCAGACGCTTAACTGACGGAGCCATCCAGGTACCCCTGAGTCCCTTCTTTTTCCTCCACTAAGCATCCTAACATTCACCTCTTTCCTCCATTCTCACCTGCCTTACCCCCTGATAACCCGATTCCTGCCTTCATACATCTTGTTCAAACTAACATCGAAGCTCCCGGTGAGCTCCTAATCATTAAGTCTGCATTTCCATTCTTCCTCATATTGAGATGTCCTCCTCTGCAGCACAGACTGCATTGACTGACCAGGCGCTTTCGGTGAATTCTGTCCTCTCTGGCCTCTCCTGATGTTCCTCCCTCCTCGCTAACCACGCCTTCTCTGGTTGTGCTCCCTGCTCCTGATCCAGAGACAGGCCCTGCTCGTGTCACATCCCTCCTCTCATCTTGTCCTGCTTGCACTCACCAGTGAGGTCAGTCAAGGCTCCTCCCCTTAATGTCATAATGTCAGCCCAGTATGTGTATAAATCCACCAGATGAGTTTCTGTGAATGCTTTTCTGGGACTTTGACCTGACTCGAGACCCTCAGATTCCGGTCCTGAGCCCACAATTCTGAGAGTGGTACCCTCATCCCCCCCTTCCAGGCACTCCACCCTCGCAGGTGCTCTTGACCTGTCAGCTCTGACTCGTTCAGATTTGGCCCTTTCTTTCCCTCCCTACTGCTGACCCCTTACTTCAGGCTCCCACTAAGCCTCTCCTCCCAGCTCCTGCCTGTGATGAGAGCCAAAGAACCCATGGACTTCATGAAATGTATTCTTTCTCACTGAAAGTGGAAGATATTATCAATCTGTGGCCCCTGTCCACTGCCTTAAGGAAGATATTGCAAGGATCTTTATGAACCTTCCCAGCAGACGGCCCCGTGTGTGTTATGGCAATGCAAGAAAGCGTGTACTGTTGGCTAAGTTCCTGTAAGAAGTCAAGATGATTCTAGAAGTTAGGCTCAGTTGCTGTTTACTACTTCTTCTCTGTCATCATCCCCAGTGGTGTTAGTGTCGTGATGGAAGGTCACCCCTGACCTGTCATTTCTGCTACAGCTGAAAGCAATAAAAGGTATGAAAACACCCTCCCCCACACTTCCCATCTCTCATAGCCCAATAATCTGAGATGTGTGGCATCAGGCAGAGTGCAGGGTGCAAGCGGGGCTTCCAAGAACCTCACAGCCCTACATTTTACAGATAAAAAGCAGGGCAGCAAAACCTCCGAGCTGCTGTTTGTCAGCGTTCTGAAATTTCGATCTCCCATGGCAGGGTAAAAATAACAAAAGTAAGGTCTGGCCAGAAGGAAAGCAACTCTAATTTTGGCAGAGCTGAGGTCGCTCATCCCTGGTCTCCCCTATCCAAATGACTTGGCTCACAAATATCATAGTGATTGTTCTCAAATACAATTCTTTTTTTTTTTTTTAACGTTTATTTATTTTCTTGGGACAGAGAGAGACAGAGCATGAACGGGGGAGGGTCAGAGAGACAGGGAGACATGGAATCTGAAACAGGCTCCAGGCTCGGAGCTGTCAGCACGGAGCCTGACGCGGGGCTCCAACCCACGGGCCGCGAGATCATGACCTGAGCCGAAGTCGGACGCTTAACCGACTGAGCCACCCAGGTGCCCCCAAATACACTTCTGATTATTCACCACTTCAGAATCATAAATGGCTGCATAATTTTAACAGAAGAAAGCCACAGGATCCTAGCTCCTGAGAGCCAAAAGTGGGCAATTTATTTAATTCGATCTCTTCCAAGTTTATAACAAAAATCGGAGTCCAGTGAGGTTAACTGACCTTCCTCAGAACTGTCCTATTACCGTAAATGCTGATTTTGATGCATATCTTGCACACAAGTATGGCATATTTCTTATCTTGACCCCTTCCCACAGTCCAAGGATCCTTTCTTCATTAAATATCTTGAATAAGCTAGAACACGCTAGACTATGGCACTTAGAAACCTCTTGAGGGACAATATGATTTCCAACAGTTCTGTCCACATAGCTGAGTCTAGGTGGATAAATTAGATGTTACTTAAGCAATAAAGAAAATGTTTTCACTTACAGGCAATGCTGCATAGTACTCAGAAGAACCATGTTCTCCTTTGTAAATGAGTGTGAAGGAAGCAAAGAAAGAAGAAAAAAGAACTGAGTGGGAAGAATCTGGAAAATTAACAGCAAGAGTCAGTGAACACGATTCTATTTTTTCCTTATAAAGAATACTTTAAATTACATAATTACAGATTCCAGGGAAATAGGTATTTAAATCCATCAGTGACATGTGTTTGACTTCCTCATTTGCAGAGAAAATCAGAAGCTTATTTTGGTTTTTGTTCTCACTCTTCTCTTTTCCCCGCCCACCTAAATCGGATTGAGATATTTGACAAAGTAAGACCCTAGTACAATGGAAATTAGACTCTAGCGAAACGAGAGGCTGCGTGAAGCTCTTTACACACTACAAAATCCAATGTTCCCACTTTTTCCTACAGACATTAGAAAGGCACAGAAATAAAATCAGATCCAACTCCCAGTTTCTATTTTGAGCAGAGGTTTTAAATGCCATCGGCTTAGATTAATGTGCTATGAATTAGTCACCTTGCATAAATATGTTTCATTTAAAGGAAACCCAAATGAATGTGTTTCCTTAAATGATAACATGCTAAGGGCATGGCAGAACCCTTTTAGATAAAGAAAACAAAACAAGACTTTCCTTGCCTGTATTTTATAAATTTCCAAACAGCGTGAAGCTTAAAGCCCAAAAGAGATACCCATGAAAATCTACCGATCGGCTTCTAGAACTGCCACCTTTAATGTTGCATAAATGATAAATGTTTCATCTTAATGTTCAGAGAGGTATTCACCGTACATGACAGAGGGGATTATAAAAATTTAGAAATGAAATAGACATCATCTCCCTGACTTATATGTTATCATTACCACTTTCCCATGCCAGACACAGTTAATCCATCAGGGCCATTTTTCCAAATGAGCTTTTAAATCCTTCTCAACATAGAACTTTATGCACACGGCCAATGAATGGAAATGGTCACTGAACCATTATCATTATTAATATGCAAGGCCCTTTTCTGAGCATTCCATCCTTTCATCCATTCCATTTAATATTCCCAATCCTATGGTGGTTGTTTACACTTATTTCTATTTATTCTTATTTTACAACGGGAAAACAGAGGCCCTGAGAGATTAAATAACTGGCCCCAAGTCATGGAGCTAGTGAATGGTGGAGACGGGACACAAACCCAAGAAGCCTACTTCCTTCACCACTACGCTATCTGGTGTCTTCAGAAATGAAAGCCAATGTGGGGGGGAGATGAGATTTTAACCTTCTTTTATGGAAAAAAAGTAAATAGTGCAATAAGCCTTCATAGTTCCATCATCCAGCTTCAAGGAATATGAACAATTTACCTATCTTTTTTTTATCTTTTTTTGAGGTTTTTTTTTTTTGCCAGATTATTTTATAGCAAAGCCAGAACACTGTCATAACCTAAAATGTGGAATAATGAGATCTGAAGATACAATGCAGTGGTGCTGAGACAGGCGGGGGGGGGGGGGGGGAACAGGGGAGGGGATAAAGGGCGTGAGGGCTTTCCTTACCCTTACCCCCAACTCAGGAGGGTTAGGTGTTCCTCCTTTTATATGCCTCCTCCCCACCCACCACCCACCCACCAAACGCTATGCAGTCTTCAGCCATGGTCACACTCTCAGTTCCCTATGTGGATTTATTTTCACACTCCTGTCTCTCTGCTGGATTCTAACTTTGCTAGAATAAGATCATGGTGTCTCAGTCACAAGAGCTGCAGTGCTGAGCTCTGGGCTTATCCCACAACAGACGCTGAAAGAGGGCTGGTTTGGGGAAGGGAAAGTGGACAATCTGACAGTCACAAAACCAGACAGCCAAGAAAAATGGGGCAGCTCAACTAGACATGATAAAAATATCATCCCCGAAATTTCAGTTTATGTTTCTTACAACGAAAAATGGTCAACTTTTTAAAAAACAAAATGGGATACATTCACGCTCTAATCCCATCTCCAGGTGGACCTGATAATTATTTGAGTGTTTTGAAAAGGAAGTACAAAGATGTCAGTAAGGCTTAATCTCAAATAGGCAAGAGCTTCTCTGAAATCTGACCTCACAGGTCCCTTTCAGCTCCTTTCTCCATGAATAAAAAATGACTCCCTCCTTGCCAATGGAACATGAAATAGATTAATGACTGTTTTAGTAGGAGTTATTAATAATACTTCTTGGCAACTCTGAACTTATTTTGAATTCATGTCAGATACAGAAAATCAAAAGTGTTATTTATGTAAATGTAGTTTATGGTATTCATGAGCATAAATGCTGAAGTTAACATTACAAAAAGCTTTCCTATTAACCCTTAGTTTCATTGATTAATCTTCCAAAAAGGCTAGTGATTTTCCAGTTTAGAATATTATCTCCAGAACCCAAATCCTATTTGATAATTAAAAGAACATCTACTGACTTAAGTACTTCAATAAAAAATAAACTCTAAAACGTAATGAAAATATCTAACCTCTCCAATTAAGATATTTAATTTTGAAGACTCTTAAATTCTCCCATGAAAAGCCTCAATGGTAGGGTTTTATGCCAATTCTTTTAAAGTGGCTAATTATATGCAAGGAGATATATAGGTTATTAGAGATCTATGAAACTATTAAGTCAGTCTACATGATGATTTATCTCTGAATATAATTATACTTTAAATGACCTATTATTTTTTCTACTCTTTGAGTTGTACAGATTATCCATAAGTACACCATGGTCCATAGAAGTAACATTTTAGAGATTCTAGAAAACTATGAAACCTACACTGATGAAGAACTTCGCCAACTATCAAAACCCATGAAAGTCTTAATGAAGTGAAAATAAGTTCCCAGTACAAGATACTTCTGAAAGCTGCTCAGGTTCCTCTAAGGGATCGCTCTTGCTCCATACTCTTACATAAGAGAAAATGATAGAGAATTTCCACTGGGAAAGAATTTCTCTTGACACTGTACTATTGTCAAGGCCATGTTAGGTATAACACGAAGGATACTAAAATTATCAAAGACCTAGCTGCTATCCTCAGGGAGCTGACAATCCGTAGGGGAGACAGGGCATAGAAACAAGTAAGTACCACCAGCCGGTGTGTGATAATCCACAGAAGTGATCCAAGCAAGGGGCCACAGGAGTTCTCAGGAGAAAAGATGGTTTCTGGTTCACAGATGAAGGAAGACTTTTGAGAGGAAGTGGTATTTGAATTACGCCTGAAAAACTTACAGAGAAACTTGGTTGGGAGTAGGGGGAGAGCATTACGCGGATAAATGGTTTACACCAACACCACAAAGGAAAGCACAAAGCCCTCAGAGAAAAAAGTGAACGATTCTGGTTGGCCAGCTGAGGGTGCACATGAGGGGACGGTGTGTGGGATCTGCCAGAGCAGATCATGGAGGACCTAGAACGTCCAGCAAGGAACTGTAGCAAGCACAGGGGCACCATGGAGCAATCATAACAGGGGGGAAAGGGAAAATGATCTGGGACCACGTGCGCTAAGGATTACAGAGTGACGACGCAGTGGGAATGGCTTAGGTGAGAGGTGCTACAGATTTAAAGTAAGGTGAGCAGACGAAAGAGGATGGAGTACATGAGAGAGTGAGAATGGACCAGATGTGATCACTGAATAG
Organism: Neofelis nebulosa; assembly: GCF_028018385.1. NCBI lineage: Eukaryota > Metazoa > Chordata > Mammalia > Carnivora > Felidae > Neofelis > Neofelis nebulosa. The sequence goes on from NC_080782.1 coordinate 235,447,252, forward strand.
AAAGGACCACAAAAAGAAGGTGAGAGGAAATGCTGATCCCGAAATTTCCAGCCTCAGTAGCCCGATCACAGATATCATTAACAGAGTGACCGCGAGAGAAGGTACCGGTCTGGAAACGGTAATAAAAGATTCATTTGGGGGAAATGTTCAGTTTGAGGCAATTTGGGTCGGCCTGTTGGAGGTGTTCGGCGTCGTGTGAAATGCGGGTCAGTGGTTCCAGAGAGAGGTTGAGGCGGCAGATCAGAGTCGGCAGAGTGTTCAAAGTGCTAAGAGCTGATAGTATGGATAAGATGAACCCGGGGAAGCCTAAAGAATTGGCAGAGGGGTTGCCTGGGTGACAGCTCAGGTCACGATCTCACAGTTTGTGAGTCTGAGCCCCGCATCGGGCTCTGCGCGGACGGTGCGAAGCCTGCTTGGGATTTTCTCTCTCCTTCCCTCTCTCTCGGCCCCTCCCCTGCTCTCTCTTGCTCTCTCAAAAATAAATACACTTAAAAAAAAAAAAAAACAATTGGAAGAGATGCCTCGTGAGAACAACTTTGGGGAGCTCAAGCACATAAGGCCTCGGGGTACGGAACACAGATGACTCTACGAGGAACTAACTGGCAGGCACATGAGGGGATATGCCAGATATCGCAACCCCTCAAATTCAGGGGGTTTTCTGGATGCACCAATAGCTCTCCTACAAAAGATCTCCCAGAGCCCATCTCCGCCTCCCAAAATACAAGCCCTCTGAGAAACTCCCCGATCACCCCAATCAGAAATTAACCCTCCACCCCAAGCCAGGAACAATCACCCAACTTTGTATCATTTTGAAGGCTGTAGGCACATATACGCTTGTGTCGTGATCATTTATACAATGCCAGCCTCTCCGTCCACCTCGCCAGCTGTATTCCTACTTCCCCAAACGCTACTACCTCTCTGCACCAGGGAAAGAAACAAGAAGAAAGCCCTCATTTTTCTTTTTTTACTTTTTAAGTTCTTTGTCTCGTGAGCTCTGGTCTTCGCTCACCCCATGGAGAACATGTGGCAGATTCGAATGGAGAAGACGTGGGAAGGAAACCATAAGGGGCCACTGCAAATACCACCATCTATATCATATCCTTTTTAGATAGAGATTTTCTTCTTTCTTGAGCACTCAACACGTTAGGTGCTACTCAGAATACACAATAAGATCCTCTCTAGAAATTATTCTATCTTTCGGTGATACGAACTATTTTCATTAATGGTTAATTCATGAAATCCTCAAGTTTCCCTCCTCCCCTCCATACCCTCCAAAAGTTTACCTTTAAATTGTACCTATCCACTGGGAAAATCAAGTCTACAGCTAATTGCTGATAAATCTGACAACTAGATACAGTTTAGGCTCTAATACATTACCAGCACTAAATTCCACAGTAATTTTTCTTCTCTAAGATTTTTTTTTTTGGTTTGGTCTCTGAAAACTATTAAAAAAAAAAATATGAGCTACACACTGGGTCAGACCTGCTCAAATATATGATTTAAAGTTTAAGCTTAAGTTAGGGAATTACTTTGTCTCTCTTCAGTTTAAATCTTTAAAAAAGCCGTGAGTTGCTAACTAGGGTAATTTGGTATTTTATTTGAGGTTCTAAAGGTACCAGCCTCACAATCTTCACGTGATGAACCTATAAAGGAGTGAAGGGGGCTGGGAGGGCTGTCACCTGCAATACAATGAATGTCAAGGTTCTGTACCAGGCCACAGGAACTGAGTGACTAGTTGGCAATTACAGGGAAGCAGCCTGAACCCACACAGAGCACTGCCTCGTGACGAGAGCTATCCCATCTCAAAGGCAGCTTCTTCACAAGATGAAATGTTCTCTATCATTCAGTGTTTACACAGGGGCTGGCTGACAACCCAGGAAGTGGGGGAAAGGTGAGTTCAGTCTACAGGGTCCCTCCAGGCCACTCTGACTCTAACTTGCTTCACGAACAGGAAGAAAAGACTTTAAATCATGAGTGGTTCTTCACTTTATGTGGCAACTTTAAGGACTACATAGAAGAAGAACACTGGCCCAGGAGCCAGAATGAGTCACTTTGATCTCAGTTTGCTAGCTTTAAAATGAGGGGGTGGACTGGGTCCCAAGATACCCTGATTTTAGGGTCTCTTCAAAGGGCTTCATAATAGAAGTAATATGATCTAAGTACATACAGGCATAATTCATTTCTCTGTGTCTGCTCCATTTGTCAAAACTTTGTGGAAAAGATAAAAAGACACGGAAGGGCCCTTGACTTAGTGCCCAGTGGGCCTGAAGACACGGTAAAGAACCAGAGTCCAGGGTGGAGAGTAGATTCCACACCCAACAGCCAAGACCCAGGTCCAGGGGAGCCCAGGGGTCTCTCCTCTCCACTCTCATTGTCACCTGCCCCTCAGGACCCTTTAGAAAAGCCGCAGGGAGAGCGAGCTGTAGCTAAGCCAAAGTCATCCAGGAAACACTAAGTTCATAATGAATCACTGAAAAGTGTCCTAAATATAGCATGCTTCGGTCATCGTGGACACTGTTCGGACTGTTTATAGGCACATGAATATCTAAAAATATGAGCTGCGCACTTTCAAACAGTTCCTTATTACAGTCATGTTTCAGATTTTGAGACATCTACTGTGCCATAATATAATTCCTAATTACTGTGGTATTCCTAAACGCAATTCTATGTGAATGTACTGTTTGAAGAAAGACCAATGTTCCAAGAAGGAAAAAGGAACCAGCTCTGATATGCTAGCTGTTTCCATGAGCTAAACCAACAAAGCTTTGCTCCTGTGGTTTGATCTAAGGACTTTTGGCTCTTTTGAGTGCCTCATATTTTACTTAATCCTTGTCATCAAAGCATCATCCCTCCACTAAAGAACAGAAACAAAATTTTGACATTACATCTAACAACAAGTATTAGCAGGTGGTTAATGGCACTCAGATATCAATTCAAATAAGTGAGAAATTTTTCTGTGGTTTATTGGTGAAGTATAAATTTTACACATGGTTAGGTGGCAAATCAATTCTAATGCTGCTTTTTTAAAAACTGGAAAAGAATTCTAAATGCATATCTATTATGTATTAATAACTAATGCATTACATATTCATAATTATGTATTAATAATTAATTTATTATTTTACTATGAAGTCTTTAAAGTAGGAGTTATTTTCCTTGGCACATAATGGCTCTTGCCTCCCTGGGTGCTCAGGGTGTCCCTCTCTAGCATCCGTTCAAGCAGATGTGAGAAGAAATGACGTAAGCACACCTGGAATTATTCTGTCCACACCTATCAGCTCTCCTTTAGCAAAAACTGCTACCATGGGAACGAAGCTCAATCATCCCGAGATGATTCTTATTTTTTAAAGAGACCAAGGCCTTAACTACTTCCTCGGAAAGATATATACCGAAAAATACTTTTTTTTTTTTTTATAATTACTCACTCATGCTGCTTCCTCTAAAAGAGAAACATGCCACCAGATATTTTACTACTAAAAAAGATGACAAATAGTTGCTCCTATACTTAAAAATCTTCAGACTGTCAATACGCACACACGTGGGAAAATATGAGTTACACATTTGCAAAGAGCTCTTTCAGATTTTGAGAATCTGGTGAAATCCCTAATGACAAGTGTATTCCTGCGTGAAAGCAGTTCTGAGATGCAGCACCTTTAGGAAACCAAGTGAGCAAAAAACCTCTCAGAAACTGCTTACAAACACATCAAGATAAAGAAAAAGGTAATGCATTATTTTTAGGAATAACTAGGTAGACCAAAATTTAGAACTTTGCAGGTATGAATGTGCCACGCATCATCTCTGTGAACCCAAGAAAGGATAGAGAAAGAGCAAGCTCGGAGAAAAGAAATTTAGAAAATAATATAAATCAATCTTGTTCTCCACCTCTCCCCTCCCATATACCCCATCTTGTCCTCTGTTTCTTTCTCTTGCTACTTACTTCAGCATGATTCAACTACTGTAATCCCTCCCGAACAGCACTCCACATGAAAACCTCTAAGACTTCCCTGGTCCTCTGGCCAGTTCTTGCTAACCAATGTCCGAGATGTCATGGTTTCAGATCCAATAACAATGACTTTGAAGTTGACAGGCTGAGATGGGCTTTGGTCATCAAAGGCTCAGGTCAGTGGGGCGGCCTCCAGGTCTCCTTTAGAATGGTGGCTGTTTGTGACTTGCTCTGAGACTATTAATTCATACTTTAAAACACAGCTTCCAACATCAGTCTCGGGAGCCAGGCCTAGTAGCATCACTCAGCCAATGGGGACCTTTCTGGGCAGAATTGAAGAAGCTCAGCTCTACTTTTCTATTTTTCACACTGTTTAGGTAACTTTGAGAAATCCAGCCAAGTGCTCCACCAAAATGAAGCCATGACAGGTAATCCCAGGTGACTAAAAGGATTCTCACCACTAATATCTAATACATAATATGCTTCATGATAGCACAAGATGGGAACACCTGTGTTGGATCTTTCTTTGACTTCTTACATGGAATCCATGAGCAAAGGGCTCCTGGAATCAGTACCTGGTTAAGTCATTTTCTAGATTTAAGTCTTTTTCTGGCACTCTAATTCCTCATAATTGAAAAAATGATAGTGCCAAACAGGCCTTTTTTCCTTCAGTAGATCATCTTCTAAAGTCCTAACAATGGTAGATTAAGGAAGTAAATAATATAATATAATATAATATAATATAATATAATATAATAGGAAGTCAAATCAACTCTTTCAAACACAAAGAAATGAAGCCGTTATACCCATATGCCCATATTGAAGAAATGCCCATATTGAAGAAATGAAGATATGGCCATTCACCTGCCCCGGTGTGGTCCTAGGGGCGTGTCCCACAGGGAACAACGCAGCCGGCCCCGCCCACCCGCCCCGCCCACTTACGGTTGGCCAGTCTGCTCTGCTCCGGCTGCGCGCTGTCCGCGGACTGGGTGCTGGAGACCGAGGACACGCTGGAGCTCCGCACGAAGCCAAACGCCGCCAGCTTGGCTGCTGGGAGACGTGAGTATCCAGGAGGACGAAGTCCAGATTTTGGTAGATTGGATTTTGCAGCATTTGAACCGGAGGCTTTCTTTAAATCTGCTATAACGAACCCAAACCAAACAAACAAACGAAAAAAATCAGTTGACAACGAGACAGAGGAATACACAGACTATGACTAGTAATCTAACTCTATCATAAACTGAACACAATTGATGTTGTACAGTGCGGTTCAGCATAGTCACAAATACGTCTTTATGAGAAAAGCTCCTCGCTGTGGGCTGGGAGCTTCAGAGAACTTACACAGGAGGAGAGGCAGCAGGCAGATGAGAAAAGAATAGACAACTAGCCCTATTATACGGCCATAAATAAAGGTAGACAGTGCTTAGGACGCTGAATGGAATGAACTTGTACTGTTGCAAGCTACCCTAGAATTGCGAAAGTGACATACACCTTAAAGTCTGACATGCAATGGGTAAAGAGCCCTTGTGGTAAATATTCATCAGCAATTATAAACACTTGGTGAGAAATCATAGAAGCATGTACAAAAGAGTTGTTTGCTAGCATTCCGTTCATTGTAGGAATGAGGTGAGCATAAACTGGGGAACTGGCCAGATTGAAATCCAGTCTGTATGATTTACGGGCTGTGTAACCTTGGGCACTTGACCCAACACTTCAGAACCAATGGAAGGGACTGGTGGTGATAAAACTGGCCTCAAAGATATATTACAAATATTACTGCTTGTAAGAGAACTTGATGGATGCTCCAGTTAACACTACTAGGCTTTTTTTATTCTTTTTCCACGATGTGTTTTTATGTTAAACTAAAATTCAAAAATTAAACTAAGCTTAAAATTAGTTCCCAAATATGTGCAAAGCCGGCTAATTTTGAAATAATAAAACATCATGTTATAAATTTACCATCTCAGCATGATGATGTCTGAATCAGGCTCTGTTCATAGCCACTGCAATGATCATCTCCACACTAAAAGAGCCTTTCAATACCAGATAGAACCAGAATGTTATCACACACAAATGCCCTTTAATAGTCCTTAAAAGGAAAAAGGGGCGGGGCGCATGGGGTGGCTCAGTTGGTTGAGCATCCAACTTCAGCTCAGGTCATGATCTCGCGGTCCATGAGTTTGAGCCCCGAGTCAGGCCCTGTGCTAACAGCTCGGAGCCTGGAGCCTGTTTCAGATTCTGTATCTCCCTCTGTCTCTCTGGCCCTCCCCTGTTCATGCTCTGTCTCTCTCTGTCTCAAAAATAAATGTTAAAAGAAAAAAAGATTAAAAATAAATAAATAAATAAATAAATAAATAAATAAATAAATAATAATAAAAAGGAAAAAGGGGCAAGTGTCCTAATATTCTATATAAATTTCTAGTCAAGCCATTTAGGAACTTTCAGCTGCAGCCATATTTACTGTGAGTGCTTATATGCAGACCGTTCAGCAGCGTTCCTCACTCTGTATTATCTACTAAAAGATTAACCAGGTTGCAAACTAATAATAAAAGAAGCCATTTATTTTTTTTAACGACATCTAAAAATCAATGAAGAATCTACATTAGAAACAGATCTATGTGTGGAAATCTTTTTTTTTTTTCAATATACGAAATTTATTGTCAAACTGGTTTCCATACAACACCCAGTGCTCATCCCAAAAGGTGCCCTCCCCAACACCCATCACCCACCCTCCTCTCCCTCCCACCCCCCATCAACCCTCAGTTTGTTCTCAGTTTTTAAGAGTCTCTTATGTGCTTTGGCTCTCTCCCACTCTAACCTCTTTTTTTTTTTTTTTTCCCTTCCCCTCCTCCATGGGTTTCTGTTAAGTTTCTCGGGATCCTATGTGTGGAAATCTTTAGAGAACCAACAGATGCCATGGTGGACCACTGGTGTCTCTTCCTCTACCGGGAGCTCTCCCTAAGAGTGAGTCTGTAGTCAGTTGCACATCCATGTGAAAACAGAATACGCACAACTCCGGTTTCTTGATTTCTGGGTCAGGAGGAGGAGGAGGAGGAGGAGGAGGAGGAGGAGGAAAAGTTGGGTGAGTGCAGAGAGCTGGGGCTGCAGTATTCCCAATTCAGTTCTGTCCTAATGCTTGGGGGAAAAACGTTCAAATATGATGAGAAATAATCACTGCTTAATAAGTAATAATGGCCCTTCTGTATCAGCAATTAAATGCCATGTCAACGCCTCCAACTGTTCTCCTATCCTTTTGCGTACTTTTAGGTGATATCCCCAGAGCAATGAAAGTATCCCCATGTATCAGATGCCATCTTCACAGTAAGTTTATGCCAACTCAATTTTGAACAGTGCCCGTAAAACAGTAAAAGAGTTGCTAAAAAAATCGGATGCAATTTCAACAGTAAGTATACACTAAACCCACTACATTTGGATACTAGTTTTGGTTACATATAACCTCTTTCCCAGCCCAGTTAGTCAATAACTGACCTAAGGTTACATCAAGTCACATGAGAAGAACGTGGGCTAATTTTTTTCCCAAGAAAACAAACCCATATTTGGGAATGAAGGAAAGTTCAAAATTTCTAACAGAGAACCTTGGCACGTAGTAAACATTCATTTAATATTTAAGAATGAAAACTTAGTTTATTAAATCATTATGTAAGGCAATAAGGGCATGGGAAATGCTCAAGGAGGAATTTGTTCTACCCTACCCTTACCCATATTCAATGATTGTTCGTGCCGTTGGAAGAAAGGTAGCGGCAGAACATGTAGAGAGAGGACTCAACAACGCAGGGACCCAAGTACACCCGAAGTAAGGCTCTGAGTGACTTCCAGGCTTTCACTTTCCCTTCGTCTAGCTCTCCCTTCCAATAAAGGCACATGGGGTGTGTGTGTGTGTGTGTGTGTGTGTGTGTGTGTGTGTGTGTGTGTGTAGGCTACTTGTGGGAGTATGTCTTGCCCCAACTCTCAGTATACATAATTTTTCTAAATTTTATATAATCTATACATCAAGCTACTATCCAACGGTCTCTCTTTCTACCAGATAAATCTCACAAATAGTTTACATACCTCTGGGGTTTGGAAGAGCAGGTCTTATTGTTCTTGAGAAACCACCAGTGTCTAGCACGGTGGTTTTGACGTTATTGTTCAATCAAGTTTAGCTGAAGTTTGCAGTAATCAAGCTTGCACACATTAATGCAGCCTGTGTGTGAGCTGACCTGCACTGGTCTCTCTGCATGAGAATTAGGCTGGGCTGGGGCTCAAAACTCAGTCTTCTAAACAAGCACCTCAGCGATCCTCATTGAGTAGTGCCTGGACCACACTTTGAAAAGGTCCACAGAAGATGACATGCCCACTTGCCCTGTGAAAGGTGCTCTTGTGCATTACATTCAGCTGCTCTGAGTGAATGTGCCTTAGGTTAATCTTAGTTTCTCAAAAAAGGAATTTAATTAGAAAAATGTGCACTCCTTACTATTTTTCAAGTGCAGCATGTCAGGGGAATATGTTTTTGCAATTATTCAGTGTCCTTGGGCTATTTAAGAATATTGACAGAAATAACCTATCAAGGTGCATAATAAGCCCTCGGTAAACAAATGATAACAATTAATGTTAAATAAAACTGAGCACACATAAGAGAGACCTCTTCCACAATGGTGGCACAAGCTCCCTGGACACTTTCTCCAGTGAACCAACCATTATTAGTAAAAATTATTTGATTTTTTATTAAAAAAATGTTAATGTTTATTTTTTGAGAGACAGGGTGCGAGTGGGGGAGGGGCAGAGAGAGAGAGAGAGAGAGAGAGAGCGCCTGATGCGGGGGTTGAACCCATGAATCATGAGATCATGACCTGAGCCAAAGTGGGATGCTTCACCGACTTAGCCACTCAGGTGCCCCAGTAAAAATTATTTTTAAAAAACAACAATCACTTGCAGTTTCTAGAAATTGTTCCAAAGGCATACAGTGAATAAAGAAACATTTACATATGAAAATCTACTAAATCCAGTAAAAATAGATTGGATGGCACTTGAGCCTAATGCACTCCTTTCCTCCTCTGCAACCCTGTCCATCTCAGCATGATGACAGCTCTCATGTGGGTGGCTGTGGCCAAGGCAACAGGTTTCCTCTCCCCCTGGCAAGAGGTACCATATCTCACCGGGAGAGGCAGGCTACCACCATTTCCCACCCTTATCCCTCCCCTAGGTCCATGTTGCAGAGGCTAAATTACATGCAAGCAAGAGGCTAAGAGGTCAGAGGACCCTTCACCCAGTCCCAAGTAAAAGGCAGAGGCACTACCCCAGGCACAAAAGGCCAAAAATCACTGTTGTCCTGGCTTACTTGTAGGCTAGAGGTTCAATATCAGGAGATGTAAAGGGAGAAGACCAGAAGCTACTGCCCCCCCAACCCCCGCCTAGCACCCATTTGTAAATCAGGAGTGCCACTCCTAGAGGGACAGACCACTGTCCCTACCACACCCCCCAGCAGAGTCATGACTAAGAAATTTGCCCAATGGTAGAGATTGGCCATAAGAATGAATATCACTGAAGCACTCTGTAATGCCCACATTAAAAAAGAATGATGGGGCTTCTAGGTGGTTTAATCAGTTGAGTGTCTGACTCTTGGTATCAGCTCAGGTCATGATCTCATGGTTTGTGAGGTTCTGCACTGTCAGCGCAGAGCCTGCTTGGGATTCTCTCTCTCTCTCTCTCTCTCTCTCTCTCTCTCTCTCTCAAAATATATAAACTTTAAAAAAAAGAAGAAAGATGTCGCAGCAACAAAGTAAATCTAAATGGACTAAATGGACTAAAAGTCCATCTAAAGACATTGAAAAAAGATAAGCAAACGAAGTCTGAGCAGAAGGAAGGAAATAATAAATACTAGGATGGTAATAAATATAACAAAATGGAAAAATAAAAGAGAAAGTCAACAAAATCAAAAGTTGGTTTTTAGAAAGATCAACAAAGTCGACAAACCTTTAATTACACTGACCAAGGAAAAAAGAGAGAAGACTCAATTTGTAAAATTAAGAATGAAAGAGGGGACATCACTGCTAATCTTGCAAAAATAAAAAGAATTATAAGGGAATATTATGAACAACTATATCTCAACAAATCAGACAAGCTAGTGAAAGGAACAAATTCCAGAAAAACACAAAGGAAAAAAAAAATAGAAAATCTCAATATACTTACAACACAGAAATTGAATTAGTAATCCAAAAACTTCCCACAAAGAAAAGCCCAGCACAAATGTCTTTGAGAGAGAATTCTATCAAGCATTTAAATAAGAATTGACACCAGTTCTTCACAAATTATTCCAGAGAAACAGAAAGAGAGAGGGAGAGAGAGGACACTTCTACACTCATTCTATAGGCCAGCGTTACCTTGATAACAAAACCAGACAAAAACATCATGAGAAAAGAAAATAATTTCTTCCATATGCAAAATTCTCACCAAATAAATAGCAAACTAAAACCAGCTACATATAAAAAGTATTACATACCGTAACCAAGTGCGATTTATCCCAGGAATGGAAGATTGGGTTAACATGGAAATCAATGTATTGTACCACAGGAAGAAAAACGACATGGCCTTCTCAATAGATGCAGAAAAATCTCTTGACCAATAACAAGATCATCTCATGATAAAACACCTAACAAACCAGAAACAATAGAAAGATGTCCTCAACCTGATGAGTGGATGAAAACAAAATGCATAGCTAACACCATACTCACGGAAAAAGACTAAATGCTTCTCCCATGGATCAAGAACTAGGCCAAGATGTCTGCTTTCACCACTTGTACTCAATATTTTACGGAAGGTTCTAGCCAGGGCAATTGGGCAAGAAAATTAAAAGCCACGCAGGTTGGGAACAAGAAGCAAATCTTTCTCGTTTTGTAGATCACACAATCTTGTATGTAGAAAATCCTGTGAAATTTCTGAAAACGATTAGAATAAACGAGTTCAATGTATAAAAGTCAATTGTATTTCTTATATACTTACAATAAATAATCCAAAAGTGAAATTAAGAAAGTTTCATTTACAACATCAACAAGATAAAATATTTAGGACTGTCAGATTCCCCTTTTTTATGTTTAACTGCGAAGAGTTATCAGGTTTCAAAACCCACGCCCCTCTTATACTCCCTGCCCCCTTGCACCCCACATCTGGGAAAGCTGATAGGAAAGCCCAGGGCTGCCCCCCGAGGCCAAAGAGTGAAACTACACAAGCCCCCGTCCACTTCCAAGGGCACTCTCCCCCCCTGCCCCAACCCCTGACAATACGATAGGCTGAGCCTGGATCCTTCCCTCGCTCATTCAAGTCATTTCACACCTGCAGGAGAGGCCAGCACTGCTCTCCCCAGACACCTCAATTAGTAAGTAAGAAACTCCCTCGTAAACTGCTTTGCGTCTGGCATCGTCAGTCTTGACACCTAAACCAAATTTGGGGTGGGGTCCACCCTGTCTCTTCAGGGTGACCACAACAACAGGTGGCGTGACCAGGATGTGGAGACGGTGACCACCATCACGGGGGGCCTTTCTTCGTGGTTTGCTTGCAAGCTGGCTCTGCTGCCTAACAGAAAACATGCCCTTGGAGTTGCTGCTGGCTGGCTAGCTCCTGCTTTGAGGTATGCTGCTCTGTTCCGCGTTAGAGAGTCCTGCGGAGCCTCTATCAGGGACTAACCTGACCCCAGGGGGAAGTTGCAATAATTACCTGGTTTTTTGGAGACAAGAATATGTGACTGGGGCGGGGTCCTTGGCATGGCCTTGGGACATGTATCTTAGCCTGGACCTCTCTGCATGTCTTACAGCGGAGTCGTAACTGACGCCAGACTCGGGGAAAAGACCACCTTGTGCTGCATACAGGTCCACTGGGTGATCACTCATGAGAAAAGCAGTCATTAGGGGTAAAAAACAAAAAAGAGAAAAAACCATATGTGAAGTGCTGAGGTCGGCACTCCTAACAGCAAATGGCTCAGCAGGACTCTGTTGCTGCTGCTGCTGCCTATGCCTCTGTTGCAACAAAAATCCTGATTTCTCAGGGTTATAGAGAAAAATACCCATGGCATCTCTGCAGTATAGTGAAAGGGGTTAATTCGAATCCTCTTTAAGCCTGGGGTCCTTAAATCCTACAAAGTAACCCCAGCCATGGGGGAAGCCTCCAACCCTGATGATACTGATTTGAAGCTCTCTGGAGGAAATCTAGAAATACAGGCGGAGAAGAGAGAATCCTTAGTAAAAACAAAGGGGAAAGAAAAGAATAGGGTGGTGGGGGAAGGAAGAAGAGAAGAAGTCCGGATTTGGCAGAATAAACAAAAAACGGAAACAGAGGGCTACAGCTGGACCCAAATGGAAATCCACAATTTACTAAAAGAATTTATCCACCAAAAGATACAAGGGCACTGACTTTCACACCTTGACAACATAGCTTCTGAATTAATCTTAACATCTCTTTAAATGTACCAACTGGCAAAACTTTGTGCCTCTAATCAATACTGGGGCTCAAACTACAGCTCTATCTGGGGATCTCATTAAATTTAAAAAATGTATCCCCTATAACATTGTATCATCTTAAGGGAATTACTGAACAAGAAATGAAGGAAACCCAGATATGCTTCACCCTAACCATAAGAATTACCATCTTGCCCAAATTCCCCAGCGTCAGAGCACCCACTGCCCTACGCTATCCCACAGCGGGCATGAACGCTCTATGACTGATACGTTTGAAGAGAGGTAAGTTTTTGACCCATAAAAACTTGGCTTGACAAAATGGGACCCTGCAGGCCATCCCTACAGTTAAGGCAGTGATATGACTTGGTGTACATTAAAGCGAGGCCCGCAAGAATTGAAACCCTTCCTACAGGACCACTGCCGTTCATTTAACAAGCCAATCTGGCCCATTCTTGGCCCCTCAGTCACTGTTTTCCTTCACTTCTGAAGAGACACAGCAGATCTTCATGCAGCGGCTACCCATGGGCTAGCTCAACAGCCTAGCCACCACACAATCTCTGCAGGCTAGGTCTCAACTGGATCCAACCTTTCTCTGGGAGCGTAGGTGCACACACATTACAGTGATAACATCTCCCTTTGAGGACACTCATCTGACACACTCATTCAGAACATATAAATACAAACAGGCTCACTGAAAAGGGATAGGCTACTGTCTTACACACAGCGCAAGGCCCTGCCACTTTAATTAAATTCCTAAAAATTATTTGGTAAACTGGGGGGTACTCCATCCCTGAGACTGTCAAGAAACAGCTAGTGATGTTGTCAGCATCCAAAAAATGAAAAGAAGCCCAGGATCTTTTAGACTCTTTTGGGTTCGGGAGGCAAAATATTCTTCATCTGCAAATTTTACTTAAGCACATTTATGCTGTTACTTGCAAACTGGCTCACCTTTGGTGGGATCCCCTCCAATAAAAGGTTCTAGGGGTGCCTGGGTGGCTCAGTCGGTTAAGCGTCCGACTTCAGCTCAGGTCAGGATCTCGCGGTCCGTGAGTTCGAGCCCCGCGTCAGGCTCTGGGCTGACGGCTCAGAGCCTGGAGCCTGCTTCCGATTCTATGTCTCCCTCTCTCTGCCCCTCCCCTGTTCATGCTCTGTCTCTCTCTGTCTCAAACATAAATAAACGTTAAAAAAAAAAATTTAAAAAAAAGGCTCTAGAATCTGCTCAAATAGCAATCGACACACACTTTCATTAGTGCCCTTGGAGATGCTCTCACTGTGGAGCTTTAGCAACCTCCTCTCATGCCTTCTGGAGTCCCCAGATGACCAATAATGGCTATAAGTTGCTCATGGGATTCCGTGTAAGAAACTGCCCTCATCGGTCCTGCAAGACACCATATTAGAGTGGCACTTGCTAGGTACATACTGTCTCCCCTAAAAAGTAAAGCTCTCATCTACCCTGAACATGTGGCCCTCCACACCAAGGTCCCCAATATGCCTTAGGTTATAGAAGTAGAAGCTCACAAACTCAGCAGATGTAGCTTGGCCTTCTTGCTACAGGGTGGAACCAAACCTGGGTCCTATGGCATAGCCCACCTGCAGAAGGGGGTGGCCTCCTTGTCCTCAGTCCCTTATCTGATGTCACAGTGTGAGAGGAGATCACTACTCCCCCAGACCCACTGGCTACCTGGGGAGCCCGCTAGGATCAACTGATGAACAGCAATGCGAAGTGTGTGTATTTTCCAGGTGGGAACATAACTGACACACACACGACTGAGCTTGTTAAGAGCTACTGCTTTTAATCCTTTAACCAAGATGTTCCTGAACAGGATAAAACCCAACGGTCAGCACACTTAGACAAACCTCAGAGAGTCTTCTAACACAGGATGCTCTGGTCAAAGTCCCATGTGAACATTTGTATACTCTTGAGCCATTGCCATTGGCCTGGCTGTCTGGTCTAGCCAGTGGTAGCAACGGTTGCCCTTTTTAAGGTTAAAAAACCCTCTGAGAATCTTTCTGCACTACAGAGACCCAAAACATAAAATTAAGGTGACACGTGTTTCTGCACTTCCTACAGCCACAATACAAGCTTCCACTATGACAGTCCTTATCCACTTTTGGAGTTCTAAACATGACTAATAGTAAACAAGGCAATCACTTTGTTTCTCAGAAAACATAAAGCTGGGCTCTTGAACAAGGCATTCAATGGAACTTTCACCTTCCTTAATGGCCTCAGGCTGCAAGCCTCAGATGGCACTATAGTGGCTTACTCAACAAGTTCAAATTCAACTAACTATAGTACATTTTAATCATCAAACATCAGGGCTCTCCCTCTCTCCCCATCTAAGAAAGCTCAGAAGCAAGCCTGGTGTCCTCCCCTCGGTGCCTATGACAAAGTCAAACCACACAAGCACCTGCCTGAGTACAGACCACTCACCCTGCCTACTCCCTAACCACAAAAACTTCAAGTGAAGCTCCTTTCCTTGCTCTCTCCCAATCCATATGGACCTGCTTCGAAGGCCTGCTCTGCTCTCTCCAGAAACATGAAATATGTAGATAACCAAGCTTTTTACACACTCTTGAGGTATGTATGCGGCATCATCAATCCCCACTAGGAAAGAGAAGCAAATGAGGGCCTTCCATTTCATTGTCTAAGGTAGCTATGCAATCCCTTCATTGGCAAAGTTCCAAGGACAGTTGACCCTTGAACGATAGAGGTTTGAACTGTGTGGAGCCACTTATACGTGTTTTCTAATAAACGCAGTACAGTACTGTAAAAGTATTTTCTCTTCCTTATGATTTTGTATAACATTTTTCTTGTCTCTAGCTTATCGTAGGAATACAGTATATACTATGTATAACATAAAAAATATGTGTTAATCAACTGTAGGTTATCAATAAGGCTTCTGGCCAATAGTAAGACTTCGGGTTAACAGCTATCAGTAGTGAAATAGTTGGGGAGACAAAAGTCACACACAGATTTTCGACTGCACAGGGGGATCGGTGCTCTTAACCCCCACATTGTTCAAAGGTCAACTATATGGCAGAACCAAAGTAGAGGGTTTTTGGGTTGTGCTTCGTATTAATTTTCCTTACACCAAAGTGCTTGAAAAGTATGAAATACACTGCCTCTAGACTATAAAGCTATTTCATGAAAAGGCCACTCAGTAATATTTCATTTTGCTTTACTATAAATCCAAATTACCTGCCTACTTTCCTAATCCTAAATGAGAATCTAAATAAATTTGGGGGTTCAGGTATACTTTCAAGGCGGCTACATCAGGAATAAATTTAATACGCAAAGTGTAAAACATATTTTCTGAAAACTACAAAACATTATCAAAAGAAATTAGAGAATACACAAAAAAGTAGAAAGCAATCATGGATTAGAACACTCAATGTTGTTAAGATGGTGCCACTCCCCACATTGATCTACAGATGTAGTGCAATCCCTATCAAAATCCTAGCTGGCTTCTTTTCAGAAACTGACAAGTTGATCCTAAAATTCAGATGGAAATTCAAAAAACACAGACTAGTGCAAATCTTGAGAACACAAACAAAAAGTCCCTGATCTTGAAAAAAAAAAAAAAGTTAGAAGATTCACACTTCCCATTTTCAAAACTCAGTACGAAGCTAGAATAATCAAGACTGTGTGGTACTAGCGTAAGGACAGACACAACTTAAAAGAGAACTGAGTTCCCAGAAATAAACTCAACATGTGTGGTCAGCTGAATTTCGACAAAGCTGCCAAAACCATTCAATGGGAGGAAAGAAATCGTTTGTCGACCAAAGGTGCTGGGACAACTGGATACATATGTGTGTAAGAAGGATGTTAGACTACTACCTCTCGGCATATTAAAAACGTTTCAAAAATGGATTAAAGACTTCAATGGAGATGCCAAAACTATAAAACTCTTAGAAGAAAACATAGCTATAAATCCTCATGATGCTACAACTATAAAACTCATAGGGAAAAAAAACATAGCTATAAATCCCCATGACCTCAGATCAGGCAATAATTTCTTATATGTGACACAAAAATCATAAGCAACAAATGAAAAAACTGAGTTTCATTCAAGGTGAAAGCTTTCACAATTAAACCACAATGAGATAGCACCTCGTGCCTGTTAGAATGGCCACCACCAAAAAAGGTAAGAGAGAAATGCTGGTGTGGAAGGGGAGAGAAAGGAACCCTTGTGCACGGCCCCTGGGCTTGGAAATTCGTACAACAACAATGGGGGACAACACTGACAACCTTCAAAAAATTAAAATAACCCAGCAATTCCACTTCTAGGAATATATCCAAAGGCAAAGGACATAAAGAAGATATGTGCACCCCCATATCTATAGCAGCATTATTTACAATGGTCAAGACATGGAAACAAGGGTCTATCAATGGATGAATGGATAAAGAAGTTATTTTACACACACACACACACACACACACACACACACACACACACACGAATATCATTCAGCCATTAAAAATGAGAAAAAAAGTGAAAGGCAAATACTGTATGATCTCAAATCGAGGATCTTAAAACAAAGAACAACAAAAAACCCCAAAACAAACTCACAGAACAAAGAGATCAGACTTGTGGTTACCAGAGGCAGGAGGTTGGGAGAGGGGGAACTGGAGACAGACGGTCAAAAGGTACAAGCTTTTAGTTATAAGATAAATAGGCACTGGAGGTGTAAAGTACAATGCGATGACTAAAGCTAACACCTGCTGCACAATATCCAGGAAAGTTGTCAAGAGTAGATCCGAAAAGTTCTTATCACAAGGAGATGATATTTTCCTGTTTTCTTCCTTCTTTTGTTTTGATTGTATCCATATGGAAGATGGATGTTAGCTGAACCTCTTGTGGTAACCATTTCACAATATATGTAAATCAAACCATCATGCCATAAGCCTTTAACTTATGCAGTGATATATGTCTATCATTTCTCAGTAAAACGGAGAAAAAATGTGAAAAGCTTTTAGGTTGAAAAGACACTACCAAGAAAGTAGTGGGGGGAGGGGCCCCTGGGTGGCTCAGTAGTTAAGCTTCTGACTCTTGACTTCAGCTCAGGTCATGATCTCATGGTCCGTGAGTTTGAGCCCCACTTTGGGTTCTGTACTGACAGTGCAGAGCCTGCTTGGGATATTCTCTCTCTCTCTCTCTCTCTCTCTCTCTCTCTCTCCCTCTCCCTCTCCCTCTCCCTCTCCCTCTCCCACGTGTTTTCTATCTCTCTCTCAAAATAAATAGATAGATAGATAGATAGATAGATAGTGGGGGGAAACAACCTAAGAATGGGAGAACACATTTGCAAAATATATATCTGATGGCTTTCAAGTAAACAAAATGTATGGATAACTATATAACTCAACAATGAGAAGAAAGGTAACCAAATTTTAAAATGAGCCAGGATTTGAGTGGACATTTCTCCAAAGAAAATATACAGAGTGCCAATAAGCATATGGTAGGATGAATGATACCCTTAGGCATCAGGAAAAGGCAAATCAAAACCTTAATGAGACACCACATCACGCCCACTAGAATAACTATGACAAAAAAGACAGACATTACCAAGGATTGGCAAGACAGGGAGAGAACGGTACCTCATACGCTGGTGGTAGGAATGTAAAATGGTGCAGCCACTTTGGAAAACAATCCAGCAGTTCCTCAAAAGGTTAAACACAGAGGTACCATATGACAGAACAATTCTACTTCCAGGTATATTCCCCAGAGAAATGAAAACGTATGTCCATCCACGCAAAAACTTGCACATGAATATTCATAGCGGCATGGCACATAAGAGACAAAGGCAGAAGAACGCAAATATATATCAACTAATGAATAGGTAACCGAAGCATGGAATGCCAATGCCAATACACTGGAATATTTTTTAGTCATTAAAAGGAATTAAGTACTGATACGGGCTACAATATGGATGAACCTCGAAAACATTAACTCAAGTGAAAGAAGTTAGACACGAAAGACCACATATTGTATGATTCTACTATATGAAATGTCCACAACAGGAAGTTCTGTAGACATAGAAAGAAGTTTACTGGTTGCCAGGGGCTGGGGCTTGGGGAAATGAGCAGTGCCTGACAATGGGTACAGGGTTTCTTTCTTTTTGTGGTCATGTAACTATTCTAAAATTGATTGTGGGGGTGGGTGCACAATTCTGCGGGTGTGTGTGTGTGTGTGTGTGTGTGTGTATGTGTGTATCCTTCTAAAGGGTGAATTCTATGTCGCATATGAATACATCTCAATAAAGCTGTTGCATCAAAATAGAAGGCTTTCAAAAAGAACATATAATTCTTGTCTTTGGTTGAGTAACAGGCTTACACTAAGGTAGAGCAACGCTATCATTCCAATCTCTGTCAGCATCACCATTGTCAAAGGGCCTGTATCAGAGAGAATTTGGTCTATCATTGTGTGTCCTCCACAAAAAAAAAACCCTTCTGAGAGACAGGTGAATGACACACTTTGTACAGCAGATCAAAGACCCTTCCAAATGGATTTAATGGTAATGGAGAAATTAATGAAAATAACTTCAAAATTAATAAACATCTATGGAAAAAATCCCCTCTGGGATCAAATATTCAAGTCCCACGCACAGAAGCTGAAGTATACTCGCTTATTTTTATTAAGGCTTTATATTCCTGCAAAATTTTGTCCAAGAAAACCCCATAAAAATAAATTTCTGTTTGAACAACAAAGGAGGTTTTGCTGCTACTGGATGTTTCAATGATGTGTCGCTCTTTCAAAGTGATGCTATTTTTTCTTCCGAGACAGAAATCTCTTGAAGAGTGCAAATCTTCACATTTCAATGAAACTTGAAGGAGTAGGTTTGTTCTTGCCTGTTTCCTTTTTGTATTGATTGTCCTTTGAATATATATTTAAATAAATATTTCTGCTCAAACTATCTCGATCAACTAGGACCAACTGTAGTGCTTTTAAGGTTCAGTACTATATTGATAAAGGTCCATCCATCACTGTCCAACCTTCTTGTCATCCGGGCAGTAAAACAGACTTTAAGAAAGGAAATGGATCTCAGTCCAATCCAATATCCATTCACGGACACCCACCACCGGCAAGCACTTCACGAGGTACTGTGGGAAATTCACAAACGAAGAAAAAGCATCCCCAAGTAGGGCTTACAGCCTACCGAAGTAGAAAGGGGGAGAGCAAGGCCAGAACAGAGGCAGGACCTCGTGCTGGAGGAATAAAAGACCCAAAACGAAGGCAAAATCAAGTAGAGTGGTTCAGAGTTTTTATGCGAGGCCCATTTTTTTCCTTGTAATTTTATGTCGGAGAGGTGGTTTTCTTCCTGGCATATTTATATGTACAAGGCAAGGTATTATTTGAAGCCGTTTTTTTAGATCTTCCTAGATCTTCCTAGTTGCTCTGATAAAGTTTCTTCTTTTGCAGACATTCTGCAGAGAGGCGGTTTGCTTTTTCAAACCGCTGAGAAGCAACTCCTCTTTCACCTTGCTCAGGACTATGCACAAACAGCAACTCTTTTAACCAAGTGTCCTTCACACCGGGAAACCGTAAACAAAATTCTTTAATAACAAGGCCACAACTCTCCCACGGACGGGAGAAAAGAAGGACACAATTAAACAAAGCAAGGGAAGGGGCATTTTTCAGGGTTGTTACCAAAGACGTGGGCTTGATACAATTACCATCAAGGGTATAATCTCAGGCCAGACTCCAAGTCTTTGAGCTTCCAAGATGCCCTCCCCTGCAATGATCTTCACCTCCTCCTATCCATACCCTCCACAGTGAATCCCCTCCTACTGCCTTGTGTGACAAGTAGAACACTGAGGGTGTGAAACTCCTCGGGCTATACTGTAAAAGACATTACAGCTTCCTCCTTGGTCTCTTGATCTCTTTGGGGGAAGCCGAGCACCATGTCACAACATTCAAGCAGCCTTGTGTGGAGACCCACAGACAGGGAACTGAGGCCTCCTGCCAGTAGACAGCACCAACTTCGCAGGTGTGTGTGAGTCAGACACCCGGGAAATGGGTCCTCTAGCCCCCAGTTTTCAGATGACTGCAGATTAGCTAACATCCGACCCTCTGGAATTTGAGGACAAGGCTCAATTCAGTGGGGCATTCTCTCCACCAGCTCAGTGATGCCTCAGCTTTACACAGGGACTGTCCCGGTTTCAGCTGTAGAAGTCCCACATCTTGGGAAACCCCTGAGCACCACCAGGAACACCAGGATGGCTGATCACGCGGGATTTATGGCACCCAGGCTTAACTAGCAACTTCAACATTTATAGAACAGCTGTGAATCTGGATATAAGTGGAGTTCCGGAGCGTGAAGAAGGATGAAAATGAGGGAGACGCACCAACAGGAGTGACATGGAATGAGCTGCCAGCCAGAAGGTAGGGTAAATTCTCTAATCCGGAGATGATTCCATCATCTTAGCAAAGCCAAATCATCAACACTGAAAAGAAAAGCTCCAGTGCTGGGAAAACTTATTAGCCACACGCAAAGGGGTGTAGCTGGACCCTCACCTCCCACCACATGCAAAACTCAACTTGCAATGGATGACCGATCTACATTTAAGAGATAAAACCATAAAACTCTTAGAAGAAAACACAGACAGAAGTCTTCATGAACTTGAGTTAGACAAAGACTTACAACAAAAGGCAAAACAGAGAAACTGGATGTTATCAAGATTGAACACTTTTTTATTTCAAATAAGTCAATCAAGAAAGTCAAAACCACCGAATGGGGGGAAGAAAACATATTGCAAAGCATATACGTGATAAGAGACTTGTATTGAAGATATTCAAAGAACTCTGGAAACTCAATCCAATTTAAAAACAGGCAAAGGGGGAAGCTGCGTGGCTCAATCAGTTGAGCATCTGACTCTTGGTTTGGGCTCAGGTCATGATCTCACAGTTGCTGAAATCAAGTTCAGCACTGGGCCTTGCGCTAACGGTGTGGGTGGAGCCTGCTCGGGATTCTCTCTCTCCTCCTCTCTCTCTGCCCCTCCCTTGCTCATGTGCCCTCTCTCTCTCTCTCAAAATAAATAAAGAAACTTAACAAAATGGGCAAAGAATCCAAGTAGACAATTCTCCAAAGAAGATACACAAATAGCTTATATGCATGTAAATTTTCCAACAAACACATAATCACATGCTCAACATCTCCAGTCACTGAAGAATGTAAATCAAAACTGTAATGAGACACTACTTCACATCAAGAGGAGAGTTAGAATTTAAAGAGCTGATAATACCGAGTGTAGGGGAGGCTACAGAGAAATCAGAATCAAGCCCTGACGGAGGGACTATAAAATGGTACGATGGCTTTGGAAAACAGTCTGGCCGTCCCCCAAAATTTAAATATGGAGTTACCTACAATATCTCAGCAATCCCACTCATAGGGGCACATCCAAAAGTAAAGACAAATATTAACACAAAAACCTGTACGCACATGCTTACGGTGGCATTATGAATAACAACCAAAAGTGGCCAAAAGAAGCCAAATATCCACGTCCCTGATGAATTTACAAATCAATTGTGACATGTCCATTCAATGAAGTATCCTTCAGCAATAAAAAGGAATTGTTAGTAACGGAACTGTGTTCCTCCACCCTGTGTACGTTGAAGCCCTAACCCTCAACGTGAATATATGTGCAGACAGACCTTTAAGGAGGTAATTAAGGTTAAATGAGGTCAGAGGGATGGGGCCCTAATCCAGTAGGACTGGTGTCCTTAAACAAAGAGGAAGAGACACTAGCGATCTCTCTCTGTACATACACACAGAGAAAAGACCATGTGAGGACACAGTGAGAAGGTGGCCATCTGCAAACCAAGAGGAAAGCCCTGGCCAGCAGCTAATCCTGCTGGCACCTTGGTCTTGGGCTTCCAGCCTCCAAAACTGTGAGAAAACACGTTTCTGCTGTTTAAACCACCCAGGCTGTGATTTTCTATTATGACAGCTCAAGCAGACCAATATAGGACGGAGGTAAAACATTAGGGCAAATGAAAGAAGCCAGACACAAAGGGCCACATCTTATAAGACTGCAGTATATGGAATGCCCACAACAAACAGATCCATAGAGGCAGAGAGTAGATGACTGGTTGCCAGGGGCTGGGGCTTAGGGAAAATGAGGAGTGCCTGATAATGAGTATAGGGTTTCTTTCTTTTTAGAGTCACGAAAATGTTCTAAAATTGATGGTGGTGATGGTTGCACAACTCTGTGAACAGACTTAGAACCACCGAATTTACAATTTAAATGAGTGCATTGTATGGTATGTGAATGCTGTTGCAATAAAGCTGTTACTTAAGCTGTTATTAAGAGAGACAGAGAGCACAAGGGCTGGCCAGCTAGTTAACTGGCTTCTGGAAAGGAAAATAAAGAGGCAGGACGGAAGATGCAGAAAATCAGGCAGAAGACGGATGACGCGATCAGACCTTGCTCAACCCAAAAGAGAGATGACTAAAGCAGAGGCACCTGTCTCAGCGAGCCACAGAGCCACCTGAGACCAGCACGGAGGGCCAGGGAATGAAAACCGCCTTGAGGAGGGTAAAACGGGGGAAGCAGGAGAAGGAAGACAAAGAAAAGAGCACAAGGGCACTCAGTTCAGCTGAGCTCAGGAAACACCCACAGAACACACACCGGGTGTCACGCTAGCTCTTGCAAAATAAAAATACATGAGGCCTGGGCCCCGCTAACCCCACTAACACTGGCCTGACACTCACGTGCAGAAAATCCCAATGAAATAGGCACAGTCGTACAACAGACGCAACAGCCCAGTGCCGGTGGCGGGGGGGGGGGGGGGCACAAAGGGAACGAGCCCAGCCTGGGCTCCCTGACAACGGGCTGCCGTTCGAGGGAAGCTTGAGCCGGCTCACAAAGGGTAAACAGGAGAGAGCTGAGTCAGGTACAAGAGGAGGGAAGAGGGTGTCTCAGCCAGGAAGCTGCTTGAGCAAGGCGGGCAGAACCAGGTCTGCTCATGGAGAGGGAGGTTGGAGGAACCTGACTGATATCAAGGCGCTTGGTCTTTCCCCTGACAGCAAGGGAGAGCCAGGAAAGAACTGTAAAGGCAGAAGAATGGGTTTGACTTGCTGTGTGGAGGGTGGGGTCGAGAAGGGCAAAACTGGGGGTAGGGAATTCAGCCGGGAGGTGTAACTGAGGGGACAGATTGTGATGTTCTGAGAGCGGGAAGGGAGTGGAGTGGATGGATTCAAGTTAAAACCCAATCAGGTCTTACTGATTGATTAGTGGGGCGGGGAGGGGGGGGGACAGTGGGGAGGACAAGGAGAAATTAATCCTCTGCTACGGGAACAAAAAGAGGCACGCATACCTGCAAAATCTCAAAGGGAGCCACTGTAGTGAAGCCAGGCCCCACTGAGATCATGTGCACCTGAAAATACAACGTGTGGGGACTTTAGGAAAATCCTTCTCACTTCAAAAAGAGTATTAGCAAGCTTTGGCCAGAAGGGTCCCCTGGAAGGCTTTCTTGCAGAGTGGTTGGGCAGCCTGTGGGGTGACTCTCTGTGCTCAGCAAAGCAAAGCCCAGAAAGGCATGTAAGGAAGAGCAGGTAGGTACATGATGCCTGAAGAGGCAAGGGTGTGGACACGGCGGGGGCAGGGGAGAGGCTCAGATCCCAGACATTACACAGAAACTCTGTCCGGCCAGAGGTAAAGGGTAAAAGTGCGTACACGCACACACACACACACACACACACACACACACACACAAGCTTTTGCTAACCTCATTACAGACGTGTCCATAATCTAGGAACGGTGAGATGAAAAACTGAACTGACAGTGGTGATTTACTGGCATTGTTTCTTACACAGAGCAGAAAGCGAAACTAGTCCAAGTCGCTTGGTCTGGTTTTGTGCATGTTTTGGGAATTATGAAGAGATTGGTCGGAGGCAAAAACAGAACGCTGTGCTAAATGAGCAATATATCATCTGCAGAACCAAACGGTCTCTCCTAGTTATGCAGTGTGTCTTTAACTGAGGTCCAAATCTCAAGATTTAATTTCTTATGATAATCCAAAAACTGAGATTGAGCATTTTTGGATTGTTAGGATCCCCAGGATCTGAGTATCTGCATTTGCATTTCTGTCTGGATCTTGTTCTGTGACTAAAGTGACTGCCTTTACACAAGTATCCAGCGATATACTTTCTACCGTACCGGAATGAAAAAACCACCAGGGAGAGTTAACCTACGTACACGTGTTCGGCGAACGGATAAATGAATCAGAGCCTCCACATAAGAGAAGGGACTTAGAAAGGGGTGGTAGGGTCAGGAACAGGCATAAAAGAGTGCTAGAAACAGGAAGCAAATAAGCACAAGGGACAAGTAATAGGAATACTCCCAATGTCATGCTTTTGTTGCTGGACAGATCCGCTTATAAATAGAAGCTGCTTAAAAAGATAGGTCAAATACAGGTGACCTTGTACTAGCCCACTTCACAGAGTTAGAAGAATTCATTGTTTTTAAGTGATTCCAAATCTGAAGTTACCCAAATACTGGGTTATAAACGTGGACAATTGGTAATGTCCTTGGATCCTGTTCCCATTAGTGAGTCTTGGGGAAATCGGCAGAGGCTCAAAGCTAATTAACAGGCACAACGTTTTTATGAGCAAGTGCAGTTGAATCATCTGTGTCCTGATGAAAGGCTTTAGCGTTTCAGAAGAGGAAAAATGAAAGCACTTCCTCTATGTGCTAAGGAAAAAACTCAGAAAATTATACTGTGATGACGTGACACGTCTTCCACGGAGTGCCTTTAAAAATACAGTTGTCATGATGCTTTTACCAGGCCGATGAAGCGGATTGTTTTTGCAGTGCTGGACAGCACCCTGAGAAGCGCAGGTCCCCAGCTCTGACTAGGTTTAAGGAGACCGCCAGCTCGAGATGGCAGGCAGAACGGGGGTATGTTTCCCCCTGTTAATCAGAGATGCCTTAAAATGGGAGTAATTCAATGTTAAGAGGTACAGTGAATCAGAGTAGCCGACGTTTACTGAATTCCTTCTCCTAAGCACTTTGCATACTGCAGCCTAGAATGACGGAGAGAACAGAGACAGGTACTTACTGAGCCAGATAGGTCAACAATTCTGGAACACAGGTACAGAAAGATGGAAGTCCCTGGCTGACGGGCAGACGAGGAGGGTTGCAGCCTGCAGCAGACGGAAAGGCAGTGCCGCAGTGGAGGAAGCAGCCTGCTGGCCTCTTGGCCCGGGCTGCCAGGGGCACAAAGATGCAGATCCCGGCACCACGGGAGTACAGCGGACAGAGAATGAGCTGCCTCACGGGGGCACGCAGTGTCCAGGACCCAGGTATCTACCCCCCACCTCCCCACCCCTGCCAAGCCCCAGAGGAAGGGCGAAAAGACTTCCAAGGAGTTTGAGCAAATGAACTTCAAGTTCATCTGACTCGGCGCGTGAATGATCACAATGAATTTGAGGAAAGCTTCCAGCGCAAAACAAGAAAAATGAACAAACCAAGGGAAAAAAAACCGGCCCTAAGGATACAGGGAGAACTCAAGCAACAAAATATATCTTTTAAGAAAGATCTAATTAGCATCCTCAGAGAAATTTGGGAAGATATTACAACAATAAAACAAAGAACAATATGCTGTGAAGGCGGCAATCATGAAACCATGAAAGTATTCTCGGAAATTAAAAATACCAGAACAGTTCAATAGCAGGGTTAGAAAAGACATCCAGTAAGGTTGTCTAAAATGAAGAACGAAAGCATGAGGTACGAGAAAACAGGTAAGAAAAAGTTGACTCAAGTTATCACTTTGGGAGGTCCCCAAACCAAATAATAGAAATTCCAGGAAGAAAGAGAAAACGGGGCAGCAGAAATGAACAAAAACAAGACGACTGCCCAAAGTTGAAGGGAGACACAGGTCTTCAAACTGGCAGTTGAAGTGCTTTGCAAGACATATCAATCAAGTCCTCTTTGTCTCCCTTTCTCTGTGCCTGTCTCTCCATCTGTCTCTGTCTTGCTCCCTCCCTCCTTCTCTCCACACACACACCCGGAAATTTCTTAAACACCGAGGACAAGAGAAGATTCTAAAGCTTTCAGAGAGGGGAGAAAACATCAGGTCTGCTACAAGAACGTATTTCTCAGACTGGCATTGGGTTTCTTTTGAGGAACACTGGAAGTCTTTATATTTTGAAAGAAAATCATTTTCAACCGAGGAAATAAATTTTAATGTAGTGAATGCAAACTAAAGGTGGTTTCAAAATGCAAAAACACTGCTGCTTTGCCTTTCTTTAACTCTCTTAAGAAATTACTGAGGGCATATTCCAGCAAAACAAGCAAAGAAACCAGAGGGATGGGGCCACTAGATCCATACCAGGGGGAAAAAAATGAAGGGACGTTCCAGAAGAACAACATCTAGTTGAGAAGGCAAACAGAGCTGCAGGATTCAAAGTCCCAGAGGGAGGAGACCAGGAGAAACAGACAAAGACATGCTGAAATAGAAAGACTTCAGGGCACCAGGGTGGCTCAGTCAATTAAGCATCCGACTTTGGCTCAGGTCATGATCTCATGGTTTGTGGGTTGGAGCCCCACGTAAGGCTCTGTGCTGACGGCTCAGAGCCTGGAGCCTGCTTCGGATTCTGTGTCTCCCTCTGTCTCTCTGCCCCTCCCCCACTCATGCTCTCTCTCCCCCTCTCTCAGAAACAAATAAACATTAACACATTTTTTTTTTTTAGAAAGACTAGGACACAGTGGATGTCCAGAAAATACTTATTGTATGATTCCTTCTCTTACTCCAGTTTTGAGATTCTACCTACCCATACCACTCAATACTCTCCAATTTCTGAACCTGTGCTTTCAAGTCATGTTTTCATATTGTTTTGGATTAAGATAAGGGCACAGCCCCTTGCCATACTATATAAAATCTAGGAAGACAAGCTCTGTGCTAGGTGCTCGTACACAATGATAAATCAGACACACGTCTCGAGATTCCACATCAGCAAAGGTCGAAGATCGCGGAACAGTCAAATCTAGATTATGCATCCTCGTTTTCACCATCAGTTTCAAAAGCAAACAGACGAACCAGGTAATCACAAGGGCCATACACTTCAGCTGAGTCCCTTTAGAATCCGTAGTGGAGTTTTTTTGCCTCTAGAGGTGAGCCAGGGCTGGCATTACTGTCCCTTGCTTTTTATTCTTTAATTATTTCCCCTCCCAGTCTATTCGGGTGCGAACTTGGCTCACAAGTCAGGGAGTCCGTCAAAAGCCACCTCCTAAAATCCATCTACTTCTTTCCATCCTCCACCTGCCACCACCTGGGATGGGCTACCGTTTCTGGTGCCACAGTCTCCTCAAACAGTCTCCCTCTTGCCCCAGTGCACCCCTTCCTGTCCCTAAATCCAGTCTCCAAACTTCAGTCCAACGGATATTTTTAAAAGTGAAACAGAATCCTATCAAGCCATTGGTTAATACCCTTTATGGCACCACCTTTGCTCTTAGGATAAAAGGAAGAATTCCTTAACACAGCTCGCCAGGTTTGCACCAACGTCTTTTTTCTCATCCTTGCCCGACACTCCACCTTCAGTCACACCCATGTGCACATGTCCCACTCTCTCTGCCTCAAAGATCCTTTCTTCTACACCCACGATTGCCACATCCCTCACCCCACACCCTTCCTACCATACTACATCTGAGACTCTTTCCCACGCCCCAATTTAGGCTTAGATTCCCTTCCTGTATTGTGAGCTCAGAACACTGTCATCACGATCTCCATTCACACTGTATCACAACTGCCTGTGGGATCTCTTCTGTCTTGTGCAGGGCTGTATCCTCAGTGCCAAAAGCAACTTGACACAGAGTAAGTGCTCAATAAATGTTTACTAAATATACATGCAGCGTTTGTCCAAATACATAGAAAAAAATAATTGTTATGCTCCAACCCAGAGTCACTGAAGTTGACTTTCTGGGTCTGGGTGGGAGAAACCGAAGTTTGAATAAATGTCTCCAGGGCATTATTAGGCACGCTCAGTTGCAATGAAAGTAAGCCAAAGATAGGACAGCTTTGTTTGCTGAATGACTGCACAATGAAAATACAGCCATTGTCAGCGTCCATTTCAGTAGTAAGTACAAATGGATAATGCTGAGAGATATATGATGACAAATACCAGAACAAATCGAATGGTTCAAGACACATGGCTCTTCTGCAGTCTCCGAGAGAAGTCCCAGGGTCAGCCGGTGTCATTAAGACACCAAAGAACTATATTTAGACCACATTCTCTTGAACCATCTCAGTAACTTACCAGTTTGTCCTGTGGGGATGTTTTCCCATCTGACATAAACCTTCCTTGGTAGATGATATGGTTCTCATGAAATTAAGTAAAACAGTGATAAAAAAAAACAAAAACAAAAAAACAAAACAGTGAAATGGTGGGGCACCTGCCTGGCTCAGTCGGTTAAGCATCTGATTCTCAATTTTGGCTCAGGTCATGATCCCATAATCACGAGATCCAACCCCATGCTGGGCTCCACGCTGGGGGCGGAACCTGCTTAAGACTCTCCCTCCCTCTCCCTCTGCCCCTCCCCCACTCACTTGAGTGCACAATCTCCTCCTTCCAAAAAAAAAAAGTGCACTTAGGTGATGTCAATAAACTGTTCTCATTCTTAACAGAGGAATCAACACTTCTCCCTCTCTGTTCTTCATTCACCTAGTCCTCTTCTTTGTCTTGGACGAATCAATGTCCTACTTCTATTCCAAGATGTACCTGTATGCAGGAGACCTTGATATCATTCTTAACCACTTTTGGGGGATCCTGTTCTCACAGTTACCACCAGCTCTCTCCAACTTCCCTCTGCAGGCCACTCCCTCACATTTCAAACTAGTTACAATCTCTTCCACCACACTCTAAAAAACCAAACAAAACCCAACTCTGCTCCCCGCCCCCTCCAGCTAGCACCTATGGCTCTTTTCTCCACCTGCACATTTTTAGAAACAGCAGGGTCTATTCTCAATGCTTCCATTTCCTCAGTTTTCATTCACTTCTCAGCCTACAAATAGGTGACTTCCACCCCCAGATTTTACTAAAATTGCTCATTCAAAACTAGGTCACCAACTGCTTCCTAATTTCCAATCCCAACAACCTCTTTGCATTTACTTATCCTGTCTTCCATGAGACAGTTTTGATCACTTTCTCTTTTGGAAACTCCCTCTTCCTTAGACTCAAACACTACATTTTCCGGGTGCTCCCCTCCATACTTCCCACAGTGTTCTGTCTCTTGTAGGCTTCTTTCGTCAGTTACTCTTTTTTTTTTTTTTTTTTTTTTTTTTTTAAATGTTTATTTTTTTTTATTTTTGAGAGAGAGAGAGAGAGAAGGTGGGGGTGGGCAGCAGAGAGAGGGAGACACAGAATCGGAAACAGGCTCCAGGCTCCGAGCCATCAGCCCAGAGCCTGACGCGGGGCTCGAACTCACGGACCGGACCGCGAGATCGTGACCTGGCTGAAGTCGGACGCTTAACCGACTGCGCCACCCAGGCGCCCCAGTTACTCTTTAAATTGGGTAGAAAGTTTCCTTTTTGACTTTTTCCTCACTCTGCCCTCCCTGTCTCTTTCCCTGAATCTGCTTATCCATTCTCATGGCTTCAACTCCCACATTTATCTTTGGCTCAGACTTCTCTCCCGCCCCAATTTATGCCTTTTGTAATTTTCAACCTAAATGCCCCCCTAAGAACCTGAAATACTGCATGTGTCACCTAACTGCCCACCACCACTCCTGATTCTACAAGCCATCCCCGGGTGCTCCATACTAAGCAACTGGTCCCTATAAAGGATCTGAGTCACCCCAACTGATGACCTAGAATGGGTATTCATTCTACCTTTACCCCTTCTCAGCCTGGCAAACTCTGATTTATCCTTCAAAATTCAGCTCAACTCACCTCGTTTAAAAAATCTTTTCAGAGCCCCTATCTGCATGAACGGAGTTGGGTACCCATCCTTATATGCATTCTATACACGTCCCCATCAAGCATTCCCCACCTCCTACTAGAATTACAGATTCATCCCTCTGTATCCTCACGAAGTCATGGGCTATACATCTAATCTGCACATCCCGAATACACACGGACCAGCAGCCCAATCCATAAGAGGTCCTCAGAAAATTTCTGAATAGGCGAATAGTTGAATGAATAATAGAGTGAATATAGGAATGAATCTGGTCATCTCAAAGACTGGCAATGCTCTAAAACAGCTGTCCATTGCTCAGCAAACTACCATCACCACCATCACCACCACCAAAGGCTAGTCATTTGTTTTTGCAAAGAGTTTTATTGAAGCACAGCCATGCTCACTCATTTACATGTTGTCCGTGGCTGCTTTCGCACTACATTGGCAGAATTCAGTGGTTCTAACAGAGATGGTATGGCTTACAAAGTTTAAAATATTGACTAACCGTGTTCTACTTCTATCAGTGCTGGAACACGTTTGCTGAGTTCTTTCCATTACTGACATCTGCTAGAATGAGAAGAGACATGGAGGGCTCTGGTGCTCTCCGGGGTGTCCTAAGGACGTCACGCTAATAATCCTTCACAGACACTTAAATTCATTAAAAATGAAAACTTGCCTTCTAACACAAGAAGATTCAGAATATGCTTTGGCAACAAAAAGGCAAAAACCATACGGGAAAATAATGCCATCGCCTTAGAACCCTTACCTTAAAAATACTGAGAATATGACTGAATTTGGCTAAGTACCTGGCATTCTATGACCATTCAGACTTTTCAACAACATTAACTGTGCTTGTGTTTTAAATTGTTCTGACCAAGTTCACTCAATCATTAAGATATGTTACATTAGCGTCGTTATCTGCATTTTAGAATTTGGTAGAATTCATCCTGCCTTTAAAAAAATTAAAGAGGAAAGCCTATACAGTAGGTTGAACTCCAAAATAAAATTTATTTTAATGAGGAGAATTCATAACAAAACTGTATATAAGCTGAGAAAACTTGTCCCAACTCCTCTTATCTGATTGACCTCTTCTGTTTATTTATAGAATAAAGTAGTCTCATCTAGTCTTTTAAAAACTTCTACTCTGACACTTTAACTATTCCTATCAAAAATTATTATAGTTCTTTCAGGTCGCCTTGGCTGACACAAAAATGTCAGGCCCCCAGCAACACTGGGTATATTTATTTCCATGAGCACAAATTATATCCTGACCTGCTGTATGCTGTACAGGTTATCATTTTTTACATAATGTTTTCGGCCACGAGAGATGTTTTTTCTGAGGAAAGAACATAAAATATATGGAGATCTACCAAAAAGGCAGTGTAGAAAAGTACTGCCTTTTTTATTCCTTAGAAGTGAGGGATCTAATAACAAATTGTTTTTATATATGATCTTAGGTTTTCCTAAGACAGATGTCTGCCCACCTGAAGGGAGGTAACAGTCCTGCTGTACTTTGAGCACTTAAACAGTACCCTGAGTTTCATTCCCAGGCCCGATGACAGTAAAACTTGGTAGTCTCATGCGTGACCGTGAAGTGAGCAAATACCCTATCCGAAAACACAGAAATGATGAGGAAGTGCTTAGGTTCATTTATCCTTCAGCAGACAGAGTCACATCAAGATCTGTAAGACTCAAGAGTCTTAGGAAATACTGTTAACTTATGATATTGAAAACCTGAAAGAATGTGTACTACGGAGTAGTATGTATTTATTGTGTGTCCAATTGTCAGGCCACTTTAAAGCCACGGTGCACCTGATGGTACCCACAGAGCCAATGCAGGAGTGGAAACATCAGGAAATCTTCCCGAAGTCTAAGTAACAGCTTACTGGTCCATTAAAGATCTAAGAGTTTTCCTACCTGAGAACTGAATAAATGTATATTTAATAAATGCAATTCCTGTATCAAACCAGGTCTTGGCATTCAGAATAAAGGAAATCACTTGAGGTTGGAAAAGTACAAATACTAAATTTACAGGGTACAGCATTAGGGCTCTTCCTATCTCCAGTTCTCATTTGCCAGCGTGATAGTGCTCAGAGCCTTGAGTGACCACGTCAAATAAAGATACGAGAAGAACCAAAGTAAGAGTGGCAGGGAATCCTGACCTGTTGAATATATGATTTCAAGTAAACACAAAATACAACCGCATATAGACACATTTTTAAACTACTCTCAAAATACCAACCTAAAAATCCAAAAAGAACCACTACATAAATACCCTGAAACTAAAAAAAAAGTAAACACAAAAAGAAAAGAAAGTTTTTATTAGATGCAACACATACCATCTGATGCTAACAATCTTTGGTGAATACGTAAAAAAAAATCCACCCGTGAAATTTTAATTGATATGGAAATCACCATAAAAAAACTAGAAAATAAAACAAAATATATGAAACGAACATTTTCAGGAATTGTACAAGAGATAGCACAGGACTATGATCCCTTAGAAAAGGAAAACAAGTGAGGTAAGCCTTATCATTGCTGACCTCACCGCCTAGAGGAGGAGAAACTCAAAGAGAGTCTGTCCACGACAGTGACCTGAAGACACAGAGATCAAAGTTTGGAAACTCCAAGGTATTAAGAATATGTGGGGCAAAGAGGAGTGAGATAAGCAAACAAAATGTTCCAAAATCTGCATTAGAGCCTCCCCTTGAGTGTTTGGATAAATACCAACTTGTGCATGCATAAAGCGAGACCGAGTGAGAACAGCTTTTGAGCAAAGAACAATTACTAGGGACGTATAAGAAAAACAATTCCCAGAATTTACACAAGCTGGAAATTGTTCCACTTCCCTAAAGGTAGAGTGGAGAGACCCTGTTGAACACATGAGTACTCAAGAGACCCCAGAAATTAGCTCTAGAATAAAGATGACTTTATAGCTACTCAGAAGAACCTAAAGCAAGCCTTAATGGATCACACTAATCAGTAAGTAACCAAATTGCCTGCCAGAAAAAATTTCAATACTCTTTAAGAAAATGGAACAAAATGCAACATCCAACAAGGTAAGATCCAAATGTCCAGAATCAAATAAAATTACTAGAAATAATAATAAAAAGAAATGTTACCCATAAACAAATAAAAGTCAGACTAAAAAAATGACACAGATGATGAGATATCAGAAAACGACATGCCAAGTTATTAAAAATAGGCTGCATATAATTGAGAGGTAGAATCAAACCTGATGGGGAAAGAAGGGAATTATATTTAAAATACCTAGAAGAGAATGCTTAGAGAAGAAATAAAAAATATTTGAAGGAAGCCTGGGTGGCTCAGTTGGTTAAGTGTCCAACTCTTGATTTTAGCTCAGATCACGACCTCATGGTTGTGAGATCGAGCCCTGTGTTGGGCTCCATGCCAGGCATGGAGCCTACTTAAGATTCTCTCTCTTCCTCTCCCTCTGTACCTCCCCAACTTGTGCTCTCTCTCTCTCTCTCTTAAAAAAAAAAACCTGAAATGAAAAAATAGACTGGAAGAAATCAGAAGCAGATTAGACATTGCAAAAGAAAAGATCAGTAAACCTGAAGACATAGCAACAAAAACTATCAAAAAGGAAGCATGGAGAGAAAAAAGAATGACAATAAATTGTCAGAGCTGTAGCAACTTATCAAGCCAACTTATACATTATAAATCTATATCTAAAATATATAACAATATAATAAATATGTAATATATTATAACAGTATAAGATGTAAGATACATTTAATATGTTTACATTATATATATTTTATATTTTCAACATTTGATAACCATAAATATACATATCAAAGAAACCTGATATATACCAAAGAGAATAAACAAAGGAAACTAACCCATTGCCTATGATAAGCAAACTGCTGAAAACCAGTGATAAAGACAACTAGAAAAAAAGAAATACAGAAGCCGTCTTGTCTGCCACTATGTAAACCAAAAGACAATGTAATAAAATCTTCAAAGTGTTGAGAAAAAATTTTCAATGTAGATTTCAATACCCATTGAAAATGTTTAAAAAAAGAACATGGAAGAGTTCGGTAGACTTATAAGTAATGAAAGAACTAATCACTACAAGTCTGCACAACAAGAAATGTTAAAGGAAGCTCTTAAGGTAGATCAAAAATGGTACCAGACAGGGGCACTTGGGTGGCTCAGTCAGTTGAGTGTCTGCCTTCAGCTCAGGTCATGATCTCACAGTTTGTGGGTTCGAGCCCCGCATCAGGCTCTGTGCTGATGGCTCAGAGCCTGGAGCCTGCTACAGATTCTGTGTCTCCTCCTCTCTCTGCCCCTCCCCCGCTCATGCTTTGTCTCACTCTGTTTCTCAAAAATAAATAAATGTAAAAAAAAAATTTTAACAAAAAATGGTACCAGATAGAAACAGGGACCAAAGAAATGAAGAACAGACGCAGTAAATTAGGTAAAAATAAGCAATATTTTTCACATTTTGAAATCTTTTAATAAGATAATAGCTGTTTAAGGCAAAGTTTATTAACAATACATATGTTGGGGATTATAATATATTTGGAAATAAAATGTATAAAAATAGTAACACAAAGAACAGGAGGGGAAATGGAAGTATACTGTAGTGAGGTTCTTAATTATATACATGAAATGGCATAATATTTAAAGATAGACTATGGTAAGTTACAGATGTATTTCAAACTCCAAGAGTATGGATTGATAAACTTTTTCTATAAATAGCAAGATAGTAAATATTTTAGGCTTTTGGAGTCAAACGTCCATGTTGCAACCACTAAAATCTGTCATTGTAGTATACAAGCAGCCAGGAATAATATGAAAATGAAAAAGCATGGCTATGTTCCAATAAATCTCTATTTACCAGTAAATAAAGCCTAATAACAGGTAACACTGTAACAGCGAAACAAGTAACAAGCTTGATTTAACCTATCAAACAGTAGGTCAACAGATGGCTTAAGGCAGTCACTAAAAGAAAATAAAAGACAGAACTGTGTCTAATAAGCCAAAAATGGAGACAAAATGGAATCTAAAAAACAATCAATCTAAATGAAGGCAGTAAAAGAAGAAAAAATGAATCATAAAGAAAAGGGTCAAATAAAAAAACCAACAGCAAGATGATATATTTAAACCCAAACATATTGATAATTTCCTTAAATGTAAATGATTTAGAAGACTTCAATTAAAAGGCAGAGGTTAGCACACTGAATTTTTAAAAGCCTACTTTAAATATAAAATATAAATATATTAAGAATAAAATAATGGAAAAAGATTTACCAGGTAAATACTAATCAAAAGAAAGCTAGAGTGCTATGCTATCAGAGAAAATAGACTTCAGAACAAGGAATATTATCAGGGATAAAGACGTGTATTTCATAATGAAAAGGGGAAGTTTAATAAAAAGACATGAAAATCCCAAATGAGTTCATACAAATAATAGCAAAGCTTTAAAATATGAAGCAAAAATTGGTATCACTGAAAGGAGAATTTTTAAAATGCACAATTACATTTATTAATTTCACCTTTCCTAAGTAATTGCTAGGATAAAATATAGTAAAAATGTAAAAGTCTTAAATGACATTATCTGCTAACTAGACCTTCTTAGTATGTATAGAACAATATACCAAGTATAAGCCTAGTTTTGGTCATCAAATGAACCTCAAGAGTATATAAGGACTCAAATCAAACAAAGGATGTCCCCTGACCACAATGGAACTAAACAGATAACCAACAGAAGGGTATCTGAAAAATCTCTTAATTTGGGGGAATAAGCAATACAACCAAATATAACCTATAGGTCAAAAAAGTCATAAGAGAAATTTAACAATCTTTTTAACTGCATAATAACAAATATGAATACTCTAAATCCATAGGACATAGCTAGAAACTGAAACTTAAAAAAAAAAAACAAAACACAAAACACCTTGGCAGTAATATAAAAGAACATAAAATACACTGAGGATTTTTACTCGTAGTAAGATACACATGACATAAAGTTTATCATCTTAACCATTTTTAATGTTTATTTATTTATTTTGAGAGAAAGAGAGCAAGCAGGGGAGAGAGGAAGAATCCCAAGCAGGCTCCGCACTGCCAGCACAGAGCCCGATGTGGGGCCCCAAATCACAAACTGTGGGATCATGACCTGAGCCAAAATCAGAAGTTGGATGCTTCACTGACTGAGCCACCCAGGTGCACCAAGTAGAATCCTATAGTGATTTTCTTTTTATGATAGCTTTACTTCACTTAATATAATGTCTTCAAGGCTCATGCGTGTTGTAGCATGTGTCAAAATTTTTTTCCTTTTCGAGGTTGGAAAATATTCTATTGTATGTATACACTACATCTTGTTTATCCATTCATACACGGACACATGGACACTTGGGTTGCTTCTTGGCTATTGTGAATAATGCTGCTGTTAATACATAGAGATTCTTTTAAACAATAAACTGAAAAGGCATGCTGAGAGAAATTAAAGGAGGCCCAAATAATTAAGAGATATACTGTGCTTATGGGTTGGAAATCTTAATGTTAAAAATCTCAATTCTTCCCAAATCAATCTGTACATCCAACACAATCTCAATCAAAACTACGGCAAGTATATTTTTTAGAAGTTGGCAAGCTGACTCCAAAATATGTATGGAAGTTTAGATGATCTAAAAGAGTCAATTATGAGAAAGAAGAACAAGTTGTGAAATTTACACAACCTGATTTCAAGACCTACTACAAGTCTACAGTCTCTGGGAGAGTGTGGTATTGGCATGAGGAGAGACATGTAGATCAATGGAACAGAATGCAGGATCCAGAAATAGTCTGAAATTTATATGGTCAATTGATTTTCAATGGAAAAAGGATAATACTTTCAAGAAACAGTGTTGGAAAAATTGGACACTATATGCACCCCCCCCAAAAAAAATGAGCCTTAGTCCATACTTCACACCACCTATAAAGTTAATTCAAAATGGATCATAGGCCTCAAAATAAGAAATAAAACAATGGAACTTCTATAA
Source organism: Neofelis nebulosa (assembly GCF_028018385.1). Classification (NCBI taxonomy): domain Eukaryota; kingdom Metazoa; phylum Chordata; class Mammalia; order Carnivora; family Felidae; genus Neofelis; species Neofelis nebulosa. Next base: position 235,484,547 of record NC_080782.1, read on the forward strand.
AATATAGAAAAAAAATCTTTGAGACCTTGGGTTAGGCAAAGTTTCTTAGATAGGAAGCAAAAATCAAAAATCATAAAAAAAGTCTTATAAACTGGAATTTATCAAAATTAAAAGCCTATGTTTTAAAAGACATTGTGAAGAGAATTAAAAGTCAAGACAACTTCTTACTAGACATGTCTCCAGAGGCAAGGGAAATAAAAACAAAAATGAGCTATTAGGATCTCATCCAGATAAAAAGCTTCTGCACTGCAAAGGAAACAATCAACAAAACTAAAAGGCAACTGATGGAATGGGAGAAGATATTTGCAAATGACATATCGAATAAAGGGTCAGTATCCAAAATCTGTAAAGAACTTATCAAACTCAATACCCAAAAAAAATCAAATAAACCAGTGAAGAAAAGGAAAGGAGACATGAATATACACATATCCGAATAAGACATCCAGATGGCTAATAGACACATGAAAAGATGCCCAACCTCACTCATAACAGAGAAATACAAATCCAAAGCACAGTGAGATACCACCTTACACCTGTGAGAATGGCTAAAATGAACGAGTCAGGAAACAACAGGTGTTGGAAAGGATGTGGAGAAAGTAGAACCCTCTTGCACGGTTGGTGAGAATGCAAACTGGTACAGCCGCTCTGGAGGACAGTGTGGAGGGTCCTCAAAAACTTAAAAATAGAATTACCCTACGACCTAGCAATTGCACTACTAGGTATTTATCCAAAGGATAGAAAAATGCTGATTTGAAGGGGCACATGCACCCCCAACGTTTATAGCAGCACTATCAACAATAGCCAGATTATGGAAAAAGCTCAAATGTCCATCAACTGATGAATGGATCAAGAAGATGTGATGGGGCGCCTGGGTGGCGCAGTCAGTTGAGCGTCCGACTTCGGCTCGGGTCACGATCTCGCGGTCCGCGGGTTCGAGCCCCGCGTCGGGCTCTGGGCTGACGGCTCGGAGCCTGGAGCCTGCTTCCGCTTCTGTGTCTCCCTCTCTCTCTGCCCTTCCCCCGTTCATGCTGTGTCTCTCTCTGTCTCAAAAATAAATAAACATTAAAAAAAAATTAAAAAAAAAAAAAAGAAGATGTGATATACACACAAAACGGAATACTACTCAGTGATCAAAAAGAATGAAATCTTGCCATTTGCAACAATATGGACGGAACTAGAGTGTATTGTGCTAAGCAAAATATGCCAGTCAGAGAAAGATGAATTTCGTATGACTTCACTCATATGTGGAATTTAAGAAACACAACAGATGAACATGGGGGAAGGGAAGGAAAAACAAGATAAAAACAGAGAGGTAGGCAAACCATAAGAGACTCTTAACTACAGAGAACAAACTGAGTGTTGCTGGAGGGGTGTTGGGTGATGGGATGGGCTAAATGGGTGATGGGCATTAAGGAGGGCACTCGTCAGGATGGGCGCTGGGTATTATATGTAAGCAATGAATTACTGGGTTCTACTCCTGGAACCAATGCTACACTGTAGGTTAACTAACTTGAATTTAAATAAATAATTTTGTTTGAACGTCAAGGCAAACAGCAGAAGAAAATATTTTTGAAAGGCACATGTCAAAGAAAACTTGTATTCGGAATATATAAAAACATTTTACAACTGAATAAAAAAATAATCAAATAAAAAAGCAATCAAGTAACAATCAAATTTTTTAAATGGTCAAAAGATGGGAACAAATACTTCAAAAAAAGATCTATGAACGCAAATAAACACATGAAAAGATGGCCAGCATCATTAGGTATTAGTGAAATGGAAATTAAAACTGATTATAATTTTATATAGCTGCATGCCCATCAGAATGACGAATATTAAGAAGACTAATAATAGCAAATGTTGGTGAGGATATGAAACAACTGGAACTCACACAGAGTCCGCATGGCAATGTGGGATGGGTAAGCCACTTTGGAAAATAGTTTGACATTTGCATCTAAATTAAACATACTGTGAAAACCTGTACTTCCGCTTCTAGGTATTTGCTCAAGAGAAGTGAAACGATAGATGTCCACAAAAAGACCTATGTACGAACATTCCTAGTATTTTCATTTGTTACAGCCGAAAACCGACAAAGTCCAGCAACAGGTGAATGGATATTCAAACTGTGGTACAGCCATCCATCCAATACTCAGCAATAAAAGTAACGCACTATGGATGAAGGCACCATCCCGGGTGGATCTCAGAAACACGCTGAGCGACAGGCGCCAGATACAAAAAGAGTACATACTGTGTGATTCCGCTTACACGGAAGCCTAGAAAACATAATCTACAACGGCAGAAGGCAGATCGCTGTTTGCCTGGGGTGGGGCAGTAGGAGGGGAGATTGCCTGGTAAGGGGCAGAAGAGAAGTCTGGGGGGCACCGGAAAGATTCTGGGTCGTCGCTGTGGTGACAAAGGTCTATAACAGGTTTGTAAAGGTATTATTGACTTTGACACGCAGCCCTCCCCAAACTGGATCCCGCATTTGCCCTGGGGAAAGAGTGATTTGAGAACACCAGGTGCAGCTCATTGGCGAGGCTCTGTCCACCTGCTGATCAGTGATGGGAACTGTTAACTACGCAGATCTCGATTTGGATACAGGTAGCATTACTCTGCATTACTAGCTTTTGACCTTGTGAATGCTGAGCCTTATCTGAAAAACACAAAAAGATAATGAAAAAAAAAAACCTACCTCGTAAGTTTGTTTGCACAGTAAATACTGTTTTATATTATAATCACTCCTCAGTTGTAATCATCACCTTGGTCATCATTATCCTTAGGTTGTCAAAATAACTCTGCATATGAGCTCAGCCTTAAAACAAGCCATTACTTTCACTAAGGCATGACAGAGTAACTTTTCTCCCCACAGCTTTGCAATAGGCATCTTTCACTGTTCAGACAACGGCTTCCTGAACTTTCATTTATCTTCTGAAGTTCTGTGGCAGTAAGGCATTCAGATGCTTTACTCAATTGTCTGGGCCATTTTCATTTAACTTTCTTATCTAGGCCTTCCTTTCCCAGCTGTTTTGAGTTTCTCAAAGCTGAGGAAATAGACCTCAACAAAATGACTCCAGATACCGTTTTGCATGTTAACAGCAATAAGACAGAAGTATCAATGATCTGCAAAGTTAATAGATTTTTTTGTGTGCGACTCACAACACATTTGAGGTCAGGTGACAGCGTTGTTTCGGTTTGGGTCATATGAGAGGCAGTTTTCTGGGAAATTCTGCACATCAGTGCAGTCATTCCAAATTATCACAAGTATTTTTCAGAAACCCTGATTTTGTTCGGTGAACAAAACAAAATCACTCTGATCTCCTCAAATTATGAAATAACTCCAAGTTTCATCTAGCATTTCTGCTATTTGCTTCTTACATTCCGTAAGCGTGACTTGGTTATACTTGAGGGTCAACTTCCTTTTGTCTATCTGGCTAATCAGTCTTTTGTCCCCACGATTCCATTTATACTGGATAATCAATGACCTCCATGCTGTCAAATTCACTGATCCCTTCTCTGTCCCTATTCATACTACATGGTTCCTCAGTGGCAATCAAAATTATTGGCCATTCCTTGCTTCTTTGATGTATTGTCTTCTCTTGGCTTTCAGGATACCACATTCTCCTGGACTTCCACTTTGTACCCTGGCTGCTGCTTCCCAGGCTAAATGTTGGGATGTAAGGGCCCATGCTGGGACATCTTCTGTTCCCCAGCTATATTCCCTTGGCTTTTACTTTTTTTTTTTTTTTAATTGAGGTACAATTGACATAACATTATAAGAGTTTCAGTATACAATGTAATGTCTCAATATCTGTATGGGTTGCAAAATGCTCACTACAGGAAGTCCCATTAACATCTGTCACTTGACTCCCTTGACTTTAGTAGTATCTGCTGAAGTCCAAATTTTAACCTTTAGCCCTGACTTCTCCTGGGGCTCGGACTCATATATCTAATCGCCTCTGTGACTGCTCCACCAGAATTTCCAGAACAGAACTCTTTGTACTGCCTCCCTGGCCCAGCCCTTCCCCCACTCCCCTGGCTAGTCAATGTCTCTTAATAAATGGCATCACCATCCACCCTGTTGCTCCTGCCAAAATTCTAGAAGTCCTCATTGGCTCCACTCTTTCCCCATCACCCACCCTCAATGTCCAATCCTATGGTCCTATCTCCAACATATATCTCAGCAATTCCATCCCTTTCTTCCTCTATGCCACCAGCTACCAGGATCTCACATCTGTACAAGTGTACCAGCTTTTGACTGGTCTCCCACTCTAGTCTTCCCTCTTCTGTTCTACAGAGACCCCCAAGATGATCTTTGTAAGCCATAAGTCAGATCATGTTTAAAGCTTTTGGGGGCTACTCATCACACTTGGATTCGAACCCAAACTCCCTGCCAGGGCCTCCAAGGTCCTGTGTGATCTGGTAATCGCCTACCTCCCGACTTCTCTCCTCCTAGGCACCTGCCACTTACTCCAGCTCATGCGGAGTTTACTCCTGTTCTCTGACCAAACTAAGCTCATTCCTACCCTAGTGCCTTCATTTGTGCTTTTCTTCTGCTTGGAACACACTTCTCATGCAAGCAGCTAGACAGGAAGACATCACCTCATGAGAGGATGAGTGAAGAGTCCAGAAAGAAACAAAAGATCCTCAAGAAAGTCCAGAGCTTCCCCATCTTTCCCCAGAGGGGACTCAGGACATGGGTAGAACCAGAAAGGAGGGCCTGGCAGTTACTCTGGGTCCTGCGGTGTTGAGGCTGCATATGGGGCAGGGGGAGTTGAAAATAATTCTGTTCCCAATGACTGGGGTGGACATCAGGGAGACCGGGAGCACTCCTGAGGGATATTTGAGAATTGGGGAGAAAGAGAGGAAATCGAGAAAAGTTGTAGAGTAAGAGAGACTGGGAGAGAAAAGGGAAGCAAGATTGTTCAAGTGGTTAGGGACTAGTCTTTAAATGGCTGTACCAAGATTGGTCTATCTGGGGCCCAGAGCTTACTTAAGGGAGAGACCTAGACTCTGCAGTGCTCTTGAACCAGAACAGGGGGAACTGGGAAACTAATTATGGTCATGAGAGGAATAAGAGGAATAATGGTAATAAGAAGGAGGGAGATAAACGGCAAAAGAAAATACTTTCTCTGTTTCCTAGGGTTCCAGGCTCGACAGCCGGGGCCCAGGAAGTGTATGCTGGTGAGAAGCAGAGGTGAACTCATAAGGTGAGTTCTTTCTATCTGCCTAGCTCTCTGCATGAGGTTCATGTAGGGAAAGACTGGAAAGCTGGGTTCAAAACTGGCAAGAATTCTCTTTGGTCCACAGCAAGGTGCTTCGGGACCTGAGGTTGTGTGTGTGAGCACAGGCTTGTGTCTTAACTTATTTCTCTCCCGAGAGAGAAGGTTGGCAGTTGTAGGGTTACTTGTATTATAGACTCTCATGACACCCAACCTCACAGACTGATCATTGCAAAGATGCGTGTGTCCTTCCTCAGCTCTGCCTCCCTGCTGTTTTATGGTAAAAAACAGAGCCGTGGACATTCTTGACTCCTGCCTACGTACCCCACACCACTGTTCCAAGCACAGGTGACCCAAGGAGAGCCCCCTGCTCTGTGGGCTCTGCTGACCTGTCCCCGCCTGCCACTAAAGGCATCCTCTTTAGAGGTTTTCTGCACTTCACAGCCCCTCCTCACTTTTTGTGGTTTGGATACACAGATGTTTCTACATGTGCTTCAGACAGTAACTACACTGTCCTCCTGTCGTTTGAGGGGAAACTTGCGAGAAAAGAAAATGGACTGCAAGAATCTATTGCACATCAGTTGATTGCAAATCAAACACTTTAATTGAGCTAAGCCCAGACTTCTCAAGTCCACCATTTTAAAGTCATCTCCAGAAAACTAGGGTTGTTGAAAGAGAGAGAAGAATAGATTCTTTGCCAAGCATCTCAGCCAAAAACTGTGTAAGACTGACACCTGCACAGCATAGGGGGGCCTGGGTGGCTCAGTCGGTTGAGCGTCCGACTTCGGCTCAGGTCATGATCTCACAGTTCGTGGGTTCAAGCCCCGCGTTGGGCTCCGTGCTGACAGCCCAGAGCCTGGAGCCTGCGTCAGATTCTGTGTCTCCCTCTCATTCTGTCCCTCCCCCTCCCCCGCTTGCACTCTGTCTCTCAAAATGAATAAATGTTAAAAAAAAAAAAAAAAGACTGACATCTACACAGCTTTGATCCCGTGGCTCTGCAGACGTGCATGAACTTCAGATTCTCCAAAGTTTACAGTCCCTGCAACACCCACTGTCCCTTCCTGGAGCATCCCTGACACCAGTACTCCACGATCGTCCCCGTTGCCTCATGCAGTGTCAGCTAACTTCTTCAGGGAGGAAACAAAAAAAAAAAACAGAAATAAAATCAGAAAAAAACAATGGATGTCCTTGGAAATTAAATTTTGGTAAAATCCATTAATCAAATTTAAATTCCCCATGCCTCCCAGATCTAGGCTTTCAGTGTCCAAAGAGTTTCAAAACCTTCTATAATCTTTCACATACTTCTTCAGCCTGAACCTACAGTGACCACTGTAATCCGTCACTGGCATTATACTAAGGCAGAGGGCAACAAACTTTTTTCTTAAAGGGCCAGAGAGTAAATATTTCAGGCTCATGGGCAATATCTTGTCTCAGCTCTGAAAGCAACCATAAGCAAAAGGTTGAGCAAATGGGTGTGGCTGCATTCCAGTAACATTGACTGACAAAAACAGCTGTCCAGCCCGTAGGCCATGGTCTGCCAGAAAATCCACAAACATTGGTCCTAAGCTTGTGTTCGAAAATAAAGATACTTCAGAGTATTATGATTTAACACAGGCAGTTCAAGTACGTAGTCTAGCAGAGGGGTTAAGAACATGAACACGGAGACAGGCTTGAGGTCAACTCTCTGCACTGTGGTTTATAAACTGCAGGGAGATAAGTCATTTCGCCTAAGTTTCACTCATTTCACTTTTAATACAAAAACAAGGATCGCACCTAAGTCAAGGTGGGCGCAGCGCGCGTTACTCAAACTCTCTGGCCACATTCCTTAACCCCACTAACACCTCTGCAGCAGGAAGATGGATATTCACATGAAGCATTAGGAACGAACACACAAATGTTCATGATGATTACAGCCAGGCAGTGCCACCAAATGAATGAAAACCTTTTGTTTTCATAGGTTTTTGAATTTTAGAATTACATAGTTGGGGACTCTTGACTCTTCTTTATTTATCAGTTATATTTTCTTGTTTGTAAACTAATTGTGTATGCCCTTTCACGGTCAATCTGTTGGAATCTGGATGGTTTCCTTCCTCATTTAGCTGACTGCTTCAAAACAAAGAGAAGTCAATTATTTTTAAGTTTATATATTTATTTTTAGAGAGAGAGCGGGGGAAGGGGTGGCAGAGAGAGAGAGAGAGAGAGAATCCCAAAGAGGCTCTGCACTGGCAGCACAGAAGCCGATGTGGGGCTCAAACTCACAGACTGTGAGATCATGACCTGAGCCGAAAACAAGAGTCGGCCGCTCAACCGACTGAGCCACCCAGGCGCCCCAGAAGTCACTTTTAACGTAGCCAGATCTGTCCATGTTTACTTTTGTGATTTGGGATGACACGTAGTAAATGTGCATCCAGGGATTACTGAACAAATGAATACGTTTTCTTTTTCTCCACAGCCCTGTGAATTATAGTCTTGGGTGAACCGCACTCTCCCCAGCTGGAAGACTTCTTGCAGTGAAGGAACAAACCGAGAGACTCCCTACCGAGGTGGTCAGCAGGAAGTCATGGCAGGAGTGAGCATTCAGACCGCTTTAATGTGGTACCCTAGCTGTCTGGCTTTTCTTTGTCCTTTTTCCTCCAGAAGGATGGTATGCAGATATTTGCCTTCATTTCCTGGGAGAGTCTGACGGGTAAGCCCTCCTAGCTGTCAAATGAAGAGACACTATTAACAGTTTTTTTACTGGATCATGACTTTGGTTCTGCATGTAATGGACCCTCGTGAAATTAAAGAAAAAAAAAAGATTGTGTTTGATGAAAAGGGGAGTATCTCCTAGGAAAACATGAAGAAAGATGGAAGGATTTTTGCAGAAAGAAAAGAAATAATTGGGCGGGGGGGGGGGGGCACATGGGTGGCTCAGTCGGTTAAGCAACCAACTTCGGCTCAAGTCATGATCTCGTGGTTCGTGAGTTCGAACCCTGTGTCCGGCTCTGCACTGACAGCTCAGACCCTGGAGCCCCCTTCGGATTCTGTGTCTCCCCCTCTCTCTCTCTGCCCCTCTCTCATTCGCTATTTGTGTCTTCCTCTCTTTCTCTCTCAAAACTAAATAAACATTAGGGGGAAAAAAGAAATAAATCAATCAGGCATATTGCCAGAACAGGTCCTGGTAGCCTGGGGGGGACTCCAGCCAAGTTGCCCAAGACAGGAGAGGGTCTGCTGCCTGGAATAAGCCAGCCAGGCCAAGCAAAGGGCCACTGGCCTGGCTCCGGGGCCCCGGGGCCAATGGGAACACGGCCATCCCCCAAAAGCTCTGGAGCAAGGACTCCTGATTGTCTGTCCCTGAGCCTATGCTGGGCGGTCCTCCCAACAGCACTAAGAAAGGATTTCACATTTTCAGTGTCCCATAGGAGTGACACTCATCATTGTCGCAAGGCTTTGTTGGGTCCCTAATGATGACCCATGTGGACACAATCTCTCTAAATTAAGACCAGATGCCCATGAGAAAGGACTGGAGTCTTGAAGGAGCTGGGACGGAAGAGTCCCTTGTAGGTATGTGCACTTCTGGGGGCCGAGCTGACCTCTGAGGAAGTGTCACCCTCACCACAAAGGTGTGAACACAAATAAGTCATCCTCAGAGGGAACTCAGAATGCCTGTCTCTCTTCCTGGTAGTTGTATTTTTGTGCCACTGGTACATTCTTAAAGACCTTTCATGCCTCAAAACTTGACTGTTGTTAGATAAATCTCAACTAAGTTTATTTTTTAGCACTTTTCAGTTTTTCCAAATTTTATGTGTGAAGTAAAACCATTAATATGTGTTAGATCATGCAATTTCTTTTTTTTTAGTTTTTTCTTTAATGTTTTTATTTATTTTCGAGACAGAGAGAGACAGAGCATGAGCAGGGGAGGGACAGGGAGAGAGGGAGACACAGAATCCGAAACAGGCTCCAGGCTCTGAGCCGTCAGCCCAGAGCCCGACGCGGGGCTCGAACCCACGGACCGCGAGATCGTGACCTGAGCCGAAGTCGGTCGCTTACCCAACTGAGCCACCCAGGCGGCCCTAGATCCTGCTATTTCAAAGCGCATAATTGAAACCCACATCAAGTGTTGAAGTCACCTGGGAAGGTGAAGTCACCTGCGAAGGCACCAGAGAGTGGCGGCCCAGCAGAGGGGGCGTCAGAGCTTCGCACACCATCCATCCACGGACAAATGAACACTCTGGCATCTCCAGCCGGTCCTGTCCTCTCAACTCTGGCCTCCTAGATGCAATGCTTTAGGCTCTAGGACGGCTAAAGGTGTGTCAACCACGACACGCCCTGAATTAGCTCCCACCCTCCCCTCCCTCACCAGCTTCAATCCCACTCTCCGAATGGCAACTCCGCTCTCCAGGAGTCACCTTACACTGCGCTTTCTCTCTCACCTCCTGTGCGCAGTCAGTCGGGAACCCCGTTGTGCTCTACCTTCTCACTGTGCCCCGTCACTGCCTGGACCACTGTGCCACCTCCTGTCTGTTCCCCCTGCGTCACCCTCTGTCCTCGTAGAGCGTGCCTTCAACACGGGATTCAGAGAGATCCTGGGTCCACAAAAGCCAGACCACGCTGCCCTGACTCCAAAGCCTCCAATGGTTTTGTCACTCAGGGTAAATAAGAGTTCAGTCATTCTAATGGCTCTTAGGCCTTAAGCATCCCCCTCCCAAAATCCCTCCCACCCCCCAAGGCCCCCCCCCGAACACACACAGTGCCAACCCCCTCACTTCCCTCCTCTCCTACTCACTCTGCTCCAGCCTCCCAGCCTTCTTGCCACCTCAGGCCTGGACACAGGCTCCTCCCTCTGCCTGGATGCTCTACCCCAGATAGCCACATGCTTCCTTCCCTCACCTCCTTTGGGGACTGGTTGAAGGGTCTGAGGATCTTCTCAGAGGCCTTTTCCAACTACCCTATTGAAAATTGTAATTCCCCTTCTCTAAAGTTTCATTTCCTTCAGTACCAGCTAGTTCTCCCAACAGACCATGTAAATTATCTGCAATTATTTAAAAAAAAAAAAAAATGGCTGCCCCCATTGTAAAACTCAAGTTCCACAGGGGCAAGGATTTTTGTCTGTTGTCACTGTTCTATCCCCCACACCTAGGACTGTGCTGCATGTAACAGTCCCTCAATAATAGTTCTTGAGTGAGGGACTGAATCACATAATTAACTTGCAGCAGGTCTGATAATAACAGATAGTCCCATCACAATGTACATCTATCATGAGAACAATCAAACATAATCTGACCATTATAGAGGTGTTTGTAAAAAAAAAAAAAAACTATTAAGAAAAGCTACTTAAAAATTATAATGCAACAATAATTACCTGAGTAAATGATGATTCATGAAGTAATATAATGGAAAATAGCTTTAAAAATGTTCCCTTCCACTGATAATAAAAGAAATGCAATAATAATGCAAGGAGGAGGCGTAGTGGTGGTAATTCTCAATACTGGCAAGGGGATGGCAAGAAGAAGCACTTCCAAGAAACACTAGTGAGAAAATCGTTGTTACAGGTTTTCTAGAAAATTCCTTGGCCTTAAAAAAAATGTTTGGATATGCTTTTATCCAACCATTACACTTCAAATCACCTATCCTAAGAAAACAATAGGGAAGAAGACACATAAGTATGTACAAAGACACAAATCACAACATTATTGGAAACAGTTGTAAGTAAGCAGAACTCAACTGCCAGGAATTGGACGTTCTGACATTATTCCCCACCTTCCCCCATTCTTCCCACTTCCTCAAAGAGGCTGTCCCTGCAGTACCTCTGTCCCATGCATATCATTCTTCTGGGTGTAATTTCTCAAAATGGTATATTCCTTGCTTTCATACTTACAGGTATGTATTTATTTTGTGCTTTTTTTTGGTCTATTTCATCCATTAGACTGTAAGATGCATAAAGGCAGGAACTCTCTGATTTGTTCGCCAGTGCAATTCTAAATTTACAACTTCTGGCACGAAATAAGCACCCAAGACTTGTTGAATAAATGGATAAATGAACAAAGCAGAATATTACGCTGCCACCAAAATATTTCTGAAACGCCAATGGCCTAGGAAATGCCCACAATACGATATTAGTAGAAAGAAACAAAAGTCACATTCAGCATCATTTCAACTATCGGAAAATGGACAGAAAAAAATCACACTGGAAGAAAACGAAAACAAAAAAACCCCGTAATAGTAAGTCTGGCTGGGTGCTAAAAATACAGAAGTATGATACATTCCTTTTCTATATTTTTCTATGTTCACAATGTTTCACCGTGTTACACAACTAGTAAGATAATACAGAAAGCCTAGAGGAAACCACACGAGCAGAAGCACGGTGAGGGCAAACAAGTGCGTGCAGAGAGCTTCAGGGGGTGGCACCTGCCTGCACCTGCTGAGCAGGAGCAGGATTATGGGCCGGTCCTGACTTGTGGACAGACAAAGAGGGACGTGGTCAGCGCTGGACTGTAGGAAGGTCTCCCTGACAAACTACAGCCTACTATCTGTTTTTGTGAATTAAGCTGTAGTGGAACACAGCTACGTTCATTCACTGGGGTACTGTCTGGGGCTGCTCTCATGCCAAGTAGTTACAACCCACACCATTACGGCCCGGAAAGCCTAAAACACTTACTGTATGGCCCCTTACAGAAAATCTCCCCCGGCCCCTGGCCTAGAGGATCTATTGGAGAAAGGACAAATTACAAGAAGTAAGGAGGTGGCTGCAAAGGCCATCATTGTCTTTTTTTTTCTTAAAAAAAATTTAATGTTTATTTTTGAGAGACAGAGAGACAGAGCATGAGCAGGGGAGGGGCAGAGAGAGAGGGAGACACAGAATCCAGGCTCCGAGCTGTCAGCACAGAGCCCAACACAGGGCTCGAACTCACGGACCGTGAGATCATGACCTGAGCTGAAGTCGGATGCCCAACCAACCACCGTGGCGCCCCAAAGCCCATCATTTTCAAGGTAACATGGAATGTGATGGTGGCAGACAGAGGAGTCTTGACAAGTATCTGTATGGACAGTCAGATAGGCAGAAGAAGGCTCCTCTCAAAGGGTGAGAGGCGTTCCTATTTTAGGCAGTTACTGCCATTTTATATAATTACTATTTAATCGTGCTGCAGGAAAAGCAGTGGCCGTTGGATCGCTTACCTGCCGAATCGGGACTGTAGAGGCCAGCAGCTGCCGCGATGGGTCCTGGTGGGTGGATGGCACTCGCTGAGGACCTCTGACTTGCGATCAGGATCCTGCTCTTTGCAGATGGTAAACGGGACATTGCACCCAATCCCAACTGGGGCTTAAGGAGCATGGCCGACCGGTAGAAAGTTGGAGGAACTTCATAATGAGTATAGGACGGACTGCAAAATTCTTCTTTTCCGGGGCGTTCTGTCACCTACAATGAATGACCAGAAGCTTCATGAAAGGAGCGCACATCATTGGATGAGGACGGAACATGGTCAGGAGACCAAGGCTCCAGCAAAGGCCACTCTGGCACCACTGAGTTGCCCCACCACTGACCACTTAGCTTCTCTGGACCCCAGACTCTTCATCTCTAAGTTAACAACACAACTGGATGACCTCTTAGGTCTCTTCCAGTTCTAACACTCTATGAATCCAAATTTCACTGAGGGGGGGTGGGGAAGAACTCACTGTATAAGACTTTTTAATTTGATTGCTTCAAAATCATTAGAATCTGTGCAAGTAGCCAATCTATAAATACATAATCTCAATGAAACAGGGAAAGAGTTTAGTCTGTGCAAGTAGCCAATCTATACACAATCTCAATGAAACAGAGAAAGAGTGTAGCAAATGTGCATAGAATTATGAGAGTTTCATTATTCCTTTTTAAAAAAAAATTTTTTAACGTTTATTTATTACTGAGAGAGAGAGAGACAGAGCATGAACAGGGGAGGGACAGAGAGAGGCAGAGACACAGAATACGAAGCAGGCTCCAGGCTCTGAGCCGTCAGCACAGAGTCCGACGCGGGGCTTGAACCCACGGACTGTGAGATCATGAGCCGGAGTCTCATGAGCCGAAGTCGGACGCTTAACCGACTGAGCCACCCAGGCACCCTGAAAGTTTCATTATTCCTAAGGAGAAAAGGCACAACAATGTTTACGGTAACCTACTCTTAACATAAGCAGGTGAACTTTACCAATTTATATATTAGGGCTACTTAGGAAATAAAACATGCATTGTTAATGTGGGAGAATAGGCGTTTTGGAAGAATAGAGCAACTGACAGAAAAGTGTGTTTTCAGGCCTCTACAATCTGTTCACATCATTAAAAACGAGAGACTGTGAACTACCTTCTCTGTCTTCCCTAGTAAGGTGCAGTGTCCAGGAATGTTCGACAAGGTTCACTAGAGCAAAGTTCTAGGACAGTCTTGCTGACTGCTGGACCCAGAGCACCTAGAATGGTGTCTATTATGTAGCTAAAGGCAGTAAATATTTATTCATTAAAGGAATCATGTTTCCATTCTTACCTAAGTATTTTTTGGCAGGGGAAGGGGGGCAGAGCACAAGTGGCCGGGGACGGGGGCACAGAGAGAGGGGGACAGAGGATCCGAAGCAGGCTCTGCACGGACAGCAGCGAGCCCGACGTGGGGCTCGAACTCATAGCCTGTGAGATCATGACCTGAGCCAAAGTTGGCCTCTTGACCGACTGAGCCACCCAGATGCCCCCTTGCCTAGATTTCATAACATAACAATCCCATTACTTTTCCTATAGTTAACAGTTTGGGCTAGAATACAGACTATATAGCTTCTATGTATGCAATTCTGTACTCACAAAGCCTATTCATGTTATTAGTGTTTCTTCATACTAAAAATTAAGAAAATGGGGCACCTGGGTGGCTCAGTTAGTTAAGCATCTGACTCCGAATTTCAGCTCAGGTCATGATCTCACAGTCTATGGGATTGAGTCCTGCGTTGGGCTGTCAGCATGGGGCCTGCTTGAGATTCTCTCTCTCTCTGCCCCTCCCTTGCTCTCTCTCAAAATTAAATATACTTAAAAATATCTATATATTAGGGGCGCCTGGGTGGCTCAGTCGGTTGAGCGTCCAACTTCGGCTCAGGTCACGATCTCACGGTTCGTGAGTTCGAGCCCCGTGTCGGGCTCTGGGCTGATGGCTCAGAGCCTGGAGCCTGCTTCCGATTCTGTGTCTCCCTCTCTCTCTCTGCCCCTCCCCCGTTCATGCTCTGTCTCTGTCCCAAAAATAAATAAACGTTAAAAAAAAATTTTTTTTAATATCTATATATTAAAAAATGAAAAAAAAATAAGGCAAATAATCTTATTTCCTTTAAGTTAAAAAAAAAAAGTGCCAGAGGCGATGTGTGAAAAGATACATCTGTTAATTAACTCTGCTTTAAATCACAATATATTTCATGTGTCAAACATTGATCTATTCCTGAATCATAAGTAGTTAACAAAATTCTTTAATAGGGACTTAAAGCTTTGATCCAAGCTGTTGAAGAGAAAAACTCTTAATGTGATACCCTTTTAATGGTGAAAACAGATACAAAGTTTTCCTTGAACTGACATTATTGAAACAAAAGATTAGACCTTTAAAGTTTTATCATAATCACACTGTAACATATACTCGATTGCTATAGCAGACAGACTGAATTCAGGCCCCAACAAATTATATTCTTGCAAAAGACATCCTACCTATGTCTTTTATTCTTGCAAAAGACATATATTCTTGCAAAAGACATCCTGCTTTCCAATAAAATTTTGACCATTCCCTACTTACCCTCTTACTATCAACCTTTGGCTTTTCTTTTTTTTTCTTTCTTTCTTTCTTTTCTTTTTTTTTTTTTTTTTTTTTACTGCTTATTTTTAAGACAGACAGAGACAGTGCATGAGTGGGGGTGGGGCAGAGAGAGAAGGGGACACAGAATCTGAAGCAGGCTCCAGGCTCCGAGCTGTCAGCATAGAGCCCGACGCAGGGCTCGAACCCACAAACTGTGAGATCATGACCTGAGCCAAAGCCGGCCGCTTACCCGACTGAGCCACCCAGGCGCCCTATGGCTTTTCTATTATACTTACATCTCCTCTATTTTTCATTGTAATCTCTCGAAGTTTGGTGCCACTACTCTTTGCTTCCAGCAGGTGCTCTCACGAAGAAATGATTTCTAACCCACATCTGTCAGTATTGCAATATGCTGATCTCGGTAATTACTCAGTTCTCTGAAGCTGGAGAGTTTTCAGGGGTCAAAACCCCTCAAGCTGCCGCTCAAAAATGACCTTATGATTTCAGTAACTTTAATGCCTGTCACTTTGCTGGGTAGTTTGTCTCTGGTAAGATTTAACAAATTTGTTAAGAAGGTGAAAAGTATGCCTACTTTGTGCATTTTTGATAAAAACAAAGGAATCTATAAAACACTTCCCACTTGTTTCCTTCATCTTTGTTGACAGAACAGAATATGTGTCACTGCACAGTCATGAACACATAGAGCTCGGTTTTATTCCTTCTTCTCTGAGTATTTTTTAGAGAAATAATATTGAAGCAAACTAAAAAATCCTTGTGATTTCAAACTCCCCAAATCAATGAAGGTACACAAACAAGTTAAGTTCTTACTAGAAATATGCCCCTTTTCATATTTTCCTGTTTTCAGCAGGTTGGGCTGGTCTGGGCCGACATAGGGCACATGTGGATACTTCAAGAAGCCCCTGGGATAGATACAGGGAGACGTGTGATGGCTAACCTTGACAACTTGGCTAGGCCACGGTACCCAGATACTTGGTCAAAGATTATTCTACATGTTTCTCCAAAGGTATTTTAAAGGTGAGATCAACATTAAAATCAGTAAACCCTGAATAAAGCAGATTATTCTTCACCATGTGGGTGGGCCTCACCTAATCAGTTGAATGCCTTAATGGACCTCCCTCAAAGGACAGGGAATTTTACCAGAAGATGGCCTTTGGAATTTCACTGCAGCATTATCTCCTCCCTAGGTGTCCAGCCTGTGGGCCCATGCTGCATACTTTGGACTTCCCAGTCTCCACAGTTGCACAGACAAATCCCTTCAAGTCTGGGTAGATACTTATATGATACACACATACATACCTGTATTATGGGAGTAGGAAGGGGAACCAGCCCTGATCATATATCTGTATACTGCAAATACACTACCTCGCCCCGTCTTCTCACCGTTGCTCCTTTCTT
Source organism: Neofelis nebulosa (assembly GCF_028018385.1). Taxonomy (NCBI): domain Eukaryota; kingdom Metazoa; phylum Chordata; class Mammalia; order Carnivora; family Felidae; genus Neofelis; species Neofelis nebulosa. Next base: position 235,500,940 of record NC_080782.1, read on the forward strand.
CCCACCTCCTTACACCAAAAATTAAGAGTTCCCCCAAGGCATCAGTAGCAAGAAATTCCCCAGAGTCCTTAGGATGGGTGAAAGCAGAAAACCGTCTACACAAGTAAGCATATTTTATCATCGTGTCATGACCAGATCCAAGATGATCTTCAGAGCTGCTTCTGAAAGCTCTAAAAGTCTGTATTGTTCCAGACAACCAAGAAGAGCTGCCCTCTCTCAGAAGAGCCCTTACTCTTGACTTCTCCATGTCTACTAATGTTATCTAACCAGGAGGAGTCTGTCAATAATGATGAAAGAGTCTGAAGTCATTGGGGTTTCTACTGTAAACACTTTCTCATTTTATTAAAAAGATACATGATTCTAAAATTTGTATGGCACCAGAAAAGACCTTGAGTAGCCAAAATAATGTTGAAAAAGAAAAGCAAAGTGGGAGGCATCGTAATTCCGGACTTCAAGTCATATTACAAAGCTGCAATCATCAGGACAGTATGGTACTGGCGCGCACACACACACACTCACACACACACACACACACACACACACAAAGACACACAGATCAATGGAACAGAACAGAAAATGCAGAAATGGACCCACAACTATATGGTCAACTCATTTTCAACAAAGCAGGAGAGTATATCCAACGGAAAAAAGTCCCTTTAACAGATAGTGTTGGGAAAACTAGACAGAGACATGCAGAAAAATGAAACTGGGCCACTTTCTTACACCATACACAAAAATAAAGTCAAGATGGATGAAAGATCTAAATGTGAGATGGGAAGCCATCAATACCCTAGAGGAGGAAACAGGCAGCAACCTCTTTGACCTCGGCCCTAGCAAGTTCTTACTAGACATGTCTCTGGAGGCAAGGGAAGCAAAAGCAAAAATGAACTATTGGAACCTCATCAAGATAAAAAGCTTCTGCACGACAAAAGACACAACCAACAAAACTAACAGGCAGTCTATGGAACGGGAAAGATAGTTGCAAATGACATATCTGATAAAGGGTTAGTATCCAACATTTATAAAGAACTTCTCAAACTCAACACCCAAAAGGTAAATAATCCCACTAAGAAAGGGCAGACAACATGAACAGACATTTTCCAAAGACGACATACAAATGGCCAACAGAAGCATGAAGAGATGCTCAACATCACTCATCATCAGGGAAGCACAAATAAACACCACAATGAGATGCCATCTTATACCCGTCAGAATGGCTAAAATTAACAAGTCAGGAAACAACAGATGTTGGTGAGGATGCAGAGAAACGGGGACCCTCTTGCACTGTTGGTGGGAATGCAAACTGGTGCAGCCGCTCTGGAGAATGGTGTGGAGGTTCCTCACAAAATTAAAAACAGAACTACCCTACGACCCAGCAATTGCGCTACTGGGTATTTATTTAAGGATACAAAAATTCTGATTCGAAAGGGCACACGCACCCCAATGTTTATAGCAGTGCTATCGACAATAGCTAGTTATGCAAAGAGCCCAAATGTCCATCGACTGATGAATGGATAAAGAAGATGTGGTGTATATATATAATGGAATATAACTCAGCCACCAAAAAGAATGAAATTTTGCCATTTGCCACTACGTGGATGGAACTAGAGGGTATTATGCCAAGCGAAATAAGTCAGTCAGAGACAAATACCATATGATTTCACTCTTATGTGGAATTTAAGACACAAAGCAGATGAACATAGGGGAAGGGAAGGAAAAATAAGACAAAGGCAGGGAGGGAGGCAAACCATAAAAGACTCTTAAATACAGAGAACAAACAGGGTGCTGGAGGGGTGTTGGGTGCGGGGAGGGGCTAAATGGATGAGGGGCATTAAGGAGGGCACCTGTTGTGATGAGCACTGGGTATCGTATGTAAGTGATGAATCACTGAATTCTACTCTTGAAATCAATAGTACACTATATGTTAACTAACTTAAATGTAAATAAAACCTTGAGGGGGAGAAAAGATATATGGCTTCTACAACTGAAAAACTGTTCCATTGCAATTGGTCAGAAATGTGTTCTTTCCCTGGAGACTGGCTGAGGCCATCCTGTGGCAAGGTGGGACACAGGGCCGGGGAGGTGGCTTGGGGGCCTCCCTGCACCAAGCCTGAACACACGAGGGGGGCCTGCTGGGTTGCACCCACTGGCGACACTTGACAGCAGGTCCCAGCTCTAGGAGCAAAGGCCAAGGGCCAGCCTATTGATGCAAAGAAGATTATGGCAGAAATTAGCCCAGTGCAACACCCGAGGCTCCTCTGCTCTGTCTTACAGCCTGAAGAAAGGGCCTAAGACACTCTGATTATAGCAGGAGACAGTCCCCAGACAGAGTGGCTAGTGGTGCACGGGGGCATTGCTGTCCCCCTACCAGTGAGGTCTCTCCAAACCCCTCAAATTACTAACACCACACAAACACCCGTACTATCCCATTTCCTTGAGACTCAGGGTGGCTTCTAGAGGATTAAGAATATGGGGCGCCTGGGTGGCGCAGTCGGTTAAGCGTCCGACTTCAGCCAGGTCACGATCTCGCGGTCCGTGAGTTCGAGCCCCGCGTCAGGCTCTGGGCTGACGGCTCGGAGCCTGGAGCCTGTTTCCGATTCTGTGTCTCCCTCTCTCTCTGCCCCTCCCCCGTTCATGCTCTGTCTCTCTCTGTCCCCAAAATAAACAAAAAACGTTGAAAAAAAAATTTAAAAAAAAAGAAAAAATATTTGGGGGAAAAACATGCATGTAACTTAGAAATTATTTATATTTTACGGAAGGAGCAGAAGCGATACAGAAAAGAAATACACGAGACCAAAATTAACAAGGCTCACGGAGAAAGAACTGCAGAAGGTAACAGGATGTTTGCCTAGGTCTACAAATGAAATTTCTCTCATGAACGTGTTTTTCAGAGAAAAATCTAGGGGATCTTTTTTTTTTTCGAGCTCCCCCCCTCCAAAAAATTTACTTAATTGAAGAAATGGTTCAAATGAAGAACTTAAGTGGATGGGTTGATACAACTTATAGAATGGGTAAAGGTAACCCCAACATGCTGGCTGACCAGGGAAGTCATCCCAGGGGTCACAGAGAAGCCACCTAAGGGTTAGCTCTCTCTCGTCACAGTTTCCTAGGGTGCGCTTGTCAAAGAGCTACTCTGCCATGCCAGCTTGAAGGGCGCCACCTTGCACAGGTTGGTTTCTTCTGCAGTGATTCGATGAGAAGAAGGGTCTTTGGTTATTTAACCAGCTTTGGTGCCCACAGCCCCCAGGGAGGGTCAGAGGGCTGCCTTTCAAGGTCCTCACGAGGAGCATCCATGTGTCAGCAAAGAGCCTAAGGTCAGAGCCTCATCCTGAGCCTCGGAGGCCCAGGTAGATAAGATGTTAGAACTTTGAGCAAGACTCATTAACCAGCCCAGAGACTGATGTAGAAGACCGAAGTGGCAACGTGTTAACTGTTACTGAAATGCCACTGCCCAGGGCCAGGCTCTTAGCGTCCTCTGGCCAGAATGTTCTCTCCCTGCAGGCCTCTATTTGAGAGGCCCACTTAAAACAGGACGGCATGAAGCCCTGCACAGTGAAATGAGCCCCTACCAAAAAGAATGGACCCCTGGCCTCTCAGGTCAGTATTCTCTCTGCAGAGAAGGGAATTGGGAAGCCACTCCGGCGGGCCCAGAGTTAGAGACAGCAAGCGAGCTGTGCGATGTGAAGCAAACAGCCTGCCCCAGGGGCAGGACAAATGGTCAGCTTTCTGGGGCACCCGGTCAGGGCTAATCTTGGTCAAGCCTTGCTGCTTAGAATCGATTCACCCGCGTTGCTGTGCCAGAGCTGACAACGTCTGCCGTGATCAGTACATCCTGGAAACATGTCAAAATGTTCCATCAACCTAAGGTTCAAACCTGGACTTCGCCTTTCTGTCTCTAAGAAGCTTTGGTTGACGTTTGTCTGGATCCAATACGTAGGAGTTCATAATCCAGCTATCATTCAACATTTTCTGATCAAATATCTATGTCAGCACTGATCCAAACTCTGGGAACCCAGTACGGAACAAAAATAGAAAAAGCCCCTGCTCTTGTGGATTTTACATTCTAGTTGGTGAGGCAAAAACAAAAGAGTATGTATACCAAATGGAATAAGCACTAAGAAAAAATAAATCAGAGAAAGCGTTCTCAGGGAAAGCGAGGCATCTCTCCAACGAAATGACATTTGGACAGAGACAGAAAGTAAAGGAGAGAGCCATTCAGATATCGGGGAGAAGAACATGCCAAGAAGAGAGAGGTGCAAAGGCCCTGAGACAGCAGAGGGAGAGGGGGTGAGCAGAGGAGGGAGAGGAGATCGGGTAGGTTATGGATCCAGACTGAGTACATCCTAAAAGCTGAGCCATCCTATATGCATTATCCTGTGTTCTGAGTGGACTGGGAAGACTTGAAGGGCATTAGGGAGAGGAGTGATCTCCTTTTAACTGATCACTCTGGCCTGAAATTATTTCGGGAGACAAATCTACTTTCTGAGCTCTGGGAGGACAACTCACTATAGCACCCAGAAGTGAAAACGGCAGCACAGTGAAGAACCAGGGAGGGTATAGGCGAGCATCTTAGCACTGTCCTTGTTCTGTGCCTCAAACTGAGTTATTCAAACCCCTCCGGATCTGTTTCTTCATCTACACAGTGATAAAAACTGTAATCCCAACCTTCAGAAAATCACTATAAGGATCCGTGAAGATTGGTAAAGATGAAATATTGCGTTGTGTGGGCTTAAGACATAGTAGGTGCTCAACTAAATGTTAGTTGTAATTGTTATTTTACTTCAAAATAAAGAGCCCATGCCTAATGCGTTCTTTGCTAGTCGCTGTGTTTTTCATATGCGTGAACATGAGATTCTCTCATAAGGAAAATATCCCTCCTGAGAGGATGAAGCCAGGCCAATTTGAACGATACATTTATTTTGGATTTTTGCCCCATTGATCTGGCTTATAAAACACGCATGCTCACTTATTTAAACAGGGAAGCCAATTTAAATGCATACTTACCTAACCTCACATATATTATGCAGAGTGGGAACTTAAATAAGCCTCCTTAGATGTTAGCTACGTCTCATCATATCATCAAATTCTCCTAGTCAAAAATGCCCATTTGTCTACACGCTCCTCTAGATAAAGACCTCCATTTCTGTACAAATATATCCATCAAAATCTGCGATCTGCTAAGAGAGGATATTCTATTCTTACAATTCACACTGGAAATCCATAATAAACTTTGTGATGTTCAACTTACAGATCGGGTCGTGGTGACAGTCTCTTACCTCCTGCAAAAACTTCTCACTCATCTGACTGAAATGGTGTCCTGGGGGCTTGATCCCAGACACCATCAACCCGGAACTGAAGACCCGTGGCTTCTGCAAGTCTGGCTTGAATTTCTCGTACAGGTCACCACCTGCTGCCTTCTCCTCTTTGGGAAGAGGCATGGGACACGTGGGCGGAGCGTAAGGAAGCCCCACTGGCACCAGCGAAGTGTCCACCTGGCCCAGGGCCTGAGGACTCCTCCTGATGTAGGTGATGATCTTGGGCCTCACGTGCTTGGGCTTGGGCAGAACGATGGGCTTGGGTTCTGTCCTTTCTTCCGCTTTTTCAACCTGGTGGTTCTCCATTCCATCCTGTGAGGGAGGGGTGTCTTCAGAAGGTGGGAGGACAGGCTCGGGGACCCCGCTGGGGCAGGTGCTCTTGTCAGGCACTTTTGGGGGGGGGTTCGACAACCGCGCGCTATCGGTGGGGGGGACGGCGGCCGAGGGGGGCCTCGCATCCGCACCCGACGCGCCCGAGTCCTGAAAGCTGCTGCTACTAGCTGGTGTAGGCTGGTGGGTCACATTCGCGGTCGTCTCTGGATGGAGGGGTGACGGGACGCTGCGAAGGGCGCCCGCTCCCCCCGGGGCGCTTTCAGTCTCAGCCGCACTTTCCAGAAGGTTCCTATTTCCTGCAACAGCTGCCGTGACCTCTTTGCCGGCCCCTCCTTCGGAGCTGTTGCTTTGAGGGTCAAAGGGCTCGGGGACCCCGGCGTTGCTCTCTCCAACAGAAGGATCCGAAGTACAAGCCGCAGCACTGTCCACGTGCCCGCCGTCCAGCACTCTCGCCTCACTGACCTCTGAGGGCCTCCTGTCAGGTGGATCATAAAGGATAAGAGGTGCCTGGCCATCTCCCGACGAAACGGCACTGGATGCCATTTCGCCGGGCTTCCTGGCTGCCCCTGCTGAAACTTTACCTGCGGGCTGCTTATCAGCGGCTGCCAAGGAAGCAAGGCCCTGGGTGAGCGTGGGCTGAAGAGCACCCTCCTCAGGTAGGCTGCCCGCTCTCTTGTCCTGCTCGCCCCTGCCTCTTCCCGCCCCGACGTGCTGGAGACCGTTAGGTGACAGGCTAGGTGTGCCACCGGGGGCAGATTCCTGCTGTGCTTTCCCACCAGGCCCCTTCCGTTCCAGGGACAACACAGCCCCTTCCTTCGAGCATCCCGCATACTCCGCCGGGGTTGACTTCAATTCCTGCACGGCCTTGGGGTGGACGACCTTCGGCTCCGGCTGGGGCTCTCCCTTTCCCTGACCTAATTGTGCTTCTGGCTTACTCGGGATTCCCTTCGGGGCTGAAGCCGAATGGGGACCCGGCTCTGCGGGGGCAGAACGTGATGTGCTGTCGTTGCTAACTCTCGGTGCACGTCCCATCTGGGTCTCCGAGGGGGTGGTCTCCTCGGCTGCTGAGGTAGATGGTTTAGGATGACGCACACTCTTTCCCTCTGAGGTACAGTCAGCCGGAAGAAAGGCCGCCCCTAGAGAGGGGGCTGTGGACATCGTCTGCGGCCCGTCCCCGCCACCGGGCTCAGGACGCGGGGCCTCGGGGGAGTCCAGCGGTGTGGGCTGCGGACTCTGCCCGCTGAGGCTCCCACCGTGCTCTCTCGGGGGCACATCCACGACAACAGCAGCGCCTCCAGCCCTTTCCAGAGAATGCCTTCTCAATTCCTCGTTGTCAAGGGTCTTTGCCAACTTATCCTTAGGAGCCTGCCGGGGCGGGTCAGCGTCCCTTTTGGCCGAAACCTCTGGACCGGCCTCAGCCATGACATGCCTCCAACTTGACAGACTTGCTCCCTGAATACTCCAAGGGCTCTGGAGGGTATCTGTGCCTCTCTCCGTTGTGTGCTCTTCGTCCGGTCCTCCGTGAACGGTGGAAGAAAATTTAAAATCTTTCAGGCTGGTGGGGCCAGCCTGCAGTCCCTTCCCAAAGCCCTGAAGTTGATGGAATTCCTTACAGAAGCGGGTACTGTTCTCTGGCTCCCTTGAATTTGCGTTTCTAATTTCATCTGTCGGGTCACCTGTCCCAGACCCATCATGAGAGGAACGGACCTCCAACATGATCTGATTGGCATTTGTATCTCCCAGACTTAGGATACTCTCGTTATTATTTTTCACTCCATTTCTGTTGTCCCGCAACGGAGCGTAACACGATTTCTTCGGAGCCACCGGGACGCTCATTTTCAGCCCTTCAGTGGGGGCGGCTGGCCATGCAGTCCTACTTAATGGAAAGGTGCTTCCTCCGAGCTGCTATTTGTTTCGTGGGAAATTCTCAAGCTGCTTGCTGCCTCCCGACAATGTCACGTTGCAATACTACCTGAACCATTTTCAGAGCGGTTTTAAAACCACTCAAGCATCGTCTTGACATATGGCAGGATGCCTTATCTGTTAGGTTCCTGCTGAATGAGGGCCAATTAGTCCGTGAGACCTAGAGAGAAGTAAAAATAAAACCATGTTATTGGCATCGACAAACAGAGAGTCTCGGGAGAAAAAGGCATGGAGAATACAGCTTTATTCATCACGTTCATATTATTAATTCATTCACTCAGCCCATAAATTTCTCAAAAGCCTTTCTGATAGGTGCCTGCTGGCCAAATCGGGGGAAATTAAAACATAAAAATTATTAATGTTAGAGAGGGATTGTGAAATACGTTAAATCTTAAATTCAAATTTTAAAAATCCACAGGTTCATACGGATGACGATTTAAAGGCTGGAAGAGAAGGGAAAGCTTGTCTTCACCGAGTAATACCCAGACATATAAGAAAAATCATACAGTTAGAAAAATCGCCATTTTGGAATTACACAAGGCAATTCATTATCTTGGGTGTGGGACCCCAACGGTTGCCAACAATATCAGGTGAAAGATTACTGGGGACCAGGATATTCATTCACAGAATCTAAAGGTACCAGTCTCCAGATTACTCTATTTCTTACAAAAGGAAATCTTTATCTTTACAATGGAGATATCTGGTGGACACCACCTTAACCAAGTGATCACGTTTAATGCCAATAATGGAAACTGACACCACGTGTTCCTGCTGTTAGGCAGTTCTCAGTGCCTTGTCACTTAGATCGTATTCTTGCTATACATGTTCAACCTGAAGTTAACCACGAGGAAATAATCAGGCACATTTAAATTGGCGGACAGTTGACAAAATAACTGGCCTAAACCTGCCCCCCAAATGCCAACGGGTATCTACATACAATGCATGAACCTTGGCCAGATCTCGGATTCTAAAAAAATAGTTAGCGAGTGACGTTATTTGGGCAATTAGACATTTAAAATGGGTTGTATATTGGGTCAAGGTATTTCGTCAATGTTAACTTTCCTAGGTGTATAACAGTATGGTGACTATATCTGAGACAGTCTTTTTTCTTGGAAGATCCAAGCTTTTAAACATGATGTGCTTTTTGACATGACACGTGGTAACTTACTCTCCATTGGTTCAGCAAAGTGTGTGTGTGTGTGTGTGTGTGTGTGTGTGTGAGAGAGAGAGAGAGAGAGAGAGAGAGAGAGAGAGTCTGAAAAAGAGAGAGAAAACAGAACTGTGCCAAATGATAATAATTTGAAAATCTAGGCGATCCACTCGATAACACCTGTAACTGTTCTATAGGTTTGAAAATTTCCAAAGTAAGAAGTTGGAGGAAATTCTACCCCAGCCTTCAGGGCCTGCGTGATCCAGTCCCTACGCACCTTTCCAGCCTCACCCCCACCACTCATCCTCTTACTCTCCAGGCTGCAGGCACACTGTCCTCATCCTCCACATTACCGTGCACCTCCTTCCCTGCTTCGGGGCCTTGGCACAAAGTCTACCTTCTACACAGAACATGCGTTCTTCTCCCAGCATTACCTAACTCCTTTGTAATCTTCAGTTTGCAGCATAAATACCTCTTCCCCCGGGAAGCCTTCCTCACCCACTAAAATAGATTAGGTCCTTCTATGATGACCTTTCACAACATCCTGTACTTTTACTTAAAAAAAAAAAAAAACTCTTCAAATGTGCCAGACACTGAAGAAAATATTGTTCAATACCTAGCATATGCATTAGGCACTTAACATGTATCTGTAACATGAATGAATAAATGAATGAATGATGAAGACCTTCTCCATGATGCTATTTCTGCCCTCAAAGAGCTTAAAATCTAATACAGTGTTTCAATTTCTATTAGGGAGATTCACAGATCATCAGGAAACCACTCATTTCAAGGTTAACATTGGTTTATCCACTGCTGGGAGTGCATTTTATTAGGCATGCGGGGGGGGGGGGGGGGTGGCAGCGTTTCAAAGGAACAAGGTTCTGCTCCATCCCCAATCCCCCCGTGGGGATTCAAAGTTAACAGCCTTCTACACCTTCCTCCTCGTCCATACAAGTACACATGTACACGTTTTCCTGAGAAGCCGTTGTTACGTTTCTGCTGAAGTAGGTTACAAGGCAACCCCCTGTCTCCCTTCGTTACTCTTTACTCTGTAATTTCATCTGTTCAAAAGATTACGTGCACATGCATACGTACAGGTATATTCGTGTATATATACACACATACATACATTTGAATGGATGCTACACAGCCGGATGACAGGATGAACACCTGAGAACAATCCCCAATAACACGCGGCCACTTCCATGTTCCTCTCCAGCCCAGCCCCCTCCCCTCCCAACTTTAAAACAAAATTCTTTTAATTATTTATTTTTTGAGAGATAGAGAGAGAGGACGAGCAGGGGAGAGGCAGAGAGAGAGGGAGACACAGAATCCGCAGCAGGCTCCAGGCTCCGAGCTGTCGGCACAGAGCCCGATGCGGGGCTCGAACTCACGAGCCACGAGATCGTGACCTGAGCCGAAGTTGGCCGCTCAACCCACTGAGCCACCTGGGCGCCCCATCCCCTCCTAACTTTTCACTTGGCTACCCGCCACTGGCATCCCGAAAACCTCAGGTGATAAAACTCTCTTTGTTTCTTTCGCATCTACTACAGTCGCACGTATTTTTTACACAAATGAGATCATTTCCTAGAAGCTGAGGTTTTTGTGTGTTTTATTTGTCCCTTCTCCCTCACCCCAAGACACATTAACACCCTGGTCTAGGTCTTGCCATTCCTTCCAACTTATCCTGCCCAAATACACACACCCGTACGTGTGTGGGCACTCTCGTTCCCTGGCATTCCGCCCTTCTGTTCTTCCCATTGGTGCTCACTGTCTTCCTCTCCCCACCCCACCCTCCCCTGCCTCCATCCCTATCTCCCACGTTCCTCTTCTCCCTCTTTGCCTCCTTCCAGTGGCTTCTTCGGTAAGCCACTGATGCTCCGGGTCCAGCTTCACCCCAAGAGAGCCCTCAGGCTTCATCAAGATGCTCACACTCTGATCCCTGACACAGAGGGGATTCTCAGTGAATCCATCTTTATTTCTTTATTCAAGTTAAAACACGTTTTCCTTGAAGACACACATATCCTCTGGGCACAGATACAAAAAGCATGTAGACAAATCAGTAAGACAGCAGTTTAAAAGAACACTGTGCTCTCTGGGTCAGAAAGCAGGCGTCCCAGAAAGCCAAGGAGAGCAAGAAATCCCACAAATATGGGCCATCCACAGAAAGTGAGTGCCTCTAATTCTCTGTGGACAGAATTATAAGCGTGAAGCCAAGAGCCCTCTGGTTTGAATTGTCAAGGCCGGGAGAAAGAAAGAAAGGAGTTATTTTCACCAATGACGGACAAATCCAGAGGGTCATACACAGCAATCCACATGTGATCGTTAGAGACTGACAAACAGGTAGGTGTCAAATCAGTGTCTTGCTAGAAAAGAGCTGCATTTTAATTTTTAAAGAATTACATAAGAAATATCTTTTTCTTTCTCAGTAAGCAATAAAGGTCACTCACTGGTAAGGGAATGGAAAGCTAGGACTTTCTACGGGCCAAGTATTGTTCTTAGCACGAATTCATATTCATAAAATTTAACTTAACTTATAAATTATAACTCATTTTGTTTAATCTTTAACTTTAGTTCAAGTTAAGCTGTTTAATATTTGTGATGGCCTCCAGAGACAGATCTTAACATCCCCTTGCTTTTTCTCTGCTCTCCGAGTAAGGAAATGAAAGCACAGGGAGGGCAACATTCCCAAGGTCGCACAGCCAAGAACGGGCAGAGCAGAAACAGATAGGAAAGTATAATCTGTGCAGAAAGTGGAAGCTTTACAAGGAAAAGCTGCCTTTCGGTGAAGTGGTATAAATCCCAAAGAAAGAATAAAAGGAAAAGATACTGTCATAAGACCAAGAATAGAGAAGCAAAACCAGAATCCAAAAAAAGGAGAGAAAGCTCACATAACAAGAGGAAAGCATTTAAGAACCTTCTTCAGGGGCGCCTGGGTGGCTCAGTCGGTTAAGCGTCTGCCTCTTGATTTTGGCTCAGGTCAGGATGTCACGGTTCTTGAGATGGAGCCAGCTTGGGATTTTCTCTCTCCCTCTCTCTCTCTGCCCCTTCCTCGTGCTCCCTCCCTCCCAAAACAAACAAACAAACAAACAAACAAACAATTTCAAAAGAAGAAGAAAAACAACCCTTCAGTTCTAGAAGGCAAAATGTCGTACAGGAGGTAATGTTTCCTCTTTCCCTTCTTGCCAAGACTCGACATCTCCTCCCTAGAGCTGCATCACATGGCCACAAGTCAATCACAGGGTCAATATGAGCAAAAGTTTTTGTTTTTGTCTTTTTCTGGATCTGGACTTCAATCCAAGGCATCCAACTAAGATAAACATGTTTTCCCCAATATGAAACGTGATCATACAAATTCAGACTCCTACTACAGGATTGTACGATTACACAAGAAACAAAAATATGTCGACCAACCGTGCTAACCGCCCCCACGTGAGGTCCATTTTCCCAGAGCGAGGCATGCAATTTTCATGTACTTCACATGTTACTATAGAAAGTTATGAATGATGACCTGAGAGGTCAGTGAGATTTTATCTAGGAAAAAAAATCCATTAACTCACTCCTGGGTCCAAAAGGAATTTAATGATTTTATAGGTTCCTAGTCTCTCTGATGCTTAATGGTCTTCCAAGGGATCACCCCTGGTGCTAAGGTGAAAATGCCCGTGTTAGGAGATCCACCAGCTTTCTTGGCAGCCTATCAGCCCTCCAGGCAAGGCCACTGTCAAACTAGCCCAGAGTGGAGATCTGCCTCTTTAGAGCAATACAAGGCAATCCTTCTTCCACCAGGGACAACACTTCAGGTCTCTCCGAAGAGCTATTATGCCCCCTTTCTCATCCAAACCTATTCTCTTTGTGAAAGAACTCAGATTCTCCCAATTGTTGGCGCAGGTTTAAGAAACTCCCACCATCTAAGCCCATACCCCAGGCGGCCTATAGTCCCTCCTGAACAGCATACAACTGCACAAAATACTCTTAGCTCTGGGTGCATCATCCAGGGTCCTGCGAAAGCAAGACTTGCATTCACTTAGTTATACCTCTAACCACACGATCTAAAAGAGTGGCCTCTCCATGGATACATGAATAACCCTGTTGATTCCACAGCATCAAATAAAATGCCAAAGTCCTATATGAGTCACTCCTAAACGACAGGGATCAATCCTAGAAATCTGTAACTGGCTTGTAGCATCCACGGGTAGGACCATAAAAGTGTACCTGTGGAGCTTCATCTTGTTGGTCCACTGTTGTCCATTGTTCAATTGTCCCTTGTCCATTGAAGTCCATTGTTCTATGCTGTTTAAAACTTTTTGGGCCCATCCTTAATTTTTTCATCCAAAATCTTTGCAATCCATTCTATTTCCATACCGTCTTCGCAGAGGTAAGTGTGCCTTCCTTATTATCATTTCGCTGTTTTGTCAGCGAAACAGGGTAGGAGGCAAAGCAGCAGGTTCTCATCTGCTGATCAACACTCCATGGGCACATTCACGTAGGCACCCCTCCACCCTCTGGGCCCTGCAGCTACTGCACATGTCCCCACGTGGTCCATGAGAACACTGTAAGAGGAGAAACTTCTGTTGGATGTGTTGCTGAAATAATTATAATACTGCCTCTCTTCCAACAGAGGATGAGAGAAAATCAAAGTAAAGAAAGAAAATGAAACTGTCTCCCTTGGTCTGGTCTACACACTCCCCAAAATTCTCCTAAGGACCACTGTTTATTTTTCTCAGTATTCATAATTTATCCATCACCAACGCTTTTTAAAATTCAACATGGGCTCAGCATCAGGCTCACTAGCATGTAGTTTGAGGACCACATCATCTCCTTGCCAACAGACAAAATGTTTTTGCCTGTCTTTATCAATGAGGCACCGCTTCAGCTCTCCCCAACTCACCGTCTCTGATGATGGGACCTTCTCATCTAGAACTCCTTCAGTTGAATGCATACACATTTCTGAATCAGTAAGTGGACTGATAACCTCTACATGCTCAAATACAATCTCTTCATTCATCTTGCACATCAATTTCTCAGTACCGTGTTAGTTCTGTCCAGTACGGCATGAAAGGCATTCTCAGATAAAGAGAAACCCCCAGCCGATCGACCGTCTCTGTGCCATCTACTACTATGACAATCGTGAACTAACCTGGCTGAATGACAGGTGAAAGCCAAATGTCTCAGCCTGACATTCACGGTCTGATGAATGCTGAGCCCACATGTGCTTCCAGACTTCTCAATCCCCCTCACTCTTCTGTTTAAAACTGCCCCTGCTACCCAACAGCTTCACCTTCTGAACTCAAAGGCCACCTCCTCCATGAAGACTGCTAAATTTTCTCCCCTCTTCCCTCACAAAAAGGTGGAGAAGGGGCTGGATATTGTCTCTCTATGCCTTGAATCCCCAGATGTTTCCTTTTAGCACTATTAAACTATGCCTTTTGTTTTTTATTTTTATTTTTTATTTATTTTGAGAGAGAGGGAGTGAGCATTAGCAGGTGAGGGGCAGAGAGAGACAGGGAGAGAGAGAACCCAAGCAGGCCCTGCACTGTCAGAGTAGAGCCCGACATGGGGCTCGATCTCACGAACCACGAGATCATGACCTGAGCTGAAATCAAGAGTCAGACACTTAACCAACTGAGCCACCCAGGAGCCCCATGCTTTTTAAATTATAGTTATGTATATCCTACCTTATTATAGCTAAGTGTACCTTTTGATTACAGTCATCTATGTCTTATATTTATTATACACACATTATACATGTGTGTCTTCTTTCTTTTTTTTTCTGGCTATATTTACTTATTTAATTTTTTTTTTAAGTTACATCCAAATTAGTTAGCATACAGTGCAACAATGATTTCAGGAGTAGACTCTTTAATGCCCCCTATGCATTTAGCCCATCCCCGCTCCCACAACTCCTCTTTATTAAACTATAAGCTCACTAGGTTGGAGTCTAACAGCTCAGACACTTCTGTTTCCCATGCAGGGTCTGGGACAGGGCTTTACATGCAGTAGGCACTTGTGATGAAGCAATCTCCTTTCACCTTGAGCTCAAAATGGCCAATGTTTACATCACTTTCAGTGCAGCACAGGCTCTACTTTTTTTCTTTTTAGTCTTTTAACACGGACATTCTAAAGCCCCCCTTCCCAGCTGATTAGGCAGCCTCACTCCAGGAGGGTTGTACCAGAATATTCAACAGAGATGATGTAAGAAAAAAAAAGTACATTCTGATCGTCATGATTTGATTTATACTTGCTATAATATTTAATTCAAAAATAAATGAAGTTTGGGGGGACTTTTATGTTATTAAAAAGAGCACTGGGTTTTAAAAGATTGAAAAACAATATTCCACAGCCTTCCTTAGCTGCCAGGTCTGCTGTGGAATGCTTTGCCAGTATGTGACTTTTCACATAAATGTTCAAGCACCGTGCCTTTGAATATAAATGCAATTCCACCCAACTTAATAAAATGTGTCTGCCGAAGAAGTTCCAGCTGCAACTCCTACCATGCGATAAATTATCCTTTGCAACTTTAGCATACAGACAAGTGTGTAAGATACGAGCCCGAAATATAATCTATAATAATATTGCAAATATTGTAAATATAAGAGTAATGCAAAAAAGTCAACATCCCAAATTTCACATTTTAGTTGACATTTTTACGGACCATATATTTGGGGTCTATCATGTTCCACCACATTTAATAAGATAATTTTATATGAAGTTACTTGCAAAGATTTATGTAAAAGTCACTGTATCCATCCGCTTTAGGAAGTTCCACGGTAATCATTCCTCCGCATTTTCTGCAGCAGAATAGCCACGTTCTTGGTCCTCTTTTCTAACGCTGTTTATTTGCAACAGGTACAAGCACAGGTATCCTAAAACTTGGGGCATTGCAGACCCAATGAATGTTTCAAGTCGTTTCACTACAGTATGGTTACGAGCGGTATTGCTGGGTGAGGAACGGTAAATATTGGGGATGCTGTAGCTATCTGTGGTGCTGAATTCTGTGAAAGCTGCAAAATCATGTAGAAATGTAACAGCTCTCTGGAGCCTGCTTTACTCTCCTTATCGATGTACATGACATGAGTTGTACATCACATTTTATTCCAATATAGAAACAGGACAGTGCTCAGAAGGAATATACACATATATATGTTTTAGGTAGCAGAGGCTATTTTGGTTTTATTTTGCTCTGGTAAAAAGAGTGAAGAACAATATATACATAAATGGAATGCTGCTATGTGCCCCGTCACAGAGCCAAGAAAAGCGGCGAGTTGACTCTTCACAGGTTACACCTATGAAAAACATTAAGTTGATGTCTAAAGTGTCTCCAGTAAAAATGCTGCATGTTTCTCTGCAATGAGCTTCATTTGCTTCTGTCAACAAAAAGCACTTCCCTTTAAAAAATGCATCCCTCCCTTCCAGGGCAGAATTTCACCCAGAAAATATAGGGTGTTCATTTCATGCATATTATGCTGAATAATTACTTTTTTAGTGTTTATTTACTTTTGAAAGAGAGAGAGAAAGAGCACGAGCAGGGGAAGGGCAAAGAGAGAGAAGGAGACACAGAATCCAAAGCAGGCTCCAGGCTCTGAGCTGTCAGCACAGAGCCTGGCATGGAGCTCGAACTCACAAACTGTGAGATCATGACCTGAACCAAAGTTGGATGCTTAACTGATTGAGCCACCAGGCACCCCACTTTCTTTTGTTTTTGTCTTGAATGATTTTTTTTTTCCAAAATGGAAATACTGACATAGCCAATTATTTAAAAAATGGATCCTGAATATAAAAAAAAAGGTAAATATACCAAAGTCCCTTACTCTCCCCCCAAGAACAGAGTTGAGTATCCCAGATTTTTTTTTTTTTACACTTACAGAATGAGTTCCATAACTCCAATTTTTCACTTTGCATGTCACGGGCACCTCCTCACATAAATACATGTGATAAATAGCCTATCATTTTTTTAAATGGTCATTTTTTACCATAATTTACCCATCTATTCTCCTACTGTTTAGATTTTAAGTTGTTCTTATTTTGCCTTTTTAAATAATTTTTCACAGAAAACTGCTGAATGCTTATCTTTACTGAACCTCTTATTTCCTTAGTATCTATTCCTAAAGGCAGAACCACTGTGTAAACAGGTGGACGTGTTTGCACGTTCATACGCAACTCTGGGCTCTATGGGAGGCTTGGTTTTGTTTACAGGTGCACGTCCTGTGCTTAGACTATATGCCGGGGCCTGGCACATAAAGGATACCCGTTCGTTACACGAATACGTATTATTCTCAAGAAAAAAGTCTCCGGCTTCATTCTATCTCCCTATTTCTTGCGCTATCTCCTCTCTCTTGAAACTTTGTAACTAGAACGACCAGATCATTTACCATTCAAATAGGGACACTTTTAAGTTCCTGCTAAGTTTCTCAGGATCCACAGATGAGTGCAAACATAGGGTATCTGTCTTTCTCTGCCTGATTTACTTCATTCAGCATAACACTTAACAGAAGACCATGGGGGAGGGGAAGGGGGAAAAAAAGTTACAGAGAGGGAGGGAGGCAAACCGTCAGAGACTCTTGAGTACTGAAAACAAACTGAGGGTTGTTGGAGGGTGGGGAGAGGGGAAAGTGGGTGATGGGCATGGAGGAGAGCACCTGTTGGGATGAGCACTGGGTGTTGTATGGAAACCAACTGGAAAATAAATTATATTTAATCAGAAAAAACCAAATAGGGACAATTTTTTTCTTGCTTAGGAATTTTTTCCAATTTTTTAAATCAGAGTCTAAGTATCCAGCAAAATTCACTCTTTTCTCTGTGCAGTTCTGCAAATTTGGCAAACGTATGCTGTCCTATGACCACCACCAGCACAGTCAAACAAAACGAACACTTCCATGAACTCCAAAAATTGCCCCAAGCCGTTTTGTAGATCAACCATTCCCTGATCCCTAGTCCCTGCCAACCAATAATCCGGTCTCTGTTCCTAGGTTTTGCCTTTTCCAGAATGTCAATTAAATGTAACTACACAGTGTGAAGCCTTTGTATCCAGCTTCTTTCGGCACCGTGCATCCGAGATTCATCACGGTGTTGTGTCTATCCGTAGTTGTTCCCTTTCATGGCTAAATAAGGCTGTGTGCTACGAACCACAGTTTATGTAGCTGTCTTCCAGTTGAGGGACACTGAGTTACTTCCAGGTTTGGGCAACTATAAAGAAAGATACTAGAACATTCACGTACCAGTGTTTGCATGAAACTGGGCCACTCTGGGGAGTTCCAAAACGCTAAACCAGACAGAATGCCATGACACCAAGCATGAACTGTACATATGGTCACTCTGCTTAGAACACACTTCTCACCACCCAAGGTTATCTGATCCTTGTACCCATTTATTATCTGCCTTTCCGCATCCCATATAAGCTCTGGGAGGGCAGGCACCTCCTCCTCTGTTCGCCACTCTATTCTAGAGCCTAGAACAGTAGCTGGCCTGTGGTAGGAACTCAAAAGCATTTTTTAACTGAACACAGTTCGCTCAACCCTAGGAATTTGTTTTCAACACCTAAATGACACTTTCTCTTACCAGGTGCTGTTTTCAGTGTTTTGTTGCACTTAATCCATAACAATCCCAGGACTAGATATTATCGCTGTGTTTTACACAGCGAGGCAGAGAGAAGTGAAATAACTTCTGAGCGTAAGTGCAAGGGCTGGACTCTGAACCCCCATGCGGGCTCTTAAGCCACCAGGCCAAGCTTCAGTGGAATCGTCAGCTTTTAAACTTGATAGGGTGTAAAAAGCCTTATTATTTTGTTACTTTGCCTCTAGTCAAGTTACATTTCATACGCTCTTTGGCCATCTGCATTTCTTCTCTCACACTGTGTGTCTCTGAAGCGAAAATATTTTTAACAGTAGACATGGGAGACAAGCTATTTCCAGAATGCAGGTGATATCGAGAGAGAATGAGATAATCGTGTTTAAGGACCTGTTCCAGAGAATGAGGGCCAGACAGGAGACCTCTTGGCCACGCAATGCCCCTCGCAATGCCCATCCCAGCTCTCCCAAGGCTCCCCTTTTTGGATTATTGGTTCTGTCATCTACCTCACCACCAAAGCCAAAACTAAGAGCTTCCTTGGCCCTTTTAAGTCACGCCCCACCCACCGGTGAGGGCTATCGGATGGGCTTCCCAAAGGCATCACCAGCCCGCCCGCTTTTCTCCCTCTCTGCCTCCACATCATCTCCCACATAAGCCACGTATAAGTCTCCTCCCAGATCTCCTGGCTTCCAATCTTTCTTCTCTAATGAGCCATTTCCCCTTCACAAGGCATCTAGAGTGGTATCTTGGCATGTTAACGGTCACTTCACGGCCACAGACCCTCCCATGGCCTCCTTGCTGGGACCTGTGTGGCCCTGCGAAATCTCCCCTCACTCCCTCCTCCCCTAGCAGCCTGCCCACTGACTCTGCATTGTTCTTCACTGCTTGCACACTCCATGCCTGGCTCTTCACACGGATGGACCCATCTTACATATCAGGGGTCATCTTGAACGTGCCCTCCCCAGACAGACTTTCCTTGAGGTGCATCGTCTTTCCCCAGCCACAGTCTGTGCTTCTTCCCCAGCCTTCTTCCGTTATTCTCCATGTTTATTTGTTCATTGTCTTCCTCTTCCAATAGGACATGAGCTCCGTGAGGATAAGCAAGGGTCGCATCTGCCCTGCTCACCATCGATCCCCGGTGAGTGGAACGGAGTCCAACAACTTCAGGCACTCACTAAATATTGTTGAATTAATACAGTAGCACACGGAATCTCTCCTAACTTACTTGGCTCTCTGGGTAACACCTTGCTGAGAATATATCCGTCACAGAATATCACTGAGTATTTGAGATGGAAAGGAACCGAGACGTGAATTATGTCAAGCCTCTCGTTTTACACGAGGAGGATGAAGCCCAGGGAGACTCGGGCCGAGTCCGCCAGCTGAGACCTGTCACAGCCACACAGGGGCCGGGCGCCCATGCCAAGACTAGCACCTGGCCCCTTCCACAGACCGCGGACTCCCCCAGACAGCCTCCCATGTTAGGAAGATGAGATAAAAAAAGGTTACGTAGAGACAGGACTCAAAGGGCTCTGAGACAGACCCAACTGAGCATCAACTGATACAAAACACAGTACAGGAACAATTAAAAGATGAGTAAAAGAAAAGTCTGGGGGCGCCTGGGTGGCTCAGTCGGTTCAGTGTCTGACTTCGGCTCAGGTCATGATCTCACAGTCCGTGAGTTCAAGCCCCGCGTCGGGCTCTGTGCTGACAGCTCAGAGCCTGGAGCCCGCTTCAGATTCTGTGTCTCCCTCTCTCTCTGCCCCTCCGCTGCTCATGGTCTGTCTCTGTCTCAAAAATAAATAAAAACATTAAAAAATTTAAGGGGCGCCTGAGTGGCCCAGTCGGTTGAGCATCCGACTTCGGCTCAGGTCGTGATCTCACGGTTCATGGGTTCGAGCCCCACATCGGGCTCTGTGCTGACAGCTCAGAGCCCGGAGCCTGCTTCCGATTCTGTGTCTCCCTCTCTCTCTGCCCCTCCCCCGTTCATGCTCTGTCTCTCCCTGTCTCAAAAATAAATAATCATTAAAAAAATTTTTTTTTTACAAGAAAAGTCTGAATCCTTAGGGAAACTGCAATCTCCTGAGGGGAAGGGGATATAACGTGCAGACAGCTAGTAACTGTGGTAACAATAGCAAGGCAGGGTGTGATAAAACATGCAGTTAAGGAGAAATTCTAAGTACCACGTAATGACAAGAAGGAAGCAGAAATTACATCGGAGGGGCTGGGGCAAATTAGATCTTTGCCCCTTCTTGCAACGCATGAATTTGTGCCCCTGCGTTGTGGGTAGGGGTGCGTCTGTCTGTGCATCCGTGTTTGTGGGTAGGGGTGCGTCTGTCTGTGTGTCCGTGTTGGTAGATAGTTTTACAAAGGCCACCCCATGTACCAGACATACATACACCAGACTTATCGTGGCATTCAAGGCCTGGGTATTGGATTTGTAGGTGATGCTGGGGCCACACGTCTCCCTTTCCTCCCCCAGTGACCCACTTCCTCGCTGTCTCTTTACCTGTATTTCCCCCAGTGGCGAAGAGGTAAGAAAAAAAGCCTCTGTGAAACTCAAATCTGTCAAACGCTGCTTGCTCCAAAAAAAGGATTTTGTGATGAAAGGGGACAAAATAATAGCTGAAATGAGACATGGGGACTATCTATGGATTGCACATCTGCTTACCAGAAAAACTGGGAGTTATCTGATCTGGTGAAGGAAGAAAATGCCTGGCATTTTCAAAAGGCAGCAAGAACAACTGAATTTGTCAAGAGCTGGTGATAAATCCTCTGCCATTCTTTGAGACCACTGAGAAAGGCTGATACATTAAAGACTAATATTCCATCTACAAAATACCAGATAAGATCCAAAGTCTTCCAACAACATTTCTCTGTGCTTGTATTTATTAATAAAAGGCTAAAGAGAGAGAGAAACAAGGACTTCAAATCTCGATGAAATCAAACACTTTTCGATCTATGAAAAAGAAAATATATGTAGGCATTTCACGTGGCCTCCCAGGGGCTGAGTCAGACAAGGTTTCTGTTATGGTCTTGTTGGAGGAGAAGGCAGCGGTGTCTTAAAAGTGGAGTTCAAGTGTATGTTTGCAAGGCAGGCACTTTCTCCTTCTCCAGTGGCTATCTGGCCTTTTAACTCACACCTGGTTGCTTCACTCCCTATGCTACCTGCCCGGCACCTAAAGGCAACTGAGGCCCCACTCCCAGAGCACTCTTCTTATCTACCTGCCCAGGTATTGAGATAACACTGATATTCATTAAGTATTTCCTGCTTTGTTTCTAACCACAAATGCCTTATGGGAGTATTCTCCATAAACCCACTCCCTCCTTTCTTTCCTACCACTGGTCTTAGGGCCCAAACCATTTCTATAATGTGGATAATGGGTCAAACAGTTCTAGGGGAATCCTTAAATCTACCCGAGCAGGTGGGCCAGGAGGCCGATTCCTGGGGAGGGTACGGGGGTGACTTCATGGAAGCAGAGAGGGCCGTACAGACACGTCCGCAAACTCCTCTGCTAGGTCCCACTCGACCCAGCTTCTCCCAGTGGGTTCATTTCAACGCGGTAGGCACGCTTGATCTATACATCCCTGACTCTCTGCTGTGTGTTAGGCCCCGAGAATGGACATCAGCACTCACAACAGGGATGGCACATGACCTTCATTTATCTGCAGGACCGCAGGCTGTAAACCTCGGGATTCTCTGCTACCTGAAGAGAAGCAGGAACTCTTTGTAACGTCATCAGGGATAAAGCGAGAATCACCCCCAGCTCACACGCCTGTACCGGGTCACTCAAAACGGGGCTCTTTCAGCTCATTCTCTTTCGGGAAGGTGCGTTTCTTTTTTTTCTCTCATCACAAGCAGACAACCTGTCTTCTGTCAAACGAACGAGACAGCTCGCACGATGAAGATAAACATTTAACACCACGATGCAGCCCAAGCAGAGGCAGTTTGCAAACAACCAGAAAGTAGTAAAATCTACTGCATGGTGACTGCAGAAACCAGCGACTCAACGAAAAGGTACAAAGCTCATGTCCCAGAGACTGGAAGTCTCTGTATTGTCATTAATTATACCATGTAATGAGCTAGGCATTTTGGAACACCATGCTTGGAATGTCTTTATCTTTAAGGAACAGATAAAGAAATGACGATAAACAGAAAAGGAAAGAACACAGCACTTGGTTTGGAACCAATTTGCCCCAGAAACGTGCAAGAGAAACAGATGATCTATGCAGGGGAGAATGAGTCGTGTTTCTATACAATTGAGATAAAGGAATAATATCGCTTTAGTTAACTTGTGGGAAGCCTCATTTCACCAGAGCTTGGTTAAAAAAAAAAAAAAAAATCTTATATTCTCCCCAAAATTCAAGATGGCTTCCTTAAAGAGTAACATGTCGGTATGTATTTGAATAGCACCCAGCCTATAATCCCAGGGTGGAAAACTGGCTTGCCAGCATTTCCGGGATAGGGCACAGGCTGCGTGCATCTTGCTTATCAAAACAGACACATTTCATAAGCAACAGAAATCAAACATTCCCAGAAAGCACAGACTTGAGTGAGCAGGGCTTTTAATGGGCATGCTTTAAAGATCTAAACTCACAGTTTAGAACTTCACGGTTAAATAACACGAGATACCCCCGAATCTATTTTAATCAAAGACTCTCAAAGAAAGGCTGTGAGTCTCATGCTCATTTTTCAAATAAAACTGCCAAGAAGTTGGTTATTGATCCACAATCACATCCTCTCACATGTATGATCTGTGTAGCATGGGGGAAAAAGAAAAAGAGCAATGCGTTAATTTCCCCTCCCTGACGTATGGTCCTGACAGCTTCCAATAAGTCTCCTGACACCGTGTCCCTGGGTACTTCTCCTCTGACCTGGGCAGCTCTCCTGCAGGAGCAAGCCGGACTGCCTTCCATCCAATTTCTGGGACTCGCACATTTACGCACGGACTACCCTCCTCCCAACCAGGGAAATTTGTTCCAGCTTTACTCGTAAGGGCCCTTCCCAATTAAAGTGTGAAGACAGCTCTGAGGGGGAGGAGAAAACCAGAAATCTGTTTGACGTTGCTCTTCACGGGAGCACTCTCTGACCTCAATAGGAGTCGTGCAGCAGCAAGCAAATCACAAGAAAACCTCTCCCCAGCAGCTTCCCGACCACACAGACAGGCTGGGCACAGGACTCCTGAGAGCGTGCCCAACCCCAAGGAAAGGAAGTTAGAGTAGCATTAGCCCAAGGAGGCCGAGGGCTAGAGCCTGAGAATGTGTCAGGAAGGAGGGAGGGACAGAGGTACCCCCGAATGACAGGTCCTCTGATTAATGAGAAAAGAATAAAGTAATAGTGGAAAATTAATACAAATTCTCTATTTTCTGCTCTCAACACGCCAGCTGCAGCAAAGGAACACAACACATAACGCATGGCTCCAGATTCCGATCTCATTCCCAAATGTGAATGAGCAGTTAAGAACTACCAAATATATAAGAAAGCTTATGATAAAAAAAGACAAGGCATTAAAAAATCCCAAAAATGGGGCTCCTGGGTGGCTCAGTCGGTTAAGCGTCCGACTTCGGCTCAGGTCATGATCTCAGGTCCATGAGTTCGAGCCCCGCGTCAGGCTCTGGGCTGACGGCTCGGAGCCTGGAGCCTGTTTCAGATTCTGTGTCTCCCTCTCTCTCTGCCCCTCCCCTCTTCATGCTCTGTCTCTCTCTGCCTCAAAAATAAATAATCATTAAAAAAAATTTTTAATAAAAGAATGCCGAAAATGGAAGAACACCTTTTAGAAATTTGTTTTGATTTACATAAATAAAATACACTTGTTGGCACGCACTTATGAGTTTTGACAGGTGCACAGAGGAACCACCAACACAAGCAAAGTACACAACACGCGCATCACCTCAAAAGCCTCTCGTGTCACTCCCTTGGATTCAGCCCCTCCCCCACCAACACTGGTCTATTCTCCCTCCCTGCAGTTTTGTTTTTTCCAAAATCTTACACAAATGTAGTTATAAAGCATGCAGCCTTTGAAGTCTTCCTTCTTTTACTTTTAATACAGATGAGTGTAGATAACAGCATCATTACTACATTAGTTTATTAATGTGATTTGTTTTGATTATGTTAATATTGTTAATATTCATACAGAATGCATGTCGCATTCTAGATCTATCCGTATTATTACATATATCAGTAGTTTGCTCCTTTTTATTCGCAAGTGGTAGTCCACTGTATGGCTGTACCACAATTTGTTTATCAATTCAGTGGGTGGAAAACAGAAGAAAACATCTCAAAATTCTAATTAATTCCCTCAGAGATAGGAGGGTCCATAAAACAAGAAAGGGACAGTCAGAAAATACATAAGAGCTCAGAGAAATTAAAAATATGATCATTAAAATGTAAAAATCGATAGAAGGCTTTAAGATAAAATCTAAGGAAACCATCAAAACCCTAGAGGAGAAAACAAGAAAAGACCTCTCTGACCTCAGCCGCAGCAATTTCTTACTTGGCACATCCCCAAAGGCAAGGGAATTAAAAGCAAAAATGAACTATTGGGACCTCATGAAGATAAAAAGCTTCTGCACACCAAAGGAAACAATCAACAAAACTAAAAGGCAACCAACGGAATGGGAAAAGATATTTGCAAATGACATATCAGACAAAGGGCTAGTATCCAAAATCTAAAAAGAGCTCACCAAACTCCACACCTGAAAAACAAATATCCAGTGAAGAAATGGGCAAAAAACATGGACACTTCTCTAAAGAAGACATCCGGATGGCCAACAGGCACATGAAAAGATGCTCAACGTCACTCCTCATCAGGGAAATACAAATCAAAACCACACTCAGATATCACCTCATACCAGTCAGAGTGGCCAAAATGAACAAATCAGGAGACAATAAATGCTGGAGAGGATGTGGAGAAACAGGAACCCTTTTACACTGTTGGTGGGAATGCAAACTGGTGCAGCCGCTCTGGAAAACAGTGTGGAGGTTCCACAAAAAATTAAAAATAGACCTACCCTATGACCCAGCAATAGCACTGCTAGGAATTTACCCAAGGGATCCAGGAGTACTGATGCATAGGGGCACCTGCACCCCAATGTTTATAGCAGCACTCTCAACAATAGCCAAATTTGGAAAGAGCCTAAATGTCCATCAACTGATGAATGGATAAAGAAATCGTGGTTTATATACACAATGGAGTACTATGTGGCAATGAGAAAGAATGAAATCTGGCCCTTTGTAGCAACGTGGATGGAACTGGAGAGTGTGATGCTAAGTGAAATAAGCCATACAGAGAAAGACAGATACCATATGTTTTCACACTTATGTGGATCCTGAGAAACTTAACAGGAACCCATGGGGGAGGGGAAGGAAAAAAAAAAGAGAGAGAGAGGGGCTAGAGTGGGAGAGAGCCAAAGCATAAGAGACTCTTTAAAACTGAGAACAAACTGAGGGTTGATGGGGGGTAGGAGGGAGGGGAGGGTGGGTGATGGGTATTGAAGAGGGCATCTTTTGGGATGAGCACTGGGTGTTGTATGGAAACCAATTTGACAATAAATTTCATATATTAAAAAAAAAATTAAAAGAAAAATAAAGATAAAATCTAGGCAATCTCTCTGAAACTAGAACCCAGAAAGGAAAAACTAACCAAGATAGAATAATTAGTGCACAGTGTGGAAGCTCTAAATTCTAACAGAATTGCAGAAAGATGGAAAAAGTGAAGAATCCAAAAAATACAAGGAGAAAATTACCAAAGGAACAGAACAAGAAAATTCTCAGCACTGAAGAACACAAGTTTAGAAAGACCCACCAACAGCCTAGAAAATAAAAACGGCATATTGCAAGGCATAGCATCATGCAATTTTAGTGCCCCACGAGTAAAGAGAAGTTTCAGAGAGATAAACTAGATCACAGATAAAAGGAGTCATTCTGGAAACAGATTTCTAAGCAGTAATAATAAATACTTAAAGTCAGGGGAGCAATGTTAACAGTCCAAGCAATAATGATTTTACTTAGAATTCTATATCCTGCTAAACTATCAACTGAAGTGTGAGTACAGAATAAATTCATTTTCAAACACACAATAATTCAAATAGATAATTTCCCAAACCTCTAAAGGATATGTTTTTGAAAAATGAATATATAAGTGAAGAATAGAGGGGATACAGGACAAGAGGACCAAAAGAAAGCCCTAGGAAGACAAGGGTGCCAGGCCCAGAGATAAACCAGCTCAGGTGTGGGAGGCAGAGCGATCGAGAAAAATGCAACGGGTGGCCCTGTGGCATTTGGATATTTGTGTTTAGTAAGCGTTCTGCTGGTTCTTGGAACTCTTTTCTCCAACTGATAGGAGAGGCCGTTTCTTCTTTGTTTGCCTAAGAACAAAGAAACCTTCCCCACAAACAACCCGTACAGGCTACCCCTTGCAGAGCAGGGGAACTGGGCCATGGTGACTGGCTTGGCATTGAAATGACTGAGTTAAGTGCAAAGGGGTGGACATCAGAACAAAATCAGGCTCCAGCCAGCAAGGAGGAAGAGGAAGTCATTGTTCGATGGCAACAGGCAATGCCCCCACGTCACAGGTATTAACCTTAGAGAGGAAAAAGTTACATGAGAAAATAAACAAATCATCGTAGTACACCAATGGGATCATCAGTGAATTACATGTAATCATGGAAACAGTGTGACCTACCCAAATTTTGGAAGGCTGGGGAAAGGGAAAACATGGGAGTCTGTAGTAGGAGAGCTGAACTCCCCACTGCTTTGAGGAGAAACCAATGGATGATACCCAAAAAAAGACACAGAAGTACAGCATATTAGGACAGCTGTGGGGCTGGTGATCAGAAGAAATCCCCAAATTATCTGAAATCTGTTGCCTCTGTGGAGTAAGTTTTGAAATAGAGAAGGTGGGCAGAGGACCGCAGTTTCTTGTTATAAGCTTTTTATCATGATAAAAGAAGTTAAAAAGATGAAAACCACAATTTCCTTATGGAATATTTAAAGAAAACTGAATCAGAGTGTGAAGATTTAGATCATTTTAATAAAGGACTAAAGTTATACACTCACCAAAAAAATCCAGAGAGTGACTTTTCAGTTTTAATCTAAATTTAAAATTAAGGGATCTAAGACGATCGCTCTATTGGATGCCCAGAAACCAACAGATTGGCTGTTCTTCCTGGAACGACAAGACAGCTGACACTGAAGCTGAGTCAGCAGGACGAAAAACACTCCTAGTTCTGGTTTGTTCAGAGGAGAGCAGACCCCCGAGTCCCCAGTGACCTGAGCAGGTGAATGGAGACGGCATTCCTTCTGCCCCTGAGCTCAACAGGAGGGTTTGGAGGGAACGCTCAGCTTGAATAAGGAAGTCACAGTTTTGGAAGAGAGCCATAGATTTTGATATATCTGAATCAAATTTTAAGATTTTCCAGCTGCCTGTGGAATGGCAACGCAGAATGTCTCTGAATTTCCAGCATGTTCTATCAGAATGCATCATGCTACCTAGAAGACACAGTCCCCCTGTGTCATTCCTTAGCAAGAGAATAAATATTTGCCTAGCGTCAGAATGCCATGCGAGCATCACACAAGTAACTCAGGTCCTCCGGAATAAGGAATAAGGTCCCCTGCAGACAGGAACCCTGCGCTCTGAGTGGCTTCTGCCATCCCCTGGCTATGTTATCACTCACCAACCTCACTCAGCCTATTTCCTCATCGGCATTTGAAGGCGGCCGAAAATAGCAGCTTGTAGTAGCAGGTTCTTGGGCGGCCAGAAGTAAGACGTGTAGCATGTGTGATGGGTATGAAACAAATGATGGAAATGCTGCCCTGCATTAAAGAAGCACGTCCAGCCTCACGGCTACACGGTTGACGGGGCAACAGAAAAGGTACGAGAACAAGTTTTGGTGCTGTTTGCTCCCCCTTGTTCCTATCAGCACCTGGCCGAGCCCCCGGTTCCCACCTAACTTCTGCAGCAGCTCCGCACGGCCTCCCCCTTCCCCTTGCTCTCCCCTCTCTCTGCTCATTCCAGAAGCCAGATCTAGAGCTGCGCTCCCACCCCCACCTACCCTCTGCTCCCCGCTCTAGAACTTGCGCAGCCCGTAACACAGAATGAACACTCAGTCTCCGTTCCAGAGACTCACTCCCTGTATAGAAAGGCCCTGGTGAAAGTGTCCCCTATGCAGGAGCTGCTCTTGAAAATAATTGGCCACAGGGGGCACGCGCGTGGGTGGCTCGGTCGGCTGAGCGTCCGACTTTGGCTCGGGTCGGGATCTCGCGGGTTCTCGCGTGATCACGTCGGGCTCTGTGCTAAGGGGCTCTGTGATCACGTCGGGCACGCGCGTGGGTGGCTCGGTCGGCTGAGCGTCCGACTTTGGCTCGGGTCGGGATCTCGCGGGTTGTCGCGTGATCACGTCGGGCTCTGTGCTAACGGGTTCAGAACGTGAAGCCTGCTTTAGACTCCATCTCTGTCTCTCTCTCCGCCCCTCCCTCCCTCTCTCTCTCTCTCAAAAATAAATAGAAACATTTCTAAAAAATAAAATAAAATAATTGGCTGTTATCAGATAATCCAAGAACCGGTACTACGGGCCATCTGCCAGGACACAGAAGTAGTTTCATTTTGAAAGAACAGATGACATAATACCACCCCTTTCCCACATGATCTCCATGTGCACGTTTCTAGAGACCAGATTCTGTGCCTAGCAGAGTCTCAACAGCACACGGAAGCACCCTGATGAGTACTGCCTACTAGGTTACTAGGTTAATTTTGGTTAGGAAAGAAGCAGGGTGGCAACTGTAACATGAGGACCATAAGATGCCTCATTGCCAAAGCCAAGTTCCCTGCTTGGTTGTGGCCAGAGGCCACGGGCCTACATTCTGTGGCTGTGCCTTGCTCAGGGCACTTAGCCCTTTCTGTCCTTGTTGTGCATCCTGATTGCTGTGTGTGCCCCACCTCCTGCCCCTCCCCGCCCTGCTTTGTTCACAAGACCTGGATGCCGGGTAGGGCAGGGTCCTTGCCTTTCAGCATCTGTGGATCCCTTCACCAGACCTGTCGAGTAACTCAGGCCCTGGATCAAACTTGGCTGAATCGCAGATAAAACTTGTGATTTCTGATGGGGGGGACGGACAACCACTGCCCCTCAAGCCATGTTTGTGAACTGTAGCCCCTCCCCTCTGACTGCTGGGCTTGGCACTCTTCCCTCCCCCAGAGCTCCTGCACCCCTCTTGGTCCACACAAGGCTGTGAGGGGACCCTCCGCCATCATGCTCCAGAGCTGGTGCCCCTGTCTATATCCATTACATATGCAGTGAGCACCTACTTTGTGTCAGAGGTGACAACACTGGGAACAAAGAGGTACAAAGACAGGAATCCTCACTGCGGAAAGGCCCTTCCAGTCTGTAAGCCTGTGCCATCCCCATGGCCTCATCGGCTGCACCAGGGTGCAGGCCAGGTGACAGGGAAATCCTCCCCCCCCCACCCGCCCTCTGAACCCCTCCTCCTTTGTTCTTCAGGACCTCTATCAGGAACCAGGCACCCCCATTCCTCTGAAACCCTACGCATTTCCTTTACTCCTTTCTCATGATCCATATCAGTTTCTATCTGGTACAACTATTTTCTACACCCTTATCTTTTCTTCTCTCCTAGGGTTTCATCTCCTTGAGACCAGGATCCCAGCCTAGTTCACCTCTGTACCCTTCAAACACCCAGAAAACGACCTCATCCAGGGCCAGTCCCCAGGCATATTTGCTGAAATGAACATTCTTGCTTGATGGGCATGAGAAATTAAAACCCTGTTACTTTCTAACAACTGTTGTGGACTTAAACTTTACTAGATAGCTATGTAAACAAACATTCTGGACTATTATATTGGGTACTGTCTGATGATACAATTGGATATTCTGTGTTCAGATGATACAATTGGATATATTGTGTTCATTACACAACAGATTCATACTTTCTTCTTTTTTGCTTATTTTGATGCCAAGGACTACGTGCTATTCTTCTAGGATCTACTTTACAAACAGTCATTTAAAGGCCAGAATTGCAGAAAGGTTTGTCTGGTATATAAATAAAGCATTTCGTGCATAAAAGCGACTCATTGGGAGTATTTTGAATATACTGCACAGAAAACACTGTAGGGCAAGGTTTTCAAAGTGGAATTAATTTAGTAAGTCATGACCCACATTAAAAAAAAATGAGAGTGGAAACGATGAGTTTATCATAGCCATGAGTAAAGTACTGTTTCCTAGATACTTTTTCTTTTTTTTTTTTAATTTTTTTTTAACGTTTTATTTATTTTTGAGACAGAGAGAGACAGAGCATGAACGGGGGAGGGGCAGAGAGAGAGGGAGACACAGAATCAGAAGCAGGCTCCAGGCTCTGAGCCATCAGCCCAGAGCCCGACGCGGGGCTCGAACTCACGGACCGCGAGATCGTGACCTGAGCCGAAGTCGGACGCCCAACCGACTGAGCCACCCAGGCGCCCCATCCTAGATACTTTTTCAATTAAGAGCGTGTGTATGTGTGTGTGCACGTGCATATATCCCTTGCACATCACAGACAAAAATGTTTGAGCAACACCGTCGACAGGATATCTGTCATGGTTTCTGGCTGCTGGGAGTCAAACCAGGTTCCTATTTTTACATAATTCTCAATACCGTCCGTCTTGGTGGAGGCAGGGAATCTCCATCTCATTCAGGAGGCTCATCCCCGCTCCCCCCAGGAAAGTGAGGCAGCCTCAGGCAAATGGACACTCTCACCGGTGACTTTGAATCTCAGCACAATACACAAAGAGGGGACAGCAAGATCAGATGTGAGACAGACCTGTGAGCATCAGAGATGGCACCTGGAGCACAGGCACCCTCTGCCCCTGCTCACTGGCCCCTGCCCGCCCCGCCCAGGCTTCCCCCACGCCCTTCCTGTGCTGCTCAGAGTTACCACAGTGGGCGTCCCTTGCTCGCAACCAAGCGTCTAGAATGATACAAATATCGTGCTAAGGAGTTAAGCCCTTTATTCTGTAGGAGATGGGAAACTCTGGCATAATTTTAAACTAGAAGAACGAAACCAAGTGAGGCAGTCCTACAGAAACTGGATTAGAGCCTAGAAACACAGGGGGTAGAATAGACAGTTGGCCTAGATCAGGCAAAGGTTGGGGACCTGAACCCACAAACGGCACTGAAGACAAATCCCATTAATACCTTCTGCGTGAAATTCACAGCAGCAGAGCAGAAGTGTATGAGACAGGCAATCCAAAAGCACAGTTGACAAGATCTAGTAAGGCCAGCACATAGAAAAGTTAAGAGCATGGACTCTGGAGCCAGACTCTCTAGATTTGGGTCTAGACTGACCAGCTGGGTGAACCTGAGTTACTTGATCTTTCTGCGCCTCAGTTCTGTCATCTGTAAAATGGGAACGATGATAGTGCTTAACTCTATGCTATGAGAATTCAATTAGAAAATATCTGCAAAGGGCTTTAAAAAAATGCTGGGTACCCAGTAAGCAGAGAATGATTGTTGAAGAAATTTAAAGAAAAAAACCTTTTTTTTTTTTTTTAAGCGTCTGACTCTTGATTTAGGCTCAAGTTATGATCTCATGATTGGCAAGATCAAATCCCGCATCGGGCATTGTGCTGACAGCATGGAACCTGCTTGGGATTCTCTCTCTCTGCCCCTCCTCTGCTTGGCATTTTCTCGGTCTCATTCTCAAAATAAATAAATTTAAAAAACAATCCTCTCTCCAATCCATTGTTATAGCAAAGCCGTTGCTTTGGGTCTAATTTGGGAAGTGAACTTCTAGTAGATTGCTCTTTTTTGGGCTACCCTTACCCTACTTTTAGTTATTTAAAATTCTGTAGGGAAAGGCTTTCACAACAGGGTCTATGCACAATTAGAACCTAATTGTCAACCAATGGTTTGTGAATTTATCCAGAGCCGAAGTTCAATGATACCTATTACCTGGCATCACTGGGGAACTAGGGGTTCCACATAAGTTAATTTTCTAGCAATGAAATCATATCTAAGAGCCAGTCTGAATTACATTAACAGTTTATAAGATATGTTGTATGGCTTCCTATTTTCTTAAAGTAGTACATCAAAAATAATTTAGTATTTCCACGTGGACTTGGGTTGATCATTTTAAATGAACACCAGTCATCGGGCTAATGCTGTATTACAGTGATGGTGTTAAGGATTAACCACTATGGTTTAAAGATCCTTTTACCCCTCGGGGCACCTGGGTGTCTCAGTTGGGTAAGCATCCAACTGCTGATTTCAGCCCAGGTCATGATCTCACGGTTCCTGAGATCGAGCCCCATGTCAGGCTCTGTGCTGACAGCATGGAGCCTGCTTGGGACTCTTTCTCTCCCTCTCTCTGCTCCTCCTCCACTCGTGCTGCCTCTCTCAAAATAAATAAATAAATTTTTTAAAAAGTTTTTTAAAAAAGATCCTTTTTGCCCCTAGACTATGAGCTCAAATACAATGGCCTCCCTTTTACTTCAATTTTTCTGCATCTTTCCCTGCTATGACTTAAATATTATGTCTTTGCAGCTCTATTTCTGTTTCAGAATATAACTTTTCCTATTTTTCTATAATCTGAAACCACATTGCTATAGACATTAAAGTTACGTATGAAGAAATATGGGTACATTGTCTGTGGACTATGGTGTGGGCATGAGACTCCAATAATAGGCAGGGAATTTACACTGTGTTATTTTGTGAAATCTATTCAGCACTTGCTAAAAACTCTTCCTGGGTTTTTACTGTTCAGGGTAGCTGCGGATGCCAAAAGGGCATGTTGGTTTGACTTGTGAAGAGTGAGAGCAGAATGCAGGGGAGGCTAGCATTCCCAAGCCCCAGATGCGTACAGAAGGCCACGTACTCCACACCTCCACCGTATCAGTTTCGTGTTGCTTCTGAAGCAAAGCACCACAGCTTAATGGCTTAAAATGAAACAAATTTATTACCTTGTGGTTCTAGAGGTCAGAGTCTTATGGTCTAAAATCAAAGTGTCAGCAGAGCTGGGGCACCCGGGTGACTCAGTCGGTTGAGCGCCCGACTTCAGCTCAGGTCGTGTCTCGCGGTTCATGGGTTCGAGCCCCATGTTGGGCTCTCTGCTGACAGCTCAGAGCCTGGAGTCTGCTTCCGGTTCTGCGTCTCCCTTGCTGTCTGCCCCTCCCCCGCTCATGCTCACTCGCTCGCGCTCTCTCAGAAATAAATAAAAATTTAAAAACAATTCAAAGTGTCAGTAGAGGTATACTCCTTCTGGAGATGCCAGGAGAGAATCTACTTCCTTGCCTTCTCCAGCTAGAAGCTGGAAAAATGGATTCTGGGAAATGCACAAAGGCCACCCACATGGCTTGGCTCATGGCACCTTCCTTCATCGTCAAATCACTTCACTCGACCCCTGCTCTGGTCATCATGGCTCCTTCCCTGACTTTGGCGTGCCTGCCCCCTCCTATATGGACCCTTGTGATGGCACTGGGTCCACCCGCATAACCCAGGATAGGCTCCCACCTCAACATTCTTGACTTTACCACATCTACAAAGCGCCTTTGGACATAAGCATCGTTGGGGCCATTACTCTGCCTGCCACACTTACAGAGGCATTGAATGCATCTCGAATTCAGCACACACAAAACTAAGCTGCTTCTTTTCCCATCCAATCCCACCACCTCTGTCCACATCTGCCTCACCCACAGTCCGCCTGCATTTTGACTGACAGCATGTCCATCCATCCAGTTGGCTTGGGACAGAGAACTTGCAGACATCTGTGACATCAAGTTCTGTCAGGTATCCTTTCAAACACAGTCCCAGCATCTGCCCACCTCTTCCCACCTCCAAGGCCACCATCAGCCCAAACCACCAACTTCTCTCAATGAGATCCCTGCAACAGCTTCCTACAAGGTCTCCAACATCCCACCCTACATTCTAATCTCAACCCTGCAGACAGAGGGAGACTTTTAGAGCACAAATTAGATGGGACGCCTAGGTGACTCAGTTAAGCGTCTGACTCTTGATTTCAGCTCAAGTCATGATCCCAGGGTCCTGAGATTGAGCCCTGCATCAGGCTTCATGCTGAGCATGGAGACTGCTTAAGTCTCTCTCTCTCTCTCTCTCTCTCTCTCTCTCTCTCTCTCTCTCTCTCTCTCTCTCTCCCTCTGCCCCTCTCCCATTCATCTCTCTCTCTCTCTCTCAAAATAAACATTAAAAAATCATAGTAAAATAAATTAAAATACAAATTAGGTCACATCATCCCTCTCTTCAAACCTGTCCAATGGGTCTCCATCCCACTCAGAATAAAAGCCTTATGACAAGTATCCCAGGAAGAAAGAAAAGCTGGGGCAAAGTGAGATCGAAAGCAAGAAAGTGGAGTTTTCCAGGAATTGAAACCCATTCAGTGTCCCGGGCAAGGACTATAAAAGGAAATGAGGAGATGACTATGTGCACATGGGCAAGGGTCTGGTCCCCCCATTAAGTGGCCTGACCCTACCCTAACGGCCATGGGAGCTGGTGATGGGTGTTCAGCAGAGCTGTGGCACAGCCACATCTACACTTCAGGAAGGCAGTTCTCCTGCAGCCTGAGATGGGACAGAATAGAGCGGGGCAGGAAGGATGGAGGTGTTTGGAGGAGCACAGCAGAGGACAGTGGGGATAGAGGAAAGGGGGACAGGGAAGATTCATGGCCATTTAGGAGGCCAAATGTCAAAAATTGGGTCCTGATGTGACTGGACGGGTATCCAATATGGCAGCACTCATCAGCCTGATGGGACACTCAGCAGCAGGACGGACTGGGCGTGACATGGGGAGACTATGTGCGGAAGGTGTTCAAGCCAAAACGCTGGAAGGGGATTGGCCATATGGAATCTGGTGATGAGAAATACTGGCTGGAAATGTGTATTCGGAAGTCTTCGGTTTGGAGAAGGTTATTTATATATGGAAATAGATAAAAGCACCGAGGATGAGCCTTAGAAGGAAAAGAGAAGAGGGCTCAGGGCTGACCTCCTGTAGGGGAAGAGAAGTCTACAAAAGAGACTGAGGAAGAACAGCTGGAGGGCGAGGGGGAAATAGTAGAATCCGGTGGTGTAGACCGTATGTAAAGGAAATCAGAGTTTGTAAGAGGAGCGTTCGCCAGTCTCAGATTCTGCCCACGAGTTAAATTAAAAAGTCCCCCAAATGTTCCACTGGCTCTAGCATCAAGTATACTGTTAGGGGCCCTAACAAAAGCAGTTTCTGCAGAGTTCCAGCCAGACTCCAAGGGATGGAAGGAGAAGGGAAGAAAGCAAGAGAGGACAACTTCACTGGGCATGGCCGGGAGGGGGAGGGGTCCAAGGAGGTTTTCGCTTCTTGCATTTTCTCTCTTTCCTTCCTTTCTTCCTTCCTTACTTCTGAGGGGTCAGTGCTACACATGTGAAATTCTGATCGGGGGAGGCTGTCAAGGAGAAAACAGATCGTCAATGTGTGAGGTCTCTGAGGAGGGGAGAGAATCTGGCACCCAGAACACAGGCCGACAAAGTCACCTTCAGGCCTCTCCTCAAGAGCCACCTTGTCAGAAAACCACTCCCTGACACGGTAAAAGAGCTCACCCGCCTCTGTGCAAGGCACTGGGAATAAAATGGAAAACAAGATACCTCCCCCCACTCCACTCTCTCAAGGAGCTTCCAGCTATCAAGGGGAGTAGAGGCCACTAACCAAGTAACGCTGACATTTCACACACAGTGTGGTAAGTGCTCTGCTGGGGCAACGGGGGTGTGATAAAAGCAGCCAGGACTGGAGTCTTCCAGAGGCCCAGAGGGGCATGGGGCAGGGGGAAGGGTGGTGACAGCCAGACAGAGTCCTAGAACCTTCCAGGACGAGCCAAGCTATGCGGGTGACTATGAACTACTGAAAATACAAGTATGAAAGAAATACCCATTAGCGCCTTCCTGGAAATGTGACAGGCGTGAAATCTGTTTACAGCTTTCGATGCCGCTAACGTCCAGTTTTCATCACTCCCCGTGTATGGGGGAGGCTGAGCTAAGGCCTGCTCTCCTCTCCTGCCCCCCCGTGAGAGCTCACAACCCGTGCTCCTCACCCTGAAGCAAAGAGGCAGCACACACAGCTACAAACACCGTCCTCCAGGGCTGGGCATCCCCCTCCCACAAGCCCTGGGTGGGTGAAGGGGGTAGATCTCCTAACTGGGGCGGCAGCCCGGGACACCAATGCTCCCAAGGAGCACCCGTGCCCAAGGCCAAATGTCCCCATTCTTGTGTGGGTGCAGCAGGTGGAAACCATCCCCTTCCCCCTCTGCTGCTCCCTTCCCCTCCCACCTGCTGGCACAGGCTGCTTAGCCAGGCAGGTCCTGAATCCCCCTCCTCCTCTCCCTCCTCTCCCACAGTCCTCATATCTGCTCCCTTTTGGGTCTGAAGCC
Organism: Neofelis nebulosa; assembly: GCF_028018385.1. Classification (NCBI taxonomy): domain Eukaryota; kingdom Metazoa; phylum Chordata; class Mammalia; order Carnivora; family Felidae; genus Neofelis; species Neofelis nebulosa. The sequence goes on from NC_080782.1 coordinate 235,537,610, forward strand.
AACGGTTACATTCATGTGCCACTGAAAACACATGGGTCGAAACAATCATTTCTTTCCTGTTTCCCCTTTCTCTGCCTGCTTCCCCAGGGCAGCTCGCTGGCTCTACACTGCCCGTCTCAGCAGAGGTCTGTGACTCAGAAGGAGGAGAGCAGGAGCAGCCTGTAAGACGCTTCCCTGCCTAGCTTTTGTTTCGAAATCCTAAACCCACAGAGGGGAAAAGGTTTCAGGCGGAGGAGGAGCCCCCCGCCCCAATCCCCAGTGAGAACTACAGTACAGACAAGCGGGGGGGGGGGGGGGGGGATTCCCCAAAGTCAATTCCAAGGCCTGAGAAGGAGAGAGAGTTGGGTTCCTGGAGGAGGCTGGGCTCTGTCCTGGCCTTGCCTCAAAGCCAGCAGAGCCTGGGAAGGAAGGGCTTCAATGGGGCCTGGGCTGGGCCCTTAGGATGCCTGGTTCCCAGGACAGAAGACAGAGAGGAGAGTGGCTAGGCCAGAGGGACTCTGAGGCATGTCGGAGGGAACTGCTTGGACCCGGGACCCATGACCAGAGGGGTGTCCCTCCTGCCTGGGTGCCGCCTCCAACCCCAGGACATTTGCACTAAGAGGAAGGAGGGAAGACAAAATGTAAAATCTGAGCTCAAAAGAGGCAGAGCTGAGTTTCATAACTGATATACCACCTGGAAGGACATAAACCAGGGAAAACACACTCAGAGGTCAGGTAAAACACCTGTCTGCTTGTGCTGGACAGCACAGTCAAGTGTCCTCACACACATCGTTCTGCAGAGTTCACGTATATCCTCTCCTACATCACCCACAGCCCCACGGAACCCCACTGCACGTGTTAACATAGCTGCGGTCTTAAATGAACCAAAATCTAGTGTAGTTTTTTTTTTTAATGTTCATTTTTCAGAGACAGAGAGAGAGAGACAGAGTGTCAGCAAGGGAGGGACAGAGAGAGAGGGAGACACAGAATCAGAAGCAGGCTCCAGGCTCTGAGCTGTCGGCAAGAACCCGACGCGGGGCTCGAACCCACGAACCGTGAGATCATGACCTGAGCTGAAGCCGGACACTTAACCGACTGAGCCACCCAGGTGCCCCTCTAGTTTCATTTTTAAGTTTTGGATTTTTAAACTTTCAATCTAGCCCTTAAGCTGAGGATGCGCCAGCCTACGTCCCTCCTCTGCCCAGCACCAGCCAGAGGCTTCTTTTTAAATATGTGAATGTGATGTCACCTCTCTGTCAAGGGCTCCCTTTTGTTCACACAGCACAACCCTAACCATAAAGCCCTCGGCTCTCAAGTTAAAATGTAACTTGTCAATATCATGCCCCTCCTCCCCACCCCCATTCTCCCACGTGGGCTTTCTCTAATCACATAGAAACACATCACTCCATGAACATATCAACTCCTTCCAAAGCCCCAGAATGAACTCCAAGATCTCCTTGCCTGGAAGCCCCATGTCCCCGACCCCCAACCCACCTTGCGCCTGGCACAGAGCACATTTGTTAGTCAACCAATGTCACCCGAATGAATCACTCAGTGATGCCCCAAACCACCAGACGTCTCCCAGTGAGTTCACAGTGCCTCACGGGGAAGAAGGTTCTGGTGTGCTCCTTCCACACAAACCCCTGGTAAAGAGGCAGTGGCGGGGGCCGAGATGCAGGCCAGGGGCCAATTCTGCCCTACAGAGGCATTTTTATTTGGTTCTCACAGTGTAATGATGTGACCTCATTATCAGCCAGCCTAATAAATTAGGGAATTCTCCGTAAGTCATCCGGGTTTCTGACTTCCATTGGAAATGAGGCAACCTGGCAAAGGGGGCCCAGCGACTCTGCACGGCAGCCCTCTTGAGGAGTAGTGTCAGTCCTCAGCCCGCCCCACCTCCCCGTCACACTGGCCCCCAACAGAAGGTACAAGGCGGCAACCGCCCATCCTGGTCCTCCCAGCAGGCCTCCCACAGGCGGACCCCCATCTGCGGGCACCCAAACAGGGGCCTCTGGAGCAGGTGAACCAACCCTCATTCCCTGACTTCCTCCGTTCATTCCCATCACCAACAGCCAAATCTAAGCCTCATTCACCTCTTGGAGTTTGCTGCAGGGTATTTTCCTGGGCGCGGGAACCTGAGTATGGATTCTGTTAATGAGGCCAATTTTTTTTTTTAACATTTTTATTTTATTTTTGAGACAGAGAGAGACAGAGCATGAACGCGGGAGGGGCAGAGAGAGAGGGAGACACAGAATCGGAAGCAGGCTGCAGGCTCTGAGCCATCAGCCCAGAGCCCGACGCAGGGCTCGAACTCACGGACTGCGAGATCGTGACCTGAGCCGAAGTCGGACGCTCAACCGACTGAGCCACCCAGGTGCCTTTTTTTTAAATTTCTTAGCTGTATACCTGAACTGCGTACGTTTCCCTAAAACTGCCTCCTACATTGATCCCTTCTCTGAAAAGGTGTCACTGTCACGGCCTCATTTCCTTAAGCTTCTTGCCCCGGTTAGGTCTTGGGCAAGATGAGAATTCATCCCCGGAGGCCCCGATGATCAAGCAGGGATTTTCCTGCGCTGCTGAGGCTCCCTGACTCCTTCTCCAACCAGCAGCCAACTCAGCCGGCAGAATCCCAGCTCCCCGTACTCTCCGGCCTTAAGGATTTTATAATGCGTGCCCGACAGAGCATCTTAAACTACAGGGAATCAATATAAATCTCCCTCGCAGACGCGTCTAAGCCGATGCAACCGTTGACAAGAAAGCATTTGCATCCTTTGATTGGAATCTGGTCCAAGCCCAATTGAATCCAACTACTGCAAAGCTGTTGTGCAAAACAATTGCTTTTGATTACCAGGCGAGGGACAGTTTCGTGCTGCAAAGGGGCTTTCTCATGTTAAACCAATATTTTAGGCATGAGCTTCTATCAAACTACATTCCATCCAGGGGGTAAACGCAACTCCGTCCCCTCCCCCACCGAATTATCCAAAACCTTCCCTAATTTTTAGTACACATAAACACACTCCCCTTTAATAAAAAGCGCTTTCTCTGAGGAACACCTCAGGTCTTTGCCGACACCTAATGCACCTCTCTGAACGTTCGATAATTAACGGACGTTTCACGTGTTTGCACCTCAAGGGAGAATTATATATTTTTTGAAATAACTGTCCAAATTCGGTAAGTACCTTGGACTCGGTCCATTCGCTAAAAGCTCTGTCAGTGGCCCTGTATGTTTAGACTTTCATCTTTTTCCTGACTCGTCTCTCTGCTCACAAATCCCTTTCTCAGATTCTCTGTTTTCCCCAAAGTGAATTCGTAGCTGCTTTAGCAGAGGAGCGGGGATAGACAGCGAAAGACATAGTGAGACTCCTAAAAGGGTGTCACTAAGAGCTGTGACACTTCTGCTTTACAACGCGTGTGTCCAAAACCGGCATCCGAGGTGTAGACGAACGTGGTGGGCTGGACGGGGCGTCTGTCATCTCACCTCACAACTGGGGAAGCCAAGCACGGATTCGACTCCCATCCGGACACGACAGAAGCCTCTGTCCTCTTACAGCAAGAGCCCCGTGCTGCAAATCGGATGCGTACTCTGCACGTATCTTCGCTCTTGTCCCCGCTGTGCTAGAAGCTGGGGGGTCCCCTATACCCGGGTTCTGAGGATACCCCTTCCTGTCTATTCGGGGTCTTTATCCTCCCATTATTTCCTCCTCGACGCCAGAGGCTCTTAACGCCGGTTGTACACAGAAAGCACCTGTTCATGGCTGATGGATGGTCTGAGTCCCACCCCAGACGCTCTGACTTCACTGTCTCAGGGCCTGGCCTGGGCTTTAGGATTTTACTGTTCGGCCAAGAGACAGAGCCCCTGCTCTTCACCGACCTATCCCTCTAGCCCATGAGTTACAAACTCCAGCCTATGTGCCAAAATGGCCCAGGGATGTGGTGGGGAAGAGGGGCGTCAAATACACAGCACATCAAATTTACCACCTTGACCATTTTCAAGTGTACAGTACATTCACAATTCTCAGCAGTGGGGTGTATGTTTTTTATGGAAAAAAACCTGTTACGACATTTTTTTACGGGCTTATAATTAGGGACGCTTCACATAAAAATCCAGACGTCCGGAATGTGGCAACAGAAAGTCACCATGGCCTCCCAGCAAGAGTCACCGGGGACAGTGTGATGGCTGCCCCTTCGGGGCACGTGTCTTGGGGTCACCAGCATCCCCACTGCTCCCCTCGAAGTTACTCCTAGCCTGGTTCCTACAGACAGGCTTAGCTTAGTCCACCAACCACGTCGGACCTGCTCAGCCCTAAAAATGTCCTGTGTCCTTTGACCCCATGTCTCTCCCTAGCTCCCCTGTCTCTTTCTCCTCTCTCCCTTGTCCTGCATTCGCTCCTCAGAGCCCTGGGATCCAGCTTGTTTCCTCTCCCCTGCACTGAGCCCACCTTGGTGAAGATTAACGACCTCATGGCACCAATCCCAGGGACACTGTGATTCCCTGTGCCGTACTGGACAGTCTCAGTCCTGTGCCCTTCTGGAACTGCTGTGTCCTCCCCCTTCACTCTCTCCCCTCTCCTCTACCTTTCCATCCAGGCATCCATCCTTGGCCCAGGGCAAGGGAAGACTCCTTGCACACGTGGGGCTCACCACAACCCACAGGCTGACAAGTCCAGACACAGCGGACTCAGGGGCTCCAGGGGAGTCTGAGAGACCAGGTTTGAGTTCCCAGCTCGGTCACTTTGGAGCTGTCATTCTGGGCCAGTTATTCAGCTCAAGCCCCATCTTTAAAAAAAAAAAAATGGGGATAATAATTCTCACTCCAAAACGCATGAGAGAATGTGTGCAAAGCCCCACAGCAAAAAACATCACTGTCCGATAGAACTTTCTGTGACGATGGGAATGTCCCCCATCTGTGTCGTCTGGAAGTCACTTGCTGCGTGTGTCTACTGAACACCTGACACGTGGACACTGTGACTAAAGAATTAAATTTTTAATTTTACGTAACGTGAGTTCATTTTAAATTTAATAGCATCCTGGGCCAGTGGTCCTCTGGGGACAAGTGGAGCGCTGCAGGGACAAACACTGAACAAACATCAGTGAACACAGACTATTATTGCCACTACTGACAAAGGGCAAGGTGACAATAAGCCTCTCCAGCTCAGACCTCCCACCTGAGTGTCGGGCTGTGCGAGAACAGGCCTCAGGCCACTTGAGGCTGGTCCTGTTCGAAGAGCCTATGCTCAGGAAAGTGACCAACGTTCAGCAGGGGACACAGTGAACATTCAGGAGACGTGGTGTCCCGGTTATTCCCATCTGGTAAGGGGGCAGGCGTGCGGTCTCTAGGACACTTAGGACGGCATCCTCACTATGACCCACTGGGTGGAGGCCCCAGCTGCCGGGCTCCCCTATGGGGCCCGAGGCTGGCGACCCAGCTCCTCCCACACCAGGGACCCCACCTGCGTCAGTTAACGGCCCTCTGTGACTCACTGTCCTCCTGTGATAACCATAATCCAAGTGCCCTCTGGATACCTCCCCGTGGCTTCTCCTCCGGCCATCGCCAGCTGTCAGCTGAGCTCAGTGTCTCCGTCCCCCTGCCAAGGCCCGCCCCCTCTCCTGCCCCAGCCTCCCATCTGATGGCCTGAGCCACCTTGGACACCTTCCGAACACCAAATCCAGCTGCTTTGGATCCAAATATCTTCTCGTGCTGTCAAACAAAACCTTGGAGATAGTTTTCCATCCTCTCGTTGCGTAAATTTAGAAACCAAATGAGGTTAAGAACGAAATGTTCTTCAGAGATCTCTAGAGACACAGAACCAATAGGACAACAGGGTGTGTGTGGGTGCGTGCTCATGCATGGGGGGTGGGTGAGGAGGGAGAACAAGGGAGACTGGTTGACTGATTTCAATGAATTGGCTCACGCAATTATGGAGGCTCGCAAGTCCAAAACCTACAGGACAGGCCAGCAGGCCAGAGACCCAGGGAAGAGCCAGTGTTGCAACATAAGTCCAAAAACCATCTGCTGACGGAATTCCTTCTTGCCAGGGCTTAGGGGTGGGGAGGGAAGGAGGGAAATGAGAGAGGGAAGCCTTTTGGTCTATCCAGACCTTCAACTGATTGGACGAGGCCCACCCACATTAGGGAAGGCACTCTGCTTCACCCCAAGTCAACTAATTTAAATGTTAATCTCATCCAAAAACATCCTCCTTGAAATACCCATAATACTGTTTGACCAAGTATGTGGGTACCAAGGCCCAGCCAAGTTGACACATAAAATTAACCCTCATTAGCCCATTACCAAGGTCATGGAGTTAAAATCGAGGGCAAAGTCTAAAATAAGCTTTAAGAAATACAAAAATATCATTTCCTCCATTGCTAAAAGCATTTTAAACCATAAGCAAATCTTGATAAAAAAATAATTTTATTTGGCAAAGGAATAAGTCGTGTGACTGATTGACATCTACTATTATGTAACAAAATAATACACAGTTAACGTTTACTGAGTTACTAAGGACCACACACTGTGCTTTGTGCTCTATATCCAACCATCGCAGCAAACCTATAACATGGTTGTGTGGTTTTGCAATAACTTTGGGTTACGTTTTTAAATAAGTAAAACTTTGCATAGCTTGTACGTATAGCCAGATTCAAGGATGCATTCAAGTGATTGCTTTTTTCCCTGTCTAAAAATGGAAACCACATTAGTCACCCATATCTGGGAATGTCCACCTCTCCTTCTGCACGCTCAAGTACAGTATTCTAAGGTTGCAAGCATCAGTATCAGCTATTAAAAGTTGCCATATGCCTCAGCTCTTTGGAATTCCCCCTCAATCCAGGGCGTGCCTCAACCATTCCAAAATAAACCAAAGCTGTGCATTTGCTAATCTGAACGTATTCCATTATTCCAGACAACAGAGTCACTACCAAAGTCCACAACCCCTTATCCGCAATCCTGAATGCCAAGAGATCTGAGAACTGAAAGGTTGTTTTTACAAATCGTTTGACAGCGAAACATTACCTAAGCTGATATGAAGCTATACATGGTGTTTTTAAAATCCCATGTAGCGTGGATGTCCACATGCTTTATTTTGGAAATATTAATGCATTTGATTGCAGGATGTTACCCGAAGCCCTACTGGAATGTCATGTTCTGTATGGTAGAAACACAATCCAGAAACCTGAAAGAGTGCAAATTCCTGCGCATTTTTGGCCTCAAGGGTCTTCTAGAAAGTATTAAGGACCTATATTATCCCCATTTTACAAATGAGGTCACCAAGGTTCAGGAAAGAACCCAAATACAGCTTCATTAGATGTCAAAGGCAGCATGGGAACTTTTCATCACTGTACCCTACATACATATGACGCATTTCTACATACAATACAGGAAGTGAGCTCATACGTATGATGCATTTCTACATACAATACAGGAAGTGAGCTCATACGTATGATGCATTTCTACATACAATACAGGAAGTGAGCTCATACCAATGATGCATTTCTACATACAATACAGGAAGTGAGCTCATACGTATGATGCATTTCTACATACAATACAGGAAGTGAGCTGCAAAGCCGCGTGTAACACTGGACACCACGGAGTATGTTTGGTGGACTGAGAGTTAGCAGCACTGAAGAGGCAAAAGATTTGTTCAAATACGTGGGGTCTCATCAAAACCAGATGCAGAACTCTCATAAAGACCCTTTTCATCATTAGGAAGAAATCAAATTTTCCCCATTAGAAATAAAGGGAGGGGGAGAGACTGGGGGGCTCAGTTGGTTAAGCGTCTGACTTTTGATTTCAGTTCAGGTCATGATGTCACAGTTCATGAGATCAAGCCTTGTGTCAGGCTCTGCACTGTCAGATTCTCTCTCTCCCCCTCTCTCTCTCTGCCCCTCCCCTACTCATGCTGTTTCTCACTCTTTCTCTCTCAAAATAAATACAAACTTAAAAAAAAAAAAAGAAAGAAAGGGAGGGAGAGACATTTAGGGGCAGTCTGATTGTCCCCAAGAGACTACATAAGATTTCAAAACTCACTGCAAACTCCCGCCCTTTCCCCGACACAGTCTTCCGAACATCTTCCCCTCCTTTCGTCTAAGCAGGATGAAGACACCACTCAGAATCTAGCAAATTCACGTGACTCCTCAGCAATCACCTCCTCAAGTACATCAAGCGGCAGGAACAGCCCAGGATGAGCGCGAGCCTTTTGATCTCAGTGAGTTTGACTACTCCAGGCTCTCATGTAAGTGGAATCATACTGGCTTATCTTTGCGACTGGCTTTTATTTCGCTTAGCATAACGTCCTCAAGTTTATCCAGGGAAGGATCCCCTTCCTTTCCAAAGCTGAACACTATTCCCCTGTATGGATATGCCACATTCTGTGTACCCCTTCATCTGGATCTTGGGTAGCGTCCACCTTTTGGCTAGCGTGAATAACACCTTCTGGTTATTGTGACTAACACCGCTCTGAACGTGGGTGTGCAAGTATCTGCTTGAGTCCCGGCTTTTTTATGCTGATGTATAGTTGACAATGTTACATTAGTTTCAGGCGTACAACACAGTGATTCAACAAGTCTACACATTTTTATGCTGTGCTCTTCACAAGCGCAGACAACACATGTCACCAGACAACACAATTACGGTACCATTGACCAGCGCCCTATGGTCACACAGACGCACAGCATACCATGCTTTCCTTCTTGTGACTTAGTCATTACATAATTGGAATCCTGTGTCTCCCACTCACCTTAACCCAATCCTGCCCATCCTTCCAACACCCTCCCCTCTGGCAACCATCAGTCTGTTGCTCTGTATTTAAGAGTCTGTTTCTGCTTTTGTTTGTTTTATTGTTCAGATTTCACAGAGAAGCAAAATCATATGCTATTTGTCTTTCTCTGACTTGTTTCACTTAGCATTATACCCTCTAGGTCCAGCCATGTTGTTGCAAATGGCAAGATCTCATTCTTTTTTATGGCCAAGTAGTATTCCATTATACACGTATTTATAGAAATGATGTGTGTCACATCATTTTTATCCATTCATCTGTGGATGAACACCCAGGCTGCTTCTGTATCTTGGCTATTGTAAATAATGCTGCAATAAACATAGGGGTGCATGTATCTTTTCGAACGAGTGTTTTTGTTTTCTTTGGGTAAATACCCAGAAGTGGAATTATGGGATCCTATGGTAGTTCTATTTTTAATTTTTTGAGGAACCTCCATACTGTCCTCCACAGTGGCTGCACCAGTTTGCATTCCCACCAACACTGCACAAGAGTTCCTTTTTCTCCATGTCCTTACCGACACTTGTTGTTTCTTGTGCTTTTGATTCAAGCCGTGCTCTTGGGTTTAAGGTATTATCTTATGGTTTTCATTTTCATCTCCTTGATTAAAAAAAAATGCTCCACATCACAAATCATGTGTCTACTGGCCATGTGTAAGTCTTCCTCTACTCAGCTCCTCTGCCCCTTTTTAAAGTTTATTTATTTTAAGAGAGAGGGTACAAGCAGGGGAGGGGCAGGGAAAGAGGGAGAGAGAGAATTCCCCAGAAGGCTCCACATTGTCAGTGCACAGCCTGACACGGGGCCCAATATCACAAAGCATGAGATCATGACCTGAGCCGAAATCGAGAGTCAGACACTCAACTGACTGAGCCACCCAGGTGCCCTATAATGTGCCCATTTTTAATTGGATTGGGTTTTTTGGCATTGAAGTGGTATAAGTTCTTTATATATTTGGGATATTAACCCCTTATCAAATATATCATTTGCATACAGCTTCTCACATTCAGTAGGTTGTCTTTTTGGGTTTTTTAATGTTTATTTGTTTTTGAGAGAGGGAGAGCGAGCGAGCGAGCGAGAGAGAGAGAGAACAGGCAGAGAGAGAGGAGAGAGAGAATCCCAAGCAGGCTCTACACTGTCGGCGCAGAGCCTGACTCATGGCTCAGTCTCACGAACCATGACATCAGGACCTGGGCCAAAATTGAGAGCAGATGCTTAATGGACAGAACCACCCGTGAGCCCCTGTCTTTTTGTTTTGTTGATGGTTTCCTTTGCTGTGCAAAAGCTTTCTATTTTGATATAGTCCCAATAGTTTATTTTGGCCTTTGTTTCCCTTGCCTGAGGGGATATATCTTGAAAAATTTTGCTAAGGCTGATGTCAAAGACAGTAGTGCCTACCTTTTCTTCTAGTAATTTTCTGGTTTCAAGTCTCCCATTTAGGTCTTTAATCCATTTTGAGTTTATTTTTGTGTATGGTAAAAGAAAGTGGTCCAATTTCATTCTTTTGAATATAGCTGACCAGTTTTCCCAACACTGTTTACTGAATAGAGTGTCTTTTCCCCATTGTATATTCTTGTCTTCTTTGTCATAGATTAACTGATCATACAAGGGTGGGTTTATTTCTGGGTTCTCTGTTCTGTTCCATTGATCTATGTGTCTATTTCCATGCCAGTTCCATAGGGTTTTGATTACTACAGCTTAAGGAATGTGGGATTGTGATACTTCCAGCTTTGTTCTTCTTTCTCAAGACTGTTCTGGCTTTGAGTCCCTGCTTTCAATTCTTTTGGGTATAAACCCAGAAGTGGAACTGCTGGATCATATGGCGGTTTGTTCAATTTGTGAGCAACCCCCATACTGTCTTCCCTAGCAGCCGTACTATTTTCCATTTTTGCCAACAGTGCACAAGGATTCCGATTTCTCCACAACCTCGCCAACCCTTAGTTTCTGTCCCTTTCTGTTTCCTTTTCTTAAGTAATGAGCATGAAGTCGCATCTCTCTGTGGTTTGATTCACATTTCTCTAATGATTAGTGATGTCAGGCACTCCTCTGAATTTTATTCGATTTCTTCTGACTTTGGCGTCTGCCCCCTAGCCTGGGCCCCAGAACCTGCCTTTTTCCATCTGCCTTCACTGTCTTCATTACCATGGACTCTACTCAACTGTGGGACGTCCTGGTCCCCCATCTAAATGGCCATTCACCCTGACACAGTAGTCTCCCTGACCATCAACAGGCACCCTCTGTCACAGCCTAGATGGATTTGCCGTGCCAGAATCCTTTCCCTACCCCAAAAGAAATGAGATAGAATCCTCAGATCATGGGATGGGTGGGGGGCGGGGGGAGGCTGAGCACTGGGACGCAGTCCTCTGACTTCCTCATTCCTTCCAGGTGGAACAGAGAATGAGGTCTGTTCGTACCCACTTGAGCCTTGCAAAGATACCAGTAGCCAGACCAGCCCCAGACTCCCAACACTGTCATCTGCAAGATCCCTGAGCAGGCCGGACAAACCCTCCCGAAGCCAGACTTTCTTGAGGCAGCAGGACCACCAGCAACCAGAAAAATCCGAGTGACACAAGTGGTCCCTGGGCAGGAGGCCCAGCGGCAGATGCCCCTCAGGTCACACTACGCTTGCCCAGAACGGAATGCCAAATCAGGCCTGACATCTTTCCCAAAGCTCGGGGGAAGCAATACAGAGCAGCTTTGCTTTTTAAATTCCATTTCTTTTTACATTTTTTATTAAGGTATACTTTGCATACAGTAAAATGTACCCCTTTGAGTATAAAGTTCAGCAGTTTTAACAAAAACATACAGCATACATGTAATGACTACTACGGTCAAGATAGAGAATAGCGGGGTGCCTGGGTGGCTTGCTTGGGTAAGCGTCCAACTTCAGCTAGATCATGATCTCGTGGTTCACGAGTTCGAGCCCTGCATCGGGCTGTGTGCTGACAGCTCAGAGCCTGGAGCCTGCTTTGGATTCTGTCTGTCAATCTGTCTCTCTCTCTCTCTCTCTCTCTCTCTCTCTCTCTCTGCCCTTCCCCTACTCACTCCATGTCTCTCAAAACTAAATAAACATTAAAAAAAAATTTGTTTTAAGATAGAGAATAGCTCCATCATCCTGCTCCTTTATAGTCCACCCTGCTTACGCCCCCAGATCCCAGAAACCACTGATCCATTTTCTGTTTCTATAGCTTCACCTTATGAATCAAATCATACAACATGTAGCCTTTTGAAACTGCCTTTTGTTATGCATAAGTGCTCAACGTAGATCCACATGATCTCAGGCAACAGTAGATTGTTCTTTTTACTTAGGATTATTTTGTTGTGGCAAAACATACATAAAATTTACCATTTTAACCACATGTAAGTGCACAGTTCAGTGGCATTAAGCACGTTCCCCTTGTTGCCCAGCCGTCATCGGCAACTTCACTTTTAAAGGCTAATCTCATTAAATGATTATTTTTGAACTTTAATTGCATTCAAGGTCCCTGGAGAAAAATGTGAAAGTTTCACGGCACATTCTGTTGGTGACACTGTGAGTAAATCAAGACACATCCCAGGTTGCCAGCAAAGTCTGGCTCATGCCTGTTGCCCCAGTGTGATTATTAATAGACCCACTTTCACTCTTAAAAGTTTGGACGATAAGCTACAATGCCCACCCTTGCCATAGGAAAATAATTCCCCTCGGAGATTGCTCGTGAGAGACTGAAAGAAAAAAAAATTAAATAACAACATCATGATCTATCAAATTAGGACTGTCAAAATTACAAATACGCTTACCTTCAACCCAACAATCTCATTTCTGAGATTTGACCCTACAGATGCACATGCGGTATTGTAAATAAGGGACATCAGAAACAATCCAAGGAGCAGTCCATAGAAAGCTGGTCACACGAACTATGATGAGTCTATCCCCCACCCAGCTGTAAAAAGAATGTGGAAACTCTCTGTGTTCTGATACGGGAAGAGCTCTAGGATGCACCCTCACGTGAGGAAAACGAGGAAGTAAAGAGTGTATGGTGTGCTACCTATAGGGTATAGAGGAGAATGGGAAATATACATGTGTATTTGTTTGCATATGCATAAAGGAACTCCCCCAAAGATACAGGGAATATACACAGATACTGACCCATCTGTCTGCAGCGTGGAGGGGAATGACAAGACGGGGGTGGCAGGAAGGCTTCTAACATCTCTTTAAACTCTTACGACAGTGTAAAGGTATTGGTGGTTCAAATCATTAAATAAAAGGGAAAAAGAAGAAAAAACCAAAAACGACACAAGGTAAAATGTCCCTTGGGAGAACTACTAAGTGTGATGGCCTGAACTGTTTATTATAATTAATTTATTTCCAATATTCACAAAATCGGTATATTCACTGGTCAAACGCTGAATATACCCCCGAAAGGCCTCAAATAACCTAAAAATTACTTCCTTTTCAAAATCCATCATGTAGTTGAACTAAGCACGAGAGGGTTCCTTCTGCTGATATGCTTGAAGTTTAAACACATCCCCACAAAAGAAAAAGGGCGCCTCCCTAACTTACTTCTGGATGCCACGTTCCATTCCTTTGAAGTATCAATGCTTCTTGATAAGTAGAATCAGTTTAAAGCCCTCTAACGAGTTTGCTCCAAACTAAAAAACACTTCCTTAATTTGTTTCAGTTTGTTCATTAAATATTACCATGAAAACAAATTCCTAATATCATGAAGGTTCTATGAAGAGATGAGTACAATACGTTTTTGATGTCTGATAACACCTGAGCTCATTTTTAAGTATGTATTAATACACAAATGTATTAATTTTCTATGGCTATTTTAACAACAACAATCCCCCCACACACACAAACTTAGCAACTTAAGAACAGACACACACACACACACACACACACACACACACACACACTCACACGTTCGTTACCTCACAGTTCTGTAGGACTGTAGTGACAGAAGCCCAGGGATACCACAGCCCGGCCCATTGAGGTCCTCTGCTTACAGTCTCACAGGGCCTAAGTCAAGGGTTGATTTCCTTATTAGAAACCCTGGAGAAGAATCAGCTTCCAAGCTCATTTGCTTGATTATTGGACAAATTAAATTCCTGGCAGTTACAGGACTCAAGTCCTATTTCCTCGCTGGCTGTCAGTAGGCGGCTGGTCTCTACTCCTACCGAGTGCCCATATTCCTTCTCATCCTTTCCGTGTGGCACTCAGTCCCTCGCTTGCATTAAATCTCTGATTTCTCCTCCTTCTGCGTCTCTGACTCCATCCAGAGGGAGGTCTCTGCTTGTAAGGGCTTGTGTGATTGGCCTGGGCTCGCTTCGATAATCTCCCTAACTTAAGGTGCAGAACGTTAATCACATCTGCAACAAATTCACAACAAATTCACAGACACCTCTTCGAGGGGCCATTCGACTTCCCACAATGAATTTTTTAAAATGCAGATGTGATGAAAACCTATAAATATAATGAATAATACAAGGTGGGACATAGGGTGCCACTAACACACTCTAAATATGTGTGTGGTATATATACGTGTCAACCAGACATAAATGGGTTGTGGATATACATGTGTATGCTTCCATATGGGTGGTACTTTTTCATGTGTCCAGTATGTCAAAACCATCAGAGAGAGTGCAAAGAAGAGAAGGAAGAGAGGAGACCTCACAAACCAGAGCTAGACCAAGTCAACTAGTCAAGACAATAGTTATGGGATGAAAATGAATCCCAAGAGGTAAGTCACCACAGCTGTCTAGAATAAAATAATGTCAAGAGAATCAAGGCAGGAATTGCAAAGCTGAAGCCAAAATCGAAGCCCCCAGTTCAAAAGCCGTCTGCTGACGAGGCCGCTGGAAGACACGCATCCCCAGGCCGTTATGCCATAGATCTTGGGAGATTGGGCATTTTCTTTTTTTTTTTTTTTTTTTTTTTTAATTTTTTTTTTTTCAACGTTTTTTATTTATTTTTGGGACAGAGAGAGACAGAGCATGAACGGGGGAGGGGCAGAGAGAGAGGGAGACACAGAATCGGAAACAGGCTCCAGGCTCCGAGCCGTCAGCCCAGAGCCCGACGCGGGGCTCGAACTCACAGACCGCGAGATCGTGACCTGGCTGAAGTCGGACGCTTAACCGACTGCGCCACCCAGGCGCCCCAAAATTGGGCATTTTCTAAGGCACTAAACTCAAAGCCTTATGCATGCCTGCTACTCGTACAGATTCCTTTTCCATTTTGTTTTTTTAAAAATTTTTAAGGCTTATTTATTTTTGAGAGAGAGACAGAGAGAGAGAGAGAGAGAGAGAGAGAGAGCGCGAGCACGGGGGGAGGGGCAGAGTGAGAGGGATACACAGAACCCGAAGCAGTCTCCAGGCTCTGAGCTATCAGCATGGAGTCCGACCTGGGGCTGGAACCCATGAACCATAAGATCATGACCTGACCCAACCGACTGAGCCCCTGAGGCACCCCTGCATTTTGAATCCAGGAATCACTTTGGACCCAACAGGATTGACCCCAAGATCACCATTAAAAAAAAAATTAATTAATGGTGACTACATGTTTCACCTAAATTAAACTCTTAACTTCCAACGTTTTATTTCTGAATCTTGTCCTCAAGGTAATAGAACTAAATCTCCTTTAAAAAATTTTTAAAAAGATTGTTTTCTTAGAAAAACCAGTACACCTTAAAGAAATTCAGTGTGTTCGTCCCCCACCCAGCTGTAATGTTTTCAGGACAAAAAAGTACTATTAATTTTCAACTGTAATTCTTGCTTATAATAGTGATTTTTGGAAAAGGATTAGGCAATATTCTGGTTGAATTTATAAAAATATATATAAGCCAATAACCAGTTGGCCATGAAAGGCATACCTCTCAATTTAGAGTACTTAACAAAGGTTTTAAGTCCTCAACTAGGTTGGTCATGCTACCTCCCTAAAAAAGGCCCTCTCAATTAGGTTTTCCTCAAACCTTCAATTTCTGGGATCTGGAGTCATCCCACATACCCACTGGTGCTCTTCGCGATGTCTGATCCAGCATCTACAGAAGCTCTGAGGGACAAGGGGAGAAGGGACTTGCCACCTTTCTGAATGATTCATGGACTGATGAGCAGGTTGACTTCCACAGCCCAGAGGAAAAGCGGTCACATCGGAAAGGTCATATTGACTGAAATCAGGTGGTAGATCCCAGGAATAGTGCCACCCTGGCTGGCCGGCCTCCAGTGATCTCAGCTGTCAGAGCCTAACAGCCTTTGCTAATGTCCCTGGCAAAGACCTTGGCAGATGGTACAGAGTCCATGTGGCCAGTCATGGGGTGGTGGGGGGGGGGGGGGGTAGTGGTAAACAAGGCTGTAGAGCCAGGAACACAGCCCATTAGGTCACTGGGGCCAGAGGATGTGCTGCTATCTTACAACAAAAGGATACGACCATGAGTAATTACACTTTGCGGGACACACATTCATACAATACATCTGAATTTCCATTTTAAAACAGACTATATTCACAACCTTCCTATCACAGTAATTTCCATTAGATAAGAGTGATAATTCTTTAAAAAAATTTTTTTTAATGTTTATTTATTTTTGAGAGAGAAAGAGACAGAGCATAAGTGGGGGAGGAGCAGAGAGAGAGGGAGACAGAGTCCAAAGTAGGCTCCAGGCTCTGAGCTGTCAGCACAGAACCTGACATGGGGCTCGAACCCATGAGCCGTGAGATCATGACCCGAGCCAAAGTCGGATGCTTAACCGAGTGAGCCACCCAGGTGCCCCAAGAGTGATAATTCTCCATCAAGTTCCAAAGTAAGAAAGCCAAGCCTGCTAAAAACAGACAAGAATGCCATAAGGATTCACATAAGCCCAGGTATCTTATTTCTATATTTTAAGGGGGAAACAAAGGTATAAATTATGCTCCCCTTCCCACTATTTCTTCCTACAAATAATGTTAAGCTGTTTTTTTTTTTAATTTAATGTTTACTTATTTATTTTGAGAGAGAGTGAGAGCATGAGCAGGGGAAGGGCAGAAAGAGAGGGAGAGAGAGAATCCAAGCAGGTTCCATTCTGTCAGCGCAGAGTCCAATGCGGGGCTCACATTCACCAGCCATGAGATCACGACCTGAGCCGAGATCAAGAGTTAGATGCTGAACCGACTGGGCCCCCAGGCGCCCCTGTAAATTAGTATTTTTGAACTAAACACAGTAAGCAGGCAAAGATGATAACTTCCTGGATGTGTAATGTTTGCATGTACCATGAATAAAAAATAGATAAATCCTTCATCTGCTCAGAAACCAAACTAGGAAAGGACTGTTTTAATGATCGTTGTCCCTGCCTGCCTCCCAGTGAAGGGGAGTAAGCTTTGATTATAGTAAAGGTTTTCATCTCTACCTGATAATACAGCAAAACAACGTCATGATGAGTAATGTTCATGTGAAGCCATGCACAGTCCATAAATGTCTATCAGTCACAAAATTCTGTTCTGTCGAGTAACCACTTAACAGGAAGCAAGTAAAGATAGCCACCATTTTGCCAATAAAAATTTGGATATAAGATGTTAGGAACTAAGAAAATATTCTCCCATTAAAAAACAAAAACAAAAACAAACAAACAAAAAACAACATAATGGAGGGGCACCCGGGTGGCTCAGTCCATTAAGCATCTGACTCTTGGTTTCGGCTCAGGTCATGATCTCCCATTTTGTGGGTTCAAGCCACGTGTAGGGCTCCATGCCGACAGCACAGAGCCTGCTTGGGATTCTCGTTCTCCCCCTCTCTCTGCCCATACCCCACTTGCACTCTCTCAAAACAAAACACAGAATAGACAGTGTTTACGTTTCCAGATTAATTCCCCAGAGTCAATTTAACTCATTAATACTTTATTGATTATAATAACTGCTTGAGTTCTGGTCATTAAGATTTTCCTCCCCTTCTCCTAAAAAGACTGTTAGCCTTGGACAAAATTTTTAGAAATGCATCAAGTTTCTTTGCTTTCATCTGAGCTCATTTTTTTTTAATGTTTGTTTTTTATTTTTGAGAGAGAAAGAGCGCCAGCAGGAGAGGAGCAGTGGGGGGGGGGGCGGGGGGGCGGTGGTCAGAGGATCCAAAGAAGCTGGCTCTGTGCTGACAGCAGAGAGCCCGACGCAGGGCTCGAACCCACGAGCTGTGAGATAATGACCTGAGCCGAAGTCAGACGGTCAAGTGACTGAGCCGCCCAGACACCTCCCTCTGTGGCTCACTTTTAAGTACGCCTCCCAGCTCTCCATTCCTGGTGCTGTCACCGACCACCCACCACAGACCACCTTCCCCAAATGGGTCCATGTGCCAAACGGATGTGTGTGCCATTTCTTGATCCCAACCCTCAGGAACCTGTTCCACAGCACCTTGGACCTGGACCACCTCTGATCCCCTCTTTCCTCCAACCTCACTCCCCTGGAAGTAATCCATACCGGTGTAAGCGTGCCTAATCGATTCAGAATCCATCCAATTCAAGACAACGGCATTTTTTAAAAGTTGACTATTAACCCAAAGGATGATGTAATTTATAGAATTCCAGGAAGTGGAAGCAATAAACAAATTCTAAGAACATCTCAGCCATCCACAATATGACATTTGGAACCCAGGACCCCCACAATAGCAGGCCGCCAGGGCCTTAGGATGCCCCCAGCTTCAGGGGAAGGACTTCCAAGGAAGCACCGTTTCTCACAGCTTCTACTTCCCCCACTCGTGAACTCACAGACCACGTAAGAACTTTCCCGGGTTTCACAGGAGCCTACATGGCAGCACAGGTCCTCTGGAAGAAGGGGGCGGAGAGAGAAGGTGGCAAGCAGGGAGTTTAATTCTGGAGTTTACGGAGAGGGCAGGGTGGGAGAGGGGAGGGGCGGATGTTGGTTCTGTTACTGCAGCTAAAAGAGCAGCCCTCCTGGCTGTCTCCTGTCCCGCCAAAAAAAGGAAATCTCTCTAAGCTGAAGCTCCTACTCTCATCAAACTGGTCTGAAACAAGGTTAATTTGCTGGGTTGAAATATCTGAAAATAATACATTAGATAATTTTAATTTTTTTCTTACAGTTTATTTGTTTATTTTGAGAGAGAGAGGGAGAAAGAGAGAGCACAAGCAAGGGAGGGGCAGAGGGAGACAGAGAGAATCCCAAGCAGGCTCTGTGCTGACCGCGCAGAGCCTGATGCAGGGCTTGAACTCACAAACCCCAAGATCGTGACCTGAGCTGAAATCTGGTATTTATCCAAAGGATACAAAAATGCTGATTTGAAGGGGCACATGCACCCCAGTGTTTATAACAGCACTATCAACAACAAATTATGGGAAGAGCCCAAATGCCCATCGATTGATGAATGGATAAAGAAGATGTGGTATATATATATACCATATATATATATATATATCATATATATATATATATCACATATATATATCATATATATATCACATATATATGATATATATATCACATATATATATCATATATATATATCATATATATATATATCACATTCAAGTTCTTCCTCTCCCTCATGCCTCTGACTCTTCATAAGCAGAGATTTGGTAAGAATAAGAAACGTACACCCACGGCACAAAATTCAAAACATTGAAGGATCCATTGGGCACTGATGAAGTCCAAGTCGCCCCCTCCTTCCCTTCCCCCAACCACACACTTGTCCTCAAAGAGGCAGGTACTTCCTTCCAGAGTTAGTCTGTGCTTACTCTTTTTACATGATCAGGATAGCACTGTATGCAAATAGTTCCTACACCTTTCTTCTCATACCCTCTTCCAATATCTTGGAAACTGGTCCCTGCTAGTCCACACGAAGCTGCTGTTTTCTTTGTAACAGCCAGATGTAAGCCCTTGTAGATACGTAACGTAATCTAATCACTCCTTCACCAAGAGTCATTCAGATTCAATTCAACAGGCGTTCATTTCCAATCTGTTGCCCTTAACACGCCCTGCAGATTTTAACTTCTAAATGTTTCTCATACCCACTCTTTCCGGTATCATCCTACCATGCACACTTCCACTGACTTTATCCCGTGCCTCACCAGTCCCCTGTCCCCAAAATCACAACAGCCATGTAACTGATGCCCCTCGATTCTTACCTTCCCCAGCCACCATTCATCCTCCAAAATGAACTACAATCTACCAAACTAAGTGCTGTCCATTTCTGTCCCCAGCTTAAGATTCTTCCACAGCCACCACTACGTCCTCCACAAGGCCCAGCGAACAGCACATTCTACAAGGCCTCTTCCACGTCCCACCCATCGTAGCCCTATCAACTTAGTAATACCAAACCGTATTGACACATACAGCATAAGGATGCTCTGTACCTCTCTGCCTTTGCCTACGCTGTGCCCTCATCCCAGAGCACACTCCCATCTTACGTCCTGAGCCTCCAAGACAGCCATACCACCCCCGACCCCTGCCAGGAAGACGTCTCTAAACCTCAGAATGGGCGATGAGCTTCCACAGCTGCCTGTACCTTCCTCAGTCTTCTGCTGTGTGACGTCACGGTGAAATCTCTCCCCGCCCACCTGCCTTTCCACTGTCAGGTGCAGGAAGGAACCCTGCACCTTATAACCGAACGGCCACCGGTGCTGAAACGTTCACTGCAATGAACCGGTATGGAAACAAAAAAGGAGCTGAGTTTCAAAATGGCAAAGGTGATCAGAATGTCACCGGGCCTCAGTTTTCTCACTGCAACAACTGGGGATAGTGACATTTTCCCCATAGGGCTGTGATAAAGATTAAATGAGGTGATATGTATCAACTCTGTGGGACAGTCCCTGGCCCACAGAGAGCGCTCGATAGATGTGGTTATGGTGTCAAGAAGGAGAAGAACGATTGGAGAAAGACCTTCGGGTTGGTTGGCCAAGCTGTGACCATGGTCCTCTGAAGAATTTTCCCAGCCTAAAGGCAAGCCTGGAGGGGATGCCCGTGGTGCTGGACATGGGACAAGACATTCCTGCTGAGGGACGGCCCAAAGAAGCCACGGTGGAGGAGCGTCGGGGAAGGAGCCAGAAGGAGACCGCCAGAACGTCTGGACTGTGACGCCAAGGGTCCCGCTGCCACACCATGGGGACGCTTCTGTGGCCCAGGCCAGCATGGAATCAAGGTAACAGAAGTGACTGGAGGCTGCCCAGGAGGAGGGTCAGGTCTTGGTGGGGGAGGGGGGTGGGGTGGGAGGCCTGAGGAATGAAGAAGAAAGCACGGAAACCGGCTCCGAAGCCATTTTAGAATCAGGACACTTTCGTGTCATAATTGGGTGGCGCTCGCTGCCAGGGTTGGAAAGGCCGTGGCTAACATTCCCAACTCAACAGGAAGGGTTCCAGTGACATCCTGCTGCCACCAAACCCGTGGGGCTGCCTACTGAGTTAAGTGCGGAAGAGTGTTAATTGTTCTAGAATTTCCTCAGCACTGCAATTTCCTGGGCTTGATCAAATGCCCCATATGGAACTTCATTTTCTCCTTTTATGACTGAAGGATTATCACTTAGTCCCCTCGTTTCCCCTAGGGAAGCAAAGGCTCCAGATGGGCCAGCCCCCGTTCTACGATTTTCCAAGAGCTTTGCATATTTTCTTTGTATACGTAGCTCTGTCATTTATTATTCATTCTACCGACTATCTAATCTATTAATGTGCTGAGCTCTCTTTATAAATCATGAATTAGCTATGTGGCATTTTGGTGAACAGTAAAACTGTCAGGGTGCGACGTGTGGAGAGTCTTGTGCGGCAGAAATTTCTTTATGCCGTTAGACCTCAGAAAATAACGCAGACCCGACAAACAGTAACTACATCTTCTTTTAACTTTAAGAGTGTCAGTTCTAAAAGAACACAGGAGCTGTATGTTTTCATTGTTCATTTATTCATCTGTTCAACAAGCATTTATTACGAACCTACTACCTAACAAGACCGCGTTAGCTGCTACAGAACAAAGACAAACGGTACTCGTGTGTCACAGATCCTTCGACACCCATCTATCTACCTAGGAACAAGGAAAATGACAAACTGGGCCATAAGCCATCAACCTTACTTTTCACGATTTGTAAAATTTAGGTCATTTCGCAACTCTGTTCGCGTAGCACAGAAACTGCACCTTGGTAGCCCACAGACTGAATTCAGATGCGGTCTGCTGGGCCTAATCTCTGTGTGTGTGTGTGTGTGTGTGTGTGTGTGTGTGTGTGTGTGTGTGTGTGTTTTAAACGTGGGTCAGTATCTTAAAAACATAATCAGGAGACTTCACAAGATGAACTGTTAAAAATATTTCCACTTTCTCTAGGAAAACACATGAGAGGCTCTAGCAAGCCTGGGTTCACGTTCCCACACAAAAGTCCCCTACAGGGGGGGCACAGCTGTCCCGCCCTCTCCAGAACCCTCCACTGCCCATCACCGCTCAGCCCGGAAACCTAGTGTCAGCCACCACTCGCCCCCCTCATGCGTTCCCTGCAGTCACACAGGTGTCACACGTGGAAACTAAAGACAGACCGAGAGGGCAACCTGACTCAGGAACACCGGATCACTTCACTTTCCATCAGTGAAGAAGCGTCCTACGTGTTACATGTGCAAATACACCCGACACGCTTTACTCTGTTATACAAAACCGCAGGCTACTGAGGGCATCTGTTTTCACCAAGGGTAACCAGTGCTTATAACACCGTTCCCATAACGTGCTAGACAACGGAGAACACCAGCATCCGAGTCCCTTTCTGTTCCAAGACTGAGGTCCTCAACATCAGATAAAACGCCTTCTTCCCTGCCAAACTAGCAGGAACCCCAACCTCCGCTCTTCACTCGCCTTGGTTCTTTTTCTCATGGCTCTCTAATACTGTGCTAAAATAAAATATACAAACCTGTTCCCTGTTCAGCTCTAACACTTAGAAACAACTTGTTCTCAGTCGCGCCAGTGATCAGGAAAAGCAAGCTAAAATTACAATTAGAAACCCCTGTCACAACAACCCGTGGCTAGAATGTGGTCGAACGGGAAAGAACACTGAAGAGAAAGTCACTTTCAAGAGGAATGTGGCAATAATCAGTAGAGTTGAAGATGTACGTACTCTGTGACCCAGCAGTGGGACTTGTCACGCATGCCCTAGAGGGGTGAGTTTCAACCTTTTCTTACTGTTTTGTTTATTTCTTTATTTTGAGAGAGAGAGGGAGGGAGAGAGAGAGAGTGTGTGCACACACACAAGCGGGGTAGGGGCAGAGAGGGAGGGAGAGAGAGAATCCCGAGCAGGCTACGTGCTGTCAGCACAGAGCCAGACTCCAGGGCTCGACCGCACGAACCGTGAGACCATGACTTGAGCCAAAATCAAGAGACAGATGCTTAACCGACTGAGCCACCCGGTGCCTCACTTTTTCTTACGATTATCCTCGGTGAGAAAAACGGCTGACATCACAACCCAGTGCAACCTGCATACGTGCACACCAAACGAAAAGCTGAACAAAAAAATGTGCCCTTATAATGTGTGGTGAAATTTTATTTTATATAATATATCATTTATAACTCACCCTGATTGTTCTCACTACTTAATGTTGGTTACAATCCACTACATTGATCTCATAACCTCTTAATATGGGATAGTTTGAACACAGACCAGCCTAGAGGGTACCTACTGTATGTGTCCATAAAAGTTGTGTGCATTGGAAATCCTGTTGCATTACTTTTGCTAAAAGTGAAGAGTTAATCTCGATGTTCATCCAAGTAGATGGACAAAATAAGATTCCATGTTCCTATCACGTTCGTATCACAGAGCAGTGGAAAGGAATGCGGTAAAATCCAGGTATCTATTTTAATAGAACTTAAAACTAGTATTAGGTTTTCTTCTGAAAAAACCCAAAAAGCAAATTACATGTACAGAGTGCAGGCTGACTTTAAACACAAAAAATAGAACTGATATTTCTTTGGATACACACATATTAGAGGATAAAACCATGCATGGAGAGGATTCATATCTAGTTCTGAATAGCAGTTTTTGTGTGGAGAGGGGTGTAGGGAAGGGATAAAGATAAGAATCTGAGGCTAGAGCTATATCTGAAACATTTCTTTTAAAGCCTTCAGCAGACGCAAAAATCATAAAAAAAAAATTACAGCAGCTCTTAAATGTGGGTGTGCATACAAGAGAAATGATTTTCTGTCTTTTCACGTGTTTAAAAATTTTTGTAAAATAAATTTAAAAATAATTTTTAAAGAATTACCTTTTTAGGGCACATATTTCTCCCATAAGACAGGAAACAAACCTCAAAGGATGAGAAAGTCATTCCCTGACTGACACACTGAAGCTCTCAAAATTTGGGGCATCAACAAAAGGTCTGACTTGAGGATAATCAGGTCTTCGTGCACCATGAACTAGAAAGTAAAACTAACCAAAGTACTTGTGCTTTTAGAATTATTTACAATTATGGGGCTCTTGGGGGGCTCAGTCCGTTAAGCGTCCAACTTCGGCTCAGGTCGTGATCTCACAGTCCGTGAGTTCAAGCCCCAGGTCGGGTTCTGAGCTGTCAGCACAGAGCCTGGAGCCTGCTTCAGATTCTGTGTCTCCCTCTCTCTCTCTCTCTGCCCCCCACCCCCCTTGCGCTCTGTCTCTCCCTCAAAAATAAGTAAACATTAAAAAAAATTTTCTCTAGAAATATTTACAATTAGACCCTTGAAAAACCTAAGACCATGTGGGATTTTTGAACATTGAAGTGTTCCACTCTCAAATGCATGCTGCTTATTCTGAAGCTTTGGTGGTTGAAATGCTGCCTGGCGCTGAATACGCATGATTTTAGCTGACTCCTCGCAAGGCCACCTGCTAAAATAATGTAGAAGGACTTTGTGGGGACCAATTCCTCTGCAGATTAATAATGCTGACTGTTTTCTGTGGTGCAGGGTCCTGGAAGAATGGGAGGGTCATTTCATCGGAGAAGCCATTCTGGATCATACCTGTGATGGCCCTGATCCCAAGGGCTGGCATCCCCCTCCACATCCCCATCTGTAGACACCATCCACAGACAGCTTTGTTTGTGCAGATCTAAGATGCTAAAAAGTATTCAAAATCAGTTGGATCTAAGCAAATATTCCTTTCTCCTCCACAGGCCATCTGTATGTAGAGTTCTGACACTGCCCAGATTCAATCCTGTCTATATCTTGTGAAATTCAGAAGTTCTCATGAATACTAAAGCCACAATTCATATGTTGGACTTCACCTTGGCTACTAACGCTTGGTATTGGTGTTACCATGAATTGTCTAAGCGTAAAGCACACAAATTTCATCCATTACTTTATTTGCAAAGGAAGCTTTAGTGTCACAGCAAGAAGACGACACCTAAATACATGTCCCATTTCGGTCACATGGAGGCTCTCCAATCTTGGGCAGTCCCTTCACTGCTTGGGACCTCAGTTTCTTTGTCTACACTTCCTTGAATGCTTAATGAGAACTAAATGAGCCCAAGTATGTGGGAAGTTCTGTGTAAAATAGAAAGCATCATAAAAACATAAGGTGGTGGGGCGCCCGGGGTGGCTCAGTTGGCTAAGCGTCCGACCTTGGCTCAGGTCATGATCTCATGGCTCATGAGTTTGAGCCCCACGTCGGCCTCTGTGCTGACGGCTCAGAGCCTGGAGCCTGCTTCAGATTCTGTGTCTCCCTCTCTCTCTGCCCCTCCCCTGCTTGTACTCTGTCTCTCTCAAAAATAAATTTAAAAAGCATTTAAAAAAGCATAAGGCGGTGTTGTGATTAATGGTAGTAGCAGTAAGTGTAATGTCTGTACCCCATTATATAATGCAAATATACATTTGAGATTGTTATTACTATATTTGTACCTTGTGGCTCATTCCATTTTTCTATAGCTCCTATGGTGAGAATATCCTAACGGGTTTAACATTTCTCTCAACTGTTAATTGGAATTCATTAAAATTTCTGTTTCAGCTTGAGAGAATGGTGCACTCCGTTTATTTTTTAGAACAAAACCCTAAGGATCCCTTTGCACATTCCTTTTTTGTATTATTTAAATTCACGTTAGTTAACATGCAGTGTTGTCACGGCTTCAGGAGTAGAACCCAGTGATTCATCCATATCTTACATAGGACGCCCAGTGCCCATCCCAACGAGCGCCCTCCAATGCCCATGTTTCTAAGTCCCTGGCTCATCAAAGACTACGCACGGAGGGCCATGCCAAAATCAGAGGCTTGTTTTCCTCAAGAAACAGCTCATTTTGGTGTTTTCAGTGGCCCTGGACCCTGTGCCTGACCTCAATTCACCCATACTGAGTCACTGTAATATTTTTATGATTTAAAACAACAACAACAAAATACTCTAAATCCAAATTTCTTTAAAATGTTCAAATGACTGAAATCGAGCTTTCCCAAAGCATTTTTTAACTTCCAAATCCAACGCTAATCTCTACTCTCTGATAGTGGGGGCGGGGGGAGTGGTAAGGAACGTACGATACGGATCTGCGAGCAAAGTCTGGATTAAAACACCAGCGATTTAACAAAGTAAATGCAGGGTACTGCTCTTACACCCGTTTGCATGAGCTACCCTTGCAAATCACAGAGCCACATGGGCACGCTCACTCTGGGCCCTGCCCTCAGCACGGGCACACTGGGACCCGTAAGCATCGCCTGTGGTCAGTAACACCAGTGGGGCCCCAGAGAAACGGGTTGTCACACAGCTCTTGCCTCAAATTAAAGCCTCAGGATACAGTGCAGGTGTGGGGGACACACTGCCAGCATGGGGGGGCGGGGTGGGTGCTGCGTCACAGGGCAGGGACGTTCCCCAGGCAGGGACGCTGGGATAGATAGAGAAAAGACGGAGTTTTCAAATCCCTTCTCTCAGATAACACAAATATAATCATGCCATGAATAACAGATTTCCCAGCAGGGTCGAGCCTCCATTGTCTTGCTTCTCTTCACATTCTACTTCATTGTTCTGAAGCAGAGGCAGGCAATTTTCTCCTGCAAAGTATGTATATTATAGTAATGTTTTCTAGTATATACAGTAAATATGTTTACTGAGAGTCAATACTGTAGGCTTTGCCGGCCACATAGTCTCTGTCATGACTATTCTGCTGCTTTGCTGAAGAATAATTTTATTTAGAAATCTGGTATCGTGAACCGTAATCCGTATTTTGCCTTTTTTCGCTCTGTTTGGCGCTCTCCAATGCTTTTTTTTCTCCCACCTGAATTTACTGAGATATAATTGGAATATAACATTGTGTAGGTTTAAGGTGTACAACATGATGATTTGATATATCTGTGTGCTGTGGAACTGTGTGTGTGTGTGTGTGTGTGTGTGTGTGTGTGTGTGTGTGTGAAGAACAGTTAAGATCTACTCTCTCAGCAACTTTCAAGTATACAATACGGTGTTGTTAACTCCAATCACCCTGCTGGACATTAGATCCCCAAAACTTGCTCATCCTAGAAATGAAAGTTTGTACCCTTTGACCGACATCTCCCCATTTTCCCCAGCCCAACCCCAGCCCCTGGCAACCACCACTGAACTCTGTTTCTGTAAGTTTGGATTTTTTTTTTTAAGTTTAGTTTATTTATTTTGACGGAGAGAAAGCGTGCGTGCACGCACGTGTCAGCAGGGGAGGGGCAGAGAGAGAGGGAAGCAGAGAATCCCAAGCAGGCTCCAGGCTGTCAGCGCAGAGCCCGATACGGGGCCCAATCCCACAAACTGGGAGATCATGACCTGAGCCGAAATCAAGAGTCAGACGCAACTGAATGAGCCACCTAGGTGCCCCCAGATTGCCCATTTTTAACTGAATTACTATACCACGACTGCCATTGCTATTATTTTGCTATTGAGTAACAGGAGTCCCTTACGTATTTTGGATATTAACCCCTTCTCAGATACGTGGTTTGCAAATACTGTCTCCCATTCTGTAGGTTGCTTTTTCATTTTGTTTCTTTTACTGTGCAGAAGTTTCTAGTTTGATATAGTGCTACCGGTCTCTTTTTGCTCTTTGCTGCTTGTGATCTTTTTTTAAGTTTATTTATTTATTTTGAGAGAGAGATAGCACAAGTGGGGAAAGGCAGACACAGAGGGAGAGAGAGTCCCAAGCAGGCTCTGCTCTGTCAGCACAGAGCCCGACGCGGGGCTCGAACTCACAGACCGCGAGATCGTGACCTGAGCCGAAGTCGGACGCTTCACCGACGGAGCCACCCAGGCACCCTATTTAATGAATATTTAAAGTCTGAATTTTGAACTGGTCAGATGAAATCCCAGGAACTTTATGCTCTTTACTGAATCAAGATTTAATTATATCACTGGCCCATTATTCTGCATGAAATAGTAACAGTACAAAATAATAAATTCAGTCAAATTTGCTATTTTTTTGACATTCATTCATATAAAAAATTATACCATTACATATTTTTATGTTGCCATTGCAACAACATATTTCTCAAAGTAAGGGAATAAAGTATATTTTATTTAGCAGGTTGTTACCTGAATTTTTTAAATACTTAAGTACATAGTACGAATTTTCCATTCATGCTTTGCCCCAGTTTCATGGTATAAAATATGCTTTGGTTCATCCAGATAATGAAAAATATATAAACATTAATAACTGATTTTTGAATACCATTTTTTATAGAGAAAGATATTCAAGATACAAAATGGTAGCTTAAAATATTAAGAATCATTACTTTATATATAACTATGCGAGAAGAAGATACCTGAAGAGACTTGAAGGTCTCACACCTTCACGTTAGCAGGGATAGTCTTGCAAGGAGGCATCACGGTTAATTTTTATTTACTGAATATTCCGGTTGTGTACACAATAAGCCATTATTTAGATAACCAAAAAAATAAAGCAATAAATGTTATTAAAATAAATAACACAGTAAAGTTTAGTTCTTCCCAGGTCTTCAACATTATCGTGTTCATACATGTTTTTATATGATGTTTATAACATACAGGAATCATGACCATATACAGTTGACCTTTGAACAACACAGGGTAACGGGTACCGACCACCCTGCCACCCGCACAGTCAAAAATCCAAGCATGGTTTCTGATTTCCCAAAAACTTAACTACTACTAATTGCCTACCCTTGACTGGAAGCCTTACCAATAAAAAGTCGATTAACATATATTTTGTATGTTACATGTATGATAAACTGTATTCTTACAATAAAGTAAGCTGGAGAAAAGAAAATATTACTAAGAAAATCATAAGAAGAGAAAATGCGCTCACAGTACTGTGCTGCATTTATTGGAAAAATTCCTCATCTAAGCAGACCTGAGCAGTTCCAACCCATGTGGTTCAAGGATCAACTGTGCTTCCTTTGCAACAAATTGCTCTCTCCGTATACACAGACTCCTGAGTCCTGGAACGTGTGCTGAGCTACTTTTTCCAGTGATGATGAAAGTCTTGCACAGACCAGGTCCTCAGGTGTCAGGGGTAAATGTGGGTAGCTTGGGCAAAGGGAAATGAAATGGCTTCGGGGCTCTATTTCAAGATCCCACCTCCATCTTCACCGATTTCCAATGGAGCCAACCGGCCATGGCAGTGCTTCTGGTGAGGACGAGCTAGAGCGTCACCCAAAACACAAAAGAGACTTTTTCACGACAACGAGGGTGATGGTAACATGGATGACACGAACAGTGGTGCTTTAATCCCTCCACCCTTTCTTCTACTGGGTAAAATCAAGAGTTTCGTAAGAGTCCTAGGAGGGTAAAAGTGGGGAAGAATATGGTTTATTCGATAAACCATAATTACACTTTGTAATTACACTTTAACCCTCCTGGAAAGTTCCTGGCAACGAATAGACAGTTTCAGCAAACGCCTCCCTTGCCCCATTATAAACGGCACCTGCTGAAGGTATGATATTAATAGAGCAATCAGGCTCCGTCCAAAGCAAAAGAAGTTAGATTCATTTGTATAACAATCAACTTAATGACCAAGGACACTACTGATTCCTGCCCGTGATAGGATTAATGCAGTAGCAATTTACTTGAACTACGTAGGCCACGCATGGTAAACACAGTGCCTGGCATCTCTCATATGGAATTTCATGATGCAGTTAATGTTTTCTAGCACATGCAATGCTATTGCCCTGCCAGCCCGCGGTAATGAGTGTTCAGGACTTACGCACATTTACCACACCTCATCAAAGGGAATTTTGCTACTGTTCTCAAAAAATTCAGCTTGTATAGGTTTCCTCTGAGGAAGGTCATCCCCCCACATCAAGAAACGCTGTGCAATTTGTAAACTTCCTAAATATTTCAGAATGGATATTATTTCCCTAGGGTTATGTGTCCACGTTTGTGATGCCAAGCACTGACCAACTTCTGAACTTGAGAAATGTTCAAAAGAGGGTAATCAATTCTTGAGTCAAGAATTAATTACAACACCAAGGGCAAACTAAAGTTTTTTTTTTTTTAATCTAGTAATTTTCAAATCAAAGATGTGCAAGGAAACTGAACATCTCCTCCAAGCAAGCTTTTAAAATAAGCGGTTTTGACCATTAGAATCCACTCTTCTAAGCAACTACAGAATTTTCTAGGAATTGGTAGCTTTTTGCTATTTTGGTGCTGATACAAAAAGGGTGAGGTCATCACTTTAATTGACTAAGTACCATTTGTAGGGTGTCATAAATACAACTATAGGATTAAAGGCTCTTGCTTTTAGCTATTACTTTATTTCACCATTACTGTTTGGTTAACAATGCCAGGACAAGTATAAACATTTTGTTTTTACCAAACATACTAGAATTCTCTTTGTCAAGACACCATCTTTGAGCACTGTCTGGTAAGCCAATGTAATGGTTAATTTTATGTGTCACCTAGGCTGGGTCATGGTACCCAGATTTGGTCAAATACTAGTCTAAACGTTGCTACAAGGACATTTTTAGATGAGATTAATACTGAAATCAGGAGACAGCTGAGTAAACAGATTATCCTCTATAATGCGTGGGCCCCACCCAATCGGATGACGGTCTTAAGGGAAAAAACTGAGGTTTCCTAAGACAGAATTCTGCCCAGTCTGCCATCAGATTCAAGCTGCAACATTATCTCTTCCTTGCATCTCCAGCCCGTTGGCCTGCCTATGGATTTCAGACTTGTTCACTTCCATAATCCCGTGAGTTAATTCCTTAAATTTCTCTCCCTTTCTCCTTCCCTCTGCGCCCCACCCCCGCCATATATATATACCCAGACACATACACACGTATACATATATATACATTTACACACACATCCTATGGATTCTATTTTTCTAGAAAACTCCAGAATTATAGAGGCATGCAGTTCTGAACTGTGGACATTTGATGCAAAGAGGCTTCGAAGTGTCCTTTTTCATAACCAATGTTATGAGCCATTTCATACCATAGATGGGAATCAGTGCACACCTAAAGGGAGCAAAAACTCACTTTAAAGTCCGAACATGGAGACTCTGATGACTGATCATGAATGACAGAACCCGAACAGATGATTTCACAGCCACATCGTAGTTTCCCCGTGCACTGAATGGGGCACCTGCTACCACTTCTGCTTACCTCCCTCTGGAGGCTCTAAATAGGATGAGGTTTACTAAACGAACTTTGTAAACTAGAAGGAAGTGGAACATTGACAGGAAGGGCTAGAAGAGTACAGGCGATAAATCACAATCACCCACCTGAACTTCATTACGATGATGTGGTTATAACAAGAGACTCTTCCTACTTTGTTACTAAAATGGAAAGTGACACACATATGCCACAGGGTGACTGCAATTACTGTGCCGCTCATCAGCTAAAGGGAGCAATCACACACAGACCACATGTTTCTAAAATGGGAGCCACATCGAAACTGAGAGAACATATGGGACTCTCGGATATACATGCAGAGCATGAGACCCTGCCAACACGAAGTGGATTTGAGCTCAGGGGTATAGTGATTCTGTTCGCAAGTGTACAATCATGAAAGGCCAGCCATTACTATGAGGTATGGGACTTTGGGCATTTGGGTTCTCCCAACCCCAAAACAGGTGTTAAAAACACAGAAAACCTTCCTGTACATCCCTTAATTATTTTTTAACGTTTATTTGAGACAGAGAGAGACAGAGCATGAACGGGGGAGGGTCAGAGAGAGAGGGAGACACGGAATCTGAAGCAGGCTCCAGGCTCTGAGCTGTCAGCACAGAGCCCGGCGCGGGGCTGGCTTGAACTCACAGACCGCGAGATCATGACCAAAGCGTCCGAAGTCGGACACTTAACCAACTGAGCCACCCAGGCGCCCCGCTTCCTGTACATTACTAAAGCTCAGACAGCCGAGGATACAAACCCCACTCACTTGAGGTCCCCTAAAGCAATGCACGGAAGGTGGCAACAGAATTGTTCATCTTCAACATCAATTGTAACTCTGTAGACATACTTGCAGTCACTGTTCTTTATCATTCATTTATAAAACTATTTGAGTACCTCCTAGATGCCAAAAACTGCTTAGGTATGGTGGCCTCAACGGTGACCAAGACAAGACTGGCAGGTTCGAGGACATTTCCCCAAAGAAGCCAAACAAAAGGCCAACGGATACGTGAAAAGATGCTCAGACATCACTAATCATCAGGGAAATGCAAGTCAAAACCATAGTGAGATGTCGCCTCGCACCTGTTAAGATGGATATGATCAAAAACGAAAAACAAGAGAAGTATCGTCCAGGATGTGGCAAAACTAAAATCCTGGTACGCTATTGGTAAGATTGTTCAATAGTGCGACCTCGATGGAAAACAGCATGGAGTCTCCTCAAAAGATTAAAAATAGAACTCCCATGTGATCCAACAAGCCCACTATCTTGGTATTCATCCAGGAGAACTGCAAGCAGGATTCACAGAGATATCTGCATTCCTGTGTTAATTACAGTACTAATCACAATAGCGAAGATGTAGAAGCAACCTGAAAATCCATCAGGGGGTGAGTGGATACAGAAAATATGATCTATACATACAATGGGATGTTATTCAGGCTTAAAAGAAAGGAAACCCTGCTTCATGCGACAACACAGACGACCCTTAAGGACGTATTACTAAGTGAGATAAGCGAGTCACAGAAAGATGAACACTGCACGATTCCATGTATTTCAGCTAGCAAAAATAGACAAACGCATAGAGGCAGAAAGGAGAACTGTGGTAGCCAGGGGTAGGGGGTGAGGAGAAAAGGGGAGTTCCTAATCAACGGGTATCCAGTTTCAGTTAGGGACCTCAATTTCTGGTTCCACCTGTAAGGAGCTTGGAAGTCCCCACTCTGTCCTCACAACAAGTAAAAGCTGAACAGACGGAAACAGCCACAGCTCTTCTTGGACCCAGGGAAAACGTCAGCCCCAAGACTGGAGAGGCAGCCAGGCAAACACCCCCTCCCTGAGCAGGGTCTCAAGAGCAGAAACCGCCTCAGGAGCCAGTGCTTGGGTAGGAAACCCTGAACTGTAGTTGACGGCCGCTGGAGGCTCAGTGTGCGACTCCCAGAGTTAAAGACGACAGGAGGCTCCAGCTTGGGGGGTGCCCCACAATACTGTGAGATTTTTACCTCTAGGAGCTCAATCGATCAGGTTCCCACAGACAATATCGGAGGAAAAAAAAAAAAATCCCCTCAGGTTTCCGGTCGGGGAGGTGAAAAAGAAGGATTCTGAATTAAGTCTGAGCACTCTGTTCTTGGCAAGGCTTGTCCTCGGGAAACTAAGCTAACCAGAGCCCAAGGGACTGGGGCATTAAGGGAGTTGAATTGACCTGGGGAAAGGGAAGTACCCAAGTCCAGCCTTCTCTAGCCAACCTGTCCCACCTAAGAGGGTAAAAATAAAGTAACAAATACTTGTGAGGCTCACAGTGGAGAGGCACGGGCTCACTAAAGGACTGAGGCCTGATGCCAGGATGATGGAACGCTTCCCCTCCCCCACACCTCACCACCACAACACCAGAGGCCGATTTCCCACAGCTCTTTTCACCGGGGACATCACGTCTGGCTATCAAGAAGACAATCACAAGGCACACCGAAAGGCAGGAAACACAACTTGAAGAGACAGACCAAGCATCAGAACCAGACATGGCTGGGATGCTGGAATGATCACACCAGGCATTCGAAACGGCTATGATTAATATGCTAAGGGCTCTAACGGATAAAGCTGCAGCCGGCAAGAACAGATGGACGATGTAAGCAGAGGGATGGAAACCCGAAGGGAAAAAAATAAGAAATGCTAGAGATCAAAAACACTGTAACAGAAATGAAGAGTGCCTTTGATGGGCTCATTAGTAGACTGGACATGGCTGAGGAAAGAATCTCTGAGCTTAACATTTAAATCAGGAAGTTCAACAACTGAAAAGCAAAGAGAAAAAGTTTCACTAATGCAAGATGAAGAAATTCCAGAGATGCACCGTAGGACACGACACGTACAGTAAACAATGTGGGGTTGGACGCTGGGTTGCTTTGGGTTGCTCTTATTTAGGGTTCGCTCAGCTTCTTGAATCTGTACATTATGTCTTGTGACAAGTTTAGGAAGTTTTCAGCCATGATTTCGTTAAGTGCTTCTTCAGCCCACTCTTACTTCTTTTCCTTTTGGGACTCTGACCTCAATGTCAGATCTTTTGTTAAGAATCCCACAGGTCTCTGAGGTTCTGCTCATTGATCTATTTTCTCTCTGTTGTTTCGATTAGAGAATTCCTACCATTCTTTTTTTTTAAACATTTATTCATTTTTGAGAGGCAGAGAGACAGAGCATGAACAGGGGACGGGCAGAGAGAAAGGGAGACACCGAATCCAAAGCAGGCTCCAGGCTCTGAGCGGTCAGCACAGAGCCCGACGCGGGGCTCGAACTCACGGACTGTGAGATCATGACCTGAGCCGAAGTGGAACGCTTAACTGACTGCGTCACCCTGGTGCCCCTATATTCCTATTATTCCAGCTTCCAAATTCACTTATTTGTTTTTCCTCTGTCACCTCCATTCTTCTGTTGAGCCCATCCACTGAGTTTTTTACTTCAGTTATATTTTCAGTTCTAAACCCTCCATTTGGTTCTTCTCCATATCTTCTGTTTCTTTGGGGTTTTTTTTTTTCTTTTTCCCCCACTTTTGTGTGTAATTGTTCTTTGAAACACTGCATGTGTTTGTTGAGCTATAATTCACATACCATGAAATTCACCCTTTGAAACTAGAAAATCAGTAGTTCTACTACGTTCAAAGTTCTGCAGCCATCAACTGTTACCTGACTCCAAAACATTTGTAGCACTCCAAAATGAAACCTCCTGCTGATTAGCAACCATTCCTCATTCCCCTTTCTCTCTTGTCTCCAGACACTGTTAATCTTTCTGCCTTTATAGATTTGCTTGTTCTATGCATTCCATATAAATGGAGTCAAACAATATGGGGCTTTTTGTGACTGGTTTCTTTCCCTTAGAGCTTAATGTTTTCAAAGTTCATCCATGTTGTAGCATGCGTCAGTCCTTTATTCCTTTTTATGGCTGAATAATCTTCCATTATACGGACATAAGACATTGTTTATCCATTCATACTGTTTCCAATTTTTAACTATTATGAATATAGGAGCTGCTATGAACATCCACGTACAATTTTATGTGTGGACTCTATGTTCTCAATTCTCTCGGGTGCATAGCTATGGGTGGAGTTACGGAGTCGTACGGTAATTCTTTTTCACTTTTTAAAGAACTGCCAAACAGCTTTCCACAGTGGTTACATTTTGGGGCGCCTGGGTGGCTCAGTCGGTTAGGCGTCCGACTTCGGCTCAGGTCATGATCTCATGGTTCGTGGTTTGAGCCCTGCATCAGGCTCTGTGCTGACAGCTTGGAGCCTGGAGCCTGCTTCAGATTCTGTGTCTCCTTATCTCTGCTCCTCCCCTGCTTGTGCTCTCTCTCTCAAAAAAAAAAAAAAAAAAAAACATTAAAAATTTACAGGGCACCTGGGTGGCTCAGTCAGCTAAGTATCTGACGTCGGCTCAGGTCATGATCTCGCGGTTCGTGAGTGCAAGCCCCGCGTCGGGCTCTGTGCTGATGGCTCAGAGCCTGGAGCCTGCTTCGGATTCTGTGTCTCCCTCTCTCTCTGCCCCTCCCCCACTTGTGTTCTGTCTCTCTGTCTCTCAAAAATAAATAAACATTAAAGAAGATTTTTTTACTGCATTTTCCATTCCTACCAGCAAGGCATGAGGGTTCTAATTTCTTTGCATTCTTGCCTACAGTCTTTCCTGTCTGTCTCTTAGATTACAGCATCTTAGTGGGTGTGAAGGGGTATCTCACTGCAGTTCTGATTTGCCTTTCCCTAATAGTATCGAACACCCTTCCATGTGCTGATGAGGCATTTTTATGATGGCTGCTTTAAAGTCCTTCTCCGATAATTCTAACATCTCTGTCATCTCAAAAGTGGAGTCTCTGATTCTTTTTCCTCTCAGTTTGAGATCTTCCTAGTTCTTGACGTGACAACACCTTGTCATTGAAACCTGGACATTTGGGGTATTGTGTCATGAGAACCTCTCATTTAAACCTTCTGACATTGCTCTGGCAGAAGGCGGGGGGGGGGGGGGACACTTCCTCATTATTTCACTGATAGGCTGGGCTACGAGTCAGGTTTCCCGTGAACCGTGGAAGGGACGTGTGGCCCCATTACCGCTGGGAGGTGGTGAAAGCCCTGACTCTCCCCCAGGCCTTCACTGACACCACCACAGTCGGGAAGCAAAGCGGGGCCTTGTTACTGTCAGCTGAAGTCCAGGCTCCCTACTGAATCTTCTCTGACACCACCCTGGCAGAGGCGTTGGGACACATCAGTACAGCCTCCCCCGGGGAAGGTCGAGGCTCCCCACTGGGTCTCTGCTGGCGGGGATGGGGGCGGGGCCACAAGGTCGTCTGTGATGTCTGGCTACAGCAGAGTGACCACTGCCTAATGGTTTTCCGTCTTGCTGATCTGCTCCCCTCCCGGCCCTTTGGCTACAGAAAGCCAGCTTTTGTCTGGGGTTTTTTAATCAGGGCCCACTGATCGTTCTGGGTTGTTGGCTTCTACCGCTCCAAGTCTGGGGTATAGGAAGGAACAAATGAAGACAACCCAGGAAACTCCCCACTGCCTCATTCCTCAATATCTGTAGCTGACGTGCTCCCTTCCCTCCATCTTTGAGACCCTTCTCCTGTCTGTTTTTTACATAAAGCACAGAGTTTTAAGTTGTGCTTGGGAAGAATATAGAGAAGTATGCCTGTGTCATCTTCCCAGGAGCAGAAGTCTTTTCAAAACTTCCCAGCCTGTCTTTTCAAACCCCAATTTAAAACAAATTTTTTAAAATAATATCTTAAGCCTAGAAATAGCTTTCAAGTGAACTATGCATTCCCTTATCCCTCTGCAACACAGGCACTAAAATGAATTTAGCCTT
Source organism: Neofelis nebulosa (assembly GCF_028018385.1). Classification (NCBI taxonomy): domain Eukaryota; kingdom Metazoa; phylum Chordata; class Mammalia; order Carnivora; family Felidae; genus Neofelis; species Neofelis nebulosa. The sequence goes on from NC_080782.1 coordinate 235,574,645, forward strand.
CCTCACAAAGCTCAACAACACAAACATCCATGGCTACGTATTTATTCCCCGAGACTCACTTCGAGCTTACTATTCAAAAAGCACTCTCCTGTCACATGAAATAGGACCTGTTGACCCAATTTTGGAAGTTCCTGTGACTGCCTGTTCCTTTTTCTATTTCTTGCTTTTGTCAGTGTAACTGCCTCCAGAGAATCCCCACACCTTTTAATCTGCTACTTCTAACAGTGCGCGGGCTGAGAAACCAGACCGTCAAATCTTGGAGAGATATTTTTAAACAGTAGTAAACAGACTAAGAATAACAGGCTCTCCACCTCATACACAAATTTCCCAACATCTATTCGGGCCACTCTGATGTCCTTTTGGCTTACGCACCGCCACCACATTATATCCCAGTTAGCTGAAGTTGGACAATATTTCAAATATCACACGGTGCTGCTCCATGTATAGACCCAGGTCACCTTCACCGAGATCAGACCAAGCAAGCAGTGAGCCTAGGGAAAACAGGAGACCCTTGCCAACTACAGCATGCCGAGGAAAGGTTCTCCGGGTGCCTCTAAAACCCACCACTCTGGGCGGGCAGCCTGAAAGCATGGACAAGCTGGAAACTGAGGATTCTAAACTACTATCTTCACTAAGCAGGAGGAACAAGTTGTATGTGGATATCTAATAAGCATGCTGACATTTTTTCTCTTCCGTTATTACTGTTAGAGCATAACCAAAGCTGACAATTCCAGCCCAATGGGTCAGAGGGCCTGTTAGTATCTGGAAATGTGCTATGCTCAAAAACATGTCCCAGAGGCATGTTTTTTTCAGGAAGGTGCATTTTCACCAAGGTGAATAATTGCTTAAAGGTTGACCTTAGGGCTTAGTCTCATGGCTTCTCCCACGTGCATATCACAAAATATAGACAGACCGCTATGTTCATGAATTCCATGACACATAGAATCAGTTCTCGACATCAGACTTCAGGCCCCATGCCCACCTATGCTCCTGAGAGAGACCACTTGGTCCCGAAGAAGGAGTGTGAAGGTTAAAGTCAGAGGTCTACATTCACCTGTGTAGCCTTGGCAAGTTACCTGAAATAAAGAAAATAACCTAGTTTTACTGAGTTTTGATGAACCACTTGCAAAAGAAACATGGATGGTCAATGAATGGCAAATACCACTACTGATAATGATTTTTATGCATAAGGAAAATTCGACTATCTCTATAAAGGGAAAGATACCAGATGCTATGCCCCAGTTACCAGCATCTGTGGACCCAAGTGCTGAACTGATTTTTGATCTAGTTAGAATCAACCCAGTGTCTCCAAACCCAGAGTTCTTTGTGCCCATGTGGTGCTACCTTTTGGCATGCACAAAAAAGCAGATGCAAAGCCCCAGATCATGGAAATCATCACATCTTCTCTAAGGTGGCCTTCTTCTCACCAGCTCATCTACCCACTTTCCCATGACTGCCTCCTACACTCCCTCCCTCATTCCCTCTCTCTCCCTTTAATCTTCTAACTTACGGGGTCCAGTTTCTTAGTAGTGTTGTTTTCTAATCATGTACACTCTTCCTAGAGTTTGGGTCTTTATTCCACATGTTTTCTACCCATCAGTCCCTCTCCTTTCAGTGTAATCATCTGGCCTTTCCAATCTCCAATTCTACTAGATTCCATTTTCTTTGAAAAGAGAGCCTCTGATGAGAAAACCTACCAAGTCTTGGTGGGATGATCCACACAAAGGTGGAAAACCAACATATAGCAGGGGTGGGGCACGGAGAAAACCAGAAGGAGCAGTGGGTTGCTGCAACCATTCTGAGCTCGTGTGTTAGGACTTACAACCTGTGCAGGGAGAGGAACGTCAAGGGGAATTACTGCTTGGGGGCTAGGGGTTTGGGTTGGCGAAGGCTAGTGATTGAATCAAGACAATCACCTCAAGAGATGCAGAAAAAGTATTTGACAAAGTACAACATCCATTCATGATAAACACTCTCAACAAAGTAAATCTGGAGGGAATATACTTCAACATAATAAAGGCCATATGTGAAAAACCCACAGCTAATACCACACTCCATCGTGAAAAAAATGATCAGAAACATGACAAGGACGTCCATGCTCACCACTTTTATCCAACACAGTACCGGAAGTCCTAGTTGCAGCAACGAGACAAGAAAAAGAAATAAAAGGCATCCAATGTGGTAAGAAAGTAATTCCACCATTTACAGATGACACGATACTACGCACGGTAAAACCTTGGATTGTGAGTAACTTGTTCTGTGAGCGTTCCACAAGACGAGCAAATATTGCTAATAAGTTTTACCTTGATAAATGAGCGAGGTCTTACAACGTGAGTAGTACGTGATGCCAAACATCACATGATCACAACTGATCCAATGGTTCTTGAAATTTGCTTTGATATACACGTGCTTTGGATTACAAGCATGTTTCTGGAATGAATTATGTTTGCAAACCAAGGTTTTACTGTATACAGAATACCCTAAAGACTCCACCAAAAAAACTACTAGAGCTGATATATAAACTCAGTAAAGTCAGAGATACAAAATCAATGTACAGAAATCTGCTGCACTTCTATCCACTAATAATGAAGTAGCAGAAAAAGAAATTAAGAAATCTCATATACAACTGCACCAAAAAGAATAAAATACCTAGGAATAAACTTAACCAAGGAGGAGAAAGACCAATGCCCCCAAAACTATAAAACACTGATGGAAGAAACTGACGATGACACAAACAAATGGAAAGATATTCCATGCTCGTGGATTAAAAGAACCAGTATTTTTTAAATGCCCATACTACCCAAAGCAATCTACAGATTTAATGCAATCCCCATCAAAACACCAATAACGCTTTTCACAAAACTAGAACAAAAAATCCTAAAAATTGTATGGAACCACAAAAGACCCCAAATAGCCACAGCAATATTGAAAAAGAAGAACAAAGCTGGAGGTATCACAATCCCAGATTTCAAGATATACTACAAAGCTATAGTAAACAAGACAGTGTGGTTCTAGCACAAAATAGACACATAGATGAATAGAACAGAATAGAGAGTCCAGAAGTAAATCCACGGTTTTATGGTCAATTAATCTATGACAAAGCAGGCAAGAGCATACAGTGGGAGAAAAAAGCAGTCTCTTCAACAAATAGTGCTGGGAAAACTGAACAGCTATATGCCAAAGAGTGAAACTGGACCACTTTCTTACACCATACACAAAAATAAACTCAAAACAGATTAGAGACCTAAATAGGAGACATAAAACCAGAAAATTCCTGAAACCAGTAATTTCTTTGACATCACTGCAGAAACATCTTTCTAGATATGTGTGCTCTGGAAAGGGAAACAAAAGCAAAATTAAACTATTAGGACTACCTCAAAATAGAAAGCTTTTGTACACTGAAGAAAACCAAAATAAAAAGCTTTTGTACACTGAAGAAAACCATCAGCAAAATCCTAAGGCCACCTACTGAATGGGAAGAGATGTTTGCAAATCATATATCCGGTAAAGGGTTAGTATCCAAAATATATAAAGAACTTCTACAACTCAACACACGCAACAAAAATAATCCAATTAAAAAATGGGCAGAGGACCTAAATAGGCATTTTTCCGAAGAAGACAGACACGCAGGTGGCCAAGAGACACATGAAAAGATGGTCAACATCACTATCATCAGGGAGGTGCAAACTAAAACCACAATGAGATATCACTTTACGTTTATCTGAATGGTTAAAATCAAAAACACGAGAAATAACAAGTGGTGGCAAGGATGTGGAGAAAAAGGAACTCTTGTACATTGCTGGTAGGAATGTAAACTGGTACAGCCACTGTGGAAAAGAGTACGGAGGTTCCTCAAAAAAGTAAAAATAGAACTATCATATGATCCAGAATTCTTTTAAGTATTTCCTCAAAGAAAATGAAAACACCAATTTGAAGAGATAAATGCACCCCAAGTTTATTGCAGCATTATTTACAACAGCCAAGATATGGAAGCAACCCAGCTGTCCATTGGTAGATGAATGAGTACAGAAGGTGTGCTATGCAACTGAATATTACTCAGCCATAGAAATGAATGAGATCTTGTGATGTGCAACAACATGGAGAGAGCTAGAGGGTATAATGCTAAGTGAAATAAGTCAGTTAGAGAAAGACAAATACCATATGATTTCACTCCTATGTGGAATTTAAGAAACAAAACGAGGGAAAAAAAGACAAAAAACCAGACTCTTAAATACAGAGAACTGGTGATTATCAGAGAGGAGGCAGGTGGAGGGATGGGTGAAATAAAGGGGATTAAGAGCACACTTATATATTTTTTTTTTAATATGAAATTTATTGTCAAGTTGGTTTCCATACAACACCCAGTGCTCATCCCAAAAGGTGCCCTCCTCAATACCCATCACCCACCCTCCCCTCCCTCCCACCCCCCATCAACCCTCAGTTTGTTCTCAGTTTTTAAGAGTAAGAGCACACTTCTCTTGATGAGCACTGGGAAATGTATAGAATTGTTGAAATCAATTACATTGTACACCTGAAACGGATATAACACCGTACGTTAATTACACTTGAATTAAAAAAGAAATCATCGATGTCTAGAACAAAGCAAGACATCCAGGTTCCCGTGACTGCCAGACATCGCAGGGAACATGCCATAAAAGCGTGCGGGAGTCCTCTTACGGGCATCAGACTGGGCTCTGGCAGGCACTTCTCTTCCAGTCCCAGGTCAAGTGTACTGAGTCTGTGGCTGAGATGTGAGAGACACAGTGTGCCAGCTACGATCTCACCACAGAGGAGGGCAAAAAGGAATGCGGGAGAGAATGGAATCTGAGGAGAGGTGCGGGTAAGAAATGAAATGGCCTTGAAATTAGGCCTTCATTTCAGCAGAGAAAACCATCTCCTACATGCGCATCAGTTTTCCCAGACACCTAGAAAACATCACATATATGGGTCACTCTGAGCTCCTCAGTTACATCAGTCTTTTTATGGCAGTGCCATTAAGCTATTTATAGCGAGCAATTAAAGATAGCCTAAGTGGGCCACCACATTCCCATCTGGCTGGCTCTGGCCGGTGCAGCGTAAAGCTAACAAGATAAAGGCTTTCCTCAAATGCCATGCCACACAAAAGCCTGCTCTAGATACTTATAAATCTGCCTTAAGTTTGTATTTATACTTTTAATTCAATCTAATTGTTCCTGGGAGGCATTATCCATGAAGTAAGCTACATTATGGGAAACTTCAGAAAAACGGTTCGATGCCAGGTAGGTGGCTGGCATGTGGATGTGACTCACATGAAGCAGATAGTGTGGCAGGGCATAGAGAGCATAGTCTTTGGACCCAAGCAGACCGGAGTCTGAATCATACCTCTGCGAATACACACGACATTGGGAAATTCAGTCTTTCCAACCTCCATTTTCTCACATGTAAAACCGGGACCTACTGACGGACTTTCCAGGGCTTTTGTATAGAAAGTGCCTAATGAATTCTGGCACCTGTCATTGTTCAGTGAATGATGGCTGTTTTAGGGCCAGTCAAGAGAGCACATGACAAATGAAGTCAGGGTTGTGAAGAGACTCCTGGATTATGCCACTTCAAACACCCTCGAGGTGAACTTTCAGAAACCAGCTCAGTCTCATGCGGGAGTCCCCAACTCTGATCACTTCTTCTAACGCGATCACTCCCTCCCCAGCCTCACAGAACTGATCCACCACAGGATCCCACATACACATCTGCTTCCATCATTCATGTCCCTGGAAGGGTGATTTCCCCCAAGCCCCAAATATCTATCTACATGTTCAGACCGAATACCTATGCTTCGTGGCACCACTCAAATGAGATCTTCAGTCTTCAAGGAAATGGCCACCATGATACCCTACAACCCCAAAACTCTCAGAACCGACCACACCCCCCCATAGGGGTCACTATGAATACAACAATAACAAAATGAATAAATCCTCTCTCCTAATTCAGTCTAGTTGTGTTCACTTAGGATATGCTACCAAAGGCTCCAGGAATACAGAATCCCGGGTGGAGAAACTAATGGAACCCAACAATTTTGTTTTGTTTTTAGCACAGAAAACTTGAGCAGTCTGTATCATCCGCAATGCTTTGATATTGAAAAGTGACGCACTGGGATCTTAACTCAGACTTGTCAGCGCTCACGGTGTGAAGCCTGAAAACAAGCTGAGTTTCACTAACATGTTCACTGGAGTACATTTAAGCCTCTGAGAACTTCTTGACTAAAAGGCTCTATGTTTTTCTATGGAACTTACTGGCAAATGACATAAAAATTTATCAGTATAATTAGTAAAGATGAACACACTCTGAAAACTCTACCTTTTTTCTCTGATATTTTAAGAAAATGATACACCTTAAACACCTTCCCAACAGAATTTAAATTTGTCATATATTAAAATTTTACGTATACTGGAATATCTCTGGAGTCTCCATTCTGTCCTAGTGGTGCATTTGCCTATCACTGATTTTATTAGGAAAGCTATTTATAGCCTTTATAGTACGTTTTAATGTCTGGTAAGAGAAGTCTCAACTTTCCCTTCAGTATACTTTTTGGACTTTAACAATCGGCACTGGCACTTTCAACTACTTGGGGTTTTCTAAATTATGTTTATGTATTTTGAGAAAGAGACTGAGATCAGGGGAGGGGCAGAGAGAGAGAGGGGGAGAGAGAGAATCCCAAACAGGCTCTGTGCTGTCAGCGCAGGGCCCAGCGCAGGGCTTGATCTCACAAATCCTGAGATCATGACCTGAACTGAAATCAAGAGCCAGATGCTTAACACACGGAGCCACCCGGGCGCCCCTCAACTATCTGTTTGGAACAAAATAAATTTCTCGCACCACATATAAAAATAAATTACAGATAAAGTAAAGGCTAGATGCCAAAAATAAAGCAATAAACTCTTAAAATAAAATCTAGGATACAGTGTGTATAACCTAAAGATGCACAGAGATCTTCTTATTCAAGAAAATAAAGAAACATAAAACAAAAGATATATTTTACTACATGAAAATTTAAAACTCATGCACAGCAAAAGCTATCATAAGCAAGGTCTAGATACACACAATAAATTTGGAAAAAAAATATTTGCGATAAACATTTTAAATTCTAACATCAATTTTATTTGAAACCCTCTTAGAAACTGATACAAAAAGGAAAATAATCCAATAGAAAAATGTGCAAAAAGATGTGAATAGGCAATTTGCAGAGAAGCTAAGATCCAAAAGACCAAATATATGGAAAACTACTCAGACTCTTTCAAACCAGACTAGCAAAAATTACAGGGAAGATTAACACCTATTGCTAACAGAAATGTCAAGAAAAGGACACTCTTTTAAGTTGCTGGTGGCAGTGTAAATTGTTACAGAAATCCTAGAAGCAATCTAGCAGCATCTATTGCTAAAAATATACTTTGATGAGAGTCCAACTACTATAACATTTTCCTAAAAATAAAAACAGTGCAAAAGAATAGATATGTAAATGATGTTTGTCACAGGAGAAGGAAACAAAATCAATGTTTATTAAATAAGTAATTTGGGGTCTATACCATGGAATATTATACAGCTATAAAAGAAAAAATAGAGCCATCCTAGTTGAATTGGAGGTACTTCTATGAGGTTCTGTTAAATAAGAAAATTAAGTGTGTCAAATATTACACTAAGTTAATAAAGGAAACTACTAGTCCCAAATCCTCATATATTCGCATGTTTGTATGTTCATATATGGTTATCTGGGCATAGTGGAAAGCCCAGGATGATACGTACCAGGTAATTAACATGGGTTACCTACAGTGGTGGAGGGAGAGTAAGGACAAACAGAAAAAAAAAAATCCCAAAGAACACCCAATGTGTATATGATCATATGGATATATACACATACAAGTTGCTCTCATAATTAAAAACAGTTTTGAACATATATATCCTACTACTTAGATCTGTGTTCTTCTATATCCTATAAAACACACACACACACTGCAAGGTGAAAAAGAAAATGAAGCTCAGGGGCGCCTGGGTGGCGCAGTCGGTTAAGCGTCCGACTTCAGCCAGGTCACGATCTCGCAGTCCGTGAGTTCGAGCCCCGCGTCAGGCTCTGGGCCGATGGCTCGGAGCCTGGAGCCTGTTTCCGATTCTGTGTCTCCCTCTCTCTCTGCCCCTCCCCCGTTCATGCTCTGTCTCTCTCTGTCCCAAAAATAAATAAAAAACGTTGAAAAAAAAAATTAAAAAAAAAAAAAAAAGAAAATGAAGCTCAGGCATGTTGAGCAACTCCTAAGATTTAAGAGTTGATAGCACAACAGGGTGGTTGGGGAGGAGCCCCGATCTGTACTTGGACTCCGCACTGCGCTTATGATACAAAAGCTCCAACGAGGGCAGTGGAGAGTGGACATCTGTCACAATACAGACAGCTGTACGCGGGCCCAGAAAAAGCTGGTTCCTTTCCTTCCCCCAACACCTGTGAAACGAGCAACGGCTGACATTATCATGATGAAAGTTACGTGTTACATGTCCACCACAGTGCTCCAAAATATGTTGCCAACGGAGTTATAAAGCCTACTCTGACATTTAAACAGATTGGAAGCAGCGATTTTATGAGATTTATAGGAATAAACAATATTGAAATGAGGAAAAAAGTCTGAGAAGCCAACAAGACTAATTTCCTACCTAATAGTGAATCCCACCCACAGAATCTCTGGCAGGTAGGTGCCTGCCATCTGCTTGAGCACTTCTAATTGAAGGGAATGTCACTATCTAACAAGACAGCCCCTTTTATTTTTGAACAGCCCTGATGAGTTATAAAGTTCCATCCTCTCTAGAACCAAAAATTGCCTCCCTGTAACTTCTACCTTTGACCTGAGCCTTACCTTCTTAAAATAGAGAGATTATTTAAAATTATTTAAGTTATTTAGAACCATCTGAAAACATTCCTATCCACCAGGAGGTAACATTATTTGTGTGGAGGTATGTGTAAAGTCACAAGAGTCAGGAGACAGTCTTTTAGTGAGTATCTGGGCACAAAGTTCCCACTCTGAAGGAGTTTAGAGGTCAGAGTACAGTAAAATTCTCTTGCTAACGAAAACAAGTTAACATCATGCTCAATAATTTTCCTTGCATCCATAGTCTGTGAAAATGAACCGTTATCTTGAAACAAGAAAACGATGGCCTGTAAATTCGGTTCGAATTTCTAAAGAAAAGTTCCCTTAAGGCATAAACAATAATTTCAACCAACTCACTGAAACATACAACTGCCGAGAACAATAACGTGTTTCTCTCTCCCGCTGTCCTCAACAAATTAGTATTAGGAAGGTGTCTTTAAATCCTGTGTAAAACTTTAACCTTGTAGCCAACTCCATCCCATTTTTTTAAAAAAGATTTAATGGGTTAGAGTTCTAAACATCCCCTCCAAACCTTTCTTGAAGGAAGAGTGGCATACAATTATTTACTATTCTCCTTTCTGATGAAGGATATGCAAAGCAAAATCAAACAAAAAATGGACTTCTCACATGTTCCTTAAATATAACGCTTGAAATGTCCATTAACTAGCACAGGCAGGACGGGAGAGGTGATGATAACGGGTGCTATGGGCTAGATTCTTTACACACTAAGAGTGTACTTCAAAAAATGCTTTTTACTAGAGGGCTGCTGTGGGGCCACAGTAACATCTCACTCATTTGTTTCCATTGACAGTTACAAACATTTTTCTTTCTTTTTTTTGGCAAAACCCAAAAGATCCCACGTAACTTTGGTGGATGCCTTGGAGACTCCCCTTTTCAATGAATACATCACTCACAAACATGTTGGATGTGCAATTTTTTGGTACTTCATCAAAATGAAATTATAAAATTACATCCACAATTTTTTTTTTTTCTCAACACTACCTGTCCATAAAATCAACACTGACCTGTGCGTTCCGAAGCAAGAGTCCAGCCCCGATCTTTAACCCCCTCCCTGGTTGCACGTATTTGGCACCTAGGGGCAGAGTGCCAGGCCTTCAAAGCACCCCCTCCTTTCAAGAAGCAGACAGTCCCTCTGTAGCCACATCGCTTAATACCCGAAACATTAAATTCCAGCGAAATTTTAATTAACAAATTCAGGGCTCACATCAGGATGCTCATATAAAGTAATGTTAAGCTGTATGTAAGCCACGGTAATGAGAGTGAACTCGAGCACAATAAAGAAACATATTTAGTTAAGTATTTTAATTATTGCTTATTCAGAGATGTATATACGTGGCATCAAAGGCAATTGAAATTCTCCATGAACAGAAAAAATAGCCCCAGCATGTCTCTCCACTTACCATCCTGTAGCCTCCAGTTAATTCTATTTCCCCAAATAGTTGCTCACAACCTACTCACATAAATGCTGCTCCCTCTTGAAAGAAGTCTGCTCCTTTGGCTCCACCAACATCCCAGCCAAAAAAGGACCAAGTGAGCCACACCTGCCCAGAGCATGAGAGGTGGACGCGTGATACAAGACCAGTCCTGGAGCCTATTGGAAATGCAGACCCATCACCTACCCTCTCCTCCCTCCCACCCCCCATCAGCCCTCAGATTGTTCTCAGCTTTTAAGAGTCTTTTATGGTTTGGCTCCCTCCCTTTTCTTTTTCCCTTCCCCTCCCCCATGGTCTTCTAAGTTTCTCAGGATCCACATAAGAGTGAAAACATATGGTATCTGTCTTTCTCTGTGTGACTTATTTCACTTAGCATAACCGTCTCCAGTTCCATCCACGTTGCTACAAAAGGCCAGATTTCATTCTTTCTCATGGCCACGTAGTATTCCATTGTGTACAGATGAGGAGGGCACCTGTTGGGATGAGCACTGGCTGTTGTATGGAAACCAATTTGACAACAAATTTCATATAAAAAAAAATAAAATAAAAATATAAGACAAACAAAAAAAGAAATGCAGACCCTTAGACTTGATGAATCAAAACCTGCATTTTAACAATATCGCCAAGTGATTCCCAAGCATGTCAAAGTTTAAGTGGCTTCTGCTTTAGACCAGCAGGTCTCAGAGGTGGTCCCAGGACCAGCAGCAGCAGCAGCAGCATCACCTAGGAATTGCTAGAAATGCAAATTCTTGAGCCCTACCCTCTGGAATTAAAATCTCTGGGGGGTGGAGCCTGGCAACTGGTGTTTTAACAAGATGGGTGCCTGGGTGGCTCAGTCAGTTAGGTGGCTGAGTCTTGATTTCAGTTCAGGTCATGATCTCCTGGATCTTGAGATCAAACCCTGAGTCAGGCTCCACCCTGAGCACAGAGCCTGCCTCGGATTCTCTTTTCCCCTCTGTCCCCTCTTGCTCTCTATCTCTAAAATAAAAAATAAATTAAAAGCAGGCATAGACAATATATAAACAAATGACCTTGGCTGTACTCCAATAAAACTTCACTTCTTTGGGGAGCCTGGGTGGCTCAGCTGGTTGAGCGTCTCACTTTGGCTCAGGTCACGATCTCAGGGTCATGATCTCGAGCCCCGTGTTGGGTTCTGTGCTGACAGCTCAGAGCCTGGAGCCTGCTTAGGATTCTGTGTCTCCCTCTCTCTCTGTCCCTCCCCCACTCATGCTCTGTCTCTCTCTCTCAATAATAAACATTAAATTTTTTTTTTAAAAACTTTACTTATGGACACTGGAATTTGAATTGTATATAATTTTCACTTCTCATAGCATATGATTCTTTTGATCTTTTTCCCAACCATTTAAAAATGTAAAACCATTCTTAGTTAACAGGCCACACAAAGACCAGTAGTGAGCCAGACTGCCTATGGGCCCTAATGCACTGATCCTTGCTTTAGACCATGGGATGACTATCCCTAGTTTCCAATGACCAGAGTCCTTAGGGCATCCCACAGGGTCAAGGCAAATCAGAAAGGTAAAGCAACCTTGCCTCTCAACAAAACATTAAGACTTAAACCACATTCTGCAATCTTGCAGAAACCTGGCCGAGGGGGGCTGTCTCAACCCCTCCCCCCTTACTAATAAGGCTCAGGAAATGAGAGTCTGCTGAGGAAAGGTAATGATACTTGTGAGCTTTTCAAAACTTAATTACAAATGTTCACAGGGCTGAAAAAGCAAATGAAAGAATCCAACAGATTCCAGAATCTGAGTCCAGCCCATCTATCTAATCTTATCTCTGTGTCCTAGGCTCCAATTGACAGCAAACCTCTGTACCCAAACCACAGTCTGAGCAGCCCATTGGATCTCTCCCCTCACCCCCCATCCCCATCGGAAGTACCCTGCTCCCCCAGCGCCATGTCGAAATCCCAGCCATTCCTTAACGTCCAGCATCAATACAGTTCCTCCACGAAGCTCTCCCAATCCCCCAGCTAAAAATAATCCCTCTACAGTCTCGTCTCTCCATTATCCTGATGACCACATCCTGCACTTCACTTGCATACTTTATTTATTCACTAAATTATAAGCGCCTTGAGGGCAGGGATATCCGATTCACCTTCTCCTTTATTAAGCATATTAGGCCCCTAGCAGAGGCACACAGTAGTTACTTACATCTTTCCTGACACGATTGGTATTTAGGGAAAACGTTAGCAATCATCACAGAAACAGTAGCACCAGCTACTCTCACTGCGTCCCCATGCCTGCCACTTTACCTCCAACTTCTAACAAAACTTCCTCAAGGTGGGAAACTTTGAGCCTACCGGGCAGAGTTGACACGGGGGGGACTGAGCGCTTAAGTGGGTTGTTCAGTTCACAAGTTCTCAAGGTTTCGACACCAGCAGAACAACACCAGCAGCGGCTGGAAACCTGCCGGGAATGTGAATCCACAAGGCCCACACCCCACTCGGGTGTTTCTTCTTACTTCGGAAACAATATGGAACTTGGCAAGATCCTGCCACAGCCTGTAAGTGAAAATTCAGATAGATAATTGCTTCATACAGTTTCTTTTAGAGACTGTCTTGTTCCACGAATCCTTCTAAAATTTTGAGTTCACCCAGTGCTCACCTATCATCCCAACGTGACCCAACCATCTGGGCGCAGACCTTGTAGGTGAGCAATCCAGCTACCTCCATCAGGTAAATGGTCTAAATGAGCACAGACGTTAGGGAGACTTTTCATTATCTCAGAATGCAGTGATGGAATGAAATGTCAACAAAGCACAGAAAGCAAAAAGTAAAGACAAAGAGATCAGATCACAGAATTATCGATTCCAACTGGTGCCAGTTGAGAAGCCATTATCTGGGAGGGCAAAAGTATTTCCTAGGTCCTGCTTGGGGGGGAAAAAGTTTACTTAGGCTAAGGGTAAAATGCCAAGCTTGAATGTCAACAAGATTTTCACCAAAGAGCTATTTAATTGGGGCACAGTGGTTCTGCCACATCGAGGGGGGACGCTTACTGTGTATTTATGAGTCGCTTTGTTTACCATTTGACCAACAGAAAATGCTAATAAGAAAAATAGTAAGGATTTCCGTCTTTTTAAAAAAATTTTTTAAAGCTCATTTATTTTGAGAGGGAGTGCATGCCTGTGCGTGAGCAGGGGTGGGGCAGAGAGAGAGGGAGTGAGAGAGAGAGAATCTCAACCAGGCTCCACACTGTGAGTGAGGAGCCAGACATGGGGCTCAAACTCACGAACTGTGAGATCATAACTGTGAGGCAAAACCAAGAGTTGGAAGCTTAACTGACTGAGCCACCCAGGAGCCCCAAGGATCTCCCTCTGAGAGAGATTTTACCATGTGTTTTTATTCTCTTTTCCCTAGCCATGCATCTCCCTTCACGGTTATGGTGTGCTCGCGTATTTTAAATTTAGTTAACTGTAAGCACGATCTAAACCCTTTCTGTCACTATTTACCAAAGATATGAAAGAAACATGTCCATATTCATGGACTTTGAGCTATCTTCGTTTGAGACCCGCTTTGCAAAGTCCAAAAGCAAATCCCACCATTACACAACACGAGAGCATCAAAACGAATATTCAGTCATGTAGAAGAGCCCTTGTGAGAGCCACACGGTGAGTGCAGCCCTTCTGGAAAGGACAACTGTAAGAGGTGGTGACATTAAGTGGTGAATGCCTGAAATTTTCTAAAGGCGGGAAATGGAGCAGCCTCATCTATAAAATCATGGGTTCTCTTTCATGCAGCTGATCCAAATGGGCCCGGGGCCCCTTTTCCACAGCCATCTCTAATAAGCAGACAGCAATGGGAAGGCTACGTACGACCAAATTCAAGAGGCTGTCCCCAGGACAGAATCTAAGGGAAAGCTCATCTATATGAATAAAGGGTCCCAAGGAGTGTTCACTACAGTTGTGTGTTTGCAATGCATTTATAATCGCTAATCATTAATGAAAATAAATACGGTCCGCAAAGGGGCAATTTTAAATACAGTTACATCACCAATCTTTATAAACAGGAATAATGGCAACAGATGGGTCACCATTATAATTACAGTGATTCTGTCTGCTTTCATTTTAGAGAAAACCCTGAGGAATAGCTCTGGGGCAACGCTGACAAATCTGAGACATATGGTGGGCAAGAAAGGGAAACTACTCTTGCTTGGGGATGCCTCTTACTCCCTGTCAACCTGGGTTTCCTCCCTTGTAAAACGTACTTAATTTTAATACCTACCTCACAGGTGTGTTGTAAGCATCATCTAGGATAAGGTGAGAAAGGTGCTCTAAGAACGCTAAAGCTCTCTACGAATGAGAGCGATTTCCCCCTGGGAATCGTTCACGTCAAATGAATGAAGGGCAACAATTTAGAACAGTTGGAGGGGCGCCCAGGTGGCTCAGTTGGTTAAGCACCTGACTCTTGATTTCGGCTCGGGTCATGATCTCACATTCTTGGCATCGAGCCCCGCGTTGGGCGCTCAGCACGGAGCTTGTTTGGGATCCTCCCCCCCCCCCCCCCTCTCTCTCTCTCTCTCTCTCTCTCTCTCTCTCTCTCTCTCTCTCTCTCTCTCTCTCTCTCTCTCTCTCTCTCTCTCCCTCCCTCCCTCCCTCCCTCCCTCCATCCCCTGCTCACAGGTGCTGCTCAACTTCTCTCTCACAATAAACAAACTTAGGGGCGCCTGGGTGGCTCGGTCGGTTAAGCGTCCGACTTTGGCTCAGGTCACGATCTCGCTGTCCGTGAGTTCGAGCCCCGTGTCGGGCTCTGTGCTGATGGCTCAGAGCCTGGAGCCTGTTTCGGATTCTGTGTCTCCCTCTCTCTCTGCTCCTCCCCTGTTCATTCTCTGTCTCTCTCTGTGTCTCAAAAATAAATAAAGGTTAAAAAAAATAAAAAATAAATAAACTTAAAAAAATAAAGCAGTTGACTAATTTTTGTAAATGCTATTCCATTTAAACTAAGTGATAATATCTGAATTTCTAACTGAGAAAATAATCTTAAGAGCAACCTCCAAAACATGGACACACCTTCTCGTTACGTAAATGACCTGCCCAAAGGCACACCGTAGACACGTGATACTCAACAGGTGCTGCTCTTGGCCACGTTTAAGGGGTGCTTCGAATGCTGCTCAAGCCACCCGCCTCAAGACCCATGCCGTGGTCCCCTTATGACCCACTGAAGAATTACATTTGTGGATTACCACAGCTTCCACAAGCTCTATTCCTCTGCACCCCTCAACCCCACTCCTCAGCGTGTGCCTGTGCGCATACAGGGGCACGCACACAAATGCCAGGGGAAGGGAAAGCACTGAGGGCAATTCTAGCTAGGCTAGTTCGTGTAAAGCACCCTCCACCTGCCAGGTATTTTTAACTGAGTCTTCCAATCGATAAAACGTCAATAATAAAACTTTTTCTGTATAGCTGACACTGCAGGTTAACACGGTGACAGTGAACTATACAAACGTGAATCTCAAAGGATAACACAGTTACAGAAGATCCTCTCCACTCTCTGTAGGTGTGCACTAAATGCGCCCAAGGAATCACCGTCCATGAGGTGCGGCTGGCTTTTACCAAAAGTCCAGCAGACACATTTTGTAAGATCGACATACCATAAGTGAATGCAGTTTATAGTAAATACCATGCCAGCGTGGACTGCAGGAACACGCCGTAGGATGTAGCCAGCTCAGACCAGTCACTAGGGCTGTGTAATCATGAGTTTCAATTTTCTTTTTTTTTTTTTTATTGACATGTAATTGACATACAATATTAGTTTCAGGTATCCAACCTAGGGATTTATACCCATTACATTTATACCCATTACAAAATGACCACCTTAGGTCCAGTTACCATCTGTCACCATGCAAAGATGATATATCGTCTGATTCTCCATGCTGTGCATTATACCACCATGACTTAGTTATGTAAGTGGAAGTTGGTGCTTCTGACCCTCTGTACCCATTTCGCCCACCCCCTCAGCCTTTCTCTCTTCTGATAATCAGCAGTCTGTTCTCTGGGTCTATGAGTCTGGTTTTTATTTCTTTTGTTTTTTAGGTTCCACATAAGTGAAATCATCTGGTATTGTCTTTCTTTGATTTATTTCACTTAGCAAAATAGCCTCAAGATCCATCTACACTGTTGCAAATGGCAAGATCTCATTCTTTTTTGTGGCTGAGTAATATCCCATTGTGTGTGTTTGTGTGTGTGGTATACAATATATATAATACACATATACATACATATATATACACATATATATACACACATATATATACATATATATATGCATACATGTATATAAACCACACACCTTCTTAATCCATTCACCTACAAAGTACACTTAAGTTACCTCTGTATCTTATAAATAATTGTAAATCATGTTGCAATAAATATGGGAATGCATAGATCTTCACAAGTTAGCGTTATTGTTTTCTTCAGCTATATCCTGAAAAGTGAAATGACTGGATCATATGGTAATTCTATTTTTAATTTTTTGAGGAACCTCCATTATGTTTTCCACAGTGGCTCCATCAGTTTGTGTTCCCACCAACAGTGCACAAAGGTTCCTTCTTCTCCACATCCTTACCAACACTTGTTATTTCTTGCCTTTTTTGATTATAACCATCCTGACAGGAGTGAGGTGATATATCTCATTGTGGTTTTGATTTGCATTACTTTGAGGATTAGTGATGTTGACTGTCTTTTCATGTACCTGTTGGCCATCTATAGGTCTCCTTTGAAAAAAATGTCTATTCAGATCTTGTGCCCATTTTTTAACTGGATTGTTTGTAGTTTCGCTGTTGAGTTGGATGAGCCCTGTATATATTTTGCATTTTCGCCCCTTAACAGATAAATGATTTGCAAATATTTTCTCCCATTCAGTAGGTTGCCTTTTCACTTTACGGATGGCTTCCTTTGCTAAGACCGATGTCAAGAAGCTAACTGCGTATGTTTTCTTCTAAGAGTCTTATGGTTTCAGGGGCACCTGGGTGGCTCAGCTGGTTAAGTGTCTGACTTTGGCTCAGGTCACGATCTGGCAGTTTGTGGGTTCGAGCCCCGCACTGGGGTGTCTGCTGCCAGCACAGAGCCCACTTCGGATCCTCTGTCCTCCCCTCTCTCTGTCCGTCCCTCCCCGCTCATGCACATGCACGTGCGTACTCTCTCTCTCTCTCTCTCTCAAAAAAAGAGTTTTATGGTTTCAGTTCTTAAATTCAAGTCTTTAATATATTTTAGATGAGTTTCAATTTTCAAACAAACATAGAAACAGAAACTAAATGATCATGATTTTTCATTTATACACACAGATATTTAATAAATCTTGTGGCATAAATAAACAATGTTACTTACACTGACACAAGAAAGAGTAATAGAACAGAATAACTCAGAAATAAACCTCATTATACATAAAAATGTGATACATGACAAAGAATCCATCACCGAGAAGGGAAACGTTATTTAATAAATGGTGTAGGGAGTACTAGGCTAGCATTTATACGCATAAGTAACACAAATGTATATACATAATATGTATGTATGCATATGTATTTATATATGTATTTATATATCCTTATCATATATATATAAACTTATGTAGATACATAGTATCTATGTATGTATATAAAACTTAGACGCCCTATTCCAGATATACAAAAATTATTTGACACCATTTTATATTTAAAACTAAAAAAAAAAATAAAACCACAGGAAAACAAAAATAAAACACAATTAAAAATATCTCAGTCTCTTGACAGTAAATTTCATATATTAAAAAATAAATAAATAAATAAATAAATAAATAAATAAATAAATATCTCAGTCTCTAGAAGGGACACTTTGTTTGCTTAGAAACGACAAAGAAAAAGCAGCACAGACTTGCCAACATAAAAATTTACTGCCACCATGTTTTTAAAAAAAGAAAGAAAGAAAAAAGAAAGACTAGGAAGAGTATTTTTTCTCAATAGGACAGTTTTATTTTTGTTAGGTAAAGTGATAAAAGAAACATTAACTCTCAAGACGTAAGCAAAGTAATAGAGCGCTCCTAAGTGTCCTGTAGAAAAACTCCTGACTTAGGCGTCCTCCCCACCCTTCAGAACTGCGTCTGTACCTTCTCTTCCTGTCACATCTCCAAGCCACCACCCTTTGCATTCTGTGTTCCTGGCACCCTGGACTACTTCGGATCTCCAGGCGAGCCAAAGGTCTCTCGAAGCCCCGTGACTTTGTGCTTTCACTGTACGGAGTGGCCTTCTCCCTGTTCTTCCACCTGAAAATCATTTTTCAAAACGGCTCATCTCGCCTCTACCAGAACACCTGTCAGTAGCCACTTCTATCACCATACGCTGACCTGCTCTGTCCTCACCATTCAGCAGAACTTTCTGCAGTGGTGGAAATGTTCCTATCTGCGCGAATATGGTAGCCAGTAGCCACGTATGGCTACAAAAGCGCTTGAAGTGTAGCTAGTACAACTGAGAAATCGAACTTCTAATGTAATTTAATTTTAATCCGAATCGCCATATCTGGATAGCCTCCACGTTGGACAGCACATACAGCTAGACGGAGGCCTCCAGGAGTTCACTCTGTCTTATTTATTTCTGTGTCTCCATCACCAGCCCAATGCCAGGCACATTATTAGAAACTTGGCAAGTGTTTGTCAAATGAATAACTTTAGCCGCTAATTACGAACCACTCTGAGCACACTAAATACATTATCTACCTGACCCTAAAGACAACAGTATGAAATAGGCCCTATTATAACTCTTGTTTTACCAATGAGAAAATGAAGGAACTAAGAGAGCTAAGCAATGTATGCACTAAATGCGTCCCCCCAAAATTCATATGTTGACGCCCTGATCCCAATGTGATGGTATTTGGAGGTGGGGTCTTTGGAGGGGGGGTGGGTAACTAGGTCTAGATGAAGTCATGAGGGTGGAGCCTCCATGACGGGGTTAATGTCCTTATAAGAAGAAGAGACCAGAGGCCACCATATAAAGACACAGTAAGAAGGTGGCCCTCTCCAACCCAAGAAGAGAGCCCTCACCAGGGAACTGAAACTACTCGCACCTTGATCTTGGGCTTCTCAGCCTCCGGACTGTGAGACAATAAGTGTTTATTGTTTAGGCCACCCATTATGTTGTAGCAGCCTTATTTGTAAATGTTTGGGAAGGGATTCTAAACAATATGCCAAAAGAATGACTGTGGGTATCACGTTTAGCTATCCTTGTGAGCTTCCTGCAATATGCATATGGTAACTTTCTAATCTGTACTTCTTTCTTAACTGTAAATGTCTCTTTAGGTAAACTATTTAATTAAAGGATAACATATATAGAAGGGTACAAATAATTAAATCAACCCCAAGTGAATATCCCAGTGCATCCCCGAGTGAAGTCTCCTTATGTGCCCTCCCACACTCCTCCCCCACCCTTATACCACCTTCCCTACATATAACCACTATTATATATATATTATATAATATAATTTTATATATATTATATATATAATATAATATAATTTTATATATATTATATAATAGTTATAACCACTATTATAACTTGCTACACTATAGGTGATTAGTTTTTCATATTTTTGACCTTTTTTAGTTTATTTATTTATTTTGACAGAGAGAGAGAGAACGAGCAGGGGAGGAGCAGAGATAGCGGGGGACAGAGGATCCGAGGTGGGCTCTGGGCTGACAGCCAGGCTCAAATGCATGAACCATGAGATCATGACCTGAGCTGAAGTCGGATGCTTAGCCAACTGAGCCACCCAAGGCGCCCCTCTTTTTGACTCTGATAAACCGTGAAATCATACATTACGTACTCTTCTGTGCCTGGCTTTATTCAATCAACACTGGTTGTGAGATGTATCCGTATCACTGCGTCTAACAATAGTTCTGATTGCTACATGAGATTCCACTGTAAGAATACCCCATGGATTGCTCATCTGTTCTCTTACCGAAGGATATCGGAGTTGTTTCCAGCTTGGAGCTGTTGGGAATAAGGGTGCCATGGACATTGTTACATACGTCTTTTGACACATAGACAGCAGTCCCCTGCTCCTTACCCACGGTTTCACTTTGCGCGATTTCAGTTTCCCTTGGTCAGTCTGGAAGCAGATGACCCTCCTTGTGACATCTCGGCAGAAGGCCAGGGGCAGCCCAACGCCCCATCACAGTGCCTGTGCCATCACCCCACTCATCGCATCCCGGTGGCATCTCATCATCTCACATCATCACAAAAAGCGTGAGTACAACACAATAAGATATTCTGAAACACCACGTTCACATAACTGTTATCACATTATATTATTGTAACTGTTCTATTACTGTTGCTCATCTCTTACAGTGCCTAATTTATGAATTAAACTTCATCAGAGGTACGTATGTATAGGAAAAACATAGCATACATTGGGTCCAGTAGTAACTGTGGTTTCAGCATCCACTGAGGATCTGGAATGTATCTGCCCTGGATACCAGGAGACTGCTGCACCTGCCATATTTATGTTGTTATTATTATGTTAACAATAACATAATGTTAACCATTATGTTATTATAATGGTTATATATATGCCATTATACTCTCAAGAATGGAATCGCTGCATGCAAATATTCAGCATCTAACAGTTTTACATATTGGTGTACCAATTTACACTCCCACCAGCAGAGTATAAGTCCTAATATTCTCCCCTGCTGTCAATAATGATATTTTTATCCCTTTAATTCTGGGGTATGTGTGAGTTAGTATCTCATTGCGCTTTGTTGCATTTTCCTGATGACTAATGAGGCTGAGCATCTTTTCTTTCTTTCTTGGCCATTTGGATATCCTATTTTGTGAAGTGCAACGTCACGTCTTTTGCCTACATTTCTAGTGAGATGTTGGTATTATGGTTGTTGTTGTCAAGGAGTTTTTTTTTTTAATATCGTGAATATTAAATGTCAAGTTGCATATATTACAAATATCTTCTTGTGGCTTGCCATTTCAAACTCAATGATCTTTTCCTGATAAATAGAATGTCATTTTAATGTGGCCCAGTATTTTCTGATAAGACTGACAGTGATGAGAAGCGTCAATATTTGAAAAATCTGCCTGACTCACTGGACGAATATTTTACAAACAACCCAATGCACGGTGTTAAAAAAAATCATGCGTGAGTAAAAGATCATTCAAAATACAAGACAGACAAATGAATTTCATAGTATACTACGAAAAGTTCATTGAAGTGGTTTCAGATTCCACTTTGCAACTAAGCTTTAAGAAATTACAACTTGTCTGGGGAGCCTTGGTGGCTCTGGTGGCTGAGCGTCCAACGTTTTTTGTTTTCAATTTCTTAACTTTTAAAAATTTATTTCTGAGAGACAGAGATAGAGTGTAAGATAGAGAGAGAGGAAGACACAGAACCTAAAGCAGGCTCCAGGCTCTGAGCTTGTCAGCACAGAGTCTGATGTGGGACTCGAACCCACAAGCTGTGAGATCATGACCTGAGCCCAAGTTGGACATTTAACCGACCGAGCCACCACCCAGGTGCTGCCTGAGTGTCCAAATCTTGATTTCAGCTCTGGTCATGATGGCAGGGTTGTGGTGGGATCAAGCCCCATGTCAGGCTCCACGCTGAGCATAGAGCCTGACTGAGATTCTCTCTTCCCCGCTCTGCCCTTATACCCCACTCATGCTCTCTCTCAAATTTGAAAAAGAAAAAAAATTAAAAAAAAAAAAGAAATTAGCACTTGTCAAGTTGGGGTATAAAAGAATACTCACAATAATGGGAAAAGCCATTGGGGCGCCTGGGTGGCGCAGTCGGTTAAGCGTCCGACTTCAGCCAGGTCACGATCTCGCGGTCCGTGAGTTCGAGCCCCGCGTCAGGCTCTGGGCTGATGGCTCGGAGCCTGGAGCCTGTTTCCGATTCTGTGTCTCCCTCTCTCTCTGCCCCTCCCCTGTTCATGCTCTGTCTCTCTCTGTCCCAAAAATAAATTAAAAAAACGTTGAAAAAAAATTAAAAAAAAAAATAATAATGGGAAAAGCCATTAAAACAGCCCTCCCTTTTCCAACTATACATCTTTGTAAAGCTGGATTTTCTTTATATACTTCAACCAAAACAATGCCTTAGAACACACATGTTGTCTTCTGTTTCTATATCTTCTATTCTTCTATGTCCTCTATGAAGCTGGACATTAATAAAATTTTCAAAAATATAAAGTAATGGCACTTCACATTAAAGTTTTGTTTGGAAAATATAGTTCGTTTCCATAAAAATGTGTTATTTATATGAACATGCATTGTGTTTACTATTTTTTTATTTGAGAGAGAGAGGGAATGTGTGCACGAGTGGGGTAGGGGGCACAGGAACAAAGAGAGAATCTTAATCAGGCTCCACACTGAGCACAGAGCCCAATGAGGGGCTCGAGCCCATGACCCTGGGATCATGACCTGAGTCGAAATCAAGAGTTGGACACTCAACCAGCTGAGCCACCCAGAAGCCCCTACTGTTTAAAATACATTTACATATGTTCATAAATATTTTTAAGAGTGTAAAAGGGACCCAAGACCAAAATATTGGGGGACTGCCGATATAGCTGTTCTATCAATTATTGAGAGGGGTATTAAAATTTTTCAATGATGATGATGAATTTATCAATTTCTTCTTTTAGTTCTGATTTTTTATAGCTATTTATTAATTAACTGTATATTTACAATAACTATCCTTCTCTCTTTATCTCTAGTAATGATCCTTGTCTCAGGTCTACTTAGATGACAGTAACTTACACTAGCTTTCTTTTGGCTCATGTTTTCATGGTAAACAATTTTAGCCATTATTATTCACAAGTGCCTTCCCTCTCTCTGTCTCTCCATTTTCTGGGACTATAGGTACACTTACAGTAGACATTTTTACCATGTTCCATATGTCTCTTCTGCTCTTTTCTGTTTGGCATTGTTTTTTTTTTTAATTTTTTTAATGTTTTTATTTATTTTTGAGACAGAGAGAGGCGGAGCATGAGCAGGGGAGGGGGAGAGAGAGAGGGAGACACAGAATCCGAAGCAGGCTCCAGGCTCTGAGCTGTCAGCACAGAGCCCGACGCGGGGCTCGAACTCACGGACCGTGAGATCACGACCTGAGCCGAAGTCGGACACTCAACCGACTGAGCCACCCAGGCGCCCCAGTTTGGCATTGTTTTAATCCTAATTCGTTTTCATCTCCATGCTTCAGCTGGACATTATTTTACTCTCTTTTCCAATGTACCATTTCTCTTTCCTTGTATCGAACTTGTCTGTAAGCCCACTGCTGAGGTCTTAATTTTACTTAATTTTTTACAGCCAGATTTTTTATACTTTCAGTTTCAGTTCTATTCTCTGATAGTCCTAATTCTAATCCAATTTTCCATATTATTTACTTGCTTGAATACGGTAGTCATAGTCAAAGCCTGGTTCTGATAACACCAATAACAGTGTAACCCCAAAATGGGGTCTGTTTCTCTTGTCTGTTTTCTCTCTGTTTTCAGCCAATTCTTACATTTTCCATACTTAACTTTTTTTAAATGTTTATTTCTCAGAGACAGAGAGAGAGAAAGTGTGAGCAAGGCAGGGGCAGAGAGAGAGGGAGAGACAGAATCCCAAGCAGGCTCCAAGCTGTCAGCACAGAACCTGATGTGGGGTTTGATCTCAGAGAGATCATGATCTGAGCCGAAATCAAGAGTCAGATTCCCAACCAACTGAGCCACCCAGGCACCCCTATTTTTTTATTGAAGTCTAGAAACTGGGCATGAAAACTTGTAAAGATAATCGGAGACTCTGAGGAACTGTTATCTTTCTCCAGAGAGAAGTTTACTTTTGCTTCTGGCAGGCAGCTCAGGTAGGGAAGCCTGACCGACTGAATAAGGGATTGTGCCAGGCTTCTGTTCTTGCCACTGTTGGCCTATTTCCTGCTCACTCGTATTTCTAGATCATAATCTTTTAGGTAACCCCAATAAAAGCATGCGTTTATCAGAACCGCTCGTTTTTGGTGGGATCTGAACTGCATTTCTATGTTCTGCCACCCATGAGTCTTCTAGAAGCTTTACTCAGTGTTAAAGGAATATGCCTCAAGGGGAAACGCAGGGCCAATAGTCAGGCTCACTCCTCTGGGATCTTGAGTCCACAGCGCTCCAAAGCACTTCAAAAATCGTTGTTTCTTTAAGTCATTTCAGAGGTAGAATTCAATAAAATGAACCATTTTAAACAACTTAGTGGCATTTATAATGTTGTAAAACCACCACTTTTACCTCGTTCTAAAATACTCCTATCGCTGCAAAAGGAAACCTCATCCCCGTTAAGCAGTTCCTCCTGAGCGCCCCCTGTCCTCAGCTCCTGACAACCACCAACCTGCTGTCTCTACGGATTCACCCACTCTGGCTATTTCATACCAATGAACTCACTCAACATGTGACATCTTGTGTCTGGCTTCTTTCACTTAGCATAATGTCTATGAGGTTCACCCACACCGTAACATGCATCAGTGCTCTATTCCTTTTCTGGCTGAATAATATTCCGTTGTGCGTGTGTGTGTATCTCCACGCGTATGCATATATACCACAATTTGTTTATCCATTCATGCAATCATGGACATTTGCATTGTTTCACCTTCTGGCTACTGTGAACAGCACTATGAAGATGCATGTACAAACACAAGTTTTTGTTTAGATTTGGCCTATTTTTTTTTTTTTTTTAGCTTTTCTAATGCTCATCAGGTGAATTCGTTTGCAGCAAATCAGTCTGCCACTGCCAGAAGTATAAATCAAATTTAAATTTTATTTAAATTATCAAATAAATGTTATTTATTATAAATTTATATATTTACATATGATACATAAGTTATATATGATTATTTATTATATAAATATATGCTTAAGTAATTATATAATATATATCAACAAATATTATATTAATTAGTTATAAATAAATGTATTAATTAATATGATTATTGAATATGATATTAATATTAATCATGAATAATTAAGTATATATTTAAATTACTATATGATATATATTTAATTATATTTATTATATTTTATGTATTTATTATATATAAATATATTTACATACTTATATGTAAATATTCATTATATATATTTTATTTATTATTAAATAAATTTTGAATAAAATTAAATTTTATTTTGAACAGTTACAATATAAAAGAAATCGATCATCAACTAGTCATTAACAGAAAGACATTCTTTGGAGTATAAAACACAGGTTCAATTCTAAATAATTTGATAAACATTTGGAAGCTGCTTTGTTGATGCTTTCAAAGACTATCTAAACTTTCCTTAGGCCTAAATGCAGAAACAATTAGCAGCATAAGCAACTCAGCCCCAGAGACATATGCTACGTGAATTAAAATATGAAAATTCCCTTTTACACAAAAAGATATTCTTGAGGACTTCTCCCTTTATTTCTCAAGTTAAAAATGTGTAGTTTTCAACTGTTGCTCCCACACTAAAAAAGTACAATACTGGCTACAAGATATTGACTTGTAATCGCTTCTTGGCCTTTTGGCTAAGATCAAGTGAAGATATTGACTTGTAAAAATTAACATCTGACAGAAAAGAAACAATGCGATAATGCACAGAACAGCAGTTGGACACAAGCCGCCCAGACGCTCAGCCCAGCTGAGGCTCAGCCCAGGTTGAGAAGCGCAGGCTTAAAGACCGTGAAAACCAAACGTACAGTGCGAGACATTATAAAGTTTGAGAGGGAGAAAAAATGCAAATACAGAAACAGATGTGCTCAACAAAGAAGACAGAGATGGGCAAGGGCTGTACCACATCACTTTGGTTAACTCCTCACGAAGTCTAGAAACATGAAATAGAAGGAAAAAAATCACAAGCGTAGAGATCGGATTTCACACGATTACTGTATAATAATGTAGATTATTGCAATAAGTAAAGAGTTAACTTGAAAAGCACAGCAGTAAACTACGTGTTCA
Organism: Neofelis nebulosa; assembly: GCF_028018385.1. NCBI lineage: Eukaryota > Metazoa > Chordata > Mammalia > Carnivora > Felidae > Neofelis > Neofelis nebulosa. The sequence continues at coordinate 235,600,923 of NC_080782.1, forward strand.
CTTTTAGGATTCCCATTCTAAAGTAAATAAAACCATCTTGTGTGCCTTTCAATGTCCGAAATGGAAAGTTTTAGGGGCCCAAAGCACTCAACCCACTGGCTAATTTAGTCTCCGGTGATACGGGTGACTGGTGCAGTTAAGCAAAAACAACTGGTCGTCTTGTGGCTCTCTGTGCCTCAATTTCTCCAGTAATGAATTCCTTCCTACTTCTAGAACTGAAGATCTCATAGGAGTTTGGGGAGGATCTCATGGTTTTGTAAGCACATCTACTAGTAAGAAAGGGAAATGAGGAAAAACTATCTTTAATATAAAATTTTTGATGTTTTTGTTTCCTCCAGACCATGCCCCTTAAAAACTCAAACCCTCTTTGTGATAGACCAACTACTCATTTTAAAGAGAGCAAGAAAACACGGTTATTGTTCTCATATCATAATAATGAAAAGAAGAGAGAAATCCTTCTCTTGCTAAATCCTTTAGGAAAACCCAAATGCATTTTTAATGAATTCAGTCATGTTTCACAACAAATTAAACTTTAATTTTCCTATTTTTAGTGGCCTGCCTGCCCAAGGGGTTGGGTTAGGGAAACATCTTTCTTCCTGCACATATAGAATCGTTGGATAAACAGGGAGATGGAGGGCAGTGGTTGGTCATCTACAAGAGTGGCCCTTGTTTTGAAAGGAGTCAGGTGGCTGAGGCCCCTGGTCTATCCCAACTCGTTGTCTTCTCCCCAAAACATATCACAAGCCCCTGCCTTTGGTCCTAGAGATTAGCAGTCCCACCTACTGGCACGTCTGGTCACAGCAGCCTCTGTGGTCCCTCACTCAGAAAGCATGCCACGGGGAAAGCAACTGGTTCTTGCACCCAAGCTCACTCCCTCTCGGCCACGCTCCCGGGGCACACGGTGGTTCACCTTCACCGGCCCAGTACAGCTGGAAGATTGGGCCTGGTGCCAGGGTGGTGTCCACGGTGGAGAGCTGGGGAGTCCGTCGCGTGGCTTTCTCCTCCTAGGTACCCACTTAGTTTTTGTGGTCTAAAACCACAAGACATTGCTCCCTTCAATTCTCCTTCAACTCAAGCTATTCCCTCCACTACCGTAACAGCTCCCTGAAGGGGAAACAAACTGCATCATATATGGAAGGTCACAATATATTCTTACAGTACATACGAACAGTACCAAGAAAGTGAAGTCAAATAACATTTTAAAGTATTAACAGATGGGCTCTCCCACCCACCCTTGCTCCAGCACAGGGTCCCACTCAAGCAGCCAGGCATCCTGTATCATCTCCCCAGGATCCAGATCTCTGAAGAAAACAGAGACGGTCCAGTCCATTCTCAGCCTTTGGGTTTGCAAAGCCTCGGGTGCACAAGACGATGCCTGACGAGGAAGAGACTAGCTTACCACATGCACACACTCTTTCCACCAATGCTGCGTGTGCCAGACAATCTAGATCCTCTTGCACTGACAGCCTTGGAGGGGAACCCAGGAGGGAGTAGATGCCCTGGTCCCTGATGACGGTGCTCCACACTCTTCCCGCAGGCCACGCTCGGCACTCTAGGCCTCCAGCAAACAAACTCACTGAAAGGCACAGACAGGTGCCTGTGGAAAGAAGTCTGAGCACCACCGTCTTAGCCACGAGCCCCAGACACCCCTAAAGGCTCCTGGTGATAGTCGCAATTGGAGGCAAAAACGAGGTCAGGACAAAAGTCAGAGAAATCATTTCTATCTCCAAGTAAGACACGTAGCCGAGGGAGACCTGTATTACAATCCTAAAAGGAAAAAAAAGGTTACAAATCAAGTTGACTTTCAGGCTCGTTAGAGGGGCTGGGGCTGCTAAAGGCGTGGCGATGCCATGGGCTCCGCCTACTCCCCTGCTATCTTCGCAGAACCCCGCCAGCATCACCTTCGCCGCAGCCTGCAAAGTCTCCCTCGGGCTGTAAAGGAACACGGTGGGACGTAATGTCAAGTCAGAGGAGCTCTCTTTATTTCCCTAGCACAAAATCTGGCCTAAAAACTCACGCCTGGTCTTGGGGCACTTCCCAGGCGGCCAGCAAATGCAATTACAAGCACAGTGACTCCACCTCAACATCCAAACATCTGGGGGCATTCGAAGAGAAGATCACCAGAAAATAATCCGTGGGAGCTTAAGGAAAGGGCTTGCCGGGAACCGCGCAAAATTCAAGAACCTAATCTTAAGGGGACAGCACGTGATAATGACTACTGTCAGCAGAGTAACTGATACAACTCCATACGTGTCTTCAAGAGAACTGATCCACACAAGTTTTTAAACCAGATGAAAAACAAGTGTTGATGAGGATGAAGAACTGGCAGAACTAACTTATATGCTGCTGGGAAGGGTTCAAATTTGAATAGCCGCTTTCAAAACCCGTTTGTCAGTATCTCCTAAAACTAAACATACGTGCACCCTAGGATCAAGCAATCTCACTCCTGATCATATTCTAAGAGGTATAGATACTTACGTTCATAAAAAAAAAAAAAATGCATGCAAAAACATTTGTAACAGCTTTACCCAAAATTACCAAAATGTCCCTCAACAGCAGCACGGGTAAAGTGCATACTACGCTGCTTCACAGTAATGAAGGAAAACAAACAAACAAACAAACAAACAAGCAAACAAAACCAAATGCCATATGCTGCTGACACAATGTTCCACAAAAGAAGCTAGTCACATAAGAGAGTGCTGGGAATATTCTAATTTTTTTTTTAATTTTTTTTTTTCAACGTTTTTTATTTATTTTTGGGACAGAGAGAGGCAGAGCATGAACGGGGGAGGGGCAGAGAGAGAGGGAGACACAGAATCGGAAACAGGCTCCAGGCTCCGAGCCGTCAGCCCAGAGCCCGACGCGGGGCTCGAACTCACGCACCGCGAGATCGTGACCTGGCTGAAGTCGGACGCTTAACCGACTGCGCCACCCAGGCGCCCCAAGGGAATATTCTAGATCTTGATGTGAATACTAGTTACAGAATCACGCATATGGAAAAATACACTGTGCCATGCATTCAAGCTCTGTGCTTTACCGTGTTTTTTATGACTCAAGACCAAAGTATACTTTTAAAAAAGCAAATCACACAACGTAGTCACCACAAAGATGGCCTGCTACCAGCAACATTTAAACAATACCTGTGTCCTTACAGTATAATGGTAAGTGAATCAGAAAGGGCCCTTCCTCTAGATACATGAACTAAAGACACAAGAACATGGGCATCTGAAACCAGTTAATGAGGACACAAAAGGGAGGGAACATGTGAAAACAGGATGCAAACCGGGGGGGGGGGGGGTGGGAACTTTAACAATCAATATCTCCATTTTGCACACGAGGCTGACTTTTCTACTGCAGCGCCCAATTAATCTACTGTTCACAAGGACGTGCAATAGATTTATTTTGGTTTCTGGCAAGAACCTTAACTTAATTATGGTATACGGTAGAAGAGCGAGGTCTGACTCTGTTAACTCCACTCCTGGGAAATGTCATCTGATAATATAAAATGGGCACACAGAAAAGCCTTCAGCATTTGCTGCATTTAAAACTGATATCAATAAATTCCCATTTCATTAATCTAATTGACTAACAGCTATCCAGGCATGAAGTCAAGGAATCCTGAGTCCATTTTCTGCCAGGGAATCCCACAGAAGCGGCATCTCACAGAACGGCGGTGATGCTCATCGGGGGAACATCTCTCCCGAGGGGCGGCACAGGGAACGGAGACGGTAAAAAGGTCCCTGGATCAGACAAACGCGTGGCCTTAGCTAAGTGACTTCCTACCCTGAATCTGGGTTTCTCATTTGGTAAACGGTGGGAAATAAACAATGCACGTCTTTAGAGTTACTTTAGGTTACAGTCCCGGGACTCTGACTCCCTGCCAGCAGGCACCAGAGGTCTATTTGGCTTAATCTCTGTGTGTCCAGTCCAGTAACACAACAGAAAGCCTACAAACACTTGTCATGACGGTTAATTTTGTGTGTCAACCTCGCTAGGCTACTGCACCTCATTGCTTGGTCCGACACCAGTCTAGGTGTTGCTGTGAAGGAGTTTTTTAGACGTAATTCACATTCATTATCGGGTGACTTTAAGGAAAGCAGCTTACCCACATCCGCGTGGGCTTCATGTAACCAGTTGAAAGCCTCAAGGGCAAAGACAGGTTTCCTAGCAAGGAAGGGACTCCACCTCCAGAATGCCATAGAAGCCCGGCCCTACAGATTTCGGACTTGCCAGTCTCCATTGTCCGGAGCCAGCTTTTTAAAACAAGGAAACCAATCCATCCATCAATCGTGAGAAAAAGAGACAGGAGAGGAGAGAAGATACCTATATCTCTCGCCGGCTCTCTTTCTCTGGAGGACCCTTGACTAATACACACATTGAATGAATAAACATTAAGCACCCGGGACCAAAGCGAGCTTACGGTACAGAGACAATTCAATGTCACAGCCCTACCTTTCTTCTCTTTACTAGGTGATGCTCCACCGCGCAGACCGTGTGCCCTTACTTTGCATGTAGATCTCACCTTTTCATTATTAAACACAGTTGCAATGTATTTGTCGCCTGCTTACTAGGAGTTGAGCACTGTACGGACAGGACTGTTTTATTTTAGGCACAGAACAATGGCGCGAAAGGCAGGCAATACTATTCCTGTTTTATAGATGTGGGCACAGCACTGTTAGCTCTCAGCTGCCCCGGTGATACTACAGCTCAAGCCCACAAATCACAGCGGCTTAGGACCGCCATTGATTTTCTCACATGTGTGTCTGTAGCTGCAGTGGCTCCCCTGGTCCACAGGGCTCCAGGTTCGGACGGGTTGGGTCCATCGTGTGTCTCGCCCCACTCCGTGTTCTCAGCGCACGTCACCCGACCGCAAGCCCAAACGCACAAGTCTCCGCCTGTATCCCATTTGCTAATATTTCACTAGCCAAGGCCAAGTCACGCGGCCGTGCCCAAGATCAAGGCCCAGAGGACTGTGCTCCAACTCGACATGTGGCCACGGCACCAAAGTTTAACGCGGTAACAGCAGGTGCAACGGTGGGCTCAATTACTCCATCTACCGCAATCACTTTGTCCAAAGTCATACAGCAGCCACGTGAAAGCAGGACCCAGATCCTCCAGACTCCAGGTCTGCCTACCTGATGGTTATACTTCTTCTGAGACACACAGCTCTATCAAGGCAGTGATTTTCGACCCCACTGACAGGAGCTGTTGCGACTACCTGTGTACTTTTTTCAACCAGCCATGGCCCATCAGCCGTCTTCCATCCGGCAATCCCGCGATCCCACAGGGTCCCTTACGGTCACTACTAGGCGTGCCATCATCCCACAGGTGTGCTAACATTGCTGCTAAACACCGTTAACTATACCCAACCAATTAAAAATGTTCCCATTCTACCCTACTACGGTCCGTGTTCCAGGGGGAATTCTATCAGGGGACAAGGCAGGTAGTCAAAAACCAGTGACTGAACTAAACTAAAAATCACTGGTCTCCTTAAAACCTATCAGTACATGAAGAGGTTTAAAAAAAAAAACAAAACTCAGGGCGCCTGGGTGGCTCAGTCGGTTAAGTGTCCGACTTCAGCTCAGGTCACGATCTCACGGTCCGTGAGTTCGAGCCCCGCGTCGGGCTCTGGGCTGATGGCCCGGAGCCTGGAGCCTGCTTCCGGATCTGTGTCTCCCTCTCTCTCTGCCCCTCCCCCGTTCATGCTCTGTCTCTCTCTATCTCAAAAATAAATAAAAACGTTAAAAAAAAATTTTTTTTAATGACAAAAAAATAAAAAATAAAAAAACCCAAAACTCCTTAGATACGTATTACGTTCGTCTCGGGCAAGTCGCCAACCATGTCCCTGTACAGTGACTTCTTCCATATTCTTCTGCTTCCCTTTTGTTGTTACCAAACAGAAGGACCCCACACTCCAAACCCGCCCGGTAAGGAAACAGAAGTGCTATGGAAGGATCATGACGGGCTTCCACTCCCAGCCCCAAAGGGAGAGAGCAAGGCACGCAGAGCTGCACCCCACCACACAATACCCTCCATGTTCCCAAGCCAGCCTGGCAATAAGCGTATGGATCCACCCAGGTAACAGGGAAGGCCTTCCCTCTACCTACACGATAACTGATAGCTGTCTCAGTGCTGCTGTTGCCCTATTGTGCCCAGACGACCACGTTTTAGAGGATAAAACACAATACCGGTTTGCTCAAAGACCACCTTCTATTTCACAGATAACTGGTCGCAAACGCACCTACTTTTACTACATCAGACGGAAAAGAAGTTATTCTGAAGATGGGAAAATTGGAGACCACAGCTCACAAACATTTTTTTTCCCCCTCGAAAAGGTTCTCGTACTAAAAAGAGGTGGCTCGTGACTGACCTAGACCTTCCAGGTCTCTGCACCGTGGGCGATTCTGCTCCCTCCCTGCTCCACCCCCTGGCCTGCTCCCTAAATCTCCTCACCTCAGGCTTCTCTTTCCCTCCTCGCTGCGTCTGCTGCCTCTTCCTCTGTCCTTTCACCGACTCAGCTCACCAGACCTTTCCTCACGAGGCCCTCGTCAGATCGTATGACTCTCATCCTCAAAAGTACATGATAGCCCCCTAATTCTCACGTCTCCCTCCTGGCCAGACCCTGCACTTCCCCCAGCTCAGCGCCCCAGAGAGCAGGGGTGCGTCCACCGTGACTGTCGCCGCGGCCCATGCAGCCAGCTCCTGGCACCCAGCAGGTGCTGAGAAGTGTCTGAGTGACCGAGCCTGGGTCTCCAGACTCAGCTCCTACTAACTAAAGCTCCCGCTCGAATGCCCCGTACTATACCAAAGTTCTACCGCTCCCGAACTGGGGCCCTCACTCACACCTTTCTTCACGCTGCGCTCTCAGCCTGGAAGGGCCCTGCCAACCTACTTTCTGTGCATCAAAATCCTTCTTTCAGGTCAAGCTCCCATGTCAAGTTTCAGCAGCTCTCAGTTTTTTCCACCGAAATCATTTTACCTCTGTCTGGAACTAATCTCCTCGTGCTTTGTACTATTGTTTCTCTGTCTGCCTCTTCCATTATTGACAAGTTAAAAGCAAGGCCTTTAAAAATAAAAACGCATCTTTCTATCTTGCTTGTGTTTAGCAGAGCAATTCAAAGACAGTAATCTATACAAAATGTTCATTAAAACTCACAGGCTGCTGCAGAATTCATAAGTTACGCTTTTATGGACATCAACCAAAGAATGGCCACGTGCTATACATGCTGTATATTTAAGTGGAAGAAAATTTCAACAAAATCTTAATTATCAGGTACCTCCCAGCCCCCACTATCCTAGTAAAACAAGAATCTAATGAACTAACAAAGATCAGAATCCCATTTATCCCCACACTGCAGCAACCAAAAAACGAACAACAAACAGCACATGTAAAACTAAAAAAGCTTTAATGGGCTACAGAAATCATATTCTAGAATACACTATATTGTTAGGTCAGCATCTAAACAATTTCACCGATATAAATCCCTTACAACAGATTTCATTTTGCATTGCAAATTATACTATAAAATTTTCAGTACATGTTTGTAAAGATGATTTGTGTTTGAAACAAAATTTCAAACACTGAAAAGATGACAAACTATTTTCATTAAAGAGGTTAATTCAGAATGCATAATCAAATACAAAAGTTAATTCTATGGGATTTTTTTTTATACAACTTAGAAAAAGAAACCAGCATGAGACAATGAGATGCCTGGCCTCTAGCTTCTACACCATCCATGACTGAGTTTACGGGATTAAAACGTGAAGGGGAATTTACCTAATTAAAATTAAGTACGACTTGTCTTATTTGATTAGCTCTCTCCTTCACACTCACGGGCCCGTGACGAAATGCCTTGGTGATGGCTCTTATACACAGCTGTCATTTTAATGGAAATATACTTCAGTAAATTCAGCAAATTTCTGTCCACTACCAACTGTTAATCCATGTCAATCTCATTTAACAACCAGAAAAGCCATTACGAACTTGTCGGCACTTTAATTTCCCTAAATGAATTTAATTGATTTTTTATTACTCTTTTGGCATTAACATCATCTTCCCTTAATAACAAAGTACAACAAAATTAGCTGTCATAAATGCCCACTATTTTTAAACCATACCTTTTAGAAACAGATTAGATAGGGATTTGTGTCTTCCATAGTTTGTCTCTGACTTGATTGTTATGAAGAACATAATAATGAGAATCGGAGAATTCCCACCCCTGGGGAAGGAAGGGGGAAGGTAGGGTATCAGATGTGGGGAAGACAGCAACCAAAGCGAGGTGCTATCAACGGAGGCAGGGCAACAAGACATCAAGCTAAATATTAGTACGCAGCATTTTTAGTACTCGTCCAGAGCATCAAGATCCTGGTGATGAATAACAATGCCAAGGTGGCTTTCTCTTTGGTATCTTAATTCCCACAGCCATAGCTACTTACTTTTGGTTTCATAATACCCATAACCATGCACCACAAGAAAAACGCCTAGTATGTGTTTGCTATTAGCATGATATTGTTCTAAGTACTTTGCATACATAGTTTCATTTAAGACTCAAAATACCTCTGTATTTCCACACACTATATATGAGGAAACTGAGGAACCAGAAGTGAGGTACCTTGCCCAAGGCCTGAAATTTGTAAAGGGTGGACGTAGGATTCAATGCCATGCCATGGAATCAGATCAGGGTCCTTAACGGCACGTTACAGCCTCCCTCACCAGTGTGAGAGGCCCTCAGTGTGGGAAGAGCAAGACCCACCACAGAAAAACCGAGTCCCAGGAAGTTGCCCAGATGGCAGTTAGGATTTACAAAACAGTGCCAAATATTTCATGAATGTTTAAGTAGCTTAAAAGTAGCCTACCATTAGTATTTCTTCATGAAGGACAATCAAACGTCAGTTCTTAAAATATTTTAAGTGATTGTACGCGTTTACACACCTTAGTATCAAACTCGTTTTCATTTATTCAATGAAAATATTAGTCTTACCTAAAACAGGAAATACAGGACCTTCACCAGGAATTCAGTAACTGTTTAATCATTCAATGAGTAGAGCCAGGGTCAGTATATTTCCAATTCTTTTCTTAAGGAATCTTCAATCCCACTGACTTCTGCATTAGGGATGGTCAATAGCTTCTTGTGTCAGAGTAATTAAGCACAACGTTCTGATTCTGGGTAAAAAGCAAAACTGATCCCAAACTGCCTTGCTTGACCAAATTGTGCTATGACCCAGAGGCAACCAATGTGTCTCTTGTCTCCTCCTCTCAGCATTAGAAAGAGGATCTAAGATAAGGAGCAGAAATGAAATCCTTTCCTTTGCAATAAAGTACCCAATGAAATAAGTCTTACTCATGGAACACGTCTTGTCTAACAAGACAAAGTTGATGCTGGTTTATCTTTCCAAGCAGAAGGCAACGTGCGTGCCCTATTCTCCAGGAAAGACAGCCATCAGGTAGGGCTCTCATCTGCTGCGGTACTAATTCCCACTAATCTTAAAGTGATTTCCCCACTTTTTCCATTCCTTTTCGGTGCCCCCAAGTATAAGAATTACCTCCAGATAATCTAAAGATAGTCGCCTGACTGAGGGCTACAGGTAGTTCACTGACTGAGTCAAGTGATTGGAACTGGGAGACCAGATGGCCACAACACTCCCCTTGATCTAGGACAAGCACTGACCACATTATGGTGCCACAGAGGAAAAGGTGGTGCCAACTCAGGCCCGCTGCACAGACGCAGTAGCACCTCCCTCTCCTTGATTGCCCAAGCTTGTGGACTTAAACTTTTGTTTTTATGTTTTTAGAAAGAAACGACTCTACACCGGCAAAATAGTCCGTCTACTGGAGTTGTCACCGTGGTCAGATACAGCCGGGCTCCATACATTTGTACCCAAGAATGAGAGGACACTGCTTGATTGCAGGGCTGCTCTCAAAGCTTTTCAAGCAAAAAAAAAGGAGGAGAAAACAAAACAGAAAAGAAATGCAAGCTACACGAAAAATACGAGTCTGGACAAGATGGCATAGACTCGTTTCTCCTTGCCCCTCCCCACTAAATATGAGCAGTGCTTGCAAGGACTTCATAATTTCCAAGAGTTAAAAAAAAAAATAAAGGAAAAAAGAAAAAAAAATCCATTTGATCAACTTAATTTCTTTTCTTTATCTTCCTTCCCTTCCACGTTCTTTTCCAAGCTGTTTTGCTTTACAACATGTTACTGGTAATGAACCCTGGCAATAAAGCAAGAGTGACCCAAAGCAGGATGCTGAAAGGTGTTCAACGGATGCTTAGGGACCCTAGGACTGAAGGAACAACAGTACAGCAGGGTGCCTTAGGATGTCCCACCCAGAAGCAGAAGGCAACCCAGACCTGGCGTTTCCAGATTCTCAACCGAGCAACAGAGGGCATCTACATAGGTCCATTCCTCCCCTGAATCACAAGGTTGTCCTGTAGACAACGCCATGTGAGCCAAGCAAGGGGGACTGAGAGACCCTTGCCGACAGTAAGTGGCCAGTGGAGGGATTCTCCTCCCTGTTAGGCAAGAACACTAGCTTCCACTGAAAAACATGGTGGGGCGGGGAGGGGGGAGGGGGAGAGGGAGGTGGGTCCAACAAGGTTAATTCCACTGCAGAAAGTACTCAGGAAGTATCTTTGTCCCCTGAGGGCCTAAGAGTCCCCTCTCCACCTAGTGGCACAAGGGGCCATGCAGCAGAGGCAAGAGGGATCCCCCCACAACAATATCAATATCCATCCACACAGGCTGGAATCCTGTCACCACAAGTCATCTGGCATGAAAAGCTGCTTTGTTACCATGGGCTGGAGACTCCCTCCCTCATCCAGAGACACTGCATACCTGGGAAGCTCTAGTAAAAGGGATCTCAACACAACCAACAGCCAGTCAGAGGAAGCATCATTGTCCCCACGAACCAGAGACACTCTTCCCCTATGGAGAGGCACAAAGTGTCCTGGTCTTTGTAAGCAACTTCCGCCCCCCCTCAAGCATCACAGCAGGGACCAGTGCGAGTCCCCATGGCACTGGATACACCAAGCACACTTAAAAATTAAATTACCATTAGAACGTGGCCCACAAAAGTAGGTCAGGTTCTGTATACGAAGCCTGAAAAGCGCGACTGCCTTCCAAAATAAAATATTTAAATAGAATTCAGAGACTCGTAACAAAAGAGCCAAAACATCCAAAATACAATTGAAAATCACTCATCATTCCAAGAGCCAAGAAAATCACAACTTGATTTGAGAAAATACAACCAACTGGCACTAACACGGAGGTAAATAATATGTTGCAATTATCTGTCAAGAATTATAAAGCAGCCATGATGAAAATGCCTCAGCAAGAAACTACACGTTTTCTTTAGAAAAATGAAAAAACAGAACTGAAAAATTTAATAACAGAAATAAAAAAACTCAGTGGATGGGATCAATAATAAAGTGGGATGACAGAGGAAAGAAACAGTGAACTTGAGGACAGAACAATAAAATCCACACAATCTCAACACAGAAAAAGTAGACTGACGAAAATCAACAGCGCCTGAGGACAATAAGAAAGGGTCCAACAATCATATCCATTGGAGTCCCAGAAGGAAAGGAGAAAGAGAGTGGGCTAAAAGAGTGTTTTAAGAAATAATGGCTGGGGGCACCTGGGTGGCTCAGTCAGTTAAGCACCGACTTCAGCTCGGGTCAATGAACTCGCAGTTCATGAGTTCAAACCCTGCATCTGGAGCCTGCTTCGGATTCTGTGTGTGTGTGTGTGTGTGTCTCTCTCTCTCTGCTCCTTCCCTACTCGTGCTCTGTCTCTCTCTGTCTCTCAAAAATAAATAAACATTAAAAAATTTTAAGAAAGAAAGAAATAATGGCTGAAAACATCCCAAATTTAGTGAAAAACATAAATCCATCATTCGTTTTCGCTGAAGAGAGGATACTTGCAATCAGGAGGGATGAAGGGGTTGCTTCACACAGCCATGTTTTTCATCAATTCTAGAAAAATAACACTATCCTCAGTGTCGTGCTTAGGATGGAAGGACAAGTCACTGGGTGAAGAGCAGGGCTCTGGCCCCCAACATCGACCCATGATGAATATTCCACACCACAGGACGGCAAAGCTAGTACAGAGAACAAAATTTTTTTAAGTTTATTTATTTTGAGAGAAACAGAAACAGTGTGAGAGGGAGGGGCAGAGAGAGAGAGAGAGAGAGAGAGAGAGAGAGAGAGAGAGAGAGAAAATGAATCCCAAGCAGGTTCCAAGCTGCTAGTGCAGAGCCTGAGGCAAGGCTCAAACCCACGAAACCGTGAGATCATGACCTGAGCCAAAATCAAGACTGAGCCACCCAGGCGCCCCAAGAGCAAATAAAAGTTTTAACTTTTGCTAGAGCTTCTGGTAACATCTCTTAATACTCATCTCTGAGGCGCCTGGGTGGCTCAGTCGGTAAAGCATCCGACTTCGGCTCAGGTCATGATCTCACAGCTGGTGAGTTCAAGGCCCACATCGGGTTCTGTGCTGACAGCTCGGAGCCTGGAGCCTTGCTTTGGATTCCGTGTCTCCCCCTCTCTCTCTGTCCCTCCCCCGCTCTCTTTCTCTCTCAAAAATAAATAAACATTTAAAAAATGTATAAAAAAATACTCATCTTCAGATGTCATTAGAACCTAGTCAGTTTAGCATACGCACCACCCCTCAAGCCAGGGTCAGCTTCACAGGCCACAACCAATTCCAGGGCCCCACGTTTGGCTTAATGCTCTGCTGTCATGGCCTGGAAATTCTTAATAATCTTATAACAAGAGACCCCACGTTTTCGTTTTGCCCCAATTCCCAGAAATGATCCAACTGTTCCTGCCTCAAACACATCTTAGAGTGTCACCCCTTGAGCCCCTTCCCCACAAAACTTTCAACCCATTCTCATAGAATGCCTCCCGTTTCATCCCTGCCTACCAGAATCTAACCAGTTACTTGAACATCCAATAAAAATCTCCCCTCTTCCCTGATCACCTCCGTCTCACATCGTGTGTCACTTACCACCTATAAATTACTCCAGTACTCAATCACACACCACACTGAGACGCTGCTGACAAAATGTTAATTGCATTTTCTTTTGTCGTCTCCTTTTCACATTTTTTTTGGTTCTGGGTCTCAAATAGATTAAAATTCGGCGGGGGCAGAGAAAATGGTCTTGCACAGCACTGTCGGGACTTAACCGCGGTGATGAGAAGTGTTCCACGGCCGTGTGCCGTCTCACAGACACCGGCCTACTGTGGTTAATGAGCACTTGAAATGTGGCTGGTGCAGCTTAGGCAACTGGATTGTGTGTTGTAGTTAAACCGCAATGAACGAAATTTAAGTTTGCATGTGAGCTAGTGGCTATAGCGTCCTGGACTGCACAGCTCCTTGTCGCTTGGGTAAGACCCGCCGCGGAAATATGCCTACAGACTGAGCAGCTCGGCTGTTTCGACGATTTCTCCAGAACTTAACACTCGCCTTCACGGAAAGCACAGCAAAGTTTTTAAGGAGACGAGTTTCGGGTAGGTTGTGTTCTAAATTCCCCTACTGCTTAAAATATTCCCGGTATAGGTAGATGCTATCTGTTAATATTATTTAATCTTAAAAAAAAAAATGAATGTAACTCTCTAACGGCTTGAATTGCTGTGGGGGAGTTGTGTGGCTTCAAATTGAAGATACCTACGGATAATTTTCCTTCGATTACAGAATTCCTCAATATGTCTTTCTATATCCTAAAATGCCACAGAAGCGCAGCTCATTATTGTACAAATTAGGGGGGGAAAAAAGCGCAATAAAACCCATGAAATGCTGCCTGGTACTGTATCAGCCTAGGACAGTGAAAGGCTGGTGATGTGTTCTCTTCCGAGAGGCCTGTGGCGTCAGAGACCCTTGAAACCACCTGCTGGGGACTCCCGCTGTATTTCAGAGCTGGGAGGTACGAGAACGCAGCTGGGACCACCTCCGCATACAGATACGAGCTGCTTTCTCCCTCCACCAGCCCCTCCACCCATTTTGCTAAACAGAACTTGGTACACGCAAGGCTGGGCCTCAGACATTGGGAATAGAGGATTTTTAGGAGAGCTAAAACTGACAGCTGGATTTGTGCCTCTTTGAAACACTCCCAAACTTCTCTTGAGCTTTTCTCTGTTTTGAATGGTTTTATCTTGGGTACTTCTTTTATTGCTACAGGACTCTGACGTCTGAACCTGGTAAATAATCACAAAGCGACCAATGTGTCAATCTTACGGTATATTTAAACATTAAGCCAGTTACGTTAGTTAAGTGAGTTAAGCTGGTTAAATACCCAAATGGCTGGGAGAATCCATACCTAAAGCATACAGTGCCCCAGGTTCCAAGGACTTGCTTTAATTCTTAAGCAAAGTATGCCCTCCCTTTTACTAGAATTTGTCACACAAACAGACCCCGGTTTTCACCCTCAGCCTGTCTCTAGCTGACATTTATATGCCAAAATTGCATCATTAACACAGCCTCAAAAAGAAATGGTGTAGCATTTCTATGTACTAACCACACGATCCAGAACCCTCCATTGTACTTTTCACAAATCCTGCTTATGTTGGGACCGTATTAGTCAGCTCAGGCTGCCATGACAAAACACCCACACACAGGGTGGCTTAAACACCAGAAATGCGTTTTCTCACAATTCCGGAGGCTGGAAGTCCAAGCCCAAGGTGCCAGCTGATTTGGTTTCTAGCAAGAACTCTCATCCTGACTTGCAGATGGCCTCCCTCTCACTATGTCCTCACGTGGCACACAGAGAAAGAGCAAGGTCTCTGGTGCCCTTTGAATAAGGGCACTAATCCCATCCTGAGGGCCCCATCTTCATCACCTCCTCTAAACCTAAGTACCTCCCAAAGCCCCCATCTCCAAATACCACCCCACTGGGGCTTGGGGCTTCATATGAATGGGGGACACAGTTCAGCCCATGGAAAGACGGTAATGAAGACAGAAGTTACACAGTGAAGCATGGCGCTAAGAAAGCAACTGAAAAGCCCTAAAAGCTCCCAACAACACCGCACTCTATGTGCCTTTTGCCCATCACTGGAAAACAGACTGTGACTTACTTGCTGCACATGCAAAATCCTAACTCTTTAGCAAAAGGCAAAATCACGTCTCTCTGGATCCTCGCTCTGTAACATAGTTCTCTGAGTCATAAAAATTTGCAAATCTGCACATGGCAGAAACTAAGCCTCAACTTGAGGCTATAAATAATTACAATCATGTTCTATTCATACGGGAAGCCTGTTTCACCTGTCTTCTCATTTAGCCAGCTGTAGTGTTCAAAGCCATTTGGAGGGTATCTCAATACTCGTGCAGTCTCTCTCTGATGCTTCTGAACTCTGAGCTCCTCCCGGGAACCGGCAACACCCAGTGTCTTGGGAGGCCCTGTGCTTCACGGGGCACTTGTAGTGCTGCATTTCAGAAAGTTTCAGAATCGCTTGTTATGAAAACCATAGCAAAATCACCAGGTATACCGAAACGAATAGAAATGTACACAATGACTCAGCCCCCACCTGGGAACAACACGACTCTTCTAACCATAGATCAGGTTAGTTAACCGAAGGCTTTGCCTTCAGGTCTTGGGAACAGATTCCCATTCTTACTGTTGTCTTGGTGCTCCCCCATCTATACCTGCCCTATGCCACTTTCTACGCTGAACTGGGCACAGAAGGAAACCTGAAAGATGTCATCAAAGCATCACGTGGCCAGGAAGAAGCTCCTTCCTGCCTCTGTCCGTTCTTTTTCCCGACACAAAACACCTCTTCCCGGCTGACTCACTGAGTAGCTTTCCAAACTAATTATTTTTGTCTAGTTTGGATACTTGACCCTGACGATAGTTCTGATACATCGATGCCTAAACATCTGCAGTGGCTCCCCACTGCCCGAAGAAGAAAGTCCAACTCCTCACCTGGCATCCAAGAACCTCCACAGCCACCCACTGATTCTCCCTCCAAGGGTGCCACTCATTCTCCTCTGCGGCCATATGGAATGCTGTTGGTCCCCCAGGACATTCCAGGCTATCCTGCCTTCAGACATTTGCTTGTGCGGTTTTCTGTTCTGGGAATGCCCACCACCCCCACCCACTTACTTTACAACCACGAGCACAAGTAAGCACCCAGCTAAATTCCACCTGTGGAATAAAGGGGTTCCCCACCATGAAGCTGTCCCTGCTTTTCTCTAGATGGAAGTCCTCCACCCTGTGAATCCTCCTAGAACCCAGCAAGCGTTCTCCTGTGGCTTTTCGCACTCTCTGTATTGCAGTCCTGAACATAAGGTTCATCTCAAGACCCTAAGCTCCTGGGTTAGGTCCCCCGAATGTCTGGATAATGTCTTTTACATAATAGATTCTTACAGAACAAAGGAGAAAAGGAAAAGAGGAAGGTGAGAAGGCGGGAAAGAGGTGGGTGGGGAAGGAAAAAATGCCCCACCCCGTGAATTTCTCATCCATCCACATCAGATGATTCAAAATGTAATTTCAAAGAGATGAACTAAAGAATGAACTCGGGGTAGAACTTAGGTATGATCTGCTATAAAAGATAGGCTTTGGATTAAAATGTTATTACTTTAGGATTGGCAGTTGTTCTAGAAGGATGACATCAGACAGGCCTCAGTGCCCTTGAACTTGCTGTTCCCTTGGCCTAGAGGGCTCTAAATACTGGTGAGACAGCCCCTCCCTCAAGGAGTTTCGGGTACGGAGTTTGAGGGGTAACGAGATGATTATAATAGGCTACGATTCATGAGTCTGGAAGTCTGTGCAGGATGTTCAGGGAAGAGGAAGGGAGACCCTGGCTCCAACCTGGTGGAGAGAGTTAGCAGCTAAGAAAGGTTTTCCAGGGAAAATAACACCTGACCTGGATTTTAGAGAAAAAGTAAGAATCCACCAGACCAAATGGGGTACGCAGACGGCTGAGGGAGGGTACCTGCCAGAGATGAGCTTTTCTTGTTACTTGTATTTCCTGCCCTGATTACCTTTTCATTCCCTTAGTCAGGAGCTTAGCATTTACAAAAACTCATATTATATGAGTTCATGTATATACACATTTAAAGATACCTTCCAGTGCCAATAGCCTATGATTCTGCTCTTCCGTATGTGCAGGCAGAGTTTTTTAATAGGTAACACGCTGTACTCTATAAAACTTGAGAGACGAGAGAGTGCACAATAAAAAGTTGACCTGCCTCTCAGTTCCCTTTCACAGAGGCAACCGCATGTACAGTTCTCCAAGATCTCTTTAAACTCCCGTGTCTGCCTCTTAATGGAAATATTGGCTCTGTCCCCTTCTCACCTGCAACTTTGGCATCTGATGAGACACTGGAGGCTTCCAGGCTCCAGGTGCTTGCAGAATTTACGAACACTAATTAGTAACAGCAAAATGTGTGCCATGTGTCCTAGGACAAATCTCTTCTCCCACAGCGTCTTTCCAGGCAAAGGGATAGCACGGGGCTGGTTCAGAGGAAAAGCTGACACTTTATAGGGATGAAAATGAGAAGACTCCGAGAGATGGGGCTGCTTCCTTCAATTATGCGAGAGACTATAATGGAGAAGAGAGGTCAGAGGTGGCTTCTGTGATGTCAACGGGTAAACTGGAAGAGACGGGAGGAAGCTCCAGGGCCCACGGAGGTGGGATGTTCCAACAATCGTGGCTCGCGAAGATGGGGTGGATTTCCCCCGTGGCCTCAGTCCAGGGTCACGAGGGAGAGAATCAAGCACAAAAAATGTAGGAGACCAGATGACAAGATCAGTGCTTCTCAAAGCAAAACACATACCCCCCACCCCCACCCCCACCCCCGTTAGTAGAATGTGATCTAACCTTAATTGGCATAAAAGCGATTTTTTAAATAAGTATTTTCATGGTTGTTACAAAAACACATCATAAAGAGAGATACACTGCGTGCGCTTACGTGCAAGGTACTATTGTAACTGCTTTTCACTCTTTTTTTTTTTTTCCACTGATTCTTCCTAAAAACCGTTTAAGACCAATAATATTATTGTCTCCATTTTGCCCTTGGGATACAGAGAAACAGAGAGATTTCCATCCTGCTCCGGGTCACTATGACCACAATCAGAACCTGGGCAATCTGGCTCCAGAGTCCAAGCAGCAACATCATCAAATCGAGATATCTATGCTTAGGATGAAGCTAAACCAAACATAGGATTTAATCTGGAGAAAAGCTATTAAGTAACTAATAGTGCAAGTCGTTCTCAGATATAGCAGATAGAGCAAAAATCATGAATACAGTCTCATCGCTGATGTCTGAAATATACTTGTCTAGATGTATCAGTAAGGTCTCCTCCAATCCATCTTCTAGAATTACAATATAACCACTAAGAGCTCCTATAATTTAGGCCATTGGGTGGTTACAGAGTATAAATCATTAGGAGTGAAGCTGCATGGCCAAAACGGACGCTGTTCCAGGGACACTACGATGCTTTATAGTCTAATAAATAAAAAGTTGCTACATTGCACAGAAACTGTTTTTGCTAAGTCCTCTGAACCAAACACCGGAACGCAGGTGTGGACAAATTTAGCCAAGACCCTGGTCGAGTATCATCCCTTCCATCCTGCATCCCCTGCCCCCAACCTCATCCACTCCCACTACAATATGCAGAATACAGACGCCTTCTCCTGCTCAAACTCCACTTAAGAGCAGAAAACACACGCATACACTAAAGGGAGTATTTTCATGTGTTCGTGCCAACTTTCCATTTGCTATTCCTTGAGGCTATGGTCCATTTTGCTACTGGTTATGGAAACGCTGAGAATCCTAAGTTAGAGCGTTTTTGAGTCTGATGTTTTTTCCCACATCTCTCCAGGCATGGCTACCCTTCTTTCCAAGAGAAAAACAACAAAACAAAACAAAACAAAACAAAACAAAACAACCCACACCCCTTTGTCTTGAAATACAAATCCCAACACGCAGCACAAAGCACTGTTCTGTGTTTAACACATGGTTGCAATACACACATAAACTGGGGGAAAAGGAAAAACGTGGAAGTCTTAACAACACACACCCATACACCTTGCACACTTCAGCTTTATTACAACTTCAGACGCCCTACAACACAGTGAGAGTAATTACTTAATAACTAGGCAGCTCCCCCAAATCTGTGATGATTTAGTTCTAATTAGAAAGTCAGAAATAATGAGCATGTACCTGCAAGCCCAATGCTAGCACAACGCTAGGAGAAAACGCCACTGTGCAAATGAGTCTAAGTTCTCCAGGGCAGGCAATGCATGTCTTAATTCAATCATCTGTGCAAGTCAAGGGAACCCCTAAATGCCACGTTTCCCCCCCCTTGAATGGAACGCTACCATCACGAAATCCTTTCTGGTTTTTCTGAAGCCTGTCACAGAATGGGGAGCATGTGAGAAGCTACCCTCCTGGGAAGAGCTGAGAACAAGTGAACAATGAGCCTGTCACCTCCATCATCACAAAGAATTAAAAAGAAATTAAAATAAATGGATTATATGAAGCACCCTTGGTAAACACTAATTATTTCCAAGTGGATTCTTGGGTATCGGACTTCACAATCAATTACTTTTTTTCTTGGTGGGTGGGGGGGGGGGGGGGAGGAGGTCAATTTAGCATACAATTTTATTTCTTTTTCTTTAATTAATCTTTTCAAATAATGTGGTTTATCCCTTACCCTTTGCCCTAGACATTGACAATGCAATCTTAAAAGCAAAGGATGGGACGCAAAGGTTGATTGTAGTATCTCAAGGGACCAATTCTCTCTTGCAATATCTCTTGCTTTCCAGATTTCATGAGAACTATGCAGGGCCTCCAACCAGAATAACGATCGACAGCATTTCTGATTAAGATGCCAAAGGGAAAATCAGATAGATGGTTTTCTTCATCTGACATGCCCTCATTCTGTATCAGATGCTACTCTTGCCTTTCCACTTTCATTGTCCTATTTAGAGCATTTTCATCAGTGCTTCAATATCTATTTTTGTATTGCTCATAAAAGTTATTTAGTACAATTATAAGTCCAAATATCACGCAAGGCACGGGGATTTAAGCTTTAGAAAGACTCAATCCACTCAGAGCACAAACACACAATGGTCAATAGTACAGACCAACAATGTTAACTGAAGAATGGACAGTGTTCTGTAGGGTCACAGGATTAATCCGTTCTGCCACAGATGACAGGTAAGGATATACGGGCAGGGAAGGTTTTGCAGAAGAGGAACAGCTGAGCTGTGTTTTGATAGGAAAGAGAGGGTGGAAAGGAGTGTAGGGACAAGGAGAAAAACATGAAGATAAGCAGATCCCCAAGTACATATGCGGTCCCTGAGCAGACACTTCACACAGTTTGGCACATGTAAGTTACTCATGCCTTTCGCACATGAGTAGAGCTACCTGGTGAGGAAGTCTGGAGGTGATGAGGGAAGGAAGAAGGTGGAAATAAGGGCCCAGATGACAGCCCTGAGAGGGAGTGGTGTGAGAGAAGAGGTTAGGGACAGACCTCAGAGAATGCTCCCTCATATCTCTGCGGCCACACCAGACATTGCTTCCTCTCCTAGTGCATGAAGCTCGTTCCCATCATTCGGCCTCAGCACATGCCCCCTTGGTCCAGAATGCTTCCCCCTTCCTTTTGCCCGACATCACTCTGGTCTCAGGCAGCCCAGCCCCAAACCCTCTTCCTCAGCGCTCTGTGAGTTTCCCTCACAGGACATAACAAAATTGAAATATAATGCAGGGGTGTGTGTGATTCTTTATTTCATGCCTGCTCCCCAAAGCCTGGCTTTGTCCTCCATATCCAGCGTAAGGTCTGCCACAGAGCAGGCTCTCAGTAAATATTTCCTGAGTAAACGAGAAAAGAGCTGTGGCCAGAGAGACTGGAGGCAACTCAGGAATTCGTAGTGTCCAGCGGGCCAAAAGTACCAAAGGGGAAGTGTACCAGGAAGAATATATAGTCAATAATGATGAGGTGACCCAGAGAATGAGCACAGCTAAGACAACAAAAAGGCCTACTTCTAGAAAACCTAATGGGAATGATTAAACTTCCCAAGGCAACTATCCAACCAGGTCAACTACATAAATCAAATCCCTTCAGTCATGGTTTATCATCTACGAAATGAAAGCCAAACTCCCTAGCAGGAACCCAAGGCCCTCCTCAACTCACTGACCTCCAACTCAAACCCTCGTGTCCTGACTTCTATACCTTGGACCCACCAGACTAGCTTCCTGGGTCTCTAACCTGCCGCACCCTGCAGACTTCAAAGCCAAGGGAAATGTCAGTTCCTCACCCAAGCTCACCTACTCCTAACCTGTTCTGGCCCATGGTGATTATTCATCTAAAGTCCTAAAAACCAGTCTATGTCTCTCATAAACTTCACATACTTTTTCCTTCCTCAACATATCTACAAGCCTCGCTCTTTATCATGTTCAGGTGACTCTGGGAGGCTCTCCCTAATGACCTTACTCGAAATATAAACCTGTCCCAACACATCCTATCACCCTTCCCTTCTA
Source organism: Neofelis nebulosa (assembly GCF_028018385.1). NCBI lineage: Eukaryota > Metazoa > Chordata > Mammalia > Carnivora > Felidae > Neofelis > Neofelis nebulosa. The sequence continues at coordinate 235,622,406 of NC_080782.1, forward strand.
GATGTGTTTTCATAACCCCTACCACTATCTACATATAGTTTTACTTATACAGATAGTTTACTTATTTTCCTTGACTTTGGTCTGGTTTATCCACTGCTATATCCCCACTGCCCAAAATACAGCCTGGGGCCAATTAAGGCCTCAAAAACTATTTATTGAATGTATGTCAAATAAACAGATATTTATCTCCTCTGAAATATAGTATTTACTATTCATCTTTAAAAGGGATCCACACAGGTATGTTCTGTACATACTTCCTGTTTATACATCAGGGCCATCCACAGCCAAAGAAGAGTAAAGATGGTTAAGACTGTCATAGTCCTAAACTTGACCCAAAGCCTGCTTATGGTCAACACTTTGTTGCCTCTCCGAAGCAAGTCTGGATCCCAGTTCAGGAACTCATCAGCTGTCGAACCTTGGGAAACCACTAAATGTTCCTGAGCCTCAATGTCTTCTTCTGGAGGACACTTAACCCCCAGAAAGAGGGCAGATATGAGACTATCTGGCACAGTAATTGGAGCACAGGCTTCAAAAATGTCGACAATCAGTGTTAGCTCACTGTTCTCGCCTTTATCCACAGAGGTAAATACCATGAACGTTCTCCTTGTCAGCCTCATGGCATCATTCGGTTGCCAAGAACATTTTTCAATCCGGTTAAACACAAAAGTCTATGTCTCGCTAAATTTTCTGACTAATGTTTACCAGATGACATATCTATCTCTATCTATCTATCTATCTATCTATCTATCTATCTATCTATCTATCTATCTAGAATCACTGCAAAACAAGATAAAAAGTAAAATCTGAATGATGCTTTTATTAAAACACCCAAACCAAACTGTTAAAATAAATCCTACTATACAGAAATTTACCCATTCATTCATTCATTTAAAACCATATAATGACCAGAGACATCTGGTTGGCTCACTAGGTAGAGCACGTGACTCTCAAATCTCAGGATCATGAGTTTGAGGCCCACGTTGGGCATAGAGGTCACTTAAAAAAGGGGGGAGGGAATCTATCACAGGAAAGGCAAAGAATTCTCCTGAATATATAATGACTAAAGTCAAAATTCAATCACTGATGGTAAATCAATGTAGTCATTCCAAGCAAACCCTTACCTAAAAAAGCAAAAGGTGCAAATGGAAAATTCTACTAGATCTTAGAATTTTAATTCATATATATATATATGTATATACATACATATGTGTATATACATACACATATATATGGGGAAAGAATCTAACAAAAGGGCATACCTTCCAATAATCACAGCAGGTTTTGTGTATTTCCTGCACATCAGGAAAATCGGTGGGTTGTCTTTACAGACAACCGTATTCTTCACCCAGTTTCCCCCTTGGGGAAACTTATTTCAAGAATGTTGTATTAATAGAATATTTAACCTTTGGAGATCCAGCTAAGTTGTTGCAGGTACTGACAGTTTGTTCCTTTGCATTGCTGTATACCATTCCATGGTGTGGCCCTATTACTACACCATTCACCCACGAAGGACGTGTGGGTGGTTTTTACTTTTTTGCTCTTCTCAATAAAACGGCTATGAACATTTGTGTACAGGTTTATGGGTGAACAGAAGATTTCATTTCTCTGGGGTCAATACCCAAGCGTGCAACTGTGGAGCTGCGTGGTGAACGCACGCTATTTTACAGGAAACTGCACTGGGTTCTGGAGTGGCTATAGCATTTCACATTCCCACCGGTGGTACATCGGTGACCCAGCTTTTGTGCAGTCTCAGAAGCATCCAGTATGGTTACTGTTTTGACGTTAGCCATTCTGATAGGTGTGGAGAGGTATCTCACGGCGGCTTTAATGTGCACTTCCCGTATGGCTAATGATCTGACCATCTTTTCGCGTGCTTACTCGCCATCTGGATAGTCTCTGTATCGTCTATACAGTCTGTTCACGTCCCTGTCCTTTGCCCATTTTCAAACTGGATTATGTGTTCATCACTGTTGGGTTTTGAGGGTTCTTTATGTATTCCAGATGTTGTCCACTTTTTGATACGTGGTCTAGAAATATTTTCTCCTAGACTGGAGCTTGTCTTTTCAGCCTCTTGAAAAAAATCTCTTGCAAAGCAAAAGCGTTTAATTGTGGCTTGTCTTTTCATTTTCTAATGCTATCTTTTGAAAAGCAGAAGCTTTGGGGGCACTGGGTGGCTCAGTCGGTTAAGCGTCAGACTTTGGCTCGGGTCACGATCTCACGGTTTCTGGGTTCCAGCCCTGCATTAGGCTCTGTGCTGACAGCTCAGAGCCTGGAGCCTCCTTGAGATTCTGTCTCCCTCTCTCGCTGCCTCTTCCCCACTTGCACTCTGTCTCTCTCTCAAAAACAAACATTAAAAATAAATTAAAAAAAAACAAAAAGCAGAAGTTTTTAATTTTCGTGAAGTCTAATATATTAATATTTTCTTTGATGGGTCATGCTTTTGAATGTCATATCTAAGAAATGTTTTCTAGTACAAGGTCACACATGAAAAGCAACCTTCTAGGAGTTCTACAGTTTTAACTCTTATGCTGAAGTCCATGATTCACTTTGAGATAATTTTTGTGTTTGGTATGAAATAACAGTCTCAGTTCACCGTTTTGCATACGGATATCCAATCGTTTCAGCAATGTCTGTTAAAAAGATTACCCTTCCCTCATTGAAATACTCTGGCCTCTTTGTCAAAAATCAATTGATCACAAATGTAGAGGTTTATCTCTGAACTTTTTATTGTGTTCTATTGATCTTTATGTCCATCCTTAAGCCAATACCAAATTTAGTGGTAGAAGTCCTCAAATTATATTCTTTTTCAAAATCACCTTGGCTATTCTAGATCCTTTCCATTTCCAAAAGCACTTGTTCTTTCAAAAACATTTAATTCTAAAAACAAATATGTAACTACAGTCTATTCTAGAACTCAACCTTTTTCATAAGATTTCTCTCGACAACAGACCATACTGTACTATTAACCATGTGAAATTATCATCTTTCTCGCCTTCAACTGCCTACCTAATCTTTTCAAGTAATATAAATGGATGAAACTTACTAAAATTTTCCCCCATAATAAAAGGAAAAATAGATACAGAAAACCAAAATCTGGGATAAAATATTCAAAACATAATAATAATATTTATAATAATTATATACTAATAAAACATAATCTGTGATTATTGCGGAGTAGTATAACCAATGGCAACTAGTTTTTCTTCCCCTTTTTATATACTTACCCAAATTTTCTAAAATATGCATGTTACATTAAAGTTTATTTTTTCCTATTATAAAATACATGGGCCTTCAGTATTTGATTTTCCTTTTTCTTCTAACCTTTGCTTTTTGGTGGATAAATACAGTGTTACGATCTGAGTTGTTAGCATGAATATTGTCAGAGTCCGTGACTCCTGGACTTTGCTTTTCCATTTCACAAAATCCAAGACAGAACAACAAACTTTATTAATGCTTTACTTTATTCATTTACTGCTCTGTTTCATAAATATTCAAGGATCAACCTTGCTAGATTTATCCTGATCTTGATAAAATGTGTTTCATATTTTCACATTATCCTGGAGTAATATGCAAGTAGGAAACAATAATAATCAGACAGGAGGGAAATGAGAACTCCATTTCACCAACAGTAAATGCTTTTTTCATATTTTTCAGAGTCGGTATGAATTAAACACAATGAATACAGATTTCTTCCTTAAATCATATTATTAACCGAAATGTGTTGAACAAAAATGTTAAGACCAAATGTTGGTGTAATAAAATTTCAGCAGAAGATGCCTAAGTGTTTGATGAAAACGGTGGAGTCTTTCAGTAGCTGAAGAAGTTTCTGTCTTCTTCCAATAAGTTGTAGCCTTCCTGGGTTTCATTTCTTTACCTCAACCCCAAGATCTAGCACTTCAGATAGAAGAGCGTGTATTTATTTTTATTTTTATTTTGTTTTTGTTTTTATTTTATTTATCAGTACAAATGCCTTCACCTTCTTGCCCTCTTGCCTCCCTGACCTGAATCGATTCATCCACCTACTTTCTCTGTCCTCTCATGGGTTTTTGAGCACTGACCCTGAAAACCACAAAGCAATGTCAATGGTGTTTAGATGCATCCCTGCCGTCAATGTCCATGGGGCACTCAACGCTGAAAGGAAGTTCTTTCACTTCAATTTATAGAGTTCTCACTATAAGTTTCAACCTCTGCTAGACCATCCAGGGACTTTATTATTTAACGAAGATCCTTAAAAACCCTCTCTTAAAGCACACAGGGCCACACAGCCTGTCTAGGAGACACTTGCTGTCTCAAATTTGCAGCGATGACGTTTCAAGAATATATGCAAATAAGGGGAGCCCCCAGGTCAAGTTTTTAACATCAATGTTTCCTATCACCCGTACGTGAAATAACGGTCCAGGAGAAGTCTGGTGGAAACCAATGAAACGTACATTCTAAGAGATAAAATGATATTCCACAGACTCTTCCCTGCCTTTAACATTAGGTGTGGCTCTACATTCAGATTCTAAACTTTGAACTTCTAAATGGAATTAATTCTAAATTAATTCTAAATGGGATTAATAACACAGAGGAGCATGAAAGTGAGGGGGAAGAAAAGCAGGTTTTAAATAGTAATTAAACTTTATTCCCTGCCGTTGCCAGAAGTGACCTAGGGAAAGGCCATTCCACCCGAGTTCTCCTATCTGCCACCAGTCACGCGAAGAATATATATTATTTTTTAAGCCACCACTCCAGTGTTTGAAAGCATTCTGAGCCACTGTGCTAAAGCCCACCAAATAGTAAGTTTGATCCTCGCATATATCAGTTAAACTCTTCCAGAGCCACACAGCACGTACCCTAATCCGCCAGTCATTCCTCAAAGGATCAAGTGCAAATCTTGCGCCATAACTGGAGAAAACACAGAGGCCATGTCTATACTCAGGAGGTCAGTAACTTCACTGCCAAATGCAAAGGAAACACATTTTGAGATGTGGTGAAACAAAGGAGCCAGCATCTCTGAGGCCCACACTGCCTACCAAACAACGAGCACCAGGATAGAGAATCAGCCAATGAATCTATTACCTGGAGACGAAATTTATTTTAAGTAAACCAACAACGGCATCAGCAATATAAGACTTTACTTACAGTTTATGACATCAGGAGATAAAATATACATATGCTACACACTACAAATCAGTGGGGAAGCTCCTGTGTATCTTCTTACGGATTCATTTACCAAAGCAACATCATCATGACATTAGTTACAGGATTTATAGTAATCTCACACTAAACTCACTTCTTTTAACTGAACAAGCGTCAACGAGTACTGTGAGATTTTATGGTTCCTACCATATGCCATCATTAGAATAGGACAGTCTCTGTTGTACTTCCTCTGGCTTACAAGTTATAAAGAATGGATCAGATCTGCTTTCTTAGCTTTACTAAAAATGAGCCCCTACACTAGGATATGCTGACAAAATTATGTAAACACATACCTATCAAATTGTTTTAATTATAAGTGATTTTTAATAATTCTATTAATTAGGAAATAGCAACAGGCTATATAAATTCATTTTTAATAGCATTTACTTATTTTTATTTTTTAAGTTTATTTATTTTTGAGAGAGACAGAGAGGATAAAGTACAAGTTGGGAGGGACAGAGAGAGAGAGAGACAGAGAGAGAGAGAGAGAGAGAGAGAGGCACAGAATCCAAAACAAGCTCCAGGCTCTGAGCTGTCAGCACAGAGCCCGACATGAGGCTCAGACCCATGAACCGTGAGATCATGACCTGAGCCAATGTCGGACGCTTAACCAACTGAGCCACCCAGGCACCCCTAAATAGCATTTAAAAGGGAGACAATTTTTTAAAAAAGACAATAACAAGCAAAGTATAAATGTTTATCACCCAGGAAACAAAAGCAAATATATAAGTGTCAACTATATTTCAATAAAAAATTAATTAATGTGAGAGTAATTAATTTTAAAAAGCAAACATAGTTTGATGAAGAGAAAAGAGAAAATTCATTTGATAAATGTTTGCTGATGACCTATTATGTGCCAGGCATTGTTCCAGGTACCGGGGACATAACAGGAAGCGTATGGGTACTGTTTTGGTCATCCACCCAGCACGTATTACCTCCTTCCTAATAAAATTTTGATTTTGCTCAGGTCTTCACCTCTCCTCCAATGCATCCCTGGCCCCACTCCTACCTCCACACATGGGCCTGACTGATCCAAAGGTAATCTCATTCCTATCACCAAAGATGAGTTCAGGAATGAGCCTACGACTCAACCTAGACCAAAGACACCCACAGAGCACCTTCCAGGGGATTTCTGAAAAAGACTTCCCTCAATCTTATGGTACCTCAAAGAAACAGCTCTCCTCTTATCTGGACAGTGTGTTGAGATGACAGGCTGGGAACTACTACAGCCATCCGTAGGATGGCCAGAGGATCCGGAGGACAGTAGAGCCAAGATGTCCACATGGAAATGTAGCTTGAACCTCTAGATGACGTTACCCTCAATCCTACCCTCCCTTTAGGCTTCCATATTGATGTGGGCAAATCCAAATTTCATTATTTAACCACTCTTAACTAGATGGTCTTATGAAAGCATATGAGGGCAACTCTTTGAAGGACAGACATAGCCTCTTTGCTTCAGAATGTATAATCTAGGGGGAAACATAGACCCTGATCAGAATTAGGCTCCTTAATTCTGAAAGAAGGCAGAGATGGAGCAAAAGATTAGAAGTGCTAAAATCCTCCTGGGAGAGAATCATGTTTCAGCTGTTAGCTAAAACGGTTCAATAACAGCATCTCAGAATAACAGTATGCAGGCAACTGTAGGAATTGGGGCCTTCCTGGCATTCTGCCACCCATCCAAGTCTCATCAATTTTTAAATTAAAAAACATTTTAAACAGGTTTTAGCAGGCAAAACAAGTGATGAATAAAACATTCTAGAACATTACAATAAGCAAACCTACAAAATAATCCCTTAAAAAATTGCTGTAAATCTTTACTGATAGATTCTTAACCTCAATGAATAGAAACCTGTTTTTTTTTTTCATTTAAACATACAGCTTTATCTTTCTTACTAACCCCAAATTGTTGAAATGATCATCAATATTCTTGAGTGACGTCAAGTGATCAATTACATAATCAGCTGAACAATTTTCTCCCGGGGAACATGCTAAATCCATATAAACCCAATAGCATAAATCTACATATGGTGTATATTTTCCTTCCACAGTAGTGCAGATTAAGTTAATCCTTTAAAAATTAAACAGTAACATGAATACAGAATACTCAACACATAGGATTAGTAAAGCGGCAATTAAGGGCATACCCTGGATAATAAAAACAAAAAAGAACCGAATCTATTTAATCTAAGTTTGGAATTTCTCCAACAGAGAACAAACAAGTTCAACTGGATTCATTTATTCAATTATTTAATACATTTTTACTGAGCACCTATTATATGTGCTAGGTACTGTACTATTATGCTGGTTGGTGGGGTACACTGAATCCTTCCTTCATAAAACATTGTCTTGAGGGGGGACACAATAATATAACCTCATAAATACATGTGAATTACAATTATGGTAAGAACTTCTACAAAAGAAGAGTTTGGGAGGCCTTACTTTTCTTAGGATAATTGATACTAAACCAAGACCCCTCAGAGTGAATCCATTTAAAACAAACTTTTCATAGTATATTGTAAAAAAAAAAGAAAAGGATAATTCATGTGGTTTCCAGCCCCCCAAAAAGCCTACAATGATCCATGACTCCTGGTATTCCTGTCCTTCTATAGTTTCATCCCACAGTGACGCAGCATTGGTCTTGTGTGACTAACACCAGTGGAGGTCACAGTATGGGACTTCTGATGTCATAAAAAGGCACTGTAGCTTCTACCTTCGCTTCTTGGAACATTTGCTCTTGAGAGGGCTGGGTACCATGCCATGAAGACATTCAAGCACCCCCATAAAAAGACCCCCATGGGGGGGCAACTGAGGCCTCAGATAAATGGCCAGGCACACTAATGAGCCACTCCAGCCTAGTCATGGCTATAGAGCATGCAGCCTCAGAGAAGATATGATCACCACAATCTAAGAGACACCAAAAAAGACCTAGCCACGCCCTTCCTGAATTCCTAACAGACACCATAGGACATAACAAAGGATTCCTCTGTTTTAAGCCATTATGTTTTATATGATTTATTACACAACATAAATTAAATGACTTATCTTAAAAATGATAAGAAAAATAAAAATAAGTTTATTTCATCTAATATTTAAGAATATTTAAGAAAGTAATTCTTTTTTTAATTTTTTTAATGTTTATTTCTTTTTGAGACAGAGAGAGACAGAGCATGAGTGGGGGAGGGGCAGAGAGAGAGGGAGACACAGAACCGGAAGCAGGCTCCAGGCCCTGAGCCATCAGCCCAGAGCCTGACGCGGGGCTCGAACTCATGAACCGTGAGATCGTGACCTGAGCTGAAGTCGGACGCTCAACCGACTGAGTCACCCAGGCGCCCCAGAAAGTAATTCTTAAAACAAAAAATATGAGTCAAGTGTTGATCAGAGAGATGGATAATTCCCCCCAAATACCATATAATAAACAACATAGTACAAAACCCTATTTTCATTCTGAACTTTTACAGGGTGACAATAAAGAAAGTGATTTTATAAAAAGAATTTTCTTAGAGTCTTTTTTTTAGCTCCTTGATGTCCAAAATTAGCATCTATTAAAGGTCAGTCATTGTCCATTGTATCTTCCTCAATTATGAACTCATATAACTCTACTGGACAGTTACTGGTCAATACCATTACATATGGTTCTATAATTCAACATCACTGTCATCAAGTTCATAAAGTTCTGCATAGATGGTGACATGAGTGATTTTACTTTAGAACCGACTGGCTCTGCATAGTTGTAAACATCCAACTATCAACGAGAGGTTAATACAAGACACTGACAGGATGAATGAGGATCAATGCCAGTGTTAAGGCAACAGGTTTAAGTGTGAACTAATTTAAATGTTATCAGTTCACAAATATTTTTATGTTATGACGATAACTTCCCTACTGAACATGGTAGGGAAGTCCAAAAATTAACATTTGGGTACTCATGATACCCTTTATAGGGGGAACTTAATCTAGCTTTCAAGGGGTATCAAAGAAGGCTTTCAGAGAAATGCCCTTTGTGAGTCTATCTAAATGAGCAGAGTGGGTTAACTTAACAAAGATGAGAAAAACACCAGGCAGAGAACACAGGATACATTTAAAGACTATTTGAAGGGAGTAAACGCTCCCTCATGGCATGTTCAAGAATCTCAAAGATGCGTCACTGAAATATATTGTTCCTTCCTATATCTCCATACTTCCATTTTGGTCTGCTAGCAATGCGTTTTTTGTGTGTTTTTGCCGGGGGGGGGGGGGGGAGGGGTTGGGGGGAGGGCAATACATTTGCCCCAAAATTCTTTATTTTGTCTTTGAAGGATGTTTTCACTGTATCTAGAATTTTAGGTCGGCAGTTACTTTCCTTTAGTTTTTTAAGCACATAAGTGCGTCATCTTCTGGTTCTATTGATTCTCTCATAAAGCCACCAAGTCGGTTTTACCGTCGTTACTCCGTCAAAGACAGGACTATTTGGAGTTTGTGGAGTGTCTTGAATCTGTGATGTCTTTCATCAGACTTGGAAAATTCACAGCCATTCACTCTTCAAGTATTGCTTATGCCCCTCAGGTCTCCCATTGGATGGTCTATATGGATCTCAAACTTAACATAACCAAAATAAAACTTTTGGTTTTCTCTTCAAAACCTACAATTCTCCAAGCCCTCCACAACTAAGTAAGGAGTATCACATCTACACAACAATTGTTCAGGACAAAACCCTAAGAATGCCCCTTAATTCCTCTCTTTCCTCTACATCCCTCCTGGAATCCATCAACATATCTCTCAAAACATATTCTAAACTTACCCAGTCTTCCTCAGCTGCCCACCATCACCCATCTTGCATCAGACTCTTTGTCCGACAGCCTCCTCACTGGACTTTCTATAGTCTACTGTCCACACATCACCGCAGTCATCTTTTAAAGTATGAATCAAGCCACCTGCTTCCTTCCCTTCCTGAAAATCTCCATGTCTTGTCACCCTACAATCTCTCTCATGTGCTGCTCCGACAAACTCCTGTTGTCTTTCTAGCCACTATCCTTGATCAATTGCAAATCAAACCAAACTTGATAAACCCCAACTAATCTACAAGCTTAATCACTACCACAGGCATGGATACCGATAACTGAGGGCAACCAACATGAGATGGTGAACAGCCCAGCAGAGAACTTGACTGAAGAGAAGAGGGGCTGTGATGTGCAGTTCTGATCCAGCGGACCTTCCTTCCTCCTCCTACAGTCTGTCATCTGCCTGCTTCTCCCAGTGAGGCCACTTGTCCAACCATTTGGACAATGGAAATAATATCAAGACTGTCTTATTATTATTATTATTATCCAAACAATAAGAGGTATTTGATTTGGATTCCTCTTCTTTTAAGACCTAAGTTTCTTTTGAAAGTAAAAATTTCAATCTAGTAATATTCCACATACCTTTTTACTAGTGTGCACAAGGAAATCAGAGTCTACGTCAGCCCAAGAGTGAACATTTTACGGTAATTCAAATATCTGATAATAACCAAAACAGTGCCTCTACTGCACAGGAAACAGTCCCACAAAATATAGGAAACTGCCCCATTGCTTTTTTGTTTCACTACTACTTTTTAAGGAAACTCTATGAATGGCACTGAAAGAGAAGAGAGTCCTTCTTTACGATAATAATTGATTTACAAATGGACCAGTGAAAGTCCAGCAATTGTAAAAGTACTTTAAGGAACAATTAAAATGAACTGGAATTTAAAAGCTTTGAGAGGGCCCTAAGATGAACACCAATGTGAAATCATCGGAAGAATGGACTATCCAGCTAGGCTCATTGGATGCTAGGAGAGTCAGCTTTAATCAGTTACCTTTGAGGTCTGAGAAACCCAGAGCAAGTTAAGTGAGCGAGAGCCAGCCAGGGTTGGACTTGGAGCCAAGGTCAAGATTCTAAAGAGCTCTTCAACAGCTTTGAATGTGTCTGCCCTTTGAGAAGGATTTGCAGCGGATCTGTAGATAATCAAATCAACCCTGTGTAAACACTACAGCTACGCGGTTTTGAAAGAGAAATTTCTGGCAACTGTCCTGCACTCATGTTGACCAACCTTCTCTTTTCTGCCTGTACCCAAGAACATCCTGCACACATGTAAGCCATGGAATGGGGACACTGAGAGGAGTCCTAAAGATCAGGCAGCCCAGTGCTTCCCAAACTCTGGTCTGAAATAAAGTTTTTATCAATCACTCTATGGTGAATTTTATTTATTTATTTATTTATTTATTTATTTATTTATTTATTTATTTTTAATTTTTTTTTAACGTTTTATTTTTGAGACAGAGACAGAGCATGAACGGGGGAGGGTCAGAGAGAGAGAGACACAGAATCTGAAACAGGCTCCAGGCTCTGAGCTGTCAGCACAGAGCCTGACGCGGGGCTCAAACTCACGGACCACCAGATCATGACCTCAGCCGAAGTCGGCCGCTCAAACGACTAAGCCACCCAGGCGCCCCTATTTTTTATTTTTTTAATGTTTCTTTTTGAGGGGGGAGAGACAGAGAAAGGGGACAGAGGATCCCAAGTGGGGCTCTGTGCTGACAGCAGTGAGCCTGATGTGGGGCCTAAACTCACGAACAATGAGATCATGACCTGAGCAGAAGTTGGATGCTCAACCGACTGAGCCACCCAGGTGTCCTGGTGATTTTTTTTTCAAAAAAGACACATAGTGAACTCTTTATAAAGCTGAATTCGATTCATCTCTAGAGGACTGACAGTCTGAGATTACAACGTTCCTACTTTTCTGACGTTAACATGTCCTTTCTTTCACAAACTCTCTAGAAGGCAACAAAACCAAGGAAGACGATGACCGTATTGGTGGGAGATGATGACTGAGTATTTCTTTTTAACTTACCTGGTTGGCGAAAATAAAAATTGGAATATCTTCTCCTGGACTATCTAGTCCCTAAAATCCAAAAGGTTTAAGATCTATCCCAATTCTTCCCTTTATAATGTCTGAGTCCTACTAGTGACTGGAAGTCTCACACCAGGCACCATATACACAGTAGCAAACTGATCAGAACGCCCTGGGCAGATGGAACCCAGGGCCAACAGCACAACACCGTGGGTGAGTCACCTCCTTCTTCCCCCTGAAGCTCTAACACCGAAAGATGAGAAAAGAGCTTACTAAAATTCCAGCACGAGCTGACAGGAAACCGTCACTGCCGTCACTGATCACAGTACCTCTTGATGACTCTGGGTGAACGTTCAACCACCACAGAAATACAGGTTCCATGGCAAGAAACGGATGAATCTGTCATCCGGGATAACACGACAATAAGCCAATAAATTACCCATTATTGCAGTGCAGCATGGATTTCCACCCGAGTGAGCTAAAATGAGCATCTAAAACGGACGAGGTTCTGAATTTGGGAGAAAATGCTGTTTTTCTGACGTCCATTTCCTCCTCCTGTTTTCCTTTAAAGTAGCCCTGTGGTTCTTCCACCTCTGTTACAGACAGACAAAGATGAATCACAAGAATCATGACCTGAGCAGAAGTTGGATGTTGGAAAAGTGCTTTGAATTCCTTAGAAGCAGGTACAAAAATCACGCGGTCGACTCTTCGTGTTGGGTCTTTCTGGGATTCCCTCCGAAGGATCCTAACTGTCCCAGGATGCCGCACCACCAGGGCCCCGGAGTCTGACTGAGCGAACGGTACCTGTCTTGGCAATGACCGCTGTGTCGAAAAAGCTTGGCGCTTGCAGCTGCTCCCCGGGGCCCTTGTGCTAGCATTTCAGGAGAAAGGAAAAGAAGCTGCCACAGTCAATCACCGTGGAGAAACAGTAAGCACGGGACACAGGTGCTGTTGGTGACAGCTGCACAGAACCGCACTCCCGGAACGCCAGCGACCGGCTTACAAGAAAACCTCACGCCCTGCCCAATACAGTGGCTCCCAATATTCTCCACCTCGTTACTGAAGGAAGCCCACACACGCGCATTAAGAGTTACAAAAGAACTGAGGGGTGCCTGGGTGGCTCAGTCGGTTGAGCGTCTGACTTCGGCTCGGGTCATGATCTCACAGTTCATAGGTTCGGGCCCCGCGTCGGGCTCTGTGCTGACAACTGGGAGCCGGGAGCCTGCTTCGGACTCTGGGTCTCCCTCTCTCTCTCTCTGCCCCTCCCCTCCTCACACACACTCTCTCTCTGTCCCTCAAAACTAAATAAAAACGTTAAAACGTTTTTTTAAATATAACCCAAGTATTCTAGTATGAAAAACACTAACCCTTCCTCCCACTAAATATTTTCTAAGCAATACGAAATGGTATTTGGCAGAAAAGACAAGAAAATGAGAGGTGAAACTTTGCATAAGAGATTTACTGGAATTCTGAATGACATTTCTCTTTGTCCAGAAGCACCTGATCACATCTAGGCAAGTCCAGAACTTTCTCTTTGCATTGTTGGTCAATATAGTGCCTCCCCACGTTTTTCTTCTAATTTTCTCTTAAACTTTTAAATCTATATTAAATGAAATACAAGGGGGAGAATAGGAAGAAAAGGAAAAGAGCTTTGCTTACACACCACAAAGGGTTAGAGACACAAGCAACTTTTATTTAATAGTAATAAAGGGGGGCATAGTTGCTTAACATGAAGAGCAAAGGTCTTTTAGAAGCTAAACATTTGGCCATTCTTGGTAACTGTCTTGCGTAAGATCAGACCGACACATTCCCTCACTATCCATCTGCCCTCCACATATACCATCTACCACTAAAGTATACAGTAGGCAAGACTTAAGACTTTCACCTATGTTTCCAAGGGCTTGGAGGGATGTAGAGGTAATTTATGTAACTTGAACATTTGCTCAGGAAGCAGGTGTAATGCTGCATTTTGATTCATTCGTGATCCTGTTACTGTCCTTAAAAAATTTTACCTGCATTTTAAAATTCATTTTACAGTTTCAATCAATCCTCAATTACAGATATGTTTTAAAAGGAGGATTCAGAAACTTTCAAATGCAGGCATGGGAGTCATATACAGGATAGCCAGTAATCCTTCTATCAATCATTGTATCAAATAATACCAGGCAGAAAAACATGTCTAGGACTCAACCAAAAATAAAGGCTAAATCAAAACTGCTACACGTTAAAATGAAAATTACAGTTTGTCTAAAAACCATTCTTTGCAGCCATTCTCCAAATTGTACATAAAACTCTCTTTAAAATGAGAAACAGGTGAAGGAAGTTTACAATAAATTTAAGTATTTACTTCAAACCATTTAAAAATAAATTCAAAACTCAGCTGAGGGGTGCCCGGGTGGCTCAGGTCACTTAAGCGTCTGACTTCGGCTAAGGTCATGATCTCACGGTTTGTGGGTTCGAGCCCCGTGTTGAGCTCTGCACTGACAGCTCGGAGGCTAGAGCCCGCTTCGGATTCTGTGTCTCCCTCTGTCTCTCTCTCTCTCTCTCTCTCTCTCTCTCTGCCCGTCCCCCACTTGCACTCTGTTTTTCTCTCTCTCTCAAGAATAAACATTAAAAATAAACAAAAAAAAACCCCTCAGCTGAAAACCATTATCAGTCATTTTAGTATTTTAATACAGAATGTTTCCGCCCCATAGGGTCCAGCAGTCAAGAGGCACAGATGCCACGAGGATCAATAATAAAAACCATCAAAAGCTCTGTGCCAAGGGGCAGGAGGCAGCACACCGCTCTTTGTTCCCATCACGCCCTTACCTGCAACTGCTCTCGTCACTTGTGCCTCCCGACTGTCGGAAGTTCAGGAAAATGACGTTCCGCACATCTGAATTTCCGCAGAAGGAAAAAACCCAAACGGCCACCCGGCTTCCGAGGAGCTGTGGCCAAATTACCACGGTAGCTCAACCACGATGAAAGCAACGAAAGTGTGCGGGAAGTGGCACCGGCAGGAGCAGCCACCCTCTCGTACACGAGCACAAAAGGCAGCGCGCACACCTGCTCCCGTGCAGAGAGGGAACATCTTCGTGCTGACGAGCCTCAGAAGCACCGCACGGGGGAAGCGCGAAAATGCACTCCTCGTGAAAAATTAAACGCGCCGTCGGTGGACGCCCCTCCTCCTGCGTGGATACTTGTCAGAAACAACCACAAACAACAACAGCAGCAGCATCTCGTTGGCATCTGAAACGGAGAAGAGTAAGGAATCCGAACTCCAAGCAGAGTTCTCCCAGGGCCTCACACGGTTTGTTTCCAGTTTTGCTTTTAGGAAAAAACACTTTGGCTCACACATCAAGGAAATCGCAGGAGAAAACGAACGACAAAGAGCTACAGCAGCTGAGCCTCCAAGAGGCCACCACTCCAGTGCCCCCGTCCTCCCTAGATGTCACCATGGGGAAAACCAGAGGTCTGTTGCCGATGACGCTACTCTTTGCACGCCAGACCGATCAATAGCTTACTTTAAGTGGCTCACCTTAGAAATACCCTAACCCATCGCATGGTACAGGGGACTCCACCACGGGCCCAAATCCTCAGGGTTCCACAGCACAGGTTCCACCTTCTCCCCATTTAAAATGTGGATACTTGGGGCTCAAACAATCCGCATGACTAAGCTCGGCCCCTCGTTATCGAGCACTTACAGAGGAATCGTAAAGTCACGGCTGGAAGCACAAACGGCTGGGAACGCCATGGCAGTCTGCCAACTTAAGATGAAGATTTCATATTTTCTGAGACTTTCATCGCTTTCATTGGATTCTGACACACGAGTGAGGTTCTGACCCAGAGGACTGGGGAAAGAGCTAGAACCAGAATGCAAACGAAAGGGACCCCGTTAGCTTGGTCTTCAAGACACCAGAGCAAGCAACGTTTCTTCAAATCACGGGCCTTTGTGTCACCTGCAGCCCAGTCTTTAACAGTAGTTATTAGAAATGCAGATTCCTGAACCCCGAGCCAGAGCCTTGGGGGACGGGCCCTGGAATCTGTACTTAACATTTCTTATGCACATTAAAATCTGCTGCATGAACAACCAACTGTTTCACACAGAGTCTGAACTGGTGAACATACACACACAATGCACCCATATTCACTGGAAAGAATTTTAAGCGAAGCACATGAATATGTTTCACATTCTTTTTCTTTAAAGACATTTATTATTTTTGAGAGAGAGACAGAAAGCACACAAGCAGGGGAGGGGCAGAGAGAGAGAGAAGGGAGACACAGAACCCGAAGCAGGCTCCAGGCTCCGAGCCGTCAGCACAGAGCCCGACGTGGGGCTCGAACCCACAAGCCGTGCGCTCATGACCTGAGCTTAACTGACTGAGCCACCCAGCCCCTGGTTTCGTATTCTTCAAGAGTTGCTAAGTCTATACTGACCAAAAACTTCAATTACTGGCAGCTGTAAGTGCATGGGGGGAAAATTTTTTTTAATAATAATAAAAGGACAATACAATGAAAAGACACTGTTGATCAGATTTACAACCATGGTTCATATTTGCCTATCACTAACTCACACTTCTCCCTCCCTGAGCAATCAGCCAATTTCTGCCCACCGCCCCCCCCCCCTCCTCCTCAAAGGGAGGACTACAATGAAAATAGCTGATACTAAAGTATCAGGGGCACCTGGGTGGCTCAGTCACTTAAGTGTCTGACTCCTGGTTTTGGCTCAGGTCATGATTTCATAGTTCGTGAGTTTGAGCCCTGAGTGGGGCTCTGTGCTGACAGTGTGAGGTCTGCTTGGGATTCTCTCTCTCCCTCTCTCTCTCTTCCCCTTCCCTGCTCTCTCTCAAAATAAATAAACTTAAAAAAAAAAAAAAAAGGAACTCAAGCCTCTCCGGTGTGAGGAATCTGAGCACAGTATTTTTGTTCAGTGAGTTTAAAACCGTGCAACTGGGGCGCCTGGGTGGCGCAGTCGGTTAAGCGTCCGACTTCAGCCAGGTCACGATCTCGCAGTCCGTGAGTTCGAGCCCCGCGTCGGGCTCTGGGCTGATGGCTCGGAGCCTGGAGCCTGTTTCCGATTCTGTGTCTCCCTCTCTCTCTGCCCCTCCCCCGTTCATGCTCTGTCTCTCTCTGTCCCCAAAATAAATAAAAAACGTTGAAAAAAAAAAAATTAAAAAAAAAAAAAAAATAAAATAAAATAAAATAAAACCGTGCAACTTCTTGAATCAAGCACAACTTCAGACCCACAACTTTTCATTTAATTTAGTCATCCCCACTATCATCACTGGCTTTTGAAAGGCATGGTCTTTAGCTATTAACTTAATGAGTATTAACTTAGGTTTTGCCAATTAGGACTTGTTTGAAATATATTCAACGGTGAAAAATAATACACCAGAAAAGCCTTTTCAAAGTTTTTGTTTGGTGGGTTTTGCTCCACAGCAATTATTATTAGGCTTTTCACATCAGACTAAGAACAAAAATCCCCTAATTCCTTACAGGTAACAAAAAAAAAAAAAAACTGGAGTATAAATTATAGAACAGTCTAGGCTTTATTCAAAGAAACTGGATTCTGGATTCCATGCTGCAAATCCTAAAACATCAGTTGAGCCCCCCCCCCAAAAAAAAAAAAAACTTTCTCACCTCCTTTCCTTCCCCCAAACTCCTCCTAGGAATCTACAGAACACAGTTTGACACGTTGACATCTTGGAATTGACATCTTGGGTATTCGTTCATTTTTACCTCATTCCAAAAAAGGGGACTGAGACAGTCTAAGATCAGAATAAATACTGTCACTTCAAATAGACAATAAGCTCAAATAATGCCCAGAGCTCTCGCGTTTATTTTGGCTCAACATATTTTACCAAACCCCTAGAATATTCTGTTGCTTCTAATTCCTGCCCTCCTATACCCAGCATTGCAGGAAACAGGGTTTTATTTTTAGAAGCAATTTTAAAAGGAGACGAACACCTTTCCCTGTGTCCTTTTTGAACTGAAGCCCTCTGCTGGGTTGATGACTGGCACCGTCGACTTGCTTAATTCTGAGGATGGGACAAAGGACTGCTTACTCCTCTCAGTGTCTTCATGGAACACTCCCTAAGGCCGTTTGACTTTCGACGACTCAGATAATAAATTCTCACAGAAATGAACCCAACAGAATATAAAGCCTTCATTCCATTGTATTATTCTGAAATGGAATACTAAATCAAGTAGCCGCCCTTCCTTGGCAAAAAAAAAAAAAAAAAAAAAGAGAGAGAGAGAGAAAGAAAGAAAATTTAAAAAGACAACAGAAACGTCACATCTACTCTCCAGAGATGGGGGTTAATTGCACTAAGCCACCCACAGTCTAACTTGGGTCACTTGGTGCCCAACAGTATTCACTGACAAGATAGCTATCTGGAGTCAGAGATACTGCCTGGGAGCAAGAGACTCCCAGTGGCTTTAGCACAGTCCATATGAGCCCTGAATACAGTTCCACGTTAACCAATCCCCTTCTCTAACTAATCGGGTTGGCCTGCCTATAGCTAGGTTCAAGATACTGATGAAGAAATTTGTCGGTGACGACAAATAATGAGAACACAATAAATATATAAATGAATAAATGAAGGAAATGAAGGAAATCAGTGTCTCAGAGACCTGACTCTCCTTCAGGTGCCTCCTGTGCCCACATCTACTCTCTCAGCCTTTCAGGGCCACCAAACCACTCAGGTGCTGAGTAGGACCTAGTCAGCAATGACAATGATAGAAACCTGGTAAGTCACAGCAGCTGTTCCCGGCCTCACCAACCTGAACAGCCCCGTGAGCCAGGAAGCCTGGGAAGTCCCAAAGCTACAGGTGCCATCCACTTGCCATGATACATTCTTTTTTTTAAGTATTTATTTATTTAGAGAGAGAAAGAGAGCGTGCACAGGAGGGGCAGAGGCAGAGAGAGAGAGAGAGAGAGGGAGGGAGGGAGGGAGAGAATCCCGAGCAGGCTCCTCACTGTCAGTGCAGCGACCAAGGTAGGGCTCAAACCCACAAACTGTGAGAACATGAACTGAGCTGAAACCAAGAGTTGGAGGCTTAACCGACTCAGCCACCCAGGCACCCCACCCCATGATATATTCTTGGAAGCACGGGACTCTCCTGTCCAGATGTGATCACAGCTCAAATTTTGACCTAAGTGGGTTAATCTGATAACCTGAAATCAGGTTAATCTTGCCTGCCCCATAAAATAGTGTAGAAAACTATCCCACTTCCCTTTCCCCTTCATGGTGGCTTATAATATACTTGCTATGGTTACTAGGTAGCTAGCACTTGTTATATAGTGAACTCATAATTGGTATACGTTTATAAGACAGCTTCTTGCATTTGTGAATACCCAGTGCAGGAAGGTGTGGATGGTTAGACATTCACCAAAATCAAAAGTGGATGCAGGGCGCCTGGGTGGCTCAGTCGGGTAAGTGTCTGACTTTGGCTCAGGTCATGATCTCACAGTCCATGCGTTCGAGCCCCACGTTGGGCTCTGTGCTGACAGCTCAGAGCCTGGATCCTGCTTCTGATTCTGTGTCTCCCTCTCTCTCTGTCCCCCCTTCCCTCTCTCTCTCTCTCTCTCTCTCTCTCTCTCTCTCTCTCTCTCAAAAATAAACATTTATATATTTTTTTAAAAAGTGGACAAAGTGGCAAAAGATAAAAACCAGAGGCACGGGGATATAATTCGTAATTCCTAACCCACAACTTCTCCAGATAAGGAACTATACGGGGCCTGGAAGCTGAACTTCAACTTTATCTTAAAACACATCTGTTTTCAGCAGACCCATAGCGCTTGTGGCACCTGTGAGACATTCTTCTGCTAAAATGAGCTGTCTTTCCCTCACTGGCAAGCCCGCTCCAGGCGAACAGACAGGTGCACAAGGGTTATGCTGGTCCCACTGCAGAGGAGCAGAAACGGCTGCCTGTTAATATCAACCTTTTCTGTCCAAGGTCAAAGTCCCTCAGCCTCAGGCTCTGCTGGAACGCTTGCAGGTCTCAGCACCAGGACGCTGGCAGGAAGGACTCTGTGGGTCTCTGGTGACGGCTCAGGGAGGGAACCTCGGCTGGATCACGACTGGGGGCCACCTCGCCAGTTGCCCAGCAGGCTGGGTGGTCCTTCAGACCAACACACTGTGAGTGAGTGGGAGGGCTGCAGACGACCAGCACCTGATCCGGGAAGGGAGTGAATTTTAGTAAGGCATCATCTGCCGGTCTGTGGGGCAAACGGCCGGCAGAGCAGCTCTTGAGAGTCACAGAAGCCAACTGCTCAGGAGACAGAGAAAGGCTGGAAGGAGGAGGAAAAGGGGCAAAAAGTTGAATTCGATGAGCTTGGGACACACCCTCCCCCCCCCCCCCCCCCGATAAAGATGAAGCTTTGTTACCAGCACACCCTCCCACACAGTGCTGTCCTGTTCAGGAACAGAGAGGAGACCACATGTGAAAGACGGCCTTTTATAGGTCTGTCTTTTCTGCCATTTCTTCTTCTCTTTGATCACCCTTAGAAATGGTAATCACTTAAATAGATGGTTTGAAATTATAAATCAAACAACAAAACGCTAGCACCATCCCCTAGCATGAGATATTACTATGTACCTGTTTAATTCATACATGTTTAGCTGAAGTCACTTTGTATAGAAGAGTTTTATTCCCATTTTTCAGTTCATATCACATTAAATTTTTCCATGTTACCATGATCTTCAGAATCACTTTTAATGATTTTATAATTCATCCAGGAGATGGATCCCACTCTCTTGGCTTTTAAGAAGTTTCCAATTTTCACTGTTACAAATAATCCCACAACAAACATCCTGTGCATAGATGGGTTTCCTTTTTGCACTGGCTCCTTAGGACAAAGTCCCAGAAGTGGGACGCCGAATCACCAGACAGTCACACGCTGATTGATCTGGGGATCGCCTGTCAAATTGCTCTCCAAGAGTTTTACACGAACTAACCATGCAACCGAAAATGTGCAAGAGTTTATCTTTGCCAGCCCAAGTACTGTTTTCATTGATTTTTTTTTTTCAAGTTCAGTACCTAAAAATAGAAGCTTCTCTCTGGTTGCACATATTTAGTTCTACTTGAGATCGACCTATTTCCACACATTTACCAGCTCGACTTCTTCCAAATTGTCTATTCATATTTTTTTTGCCATTTATCTACCATGTATCAACTTGAATATGCTCTTTACATAAAAGACATATTAATACTTGATCACACTGGCTGCAGATATGTTCTCCACTCTGGCTACATTCTGTTTTCACCTGAGATTATTTTAGGTACTCAAGTCCCATGATCACTCCTAGTCCTGGAAAGTCATCTGTCGTCCAGGGGGTTCATAAATACTACATTCTATTTTCTTCCAGCTTTTCTACTGTTGGATTGTATTGTGTTGGATTGTATTGTTGTTCTTTATTATTTAATCATATGGAATTTGGGTACATTCTATCAGGTGCCACCCTAAATATTTTGCAAATTTCAAACCAGCTATGTCAACAACACTGTTGAATAATCCAGTTCAGATTGATTTGTCAGATTGATTTGTGATATGCCCTTTCATACACACACATTAAAATCATGTATGGGCTGAGGAGGGTGTGTGTGTGTGTTTGTGTGTTGGCATCTACTTCTGATGAAGTTGTTTTGTAAATATCAGCCTCTCTCTCCTATGTCAAGGATAAAAATAAAAAGAGTTTTCTTTCCCACATACTTGGGAAGCTGGGTGTGTTGCGGGGGAAGAGGGTTGCAGCAAAACTCTAAGCCAGAGAACCTATGGGGAGTTCTCTGGGAATCTCTGGGAACTGGGTCAGGGAAAACCAGGCATAGGCGTTCCAAGTGGCCACCCCTCCATTCAAGCCACGAGAGCAGTTCCCTTCCACACACGCACTCCTCGGGTCACTAAACAGGGAGAATATTTGCCTTCTAAGTTTCCCCTGATCTTTCCATACATTGGTAAGTGCTGAGTGTCTACTATGTGCCAGGTACTCCTCTAGGTTCAGCAAAAAGAAAAAGAAAAAAAAAACAAAACAATGCATGAAGAAAAGATCCAAGACTCCTGATTTGTGAAGAGTATTCCCAAAGATGTTATTTTGGCCTTAATGCAATCGCAGACACTGCCTGCTGACTGCCTACTAAGTGCCAGGCATTTTAAAATGTATTAATATATGCAGAGATCTCCTTTAATCTTGAAAGCAACCCTTGGGGTGACTGTTGTCACCATTTTAGAGTAAAAGAAACCGAGGCTTAGAAGAGCCAAATGCTTACACAGAGCTAATAAGCGACAGAAGTACACCCGCACCAGGCCTGTCTGGCCTCACAGCCCCCCCCCCCCCCCCCCACATGCAGAACAGTCATTGTGTGGGGCTCTCTGTGGGTGGACAGGCTACCTGCATGAATTCTCTAACACAAGTCTGGCAATCATTTCTTCAATAGGCAATTAATCTACAGAATCTCACATGCACATTCTTAAAGTACAAATGCACCCCACCCCCCCCCCCCGCCCCATATTACTTTCCATTCTATGTAGCATCCTAACCCCAGGGACCACTTGCTCTGTTTATGCTGTGGCACCGAGAAAACGTCCCCCACCCCATCCCCCGTGAGGGCGGACAGAGACACTCTCCAGCTAAGAGCACCACCCTCGACTGGCCCTGGCCCTGAGCAGCAGAGCTTCAACTCTGTCTGCCGGAGGCTCTCGGAGACTGATAAGACTCTTCAATAGACTGTTTACCTGATAAGAACAGTACCCGTTACTGATGGAACTAGCAAGGGACAGTATGCCTGCCGCAGACAGGAGGACGGCTATGACCCGGGCCACGCTTCGGCTGTCCAGCAGAGCCACGGCCAACACCAAACGTGACACGCACGGCCTGGGTCACTGACACACCTCCCCCCACTGTGTGTAACAACAATGTCTGGCAAGACTGAGCTTGTACGGGATGAGATTTCACAGGTGCACCAAGAAGGTTTCTCCTAAGGCAGCACAAGAACAGTCTGTCCTAATTCCTCCTGCATCCACACACACACACACACACACACACACACACACACACACACACAGACACGGAGCAGGGGGGAGGGGGCCGTCGACCCCAACAGCAACCTAGGGCCACAGGGACCAGCCAAGCACACGCCCCATTTTATGCCGAAACGGGCAGCCCATGGCAATGTTTCCCTAAGGTGGTCTCTCCTGCTTGCTTTCTCCTTGGGACTGAAGGCAGCACAGCCCAGGCAGAGTCAAGGGTCCCACGCTCTCACAATCACCCTCCTTTCTCCACTGCTTTCATGTGGGGCGTCTCAAAGTGTCAAGACCTACATCCCTATTCCAAACCTCTCCTTCTCGCCTCTCAGCTCAAGAGCTGGCACATAAATCCTCAGGCGTTCCCCGCTCTCCTCTTTTCAGATGCTATCCTTTTAGGAGGAAGCGAATCAAATTCCCCGATGCCTGTGAAAAGCTGGCAAAGGGACGGCTGCAAGGAATGCTGACTCATTTCTCCTCCAAGAGAAAAACGAGGTGTTCGCTTGTTTTCACGGCAAGTGAAAATAGTTATCTGGAGAGCAGAAACAACAGTATTTGGTTATGGGAGGAGGGCCCTCAATAAAACCTAGAAGTATTATTTTGATGGTGTCTCCAGATGGAAGCTTTCCTTGCGGATGGCAGGAGCCCTAAACCCATCCTGTCAAAGATCTGCATCGCTTTGTCTAAGTGATCACAGCTCAGTGCCAGTTAAATCCCGCCGCCTGCCTCTGCCTCCCCCACCCCCTCCCCCCAGGCTCAAGGTTTTGCAACACGACTAGGCAGAATGGAGTTCGTTGATCAGCAAGATTAATTCTGAAACAAAACCCTGAAGTCTGCCTCTTACGGAGCTTCAGGGGAAACGTGTTACAAGAAAGGATTCTGCCCTCTCTCCCCACCTGATCAGCGGGCTGCTCCCACGAGCCCTGACCATCCCACAGGAACGTTTCTCCTGAAGCAACATGCACGTTGCCCACACTCGATCTTTTCTGTACGTATGCTGCTGATCTGTGAAACTCCTTAGGTAAACGCAGTCTCCCTTACATCGGTTACAGGATGATTTACCCCCTGCCTTTCCAAATTGAGTGTGTTTTCTGAAAACGAAATTTGACTCCAGGACTTAAGTCTAACAGTAGCTACTTGTACTCCGCATTACGTTTGAGTCTTGCTAACGCATAAAAGCCTTAATTACTATAGTTCAGAAAGTTGGCAGACATCCATACACATCGGGCCTGCGGAAGCCAGCATATGCCTAATGAACACCAAGTCCTAGAAAGCAAAACACCACCCCGACGGGCCCGGCTTACAAATGGGTCTGTAAACGCGTTTTACCATAGAAATGACTATGCTGGAGGGATGACGTCCCCGAGCGGTCCCCAGAGTCTGTATGTTCAGCGTGTCTGTGAAGAATCCAGCCATGCTTGACAACTGTAGGGACGGCCTACAGGCGTACAGCCCAGGACAATGCCAAGGGCAGCGCACAGCCCCCCACACCAGACCCAGCCCTGAGGCACTGACCACCGAATCAGGGCAATGCAGGGTGAAGCTCAACCCGCGTACCGACCCCCTGGCTCAGCTCCTCCCTCTGTGACACGGAGGCACTAACACCGAATTCAGAGCTACAAGGGGCACAACGCCAAACGTGAGACGCACAGGCTGTGTCCCCGTCCCACCTCTCCCCGTGTGTAACAACAGTGCCTGCAAAGGCTGAGTGTGCACAGGATGAGATTTCACAGGGGCACCGGTGTGAAGGGCAAATGCGACCACGGCACAGGGCTCGGCTCTGCACCTGGGCTTGATAAAGGCTCCATAAAGGACAACTTAAGACATCACACACTGGGGCGCCTGGGTGGCTCAGGCGGTTGAGCGTCTGATTGCAGCTCAGGTCATGATCTTGTGGTTCATGAGTTCAAGCTCCACAGGGGGCTTACTGCTGTCAGCACACAGCCCATTTTGGATCCTCTGTTCCCCTCTCTCTTTCTTCGCCTCCCCGCCCCCCCTGTTGCACTGTCTCTCAAAAACAAACATTTTTAAAAATCACATACTGGGGCGCCTGGGTGGCGCAGTCGGTTAAGCGTCCGACTTCAGCCAGGTCACGATCTCGTGGTCCGTGAGTTCAAGCCCCGCGTCAGGCTCTGGGCTGATGGCTCGGAGCCTGGAGCCTGTTTCCGATTCTGTGTCTCCCTCTGTCTCTGCCCCTCCCCTGTTCATGCTCTGTCTCTCTCTGTCCCAAAAATAAATAAAAAACGTTGAAAAAAAAAATTTAAAAAAAAAAAAATCACATACTGTCTACATTCCCCCATTCCCCAAAAGCCTTTGATATCAGTTTAAAGAAGGCTCTCTTGCTTCCTGGTTTCCTACTCCACCTGCGGGGTCTTTATCTTCTCCCACCAGCTTCCCTCCCCACCCCCCAAAGGCAGCTTCGTTCAGGAAATGAGCACTGGAGACAGATCAGAAGATCTGGTTTCAACTCCAGCTTTTCTCACCTCCTCATCCAGCAGGGCTCAACTTCGTCTGAGCTTGCTTCCCACCCACTCTGTCCTTTTCCGGCCAAATCTCACCCATTCTTCAAAATTTTGCAGAAAGCTCCCCCACACATGCTGAGTTAGGGGTTCCCTGCCTCATCTTCTGATGTCCTTTGCGCATGCCTCAAGAGAAATTAACACACTACATTTGAAAGTTATCGGTCTCCCTCTCTATAGGTGGTGGGCACACATTATAATTTTGTTTCTAATGTCCAATGCAGCAAATCTTCAAAACCATTTTGATAATAATGGCACAGTGGTAATAATAATGATGCGTAATGATAATAATGCATTACAATAATGGATGCATAATACTGTCCTGCCTATCCTACCTGCATGGGAGGTAGGTGAATGAGAGGAAGGAAAGGGGGCTGGGGACAGAGATACAGTCAAAATAACTACAAAGTACTCAGCCAACTATTAATTGCTGTGTGCTAGTGTCAATATCATTTCATAAAGCAGGTCAGTGCAAAAGACAAATTTGCAATTCAATGTTCCTGCCTTTAGCTACAACTGTGGTATCATTGACCCATTGTAAACGTGGGGCAGGGGGATGATGCAAGGTAGAAAACGCTCTGGGTCCCTGCACACCTTCATTCAAGAATCCTTCCTACATTAGGGTGCCTGGGTGGCTCAGTTGGTTGAGTGTCTGACTTTGGCTCAGGTCATGATCTCACAGTTTGTGGGTTCGAGCCCTGAGTCGGGCTCTGTGCTGACAGCTCAGAGCCTGGAGCCTGCTTCGGATTCTGTGTCTTCCTCTCTCTTTTCCCCTCCCCTGCTCATGCTCTGTCTCTCTCTCTCAAAAATAAACAAACATTAAAAAAAATCTTTTTTTAAAGAATCCTTCCTATAAAAGAATTCCAACCTTAGGGTCGATGCACACATCCTTACATTCCTAAGCAAGTGAGGACCCTGCCTCCCAGGGAAACAGCACACCGTCCCTCACTGGCTTCTTTCTTCTCATTCTTTGATTACGTTGATCCCTCTATTGGCCATCCAGGACGCCACAGGGCTCTCCTGCTTGGGCCTTGGTGCTGCTGTAATTGTTCACTGGCGCTTTTAATAAGATAGCACAGCGGGGACCATGTGCGGCTTTGTGCTCCTCTGTGTCCTTAGTGTCCGGCCCAGACCCTGGCACACAGCAGGGCCTCAAAGGTACTTATGGAAAAAATGGACTGATGGGTGAGGAAGCGCCAAAGTGAAACTCTAAGGTTAGACTCTGTGCAGAAGCAAACGAACTTGAGTAGGAATCGTCCCTGACCTTCATTTGTCTATGTTCTCTCGTTCCCTTTCTACTTTCTTACCTACTGATCATCAAAGTCCGTTAACAAGTCCCTCACTTGTTGCTCCCACGGTACTATATCAAGTGTATTTTCATTCCCGGCGCTCAGTCGGTTGAGCGTCCGACTTCGGCTCAGGTCATGATCTCGCGGTTCGTGGGTTCAAGCCTGTCAGCGGCGCTGACAGCTCGGAGCCTGGAGCCTGCTTCGGATCCTGTGTCTCCCTCTCTCTCTGCCCCTGCCCTACCCGTGCTCTGTCTCTCCATCTCTCAAAAATAAACTTTAAAAAAAAAAGTATTTTCATTCTTTATTTACAAAACAAAACAAAGCTTCCAAAAGGGCTGCTCTGTAGTTTGACTTTCAAAAGTAGTATCAGTCTCTCCCTGTTCCCCAAAAGACAGCCCTGGTACCTGCTGCCTCCTGGGATCAGGTTAAAGCCCTCTAGCTTCCTCTTTCCTCTACTCCACCCCTACTCCAGGAAGCGGGATACTCCAATTCCTAAGGTTGGAATTCTTTTATAGGAAGGATTCTTTAAAAAAAAAAAAAAAATTTTTTAATGTTTACTTATTTTTCAGAGAGACAGACAGAGCATGAGCAGGGGAGGGGAAAAGAGAGAGGAAGACAGAGAATCCGAAGCAGACTCCAGGCTCTGAGCTGTCAGCACAGAGCCCGACGTGGGGCTTGAACCCACAAACTGTGATATCTTTACCTTCTCTTTCTTTTTTTTTTTTTTCAGTTTACTTACTTATTTTGAAATAGAGAGAGAGCCAGCATGAGCAGGGGTGGGGAGGAACGGGAGGGAGAGAGAGAATCCCAAGCAGGCTCCTCGCTGTCAGCACAGGGCCCCACCCAGGGCTCGAACCCACGAACCACTGTGAGATCACGACCTGAGCCGCAATCAAGAGTCGGACGCTGAACCTACTGAGCCACCCAGGCGCCCCTGCCTTCTGTTTCAAGAGCCGACTTTGTTCCCACATGACACCTTCCAGAAAACTTATCTCCATGATCTTTATTGCCTCCAAAAAGCTCACAGACCGCGTACGACTTTAATCTTTTGGATTTTCGAAAGGGTTATTAGTTGGAAAGTGAACCTTCCGAGTTTAAGAAGGCTTGTCTTTGTCATTCAGAGCTTTTACCTTCCCAAATGTTCTCCTTGGTTCTATACCCCATGTGAGAAACCCCCAATTCCACACCCAGGGTGGCTCTCTGCGACGGTATTAATCGCTATGCATTAAAGGTAGCCTTGTCTCAGTACACAAGGCCCTGCCCTCGCAGATAAGCCAGGCAAACAGGCCACCAGCCCCCTCAGAGACATCCACACCTCCTTCAAGATTCGGTGGCTAACGTACTCGGCCGCTTGGAGGTTCTGATTCAGTGGCTGAGGCGGTGCGTCTGGAGCCAGAATGGCTGGTTCAGGGTCAGCTGTGCCTCCGAGAGCTGTGTGGCTCAGCAACTTTACTTGGGTCTCGGCTTCCCCGTCAGTGAAATGGACCTGACGACAACATCCAGCCGATGCGTTCACGGTGAGGACTAAGTGCGCTGGACACGTGGGCAGTGGGCGCCGCGCCCAGCCCAGCCCCGTTAGCCGTCTGGAAATGACAGGAGTCTCCTTCCGCAAGAGCGCGGGTTTGGGTTTGGGCTCTGCTTTTGCTTCCATCGCCTTCACCCGTGTGGTTTCTGAACTCCCTCATCCCACTCCATGCGGATTAAAGTTCAGGACGTGTGTGCCACGGCAGAAGGCAATCCTCAACGCCAAATCGTGTGCTCTTTACAGGGAGAAACTCTGTTCTGGGAGCAATGAAAGTAGCCCTTTTATAAATCCTCCTCAGGCTATTTTCAGATGAGTCAGCTAGCCAATGAATGCACAATTTGATATTCTGTAAACACATTTGTCAAAGACATTTCCCCGGATGGGCGGCAGAGTTCCAAGGGCGGGAGGCAGATGTACTCAACTGCAGACATCAGCAGCGGCAGAGTGGGGAGTGCAGCAGGGTGGGGGGACGCAGAGGGGTGGGGGACACAGTGGGGTACGGGGGCGCAGCAGGGTGGGGGGCACAGAGAAGTGGGGGGCACAGTGTGGTACGGGGGCACAGCAGGGTGGGGGGCACAGAGAAGTGGGGGACACAGTGGGGTACGGGGGCACAGCAGGGTGGGGGGGCACAGAGGAGTGGGGGACACAGTGGGGTACGGGGGCGCAGCGGGGGGGGCGCAGAGGAGTGGGGGGCACAGTGGGATATGGGGGCACAGCAGGGTGGGAGACACAGTGGGGTACGGGGGCGCAGCAGGGTGGGGGGCACAGAGGAGTGGGGGGCACAGTGGGATATGGGGGCGCAGCAGGGTGGGGGGCACAGAGAAGTGGGGGACACAGTGGGGTACAGGGGCACAGCAGGGTGGGGGGGCACAGAGGAGTGGGGGACACAGTGGGGTACGGGGGCGCAGCAGGGGGGGCACAGAGGAGTGGGGGGCACAGTGGGATATGGGGGCACAGCAGGGTGGGAGACACAGTGGGGTACAGGGGCGCAGCAGGGTGGGGGGCACAGAGGAGTGGGGGGCACAGCGGGATATGGGGGCGCAGCAGGGTGGGGGGTACAGAGAAGTGGGGGCACAGTGGGGTACGGGGCACAGCAGGGTGGGGGGGCACAGAGGAGTGGGGGACACAGTGGGGTACGGGGGTGCAGCAGGGCGGGGGACACAGTGGGGTACAGGGGCACAGCAGGGTGGGGGGCACAGAGGAGTGGAGGGGACAGTGGGGTACGGGGGTGCAGCAGGGTGGGGGACACAGAGGAGTGGGGGACACAGTGGGGTACGGGGGTGCAGCAGGGTGGGGGGGCACAGAGGATGGGGGCACAGTGGGATATGGGGGCGCAGCAGGGTGGGGGGGCAGAGGAGTGGGGGACACAGTGGGGTACGGGGGCGCAGCAGGGTGGGGGATACAGTGGGGTACGGCGGCGCAGCAGGGTGGGGGAGCGCAGAGGAGTGGGGGACACAGTGGGGTACAGGGCGCAGCAGGGTGAGGGACACGGTGGGGTATGGGGGCGCAGCAGGGTGGGGGGGGTGCAGAGAAGTAGGGGGCACAGTGGGGTACAGGGGCGCAGCAGGGTGGGGGGGCGCAGAGGAGTGGGGGGCACAGTGGGATATGGGGGCACAGCAGGGTGGGGGGGCACAGAGGAGTGGGGGACACAGTGGGGTACGGGGCGCAGCAAGGTGGGGGAGCGCAGAGGAGTGGGGGACACAGTGGGATACGGGGGTGCAGCAGGGTGGGGGACACAGTGGGGTACGGGGGCACAGCAGGGTGGGGGGGCACAGAGGAGCTGGGGGTGCAGCCGCCTGCAGCTGCTGGCTGTTACTGCTCCCGCTTCCTCCACGCCGCCAGCCCTGCCTGTGGCTCTACCTGCCCTGCCAACTGCCGGCCCTGGGAGACGTCCAGTCCGGCTCCGTGCTGCTGCCCCAGGGCGCAGCAGATTCCACACACATTCCGCTCAGTGGGGGTTTCTGGCCACCTGGGATGGTGGTACATACTCAGTCACCCATTTACTCGACCGGCGTTTCGTGTGCCCGCTGCATGCGACGGGCCTGACTTTGCAAGGCAGCAGTCTCCAAACAGGGGCACACGACGACTTTCCAGGGGTTCTCATCGAGGGGAGTCAGTTTATACATCCTTATCTTGTATCTGTCCTCCCCCCACCCCCCAAGTTGTTCTGCCTGGGAACAACTTTCCTCCTCACAAGTGTCCTTTGTTCTGCTTTTTTATTATCATTATTTTTTATTTATTTATTTTGAGACAGACAGAGGGAGCATGAGCAGGCAGGGGCAGAGACAGAGAATCCCAAGCAGGCTCCACACTGTCAGCACAGAGCCCGACGCAGGGCTCGAACTCGTGAAACTGTGAGATCATGACCTGAGCCAAAATCAAGAGCTAGATGCTTAACCGACTGAGTCACCCAAGTGCCCCGTCCTTGTTCCATTTTTTAAAGAAAAGCACATCCCTCACACATCCTGAAATTCTCTATAGTGCACTGACTGGGGCTCTAAAATCTTCCAGTGACAGGGGACACTTCTAAATACTGGCATATCAGTAAAGACTAGAATATCAGTCAGAATCTCACCAGGAAAACAGAATCCACTGGAAGTATTTGCTGCAGAGGGAATCAATTCAGGGGACTGGCCGCACAAATACAAGACGAGCTGAGCTACTAAGAGAAACCGTGGAGGAGGACAGAGAAGCCACTGCTGGAAGGTGCCCACCAGCCTGCACTGAAGAAACAGAAGAAGCCTTGGCCAGACCACAGCCCTGGGCCAGCAGCCCCAGGAGGGAGCCGGAGCTGTGAGCCCATTCAGTGGGGACTGGAACCACCAAGGGATGCCACCGAAGTCTGTGAGGGAGAGAGGCAGGAGGAGAGAGGAAGAGAGACGGAGGGAAAGAGGGAAAGAGAGAGAGAGAGAGAGAGAGAGAGAGAGAGAGACGAAATAAACCCAGGCTCTTCCCATTCACCAGCCCCCATTGGGAATCTACCAAATCACTTGGTAATTTTATTCTAGTAGCTAGACTGAAAAGAGTGATGGAACCACCTGTAAAATATCAATATTTACAAGAACCTAGGAATTACTTTGCAACTTTTTAAACTTACGATAAAACTTTTGTATGTTCACTTTTAAAAATGTGAGGGTATATGTGATTTTTCCAAATTCCTTTAGGAGGTACGTGAGTAAAAAGTTCATAAAGACCTCTGTGCTGGGAAATATGAAGATAGGCTTTCCCTCCTTCAAAGGGTTC
This sequence comes from Neofelis nebulosa, assembly GCF_028018385.1. Classification (NCBI taxonomy): domain Eukaryota; kingdom Metazoa; phylum Chordata; class Mammalia; order Carnivora; family Felidae; genus Neofelis; species Neofelis nebulosa. The sequence goes on from NC_080782.1 coordinate 235,654,015, forward strand.
ACAGACCAAGGAGCAGAGGAGGAGGGACTGAACCAAGGATAACTAGGTTCATCCTCACTATGCCTCACAGACACACGATCCTTACAAACACCTACGAGGCCACATCTACTTTCCAGACTTAGAACAGGGGCTCAGGGGCTCAGTAAGCTGCCTAAAGTCAAGTCTGAAGTGATAGAACAAAGTTTACAACCAGACGTGTGGTGTTTAGCATCACTCATCGTCACGGAAATGGACATCAAAACCACAAAGAGGCAGCCCCTCACTTCCGTTAGAATGGCTGTCACTAAAAAGACAAAAAATAACAAGTGTTTTTGAGGACGTGGAGGAAAGGGGACCCTCAGGCACCCCTGGCGGGGATGTGAACTGGTGCAGCCACTATGGAAAAGAGGACAGAAGTTCCTCAAAAAATTAAAAATGGAGTCAACTGTACTTCATTTTAAAAAGAGAGAAATTAAGACTAGAACTACCATATGACCCGGTAATTCCACTTCCGGGTGTTTAAACGAAGGAAACAAAAACACTGACCCCCAACAAGATTAATGTATCTCCATGCTCACTGCAGCATTATTTACAACAGCCAAAGCATGGAAGCATCCTAAGTGTCCACCGATAGAGGAATGGATAAAGAAGATGTGGTCTATATGTATCCTGAAATATCATTCAGCATTAAAAAGAAGGAAATCTTGCGATCTGCAACAACATGGATGAATCTTGAGGGCATTATGCGAAGTGATGTAAGGCAGGGAAAGACAAATTATCATATGATCCCACTTCCATGGGGCATATTTTTTTTAATCTCACAAATACAGAGAATATATTGGTGGTTGCCAGAAGCAGGGGCAAGGGGGTAGGCAAAATGGGTAAATATGGTCAAAAGGTACAAACTTCCAGGTAAGTCAGTCTTGGGAATGGAACGTACAGGTGGTGACTGCAGTTAACAATGCTGTATTGCATATATGAAAATTTCTAGGAGAGCAGATCTTAAAAGTTCCAATCACAAAGGAAAAAAATAACTCTGTGTGACGATGGATGTTAAATAGACTTGCTGTGGCGATCGTTTCACACAATACACAAATATGGAATCATTATGTTGTGCACCTGAAACCAATATAATGCTCTATGTCAATTACATCTTTTTCAAAAAAACTCAGAATTTCCTAACTCTACAATTTCTTGTGTAGGGCAATCGCTCCCTGATTTCAAAAGCACAGAAGCAGTATGTTATAAAATATGCCTTTGGCCAGCATTTCCCAAACTATAACATACATACAAATCACCTGAGACTCTTGTTAAAAAGCTCATTCTGATTCCGAAAGTCTGATGTGGAGGTCTGAGATGCTGCGTTTCAAAAACGTTCCCATGTTTAGGGACCACACTTTGAATGGCAAGCCCCTTAAACTGTGGGCAGGAAACGTTCTTGGGTGGACACCCCCTAAGAGAAAGACACTTTGATCAGGCATCCCCCAACAGGTATATACTTGTTTACTTACAAACTGTATATACACATACGTATGCTATTATATACAGTTACACTGTATATAACTGTATACACGTATACACTGTATATAAACTGTATACACGTATTCCGACCAGCAACTAATGTGACTAGACACACTATCCAGTTAGGCCAAACTACACTGTCGCAATAACAGCTATAAATCCTCATTTGAGTAATTTTCTTGGTGATCTTGAATTTCTGGGCCAATCTCTTGTCCAACAGGATTAGGTCATCACTACTTTTTTACTCAGCTAAGAAAATATGCATACAGGGAGTAGCAGAAACAGCATCAATTCTACTGTTTTCTTAATGTTCATTCACACTTTCATTTCTTAGTATAATGGTTGATTTCGGTTTTTTAACCCACTTATCTATTTTGTGAAGGTTAATTTAGTTAAAACTAGATAATGTGAAAAATTTGAAGATGGCGGCATAGGAAGCCGCTGGGCTCACCTCGTCCTGATCGCTTAGATTCCACCCACACCTGCCTAAAGAACCCAGAAAACCGCCGGAAGACTAGCAGAACGGACTCTCCGGAGCCAAGCGCAGACGAGAGGCCCACGGAAGAGGGGAGGAAGGGCGGCGAGGCGGTGCGCGCCCCACGGACTGGCGGGAAGGAGCCGGGGCGGAGGGGCGGCTCGCCGGCCAAGCGGAGCCCCCAAGTCTGCTGGCAAAAGCGGAGGGGCCGGACAGACTGTGTTCCGACAGCAAGCGCGACTTAGCGTCTGGGAGGTCATAAGTGAACAGCTCTGCTCTGAAAGCGGGAAGGCTGGAGGACAACGGGAGGGAGAGTTGCTGAGCCCCGGGACGACAGAGCGCAGCTTGGCGGGGAACAAAGGCGCTCGCCAGCGCCGTCTCCCCCGCCCATCCCCCAGCCAAAATCCCAAAGGGAACCAGTTCCTGCCAGGGAACTTGCTCGCTCCGCGCAAACACCCAACTCTGTGCTTCTCCGGAGCCACCCCTCCAGCAGCGGGTCTGACTCCCTCCCGCTGCCACGGGGCCCCTCCCGAAGTGGATCACCTAAGGAGAAGCGAGCTAAGCCTGCCCCTCCTGCCCCCGTGCACCTTGCCTACCCACCCCAGCTAATACGCCGGATCCCCAGCACCACAAGCCTGGCAGTGTGCAAGTAGCCCAGATGGGCCACGCCACCCCACAGGGAATCCCGCCCCTAGGAGAGGGGAAGAGAAGGCACACACCAGTCTGACTGTGGCCCCATCAGTGGGCTGGGGGCAGACATCGGGTCGGACTGCGGCCCCGCCCACCAACTCCAGTTATACACCACAGCACGGGGGAAGTGCCCTGCGGGTCCTCACCACTCCAGGGACTATCCAAAATGACCAAACGGAAGAATTCCCCTCAGAAGAATCTCCAGGAAATAACAACAGCTAATGAACTGATCAAAAAGGATTTAAATAATATAACAGAAAGTGAATTTAGAATAATAGTCATAAAATTAATCGCTGGGCTTGAAAACAGTATAGAGGACAGCAGAGAATCTCTTGCTACAGAGATCAAGGGACTCAGGAACAGCCAGGAGGAGCTAAAAAATGCTATTAATGAGCTGCAAAATAAAATGGAGACGACCACAGCTCGGATTGAAGAGGCAGAAGAGAGAATAGGTGAACTAGAAGATAAAATTATGGAAAAAGAGGAAGCTGAGAAAAAGAGAAAAAAATCCAGGAGTATGAGGGAAAAATTAGAGAACTAAGTGATGCACTAAAGAGAAATAATCTACGCATAATTGGTATTCCAGAGGAGGAAGAGAGAGGGAAAGGTGCTGAAGGTGTGCTTGAAGAAATCATAACTGAGAACTTCCCTGATCTGGGGAAGGAAAAAGGCATTGAAATCCCAGAGGCACAGAGAATTCCCTTCAGACGTAACTCGAATCGATCTTCTGCATGATGTATCATAGTGAAACTGGCAAAATACAAGGACAAAGAGAAAATTCTGAAAGCAGCTAGGGATAAACGTGCTCTAACATATAAAGACAGACCGATAAGACTCGTGACGGATCTCTCTACTGAAACTTGGCAGGCCAGAAAGGAATGGCAGGAAATCTTCAACGTGATGAACAGAAAAAATATGCAGCCGAGAATCCTTTATCCAGCAAATCTGTCATTTAGAATAGAAGGAGAGATAAAGGTCTTCCCAAACAAACAAAAACTGAAGGAATTCATCACCACTAAACCAGCCCTACAAGAGATCCTAAGGGGGATCCTGTGAGACAAAGTACCAGAGACATCGCTACAAGCATGAAACCTACAGACATCACAATGACTCTAAACCCATCTTTCTATAATAATACTGAATGTAAATGGACTAAATGTGCCAACCAAAAGACACAGGGTATCAGAATGGATAAAGAAACAAGACCCATCTATTTGCTGTCTACAAGAGACTCATTTTAGACCTGAAGACACTTTCAGATTGAAAGTGAGGGGATGGAGAACTATTTATCATGCCACTGGAAGTCAAAAGAAAGCTGGAGTAGCCATACTTATATCAGACAAACTAGGCTTTAAATTAAAGGCTGTAACAAGAGATGAAGAAGGGCATTATATAATAATTACAGGGTCTATCCATCAGGAAGAGCTAACAATTATAAATGTCTATGTGCCGAATACGGGACCCCCCCAAATATATAAAACGATTACTCACAAACATAAGCAACTGTATTTATAAGAATGTGGTAATTTCAGGGGACTTTAATACCCCCCTTACAACAATGGATAGATCACCTAGACACATGGTCAATAAACAAACGAGACCCCTGAATGATACATTGGATCAGATGGACTTGACAGATATGTTTAGAACTCTGCATTCCAAAGCAACAGAATATACTTTCTTCTCGAGTGCACATGGAACATTCTCCAAGATAGATCACGTACTGGGTCACAAAACAGCCCTTCATAAGTATACAAGAATTGAGATCATACCATGCATACTTTCAGACCACAATGCTATGAAGCTTGAAATCAACCACAGGAAAAAGTCTGGAAAACCTCCAAAACCACGGAGGTTAAAGAACACCCTACTAAAGAATGAATGGGTCAACCAGGCAATTAGAGAAGAAATTAAAAAACATATGGAAACAAACTAAGATGAAAATACAACAATCCAAATGCTTTGGGATGCAGCGAAGGCAGTCCTGAGAGGAAAATACATTGCAATCCAGGCCTATCTCAAGAAACAAGAAAAATCCCAAATACAAAATCTAACAGCACACCTAAAGGAAATACAAGCAGAGCAGCAAAGACACCCCAAACCCAGCAGAAGAAGACAAATAATAAAGATTGGAGCAGAAATAAACAATATAGAATCTAAAAAAAACTATAGAGCAGATCAATGAAACCAAGAGTTGGTTTTTTGAAAAAATAAACGAAATTGATAAACCTTTAGCCAGGCTTCTCAAAAAGAAAAGGGAGATGACCCAAATGGATAAAATCATGAATGAAAATCGAATTATTACAACCAATCCCTCCGAAATACAAGCAATTATCAGGGAATACTATGAAAAATTATATGCCAACAAACTGGGCAACCTGGAAGAAATGGACAAATTCCTAAACACCCACATTAATAAAAGAAAAGATAAGAACCATATGATCCTGTCAATTGATGCAGAAAAAGCATTTGACAAAATTCAGCATCCTTTCTTAAGAAAAACCCTTGAGAAAGTCGGGATACAAGGAACATACTTAAACATCATAAAAGCCATTTATGAAAAGCCCACAGCTAATATCATCCTCAATGGGGAAAAACTGAGAGCTTTTTCCCTGAGATCAGGAACACGACAGGGATGTCCACTCTCACCGCTGTTGTTTAACATAGTGTTGGAAGTTCTAGCATCAGCAATCAGACAACAAAAGGAAATCAAAGGCATCAAAATTGGCAAAGATGAAGTCAAGCTTTTGCTTTTTGCAGATGGCATGATATTATACATGGAAAATCCGATAGACTCCACCAAAAGTCTGCTAGAACTGATATATGAATTCAGCAAAGTCGCAGGATACAAAATCAATGTACAGAAATCAGTTGCATTCTTATACAGTAATAATGAAGCAACAGAAAGACAAATAAAGAAACTGATCCCATTCACAATTTCACCAAGAAGCATAAAATACCTAGGAATAAAACTAACCAAAGATGTACAAGATCTGTATGCTGAAAACTATAGAAAGCTTATGAAGGAAACTGAAGAAGACACAAAGAAATGGAAAAACATTCCGTGCTCATGGCTTGGAAGAATAAATATTGTTAAAATGTCAATACTACCCAAAGCTATCTACACATTCAATGCAATCCCAATCAAAATTGTACCAGCATTCTTCTCGAAGCTAGAACAAGCAATCCTAAAATTCATTTGGAACCACAAAAGGCCCTAAATAGCCAAAGTAATTTTGAAGAAGAAGACCAAAGCAGGAGGCATCACAATCCCAGACTTTAGCCTCTACTACGAAGCTGTAATCATCAAGACAGCATGGTATTGGCACAAAAACAGACACATAGGCCAATGGAATAGAATAGAAACCCCAGAACTAGACCCACAAACGTATGGCCAACTCATCTTTGACAAAGCAGGAAAGAACATCCAATGGAAAAAAGACAGTCTCTTTAACAAATGGTGCTGGAAGAACTGGACAGCAACATGCAGAAGGTTGAAACTAGACCACTTTCTCACACCATTCACAAAAATAAACTCAAAATGGATAAAGAACCTGAATGTGAGACAGGAAACCATCAAAACCCTAGAGGAGAAAGCAGGAAAAGACCTCTCTGACCTCAGCCGTAGCAATCTCTTACTCGACACATCCCCAAAGGCAAGGGAATTAAAAGCAAAAATGAACTATTGGGACCTCATGAAGATAAAAAGCTTCTGCACAGCAAAGGAAACAATCAACAAAACTAAAAGGCAACCAACAGAATGGGAAAAGATATTTGCAAATGACATATCGGACAAAGGGCTAGTATCCAAAATCTATAAAGACCTCACCAAACTCCACACCCGAAAAACAAATAATCCAATGAAGAAATGGGCAGAAAACATGAATAGACACTTCTCTAAAGAAGACATCCAGATGGCCAACAGGCACATGAAAAGATGCTCAACGTCACTCCTCATCAGGGAAATACAAATCAAAACCACACTCAGATATCACCTCACGCTAGTCAGAGTGGCCAAAATGAACAAATCAGGACACTATAGATGCTGGAGAGGATATGGAGAAACGGGAACCCTCTTGCACTGTTGGTGGGAATGCAAATTGGTGCAGCCACTCTGGAAAACGGTGTGGAGGTTCCACAAAAAATTAAAAATAGACCTACCCTATGACCCAGCAATAGCACTGCTAGGAATTGACCCAAGGGATACAGGAGTGCTGATGCATAGGGACACTTGTACCCCAATGTTTATAGCAGCACTCTCAACAATAGCCAAATTGTAGAAAGAGCCTAAATGTCCATCAACTGATGAATGGGTAAAGAAATTGTGGTTTATATACACAATGGAGTACTACGTGGCAATGAGAAAGAATGAAATCTGGCCCTTCGTAGCAACATGGATGGGACTGGAGAGGGTGATGCTAAGTGAAATAAGCCATACAGAGAAAGACAGATACCATATGGTTTCACTCTTATGTGGATCCTGAGAAACTTAACAGAAACCCATGGGGGAGGGGAAGGAAAAGAAAAAAGAGGTTAGAGTGGGAGAGAGCCAAAGCATGAGACTCTTAAAAACTGAGAACAAACTGAGGGTTGATTGGGGGGGGGGGGGGGGGGGTTGGGTATTGAAGAGAGCATCTTTAGGGATGAGCACTGGGTGTTGTTTGGAAACCAATTTGACAATACATTTCATATATTAAAAAAAAGAATGACAGTGGGGCGCCTGGGTGGCGCAGTCGGTTAAGCGTCCGACTTCAGCCAGGTCACGATCTCGCGGTCCGTGAGTTTGAGCCCCGCGTCAGGCTCTGGGCTGATGGCTCGGAGCCTGGAGCCTGTTTCCCATTCTGTGTCTCCCTCTCTCTCTGCCCCTCCCCCGTTCATGCTCTGTCTCTCTCTGTCCCAAAAAATAAATAAAAAACATTGAAAAAAAAAAAAATTAAAAAAAAAAAAAAAAAAAGAATGACAGAAAAAAAATATATATGGATATACATACACACACACACACACACACACACACACAAAGACGCTCTCATGAAAATATGTAATCAGGGAAATGCAAATTAAAATAACAATGAGATACCGCTCAACACTACTGGAATGGCCCAAATCCAGAACACTGCCGATACTAAATACTATCAGGGATGTGGAGCAACGGAAATAGAAATTGTCTCATTCATTGCTGGTAAGAATGCAAAATAATACAGCCACTTTGGACGACAGTTCAATGGTTTTTATGTAACTAAACATACTTTAACCATATGATCCATCAGTCATGGTCCTCAGTATTTACCCAAAGGAACTGAAAACTTATATTCACCCAAAAACTTGCTCACAGATATTTATAGCAGCTTTATTCATAACTGCCAAAACTTGGAAGCAACCAAGATGCCCTTCAGCAGGCGAATGGATAAATAAACTGTGGGACATCCACACAATACGTTACTATTCAGCTTTAAAACGAATGGACTACCAAGCCACGAAAAAGAGGTGGAGGCCCTCATATGCACCAAGCGAAAGAAGCCCATCTGAAAAGGCTACATACCGCGTAATTCCAACCATATGCCGTTCTGGAAACAGCAAAACTATTGGTACAGTAAAAGGATCAGTGGTGGCCACACATAGAAGTGCGAGGAGAGATAAATAGGCAAAGCACAGAGGACTTTTCAGGCAGTGAAAATACTCTTAAGATTACAGTGATGGATATACATCATTACACATTTGTCCAAACCCACAGAATCTACACCAAGAGTGAACCTTAAGGTTAACAATGGACTTTGGGCGATTATGACGTATCAGGGTAGGTTCATCCTTGGTAACAATGTACCCTTCTGGTAGGGGATGCTGATAATAGGAGACGCTATGTGTGTGTGTGAGGAAAGAGAACATTTGGGAAACATCTGTACCTGTCTCTCAATTTTACTGTAAACTGAAAGCAGTTCTTAAAACCATAAAGCTAAATAAAACTTAAAAACTAAAAAAAAAAGTAAAACGAAATAAAAAAGAAATAAATAAAACTAGATAATGTAATCTGCAAATCTACTTAATGCTGCACACAGACCGCAAAAGGGACAAGGGTGTGGGGGGGTCTCTCTTCCCCCACGCCCAGACGTGACCTCCCACTGCTGCCCCTGAGTATCTCAGTCCAGAACACTACAGTAGACCAAGTGAAGTTGTGTGTGGCTACCCTTTAAGGAAAATTACAAAAGCTTCGTTTCTGTCCCATCCTCTACCCTCAAAGGAATTTTATGGGCCTCCCCAGGGCACCCACTCTGGACACAGCCCACGAGAAAAGAGGCTCCACATATCCTGCAGGAACATAAAAAAACAAGAGATCGTTTTCACAGTCAAAGTGCTGCTGCCTTCATGATCAAATGCGTGTTCAAACAGTTTAACGAATGCATAATTAGTAAAAGAAAATATTTTATATGGGATTTTTTAACTTTTTTTTTTAACGTTTATTTGTTTAGAGAAAGAGAGAGAGCATATGTCTGAGTAGGGGAGGGGCAGAGAGAGAGAGGGAGAGAGAATCCCGAGCAGGCTCCACGCTGCCAGCGTGGAGCCCAAGGCGGGGCTCAACGTGGGGCTGGAACCAGGGCTCAGACTCAAGAACCATGAGATTATGACCTGAGCCGAAATTATGAGTCAGATGCTGAACCAGCTGAGCCAGCCAGGCACCCCAGGAACATAAAAAACAAGAGATCGTTTTCACGGTCAACGTGCTGCTGCCTTCATGACCAAATGCATGTTCAAATGCAAAATCAGTAGAAGAAAATAATTTATATGGGATTTGTTTAACCCTTTAAAACTACACTGCACACAAACACACACTGAACTTCTCCCTCTCTCTCCCACTGTGCAAACTTCCAACTGAATCCAAATGAAGTACTATATTTGAAACGACAGAACATTTAGTATAGGTGTTAATTACAACACAAAATCAGACCTATTTCAGATAATCTGCCACTGCCTGTCCATAGATATCCGGCAGGGAAATGTTTTCCAACAGTTTAGAAATCCTCTGAATGTATGTTGCTCAAAACTAATATATTTTACAGAAGACCATTTTGATTTCTCTTTTCGCGAGCCAGCGAGGACAACGCTCCCAATTACCATCCCCGAACTATGTTTCTCCACTGCCTTCATTCACTTTTTCATCTAGCGGGTACTCACCGAGTGTCTCCCACGTGCCAGACGCCACTCTAGGTGCGGGAACACAGCAGAGAACAAGGCTTCCTCCCCGAGTTTACACTGCAGTCGAGACGGACGAACAAATGACCATGTAACGGAGTGATGATGTTCAGAAGGACAGAAGTCAGAATAAAGAGGGCAGAGCGTGCAGGGGTGCTACGGATGCGTGGGCAGACAGCGCCCTTCCGAGGGCCCCCTGGAGCAAGCCGCACACCACACACAGGGGGCGTCCTGCAAGCAGAGGGGACACAGGCAAACGGGGACGGGAAGACGGCAGATACGCCTGGGGAACAGCAAGGAGGCCAGCGGTCGGCACGTGAGGAGCTAGGGGGCGAAGCACTGGCGTGATGGGAGCCGGTGGAGAATTGTGAGCAGAGCAGCAATGCTGTCTGAATGAGCTTCCAAAGGCTCCCCCCGGCTGCTGTGATGAGAAGACGCTTGGAGGGGCAGAGTACGATGTCACCGGCAGTCTGGCCCGTTGGGGAAATAGGGCCCAAGGCCCAACGGTGGATCGCAGGCTCTTCCCAGGAGCTCCCTCGCCCTGCACACTTCCCATGGGCTCCTCGCCTGCACAAGCCTCTTGCAAATAAACATTCACTTCTCTACCAGATTCTCTTTCTAGAATGCACAGTTCTAAGAAGGGCCCCCAGAACTAAAGGCACGTCATGCCCCTGCTCAGAGCCCTTTTCACCTGTACCACAGCTGCTACTCACTGTATCTCCTCGCAGACTCAAAGCGCCTGGAAGGCAAGCACTGTACTATATACATCACGTTTATCTCTGCAACCATGACAGACACAGAGTACCTGATGCATAATGGTTACTCAAAATGTACTTTCCAAATTATTTAATGCACACACGTACACACACACACACACACACACACACACACACACACACGTGTGTGTGTGTGTTGGGGGTGGGTGGGTGGGTGGGTGAAGGGTGATAATGTTTTTGAAACAAGTAGTCTCATTTCCTTACTTGTAGACCAGAACCAACCCCAGGGCTTCAGGTACATTTGGGTCATCTAAGATGACTTCCATCAATGTCAGTATCCAAATGCATGCGCTCGCACGATGGTATTTAAAAATACAATTCAGAAGCTTTCAGAATCACCAGCCCTGCATGTAAATTACGCACAAGTGTTGCAGGTTTCTTATTTCTCACAGGTCCACTCCAGATTCATTTCCTCACTTTCCTCTACTCCCAGTACCAACATGAGTAAAGGAGTTTGCTGGAATAGGAATAGACCTTACTGCTAAGACACAGGAAAAAACAGCACAGAAACAACCCTCAGAGGCACCTCGCAGCTCTCACAGAACAAATAAGCTTCAGGCAAGAATAAGCTCTCATCCTTTTCAGAATATGTTTTAACTTGCAAATAAATGATCATTGCATTTAACAGCGATATTCCTCTCCTCTTTGGCAACTGATAAACCTGGCTGCACACAAAAAGGGGAAATTTACATCCAAAACTAAATGAAACCACATTAAACAGGCAACTGAATATTCTGATTACAAAAATCAAGGTAAGTTTTCTCTACCCAGTGGTCTCATATGAATAGAAAACAAGTACTTGTAATAAGGACAGGTTTGATAATGAAATTTTAACACCCAGCAGGAGGTTTAATTTTAATGTATCTGTCTGAGATTTTGCTGTAAAATGAATCAACTAGCTAAAGACCGACCTCAGGGGTGGTTCAGATATCCTCAAGAAATGCCGCACAAAGAATGAAAGTTCTCTGTAGCAAAATTAAACTTCATTTTTACAAGTCTCTTCTCCCTACCACTGCTTCGCATTTTAATGTTAAGCATACCCTCTGGGCAATTTATGTTTTTAATATTGCTCTTCTCAACAGAGGTGATCAAACCCACTGCTTTGGGGAATTCTATCCAATATTGCTAAACTCCCAGATACGCTTTCTGGGAAGAGGGTCCCTGGTGATCCTGACAGGAGTACTTAGCCCCGTGGGGTTGGCTCTGGCCAATTAGCAGAACGAGCCTCACTCCCTGAGCTTAGAGCCGAGACCAGGGCACAGCAAGAGCCACACATTCCTCCCATGTTGTACCTGGACCCCAAGGAAACAAGGGCCGGCTAATTTCCACCTGTATCCAAAAACCGGAATGGCGTCCTGTGCATGGGGGAACCTCTGCCTAATGTTAGGTTAGCATTTACATTTTTGTCTGGAGTTTGAAGACAAGTTAAAAGCACTTCCCATCCCTTCTTTGTCCAGGTAGGGACTGCCAAAACCTTCACGCAGATTTTAAGCCAGAAGGCAGGGTGCTGTGCACAGGCTCTGGCCAAACATCGCTGCCTGTGGGCATTCATCCAATGGGTCCCTGCTGGACAGAAGGGGGATGCTGTCCTGTTCTTAACGCCCGCTTCGATGACCATAAAAAGATGAATTTCTCTCCAGTTAATTTTCTGTAAACACCTGAGGTTTCTATAGAATGGAGTCCTCCTGGTGCTCTCCTTACCTCTACCCACCTCCTCGCTCTGGGATTCGCATTCCACATGCAATGTGCTGACTGCTGTCCTCTTTAAGTCCTGCTCATAAACCATGACTGCACGTCGTTTCCTGAATTTGGTGGAATGGGAAGGATGCAGGCCTCACTTAAAATGTTCTGATGCGGAAACATCTAGAAAAGGTTTCGCAGAGGGCGCAGAACTTGAACTGGGTCTTGGAAACAAATCAAGGATAGAGAGGAGAATGAAAATGGCATTCCGGAGAGAAGAGCATGGGGAGCAAAACCGGGTCGAGGCAGCATGAGGCATGGTTAGGAAATAAGCAGGGAAATCTGGCTGGAGCAAAGGGTTGATACATGAAAACGAGTGAGGGAGAAACTGGGAAGAACTGATCCCGGTGGAACCGGCACAGAAGCATCCCCGAGGCAGCGCAGGGTTTTCTGAGCTTGCTCTCATTCTATCAGTGTGCGTCCCTGGCTGATGGCAGCATGACCGTTAAGCTGAGTTTCTGTTTCCTCTATGGACTCTGTATTATGCCCACTTGTTTTCCTACTAGAGGCTCTGTGTTGAGCTGGCTTTTTGGTACAGCTGTTTGCTTGTACCATATTCCTCGGTGGCTCTGGACCAAGCGGGCTTCTGTGAACTTCTGCCGTACTTTCTGCCTGTTCAGCTTTCCAAACAAGCTGATACTAGAGACGATGACTTCCTAGCTTCTCCCTTTGGGAGAGCCAGGTGTCTTATTTTACTGACTTAACACTCTCTGAATCTTTCAAACGACTTTCGCCAACTTTGGCAGCACATTTTCCATTTAGTTAACCATCAAAGGTCAAAAGAAGTATTTGGAAAACAAATAAAATGCTGTTATCTCCAGGAATATATGCGTTTATGCGGTCACCCAAAATGCATATTAATTGTGCACTATGTTACAGGGTCTGTGCTAGAGACTAGGGATACACGTGTAACATTCTCCAAAATACACTAATCAATAATCAATTTATCTTATTAATTAATAAAAACAAACTTGTTAAGGCCTTCAATGTCCCATAATAGGTAACGTAACATTTCATCCTAAAGCAGCAAAATACACACTCTTCTCAAGTGCACATGGGACATTCTCCAGGGTAGATCATGTTAGGTCACAAAACAAATCTTAACAAATTGAAAAATATTTACATCATATAAAGCATCTTTTCCAACTACAATGGTATGAAACTAGAAATCAATTGTAAGAAGAAACCCAGAAAAACCACAAATGCATGGAGATTAAACAACATGTTACAGAACAAACTACTGGGTCATAGAATAAGCCAAAGGAGAAATCAAAAAACACCTAGAGACAAATGAAAACAGAAATAACACATACCAAACTCTGTGGGAAGCAGCAAGAGTGGTTTTAAGAAGGAAGTTCATAGTAATAGAGGCCTACCTCAAGGAACAAGAAAAATCTCAAACAATTTAACTGTATACCTAAAGGAACTATAAAAAAAAAAAAAAGAAAAAAAAAGAAAAACAAAGCCCAAAGTTAGGAGAAGGAAGAAAATAATAAAGATGAGAGCAGAAATAAATGAAATAGAGACTAAAAAGATAATAGAGAAGATCAATGAAACTAAGAACGGGTTCATTGAAAAAACACACAAAATAAGCAAACCTTTAGCTAGATTCAACAAGCAGAAAACAGAGAGGGCTCAAATAAATAAAGTGAGAATGAAAGAGAAGTTATAGTTGATACCACAGAAATACAAAAAATCACAGGAGACTGCTATGAAAAATTATACATCAACAAACTGGACAACCTAAAAGAAATGGATAAATTCCTAGAAACATACATCTTCCAAGACTGAATCATGAAGAAACAGACAATCTGAATAGACCAGTTACTAGTAAGGAGACTGAGTAAGTAATCGAAAACCTGCCAACAAACAAAAGTCCAGGGCCAGATGACTTCACTGGTGAATTTTCTCAAACATTCAGAGAAGATGGAAACTCTTGAAGAAAAAAGAAGAGAGAAAGCATCCAAACTCATTTTACAAAGCCAGCATTTCCCTGATATCAAAAACAGACAAGGACACCACAAAAAAAGAAAATTACAGACCAACATCCCCAATGAACACAGATGCAAAACCTTCCACAAAATATTCGTAAACCAAATTCAATAATACATTTAGAGAATCATACACCATGATCACGTGGGATTTATTCCAGGGATAGAGGGATGGTTCAACATCTGCAAACCAATCAGTGTGATATACCACATTAACAAAATAAAAGATAAAAAAAATAATATGATCATCTCAATAGATGCAGAAAAAGCATTTGACAAAATCCATTCATCTATGATAAAAACCCTCAACAAACTGGGTATAGACAGAATGTACCTTAACATTATAAAGGCCATGTATGAAAAAGTCCACAGCTAATATACTCAACAGTGAAAAGCTGAAAGCTTTTCCTCTAAAATCAGAAACAAGACAAGGATGCCCACTCGCCTCACTTTTATTCCACATATTACCAGAAGGCCTGGCCACTGCAAGTAGGAAGAAAAAGAAAGGAAAGGCATCCAAATTGGAAAGGAAGAAATAAGATTATCACTATTTGTAGATATAATACTATATATAGGATATCCTGAACACTCCACCAAAAAAAACCATTAAAACTAATAAATGAACTCAGTGAAACTGCAAGATACATAGTTAATTTGCAAAAATCTGCATTTTGATATACTAATAATGAACTATCAGAAAAGGAAATAATCCCATTTACAATTGCATCAGAAAAAAATAGGAATAAACTTAACCAAGGATATGAAAGACCTGTACAATAAAAAACTATAAGACATTAATGAAAGAAACTGAAGAAGACACAAATAAATGGGAAGATATTCTGTGCTCATGGACTAGAGCAATTAGTATTGTTCAAATGTCCATACTACCCAAAGCAATCTATACATTTAATGCAATCCCTTTGATAGGGAATTTTGATAAATTCCAATGTCATTTTTCATAAAAAATGAACATATAATTCTAAAATTTCTGTGGAACCACAAAAAGACCACAAATAGGCAAAACAATCTTGAGAAAGAAAAACAAAGCCAAAGGTATCATGCTCCCCGATTTCAAATTATACTATAAAGCTATACTAATCAAAACAGTATGGTACTGGCATGAAAACAGACACATAGATCAATGGAACAGATGAGACAGCCTAGAAATAAACCCATGTATATATGATCATTTAATTTTCAACAAAGGAAAAAAGAATACACAACGGAGAAAAGAATCTCTTCAATGAATGGTATGAGGAAAACTAGACAGCCACATGCAAAAGAAAGACTGGACCATTATCTTATGCCATATGTACAAATTAACTCAAAGATTTGAATGTAAGATGTGAAACCATTAAACTCTGAAGAAAACATAGGCACTTAACTCCTTGACCTTAGTCATTTTTTGATTACTAAATGTTTTTTGATTACTAAGTAACTGATCTTAGTAATTTTTTTTATTTGATTCCAAAGGCAAGGGAAACAAATGCAGAAATAAACAAATAGGATTGCATCTAATTAAAAGCATCCACATGGTGAAGGAAACCACCAACAAATTAGGAGACAGCCTACTTAATAGAAGACAGTTGCAAGTCACATATCAAATAAGGGTTAACATTCAAAATATACAAAGAACTCCTACAACTCAGTAACAAAAAGTAAACAATCCAATTTAAAAATGTACAGAATATCTGAATGGACATTCTTCCCAAAAAAGGCATACAGTCAACAGGCATATGAAAAGATGATCAACACCACTAATCATTAGGGAAATGCAAATCAAAACCAGTCCCATGGTGGGACTGCCCTTCTCAATCAAGTGTGCCTCAGTCCCAGTGTGGTATGCCCCCTCCCCAGAAGACCAACAAAGGTCCCTGCCCACATCTCCCAGCCAGAGAGTTCTGCAGGGCCTCAGTTTTGGTGGACGTGGTGTCAGGTCTCATTTCACATGCAGACCAGAGCACACCTAGTTAAAACTCACCACATTCAGGCCAGGGACCAAACAGTTCCCATAGAAGGCAAGGAGAGCCTCTGCAGACCACTAGCCTGAAGGATAGAGCAACCAAAACACAACAGCAGAGCACACACCAGAGACACTCCCTGAAGTGCCAGGCCCTGGGCACTACATGCCCTCTTCTTCGTTAAGCCATTGCTTTCAGGAGCAGAAGACATAACTGGCTTTTGTAACACAGAGAAGGAAGCAGAGACTAATAAAAAATGCCAAGATGGAGGAATTTATCCCAAATGAAAGAACAAAATAAGGCCAAAGCCAGAGATCTAAGCAAAATGGATATAAGTAACATACCTGATGGAGAATTTAAAGAAACAACCCTAAGGATGCTCACTGGGCCTGAGAAAAGAATAGAAGACATCAGGGAGACTCTTACAATAAAGATAGAAGAGTTAAAAAAGAATCAGAGATGAAGAAAGAGTACAATAAACAAGACTAGAAACAGGCTTGATTCAATGAACAGCAGGCTGGAAGAATCAGAGGAACGAATAAGCGATACAGAAGACAAAATAATGGAAAATAAAGAAGCCGAACAAAAGAATTATGCAACACGAGAATAGACTTGGAGAACTCAGTGTCTCCATCAAACATAATAACATTCATATTATAGGAGTCCCAGAAGAAGAAGAGAGAGAAAATGGGGCAAAAAAAAATTTATTTCCAGAAATAATAGCAGAAAATTTCCCTAATTTGGGGGAGGAAACAGACATCCAGATCCAGGAGGCACAAAGAAAAAAATCTTAAAAGCTGTGAGACAGAAGAAGTCCTTAACTTACAAGGGAAAACCCATAAGGCTAGCTGGAGATTTCTGAACAGAAACTTGGCAAGCGAGAAAGGGCTGGCATGCTATGTTCAAAGTGCTGAATGGGAAAAAATCTGTAGCCAAGAGTACTCTATTCAGAAGAGAAGAGATAAAGAGTTTCCCAAACAAAGACTAAAGGAGGTCATGACCACTAAGCCAGAAATATTAAAGGGGACTCCTTGAGTGCAAAGGAGAGACCAAAAGTGACAAAGACAAGAAAGGATCAGAGAAAATCTCCAGAAACAATGACAAAACAAGTAATAAAATGGCAATAAATACCTATCTATCAACAATTACTTTGAAAGTAAGTGGACTAAACATTCCAATCAAAAGACATACAGTGTCAGAGTAGATTAACAAAAAACCAGACCTATCTATGTGCTGCTTACAAGAGGCTCATTTTAGACCTAAAGACACCTGCATATTGAAAGTGAGAGGATGGAGAAACATTCATCACACAAACGGATGTCAAAAGAAAGCTGGAACAGTGATACTTATATCAGACAAACTAGACTTTATTCTTCTCATATTGCTTTTATCTTACTTTGGTGTCAGGGTAGCACTGGTCTCATGGAAAGATTTTGAATGAGTTCCACCTATTCTGTTATTTGTAAGATTTTGATAAAGACCGTCATTAATTATTTTTTTTTAATGTTTGGTAGAACTCGCCAATGAAACCATGTGGTCTTAGGCTTTTCTGGGCTGGAAGCTTTTTTTATTTCTAATTTAACTTCCACTGGTCTAAGAATATTTCCTATTTCTTGGAGTCCAGATTCATGATTTAATCATGGTAACTTGTGAGCTTTTAAGAATTAGCTGATTTTTTCCCTAAGTTATCTGGTTTGTCTGTTAGTATATGATTGTTTAAAGTAATCTATTATCACGCTATGTATTTCTGTGGTTACCTGTTGTATTCTCTCTTCCATTTCTCATTTTGGTTTTTGAGTCTTCTCTCTCTTTTTCTTAATGTAGTTAAAGCACTGCCAAAAATTTTTTTTGAAAAGCTGGTCATTTCTTTCCATATCATGTTATTGTTTATTCTGGTCTCTCTCCTATTTACTTCTGATTCTTCTTTTTTATGCCTTCCTCTACTAAGTTTCAGCTATGTTTGTTCTTTTTCCAGTTGCTGTGGTGCAATGTTGTTTATTTGAACGTGTTTCTCTTAATAGAAGCATTTACAGCATTAATTTCACTCTAACATCTGCTTTTGCTGCATCGCATAGGTTTCGTAATATTGTATTTTCTTTTTCTTTTGTTTTGAGACATACTTTGATTTGCTGTTTGATTTCTTATTCGGCCTGTTGCTTGTGCAGTAGTGTGTTGTTTAATGCTTACATGTTAAATATTTACCAAAAAAATGTAAATTGATACAGCTACTATGAATAACAGTATGGAGGTTCCTCAAAAACTTAAAAATAGAACTACCACATGATCCAGCAACTCCACTACTGGGTGTCTATCCAAGGAAAATGAGAATACTAATTCAAAAAGATATATGCTCCCCTATGTTCACTGCAGCATTATTTACTAAAGCCAAGATTTACAGACAACCCAAGTATCCATTGATAGATGAATGGATAAAGAAGAGGAATGAATAAAGAAGCCATAAAAAGAATGGAATCTTGCCATTTGCAACAACATGGTTGGATCCTGAAGGTATTATACTAAGCAAAATAATTCAGAGGAAGACAAAAACCATATGATTTCACTCATATGTGGAATCTAAGCAACAAAACAAAGCAAAATCAGACTCATAGATACAGTGAACAGACCGGGGGTTGTCAGGGGGGAGGGGAGTGAGGGGTGGACACAAAACGGGTAAAGGGGATCAAGAAATACAAAATTCCAGTTATAAAATAATTAAGTCACAGAGATTCATGTACAGCATGGAGAACACAGTCAATAATTGTGTTAACTTTGTAGGGTGACAGGTAGGGTGACAGCTAGATGTATCAGGGTGATCATTTTGCGATGGATAAAAATATCAAACCACAATGTCGTGCACCTGAAACTCACAAAATATTGTATGTCGATGATGCCTCGATTTTTAAGAGAGCTTGTAAAAAAAAATAAAAAAGACATGTAGCAAAGGCCAAAATAAAAGAGGGTCACCATCACCAATGAAAAATTGCTACGAATCACTCCGCCTGTAATCTAGCCCTCCAACCTCCTCTTTGGTTCAAAATCATCTTTTTAAATATCTTTATGGGCACACTTGATTTGAGATCTTATAAAATTCTCTAGTGAATATGAGCAACATAGGTCAGGCATCCAGACCAGAGCTTTGCCAACTCTGAC
The DNA here is from genome assembly GCF_028018385.1 of Neofelis nebulosa. Lineage (NCBI taxonomy): Eukaryota > Metazoa > Chordata > Mammalia > Carnivora > Felidae > Neofelis > Neofelis nebulosa. Next base: position 235,673,483 of record NC_080782.1, read on the forward strand.
ACAACTGATATTTTAGGTCAGAAAATCCTTTGTGGGAGACTGGCCTTTGCCTGGGTTTGACTAGGCCCGCTATACGTGGGTTTTTCCCAGCATAGTACTATTAACGTGTTTTCCTCATGATTTCCTCAATAACGTTTTCTTTTCTCTGGCTTGTTTTATCTAAGAATACAGTGCACGGCACACATAACACACAAAATATAACCTAACCGTTTATGTTGTCAGTAAAGCTTCTGGTCTACTGCAGGCTATTAGTAGTTAAGTTTGGGGAAATCAAAAGTCACAGATGACTTTTCAGCTGCACTGGGGGATGACAGGCCCCCAATCCCCACAAGTTCAAGGGTCAACGGTATGTATTAGTCTCTTGCCAGACTAGACAACACTGAGTATAATTTATTTCTTTTGACTCTGACAGCTCTTACGGTAGCTAAAATTAGTTTCCGGTACAGCAACTGTTGTCATTCAGTACTATAGATATAAAACACCAATATCAAATCAATACTGACTGATCCCCAGACATAGTAACTATGAGTGGCTTAGGAAGGATGGAGCCTCACCTCCATGCTTCCCATGTAACATCGCTTTAAACCACTGTTTACGTACTAGTCTATCCCATCAGGTGGTAATTTCTTGGAAAACATGAAACCAAATTGTATTTGGTAAATATCACAAAGCACACATTTAATACATACTTCGACAGCTGAACTAAAAAAGGAGCAGGCAGCAGGAAATGCAGATCGAAGACAGAGTGTGCAAAGGAACACTCTGCTGAGGAATCTGAGCATTATCCTGCGGGGTTATATAGGGGGCTGTCAAATACACGAGGGCTGAGCCCAGCCAAGGCAGAAGGCCCAGGTAAGTAAATGCCAGTGTGTGTCCGACGAGAAGGCCTAGATGAACCTTCCCCTCCCGCTCTCCCAAGGCTGAGCGGAGCTGACAGCGGACGCCCAGGTGCAGGAGCTATAGGGGGCCCGGCTGGCCTTAGGAAGCATAACTCCAAAGTGGCATCGATCTTCAGGGCAGCTGCCTGGTTTCCTCGGACAGTGCAGGTGGAGGAATCAGGCCACGTAGGGAGGGCAACGAGGCCTGCCCTGTGAGACCACCCTACCAACTGCTTATCAATTCCCTGGCATTGGCCAGAGCAGTAATGAGACCGAGGACACGGTGCAAATAATAAACAAGGAAGACAGTGACACAATCAAAAGAAGTTTTAAAAGTCTCAAGTTATCTTTAATGTCTTCTAGAATCTAACCGAGGCCTGATATCCCACTGAGTCCTTCTCCTGACTCCTTCTCGGAAGTGGGTCCTTTTGCCTTTTCTTTGGGACCAGTCACTATCACTCTTCCCTCTCAGGGCTCCTGTGCCCCCTGTCTCTTCCTTCTGGCAGAAAAAAAAAAAAAAAAAAAAAACCTGTAGATTCCACCCCCATCCCCATTTCTCCAACAAGGAGAATGAAAATGCCACCAAAAAAACCTCAAATGATACTCACTCTATTCACAGAAACGCCAAACCGTTCATGCCTATTTCAATATATTCCCACTTTACAAAGAAAGTTACCCTAGGTGAGTTTCTGGCAGGTTCCTCTTGCCATCCTAAAGACAGCCCAGTGCGATGGCTTGAACAGGATCTAAGACAGACATCAACCCTTCCACACCATTTCCATCTTAAATAATGAGAACCATAATGAATCCGGCCCTCCGTGTTTGGGCAGACAACATTTTCATTCACCAAATACTTACTAAGCCCCATTACGTGCAAGGCATTTTGTCAAATAATTCTGAAGTAAATGAGACACGGATCACCCCACCGAAGAAGCATAATGTCCGATATGGAAGAGGCATAATGTCCAATATGGAAATAACGTGTGTTTGTAAATAACCCTACCGCAAGGTAGAAGGACGAATCCCCTGCAAGGCATTGATGGGGTGCTATGGAGCTAGGAGCTTCACAGACTATCATTTCGATTACGTCTGCCTTTTAGGAAGATGATGAGTCCTAATACCCTTTTCCTATTAAAATTCATTGGTTTTGTTAAGTACGCATTTTCTTAATAAATGAAAGACTGCTTTGTTTTCTGAATGCATAACAAGAACCGCTTCTATGTGAAGCGGAAGAAGACATGAGTTCTTCTGACAAGGAGTCTATTAAAAATCCACCGTAAGTGGCATATTATTTGCACATTTATAATAGTCTGTGGAGATGAATCTGCCCAGATAATTTAATTTCTTTTAAAGAGAGAGGGAAAAAAAGAGAACAGAACTAAAATATTGAAAAGACACATACAGCTTTTGACTCGATGGAGTCAGAAGTGTATCCGTGCATTTTGGTTGATGTTAAACCTCTCCAGTGACCCGAAATACATCTTAGAACTTACAATTGGCCAAGCGTTTCCGATCTAATTCTTTCATGCATTGCAGTCATTACAGAGAATCACTATTCCTCTAAATTAAACTCTGAGGAGAAGGATACCCTGGATTGACAGACCTCAAAACTTAGTTTCGATTTCCCCATGGTCTGCTCTCATGTGGCTTCTACATGGAAGAATGTTCATTAGCAAACGAGCTAACAAGCTCAGATTGGCGCAGTTATGTGAATGCCTAAACAGACTCCTCGGCCAAACCACAACTTTTCAGCAGCCCTACTTCCTGTATAGGACCCTTTAATATACCCTATTTTGAGAAAGAAGGGGCGGGGGGACTATATACGCTTTTTTAAGAAGTTTAGCAAGTCTAGAAATGTCAGCTTCTCAAAGGAGACTTTTTAAATTTTTTTATTTATTTTTTTAGAGAGAGACAGAGCATAAGTGGGGGAGGTGCAGGGAGAGAAGGAGACACAGAATCTGAAGCAGGCTCCAGGCTCCGAGCTGTCAGCACAGAGCCCGACGTGGGGCTTGAACCCACGAACCATGAGATCGCGACCTGAGCCAAAGTCAGACGCTTAACCCACTGAGCCCTCCAGGTGCCCCTCACTTTTAAACACGGCCTTACTTGGAAGGGAAAGCAATATTTCCTTTGTGCTCAGCACTGTAACATTATTGGGTGCCCTACCTTATCATGTCATTGGATCCTTCTGGAACTACAGGACAAGTGCTATCCCATTTTAAGGGAAGGGAACTGTAATGCAATTCAGGTCACATACTCCAAAATGCCAAGATATGACCCAGAGTGTCACCACCAAATGCCACGCCATCCTTCGTCACGCCTTTCTCATGACCTTTCTGGTTCAGACTGACAAACGTAACAAGCTGTCTATACATAAAAAAGCATAAAGAGAAAGCCAACATATCAGGGACTCGCCTGCAAAGCCAGGACTTGAACTGAGTACGTTCTATGCCATGAATAAAAGATTGCTTCTCCCCAGTTTCTTAAATGAAGTGTAAATCTTGCCGTGATCTCTCACTATGTCTCTGATGCAGAAAGAATAACAGAAGGCCTACACACATCTTCTTGGTTTCCTCCAATTGAGATGGGAAAAAAAGGCATCCCACTCCCCAGAGCCACCAGCTTCCAGTGGGCCTCCCTCATCCTACAAACGTCCACGGGGCACCCAGCAAGTGTCAGGCGTTCGGTGGCCACGGTGGCAGGAAACAGCAGTGGATGAACAAATGCCAGCCCCCATGGAGCTTACTTTCCAATGATGAGCTGGCCCTACAGGAACAAGATGAGAAGATGCTATGGACCCCCGTGTCCCCCCGACCCGCAGGCCGAGGCTGCTCCGCAACCTGCACAGGTCAACAACCACTTCTGGGAAGGTCATCCTGCCCATCCTGGCATCGAAGCGGAGTATCCTCACCCTAAGAGCACATCAAACGCACACACGCACGCACACACGCGTGCACACAGCATTTTAAAAGGTCAGGACGGCAAGTACAACGAATAATGACTATAAAAATATGATGAAAAGCTAAACACAAAATCCTTTTCAGGCAAAAGCAAATCTTAAAAAGTCGTAGTTTAAAAGCCATTTAACTCATTCTCCTATAGTTGGAACCAAACTCAACCTTCAAAAGAAGAACATGAAATGGATCTCCAACTGATCTCTCCGCACAAAGGTCCCAGGCTGCTGCCCCAGGAAGTCCCGCCAAATGGCTATGTCAGCTCGGGTTCTCAGGGCTTCCAAGAGGAAAGGGGCGGGCGGAGTCTACATTATTCTAAGATGTCCTCCAAGTGACTCATAAAACATCTGAATAACCCATCCATTTTTAATTCTTCTGTGATTTCTGTGCTAACTTGAACTACAGTGAACTCATCTGACTTAACATGAGACTCGCAGGAGCCCTTCCAGGATTCCCGTCGTAACTCATCATTAACTGGACGCGTGTACAAGTATCACACGGCTGCCTGCTATCTGCCTCGAATAGCGAGAGTGAAGCCATCGCGTGTGCTGCGGGCATGCTTACCCATTTAATTACCAAAGACGACACAGTGCCAGTGCGATCCAGGCCCCCGTGCGTGTGCCCCGATGACCTAGTTGAATAAAATCTGGCCTCGCCTCAGACAGAACACGGGTTCCTTTCCTAGCTACGGAGGCCAGATAATAATATGTGTCTAGCAGTACGAGAGAGCAGTGCATGGAAAATTGTACAGTCTTGGACACACGGAGAAACAGACAACAAAGAAACCTACGTGGTGTCCATCATCTTAACGGGATCAGCCATGTGACACTTATTCGCTCTGCCTGCCCTCCCCCAACAACCAATTTCTTAAAATCCTGGGCTCTGCATCTATGGATTTAAATATTAAAATGTGTTTGGGCTCTTCTCCTGGGTTCTCTAAGGAAAAGGCAGATATGGAAGAATATTAACCTCACCTTCCCTGAAATAATGGGACTGTGAGACCCTAGAGTTTCTAATCTATTCCTCAAGATAATGCTAAAGCAGAAAACAAGACACACACACACTGCTGAGTTTCTTCCAATCCTCAAAAGTCTGAGAATATTTCGGTCCTATTTGACATTTAGATATTTTCAAATCACAGGACCTTCTTTAGTGGTGAAAAAAAAAAAAACCCAACATATTCTTCAAAAATCTCTAAGGTCTCTGGGAAACAAATTGTAACCGACAATTCCCTCACATCTCATTATGTGGTGCAAATTTATTTTTAGGATTCCTCTGGCCTTATTCAGCAGGTGCCCTCTAATGATAGCATTATTTGCTCAATTTTAAAGCAATTCCATGTGTGAAGCTATCAGGCTTCATATTATGAGGACTGAGCCAGGCTGGTCTGAAATGCATAGAGTTTGAGAAATGAAAAACACTTTCAGGAGTCTACAAGATTTCACCCAGTGTCCAAAGGGGCAGCAGACCTAGTGGGTAAGGGCAAGGCTGGCTACGAGCCCCAGCTGCAAACCGAGGGCCATGGCACCATCTACCTCGCAGGGTGTTTAAGGAACAAAGGAGACAAAGGAGTGTGGTCAGCTCAGCACAGCACTGGAGTAAGTGAGCACTTGCTCTGAGTCAGATATTATTGGCATTTAAACACTGTAAAGTGATTCCATTCCATTGAGCATACATTAATACAGGGCGCTATATGCCTAATCGAACAACCTCTAGCGTATGACACCCCGCTAAGACTCCTCTTTAAAAGCTACTCTTTCTACATCTCTCTTACGTCAGAGTGTGTATGTACATCTTTATATAGTCAACATAAAGGGTCTCTTATCAAAAATAATCAAGACGATTATTTGGACCACGTAGCGATAAAATGTTTTAATCCAAAAGTACGAAGATTAATGACAATGAGAATGCCAGACTGTTGTTATGTACCTTATTCTGTGCCATTTTAACATTTGTTAAGCTAGTGTTTTCACAAAGACTTCCTCAGCATTTTCTAACTGCAAATATCCTTCTCCCTACTGAAAGGTAAGGAAAATGGAACACGAACTTATCAGCTCAGTATCACAGGTGCCAAATATCAGACCCCAGAACATCTTCCTATTGTTGTTCTTTCCTTGGTATTCCGACAGCAGAGAAAAAAAAAAATCAGACTTAATATCCACAAAGCAAAACAACATCTAAGCAATTATCCGAGGGTGGGAGGGAATTGATTTATATGAGCCTCCCTTATCCGCTTTCCCATTTCCTTCTGCACCCTCCACTCATTAAAAACAAATACATCCAGGGCGCCTGGGTGGCGCAGTCGGTTAAGCGTCCGACTTCAGCCAGGTCACGATCTCGCGGTCCGTGAGTTCGAGCCCCGCGTCGGGCTCTGGGCTGATGGCCCAGAGCCTGGAGCCTGTTTCCGATTCTGTGTCTCCCTCTCTCTCTGCCCCTCCCCCGTTCATGCTATGTCTCTCTCTGTCCCAAAAATAAATAAAAAAAAAAAAAAAAAAAAACGTTGAAAAAAAAAAAATAAAAACAAATACATCCACAAAATACCTTTCTTTAAAACATAGATCATGTAGGGGCGCCTGGGTGGCTCAGTCGGTTGAGCGTCCAACTTTGGCTCAGGTCATGATCTCATGCCTCATGTGTTCGAGCCCCGTGTCGGCCTCTGTGCTGACAGCTCGGAGCCTGGAGCCTGCTTCTGATTCTGTGTCTCCCTCTCTCTCTGCCCCTAACCCACTCGCATTCTGTCTCTGTCTCTCTCAAACATAAATAAACATTTAAAAAATATTTTAAAACATAGATCATGTATATGTGGCAGGGGTGGGGGAGAGAGGTTTCACATGTAAACAACACCAGGGCCTCTCCCCTAAATCACCTAAATGGTTCTCTGAATTGACCATGTGTTCCTCTGCTTCGGTACCCAGAGTATCAACCCCACCACATACACAAACACACACACACACACACACACACGAAAGCAATGAGGGCCATGAGCTGGGGTATGGGAGATAGACATCAACATTCACTGGAATTAGAACTACTCTCTATGGTCTCTTTATTGTCATTCTTAATGTAAGGTGGTGTCCTTTGGGAGAGGAGGGGACAGATAAGTGATACAATAAGAAAACTAACTTGGCATTCCACAAAGAGGAGCTCCTTGAATTTCCCTCTAATCAATTCTGTCATCAGCATTAAGGATGCCGAAGCTTCTTCTTAGGCCACATGTTTTGTTTCCATGGCCTGGCATCCTTTCCTTCCATGTCCTCCCTCACAGGAGTCATCAACATTATGGCGGCTGTCACCACCACCCTGACCACTCCTGCAACCACTGCCACCTATCAGCACTGCCTTAAGTTTTTTTCCCGGATCTGTTCTTCAACACATCAGTCATCAGCCACATTCTCCACCTGCTGTCCTAAAATACTGCTGCATCCTCCTTACCCTGTATTTATCAATCGCTATCTACCCATTAACATCAACGTCACAGCTTTTTGTCTCATCAGAAGATTAATTTAAAAATCGGTTAAGCAGAAAAAATAATAATAAAAAAATTGTTAGGCAGGGAAGAGCCATCCATCCATTTTGAACACCCTCAACATCTTTTTAAAGTTTATTTACTTATTTGGAGGGTGGGGGAGGAGGGCAGAGAGAAGGCAAGAGAGAATCCCAAGCAGGCTCCACACTGTCAGTACAGAGCCTGATGTGGGGCTCAAACTCAAGAAACCATGAGATCATGACCTGAGTCAAAATCAAGAATTGGCTGCCCAACTGACTGAGCCACCCAGGTGCTCCATGAACACCCTCAACATTTTGAAAGTAGCTCCCTTTTACTGGGACAAAAACACTCAAGTTTAAATAGTCTTTCAGAATAAGCCCATCACAGAGGTGGTGATCTACAGAATAAAGCCCGCTTGAGTAAGGTTGGCACTCTGAAAATATACACTCTATATCACTAAGTCTCAGGAACTCACGCATAAATTTGATTTAAAACATAAAAGTTGAGGTTTTCCTTTCCTAGTTTTACCCCTAGAAAGCTCGGGCTACCCCTTCTGGCCTCCAAACCTATAGAAGCTACTGTCCTTCTAACGAGTTTCTTTCATGCTACCCAAGTGTCCAGTGAAAGCCATACCCCACACTGTTGTTTCTATCCTCTGCCCCAATGACCAGACTTAATAAAAAGTTTCCCTTCCTTAGAGTCCACCCTGAATTAAATCCCAACAAAGCAAAGCCAGCCTGGCATCTGTTCAAGTTGTGTACTGTGCAAGTTCACCACGTTTAAGAGGCCACCGATCACATCATTAGCATCTCTACGATTTCAAAAACTGTGCGTCTTTGTTGCAACACCGATGGTTTAAAGATGGGTAATTTGATTATTTATATTGCAATTTTCCAGCATATGGCAAGGAAGTGTCTCGTTGTAAAAATCAGTATAGTTCGACAATTTTCCATCACATGGAAGTAAAATGTCTGCGGAAGAGGTGCCATTGTCTAATTTGCACAAAATGCCATATGGGCCAGCAGCAGCCCTCGGAATAGCTCCTCTCAAACGTTTTAAACTTTCTGTGGTCTTGGCTGTTCACTAAAGCATCTGCTCTTGGTTTCATAAACTCTGTTTGCACTGCGTTAACTTTCTCCCCCGCCCCCAATCTGGGCTTTCTCTCTCAATAACCTCAGCGATCAAGCACATCCTCCCCTCAAAGCAAGCCCCTAAGTACCAACTGCATCCCCTTGTCCTACCTCTGTCAACTGATATTACTAAACACATGTTAACCATAACACGATAACCTTTTGTGCTAGATTAATTACCGCTAGGAAAAAGATATCCGTTGTAAGCACGTGCCACAAATTTAATAACGTTAACAAAACATGTTGCTCGAACTTGAGTTTCATCAATGTCTGAATAGATTCCTCACATTTTAAAAAAAAAGCAAAATTAAGCTTTCATATCAGAATTCAATTTAATTGACTTTTGTCATTAATAATATCCACCAAAAACTTATCACTGTTACTTTGAGTGCCAGGAACCGAAGCTGAATGAAATACTAAATCAAGTAGAGAGCCACAGAAACTCACCTTGACCTCCAGAAAACGAGTTTTACTGCCATTGGTGACAAGCTCCCTTAGTTGACGGTCCAGGTGTGGAAACCTTAAAAAAGCAAAAGAGAGGTGAACACTTAGGAGAAAGGACACAGAAATAGAAAAGCATAACCAGTTACTTCGTTATAATACTTCTTCTCCCTGAAAAATAAAGTTAGTTCAGGAGGGCTTGAATCCACGCAGTAATTGTACCACTAACAAAACTCTTCATAAGTGGAGCTGTTTCATGAACTTAACCATTTTTCCATTGGCTGGGTCTGGGATTTTAGAGATACTTAACCTTATTTTCAGATTAATCCTCAGTGAATTACATTACTTCAATTTTCCTTCTATCTTAACCCCTCAAGTAGTTAATGATCTAAAAACTGATTCTTAAATACACCATATAAATGAAGTATCTTACAGACTTAAGACTTGGCTTTTGTCAGGGGAAGAATACCTCTGATACATGAATAATTATGTCTGTTTGGTAGTTCCTAATTTTCTTAAATGGCACCAAATTTATACTTTGTTATTCTTACTTTGTTCTTATTCAGAAAAAAAATACAGAACTAGAGGAACTATGAATCCCACAATATTAACAGTATTAATTAAATCTAATAAAACTGTATTTAAAAAAAAACAGCAAAAATTACTTTCCTCTCTAAATTATCCAGCAAGATTAGTTTTAGGTGGTAGAAAAAATACAAACTTTCCTCCCAGATGCTACTTCAGTAGATGCCACAGAGTGCCTGCTATTGTAAGCTTCAGCCGTAGAAAGGTGGTGATGTCCAACCACCGTTTACCTCAAAAATGACAACGTCATCATTTTTCTAAGTCAAAAAAAAAAAAAAAAGGACCGGAAAACAACTAAATCTTCAAAACTACCTTTTGCTCGGCACACATCATTCTCCTAAGCAGCGTCCATGGTTTGGGTATTAACTGTTTCCACTCCAACTTAACACCTTCGTGGCACCAGAGAGGTAACAAGTGAATTGCCTCCAGCATTTGGAAGGGCCTGAGCGAAACTCCTTGATTCTTTCTTCCCACCCAGTCTATTTACTTACTGCCGACTCCCTCTCAGCTTCCTCCTTGCAACATCAAGAGTCTTTTCCAAGAGTGTGTGGCAGAGAGGACAGCTGAGGGCTAGAAGGCCAAGGGAGACAGTAAGAACGCAGATCTCTAAGAAGGGCAGGCCAAAGGGCAAGTCAGAGTAAGTGAGGAACAAGGTGGAGAGGAAAGCAGAGGGCTGCCCATTCACTGATCCAGCCCTGACATGGCAGCAAGCATCACACGAGACTGAGAAAATTAGACTGAGAAAATTAAACAGGTCCACGTCGGGATGGAATGAAGGAGACGTTCACTCGTCTAATATATTCAGCAACCCATCTATCTCAGGAGCTGCCACAACCACCACTCCCACCACTGCTACAAACACCAGCACCCAATCACCACAAGCGACCCCCGACACTAGGGACGTAATGTAGGGCACGCACAACACCATTGGAACTAAAACCCAACAGAAGAGAGGCCACGTGGATACCGCCCATACAAAAAGTTTCCCGTTCATACGATGTATTTTCTTCTGAGATGGAGCAGAAATGGTTTAACTGATTTTCCCTCCTACGGGGAGACCTGTTAATGAGCAGCCTACCATAAACTGCTTTGTTTTGTTTTGTTGCATGAACAAGCAGCCGGTTGCAAAATAAACTTTTTAACCTCTTCTTAGTACCGTTTATCTATTTCACATTCCCTTGCTTTTGAAAATTAATTATCTGAAGAAAAGATATAAGGTCAAGATCAGCATTCTTGGGGCACCTGGGTGGCTGAGTTGATTAAGCGTCTGACTTGATTTCGGTTCACATCATGATCTCAGGGTCATGAGCTCAAGCCCCACGTTGGGCTCTGCACTGACAGCACGGAGCCTGCTTGGGATTCTACCTCTCCTTCTCTCTCTGCCTCTCTCTCTCTCTCAAAATAAATAAATAAACAAACAAACATTTTTTAAAAATCAGCATTCTTACTACAGAGTCCCAGATGACATGCCAGGTGGAGCCTATTGTTTTGTTCATATCCAGTCAGAATTTCAAAACACAAAAGACCAGGAGAGAAAATGCATGGAGAGTCTATCCTACATTCAGAGGCACTGTTCACTGTTCTAGCACTGACTTTCCCTTTGAAACAAGAGATATGCAATCTACTATGGACCACTATAATGTTGAAGGCAAATGTGTTAATGATGGCAATAGCCAAATGACAGCACCAACAATAACAGAGAAAGGGAATCATTATTATTATAATAGGTATGGCTACAGATAAAGAGCTACTGCAAATATCACAGCCTGGAATTAATAAACCAGTTGGAACGGCACTGCCCATTATGAAAGACGGTTAGAAAACAACATTACGTTAATAAAGCGATCGAGCAAGAGTGTGAACGTAGGTAAGGAGAGCTAGCAAAGGTATGTGGAAACTATACATACATGTGTGGAAGCTGCCCAGTAATAACTAAGCAAAGCCACTCTGTGAAGTCAGAGGCTGCCTTAGAACCAACTGGTCAACCTCACACAGAGGAGCCTAGGCCACTGGTAATGATCGCTGAGATCAGAGCAACGTCTGCAGAACAGCACCAGGCAGCAAAACTGGGAAGCTGACACAAAAGGCAAGGGGAGCAGGTGTTACCTAAGGCCTTAGAGTCCTATGTTAAAGGACTCTGTATACAGCTCAACACCAAAAAATAAACAAAGAATCCAATTTAAAAATGGGCAGAGGACATGAATAGGAGACGTTTTTCTAAAGACACACGCAGATGGCCAACAGACACATAAAAAGATGCTTAACCACACTAATCATCAGGGAAATGCAAATCAAAGCCATGATGAGATATCACCCCACACCTCTCAGAATAGCTAAAACAAAAAACACAAGAGACAACAAGTGTTGGCAAGGAAGCAGAGAAAAGGGAACTCGTGCACTGTTGGTGGGAATGCAAACTGGTACAGCCACTGTGGAAAACAGCATCGAGGTTCCCCAAAAAATTAAAAAAAGAATTACCATATGATCTAGTAACTCTACTACTGGGTATTTACCCGAAGAAAACGGGAACACTAATTTAAAAAGATATATGCATTTCTATGTTTACTGCAGCAGTATTTACAATAGCCAAGATATTGAAGCAACCCAGGGTCCATCGATAGATAAATGAGTAAAGAAAATGTGATAAGTATATATATATATATATATATATATATATATATACATATGTATATATATATGTGTGTGTGTGTGTGTGTATACACACACACACACACACACACACACACACACACACACGGGAATATTACTCAGCCATAAAAAAGGAATAAAATCTTGCCATTTGCAACAACATGGAAGGAACTCCGGGGTATAATGCTAAGTGAAACGAGTCAATCAGAGAAAGAAATACCATGTGATTTCACTCATATGTGGAATTTAAGAAACAAACAAAAAAAAAGAATGAAAGAAAAAAGAGACAGAAAAAGACTCTTAAATACAGAGAACTTACTGGTGGTTGCCAGAGGGGAGGTTATTGAGGGGACGGTGGGATGGGTGAAACATCTGAAAGGGATTAAGAGGACATTCATTTTGGGGCACCTGGGTGGCTCAGTCAGTTAAGCGCCCAACTCTTGATTTCAGCTCAGGCCATGATCTCATCATGGTCATGAGATCGAGCCCCATATTGCGTTCCACACCTGGTGTGGAGCCTACTTAAAATTCTCTCTCCCCCTCTCCCTGCTCATGCTCTCTTGTATGCTCTCCCTTTCTCTCTCTCTCCAAAAAAATTTTTAAAAAGAGTGCATTCATCTTGATGAGCACTGAGAAATGTATAGAATTGTTGAATCATTATATTGTACACCTGAAACTAATATAACACTGTATGCTAATTATACTTGAATAAAAACTTTTAAAAAGAGAGTGAATGCTAAACTTAGAGTGGTAGGTAAAAATAACAGAGAAATATTTTTTGAATTCATATAAAAGGACAAAATGAACACAAAAGTTGCAAACAACCATACCCTCCCCACACAAAATGATTCGTTTTTATTTTTTTTTTTCAACGTTTTTTTTTTTTTTTTTTTTTTATTTATTTTTGGACAGAGAGAGACAGAGCATGAACGGGGGAGGGGCAGAGAGAGAGGGAGACACAGAATCGGAAACAGGCTCCAGGCTCCGAGCCATCAGCCCAGAGCCCGACGCGGGGCTCGAACTCACGGACCGCGAGATCGTGACCTGGCTGAAGTCGGACGCTTAACCGACGGCGCCACCCAGGCGCCCCATTGATTCGTTTTTAGAGTGAGCAAAGAACACAAAACCCTGGAGCACAGTTTTCAAATTAAGAAAGTACATCGATTTGATCTTGACTTTTGAGGTACAGACGGTATTTTTAAACAACAGGACATAAAGTTGAGGAGCGGGTGTACATATCTATTATCAGACAGATGCTTCTAAATTTGGTTTCAGTCAGAACAGTATTCTTGGAAAATTATGTGTTCAACTCATAACTGATATAACCAAGTATTTGTTGCAGTTTGGCACACAATGGAGTACTACATGGCAATGAGAACATTTGACCAAAACCACATCCAAAACTATGGAGGAACACATGAAATAACCATTAGCTAAGATATACCATATTCAAAGCACAAAAACAATCACAACAAACTGGCTGGGAAAGTAAACTCTGCACACTAGTGTGCAAAACAGGAACAGGTGGTTACACAATAATCACTGAGGGAATTTGTTACACACAGAAATTCCTGGACAGCACCCGGAGACTTACTCTTGAATTTCAAGAATTTGTTTTTTTGGAAAGCTTTCCCTGGGTACACTGGAGCACAGCCACTTCATGTGCTGGGGCAACAGATGGAAACTACCAGAGAGGCAGTGTCTCAATTCAAGAGTCTGGGCTGGACCATCAGACATGTTACATTTAATCTTCATGGCAACTCTCTAGATTTCAGTATCCCAGTTTTGCAAAGAGGTGACTGAGGGGCAGGTCTGAAAGGTCAAGCGATAAAGAACAAATGTCACCTGTGACTTCCTTTTTCAAGCTCTTTGGTGGTGCCCGCTGCCTAGTATGGAATGTATCCTAAACTCCTTTTCAGGTACCCTCCAAAAACACGGTCCCTAACTCTACCTCATCCACACCACTCCTTCAGCCACCCATTCACAGCCACACCCCAGCTGAACCAATTGCTTAGAAGTAAGCAATTTCCTGGGCAGCGCTATTTTAAGCCTCCCCGACTCTGCCTTTGCCCTTCATCTACCTCATGTTCCAAGATGAAGCTCAACCTTCACCTCTTTATGAAGCCCTTGCTGACCACCACCGGCCCCTACCCAAGTAGAACTGACTACTTCCTTCAATGTAGCAGTCGTAACAATAAAGTGAGACTTTACTTCTCCCACTATTACATGTAGCTCATGGATATGGGCTATATAACTTTTCAAGAACAGATATCAATAAATGTTTTAGGAATAAATACAGTGTTAGAGCCAAAACCAGAATTTGAACCTGGATGCCACTCAAAGCCAGTACACCACACTGTGTCTCTTGAATCTGATTTTATAAAAACAACTCCATAACTATTAACACGGTAGCCACTTAGCCACGTGTTTCTACTGGACACTTGAAATACGGCTAGTCTGAACTGGAACGTGCTATAAGTTTAAAACACACACTTGACCTTAAAGATTCAGTATGACAAAAAGAATGTATTAAGATATTCAACATGTTAAAATAATATTTTGAATGTATCTGGCTAAATGTGTTAAAATTAATTTCATGTGTTTCTTTTTATCTTTTTAATGTGGCTACTGGAAAATGTAAAATACATATGTAGCTCACATTACATTTCCATTGAACAGTGCTACTCTAGGAAGTACAGCCTTTCTCTTCCTTACTAATAAATCTGTTAAGAGGATGCTAACTTTTCCCAGTGATTACAGAGCACAGACATCCAAGACCACACTGCAGTGTCACATAGCCTGGCCCTGCTGGACATAAAGAGGTTTCTCCTACATTAAAAGACTCACAGAATGTTGCTTTCAGAATTCTGTCAACTCATTGGAGTTCGCCTCCACCATCAACTGTTGGTTCTCCACGTGCAACTCCTAAGGTCTTTAATCTTCCAATATGGCTATCTTATGTATTCCGAGGCAAAGGCCAGTAGAGAAAAGTGGGGCCAGGACTAGGCAGAGGCAAAACATTTGCCTCGGGCACATAATTTAAGGGAAACTGAAAAACTCAGTAATCAAGATGAATCATCGTTTAAGTAACGGCTTTGTGGTCATGTGATTCACGTACCACAAAATTCACCATTTTAAAGGCCACAATTCAGTAGTTTTAATACATTCATAAGTCGTTTAACTATTGCCACTATCAAATTCTAGGACATTTTCATTACCCCCCAAGAAACCCCGACCCCATCAGCAGATACACCACCTTCCTTATGCCCACCCCCTCACAACCATCTATTTTCTGTGTAAATTTGCCCATTATGGATATTTGATACAAATGGAATCACAAAATATGTGGCCTTTTGTGTCTGTCTTCTGCCAGTTAAACGTTTTCAAAATTCACCCCTGTTGTACCGTCTATCAGTATTTCATTCCTTCTTATGGATGAATAATATTCTATTATATGAATATGCCCTATTCATCAATTCATCAGTTAACGGGTACTGGAATTGCATCCAGTTGGGGATATTAGGTACACATTGATATACACATTTCTATGTGGATATAAATTTTTAATTCTCTTGAGTATATGCTTAGGATGGAATTGCTGGGTCATATTGCAGCTCTGTGTCTATAATTTGAGTAACTAGCAACTGTTTCCCAAAGTGGCGGCACCATTTCACCGTCCTACCAGCAGCGTATCAGGATTCCAAAGTTTTCATATCTTTACCAGCACTTGTTACTTGTATTTTTTGTTAGCCATGTTAGTGAGTGCGTAGTGATATCTCATTGTGCTTTCTTTTTCTATCTTCCTAAACCCATAATGCTGACCACCTTTTCATATGCTTATTAGCCATTAGTATGACTTCTTTGGAGAAATGTCAACTCAAGTCCTTTGCTCAACTTTTTAGTTATTTGTCTTTATGTTATCAAGTTGTCAACATTCTTTATATGTTTCATACACAAGTTCCTTATTGGGTATATGTTTTGCAAAATTTTTGTCCCATTCTATGGGCTGTATTTTTTCTTCCCTAATGATATTCTCTAAAGCACAAAAGTTTTTAATTTTTATGAAGCCCAACTTATATATTTCTTCTTTTGTCACTTGTGCTTTTGATGTTGTATCCAAGAAACCATTCATTGCCTAATCCAAGATCATGAAGATTTACTCCTCTTTTCTTCCATGAGTTTTTGTTGGTCTGTTTTAGCTCTGGCATTTAGGTCAATGATCTATTTCGGGTTAATTCTTGTATGTAGGGTAAAACAGAGTCCAACTCCATTCTTTTGAATGTGGCTATATAGTTATTCCAGCACCACTTGTTAAAACGACTACTCTTTTTCCACTAAATTGTCCTGACACCCTTGTTGAAAATCAATGATCACTGTAAAGGCTTATTCCAGGACTCTCAATTTTATACCACTGATCCAGGAAATGCAAGTCCTTGAACTTTGTTTTGCTTTTTCAAGATTGTTCTGGCTCTTCTGAGTCTCATAATTATATTTCCATATAAATTTCAGGATCAGCTTGTCAATTTCTGCTCAAAAGGCAACTGGGATTTTGACATGAGTTGCACTGAAGCTATGGATCAATTTGGGGAGCACTGCCATCTTGACAATATTGTCTTCCAATCCATGAAGAGAGGATGTCTTTCCACTTACTTATCTTTTACTTCTTTCAGTGATGTTTTGTAGTTTTGGGTGTACAAGTTTTGAATGCCTTTTGTTAAATTTATCCCTAAGTATTTTATTTTTTGATGCTACTGTAAAGGGAATTTTATTTCATTTTCAAATTGCTCACTGCAAACATATAAAACTGATTTTTGTTTATTGATCTTATATGCTGAAACCTTGCTGAACTTATTAGCTCTAAGTGTGTGTGTGTGTGTGTGTGTGTGTGTGTGTGTGTGTAGTCCTTAGGACTTTCTATGTATAAGATCATGTCATCTACTCAATGACAGAGAACAAACTGACGGTTTATGGAGGGAGGTGGGTGGAAGATGGGTTAGATGGGTGATGGGTATTAAGGAGGGCATTTATTCTGATCAGCCCTGGTGCTGAATGTGATGAATCACTGAATTCTACTCTTGAAACCATTATTGTACTGCATGTTAAATAACTAAATTTAGATGAAAGATAAACATAAAATATTTTTTAAAAATCATGTCATCTGCAAACCAAAATACTTTTACCTCTTCCTTTCTAATCTGAATGCCTTTCATTTCTTTTCCTTGCCTAATTGCCTTGGCTAGAGCCTCTGATAAAATATTGAATAAATGCAAACAAATGGGAGGTGCCTGGGTGGCTCAAACGGTCGAACCTCCAACTCTTGATTTCAGCTCAGATAGTGATGCCAGGGTGATGGGATCAAGTCCTGTGTTGGGCTCTGCACTGAGCATGGAGACTTAGGATTCTCTCTCTCTCTCTCTCTCTCTCTCTCTCTCTCTCTCTCTCTCTCTCTCTCTCTCCCCATGGGCCCCTCCCCTGATAGCATTCTCTTCTCTCCCTAAAATTAAAAAGAAAAGAGAAAAGAAGAAAGAGGGCATCCTCATCTTGTTCCTTATCTTAGGGGGATGCATTCAGTCTCTCACCACTAAGTATTATGTTAGTTATGGGGTTTTGTTAGTATATGGAGTTTCATCAACTCAAGGAAGTTTCCTTCTCTTCCTAGTTTTGTGAATGCTTTTATCATGAAGTGCTTTTGGCATTTGTTAGGTGCTTCTGCTATGCCTATCAAGACGATTATGAAGTTTTTGTACTTATTCTATTAATAAGGTACATTGCAGTGGTTTTCATACGTTAAGCCAATCTTGGATTCCTCAGATAAATCCCACTTGGTCACGGCATGTAAACCTTTCTATATGTTGCTGGCTTCAGTTTGCTAGTATTTTGTTACAGCTTTGTGCATCTATATTCATAAGAAATATCAGCGTATACAGTTGACCCCTGAACAACATGGGTTTGCCCTGTGTGGGTCCACTCATGTACAATTTTTTTTTTCAATAGAGTACAGTACTTTAAATGTATTTTCCTTATGATTTTCTTCATAAAATTTTCTGTTCTCTAGCTTATTTTATTGTACATAACACATATAAATAATAAATATACAAAATATGCGGTAGTTCTTATCAGTAAGGCTTCTAGTCAATGGTAGGCTATTTGTTAACTTTTTGGGGAGTCAAGTAATATGTGGATTTTCAACTGCATGGGGGATTAATGCCCCTCACTCCTGCACTGTTCCAGAGTCAGCTGTACTTTTCTTGTGATCTCTTTGTCTGGTTTTGGTATCAAAGTAATACTGGCCTTAAACAATGAGTTGGGAAATGGTCCTTCCTTTCCCATTTTCTGGAGGAGATTGTGCTATACCATCAAGTCTTCTTCAAATATTTAGTAGACTTTAGCAAGGGAGCCACACACACCTGGGCTTTGCCTTGTGAGCATTTCTTTCATTACTAAATCTCTCTACTTACAATAGGTCACGTCAAAGTCTCTGTTTCTTTTTGGGTAGTTTGGTAGTCATGTGTCTTCCTAGGGATTTTCCACTTCACCTAGGTTATCATAACTCGTTGACATAAAATTATTCATAATATGATCCTTTTTATTTCTCCAAGGTGGGTAGTGATGTTCCTTCTTTTAGTCCTGATTGCAGTAACTGAGCTTTTTCTATTTTTCTGTTGGTCAGCCAGCTAATGGTTTGTCGATTTTGTTGATTTTTTTTCAGCGGACTAATTTTTGGTTTCATTGATTTTCTCTACTGCTCTCTATTCTCTATTTTATTTACTTCTGCTCTAGTCTTTATTATTTCCTACCTTCTACTTGTTTAGGGTTTCATTTGCTCTTTTTCTACCTCCTTAAGGCAAAAGGTTATGTTACTGATTTGTGATCTCTCCTCTTTCATTTCCGCCCATTTTATTGTGATACAACTGACATAGTACTGTGTGTTTAAAATGCACAACATAATGACTTGACTTACCTATACTGTGAACTGATTATCACAATGAGTTAACATCCATCATCTCACACAGATTAAAAAAAAAGTTTTCTTTCCTTCTGATAAAACCTCTTAGGATTCACTCTCTTAACGACTTTCATATATACCATACTGCATCGTTAACTACACTCATCATATTGTACATTATGTCCACAATACTTACTTATAACCGGAAGTCTGTACATTCTGTATATTTTGACCACCTTCATCTAATTCCCCCACCCCTCACCAACACCCCACCTCCAATAACCACAAATCGAATCTCTTTTTCTATGAATTTGGATTGTTTTTATGTTCCACAGATAAGTGAAATCATACAGTATTCGTCTTTCTCCATCTGACTTATTTCACACAACATAATGCCCTCAAGGTCCATCCATGTTGCTGCAAATGGCAGAATGTCATTTGATGCCTTAATAATATTCCTGTGTATCACAATTTCTTTATTTATTCTAATAGGCACTTAGATAGTTTCCATGTCTTAGATATTGTATGCAATGCTGCTATCAACATTGGAGTGCAGGTATCTCTCCAATATAGTGTTTTCATTTTCTTTGGAATTGTTTCCTATGTATATATTCCCAGAATTGGAACCGCTAGATCCTATGGTTTATCTATTTTTAACTTGGGGGGAAACCTCAATACTGTTTTCCATAGTGGCTGCACCAATTTACCTTCCCACCAACACTGCACATGTGTTCCCTTTTCTCCACACTCTTGCATTCATCCTTTTATTTTTTTTTTTAATGTCAGCCATTCCAAAAGGATCCAGTGATATTTCACCATGGTTTTGATTTGCCAATGAACTGTGATGCGAGGCATCTTTTCACGTGTCTGTTGGCCATGCATATATCTTCTTTGGAAAAATGTTTATTCAGGTCCTTCACCTATTTTTAAAATCGGATTATTTGCTTTTTATGTTGAGTTGCATGAGTTCTTTACATATTTTACATATTAACCCCTTCTCAGATACACGGTTTGTAAAGATTTTTTTCCCATTCCAAATGTTGTCTTTTCATTTTGTTGACTCTCTTCTTTTAGAAGTATAGGCATTAACAGCTATAAATTTCCCTCTAAGCACTGATTCAGTGGCATCCCTTAGGTTTTAGTATGTTATGTTTCTGTTTTCATTCACCTCAAAATATGTTCTAATTTCCCTTATTATTTCTTCCTTGACCCAGGAGCTATTTAGGAGTGTGTTAATTTCCACATTTATGTGAATTTCTGAATTTCCTTCTACTATTGGTTTCTTACACCATTCCACTGTGATCAGAAAGCACTTTGTATGATTTCAATAATTTTAAATTCATCAAAACTTGTTGTATGGCCTAATATATGTTCTATGGCCTAATATAGTCTATTCTGAAGAATTTCTGCATGCGATTAACAACAATGTGTATTCTGCTATGGTTAAATGCAGTGTTCTTTGGATGTCTGTTCTAGTTTATTTATAATGTTCAAATCTACTTCCTTATTGAACTTCTGCCCAGTTTCAATCCATTATTCAAAATGGGATATTAAAATCTCCAGTGGTTATTGCTGAACTTGGTATTTCTCCCTTCAATTCTGTTCGTTTTTGCTTCATGTATTTTGGGATCTGACGTTATTTGCACATGTTTGTAATTATAATGTCTTCCTGATAAATTGACCTATCAATATATAATGACTCTCTTTACCCTTGTAATAATATTTTTCTTAAAGTCAATTTCTCCAGTATTAGGACAGCCACTCCAGCTCTCTTTTGGTTACTTTTTCAATGGTGTGTCTTTTCAGTTTATTTGTTTCTTGAGAGAGAGTGTGTGCATGCAAGTAACAGAAGGGCAGAGCGGGAATCCCAAGCAGGCTCCACACTGTCAGCATGGAGACCGACATGCGGCTCAAAGTCATGAATCTCAAGATCATGACCTGAGCCGAAGTTGGACACTTAACTGACCAAGCCACCCAGGCACCCCACACAGTACATCTTATTATATTCTTTTACTTTTGAACTATTTGTGTTTAAATATAACGTGGGTCTGTTGTAGAGAGAATATAGTTAGGTCATGCTTATTTAATTCATTCTGCCCATCTCTGCTTTTTCATGGGAGTGTTTAGTCCATTTACATTTAACACAATTACTGGTAAAATTTAAATCCGCCATTTTATTGTTTTCTATATATCTTAGGCCTTTTTGTTCCTCTATTCCTCCATTACTGCCTTATTTTTTGTTATTTTAGTATCCCATTTTAATTCCCTTGTTCCTTTTATTATATATTTTTTAGTTATTTTCTTAGTGGGTTACACCATCTTTTACGTTTACCTATGGAGTTGCCTTTACTGATACTCTTTTTTTCTCCTATGGATTTGAATTACTGTCTAGTTTCTTTTTGTTACAACTAGAAAGATTCCCTTTTTTTGTAGGATACGTCTGCTAGTGACAAACTGGTTTCTCTGAGATATCTTAGTTTTTTTTTTTAATTTTGAAGGACAGTTTTGCTGCATACAGAATTCTTGACTGTTCTTTCAGCACTTTAAATGTGTCGTCTTACTACTTCTGGCATCCACGATTTCAGATGAAAAGATAGCTGTTAATCTTATTGAGGATCCCTTTAACACCATGATTCACTTCTCTCTTGCTATTTTTTTTTTTTTTTTGGCTTTTGATAGCTTGACTGTGTAAGTGTACATCTCTGTGTTTATCCTACTTGGAATGTACTAACATTCCTGGGTATTCAGGTTAATATTTTAAATGAAATTTGTCAAGTTTTAGGCTATTGTTTCTTCAAGTATTCTTTCTGTCTCTTTCTCTCTCCTGTTTCTGGGACTTCCATTATGGGGGGAAAAAAAGGCCTGTGTAATTTCAATTGACTTCCAAGTTTACTAATTCTTAGTTCTGCAAATTTAAATCTGTTGTTGACCCCATCTAGTCATTTTTTTCATTTCAGTCATTGTGCTTTACAACTCCAGAATTTCTATTTTGTTCTTTATTATCTCTCTTCACTGATATTCTCTATTAGGTAAGACATCATTTTCATACTTTAATTCTTTAAATGTGAATTCCTTTCACTCTTTGAACCCATTTATAATCACTGATTTAAAATGTTTGTCGTGTTGTATGAAAGGAGAGAAGGTTAGCACTCCCCTTGACAAGGATGGAAGAGGCCCTCGGGCCTGACAACACGCATACGGTTAAAATGTTTGTCTAAATCAAAACCACACTCAGATATCACCTCACGCCAGTCAGAATGGCCAAAATGAAGAAATCAGGAGACTACAGATGCTGGAGAGGATGTGGAGAAACGGGAACCCTCTTGCACTGTTGGTGGGAATGCAAATTGGTGCAGCCACTCTGGAAAACAGTGTGGAGGTTCCTCAGAAAATTAAAAATAGGTCTACCCTATGACCCAGAAATAGCACTGCTAGGAATTGACCCAAGGGATACAGGAGTGCTGATGCATAGGGGCACTTGTACCCCAATGTTTAGAGCAGCACTCTCAACAATAGCCAAATTGTGGAAAGAGCCTAAATGTCCATCAACTGATGAATGGGTAAAGAAATTGTGGTTTATATACACAATGGAGTACTATGTGGCAATGAGAAAGAATGAAATCTGGCCCTTTGTAGCAACGTGGATGGAACTGGAGATGCTAAGTGAAATAACCCATACAGAGAAAGACACATACCATATGTTTTCACTCTTATGTGGATCCTGAGAAACTTAACAGAAACCCATGGGGGAGGGGAAAGGAAAAAAAAAAAAAAAGAGGTGAGAGTGGGAGAGAGCCAAAGCATAAGAGACTCATAAAAACTGAGAACAAACTGAGGGTTGATGTGGGGTGGGAGGGAGGGGAGGGTGGGTGATGGGTATTGAGGAGGGCACCTGTTGGGATGAGCACTGGGCATTGTATGGGAACCAATTTCACAATAAACTTCATATATTGAAAAAATAAAAAATAAAAAATAAAAAAAATTAAATGTTTGTCTACTAAGTCCAATATCTGGACTCTCAGGGACACTTTTGGATTTTCCCTGTCCCTTCTTTGTGTGTGTTGAAAACTGGATTTTCAATAAACTCAGATTTCACTCTCCATCAAAGGTTTATTGTTGTTGCTGCCTGTTGTTTTTGTTGATACTAATGCTGTGTATCCATTTCCAGGACTAATTCTATAAAGTCTGTTTTATCATATGTAGTTGCTTAAGTCTTTGTTTAGTTGCCTTTAGTGGCCAACTAATGATAAAACAGAAATTCCCTGGGGCACCTGGGTGGCTCAGTCAGTTAAACCTCTGACTCTTAATTTCAGCTCAGATCATGATCACACATCATTCGTGAGTCAGAGCCCCACATCAGGCTCTGTGCAGACAGCGTGGGGCCTACTTGGAATTCTCTCTCTCCTCCTCCCTCTCTGCCCCTCCCCCACTCCCTCCCTCTCTCTCTCTCAAAATAAATAAGCATTGTTTCTAAACCAAAAATTTCTTTAAATGCGTTGAACTAATATGTCTCTCAGCCTTCATTGAGGAATTGTGTGTATGTAGTCACATTCTTTCTATGCTCTGATAGGCAGTTTACAACTCTCCCTTTGCCTTTTCTTCCTGCTTGTATAGAGAGCCTCAGTGTCACCCAGGGTAACAGATTAGGGCCTTCACAAGTCCTCGGCAAATGTATAAATTTTCACACGCGCAGGGGCCCTGTAGATTCTAAAACATATGTCAAAGCGTTTCAAATCCCACAGATACCTCCTATCCCAATTATTCTTTTTAAGGTTTTTTTGGTCTACCTCTTTCTTGTCAACCTCAACAGGTGTAGCCACCTCAGGCACCTGCAATGTTAAGTGCTGCTGAGTGTCTTTAAAAAATGCCCTAAGGGGGCGCCTGGGTGGCGCAGTCGGTTAAGCGTCCGACTTCAGCCAGGTCACGATCTCGCTGTCCGTGAGTTCGAGCCCCGCGTCAGGCTCTGGGCTGATGGCTCGGAGCCTGGAGCCTGTTTCCGATTCTGTGTCTCCCTCTCTCTCTGCCCCTCCCCCGTTCATGCTATGTCTCTCTCTGTCCCAAAAATAAAAATAAAAAATAAAAAATAAAAAAAATGTTAAAAAATGCCCTAAGGTTGTTCACACAAAATGAGTTCTGAATCAGGTGAAATATAAACAAGCTCTGAAGTGCCTGGGGGGCTCAGTCGGTGAAGTATCTGACTCTTGATTTTGGCTCAGGTCATGATCTCACAGTTTGTGGGATCGAGCCCTGCATCAGGCTCTGGGCTGACAGCACAGAGAATGCTTGGGATTTTCTTGCTCTTTCTCTCTGCCCCTCCCCTGCTAACGTGCTCTCTCCCTCCCTTTCTCTCTCAAAATAAACTTTAAAAAAAAAGAAAAACCAGCTCTGAGGATAGAGCTTTTCAACATTTGCCAGACAGGTCATATAGTGACAATTTTCTGAGAGTGGGGATTTTTGAAGAGCTCAGAACTTGTTCTTACCCCTCCAATAGCATTTAGTTTTCAAGGCTACTGTACTAGGAGTTCACTGTTCTGAAATTCAGTCTTTTCTCTTGAATAAATGCTCCTTGAATTGTTGCAACTCTCTGATTTAACCCCAGAGTTCTAAAATAGTTTATTATGCCAATATTTGCCTCCATGAAATTTTGTTCTCTGGGCTGTTTTGCAGGGGAATATCTACTGAAAGTCCTTACTCTAACATTCCAGATGTGGTTCCAAGATAAGGGTTTTTTTTTTTTTAATAAAAATGCATGATGAATAAAATATCAAAATTTTAAGCTAAGACACAATCAGTGACAGTGCTGTGCCGCTTCATCCTGGAGGCTGACACCAGAGGAAAAAATCAGAACTGATTTTTTTTTTAATTTGGTATTTTGCTCATCATGAACTTTTTGCACTAATCTTATTTTTTTTTTAACATTTATTTATTATTGAGAGACAGAGAGACACAGAGCGTGAGCAGGGGAGGGGCAGAGAGAGGGGGAGACACAGAATCTGAAGCAGGCTCCAGGCTCCAAGCTGTCAGCACAGAGCCCGATGTGGGGCCCGAACTCATGAACTGTGAGATCATGACCTGAGCCGAAGTCAGTCGCCCAACCGACTGAGCCACCCCGGAGCCCCTGATTTTCATTTTTAAATTACATTGAGAGATCATTTATTTTTGTTGTTTGGTTTTTGATACCTCTTTAAATTCCGCACCTGAGACGAGTGTCTGACCAGCCTCTCTCTGGTCCCAGCCTTAGACAAACGCAATTTTCAGACCACATCTCTGCTTTTAAAAAAAAAAAAAAAAAAAAAGTTCTCCAAACTGAGATATTAGCTCTAATTCACTTTTATATTCCGTTACAATATCTTGGGTTGTTGTCAAAATGATAATCCAAAAACCTAGCAGAAAATTTTTAGTGGGAAGCCGAGGAGCAGAGGATAACGAAGTTCTAATACGCTAACTTCCAAGTCTTCTAGGAGAGGTGTATTAGCTCGCTCAGTACAAAGCTCATCAGGAGCCGCCAGTTAAACTAAAACAATACAGACCGTTGCACAGAAACACTGGTTAGAGTCTGTAGAATTTAAATATAACGTGTCGCATATCTGCCATACAAATTTCCTAAGATATCAGGCAACACTAACAGAAAATGCATCAGCCTTACAAATATCAATTCCAACCAAAATTTTTTGAGAGAGAGAGAGAGAGAGAGACAAAGAGCGAGTGAGCGTATACAAATGGAGAAGGAGCAGGGGGACAGAGGCTCCAAACCCAGCCGGGAGCCCAGTGTGGGGCTCAATCCCACAAACCCGTGAGATCGTGACCTGAGCGGAAATCAAGAGCTGGACAACTCGCTGACCGAGCCACCCAGGTGCCCCCCAAAATCATTCTTGTACATGATTTTAGTTCTCGGGTTGGCATTCCCGGAAAATGAACTAATGGAAATCGAAGAATTAGGGGCATAAAAATGTGTTTGGCTTAGTCTGTGGCAACATTTCCAACCTGAGAAGACAATTATTTGTAGGGAGAGAAAGACTGTCTTGAGAAGCTATGTTGAGTGGGTCATTTCAAACAGCTTAGTATAGAGATAATTCTGGATGATTTGAGATTACTTCTCCTATACCGCATCGAGCAGAGATAGTGTTCACGTTAGCTTTTTAGATCAGTACTTTGCAGCAACGGTCTGGTGAAGTGTGGAAATTTAACTTCCCTATTAAGTGCTCATTATTTGCTTCCGCTGTTTCATTACCATTTCTTGTGATCCACGGCTCTATACTCGATGCTTTTTCCTCTGTGCTTTTGGAAAGCATTTAAAATCACGGTATCAATATCAGCCTGTTTCTGGACAAATGTATTTCCCTTACTATAGTCTTTATAGAAGCTAACACACCCTGTTGGCTTTTCACTGCTGCGGGTGAGTCAAAGTTCCCAAAGTCAGTATCAACCTGTCATTGATAGTGGCTTCGCCCTCATCACATACACCGCTGACTTACCTTTAATGACTGTGTGTCTACACACGGCTACACATCGGCAGCCAAAGAGCAGATTCCCCTCCTCCAACCCTAGCTAACTCCAGGTGCCTTCAGGTCACTGGGTTCCCTCCAGCTCACTCTCCACCTCCACGTTCCCCAAGAAAGAGCAGTGTGGCTTCCGCTGCCAACATCCCGATTTAGCGCAGTTCTATTTGTTCCTGGGGGACCGCAGGGAACCGAGGCACAAGTGCCAACTTCCTCCTGCAACGAGCCGATGGGAACCGTCAATGAGGACACACAACCTCCCTCCAACTCCCAGTCCATGTAATGGTGTAGACTGGATTCCACGTCCCCGAAAGGCCCTCGGTCGCAACTGGTCCCAAGCCACCATGCCACCCAGGGTCCCAAGAGAAACACCACCACCCGCTCGCCTGACACAGCCTCAGGTTGCTGCAGAAGAGAGTCCAAGGGGAGGCCCAAGAAACCGCTACAGCCGTCGTGGGGAGGCGCTGGCTATCGCCATCTGGCCTCCCTGATGGTCCTGCCATGTGCCAGTGGAGCTCTGGTCTGAGGGCCCTGTACTAGCCGTTCCCCAGGGAGCAAAATGCTCCTCCCCCTTATGGCTTCTCCCCGATGGCTCTTTCTTCCATCTCGTTTAGGGCTCCACTCAATGTTCCCCTCAGAGAGGCCTTCCCCGACCCCCCTATTTGACACAACAATTCCTTGCCCTACATTCCTACTATGATTTACTTGTCTCTGTACCACTGCCCCTACCTGATCTACCGAACATCTATTTAAATGTACCTATTACGCTCACTGTAAGTTCCTCAGGGGCACAGTTTTGGTCTGTTTTGCTCACTGCTCTGTAAGAAGACCTAACGCTGAGAACAGCGCGTGTCTCGAGCTTCGGGCGGATGCTGTTAAAGCAAAACAAAGCCGGACACTAAGGGCACTACAGGCGGCTTGTATTCGGTATATACTGCAAAAGGGGAAAGAGACTTCAGGAGAGAACTGAGCTCACCTGCAATCCGGGCGACTGGGTGTTTGAAAAGAAGAACGGGGGAATAAGGAGGGGGAACAAGCAGAGTCAAGGAAGCGGGCAGGGTGGCTGCTGCCCGTCAAGGCGATTAGGCCATCTGTGTCTGCTAAGTGGCACCTGTCAGAGTTAGGCTCCCACACAGACTGGGAGACAGAGGCTCTACCCCCTCCCTCGGGATTACATGTCAAAGGAATGGCTTTCAGGTCTTTGCGAAAGACACTCCTGGGTTGTAGGATATACATCTACATCTCGAAGGGGCAGGGAAAGGATTACGATTGTAAGTTTTTCTAATAAATACTTAACGAAAGGGAAGTCAGGGCCCCCACGATCAGGTGTCGGCCAGGACAAAAGGTAAATCCTTTTTGGCAGCCTTGGGCTTTTCCAAACCGGAACTCCAGGTGGGTGGGGCTGGGTCATCCCAGAAAGGAGGCCTTAGGCTTCTAGAAGCCAAGTCAGAGTTTTTCAAGAAGAGTCTTAGTGTGTGCGTGGGAGGGGTGGGGCTGGGGTGGGTGCACAGGGGGAAGTGTGTCCCAGGCTGCAGTTCTTATAGGCCAAGGCTGAGGTCAAGAAGGGTCCTCAGAGGAGCCTCGCTACAGTTTGGTCAAAGAGAGGGTCTGTGCCGGGGGGGAGGGGGGAGGTGCTGGATGGATGGGGCACAAGGGTTGGAGGGAAAGGGGTCGAGATGTTAAGCTCTGAAGGCGCCCAAACTCAGATAGGAAGTAGCAATCGTGTCAGAAAAAAAGGGAAAATCCTCCTCTCTTCTCAGCAGCTCCCTTTCAAACATTCCTGCCATGGGCCCAATCAGGCTGCTAATGGGGACAAGTCAACAGTCCACGCGAGTCCTTCCCGACATGCACTGGTTTCCCTCAGAATACTTTCCAGGCCTGAGTTTGTTCCCTGTTTAAAATTCATATTAGAGACAGATCCTAAGGAGTTTACAAAAAGATCTCCTAATGGAGCTGATGCTATCTGTTCCTATTAACTTTCTAGTAATGAAGCATCTCTTAGTAGTTAATTTTTTTTTCCTTCCTTCTCCCTTGGCAGCCCGCCTCTGAGATGTGGAAGGGCTTTAACCCACTTTCTTCCCTTCCCCACCCCTGGCTCAGCTTTTCTCCACCTCCAACTCACACCCCCGGGGCCAGAAAAGCCCCGGTTCCGGTTCGTGCAAAATCACCAAGCAAAGAGTCGGTTCTCCAGGTACCTGCCTGATCTCAGTAGCTGCACGTGGCCCGAGGTCACAGCACCCTGCACTATTTCAGCAGGTCAACTGCAACACTGGCCCGATTTCGGGTTTTGTCTTTTCGTAAGACTGGGGATGTTAAAATAAGAAAAAGCATTTTTATAAGTTAGCTTAACATTCAAACACCATTGAGAGCCAGAGCAGAACTGAGACTTTGTAGAGCGTTACATTTACATGAGGGAGGTAGGGGGGTGGCGGGAGTGTCCACCTCGTCTAAAAAGAATCCAAAACACAAATATAAAATTAGGCAGGACCAGGCGAACGCACGGCCAGTGGCCTTCCCAGGGGCTTGGAAGAAGCCGAATGAGGGGCCCCGAAGCTTAAGGTTCATTAGCTTCCCGGTAAATCCGCCTCTTCTGGGAGAAATAAAAGACTAGAGCGGTTTATACCACGGCATTAAAATCTCTAGAAAACCACTAAGCATAACAGCGTTCTATTACCTCAGTCCTCTAGATGCTGTTCTTATCTCTCTCTCACAAACCTCCGTCCCTTCCGTTCCTTCTAATTTGGCCCCAGCAATTCATTATAAAAAGTACATGTGCCGGGCTGGGGTTGCGCATCCTTCCCCTATTTGGGCTCTAAGAATCCAGTAATGTGTCAATTACGTAATAGCCCAAACAGGGAGTTTAACAGAGTACAAAAAGCATAGTCGTGGTTCTTACATAAGCCTTCATAAACCATCCATAAGATCCGAGTATCTGGAATATCTGGAATTACATAAGGCAGACAAAAAACACTGACTCAGCAGCCAGGCCTATTTCCAACCTTAAAAACAATAAAAAGCGTCTTGCATCTAATTTGCTTCTCTATATTAAGTTTTTAATGAGACGAAGATGACCTTTAATAAGACTTGATTATCTTTTCACGTACGCATAAGGAATACCCTGACACTACGACTCAACTTCACTGTTACCTCTGCACAAAGAAATGTCCCACTTTGGGGCGCCTGGGTGGCGCAGTCGGTTAAGCCTCCGACTTCAGCCAGGTCACGATCTCGCGGTCCGTGAGTTCGAGCCCCGCGTCGGGCTCTGGGCTGATGGCTCGGAGCCTGGAGCCTGTTTCCGATTCTGTGTCTCCCTCTCTCTCTGCCCCTCCCCCGTTCATGCTTTGTCTCTCTCTGTCCCAAAAAAATAAATAAAAAACGTTGAAAAAAAAAAAAGATTCCAAAAAAAAAAAAAAAAAGAAATGTCCCACTTTGGACTCCTCTACACATGTCACATGGAATTACGGGGCTCTGAAAAGCAACAACGATTTCTGCAGGTTTAGAAAAATAACCGAGGAAGATCTCTGGATACAAGACAAAAGTACACATGCTATAATTTTTCTTTCCAATGCCATTTTTTTCTCTCCGAATTTTTAACCACTTACTTTTTTTTGACCTACCTTAAGCCACTGTAGCCACACGTTGAGCTACGAAGTGGCAAATTAAAAGAAACAGTGCTACCCAATGGGTCTCACCCCGCCCCCCCCCCCGCCCCGGCTGCACGTCAGAATCACCGAGAGAGCTTTGACCATTACAAATGCCTCAGCACCACCCAAAACCATGATCTATAAATTGAAAACAGAAAGGAATACTTGGGGTGAGGCACAAGAGGGGGTCCCCAGACATCAGAATTTCTGATGTTTTCTACCTCTGTCTTCTTCTTACCTGAAAAAAATAACCATATATATGAGCAGAGGTTTTCTTAAGAGGGAATCTTTAAGAACAGATAGCTCATAATTACTAAGTTTCCATCAGCTATACAAATAAAATCATCCCATAGTTTGAAAGCCATAAAGGAGATCTGTGGGATCTTTTTATTTCTATCAATAAGGAGTCAAAATATTTTCACCAACTGTCTTAACAGCCTTTACAAAACCCATTTTATTTTTTAATGTTTTGCAATTCTACCTAATGAATTCAAAGAAGGAGCCCTATATTACCTCAAAGGGTACCTCAAGTTATGACCAGGCTTCCCTTCAAGTAAAGTTTTGGTCTGAAAACCTAGTTCTGACTTATCTTCAACCGTTCTCCTCAGATGCTCTGGCAATCACTTCTATAACTTCACCAATGAGCAAATATTTTTTAAAGCACTTCTAGAACGGAGAGTGCAGGCGCCTTTGGTACCCTGCCAGGAGCTCTTCTTTCCATGTTTGTATTTAAAATAGATTGGTAGTAACATCACTTGTGTGCCTGAAATTCCTTCTGTGCAGAAGCTCAGAATGAGAAAAAAACAAAAAACAAAACAAAAAAAAAGCACCACTTCACTGCTTTGCCATTATAAAGCTCAAAGGAAATAACACATTCATACTAAATTAAGACGAAGACATAGAACAAATTTCTCTGAAGCGGGGGGTGGGGGGGAAGGACTCGGCTCCCCTAACCCACCCTCCCTCCTGAAACAGGGGGTGCGGGCAAGGGGGCCACACGAGCTGCAAGACCGCGGCCCAAGCAGGTGACGCGAGCAGGAAAGAAGCAGCGCTGTGATGACCAGAAAAGCCAAATAAAATACTGCGCTGCCCGGGGCCGGTTGCAATCACTCCCCAACTCCGCGCACCTGCCTGCGAGCGGGTTCCAGAAGCCAGGCTCCCGGAGCCCAGCGCGACCCCGTCGGGCTGCGCGGAAGAGGATTCGCTCACCTGGGTGGGAAAGGGCCAAGGAAGATGTCCCAGAAGCCACCACTGCCCTCAACGAGACTCGCATCCCGGACCGGGTGCGGACGCGCTTCCTCCGCGTCTTCCTCCTCCTCCTCCTCCTCCTCCAGCTCGAGTTCTCTATTTACCGACCGGCGTGTACTCCGCTGACCGGCCACGGAGATCCCCGAAGCGGGGACCCCGACAAACTTGCCGGGAGAGGCCAGCGGAGGCGGCGCGGCCAGGGACGCCCCCGCACCTGCGGCGCGCTCTCCGCCACCGTCGCCTCGGCGGCCGCCCACGCCCGCCGGCAGCGCCGGCTCCGCGCCCCCGCACTCACCTCGCGCCGGCACCGCCCAGGCCGCCGCCGCCGCCGCCGCCCCCCTC
Organism: Neofelis nebulosa; assembly: GCF_028018385.1. Classification (NCBI taxonomy): domain Eukaryota; kingdom Metazoa; phylum Chordata; class Mammalia; order Carnivora; family Felidae; genus Neofelis; species Neofelis nebulosa. Next base: position 235,705,286 of record NC_080782.1, read on the forward strand.
CCGGCTCCGGCCGCTCCGAGGCCACCGGGGCCCGTCGACAGCGCGCCCGGGCGCGCCCCGCCTCGGCCGCCGCTCCTCCGGCCGCGTCGCCCGGACAAAGACGGGCGGCGGGGCGGGCGGCGGCGAAGCCCGAGGCTCGGAGCGCGCCGCGCCACCCGCGCGCCTCGCTCGCGAGGTGCGGTCGGCGGTGACAGCCCCCGGGGAGGCGAGCGGGCCCGCGCGGGAGGGCGGCGCGGGGCGGCAGAGGCGCGCACCCCCTCCCGGCCGCCCCGAGACGCGCACGCCGGGGCCCGGGCGCCTCCTCCCGGCCCGGCGCCCCGCAGACCGCAGCCGCGCCGCCGGGGAGCCGCAGCGCCCTCTGCCGGCCGCGGGGCCTCGGTGCGCGCGCCGTCCCGCTGCAGCTCCGTGCGGGCCCGGGGGGAGGCGGCCCTTCCGCGCCGCCGCGCTCCGCGGGCGACCCTGCGACCCCCGGGCCCCGCCCCCCGGGGCAGGAAGGACTAAGACTGAGGGGGGGGGCTTCGAGGAGCGGGATCTGCTGGATTTCTCTTAGGACGGACGAGGGGGCAGCTTCCCGTTCTAGGCAGCGGGAGGAATTCAGGGTCAGCAGAGGGGAAAAGCTTGGGAGGGCGGTGGCATTCCTGATGCACGAGGAACCCAAAGTTGATCTCGGGAAATGGCTGTAGAAAAAAGGCAGGCGTTTCCTTCTAGACTCAGGTTTGTGGTCTGTGCCCAACGCTGTTCGAGGGGTTCTGGAGAACTTGACGGATAACATCCTGACTTATAAACAAGTACACGGGCTCCTCAAAGATTGTCCCAGTCCTGCCTGAAATGCTCTTGGCCTCCCTAAGCAGTGCACCTAGAAGGTTTAAAAAGGCAATGGAGATCGGGGAGCTACTCCCTGTGGTTCAAGCGCAGAGGAATAAACGTTTCCCAGCATAAAAATGAAATGGTGTCGTTTTCCCTGTTAAGCAGTGTTTTATGCAAGTCAACTTTTTAACAAGCTGCACTACTTGGTGAGGGGAAATCATGAAGCAGCACCTTTTTTCCACGCGGCCTTTTGAAATCATTCTATCAGATCTCCCTTCTCCTCTGGAAGAATCTGGGGCAGATTTCATAGCTTTTTCTGTCGCTTTCAAGTGTTAACAAACAGGCTGATTCCCCAGTATTCCAAAGTCCAGTCCAATGGAAATCAAAACTGTAGTCTCATTCCACCTAAGCCTTCCCCATTCCCCCCGCAGCACCCGCCAGCTGGGTATGACCCCAGCTCAGAAGCCTGCGTCTAGGGAATGGAAACATCTTTTCCTTCTTTGTCCTACAATCCTCCAGCCGGCTCTGTGAAGGCTGGTTCTGCCAGGATGGCAAGGCAGGGGGACATCCCCTGAACCCTGCCCTGGTCCTCCCTTCCAGGTCAGCTTCTCTGGTGGTCCTCCTCGCACAGACCTTCTGCGGAGTCCCCAAGCTCCGGCAGGCTGACCTGGCTAGCTTCCACCACGGCCGCACTGACCCACAGAGGACAGGTGGTGTGTTTGCCAATCCAGCTAGAAGGGCAGGTCACGGCACTGCGCTGCACCCCCGCCCTCTTTCTCTGGTCACAGGCTCCGGTGAGTCTCTCTCCTTGAAGTTTCTAATGTGGGATTCAAGCGGCCATCTCTGGGTTTGTGCACGTCCTCGAGCCCCAAGTGAAACATGCCAGGCTCTCCAAGTCGTTCCCCAGAAGCATGTCTGTCTTTGAATGAAGTGGCTGCGGTCTCCCCCCGTCCCTCAAAGCACCCCGTAATTCTCACTGCCAGTCTTCTCCCTGGATCACTGTCCCCTTTTCCTTAAATTTGGGCTGAAAATGGCAGAACCTTTACTCAGTAATCACAGCGTCCAGCTCTTACCCCTTCCAGTCTACCACAGCACTCACGCCAAGGTCATACGTCCCCCTGCGTGGCTGAGCATGAGGGCATTACTAGCACTGGGCCATTGCTGCCTGATGGAGGACTGATCTGACGCTCCGCCTTTGTTCCAGAACTCCCCACCACCCTGCAAATGCTCTCTCAAGATGTGGCTACACTCTGAAGCTCCTCGCACCGAATCTTCCCCCCTTCCCGCTCTCCCTTCGCAGGTGCCAGCCTTGAACAGTCTGAAGGCTGTCCTCACTTACATGCCAGCCTCCCCCTCCCGCCCGCACCACCCTGGGCAGGTGTTTTCTCAACATTTCTTTCCCACATCTCATCCTTCTTGGCATCTGCCTCTCAGAGGTCCCAAACTGGCTCAGCCACCTATTGTTCCCAGCCGTTTATTCCAAGACAAGTCCCATTTTGACATGCAGTCATGCTTGTATTTAGAAGCTATGAACAGAAGAGTAGAGTGTTCTCTTGAGGAAAAAAAAAAAAAATGATCAGCAGGTGTCTTAGCATAGGTTTCCTCCACCCCTCTCCCAAAGCAGAACCTGATAGAAGGACTTGGATGCAGAGAGATTATTTCGGTAGCTAAGCCAAGGAGCAGGAGTGTTGACATTGAAAAACCAAGACAGGGAAGTATGAAGAGACAACAGAAAGGTGTGCCATCTCACTGTGTCATCAAGGTCACTGCTTGAGGGCAATACCAATGCGATGTCTGAGAAGCTTTCACGGTTCTCCCAGATTTGCCACCTCAAAGACGTGGGCTGAACACTTACCATCTGGCTCCTATTGTCCGTGAAGTGGAATTGTCTTTGGGGCTTGCTTTAACTCCCACACACTTCCGGGCACCCAGGGCTTTAGCAGCGATCTTGAGGCCGAAACACAGAGCGACTCATGGCAGACGTACAGAGTGAGTGGGACACTGTCAATAGGAGTCCCGGCTCACAAGGCACGTCCGTCAGAGCTGTGCCTGACGGACACAGGGGAGCCGAGGAGATGTGGGCAAGGGCATCAAAAATGCCTGCCCTTGCAGGTGTCAGGGGCATCTTCCCCGTTGCCTCGCCACGCTGAGGGGCACGTGGGTCAGGCAGGGGCATCTGCCTGGTGCAATTCCACATTGCTGAAATGCCAGTGGAAAAAGACAAAGGAAGGAAGAGTAGAGCGGTGTTTGCAAGTCAGAACGACACTCGGCAGGAGACCGGTGTCCTAACTCAGGCTGCTGCAACAATACCATATACGCCGGGTGGTTTATATACAACATGCATTTATTTCTTCGGTGTCTGGTAAGGGCCCGCTTCCCAGAGAGCCACCCTTTTGCGGTCACCTCACAGGATGGGAAGGGTAAGGGAGCCCTCTGGAGTCTCTCCCAGAAGGGCTCACGGAATTCCTAGAAATGGAACAGTTTGCGCTTGAGGCTGGTACAGGCGGGCTCCAGCACCCCCACTCTGTCGGTGCTCCAGAGCTCCCCCCCTCATGACCTAATCACCCCCCAGGGGCTCCACCTGCAAATACCAGTACATCGGAAGTTAGGTTCCAACACATGACTTCGGGGGGACGTAAACATTCAGACCACCGCAATCCGTTTACCGTCCAGCAGGACGTTATTAGGGTTCGGTGCCTGCGAGGAGGGCAGGGAACCAGGATTATTGGACAAAGAGAGTAATCAGATTGAGTTGCGCCCAACAAAGCCTCAGCCAAACCCTCGGGGAGCTCTGAGCACATACAGAGTGGTGTGCTAGAGCCTCCTGGTTCCGGCCCGGAAGCACAAATTGTTCCATTCCTAGGAATTCTGTGAGCCAGTTGTTAAACACAGCCATTACTAAAGATTAAATGATAGGAGCGCCTGGGTGGCCCCGTCGGTTAAACGTCCAACTTCGGCTCAGGTCACGATCTCGCGGTCCGTGAGTTCGAGCCCCGCGTCGGGCTCTGGGCTGATGGCTCAGAGCCTGGAGCCTGCTTCGGATCCTGTGTCTCCCTCTCTCTCTGCCCCTCCCCTGCTCATGCTCTGTCTCTCGCTCAAAAAGTAAAATGAACATTAAAAAAATTTTTTTAAGATTAAGTTATATAAACTTACAGTGTTTTATCTATCTGTAGCTACATATATACATTATATACAATACATAATATTAAAAACGAAGTTAATAAACGCTCATCACTTCCATTACTTTGCTCCATGTGCACGTGTTCTTGAGTTTAATTATAGCCAGCCTATCCGTATGGTGGCAGGACTATCTGATGGTGTGCTGTTAGGGATCCCTTTCCAACTCCACATTTAGTGCTATTCCTCTGGAAGCTTGAAATCATGGAGGGTGATATTTACACCACAGAAGTTGGGTTTCCCACCCAGCCCCGAGAAGCCCAACACTTAAGAGCACACTACTGCGTATATGACACGGGCAGAGTTGTCCCAGACTAGGCTAAATGGCCAGATCTTCACGTCCCCGCCCATGTCAGTCACTGGCTGTGGGACTCTCTGAGGAAGGTGGGCTCTTGGGCCAGGAGGCTCTCTCCAGGCGCTGAAGGGGCCAGCCAGAGGTAGCTGCTCACTGCGTTCCTAGCAGCTGGGGCAACAGGGCCTTCAGGGAAGGGGAGCCCGGGCCACACTTCTCTGTATCCCCCATAACTGATATAAGGTCAGAGTAGTTTCTTATTAATTTTAAATACTTGCTATTTCTGAAGTTGCATCCATTTTGTTTCCAATATTGTGTAGATGTGCCTTTTTTTTTTTTTTTCGGTTCATTCTGCCTAAGGTCTGTCTCCCCTTTGTCTTTTTTTTTTTTAATTCTTTAAGTTCATTTATTTATTTTGAGAGAGACAGTGACAGCACGAGCAGGGGAGCAGCAGAGAGGGAGAGGGAGAGAGAGAATCGGTGCCACCAGCACAGAGCCCAATGCGGGGCTCAAACCCACGAAACTGCGAGATCGTGACATGAGTGGAAACCAAGAATCGGACGCTTAACCCACTGAGCCACGCAGGTGCCCCTCCCTTTTGTCTTTTGAAAGACATCTTTTGACTTTATTGATTCTACTGTATTTTATTTACAATTTTATTAATTTCTGCTCTGATTATCATTATTTCCTCTCCTCTGTGTTCTTTGGGTTTATTCTGTGGTTCTTTTTCTAACTTCTCAGTTGAAAGCTTAGCCCATTAATTTTTTTCAGTCTTTCTTTTTTCAAATAAACTCCGCACACATTTGTATATGTGGTGCTTTTGAGGTCATTAAATCATAATTTCTTAATTGCCATTTCAATCACTTTTTTGACCCGTGGGTTTTTCAGAAGTGTCTTTTTACTTTCTAAACATATGAGGGGGAGGAGCCAAGATGGCAGAACAGCATGGAAGTTTTTTGTGTCTCGTGTCCATGAAATACAACCAGACCAACACTAAACCATCCTGCACACCTAGAAAACCGATCAGAGGATTAACACAACAATCTGCACAACCTGAACCACAGAATTCAGCAGGTACATGGTGTGGAGAGGTGAACTTGGGGAGCGAGAAGCCGTGGCGGGCAGGGAGCTGCTTTTGCGCGCAGAGAGAAGACGGAGAAGGGGGCGGGGGAGAATATGGGAAAAGCACCCCTTCCCAAAAGCAGCTGGAGAGAAAGTGGAAAATTACAAACAGCCACAGGGACTAAACTAAAAAAGGAGACAGGAGAAAGGAGAGGGTTTAAATTCCATTAGGACTATAAACAAGGAAAGCACAGAGTCTGCAACTCCACCGCTCGATGCCTGGTGATGCTCTGGGGGGAAGGGCGAATCCCCAGGAGCAGAGTGGGGTCCAGGAGGTTCTCAGGCCACACGGGGAAAAGGGGTTCCACTGCTGGAAGGAGTGGTAGAAACTGTTGAAGCCATCTGGTCCCAGCAGACCCCAGAAGGCAGCCACACTCACTGGTGCTGGAACAAGGTCATTAAGGGTGAAGCTTGGTGCCAGGTGTGTGTTGTGATTTTTCATAATCTCTGAGGCGCTTCTGCTACACTGTCTCGCGAATGTTTTCTGGGGCGGGTTGGCATCCCGCCGCAGCCTCTGGGCATCGGCAGCAGCACGGTCCCACAAGCATTCCTGGGTGCAGCCGGCACCCAGCCATTGCTCGGTGAGACCTTCCACAGAGGGACGGAGCGGGTCGAAGTCGCAGTCCCTCAGAAGCGGGGGACCGGGGAAGGCAGCCGCATCTGAGACAAAACTTGGGAGGGAGGTGCTGCCTGGGGCTTGGTCACAGACGGTGTGGAAATGGGGAGTGGACGGAAGCCAAAGACAAAGGACGGGTGCATGATTGCTGATCGGGGAGAATGGAGTTCTGATACTAGAGACTGGGTAGCTGGGTGACGCCATTTTCACCGCTCCCACACATGTGCATATGCACCTATGAGCGCCACAACAATCCACCCCAGTAGGCTAGCAGCGCCATCTAGTGGAGTACGGAGCCATTACGCTAAGCCCCGCCCAGGTCTCACTGCCTGCTTAGTTTATGGACTATAAAGCACTTCATAGTTTGACTTCTAGGGGAAAATGAAGTAATTTCAGTCATATTTCAGTCTGTTAGCTGGTCCAGCTCTTCAATTTTCTCTTTTTTTAAATCTTTGTTGTTTCTTTTCTTTTTCTTGAATACAGAAAGAGAAAAAATTCATTTTTATTTTCAATTGTTATTAAAAATATTTTTCTTTAATTTTTAATTTTTTCTACTATATTTTTTACTTTTGTGTAAATTTTTTCAAATTCTATTTTACTTCCATCATTTCATTTTCGTCTACTTCATCCAGTGTATTCATTTTTTCACATTTTCAAACGATTTCCTTTTTTTTTTTTTTCTATTCTTCCCCTTTTTTACTCTAATCTATCAAACCACTTTCAATACCCAGACCAAAACACACCTAGGATCTAGCATCATTTATTCGATTTTGTGTGTGTGTGTGTGTTTTTAATTTTTAATTTTAATATTTTTTTTATTTTATTATTTTATTTTAATTTTTTCTACCTCATAAATCCCTTTTCTCGCTTCAAAATGACAAAATGAAAGAATTCACCCCCAAAATAAGAGTGGGAAGAAACGACAGCCAGGGACTTAACCAACACAGATACAAGCAAGATGTCTGAGCCAGAATTTAGAATCACGATAATAAGAATACTAGCTGGAGTTGAAAATAGATTAGAATCCCTTTCTGCAGAGATAAAAGAAGTAAAAGCTAGTCAGGATGAAATAAAAAATGCTATAACTGAGCTGCAATCTCGAATGGATGCCACAGAGGCAAGGATGGATGAGGCAGAACAGAGGATCAGCGATATAGAGGACAAACTTATGGAGAATAATGAAGCAGAAAAAAAGAGGGAGATTAAGGCAAAGAGCACGACTTAAGAATTAGAGAAATCAGTGACTCATTAAAAAGGAACAACATCAGAATCATAGGGGTCCCAGAAGAGGAAGAGAGAGAAATAGGGGTAGAAGGGTTATGTGAGAAAATCATAGCGGAAAACTGTCCTAACCTGGGGAAAGACACGGACATCAAAATCCAGGAAGCACAGAGGACTCCCATTAGATTCAACAAAAACCGACCATCAACAAGGCACGTCATTGTCAAATTCACAAAATACGCAGGCAAGGAGAGAATCATGAAAGCAGCAAGGGAAAAAAAGTCCTTAACCTACAAGGGAAGAGAGATCAGGTTTGCAGCAGACCTATCCACGGAAACTTGGCAGGCCAGAAAGGAGTGGCAGGATATATTCAATGTGCTGAATCAGAAAAATATGCAGCCAAGAATTCTTAATCCAGCAAGGCTGTCATTCAAAACAGAAGGAGAGATAAAAGTTTTCCCAGAGAAACAAAAATTAAAGGAGTTTGTGACCACTAAACCAGCCCTGCAAGAAGTTTTAAGGGAGACTCTCTGAGGAGAGAAAAGATGAAAAAATAAATACATAAATAAATAAAGACCAAAAGAAACAAAGAGTAGAAAGGACCAGAGAACACCACCAGAAACTCCAACTCTACAAGCAACATAATGGCAATAAATTCATACCTTTCAGTACTCACTCTAAACATCAGTGGACTCAATGCTCCAATCAAAAGACACAGGGTAACAGAATGGATAAGAAAACAAGATCCACCTATATGCTGTTTACAAGAGACCCACTTTAGACCTAAAGACACCTTCATATTGAAAGTAAGGGGATGGAGAACCATCTATCATGTTAATGGTCAACAAAAGAAAGCCGGAGTAGCCATACTTATATCAGACAATCTAGACTTTAAAATAAAGACTGTATCAAGAGATGAAGAAGGGCATTATATCATAATCAAGGGGTCTATCCACCAAGAAGCCCTAACAATTATAAACATTTATGCTCCAAATGTGAAAGGACCCAAATATATAAATCAATTAATCACAAACAGAAAGAAACTCATTGATAGTAAACATAAGAAGCTTTTTTAGATATCTTTTAGAGATTCACTTCTGTTTATTTACACCGTGGCCAGAAAACGTGGTCTGTTTGATACAGACTCTTTGAAGTTGATGGAGACTTGCTTTGTACCCTTTTCATAAATACGCCATGCTCTTCAGAACAATGTGTATCTTCTAATTTTTAGGTTCAGGTTTCTAAGTGTGTTCACCGGGCCGAGCTTTTAAATTTGCAGTCCAAATATTCTGTATCTTCTCTAATATTTTGTCTCCAACAGCTCTCAGTTACTGATGGGGAATGTTGAAATCTCCAGCTATAATGCTGAATTTGTCCATTTCTCTTTACAGCTGCTGCTCTATGTACACAGAAGCTATGTTATTAGGGGCAAACAAGTACCCAAATGTTAGACAGCCCTAGTAACTCATATATTTTTACACTATGCAGTGGCTCTCTTTCTCGCTAATGCTTTTTACCTTATATTTTCTTCTGATATAAATATTGCCAGAGAAGCTTCCTCTGGGTTAATAATAGCCATATATCTATCTTTTTCTGTCTTTTACCCTCTCAGTGTTGTATTGGGTGTGTTCCCTATAAATTTGCAATCTCTGGTTATTTCTAGTCAGCCTAATGACATCTGTCTTTTCATTTGTGAATATACCTCATTTAATTACTTATGTAATTACTTACATAATTACTTTGTAATTGTATCTTTTTTATGTAATTGAACCATATAATTTGTGCTTTTTATTGGTCTTTGCTCATTTCGCCTCTTCTTTTTTTCTTTTCTGTCTCCATTAGATTGAGAGAAAATCTTCATTGTTTTATATTTCCTGTTATAGAAGTTATACACTCTATTTTCTTTCTTCCAGTAGTTAGCCTTAAACTATTAACATGGATAGGTAACTGGAAATTCTAATTTTTTATGTCTCTGTGCTTCTAATGAACAATAAAGGACTTTTGAGCAATTAAACTCCATTTACTCCCTGCCCATATGATCTCATGCAATATGTCAGTGGATTTTTTACAATGCAAATTAGACAGTGTTATTATTATTTTATAGTCAGTGTTTGCTTACCAGTCCTTCTCGAAGCTCAGATCTTCCTTCTGGGATCCATTCCTTCTTTCCGGAGTACATCATCAAGAATTCCTTTGTGAATGCTTACCGGCAACAAACACCTCCCAGTCTGATTGCCTGAAGACATCTTTATTTCATTTCCATGTCTGCACAGTTGTCATCCATGCCTACGATTCTAGGTTAACAATTACTTTCTCTCCCGGCTTCCATTGCTGCTTTGGTGAAGTTGGCTACCAGTCCAGGTGCTATTCCTTTGGGCATGACCTGTCTCCTCTCCATCTGCTTTGAAGATCTTCCCATCATCTTCATTGTTCTGCAATTCGCTTCTTCCCATCTAGGTGCCGATTTTGTTTTATTCCTCCTGTTTGTGATTTACTGTGCCTCCTGTGTCTAAGAATTCTTGTCTTTTATCGATTTTGGGAAGTTCTGCAATACTATCTCCTCATGCTGATTTTCCCCATTCTATCCTTCTGGAATTCCAACTGAATGCACATTGTACTTTCTTATTCTAGTATCTCTTGGTCTGTTTTTCTTATTAACCATTTCTTTTTCTCTCTGCCCTCTCCTCTCTGCCTTGATCCTTCACAATTCTTTCACACCTCCACTCCACCTCACACATTTCTCGTTAATAGTGTCTGTTCACATTAGTTTCATTCCTTAAACCTTTCTTAATGTTCTCTTTGATGCTTCTTCATTTCTTAATGCTTCTGTTTTCATTTCTTCACATTCCACTTGGTTCCTTTTCAAATGTATGTGTGTTTATTTTATCATCTTTTATTCTTTTCTCATATTTTTGATGCTCTGCTTAATTTTAGCAAACCTGTTAGGGATACTTCGAACTTTTTTACATTTGATCATTCCAATACCTGAAGTCCTTGGGGAGTCTAGTAATCTTATTTGTTTTTCCCGCTCACTCCCACTGGTTGTGGGTGCTTTCCTCCTACATTTGATAATTTTTTATTTAGAAATTGTATTTGGTTTCCTTCTGGACTTCTTTTATTGATGGGTGGGTCTTTTTGTAATTAGGTAGCCCTTAGAGCCTTAATTAACTAAGAGGTCTTAGTTCCAATATCTCCTCCTGTCTGAACCAGGATCTGACCTACCATTCCCAAAGCAACCCAAGCCCTAGTTTGTGGGCAGCCTACTCACTAACTTATCATTGAGCATTTGCTTACCATTCTGGCTTTGGTCTCTCTTTTTGTCTCTCTCTCTTGACTAGTCCCTAGTCAATTCCTGTTACTCTCTTGTGAGCTTAACTATGCCCTGAATTTATGTTATTATGGCCTGGGTTCTCCTAAATGCAAGACATGAGAGTCTTGTTTGCAGGTAGCTTATTTGGGAGGTGACCCCAGGGCACAGCAAAAAAGAGACCAAAGAAGGAAGAAAACCAACATTAAAAGCCGTTGTTAAACAACAACAGAAGGGCTCATAGACAGAACAGATTGTGGTTGCCAGAGGTAAGGGGTGGAGGGGTGGGGGAAACGGGGAAAGGGGATTGAAAGGTACAACTTCCAGTTATAAACTAAATACGTCCTGGGCATGTAATATACAGCATGGTGACTACAGTCAATAATACTGTGGTGCATATTTGAAAGGCGCTAAGAGAGTAAATCTTAAAAGTACTCATCACAAGAAAAATAAGGTTTGTAGCTATGTGTGGTGACGGATGTTACCTAGACTTATTGTGGTGATCATTTCACAATCTATACAAATACTGAATTTCAAAAGACTCATTATAGAGTTAGTCACTGCTCCAGATGACTTATGCTCAAACTTTCTGGGTTCTGATAAAATGCATCTGAGATACGTCCCAGTGCACTACTCGCATCTCTTACACTTTCCATTAAGTCCAGGATTCCATTAAGTCACAGGATTCCCTTTATGGCGGTGGCCGGCAGTCATTTCTATGAAGAGTTAATACACAGTCAGTTAGTGGAACAAGCTACGGTCTCTTCTGTGGCATCTGTTCCCCAGAAGGTCACTGGGAATCAGCATCTTCTTCCTCTAATTCTCATTCTAGATTTTCTTTACCTCTGCTGGGACTCCGACCAGGCAAGGTTGCTGGGGTAACCTGACCTTCCTCCCTAAGGGTCCTGACTCTTAGTCGTTTTGCCCAGGTTAAGCCATGACCGCTACAATTGCCCACTCGTTGCTACGTTGCTGGGCATGGAAGCCCCAAAAGGTGCCCAGTGAGTCCCAGGCATACTATCTTTTTTGTCTCCACTGTATAGCAACAATTCTAGCTCTTTGTGATAACCAGGATCAGTATCTCCTGCCAGAAGAGTAACTCCTTCCCTTGCCTGTTGGCCTATGGCCATGGGAATCTCAGAGTGACCAGAGAGTAGTTGTAGCTTCAAGCTCAGTGGAATTATTACAGTGAGTCAGGGCCTCTAATCCCACAAAGTTCAAGGTTTCACAGGAAGCATGAACTATGAGTGGGTCACTGAGAGTGTTGGTAAGAGGGTCTAGTTTTACAAAATGGTTCCTGGACCAATATACTTTGGCTATTGATTACACACTACCACCCACCTAAACCAATAGCACACATACCACTGTGAAAAACTACAAAATAAGTGTGTGTGTGTGTGTGTGTGTGTGTGTGTGTGTGTAAGCTATTTTTCTGCTCAGGCTGGGCTGAGAGCTGACTCTGGATACCAGCCTGGGGGCAGTGGAGGGATGGTGTGAGTGGACTTCGAGGAGAACAGCATAATTTTGTGAGGCATTTTATAGTCAGTGAAATTTTAACAGGCAACCAAGCCAGCAGAAACTTCTGTCCTCTAGCAAGAGGGACGGGGCTGCTTCTACAAGTCCCAATGGTTCTAGGAAGTCTGGAGGTTCTAAAGAGTCAATCTTGCCGATGCAGATAATCTCTATCTCAGGTTCCAGACCCCACTTGTTTCACATCAGGGCCCGACTTTGATATGAGAGACCTGCTGAGGCTATGCTTCAGTCTCCCTGTCACTCTGCCACAGTCCTCGTAATTATTTTTGCCCCAAACTGCTAGGCCCTAAATTTACCCCATTTCTCACGGTTGTCCTCTGCATATCTGAATCCTAGTTATTTTGATGCTAATGCATGCCAAGATTGTCATTCTCAGTTTAGACTAGCAAAGGAGTCCTTATTGCTGTCTAATGAAATAGGGACCCAGTCAAGATCCCATCCTGAGGATCTGCTTACTTCTAGAACTGCATGGAATCCTCTGAAAGCAGAGTCTGGAAAGGAAGAAACAAACAAAAAAACCTTGTGTTCAGGGAGCTTATCGGACAAGTGATCCCGAGAATCAGTTATTTGGAAGGGAGTTGTAGAATATGAAAGGATGGAAAACTAATGATGGAAGCATTACTGAGTTGGCTACTGCTAAGGGTGAATGGTATTAGATCCTACTAAGTCTTTTTGAAGAGGCTTTTGTGGCATGCATCTCAGATATGTCCTCCTGGAAGAAGAAAGGGAGAACCTCTTTATGCACTGGCTTCCATTTCCTTTTGCCCAAAGGTGGTCTCATGAGCTTTAATTCACCCACTCTTCCAGAGTTCCTATAGGTACTCCATGCCACGCTCTCCGATGTTCCTTCAGGAAGGAAAACAAGAGACACCCAGGGCAGAATCAAGGTGAGGTCGTGTCTGGTTATACTGAAGTAAAGCTGGTCTAAGCCTCATGAAATTGGTAGCTGCCACAACAGCTGGAGCAAACGGTGACACCAAGAGGATCCACAGATGTCCACAAGCAGATATTAGCTCTGTGTTTCAAAGCAGTTTTAAGTGTCTGAGTCAGGAGCTGTTTTTGTCTTAGAATAATCAGTCCTTCATATATCTGGAATGGGAACAATCACACTGGTCTCTGTGCCCATAGAGTGGACTGGAGAAATCTCAAAATGTGATGGGAAAAGCACTGAATGTGTCAGAAATCAGCAGGTGGTGTTTCCAGCCCAATGTTGGCTCTACAACCTACACAGCAGCTCCGGTGAGCCCCGTTTCTCCAACTATGAAGGGGAATAATAGCAAATGCATTACCCCTCTTCTGGAGCAGGAATCAAAGAGATTATGAATATAAAAGCATTTTATAAGCTGTAAAGTGCCACAGCAATATAATTTGTGATGAGTGTGAACATTAACGCTTATTCTTGGTGGCCTGGCTGGTCTCTGCACCCATCCCCCCAAACCATAACTATGCTGAGCCCTGAGCTTTTGATAAGAAAATAAGATGACGTGGGATAAACGCTTGAGAGCAAGAAATAAAAAAATAATGAACCAGCTATGATGGTATTCTTTAAAGTGAAGCAGATACGTTGCGGTGGTATGCTTTGTCACATAAAATGTAACCGGGGGCAAGGATGTGGAAAAATTGGAACCCTGTGCACTGTTGGTGGGAATGGAAAATAGGGCAGCTGCTATAGAAAACAGTATAGCAACTCCTCCTCAACAACAACAACAACAAATAGAATTACCATATGATTTAGCGATTCTATTTCCAAGTATATACCCAAAGAATTGAAAGCAGGGACTGTACGAGGTCTTTGTACACCCCCGTTCATAGCAACAATATTCAAAATAATAAAAGGCAGAAACAATCCAAGTATGAGCTGACAGATGAATAGATACACCAAATGTAGTGCATACCTATAAAAGATCATTATTCAGGCCTTTAGAAGGAAGGAAATTCTAGGGGCGCCTGGGTGGCTCAGTCGGTTAAGCGTCCGACGTCAGCTCAGGTTGTGATCTCGTGGTCTGTGTGTTCAAGCCCCGCTTTGGGCTCTGTGCTGACAGCTCAGAACGTGGAGCCTGCTTTGGATTCTGTGTCTCCCTCTCTCTGCCCCTCCCCTCATACTCTGTCTCTCAAAAATGAATAAATGTTAAAAAAATTTTTTTAAAAAGGAAGGAAATTCTGACACATGCCATAACATGGAAGAACCTGGAAAACATTATACGTGAAATCATTCAGCCACCAAAGGACAAATACTGTATGGTTCCACTTAATGGTTCCACTGTATATGGTTCCAAATACTATATGGTTCCACCCAGAGAAGTCAGACTCATAAAGACCGAAAGTGGGAATGGTGGTTGCCAAAGGCTGGGGGGAGGGGAAATGAGGTGTTGTTTTTTTGGTTTGGTTTTTGGTTTTTTTGTTTTGTTTGTTTTTCCATGATTATTTTTATGTTTGTTTGTTTGTTTCAATATGAAATTTATTGTCCAATTGGCTTCCATACAACACCCCGTGCTCATCCCAACAGGTGCCCTCCTCCGTGCTCACCACCCACCCTCTCCACCCTCCCACCCCCCATCAACCCTCAGTCTGTTCTCAGTTTTTAAGAGCCTCTTATGGTTTGGCTCCCTCCCTCTCTAACTTTTTGAGGCATTGTTATTTAATGGGGACAGAGTTTTGGTTTTGCGAGATGAAGAGAGTTCTGAGATGGATGGTGGTGACGGTTGCATAACAAGTGAGTGTACTTACTGCCATAAAACTATACACTTAAAAATGGTGAAGATGCCAAGTTTTATGTCACGCATATTTTACCACAATTTTTTTTAATGTAGCCAATGACCCAAATAGTACCAGAAGCAAAGGGACGGCCTTCATGGCAAGAGCACCCACTGCGTCAAGGATCTGTGTCTCTTTCCCAGGTCAAGGGACCTAAGTCTTGGTTCTTTGGCCTGGTCCTGCGAAAGGCTTGGGTGGTGTGTGCAGACACCGTCACCTCAGTGACAGGGACCCTACCTCCCTTTCTGAACACACTGCCCGGCTCCTAGGCCGGTGACCACACAAAGCCTAAGGGCATGTTTCCCATAACTCCTGGTCCCCATGCCCGAGGCTCTGGACCTCCCAGCTGCCCCTCGTCACTCTGCCATTGCTGTGCAATGCCAACCTGACTCTGGGGAAAGGGGAGTCAGGGGTGAAAGGGGTGAAAGGGGAAACCTTTCACCACAGCAGGGACAGCAGAGCCGGAAGACGAGAGGCAGACTTCCCAGTCTTCTGACAGAGTGTCCCCGTACTGGCCTGAACTTGCCCATCTTCCTCTTCCTTAGCATGGCTCATTGAGCACCGGCTGTGGTTTTTAAACACTACCAACAACACCTCCCTTCAGGGTAGATCACAGAGTTGGCTGCTGTTCTTGAAACCCGCTATGATGTACACTTGGCTGCAAGGTCCAGGAGTTTAAAGACTTCGTGTTTTCTTCTAAAATTTGATTAGAATTTACTGCAGTTGATATCCTAAAACTCAGTGATTGGGTTTTGCCCCAACTATGCACCTTCGCTTCTTATGTTCTCCCTGAAAGTCCATTTTTCCTTGAATCCGGACTGTTCAAATGATACAAATGGTGCAAAAATCATAATTTCTGTCCCTAGACCCAAGATAAATTCCCCCGGGCAATTATATTTGAAATGGCTAAAACAGCAATAAAATATAAATGGCCATGGTTGTCTTAATGCTATTGGAATTTCTAACGCATTATGAATCTCCTGAGAATTTGACATTCATTTAGGGTTATAACTAAAATATATCGAAAGATGTGTTTTTTGTTTCCCTTTGCTCGTTTTATGTACTTATGGTGGAATAAACTTCAATTATCATGGTAAAGCCTACTGAAAAATGTATGCATAAATTTTAACACAATCTACAGCATACAAAGAATCCTTCTCAGAGATTGTTATTTTGTGCCAGAGGGTCAAAAACCCTGATCATAGAAGACCTTGCAAGAGGCATTTTTAGGAGAAGAAGAATCCAGCATTTTACATTGGATCTCAGAAAGGCATTTCTCTGGAGACCAGAAAATATTAACCAAAAAAGTCAATCGTGATTATAAAATCTGCACAATGCTTTTACACAAATCACTTATACTCCTTCATCTCGACCAGGTTGGTCCTTGAAAGTCCTTTTCTTCTTTTATGAAGCATTAATTTCTCCACAGATGGTTACTGAGCACGTATTTTTGCCACAGCACAATGGAGGACCACACGACATGGTCTCTTCTCTCACGGAATTTACACTGTAGGAAATTAAAGATTGTGCCAGGACTGTGGAGGAAATACATAGTACAGCATGACAGAATCTCAGAGGGGGTGGGGTGTCTACTGTGGATATGAGAGTGTCCTCCACTGGTCCCTTGCCCACTGAGCCTCAAGTGTCAGGTCTCAGGAGAAAGGAAAAGCGAAAGGTCCCCGGTGTAAAAGAGGTAACTGTACCTTTGTGTTCATAATTTTTTTCTAATTTCAGGGGTTCATTTTAAGCTTTAATTTTAGGGGGGGGTTAGCCTTTATTTCCCAGAACTGAATTTTTGGAGAATATTAACAGGTTTATGGCAACATATAAATAATACAGAACATATACATAACATATACATAACATATGTATGTTATATATACATACATATATATAACATACATTATGTGTGTTATATAATCTATATAACAGATTATATATGTTATATATACATATAACATACATTATATATGTTATATATATAATCTGTTATGTGTATATATAACATATATACACATATACATATGTGTGTATATATAACATATATATACATATACATATGTGTGCACAACATACATGGGGTATACATACATGTGTGTACATATACATATATGTGTTGTGATATATACATAATTATAGAGAGAGACAGAGATACAACTAAAAAGAGTCTGTGCCAATTTATACTTCTACTCTCAATGTACAAGAAAACCTATTTCACTTTCTTTAATCTCCTTTAGAATATTCACAATTTTGATAAATATAAATAGTATCTAATTTATTTATTTTCTTTATCATATTTTTAAATATAACTTTGGAAAATACAAAAGAATATATGGAATATGTGCATATGTTATAAAACAAAATAGCACACATGAACCCATAACCCAGCCAATAACTTGCATGCATATACAAGCAACTCCACTGTCCCCTTCCCTCAGCCTCACTGCACCCCCCAGGTAAACTGTATCCTGAATTTTAGATCTATTATTCTCTTGTCTTTCTTTTAAAATAATTGTAATCAAATCAGTGTATATACCTGAATATTGTATCAGTGAGTTTGGGTTTTTAGTTTTATAAAAATAGTATCATACTTAATGGGGTTCTGCAACTTTCTATCTTCACTCAACATTATGTTCTTAAGATTCATCTATGTTATGGCACATCATTGAGTTCATTCATTTTCACTGTTAATAATATTCCATTCTTTTCGATTGGATCGTTTTCAGCTTTGTTATTATGATTTCATGTGAGCATATCATAAAAATCACTTCATATATCAAAAACCATTCAAGATAATTCCAAATATTTTTCCAATGCAACAGTGGAGATACTGGCTGTCCCAGGATACTTTTCCACCAGCATTATATAAGATACCCTATTTATCCTCATTCTCTCTAACACTTGACATGGTCAAATTTCATTGTTGGCAAGATAGTGTTTGTAAACTAGTATCTAACTGTGTTTCTACATGGTATTTCCCTGATTACTAGTCAGGCAGATTATTTCTTCTTACAGTTATGTACCTTTCATATTTTCTCTTCTGTGAAGTATCAGTTCACATCTTTTGCCCATTTTTCAATTGTATTTAATTATCTAACATATTTGTAGAAGTTCATTGCATATTCTGGGTATGAATCCTTTGTAGATTATTTTTTGTTAATTTTTATTTTTGAGGGAGATAGGGTCAGAGCATGAGCAAGGGAAGGGCAGAGAGAGGGGGAGACACAGAATTCAAAGCAGGCTCCAGGCTCTGAGCTGTGACGCGGGGCTCAGACTCATGAACCGTGAGATCATGACCTGAGCCGAGGTCAGCCGCTTAACCGACTGAGCCCCCCAGGTGTCCCAACCCCCTCTCGATTATATGTATTACAAATATATTCTCCCAATTAATGACTTGATTTTTATTTGCTTTATGGTATTTGTTGGAGAAGTCTTAATTGTAAAGTAGTCAAATTTATCAACTCTTTTCATGAGTTTCTGTGTCTTGTTTTAAAAATTCCAAGGTTAGAAAGATTTTCTTCTATATCTTGTTCTAAAATATTAAAGTTCTCTGCCTTTCACATTTTAAGTACTGGAATTGTTTTTTGTATGGGATGAGAATCCAGTTTCAATTTTACCCATGTGGATACTAAGCTGTTCAACAACTATTTATTAAATAGTTCCTTCTTCCCCCAATCATCTGCAATGCCACTTCTGCTATATATCAAAGTTCCACGAGTATGTGGGCTTCTTTCTAAAGTCCCTATTTTGTTCTACTGGTCAATTTGTCTTTCCCTATGCCAACAGCCAATGCATCAATGCTACAGATTTACAATAAATTTTTCTATCAGCCAGAGCAAGTCCATCTACTTTATGCTTCCTAACTATTTTTGACCCTTTTCTCTTCCACGTAAATTTTAATACCAACCTCTCAATTTCAGTGGAAATCCCATTTGGCTTTTATTTGGACTGTGGAGAGAACAAGCGACTTCGTGATAGTGAGTACTCCTCTCCAAAACCATGACCATCATTCCATTTTCTTGGGTGTTCTTTAATATCCTCCGGTAAGATCTTATGACATTCTGAATGTAGATCTTACACATCGTTTATTAGAGTTATTCCTCATATTGCAGGCTGCCAATTGCCTCCAGAAAATTTCATCCTCCTCTTCCTGGGCATAGAGCAACTCAACGATTCTATTCACGCCCAGGAGTAATGATACAGCTTCTAGGTAGCTCCTCCTTAAGGAAACATTGCTTTTGCCCTGAATTCAGCTTCTCCTCACTCTTGACCGCAACATTGATGCGGGAGTGGCCATCTTTGACCATTCCGGTGAGTACAGGGCTCTTGGGAATGACCTGGCAACAAAGTGGATGGAACCTAGGTCTCTTGGTGACCTGTTGAAGCAGAGCGGTCTGACCACCCTAGACAAGCCAAGCTAGAAACTTCTCTCTTATTTAAGCCATGCTTTTGGGGGGTATTTATTATGGTGTGCTATTGTTTTATACACTGTTAGATTCTGTTTGGAACATTTTATTTCGGGGGTGCCGGGGTGGCTCAGTCAGTTGAGCGCCCGACTTTAGCTCAGGTCATGATCTCGCAGTTCATGGGTTCGAGCCCTGTGTCGGGGCTGCTGATAGCTCAGAGCTGGAGCCTGCTACGGATTCTGCATCTCCCTGTCTCTACCCCTCCCTTACTCACTCGCGCTCTCTCTCAAAAATAAATAAATGTTAAAAAAAATTAGGATACTTTATTTCGGATTTTTACATCTATCCTTAGAATGAAAATGAACAATAATTTCCCTTTATTCTAATGTTCTTTTCTTGTCTTGATGCCATAAAATGCATTAAAAATATTTCCACTCTTCCCATCCTCTGGAGGAGTTTACATCAGATGGAATGACCTGTTTCTGGAAAATTTAGTTGAACTCATCTGGATCTCCTGTTGTTCTTGTTGGGAAGAATTTTTACTATGAGTAATTGGATTTCTTTAATATTTTTCTTATTGGTGGGCAATAAGTACTATTTCAATGCAGTTTTAACTTCCATTTTTATGCTACTAAAGAGATTTGTCATCTTTCCATAGGTTATTAATGATGGGGTTCCTATTTTGCGGGCTTCCAGTTTATTTCCTTTTCCCTCTATGATCATTTAGATTAATTTTACTTCCCCTCCCACTATGGATACAATACTATCCCCTACCCCAATGATGTTGGCGCTTGGCCATATGAGTTGCTTTGCCCAAGGGATTGTTGGCAGACGTGACATAAGCAAAAAGCTCTGTGGCTCAGTCAGGAGAGCATGCAACGCTTGACCTCAGGATCATAAGTTCGAGCCCTATGTTGGGTGTAGAGATTACTAAAAATAAACAAACTTCCGAAAAAATAAAAATAAACAAAGACGGGGAGAAACGTAAAACTAAAAAAGGGGCTTGGTGTTAATACAGAAGATTTTTTTAAGTATATTTATTTAGTTTTGAGAGAGGGAGAGAGGGAGAGCATGAGCAGGGGCGCAGGGCAGAGAGAGAAGGAGACAAAGCATCCCAAGCAGGTGCCACACTGTCAGCAGCAGAACCCAATGTGGGGCTTGAACTCACAAACCTTGAGATCATGACTTGAGCCAAGGGAAATCATTTGTCTGAGAGTGATGACAGACCTTTGGAATAGACCTGTACCCAAACTGCATCCTGGAGACAAGCCCCATGAACTTGCACCCTGAAGCAGAGTCACCTAGCCCAGTCCAACCTAAACCAGTCAAATCAGAGTTGATTTAGGTGATAATAAATGCTATCATTAGCCACTGAGTTTTAAGGGGATTTGTTATGCAGTATTATTAGAGGAATAGCGGACTGACACATCTATTTATCTATCAGGATGTTAGATAATTTATTATCAAATTTTATGAATTTCTTATCAATTTTTCTCACCAATTTTATTAATTTATATAATCTTTATATATAATTATAATTAATTTTATATAATTATTAGTTTATTGCTATAACTATTCCTCCTGTGCTAGAGTTTTTCTGGCATTTTTATTTAGTTTATTTATTTAATTTGAGAGAGAGAGAGAGAGAGAGAGAGAGAGCGCGCTTGCAAGCAGGGGAGGAGCAGAGAGAGAGAGGGAGAGAGAGAATCCCAGGCAGGCTCCTTGCTGTCAGCAGGGAACCCAACATAGGGCTCTATCACACAGACCATGAGATCATGACCTGAGCTGAAATCAAGAGTCAAACACTTAACAGACTGAGCCACCCAGGCGCCCCTGGTGTTTCTTTATTTTACATCAGGAAAATCTCATGTTTAGTTAATTTCGTACACCGTGTACAATTTTGTACATTTTCCTCTGCTAGCTTATGCTACTTTTGAACCTAAACAGTCTTTCCCAGTTCTGAGATTTAATAAGTGATCAATTCCATTTTCTGTTTTTCTAAAATTTAAGAGATATATAATTCTGAAATCTATCTGGAATGAGAGAGGTATATTAATAATTCGTGGGTCCTTTTATTTTTTTTCCCTGAGTTCAATGTAATGTGTCTGGGAGCCCCAAAAATTAATCCTATTTTTAATTGGAAAAATATTTAAATTGAAAACTCATTAAGATTATATAATAGTCACCCTTTTAGCTAACATGTTTGTTTTTGCTTTAAATTTTTAATTAAATTAGCATACCAATTTAACAACTCCCAATTATTCTGTGTTTAACCAAGCTGAAATTAGGCTTTCATTTGCTGTTCAATCCCTCTAGACAATTTAAATGCACCACAGTGTTCTAGTTGGTCCACATCTCTGTTCCTTATTAACCAAAATAATTTAACTGCTTCCAAAAAATGTTCACTACTTCCAGTTCCTGGATTATTGTAGGATCCTCTTGTCTGTCCAAGCTGGAAGGGGAGGGTGCCCATTTCATTGTTAGAAGGACCGGAAAAATGCTGTGTGAATAGCAGTACCATAGTGAAGGTATCCTGGTGAGTGGATGTCTGTCCCTTGGCCACCATGATTCTCCCAGATGGGAATCACCGCTCTCCCTGCAGTCCAATAGCAGCGTGTTTGTGGGATCGGCGTTGCAATGTACTTTTGTTTAAATGTTTGTTCATCCCATTTGACTGTGAGACCCCCCATTGGTCGTTACTCATTTCTAGTTTTCTAGCCCCTCCCTTGGTACTTGGCTCACAGAAGATGCTCGGTAAATGTTGATTTTTTTAAAAATTTTTTTTAATGTTTATTTATTTTTGAGACAGAGAGAGACAGAGCATGAACGGGGGAGGGTCAGAGAGAGGGAGACACAGAATCCGAGGCAGGCTCCAGGCTCCGAGCCGTCGGCACAGAGCCCGACGCAAGGCTCTAACTCATCGACCACAAGATCACGACCTGAGCCGAAGTCGGACGCTTAACCGACTGAGCCACCCAGGAGCCCCAAATGTTGGTTGAGTGATCAACTGACTGGAAGTTTGCACTGCGTGACACTTGCGTGACAGTGAGATGCCTATTTGATTAGCCTCTTTTCTCATTCCTTTCTCAGTTAGACCATGACTAGTATTTAATCCATTTACAATCTTGTACCAGCTCATGCTTTGATCTCTCTCGCTCCCGGTGGTTACCGGAGGGCCCAAATACCACCGCATAAGAGACAGAAAAGTGGAAATAAATTAGATTATCCCCAATTCCTTCACTAAGTTATTCCAGCAATGTGATATATTGGAAAGGGCACCGAACCAGGGCTAAGGTGACTTGAGGACCCAAGGCCAGCTGTTCTCCTTGTGCCCAGCTCCGGAAGGATCACTCGATTCCCCAGGGCTACAATCTTGCCATCTGCAACTTACAATGCGCCATTGTATTACACAATCTTCCTAGTAGTTCTCTGAAAAACTAATCAGGATTAGAGTCGTTCGTTAGGCGGCCACATCGCATAGTGAAGTACTCGGGGCTTTGGAGTCAGACGGCTCTGGCATTGATTCCAGACTGTCGGCTACCAGATTAACAAATCCTGGGTAAGTTATTTAACCTCAGTGATGCTCAGTTTTCCGTAGGAAGTATGACATCCCTCGTGCAAAGTTGCTGTGAAATTTAAATGGGATAAATCAGATGAAGTTTGTTCCAGTTCACACACGGTAGAGTCTAGATGGGCCTTCGGTTGTGTTAATGACACCCGTCCTTACACACTAGACACAGAGGATGCTCATCTTTTACCTTCCACTTATGCTCCACGTCTCTCTCCGCCCCCCACACCCCAAAGACAACAGAGGTCCACTGATTTTAATGATGTTCGTTCCTATGGTTTTGGGACCACCATTGCCGAAAAGAGAGTCTATCTTAGAAGCACTGATTTAATGGCTAAATATCAACTTCTTGATGTATTACAAACGTTAAAGAAATATTCCCTAGGTCCTCCCTGTGTCCAGTGAAAGGAAAAATTGCCAGATATGCAGAGCTGGGAAACTGGAGTGATGAGTTTCTTTAAATTCTGAACACAGGTGCTATTGATGTGTAGGCTCATTCCGATAATTGTTTCAATGGTAAGGAACGTTTCAGACACAGTACGTAAGATTACATGAAGGCACAATAAAACAGAATCACAAAATCTTCAAAATGTGGTTTACATCTCGTTCCTAGACCCTAAGGTTTTAGGATAGCCCGTTTTAAAACAAAACTCACCTGCCGACAAAGCAATTCACTTGGGAATTGGCTATTCGAACCTGCAACAGCCTTCAAAAGCCCAGAAGAACATCGATGATCATTTAAACTGTTTTCTCAAAGGGGTTTTGAATTTCTTGGTTTGGGAGCTTTTTCTTCGGATTTTGAGGCAGAGCTAATGCCTAGGCTGTCCAGCAGAGGGCAACAGGACCCGCAGGAAAGCACCCAGCTGTCTACTGTGTTTTAAAACAAGGCCCCGGCCCAGGGGGAGGACACCCTATTCCCACCAAGAAGTGCGCCAGCGGCCGTTGCAAAATGAAAATAGGGGTCCCTTGTCCAAAGGCCAAGAAGAAAGATTTTCCCGTATTCTTCAATCTCTCTACCTGTCATGCTGCGTTTTGTTATTTAATATCAGCAAATTCTGGCCGAGGGACACCGGCAGGGTGGTGCAGGCCTCGGTGCCCCGACCTGTGACAGTGTGCACAGGGTTTGGCCTTCCTGTCACCCTGACTCAGACCCCACTGGCCTGTCAGGCTTCACACGAACACCACAAGCACAAAGAGAACACTGTTAAGCATTTCAAGATGACTACCACGGAGACTTAAAGCCAGGTGGGAGCCCCTTCAGATTGTCAGCCCTTTGGGACTGCACTGGCCGCACACCCATCCAGTGCACTCTCTGTGCTCTGAGTCCAGCCAATGCTAACAACCCAGGGACCCCTAAATCCAGACTGTGCTGTTACCTGGATGCTTTCCAGCTTCTGGAAGCACAGAGGCAACAGCTCCCCCATTATCCTTCCCCCAACAGGACAGAAACCCCACCACTGTCCAATCTCTCTGCCTCCTCATTCCAGCCGCATTGGTCTCTTTGATGTTCCTCGAACACCCCCACGCTTACTCTCCCCTCAGGACCTTTTTCCCCTTAACTTCCGCTTCCCTGGACTGCTCTTGTCCCAGACTGGGCACGCTCTCCCCCTTCATTCAGAACTCAGTTCAGATGTCACCTTATCAGGAAGGCCTTCCCCAGCTAAAAGAGTAATCCCCCCCAACCCCCCCACCTGAGGTGGGCCTGACCCTTTAACCAGCTTTATTTTTCCTCAGCACTATCACCTATACCTAATGTATTCTATATTATCTGACTAGCATATCCACAGGAGCGGGATTTTTGTGGGATTCTCGGTCCATGACTGTATCCCCAGCTCTCAGAACAGTGCCTCATGCGTATAAACACTCCAACATTGAAAGGAAAATAAATCTCTTGACAACCCACCGTCTGATGGCCACAGTGCCCACCGACGAGACAAAAGTCAAGACCAAATAGCAACGTGGGCAGGGCCCACAGGGTGCACCTGTCAGATGAGCAGAGGGGATGGGAAAGGAGATCTCTTCACCTGTATACAGATTTGCTCTGAAAGAAGAATGCGGACTTTGCGTCGTACCTTTACATTTTCCCATCGCCAAACCTGTGACGTATTTCCAATACCCTTGGAGAGTGACTGCTTCATTCCGCTTACAGGTAAAATAAATAAGGCCCAGAGACGTAAACAGTCTTCCTTAAAGTTACACACCTCATAGTGGCAGAGCCAGATCTACAAGACCAGAACCCGAGATTCTTGACTTTCATCCCCGGGTTCTTTTCCAAGACCATGCTGTTCTGAGCATGTGGTCCCTGACCTGAGTTTTTCATTCTATCCCAGGGTCAGGAGGCTAGCCTCTCTGCCCCTAAGAACCCTTCTTAGTGGCCCACAGCACCTCGTGACTTGTTTGCAAGCCACACTCAGCTTGTTTGCAGAGACAAGTCAGCTTTGCCTTGGTTCAGTTCAGGATCAATATGTCGACAATTCTTTATTAATAAGCCCAAGTATATGATGTTTGTAAGCAACTGCAAATCGAACGTCCAGAGGAAACATAGGGGAGTGCATGATGTGTTGTGAAATATTGCAGCAGACAGGCATAGTCTAGGTTTTGTGATTCGGAGTGTTTGCTTCCTAAAGGAGCACTGATTTCCGGCCCCTGAGGAGTTCGTTGTTTAGCCCTGAGCAAAGCACTGGTTCTAGACCCATCTACTTTAGCTAATTAGCCTCAGCTACATCTCACATGGGGGTTTCCTCAGTGGTGCACTTTAATATTCAGCAGGAGAATAGACACTCTTTATTCCTTTAATTGTGTTTTCCTAATTAAATCGCAAACAGTAATTGCCTCTTACTCTTGAAAGGAAGATCTTAGATTTCATTATTGAGCGCCTATGTTCACATTTTATCTAAACTATTTTTAAAACCTTGGCACAACTGAGTAACCAAATGGACCTTACGCCACAGACATATTTTCCATAAATATAAAATTGCTTCTTTGATGGCAACCGTCACAACATGGTTGTGTTTGTTTATTCTCTCTCTCTCTCTCTCTCTCTCTCCCTCTCTGCCCCTCCCTGGCTTGTGTGCATGCTCTCTCTCTCAATAAACAAACAAACATCTAATAGTGTTTGATGTGTGGTTATTGTAAAAAGGGTGAGAATAGTACCCTTTAGTCTAACTACATAAAATGAAATGTACCGTACCCTTATCTATGAACCACTATGTTTCTTGTTTCCTAATATTTATTTATTTTTTATTTTTTTAAAGGTCTATTCATTTATTTTGAGAGAGAGAGAGAGAAAGAGAGCATAGGAAGGGCAGAGAGAGAGAGAGAGAGAGAATCCTAAGCAGCCTCCACACTGTCATTTCAGAACCCAACGTGGGGCTCAATGTCACAAACCATGAGATCATGACCTGAGCCAAAATCAAGAGTTGGATGCCGAACCGACTGAGCCACCCAGGCACCCCATTTCCTAATCTTTTTAAAATAGAAGAAATTTCAACTAGTCTTCTATACTTAAAGGAAGATGATGAAGATTAATTTTAATTAACACTCTTGGAATAAGCAAAAATAGTATAGAATAAATTTTGACAAGTTACAGTACCATATTAATATTATTTACAATGTAGATGTCTCATAACATATTGGTAAAGATGATGAGATTTGTAGAAGGTAGAATTTTAAAAGTGGAGGAGACCTCAAAGGTGATCTGGTTCAAATTCATTTTATTTTTTTTTAAAGGTATTTTAATTTTTTTTAATGTTTATTCATTTTTGAGGGAGAGAGAGAGACAGGGCAAGCAGAGGAGGGGCAGAGAGAGAGGGAGACACAGAACTTGAAGCAGGCTCCAGGGTAGAGCCCGATGTGGGGCTCAAACTCACGAACCGTGAGATCATGACCTGAGCTGAAGTAGGATGCTAAACCGACTGAGCCACGCAGGTGCCCCTCAAATTCGTTTTAAAGAAGGATAAGCAAAAATGCAGAAACAGAAGATTGTACCTATTTAAAAGTTTTCCTTTGATAGACTAAGATTTTTTGCTCTGTTTTTTTTTTGTTTTTTCTTTTTTTTTTTTAGGTTTCAAGTTTTTATTTATATGCTAATGAGTTAGCACAGTGTAATGTTAGTTTCAGGTGTAGCATTCAGTGATTCATCATTTACATATAATAGCCAGTGTTCATCAGAACAGGTGCCCTCTTTTATATCCATCACCCACTTAACCCATCCCCTCAGTTTGTTCTTTAGAGTTAAGAGTCTCTCTTACAGCTTGCCTGCCTTTCCTCTTTTTTCTTCCTTCCTCTATATTAATCTGTTTTGTTTCTTAAACTCCCCATGTGCATGAGATCATACGGCATTTGTCTTTCTCTGACCGACCTACTTAACATTATATTTCTTGCTCCATCCACATCGTTGCAAATGGCAAGATTTCATTCTTTTTTATGGCTGAGTAATATTGCCTTGTGTGTGTTTTGTATGTGTGTGTGTGTGTGTGTATAAAATAAATGGTATAAAAAATATATATATATATATTTTATATTTTATATGATATATATATATCACATCTTCTTTATCCATTCGTCAGTCGATGGACATTTGGGCTCTTTCCATAGTTTGACTATTGTTGATAATGCTATAAACATTGGGGTGCCATGTATCCCTTCGAATCTGTTCTTTTTGTATCCTTTGGGTAAATACCTAGCAGTGCAATTGTTGGGTCATAGAGTAGTTCTATTTTTAAGTTGCTAAGAAGCCTCCATACTGTTTTCCAGAGTGGCTGCACCAGTTTGCATTTCCAAAAGAGAAGATTTTATAATAAAGTATCATTTAAAAGGAAGTGAAACTAGCTATTTACCTCATTTGGAACACAAGAGTGAGACAACCAGCATCTCTTAGGGGCTCCAGACTATTTACAGCAGCTTCTTTAATTATCCATGATAGATCAGGCTTTCCAGATCCTCTGCCATCCCGACTGTCCTTGATAAATTTGTAACTGTCAGTATCCTCAAAATCCTAAATCCTCTGTCCCGTTTTCACCACCGTAGGGACTGTGGGGTTGGCGCCCCCTTGAGATCTTGGTGGATCCAGTTAATGCAAACCAAACATACATCCAAGACTGTGGGTTTGGCGCCCCCTTGAGACCTAGGTGGATCTAGTTAGTGCAAACCAAAAATACATCCATTTTTCGAACGCCTGTGTAACTGAAGGCCCTAGGCCTCGCCTGTGTAAACAGCTTTACAATCAGAGACCTCTGCTCTTTTTGTCTGCCCAGTGCTCAACTCTCCTTCTTCTACAACAGCACCCCGGTTTTCCCTTGGGGAGTTAACCACTCTCTCCGTTGGAGAGAACCCTGCGGACTGTCAATCCAGACAGCCGGCCGTCCACTGGCCAAGAGGCCGGGCATGTGACTCAAGCTGGACCGGCTGGCCACCTCTCTGGCATTTTGACCCAGAAGGAGACACCAGCAGGAGCTGATTGTGACAGAATGGGATGCTGAAAAGACACTTCTCGTTTCCTACATTCTCCAGGTGCCTCTGCTTTGGGAGGTCCCAAACCTTGGTTCTTCTGCCTTTCCTATTCTACGAGGACCCCTATGTCTTCCCAGTAAAGTCCTTCTTTTGGTTAAAACAAAGTTTCTGTTGTGATTAACCAAAATCTCTACCTGGCCTCCGGGCTATTGGCTGTTTTGTTTCCTTATATGTTTTCTGCACTCATTCTCTTCTATCAGAGAAGGGATTTTTGTCTGTCCCGTTCATTGCCGGATCTCCAGAACCGAGAATTCTGTCCGTAACATGAGAAGCTCTCGACAAATAGATCCTGGATGCATGACTGGTACACAATTCCCTAACTAATCCGTTTGTCGAACCCAAGTATCTTGGGATGATAAACTGAAAAAACAGTATCTCTTTTTTTAGTCTATTTCTTTATTTAAAAAAAGGGGAGTCCGCATCAGGCTCTGAGCTGACAGGGTGGAGCCTGCTTGGGATTCTCTCTCTCTCTCTCTCTCTCTCTCTTTCTCTCTCTCTCTCTCTCTCTTTCTCTCTGCCCCTCCCTGGCTTGCGTGCATGCTCTCTCTCTCAATAAACAAACAAACAAACAAACAAACATTTAAAAAAAGAAAGGATGGAAAAAAGAGTATTTAAGGCCCGGTCCTCAATAACTAAATGCAAGTCTCGTTTTCTGCCAAATTAGCCTCAGAATCGAGCAGCAGGGCAAAGTGTGGAGCAGACCTTGTGACCCGGTGAGTGGATGGTTCAGCTCACTCTGCTGTGGGGGAGCTGAGCCCGGAGGCAGGCTGTAGCTGTTGTGGCCAGAAGCACCCCGGGCTCCCAGCCGGACCAGCCAGGGAGAAAGTGGCTCAGCAGAAATGATCCATTTAGAAATGGCTTCGCGTGCCTGAACTTGCTTTGTTACCCACGCTGAATTCACGGTGGGCCCTACAGCCAGTCTTGGTTTAAGACGAATGAGGAGAAACAGTAAGAAAGGAAAGAGATGGGCTCATAGGATTGGTGTGGCCGGTGTTTGCAGACGACGAGAATCAGATGGATACTGAAGACACAGGCACAGTAAGAAGCTGCTCGCGGACTTCCCACCCCCTGATATGACACCAAACAAAATGTGAGTGGGTAGTGCGGTGGATGCCTTGAAAAAACTATAGAGATGACACAGGGTACAAGCCCTCTATTAGAGAACGAGTGTCATTTGGCTCTTCTCCCTCGCGGAGGCCTTTCCCAGAGATGCTCACTGAGAATGGCTGATGTGAAGTGAGTCTGCCGTGTACCAGACTCGGACTGTGCTGGGTAATTGGCATGCATTTTCTTGCGTGACTGCACCATCTCCTGCCCCCACCATCTCCCATTTTACGAGTGGGGAAAGGGGGTTTGGAGTGGTGCCCAAGGCCACACAGCTAGCAAGATTTCAACTGGAGAGCAAGAGACACTAGTTCGGAGAAAGAGATTAAGGAGAGAGGCTAGCGAGTCCGTGTACCAGCCCACATTATGGGCATGACGGAGAAATTTCTGGAAAAGATCAGACAAGGAGAAAACCAGAGTGGGGTCTAACAGGATTCAAAGTGCCCAGCTTTAGTGGGGACCCAGATGTGTCCTGAGCCCTCCCAAGGGGCTGCTCCCCATTCACCACCTGGTTCCCTCTCTGCCAGTTGCTTCCAAATCATTCCCCCTCCACCCTCACCAATAACACCTGCCGTCCCTCTGTAGCAGATTGATCTGGCTGAGAAACTCACTGCCATGGTTTCTGCGGATGTCTCACTAAAAAAGAACGAGCAGTGGTTTTTTTCACCCTGTTCTCAGAAAGTAATCATGCCTTTGAGTCTCGGAAACTTGACTTTATTCTTAAAAAGCAGGAACAGGTCTTTGTAAGAACCCTAAGTTTTGAGGAAGAGGGAGTATGACCCCTCCAGCCCCAGGAACAGCTGGATCCTCTAAAGAGAGGGTCCCAAAATGCCGTCCCCTGAAGTTCCCCAAGACCCCTTCAGTGGTTCCAGGAGATCAAAACTACTTTCACGATAACACAAGATTCTTTGCCTTTTTTACTTTCCTGCTCTCCCCAGTGTACATGGAATTGTCCAGAGGCCACCCCGTGTGTGATATCACAGCAGATCGAATGCAGAAGCAGATGTGAGAATCCAGATATGAAAGTGACTTACAAAAACTGTAAAAAAAAAAAAAAAAAATCTCATTCATTTTTTGCTTTGGAAAAACTAATTCTACCTAAAGAACGTTACTTAGTTCAATGTATACTGGGCTTAATAATACTTTTTGATGACTTAATAAAGATTTTGAACATTTCTCAGTTTTAATTTCTGGTAAATATTGACAGCCATACCCCCACCCTCCCCCAAACAAAAGCTCTTTGGAGTGCTCAATAACTTGTGAATGACCTGTGATGAATTCCAGGCGTGCTGGAAGCCTGACCTGTTTCCACACGTCCTAGATATGGCTGGACCCGCGTCAGGGTGAATGGATATCTCTAGAGGCTGGAGTCTAAATCCACGAGGCTCAGCCGCACCAGTGAGGGTCCACTGTGGTTGAGCAGCCGTCAATGGAGACGCCCATTGGGCACCACGGGCACCATTGCAGCCCACCTGGGGAGCACGGCTGGGCTGGACAACCACATTGCGCAATGGAAGCACAATGTGTGATATAGTGGCAGCCACCACCCTATGACCAGGTAAACCCTGGGATTCTGTTAAAGGACTCAGTACAGGAGGGCACTAGGAGTCCCAGTAATCACCAACATCAACTATGCCACCAACCAGGAAGTGGGGTCTTAGAGCCGGATTTGATTTGTCATCCAACATAAAAGCCATGTTTCGTGTTCCTGAACATCATGAAACAAATTTCTATCTGCTGCACACTTCCTTTCCACATTGCTGTTATCTTCCAAACTTCCTGTCTTGCTTCATCATTTACTGAAGGCTCCACAATCTGGCTCAGTCTTCCTTTCTATTTCTGGGCTAAGGAAATGAAACATTTTTGAGAATGACCTCAAAAACCTAAGTTTTCTATTGCTGGCCTCCTCTCAGCAGCAACCTTCTCCACAGTGGCCCTTCCATTCCCTCCCTCAGCCATGACCTGGATCTACTTGTCCCCTGGAATCCTAGCTCCACACCACCCTCCTTCTCCCAGCTGGATCATCCACTTACTTCCTCTGCATCAGTTCTTCCCCTTTGTCCAGCCCTCTAGTCTCTTCACCCTTCTCCCTCACCCCTAACTACCCATCCTGTCAACACTCCCTTCCCTCCCTAGCTTCTACCCAATGTTTCACCCTGTCCAACTTCTCTTGGCATTCTCAACAAGCTCACTTCATCCTCTTTCCATCATACCCACCTGATGAAACCTAAACCCTGGATTACTCCAACTATTGGCTTCTTGATGCTCTTAAGTGCTGAGGAAGAAATCCACACCACCTCACAGACTGTATTAGATAAACTCATGGTGTCTGACCCAAACGGGACTCACAATCTTTCCAGCCAACTCTGCCAGGTTGCTTTAATTGATTCTCCTTCCCACTCTCCATACTGGTTACTTCAAGCCCCCTCCTCTTTCCTCAAACCACTAACCCCATCGCTGTCCTCTTCACTCTTGGGTGATGACCTGGCCTCTCACTTTTCAGAGAAAATAAAAGATAGTAGAAAGGAATCTCGTAAACTTTCTGCACCACTCTCACAGACTTAGCTCCAATCATATCCACCTCCTTCCCTCAGTTACAGTAGAGATCTTCTGATGTTTAAGATCCCATCTCTTTCTTCACAGACATGTTTCCATCAGTTACCCACTCTCTGTCCTATATCTTCAGCCTCTGCCTCCACCAACACATAGATCCCCTCAATATCTGAAAATAAAGAGAAAGGAAACCTCTCCTAAGCTACACCCTCCTCCAGCCATTATACCATCTTTCTCTTTGTCTGCACTCCTTTTCTTCCTATATATTATACTCTTCAATAAATCATAATCTGGCTGAAAGCCAACATATGCCTATGTTAATTGCAAGTCTTTCTTAAGTTTATTTATTTATTTTGAGACAGAGAGAGCATGAGCAGGGGAGGGGACAGAGAGAGAGAGGGGGGAAGAGAGAGAAAGAGAGAGAATCCCAAACAGGCTCCACACTGTCAGCACAGAGCCCGATGAGGGGATTGAACTCATGAACCATGAGATCACGGCCTGAGCCGAAATCAAGAGTTGGACGCATAACCCACTGAGCCACCCAGGCTCCCCACAGGTCTTTCTTTTCAAGTAAGAGAAAGCTAATTGCCTTAGGTAGACAAGGATTCATTAAGGAAGAAATAGAGCAGGGAATCAGCAGGTACCTAGATAACCAGGGTCAGGAGAAATGCAGAAACCGGGGCAGCCCTAGGGGGTGGGTAGTAACAACTATTCAACAGCCTGGTCAGGGCCCCGCTTTCGGAGCGAATGAACTTTGGCTCTGTCTCCCATTCTTGTACCTAGGCTTAAAATCTGAAGTCCCAGGAGACTACTGAGAGTGCACACGATGGGGAAGGAAGTTTCCTAAAAGGAAATGCAGGTGTTATAATCAAAAGAAAGGTGAAAGAATAACGGGTGGCGAAAATAGAAAGCAAATGCCCACCACAACTCTTTTCAGATTTTCTAACTGACACCCTTGCCACAATGAACAACTGCTGGTTCATTGTTAGGAAACTTTTTTTTTTTTTTTTTTTTGCTGATAAATACATTTTATTTTTATTTTTTTATATTAAATATAATTTATCGTCAAGTTGGTTTCCATACAACACCCAGTGTTCATCCCAACAGGAAAGTAGATAGTCCAGAATAATCTCAGCGCCCTTCTACCTCTGTGGCCATTCCCTAGCCTTGTTTGAAGGCTCCTTTGCCTGAACTTGAAACTTTGATTCTCCCCAGAATTCAGTTGAGCGGTGTTTTTTTTTTTTCTTTTCCATTCCACACGTTCTCCCTGGTACTTCACATTTCCCCCAAGATCTCAATTACCAACTGCACCTTGATGATTTTGAAATCAACATCTTTAGCCCAGAAATTTTTCCTGAAAACTGAACCCATACAACCAACTACTAGAAAACTCTGCTTGGATCTTGGATGTTTCGCAGAAACCCCAAGTGCAAACATCCAAGAGTGAGCCCATTGTCTTCCCCCAAATTTACCCTGCTCCTGTGTGCCTGTGTCACTTAATGGCACCAGTTATGAGCAGAAGGAGCTTTCAGCCGCTGTGCCTGCCAGAACTCCTGACTCAGAGAATCTGTGTCCATAACAAAATGGTCATTATTTTAAGCCACTAAATTGAGGGTGGTTTGTTACACAACAATAGATAACTGAAACATCTTCCACTGTCTCCAAGGTAAAATCCAAACTTATTAATCTGTCCTTCGTGACTCCCCACCTTCTCCAGCTTCACCTCTTGCCATTTCCCCGCAGCACTTCATCCTCTGACTCTACCAACCACTGTGAGTTCTCTGAACAAGCCACGTTCCCCCACCCCCAGGCTTTGTGTGCTTATGGCCACACTGACTGGCTGACACATCCCCTCTCAGCCTCCACCTCTCTTCCACTTCCACACAGAGGCCAGGGTAGAAAACACTCCCGTTCCCAGCCTTCTTTGCAGCCAGGGGCGGTCATTTGTGACCTTGTCTGGCTCACGGAAGATGGGCCGTAGTCTGCTGGGAGCTTCTAGGAAAGCTTTTGCTTTTCTGATTGAAAGGATAGACGTTGCTAACAACATTCCCTCACCTGTTGTGTCTTTGACACAGAAATGATGCTAATGGGGCAACAGCGATCTTGTGACCATAAGAAAAGGCCAAGAGAATAGCGGAGACACCTACAGATCATCAAGCTGCAGAACCAATGTCAGCAGCTGCCTACTCCCACTCCTTGTGATGTGACAGAAAATAAACGCCTACTGCTTCGAGCCAGCCTTAATCAGTACCTCTTCCTTGAAACCAAAATCGTTCCTAACCAACACAATGTGACTCCTTCTGCTTGGACACTCTACCCCTTCCCTCTTGGTCCTTTGGACGCTTCCTGTCTAAGCCTAGATTTCGGCATTTCCAGGAAGACTTCCCTGTCGAGCCCAGGCCTGATCACTGTCCCAGGAATTTCCCCACAGCATCCTGTGTTTCCCTTGCTCTAGCATTTATCACATTTTTTTTTCTTTTTTGGTGTATCCCACATCCCACTATGTTCTGGGCTGAATTGTGTCTTCCCACCCACCTAAATTTATATGTTGAAATCCTAAGCCCTAGAACCTCCGAATGTGACTCTATTTGCAGATAGGGCCTTTAAAGAGTTAATTAGGGTTAAAGGAAGTCATGTGGGTGGGCCCTGATCCAATATGACTGGTGTCCTTAGAAGAAGGAGAAATTTGGACCCAGACACAGAAAGAGAAAAGAGGTTGTGAACACACCCCAAGAAAATGGCCATCTACGAGCCAAGAAAAGAGGCTTCAGAAGAAATCAAGCCTGCTGACACCTTGATCTTGGACTTCACAATCCAGAACAGGGAGGAAATTAATCTTTGTTGTTTAAACCACCCAGTCCATGATACTTTGTTAGGGCAGCCCTAGTAAACTAATAGACTAGCCAATATGGCAGCAATGAGACATCAAGGCAGTGATGGCCAGACATCAAGGCAGCCTCCTGGTCTCTAAGATGCAAACAGCCATGTTATTATCCCGCCCTGTCCATGGGTCAGGAGTCCAAGCATGGCTTAGTAGAACCTTCTGGACTGCCTCTGGAGAAATCCATGCGGTGGGAAACTGCAAGCACCTCTAGGAACTGAAGATGGCCTCCGACCAAAAGCAGAGAAGAAGCCAGGACCCTCTGGTCTGTAACCACTAGGAAGTGAATTCTACCAATAACCATGAAAGCCTGGAATAGAACTCTGAGCTCTGGATCAGAACACAGCCTGGCTGGTTCCTTGATTACAACCTTAGGGAGCAGAAGGTTCTGTTAAGCCATGCTTGGACTCCTGACCCACGGAGAAGGCGGAGTCATAAACGAGTGTTACTTTAAGCTGCTGAGTCTGTGGTAATTTGTTACACAGCATAGAAAACTAATATGTGCCTGATGGGACGAGATTTCCATTTTCTGGTAGAGGAGACGGGGAGCAGGTGATACCCATATGACTCCATGCTAGGAATGTTCATTGGAAATTCAGGAATCACGCTGAGCCTGAGAGGAGAAAGGGGAAAGAGAAATATAATGCAACTCGCTACCACCCCCGAAGTATGTTTTCCTCTCAAGGTGCGATGGGGTAAATAACAACTAGTATCGTGTAATTTGAGGAACACGAACAAGCGATTCGTCCAAAAATATTTGCCCCCCACCGACCTGTCCTGACATCTAAGATGTCCATCTGCAAGGGGAGGGGATCTTTATGTAATAAGAAGCTTTCGGAGTCCTGGTTTAAAATGCACAAGGCTGAGCCCCAGCCCACCTCTAAATCTCTAAGTCTACATTTTTACCAAGAACATCATCCGACAGGACCTCTGGGAACTATCCTTTGAGGACACTGCTTTACACACCTTGAGGAGACACATCCTGGAATGATGCGGTCAGTCTCCCGGACACGTAATTTGCCTGAACAGTCTTGAGGAGAAAGCCACCCTCCCTCCTCTGTCTCAGGGCCCGTCCAGGAGCTGCATTTGGTTCTACGTCCCCTATCGGGACTTGTTCCCAGGTTTTCAGGCTGCTGCCCAGCCCGGGCACAGTGGACATGCTGCGTCCACCCGGAACTATTCTCAGCCATGGTCTTGGTCTCCGCACTGGACTCCTTATGCCTGGGAGCGCCCCGCCTGACACACACAGATCAGTCACTCCAGCTCCATGAGTAGAAGCTTTGAGCGACAGGCTGCAGTTCTCAGGGTTCTAGAACCAGAGACATTGCCCCAGAGAAGGCCTGGGTGTCTGAGCCAGTAAGGAGAGTCCGTGAATGCCAGGAACTGGGAAAAACTCTCTGACTGGTCAGTTTGCCTCTGATAGGCCTGGCCCCCCACTGACCTGCTTTTATCACAGCCCCTCCTAGTGACTTACAATAGCACACCCCCCTGGAGGTCCCAAGCAGCTGGTGCTGCCCTGAGGGGACAACCCAGGATGCCGAGGACATCAGAGGAGGGTTAGTGACTTATCCCACCCAGACTCACCTCCTTTGTCCTCACCTTCCCTGTACCTGTATTTCAGGGGTATTTCAGGGGTCTGTCCAGTGTTTTCTGGAGACAGAGGCATTCCAACTGACAACTGTCTTTAGTATTTCAAACTAAACACAACGGAAATACCATCGATGCTGTCTGGCAAAGCGAACCAGACTGGGCTGAGGATTATATTTGGCACCTGCTCACGAGTCTGTTCTATTTTTCATCCAGAAAACTTGAAACTGCTTCCTCCAAATATCATGACTTGGGATTAATCAGCACTTTGGGGAAAGTCCAAAATTCTAACTGAAAGATATTTTTTTTTCTTGCTTTGAGTTATTTTGTGTAATAATAGGCATAGAGTCCTTAGGAAAATACCATTTGAAAACAGTGGTTGTGAGATGGGGGTATAGACTTAGCTTGATCTCCCCCTGGCCCCAAAGATGAAATTAACTGTGTGTTAAAGAGGAGATGAAATTTTTTCCTTCTGAAAATTAATTTACATTTTGGACAAGTGTTAATTTTGCTGATGATACGACCAAACCATATGGAAAACTTTGTGGTTGGTTACTGATTTAAGAAAAAAATAATAGGGGCACCTGGGTGGCTGAGTCTATTGAGCGTCCAACTTTGGCTCAGGTCATGATCTCATGGTTCATGGGTTAGAGCCCCACGTGGGGCTTTGTGCTGACAGTGCAGAGCCTGCTTTGGATTCTCTGTCTCCCTCTCTCTCTGGCCCTCCCCTGCTTGAACTCTCTCCCTCTCAAAAATAAGTAAACATTAAAAATTTTTTAAAAGATATATTTTTTAAAAAGAAAAAAAAAACAAAACAATAATTTAAACCTTTGGATCTTATTACTAGACCCAGAGAGTCTTCTATAGAAAATCGCCACTCAAGTCAAAAATTATATGTGACAGGTATAATTCTCATTTATCGCAAGATCCAAGTCTATGGAATATTCTGTACTAACAATAAAAGCAACGGTGTCTTACGTTTTTGTTCTACTTTACAGTTCACGGAACCATTTTATGTATCCTCATGGTAATCCAGTGAGGCAAATAGTATTTGACAAATAAGGAACCAAACAAGTGAAAAAAAACGCCTCAAATTTAGACCTCTCTCCTTGTCCCACATGCTTCTACTCTTTTATATCTATTCTTGGGCTCCTGGAAATGACCCTGAGGATAGTTTCATCTGGCCCTAACTTTATTTTGTTACCAGGAAGAAATAACAATTTTGAGACAAAGCAACACATTTATCTTCAGAAGGAGAATTCTTTTCTTTCACGTCTTTTTCAAAAAAAGTCATGTAATTTACGACTAAGTTACCCTGTTTGTGTTGTTGTTGCTTTGTTTTGCTTTGGTCTCTTTTCCTTCCTCCCGAGCCTCCCCAACCCCTACAGTCCACGGTACTCTGGAACAGAATGAACCATTGACACGTAAATGTCAGGCCACTAATGAGCAGTTCTAGTCAACAACTGCCCCGAAGTCATGAAACCTATTCACTAGAAAGGTTAACAGTATGTTTTATTGTCAAGTATCTAAAATATCACTGCCCATTCACTTCATGCCTGGTGGAGATTACCTGGAGTGTGGTTAAATTCTTCCAGATTGAGAAGAACAGCCTTTGGCCCCACAGGGCCTAGTGAAGTACCTGGCACACAGTAGACACTCAATAAATGTGTGGCAAATCTAACTGGGCTGGGTTGCAAAGTCCTAGGCCCTGCCAATCCAGGAATAACCAAGGAGACCAGATGAGGTATGACATATTGCCAAGTCAACCAGGCATCCCCAGCTGGTACTCCAACTGCGGCTGGTGCTCCTCACTGACCCCCAGTAAATTCTTTTGCCTAGGGTACCCCCACAACTGCCCTGCCCTACCCACTTCCCTCTTCTCCTGACTAGACTACGAGAAGATGGGAGGCCAGAGAGGGGATGGGAGTACCCAAAGAGGTTTCCACCACCATTAAAATGGCTCATCCTGGCCTGTCTGTGTCCAGAACTAGCCTTCTGGTATCCAGACCTGAATATTCTGGCAGTGATTGTCTATCATTTATAAATATCAACATGCATACAACCACTTTATAGGAAAACAACATACTCAACTAAAATATTTCTATTTCTGGTCGATATTGAAACCTGAATTTTTATAGAGCTATAATCAATGGTTTATACTATAAACTAGGCAGGGACTCATTTTTTACTGACTGTAATCTACATACTTGCCACATAAGTCATCACAGAGAGTTTTATTATGTCGATGTACCATTGTTTGGTTAACATTTGCTATGCATTGGTTATTTTTTTAATATGAAATTTATTGTCAAATTGGTTTCCATAAAACACCCAGTGCTCATCCCAACAGGTGCCCTCCTTGCTATGCATTGGTTAATTAGGCTGCTTCAAGTTTTTACCACCATGAATTGTGCTATGATAGACATATTTGCATAAATTGCCTTTTTGTATTTTATTATTCCTTAGAATCTTTTTCTGCAGACTATATTCCTAGTAATAAGATTAACAGGACAAAGAACGAATGGGTACGCACACACACACATACAGCCATGTTGTTTTACAGAAGGATGAGAACAAGTTGTTGGTTTCTATTTGGCAACTTTTTTTAGGCAAGACTTTAAAATATCTTGCTTTAAAAAAGTTGAGGTCTTAGAATTTAGGGACTGAAATGGAAGACTTTTTAGAGATCATTTAGACCAACTCCTCAAAGAGCACAAAGATGCCTTCTTCGTCACAATTTTTTGTTGTCACAATCTGTTGTGATATTTAGTTTTGGTTGAGGTATATGAAGAAAATCCAGACTCATACAAATATGTAGTAATAAAATGATGAGTATTTTGATCATCTTTTCAGATAGTAATTGACATTTTCTTTGACACTACAGCAAAACATGACAAAGGATTAGTTACACTGTAGAGTTTGAAACTACTCAGTGAAATTTTCATACTGTTACATTAAAATCCATTAGTCTGTCTTACACTTTGAATGGCACTTTTACTCAGGCATGATTTTATAACATCATGCATTGGTCAGTGGAAATTTTGGGTTCACTAGTAATAGAGATCCTTCAAATGTAGACATATTTATTAAATAATTTAAAAAATCACACTGAGGGGCGCCTGGTGGCTTAGATAGTTGAGTGATTGACTCTTGATTCCGGCTCAGGTCATGATCCCAGGGTCTTGGGATTGAGACATCTCTGTGCTGACAGTGTGGAGCATGCTTGGGGATCTCTATCTCCCCCTCTCCCTGCCCCTCCCCTGCTCTCTCTCTCTCTGTCTCAAAATAAAATAAACTTTTAAAAAAATCTCTAAAATCACATTGGCCCAGGGCCAGATGGCTTCACTAGAGGATTCCATCAAACACTTAAAGAAAAATTAACACCAGTCCTTCTCAAAAAAAATAAATAAATAAAAAGGAGAGAATATTTCCAAACTAATTTTATGAGGCCAGCATTACCATAACAAGATCCAACAAAGATACTACAATAAGGAAACTACAGATCAGTATCTATGACGAATATTGATGCAAAAATCCTCAACAAAATACTAGCAAAACAAATTCAACACACATTTAAAAGATAATATACCATGACCAAGTGGGATTTATTCCTGGAATGCAAAGATGGTAAAATCAATCACTGTAACACACC
This sequence comes from Neofelis nebulosa, assembly GCF_028018385.1. NCBI lineage: Eukaryota > Metazoa > Chordata > Mammalia > Carnivora > Felidae > Neofelis > Neofelis nebulosa. The sequence continues at coordinate 235,745,377 of NC_080782.1, forward strand.
ACATTATCAGAATGAAGAACAAAAACCACACAAACATCTCAATTGATACAGAAAAAGCATATGACAAAATCCAACAGCCTTTCATGATAAAAACACTCAACAAACTCTGAAGAGAGGAAATTACCTCCACATAATAAATAACCTCCACATAATTCCGTTCCATATATGGAAATCCCACAGGTAATGTCATACTCATTGGCAAAAAACTAAAAGCTTTCTCTCTAAGATCATGAACGAGGCAAAGATGCTCATTCTTGCTGCTTCTATTCAACACAATACTAGATGTCCTTGCCAAAGCAATTAGACAAGAAAAAGAAGTAAAAATCATCCAAGGTAGAAAGGAAAAAGTAAAATCATCTGTGTTTGCAAATAATATGACCTTAACATAGGAAACCCACAATACACCTGTTAAAAGTAATAAACAGGGGCACCTGTGTGGCTCAGTCAGTTAAGCATCTGACTTTGGCTCAGGTCATGGCTGAGCCATGGCTTGTGAGTTCGAGCCCTGCATCAGTCTCTGTGCTGACAGCTCAAAGCCTGGAGCCTGCTTCGGATTCTGTGCCTCCCTCTCTCTCTGACCCTCCCCCTCTCATGCTCTGACTCTCTCTGTGTCTCTCAAAAATAAACATTTTTAAAAAACTAATAAACAGATTCAGCAAAGTTGCAGGATACAAAATCAACATGCAAAAATTCCTTGGATTTCTATACACTAACATTTCTATACATTTGTACACACTAATGAACAACTCAAACAGAAATTAAGAAAACAATCCCATTTACAAATAGCATCAAAAAGAATAAAACATTTATGAGTAAATTTAAACAAGGACATAAAAGACTCGTACATTAAAAGTGAAAACAATACTGGAAGAAATTTAAAAAGACATGAATAAATGGAAATACATTCTATGTTCCTGGATTAGATAACTTAATATTATTAAAATGTCTGACTACCCAAAGCAATCTACAGTTCAATCCAATCCTTATCAAAATCTAAATGGTTTTTTTTTTTTGCAGAAATAGGAAAAAAATTCCTAAAATTCATATGGAATCTCAAAGGATCCCAAATAACAAAAACAATCTTGAGGGTAAAAAATAAAAGCAGGAGGACTCATACTTCCTGATTTCAAAACATTACAAAGATACAGTAATCAAAATAGTATGGAGTTGACATAAAGACAGACATATAGACTAATAGAATAGAATAGAGAGCCCAGAAATCAGCCCACATATATCTGATCTTCAACAATGCAGAAAGGATAGTTTCTTCAACAAATGATGTTGAGGAAATTGGACACTCACATGCCAAAAAATTAAAATAAATAAAGCTGGATCCTTAGCTTATATCATCCACAAAAATTAACTCAAGATTGATTAAGGAACTAAATATAAAATCTGAAACTAAAAAACTCCCAGAAGAAAACATAGGGTAAAGAAAACAAATTTACAAAGACTCATGACATTGGACTTGGATATGAAACCAATAGCAATAAAAGCAAAAAAAAAAAACAAAAAAAACAAAAAAAACCAAAGGTAAATGGAACTACATCAAACTTTAAAGCTTCTGTGTGTCAAAAGCAGCAATCAACAAACAACAGAGTGAAGAGACAACTTGTTGAATGGGAGAAAATATTTGCAAACCATGTATCTGACAAGGGGTTAACAACCAGAACACATAAAAGAACTCCTACAATTCAACAACATAAAAACAAGAGACCAAATTTTAAAATGTGCAAAGGACTTGAGTAGACATTTCTCCAAAGATAATATACAAATGGCCAACAAGCCTATGAAAAAGCACTCAACATCACTCATCATCAGGAAAATGCAAATCAAAACCACAATGAGATACCACCTCACATCCATTAGGATGGTTACTATCAAAAACATAAATGGAAAATAAGTGTTGGTCAAGAATGTGAAGACACTGGAACCCTTGTTCGTGCTGGCAGGAATGCAAAATGGTGCAACCACGATGTAAAATAGTATAGTGGCTCCTCAAGAAATTAAAAACAGAATTACCATGTGATCCAGCATTCCATTTCTGGGTATACCTCCAAAAAAATTGAAATTAAGATTTTGAAAAAATATATTCATTGCAGCACTATTCACACTACAAATACTGTCCGTTGTTTGCTTTGAGATGAAAGGCTCACTATCCCTTTTCAAGCATATGAAATAATCTGGGGCGCCTGGGTGGCTCAGTCGGTTGAGCATCTGACTCTTAATTTCGGATCACGTCATGATCCCAGGGCTGTGGAATCAAGCCCATGCTCAGCATGGAGCCTACTTAAGATTCTCTTTCTCTCTTCCTCTGTCCCTCCCCTTCTCTCTGTCTCTGTCTCCGTCTCTGTCTCTCTCAAAGAAAAAAAAGAATACGAACTATTCTGGTATTCAATTAGACTGTTAAGCGTTCTTCACATAACACTGGTATCCCCCAGGGAAAAAAAGTAGCTGGCTGAGCTCATATCTCAAACAATTGAAGCACTTCACCATCACACTTCAGCGCACAGTAGAAAGGCTTTACATGTACTTCTGTTTCATCACAGGGAATATTAAAAAGACAGGCAGTCAAGGGCTGATGTTTAATAAATTTAACTTGTGCTGCTCCGCTGAGGACATCCTCAAGTGAAACGGGCATTTTTCGTGTCGGAAGTATATGGCAGTGAAGAAGACAATGGCTACTAGTAAGGTCGGATGCTACTGCCTCATTTCAGAGAGTGAGCTGCTTAACCATTGGTCAGTGTTCTACGAGATCATAACCATGGTCCTTTAGAATTTATAAAGTCAGTTTTTCCATGATTCCCATGTCATGCTGACCATAAGTAACACTCATCATCACCCATCATTGACAGATCAGAAACTAAGGGATACAGACCTTGAGAAACTTCCCCCAAAGCCTTCAAGGTTATCATCTGGCAGTGTCCGTTCTTCTGACATAAAATCCCACGCTTGTGTTCGCTGGGAAACATCACCTCTCACCGCCCCTGACTTGACCCCTCAGACCCATAGACGGTGCAGAGTTGTGAAGTAAGCTAGTCTGCCTCGGGGTCTCCTCAGTTCTTCTCCCACCTTTGCTGACAGTGGGGGCGCTCACCCATCCAGACATCTGCCCCACCCCTCAGTCCACCTGCATCCTTCTCTCCTGCAGCCTCTTTTCCTCTGCCTCCGTCAAAACCGTAACAGTTCCATGCATGTGAGTTTTATAAAGCACGGTCTCATTAACCATCTCCTTTGAATTTTTTTAAAAAATGTTAAGTTTTTTAATTCCGGTAGAGTTAATTTGTTTCTCATCTCCTTTGGATTTTGATCTTCATACTACCGGCTGAAACAGTTTCTCCTTCCCACTTCCCACAAGGAAAACGATACCCTGAGGCCCGAGGTCACGTGCATTTGCCCAAGTTCACGTGGCTCATCTGCCTTGCGTCTCCTTTCCTTAAGATCTTTCCTATCTCTAATAGACTGATTTATAAGGAGGTTTAAATGATGGATAACTCCTTTACGTGTTCCTTCCAAGAACATGTATTAGTTTTATAAAAGAGAGTTTTGTGTTGTTTTGTTTTTAAAAAGAAAGAAAACAACATCTGTGTCTAAGAAATAACACCCTGATCTTAACACTCTTACACGTCCTATCCTCTGCACCTCTCCGGGAGAGTAACTACACAGAGCGCTTAAGCTGAGCCGTGGAGAAAGAGAACTAATGATAAGTCTGCACGCGAAGGTGAAGCGTTTTTGCAAATTTAAATAAATAAACCTAAATATTTACACTTAAAAGTGACAGCATCATCCACTGCATGGCTTTCACCTCATGATGACATCTGAACGAGGTGTGCGTCCTCCTAGGAGGCCCCAAGCCCCAAGAACAATATAAGGTGTATGTGTGGTCAGATACACGCAACCGCATTAACAGGAGCTGGTTGCACAGAATTTAACGATCACGTTCCCTTAATAACCACAGACCAATCTGTAGGATAACTAAATGCCCGATTCCTAGTAAACCACGAAGAGTTCAAAGAAAAAAAGCCTATGAGCCTAAACCTGGAAGGCCAGAGCCTTTGAAGTTCTTTTACAAGGCTATGGCCAGGGGAAGGAGTACTTTAAACTGAGGAAGCAGGAAGTACCTAGATAAAAAAGTTTGTGACATTTCCTAGGGGGGTGGTCTTTCTAGAAGCACTCTTCCAGGAAACCAGTCCTTTCCCACCTAGATGTTGAGGTTTCCTGAGAAAAAATAAATAACTTCTCCCTGTCGCAGCCAGGAGGGTCGGCCAGTCAGTAAAAAGCTAAAATAGAATTTGACCCACTAGATGTTATCAGCGCAAAGGAAGGGGAGGGGCGACTTTGAAGAAAGGGCATGGGGAGAGGAGGGAGTGCAGGCCAGCCATTTGGAGACCAAGAAGCAGATGGCAGGAATGAGGCAGGTGGCCAAGGGTATTTACTCATGCCTATGCGTGCTTCACCACTGGGCTCCGCTCTCCCGCGGAAAAGCACAGCTGGGCCCTGCAGACACTGCAGGAGACGCCTCCTCGGGCCACGGGAGAGGACTTCCAGTGAAGCCACTGAGCCCTGTGGCCCCAGCCCTTGAAGCCAAGCCACTCTCACACGACTCCATCTAGTTCAGAGCCGCCCCGGAAGGACCGTGGCCAGAGTCGAGTCGTTTTGCGTGGACCACAGTGCCCCCTGGTGGAAGTGCGCTTGAACAGCAACCGTCTGGGCAGGCCCCTGTGGGCAGCAGGCTGGGCAAGGGGGGTTGGGGGTGGGGTACAGCTCCAACCTGGTTGCAAAGAGATGTGGCTTCCTTTCCAGGCACAATGTTTCCATCTTCCCAAACACCAGATTACTCAGTTAAAATACGCTAGCTGCAACTATATATACACTATGCTTCCTTTTTAAGATTACCTCCTCCTTCCCCTCGTGTTCAGCTAAAGTGGACTTCCCATGGCATTTAAGGGGTTCCACCCTTCCCCTGGATGTAGATCACTCGGACGTCTCTCTTTCTCCATATTTTACCCGTATGCTCCTTAGATAGATATCCGTTCCCCTTGAGTCCCCAGCATGCCCCGCCTATTCCGATCCCAATAAACCCGGCTTGTCTGGTACCTTCTCTTCCCCGGCCCCCTTCTGACGAATCCTGCCAGGCCTGCGACAGAGGCGATGTCTCGCCGGGAAACCATCAAGCTTTCTTCGTGATTTTTATATATTTGTCCGAAGCTTTGAATACGTTGCTGGTATTGCAAAGGGGCCCTGTCCAGTCACTAGCGAGGTCGCCCGTGGCCAGAGGGTCCATGCTGATCTTTTGCCAGCACGGGGCTCTCTTCTAAACTCTAGGCAAATGGGTGCAGCCAGGCAACGGCTCAGCTCTTCCCTGAAAGTGAGAAGAACGAGTAAACGCCTTCCCATGTAGGAGTGTTGGTTTCTGAATATACCTGAGATTCAGCATTCTTCCTGAATAGACTTAGCGCCAGTATTTTGAGAGAAGTAAAATTAGTACTCACCTTAAACCAAGAAATTTGATTTTATGTTTGTGATAGTTAAGAGATAAAAAAAAAAAAAGATGCTGTTTTCCTCCTAATAATTTTATTTCCATACCTGTAGATATTTTTAGAGACCTTTTCCATAGAAGAAGTGAGACAAAGGTGGAGTTTCTCCGAGGTGTGAAGGAATGGTTAATAATGCCTGCCAAATTCGGAAACATTTGGAGGTTTCACAAAAGAAACCTTGCAATGTTCTTTTGATAACTGTAAAATAAAGTAGGAAACAGACCTTTATAAATACATAGGATAGAAAAACAAGTCACTGTAGTCTAAATACAAGATACAAGATAATTTTTTTAAACTTCCAGTGTAAAATATACCTCGGAACAACAACAACAAAAAATGTACTGAATTAACCCAAACAATTCTCGTCTTAGATGTCAGAGCCATGCGACTTCTGGCAGAGGGTCAGGGCGTGCAGGAAAATGTTAGCATCTGCGAGATGGGTTATAAGGTCTGTGAAAGAACCAATGGCCGCCTCAAATATATTTTGCCCCAAAAAATGTTTGTTTTTTGGAGAATTTCTGGAAACTACATTAGATCATTCTAAAAAATAATTCCTGGGCGTTGCCCTGTGGACAGCCAGCATAAACACTGCACCCCCTGGATCAAAGAAACTACCCCATCAAAGAAAAACTAGGCAATACCAGGAATTCAATCTTCTCAGGCTATTAAATAAATGCCACCAAAAGAAGAGGGAAGCATAGAATGTTTGGGAAGGAGGTGGCAAATTTGTTTTTAATGCTAAGAATTAAAAAGAATTTTTAAAAATAACAATAATAGTAGTGAAGTAACTAGTATTTCTTGAGCATTTTGGATGTCCCAGAACCATTGGCAAGGACCTTTACCTGTACTGTTTCATTTTAGTCTCACAAAAGTGCTCTATGGTAGGTACTACTTTTTTTTTATGTGTAATTTTTATTTCTTCTGAGAGAGAGAGAGAGAGAGAGAGAGCAAGCGGGAGAGGGGCAGAGAGAGAGAGGGAGAAAGAACCCCAAGCAGGCTCTGTGTGCTCACAGAGTCCTGATGCAGGGCTCGAACTCATGAACCATGAGAGCATGGCCTGAGCTGAAGTCAAGAGTCAGACACGTAACCAACTGAGCCACCCAGGTGCCCCTCCGGTCGGTCCTACGATAGCCCCACTTGACAGTTGAGAAAACTGAAGCACAGAGAGGTCACTACCTTGTCTAAGACCACAGAGGTGGTCTCCATCACGGCCTGCAATCAGCTGGGCCACGTTACCTCCTTTCTGGGCCGTCGAGGGTGCTGGCGCTTGTCAGCACTTGCTAAGAAGCACTCTTAAAGTGTTAACTCATTTAATGCTCACAACACTAGCCAATGAAAGCGGCAAGGTTGTAATCCCATATTACAGATGGGACACTAGGGCACAGAGAGGCCCAGTAAGCTGCCCAAGGCCACCCAGCTAGTTGAGGGCCACAGTGGAATTGAGACCCAGGCAATCTGAGCTCAGAAGCCCAAATCGTAGTCACTTCCTAGCACTACCTCTCGTGTAGAAAAAGAAATTGTGTTCAAAGAATTGCTTTTCGGGATTGCACCCCGTAGAAATAAGTCAACGACTGAAAGCACAGGAAGAATGCTTTCTTCGTTCACATTCATTTCAAACTCAGGAAGGACTGAAGAAAAACGTGGCAGGTGGCAGGGAATGCCCACAAGATGAGGTTTTGCATTATCAGCTACCGGTAATGCCAGCCCAAGTGACGTGGTGAAAGATTCGGGGCGGGGGGGGGGGGGGGGGGCGGTTCATGAAGTCAAAGAAGCGCCAGGCCGTTGGTAAGAGAGAAGCAAACCGGGACCTGAGCTTCTGTGCCGACCAGGGCCCCCAAATTAATTACTGAGTGGAATAGAAACAGTAAAATAATCAGGTGGTAATACCTAATTCCTCCCACCACAAAAGAAAAAAAAAAAGAAATTTACTCCAGGGCACTTGACTTCATCTTCCTTCGAGAGAAGAGTGTATCTGACCCTATGATTCACTACATGTGTCTGTCCTTCAACAGCTGCATCCATTACAGATGTGACCTTGAGAGAGGTGTTGGAAGAATGAACAGGAGTGCATTGTAGACAGTGAAAGCTAATTTTTTTGATAAACGCATATTCATGAAGTCCTTACAAGTCATCTCGGCTCTTGGCTGAACTGGGAGCCAGCTGTTGGTGCCAGCGATCGGAGCCAGTGGTTCCGGGTGGTGGTTGTGAGAACGGTTTCCTTCAGCTTGAAGGAACTGGCCCCTCCTTCCCACCTCCTATCTTACAACAGAAAATGAAGACCATCCCCAGAAGTTGCTTTGCTACAGTTGTGCACTTGTGGGTGATGTATTACACTATCAGCTGAATGCCAGTGGATCAATCAGGATAGAATGGGTTAGGCTACTGGAGCAATCACGTTCCCCCTCCCAAATACACACAGACAGACACACACACACACACACACACACACACACACACACCCCTCAATGGCTTAGCACAGGAAAGGTCTATTTGTAGCTCATACTACATGTGCAGTATGGATTACAGGATGTGGTGATGGGGGTGTTCTTCTTAGTGTAACCATCCAGGGGCCCAGCCTGCTGGGTTGCTGGAGGATCCCTCCAGGGAAATGCTTCCGTGATACTAGCAGAATGGGAACAGAATTGTGCACAAACTCTTAATGTCGCCTCCTGGGAGTGGCATACAACCTCCACCCACATTTCATTGGCCAGCACAGGTCACGCGATGTGCCTAACTTTAAAAGAGATAACAAACTTACCACGGGCCCAGAAAGGGAGAGGACTGGACTGTTTATTTAGGTACAGCCCACCTGCCCACCAGGTCCAGGTCAGAATCAGCACCTCGTGACTCCCAAAAAGGGTCCCCTTGAACTTTGAGATCTCAGACTAAAGGCCTGTGATAGGTTCAATGGGTTGGTGTCTACACAGAACAGACTGGTAGTCGCCAATGAAGAGAGAGAGAGAGAGAGAGAGAGACAAGGACAACGGAAACATACTGTGCAGCTCTAGGTTGAAGAACTTGCAACTGAATCCTGGGGGTGCCGGAAGTTTGTGGGCCCTGAGGTCTCAGAGGGAGTGGCCGAGGGGGACTTCAGGCTGAGGAGAAACTTGAATCTATTTTGCAAACAACCCTGTGACACTTAATAAAACATGATTCTTAATGATAATAGCAATGATGATAATAATAATAATAATAAAATGTGGTCCTTAATGAAAATAATCAGGTGAAAGGCAAAAACTCAGCCCTGGCAGAAGTTAGCATTTGGCTGACGAGGACTGAATGACTTCGGCCTCCATCTTTGACTCACTGAATTTCCCACAGCCCTGGTGTTCTCTGTGCCAGAACGCTGGGGCACAACGAACTTTCACTCCTGATAAAGTTTAACTAGAACTTTTTGTGAAATTAAACACCCGGCAGGCCCAGGAAGATGGGGAGAAAAATGAGAGCTCGTCACGAGAGGGACAGACTCGTGACACCGTCCATCCCCGAAAGGAGGAAGTCGTCCGTCGGGCCTGGATTTCTGACCACTGGGAACACGGTTGTCTCCGATGAAACTCTTGAGTTATGCACTATCTATGCCAATCTCTTTTGCCTTCTATAACCCCACGAGAAAGGATAAAGCACACTTTTAGACCTCAAAACGAGGATTCAGTCTGACTGATGACCATGCCAAACAGGTTGACGGCTGAAAGGGTAAGGTGATTAGCTCCGGCCGTCTTCCTGTGGCTCAGGGCTCTCTGCTCTGCGGCCAGGAGCCAACGTTTGCTTCTCTCCTCGCTCTAATCTCTCTCACCACTCCCGTGTTCCTCAGACCTCCACTATCAGCATCACCTCTGACCTTCTTCGAAATAGAGCCTCAGGCTCCGCCCGGACACCCTAAACCACAATCTGCATTTTAACAGTCCCCAGATGATACGTAGGCGCTTTGAAGTTTGAGAAGCTTTGTTCTCCAGAGTTTTAAACCATTCCTGAAAGAAGCCTTTGCTACTTACTGTTCTCTGTCGAACAGAAGAAAGAGGAGGGGCCGACTTTCCCCAGCCTGCCTTCTTTCCCATCTTGTTGTCAAATGGTCAAATTAACCCCAAACACTCAGTTGAGGATTCTCCTGCCTCAGAGCCTTTAAAAACCCGTGAAAGGCAAATAACCATGTGAATTCACTTCTATGCGGAGTCTTAAAAACAAAACAAGTGTATAAATAAGCAAACAAAAAGCAGAATCAGACCCATGAATACAGAGAACAAACGGATGGTTGCCAGAGGGAGACCGGGATGGGCAAAACCGGTGAAGTTGGAGGGGGGTGCGGGGGGGGGGGGGGGGTACAGGCTTCCACTTAGGGAGTGAATAAGTCACAGGATAAAGGCACGGCATAGGGAATATAGTTACTGATATTGTAATAACGTTACATGGTGACGGATGGTAGCTACGTTTGCAAGCACCGCATAATGTATACAGTTGTTCAATCGCTATGTTGTACAGCTGAAACCAATGTAACGTTGTGCATCAACTGTACTCAAATTAAAAGTGTAGTTGTCTTTGCGTGAGTAGAACAGCATGAACAGAACTGCACTTAACTGTAGACAACTTCACCTCAGTATGCCCCCGTAGAAACGAATAGTAGGATTTTTCCCTTTAAATATGTTGCCTCCATAAACAGCGTGCTTACTTCTCCCCTTAGGCGCACACATCTGGCCACCTTATTTGGAACTTTATTCTCTCCCTCCACCAACATTTGCCAAGTACAAACAAGCATCAGTGACAGTTTACGTAACACGTGTTTCTATCTACAGGGATTCGATGGAATGTTGTCTTTTTTTTTTTTTTTTTTTTTTTTAATTGCGTTGTTTGTTTTGCTTGAGACTAGCTGGGCAGTCTGGACTATGTCCTGCTTCACTGTTATACCCATCTGGTCTGGTCTCGTATCCATGTCTGAAGGCTGAGAGACACCACCGGGAAAGAAAGCTCAAGTGGCCCATTCTCCATTTTTAAAAAGTTAGGAACTGTCACGCTTCACTTTAAGATATTAATGCTCGGTGCCAGCGCAGTTTAAATTGAAAATAAGGTTTTAGCGTGCTAAGGAAAGTGTTGGCATGCTGTGCGTGTCCATTACATCTCCACTTGCTTTGGGACTTTAAATGAGGCAAGAAAACAGATGCTGTGCTCAAACTCAAGAAGCCTGCATTTAAAAAGGTGTTTTGCCTGTCTTTGCCATTTGCTTCCAAATGCAAGACTCCACTTTCTGCCCTCAAGAGATGAAGTTGGTCCGGTCGATGCACACGCGTCTTTCAACATTACCGGTGGCGACCCAGAAACTGTGTTGCCTGGCGGATTTCCATGACATACTGTTCTCGAAAGCCTTTAAATAATCCCTAGTAAAACTGAGAGACTACTTGCGGGTGACAATAGGGCTGGAAGTGATATGACGTTTGTACGTGATGAGCCACTCATTTTTGTGAAATAAAGAATCTTGTGAAAAGAGGAATTATGACTCGTATTTACAACAACTTTTCGTAAACATCCCCAAATTCCAGGCACAAGACAAAAGGCATGACTCATATCACAGTAGGCATTACAGCCAGGGAAGTGGCCCTTGTGAAGATTGCTTCCCTAATGCCTGAGAATGGCTCTGAGGAGATCTGTAGGAAGCTGATAATAGGTACTTCGTTGAGCATCACCAGTCAAAATCTGCTTTTTGATCAAGAGCATTTCCTTAGCTAAAAATGTCCTGTTTCCAGACCTTAATGTGATTTTTTTTTTTTAGTGGATTACCATTGAAAAGCCTGAAAACTGGGAAAAAAAACCCCAGTATGAATGATCATCATTCTTCCACTTGTGCTGTCACTGGAATCCTGGCGATGAGACGATCCCGATGGAGTTCTCCCGCATACTGTGGTTTTCAGGGGGCTGGAGGGTGCTCTCCCTCTAAATCTCTCCTCAAGGGCTTGTCAGCTGGCCAAGACCTCACCTGCCGGAGGCGTTCCTGTGAATAAAGGCGACAGGTGCACACAGCACTTGGCTTCAGAAGTCACGTTCAGAGGCCCTACTCGGTGGAGGGGATGAGGCATGTGCATTTTTACAAGTGTTCCAGATGGTTCTGGGGAGGTGATCCTCCTATAAGTTTAGAGAAACACTGGATAAAACCTCGATAATTCTTCATCTTAAAAAAAAAAATGTGTATCAAACCCCAGAATATAAGTGGTGATGAGAATGTGGAGAAACTGGAACCCTCGTTCACTGTGGGTGAAATAAAATAGGACAATGGCTATGGAAAGTGGGAGGGTGGTTCCTCGAGAAGTTGAATGCCAAATTACCGTATGATCCGGCAATCCCACTTCTGGGTATGGGCCCAAAGAATCGAAAGCAGGGTCTCAAAGACATATCTGTATGCTCACGTTCACAGTGTTATTTGCAATAGCCAAGAGGTGGAATCAACCCAACTGTCCACTGACGGGATGAACCGATAAACAAAAGATCACACACACACACGCACACACACACACACACACACACACACACACACACAGACACACCGGAATTTTATTCAGCTTTAAAACGTTTGGAAATTCTGGTTCATGTGACCACGTAGGGCATTGTGCTAAATGAAATAAGCCAGGCACAAAAGGATAAATATTATAAGATGCTACTTTTACATAGGTACCTAGAGGAGTCACAGTCAGAGGCAGGAAGTAGAACGGTGGTTGCCAGGAGCTAGAGGGGAGGGGGAAGTCGGGAATCATTGTTTTCAGTTCTGCAAGATGGCTGGTGGTGATGATCACACCACAATGTGGCTGTACTTATTACCACAACGGCACACTTACAAATGCTAAAGATGATAAGCTTCATGGTGTGTGTATTTTACCACAATTAAGTATTATAATTAAAAATATTCCAAGCCCCTGAGAGAGAAAGAACATTATGCAAATCATAAAGCACTGGCTCCGTGAGTTTGTATTTCGGGTGGGTCAAAACGCACTTAAGGACTCCAGGATTTAGAGAGCATCAAGAAATTAGTACACGGCACAGCCAGGATCTGAATCCAGAGTCCCCTGGCCCCGAAACCCCCACGCCCATCCCCTCCGCCCCCTCTGGCTCATTTCTGTTTAGACGTAGAGGAGGATGAGAGTCATCTTTGGGGCCCATGCCTGAGGCCTATGTTCGGATCACTGAAACACAGGGCAGAGGTTGCAAAAGTGGGAAACTGGGAGGAGAATATTACGGAGAAGAGGATTTGTTGGAAATGTTGGCCTGGCACTGGAGAGGGTGGGTTTGGGAACTGTTGTTGGGCTAATTAAAAGTAGAAACAGAAAGTAAATGAGCTCAGCAGAGATGAGGGGGGCGGAAAGCAGCACTGGGGAGACAGAAGCCAAGAGTCAGAGCCAGAACCTGCAGAAATGACAGCACTGTGTTTAGGAAGCAGACCAGGAAGCAGGGTCCAGTGATGGGGAGAAAAAAGAGGTAGGGGGAGCCTCACGGCCAGATTCTTCCACGGCAAACTACAACTCCAGGGGCTAGTTGTGCAAACTGGTATTTGTGTACAGATATCACAGGCTCCACATGTATGGAATCTTCACAACGGCTATGCAAGGTCACATAGAGAAGTGCTGTTATTTTAATGTTATTTATTTATTTATTTATTTATTAAATGTTTATTTTTGAGAGATAGTGAGAGAGACTGAGTGTGAGCGGGGGAGGGACAGAGAGAGAGGGAGACCCAGAATCCAAAGCAGGCTCCAGGCTCTGAGCCGTCGGCACAGAGCCTGACGTGGGGCTCGAACTCACGGACCGCAAGATCGTGACCTGAGCCGAAGTCGGTCGCTCAATCGACCAAGCCGCCCAGGCGCACCTGTTCTTTTCATTGTATAGACAAGCAAGGTGAACCACAACAATATTGGCCAGTTTCTCAAGGTCATAGGCCAACACCCAAGGCCAAATCTTCTAAGTTCAGAAGCCCTTTTCTTTGCATTATGAAGAGGCCGGGGCACAACAGCCAGGTGCTGGTAATAATGGGATGTGTCACTGGCAGGAACAAAAATGTTGATAAGGAAAACAAACTGGGGGCCCCTGGGTGGCTCAGTCGGTTAAGCATCCGACTTTGGCTCAGGTCATGATCTCGCGGTCTGTGAGTTCGAGCCCCGCGTCGGGCTCTGGACTGACGGCTCAGAACCTGGAGCCTGCCTCGGATTCTGTGTCTCCCTCTGTCTCTGACCCTCCCCCATTCATGCTCTGTCTCTCTCTGTCTCTCAAAAATAAATAAACGTTAAAAAAAATTTTTTTTAAAGAAAAACTGTAAGTCAATCTGCTTTTCACATCAACACACACCAACAATTCGCATTATGCACCTCTGCAAAAAATCTTTTTGTACGACAGGCTATAAACAGCTGCCACCGGTGTTGGTGACTTTTACTAATTCAGGTGAGCTGCACATGAGCACACTTGAATTACTTAACCTTCCATAATCACTGTATTCTCTATGGAAGTTAATTTGGAGGATCCCCAGTTATTCCGACTTACATGGACTCATCAACATGCAGCCATTCTGACGATAAACTGGTAACAGCATGGCCTCGCTCAAGTTCGCTTTGGGCCAGTTTTTGTCTCCAGCCCTGTACCATGGCATGCGGCTGTGTTTCAACAGCAGACTCAAAATAAACAACGACAGGACAATAACTGTGAAGACGAAAAGCCAGAACTTGCGTCCCTTCAGTTTCATTATTTTATATGACCACGCGGAATTTTTCTTTGTGCTTAAAACGTGGAAGAGTGAAAAAGTGCAGTGCAATGTTTTTGTCTGATACGTGCACATTTTAGTTCAGAACCCAAATAATTTACTACAGTTGGGTATCTTTGAAATTAAAATATATTATTTTTAATAGAGAGAATAACGATTGCTACTTATTACTGACCAGTAGAGGAAGTAATTTTGTCCGGTAGAGAACACCAATGTTGGTGGCAAATGCTCCAAACCACCGCACTGCCCAAGCTAGACCGCAGCACGACCCTCCCACCCTCCCCATGCCTCCATGCCCAGGCCCCGAGGTGGGGGATGGTGGGGATGCCTGGCTGCACTGAAAGGTGGGGGCCGCGGTCAGGCTCCGCTCTTTTCCCCTCTGCTCCTCTAGTCAGTCTGCAGAGACCCCCAGCAAGGAAGCCCTCTAGCTGCCAGGGCTCCCAGGCATCTGCCCCTGATATGTCACCAGCCGCCTTTTACCAGAAGGACACAGTGCAGAAGGCTTTGGGAAGTGAAAAATAGCTGCTTCTCTCAAACAGCCCAGAGATCCATACTCTGGGATGGTTAAAAATAACCCCAAGGTCCAGGGGGAGACGTGGATCTCAGAGAAGCATTTGTCCCAGGGAGCACACACAGACAGCAGTCCATTTCCTCAGATGTAGCTTAAAATAGTAATGGAGGAAGCCAGCAGTTTTAAATTCATCACTGAAAATTTTCCATATGCGGGCCGCCTGGGTGGCTCAGCCAGTTAAGCATCCGACTTCAGCTCAGGTCATGATCTCGCAGTCCATGAGTTCAAGCCCTGCATCGGGCTCGTGCCCACAGCTCAGAGCCTGAAGCCTGCTTCGGATTCTGTGTCTCCTCCTCTCTCTGCCCCTCCCCCACTCATGCTCTCTCTCTCTCTCTCTCTCTCTCTCTCTCTCTCTCTCTCTTTCTCTCTCTCTCTCTTAAAAAATGAATAAATAGGGGCGCCTGGGTGGCGCAGTCGGTTAAGTGTCCGACTTCAGCCAGGTCACGATCTCGCGGTCCGTGAGTTCGAGCCCCGCGTCAGGCTCTGGGCTGATGGCTCAGAGCCTGGAGCCTGTTTCCGATTCTGTGTCTCCCTCTCTCTCTGCCCCTCCCCCGTTCATGCTCTGTCTCTCTGTCCCAAAAATAAAAAAACGTTGAAAAAAAAAAAATTTAAAAAAAAAAAATGAATAAATATTAAAAAAAATTTTTCATATGCTGTCACAAACACCTTTTTTGGTCTTAGACAAAATTGACACTTATGTTCCCATACTATACTTTGCTTAAGTTCTATAATTACCTATAACACACACACACACACACACATAACGCACACACACAAATACCCTTATATATACCCACTGATGTACATACATATATCCACATACACAATATTAATACTACATTGTTCAGATGTATATAAACACATGTTTAATAACTATATATTTATATGTGCATATTAATCTGGTCTCATGTATATCTACATACATGTCTATTTATATCTATAAAATCAAGCAGATGATGGTTGGGAATAGTCTTTGGAAGAAAATCTGATATGTAAACGCAATGTATTTTTATTATACATCATTGGGCGAATTTGCAGAAATGCAGAAAAGGATCCACTTTCTCCTAGAAGTTAAAAATGTTGGGGCACCTGGGTGGCTCAGTCGGTTAAGCGTCCGACTTCAGCTCAGGTCAAGATCTCGCTGTCCATGAGTCCGTGAGTTCGAGCCCCGTGTGGGGCTCTGGGATGATGGCTCGGAGCCTGGAGCCTGCCTCCGATTCTGTGTCTCCCTTTCTCTCTGCCCCTCCCCCGTTCATGCTCTGTCTCTCTCTGTCTCAAAAATAAATAAATGTTTAAAAAAAATTTTTTTTTAAAATGTTTTTTTTTAAAAGGTTCATTTTCAAAAAAAATTAGAAGAAAATAATTCCTAGTAACAGAGGACATACAGATGAATATAAGTCATGAAAAAGAATGTATTTTGACATTATCATCAACTGAGTAGTAAACTGTCAAAGGTATGGGGTAAGTATAGACCAAGTAAAGGTGCAAACACTGCCTAGTGACCACCGAGGGAATGTTCTAGTAGTGCACGTGGATCAAAAGTTTCTAGATAAGTTCCGCATCCCCAAGGACGGTCCTGAACCTGTTAATCCCTGACCAGTCAGCCAGTCCTGGGTTTGCAGGACAAATCTAGTTCAGACTTTGAATCCCAAAACAGGATTGGAGTTGCTTTAGGGAATCCTAGAGAGAGGGCAATTTAGTCTCTGTAGAATCTCTTCAGGTTTTTAAACTGATTTCATACCATAAATCCTAATTCAGCCCAAATCTGTGCTGGCTCCCATAAGATGCCCCCCAGTGGGCTTCTAGAACCTCCCCGATGCCCCAAAGCCTTGAACCTTGATCAAAGCCAGAGAAAACGGTAGTCAGTTCAGGCAGCCTGGTCTTGCCTAGTGAAAATTCCAGAGTGTTGGCTTCAGAGCTATCTCACAATTCATGTCAAGCCTCCCTGTGGTCTTTCACTGGACCTAGTACCAACCTCGGCAGGATGCTTAATTCCTTCATGACATCTTATTGCAGATAATAGTCCCAGAGGGGGTAGGGAAAATGCACACTGCTCTGCCAGCTCTCCACTGTGAGGCGACAGAAGCCAGGAGATGGATCTGACAGTGGAATTCTGCTGCTTTCTGCCTAACTCTGGAAAGGTTTTCTTCCAAATCTTTGAGAGTTTCCTGTGCCTGTTAGGTAGGTTACGTATTTGGCTCAATGTGACTTTTTTCTTAGGCACATATACAGGACTCCTAGAGGAAACGGTACAGACATAAATATACTAACTTCTTGTTGAGGCTATAGGTTCTGTGAACAATAACAGCTGCCAGTATGAACAGCACAACTGAGACAAGTTACCCTTTTTGTATTAATATTACAAACATAATCATTATGTTTACTCCGTATCTGCTTCCAAGGTGTTCAAAAGACTTTTCAGATGATTTGTAAGAGGTTCTCAACCCGCTGGCTGTACCAAGATTGTTTTGGGGGAACTTGGTCCAAGGCAGCTGGAGATTTAGTCTCCTTTCTACATCTTCCTCCAAAGTCACCGTCTTGCAAAACCAGGACCAATAAGCGGAAATCTTTAACTGGTGCCTGTCAGAGGCCACGTTGCCTTTAATGACAAGACAAAGAGAGATAAAGAGATTCCCACAGCTGGGGTCGCCCTTGGTAGCTGGGCCTACATTTTGCTTTGATTTCCAGAAGCAAGGCTTCCATCATCTGGTCCTCCCTAATGTGACTGATGGTCTCCTTTCTGGATATATCTCCCACGATAATGACAAGTTTTAGTCTGAATATAACTCATCTCTCCATCTGCCTTGTCATGGCTTTAGACCCAGATTTTCTTCCTTTTTACTTCTTTCCTATTCCCCATGGTAGAGTGCTCTGCTGAGAACAGATGCTCAATAAAGAGTAAATTCTTAAATTCACCCCACTGTAATTTTTCATTTCTGTGATTTTGGTGACCTGAAATCCTTTCTTGGTTTGTACAAGAAGGGTAGGCAGAGAGAAAGTGAAACTGTTTCAGGTCCCTGGGAGCTGGGGCAAAGAGCTAAGTTGGGCCTAAGAACAGCAAAATCAGGCACATGATGTGTAACTTTCACTTTTATTTGAGCCCCTGCACACTTTGACTATTTAAGGAAGAGCTGTCAGGTGACAATGGATTAGTACAGGCAGGTCCTATAAAAGGAACCTTAGAGACCACCTAGTCATGCCATTTACCTCCACTGAATATCCTCCAGTGGTAGTCACTGTTAATTGTAGAAATCTATGCATTTTGAGGAAGCTTTACTTAAAGACTACATGTTAGGCCACAAAATAGGTCTCAATCAATTCAAGATTAAAATCATACCAAGCATCTTTTCTGACCACAATGGCTAAAACTAGAAATTAATTATAAGAAGAAAACTGAAAAAAACACAAACATGCAGGGACAAACAACGTGCTACTAAACAATCAATGAGTAAATGAAGAAATCAAAGAGGAAATCAAAATATAATTCAAGACAAATGAAAATGGAAACACAACTTTCCAAAATCTATGGGACATGACAAAGGCAGTTCTAAGAAGAAAGTTCAAAGTGGCACAGGCCTACCTCAAAAAAACAAGAAAAATCCAAATAAACAATTTAACCTTGCACCTAAAGGAACTACAAAAAGAACAAATAAAACCTAAAGTTAGTAGAAGGAAGGAAATAATAAAGATAAGAGCGGAAGTAAATGAAATAGAAACCAAAAACAAAACAAAAAAAAAAAACAACAATAGAAAAGATCAATGAATCTAAAAGCTGGCTTTTTAAAAAGATAACCAAAATTGATAAACCTCTTGCCAGACTCATAAAGAGAGAGAGAGAGAGAGAGAGAAAGAGAGAGAACCCAAATAAATAACATCAGAAATGAAAGGAAGAAGTTACCCACAGAAATACAAAGAATCTTAAGAGACTATGAATATTATGAATAATGTATGCTAAAAAATTAGAAAACATAGAAGAAAGAGATAAATTCCTAAAAAATACCTTCTAATACTGAATCACAAAGAAACAGAAAATCTGAATAGATTGATTATATGTAACAAAATTGAACCTATTTTAATTTTTAAACTCTCCAAAAAGAAAAGTCCAGGACCAGAGAGCATCACAGGCAAGTTCTACCAAGTCTTTAAGAAGAGCTAACACCTATCTTTCTCAAGTTATTGCAAAAAATTGAAGAGGGAGGAACACTTTGAAACTCATTTTACAAGGCCAGCATTACCCTGATACTGAACCCAGGCAGACACCGCACAGAAGAAAATTATAGGCCAATATCCTTAATGAACACAGATGCAAAAATCCTCAACAAAATATTAGTGAAACAAATTCAACAATATATTAAAAGTATCATACACTATGATCTAGTGGGATCTATTCCAGGGAAGCAAGAATCTTGGTTCAACATCTGCAAATCAATCAACATGATATACCACATTAACAAAATAAAGAATAAAAATAATATGATCACTTCAATAGATGCAGAAAAAGCATTTGACAAAATTTAACATCCATTTATGATAAAAACTCTCATCAAGGTAAATATAGAAGCAACATACCTCAACATAAGAAAGGCCAGATGTGACAAACCCACAGCTAACATCATACTCAACAGTGAAAAGTTGAAGTCTTTCCCTCTCAAATCAGTAACAACACAAGGACGTCCACTCTCACCACTTTCATTTAACATAGTATTGAAAGTCCTAGCCACAGCAATTAGGCAAGAAAAGGAAATACAAGTCATTGGAAAAGAAAAATTGGAAATTGGAAAAGAAAAAGTAAAATTGTCACTATTCGCAGATGGCATAATATTATATATAGAAAACCATAAGGACTTCACTTCAAAACTGTTAGAACTAATAAATAAATTCAATAAAATCACAAGATACAAAATTAATACACAGAAAGAGTAATTTTTCTATATGCTTATAATGAGCTATCAGGAAGAAAAATCAAGGCTATAATCCCATTTACAATTGCATCAAAAAGAATAAAACACCTAGGAATAAAGTTAATCAAGATGAAAGACCTGTATTCTAAAAACCATAAGACATTGATTAAAGAAATAGAAGATGACACAAATAAATGGAAAGACATTCCATGCTCATAGACTGGAAGAATTAATATTATTAGAATGTCCATACTATCCAAAGAAATATACAGATTCAATGCAATCCCAATCAAAATTCCACTGGCATTTTTCATAGAACTAGAACAAAGAGTCCTAAAGTTTATGTAGAAACACAAAAGATCCCAAAAAAAACCAAAGTAATCTTGAGAAAGAAGAACAAAGCTGGAGGTATCATGCTCCCTGATTTCAAACTATACTTCAGAGTTATAGTCATCAAAACAGTATGGTACTGGCATGAAAATATACATATAGATCAATGGAACAGAATAGAGAGCCCTGACATAAACCCACATATATATGTCAGTTAATCTATAACAAGCTGCAAGAGTATACAATGGGGAAAAGATGGTCCCTTCAATAAATGATGTTGGGAAAATAGGACAGCTACACGCAACAGAATGAACCTGGACCAATATCTTACACAATATACAAAAATAAATTCAATGTGGATTAAAGACTCCATATAAAACCTGAAACCATAAAACTCCTAGAAGAAAACATAGGCAGTAAGCTCTTTGACATCAGTCTTAGCAATATTTTGAGGGGTCAGTCTCCTCAGGCAAGGGCAACAAAAGCTAAAATAAACAAATAATATTACATCAAACTACAAAGTTTTGCACAGCAGAGGAAACCATCAACAAAGTGAAAAGGCACACTACTAAATGGAAGAAGATATTTGCAAATTATACATCCAACAAGGGGCTCATGTTTAGAATATATTTTAAAACTTACACAACTCTTGGGGCGCCTGGGTGGCGCAGTCGGTTAAGCGTCCGACTTCAGCCAGGTCACGATCTCGCGGTCCGTGAGTTCGAGCCCCGCGTCAGGCTCTGGGCTGATGGCTCGGAGCCTGGAGCCTGTTTCCGATTCTGTGTCTCCCTCTCTCTCTGCCCCTCCCCCGTTCATGCTCTGTCTCTCTCTGTCCCAAAAATAAATAAAAAACATTGAAAAAAAAATTAAAAAAAAAAAAAAAAAAAACTTACACAACTCTTGTCACAATGAGCACTAAATAATCTACAGATTATTGCTGAATCACTAGATTCTACACCCGAAGCTAATATAACACTGTATGTTAACTATACTGGAATTAAAATTTAAAACTTAATAAAAAAAAAAAAAAACTAAGCTGAGAAATCCATGGCCGAGTATTGTGACATTTCTCCTCAGCCAAGTAACCAAGTGAGTAATAACAGAATGATGAACACCTACGGGGAAAGATGTCTCATAATTAACAAGCCACTCTGCCATATTAAAATAACAAAAGTAAGGCAAACATATTTGGGATTTTCAAAATTGCCATAAAATAAACAGAAATAATTCTCACCCCCCAAAAAAAAAAAGGATACAACTTAATATCAAAAAAGCAAACAACCTGATTATTAGATGGGCAGCAGATATGAATAGACATGTTTTGCAAAGAAGATACAGATGGCCAACAGGCACATGGAAAGATGCTCAACATTACTAACAGTCAAGGAAATGCACATGGAAACCACAATGAGGTGTCACACCTGTCAGATTAGCTAGAATCAAAAAGACAAAAAATAACAAATATTGGTGAGTATGAGGAGAAAAGGGAACTCTTATGCACAGTTGGTGGGAAAATAAATTGGTGCAGCCGCTGTGGAAAACAGTATGGAGGTTCCTCAAAAAATTAAAAATAGACTATCAGCAATTCCACTCCTGGGTATTTATCCAAAGAAAACATAAACACCAATTTGAAGCGATCTATACACACCTGAGTTCACTTAAGATTTATGGCCAAGATTTGGAAGCAACCTAAGTGTCTGTCAACAGATGAATGGATAGGGGCACCTGGGTGGCTCAGTCAGTTATGCATCTGACTCTTGATTTCTGCTCAGGTCATGATCTCACAGTTTATGGGATAGAGACCCATGTCAGGCCCTGTGTTGACAGCATGGAGACTGCTTAGGATTCTTTCTCCTTCTCTCTCTGCCCCACCCCCACTTTCTTTCTTTCTTCCTTTCTTTTTTTCTTTCTTGCTTCCTTTCTTTCTATCTCTCTCTCTCTTTCTTTCTCTCTTTGTCTCTTTCTTTCTCAAAATAAATAAACTTTAAAAAATAGATGAATGAGGGGTGCCTGGGGGCTCAGTTGGTTGAGTGTCCAACTTCGGCTCAGGTCATGATCTCACGGCTGGTGAGTTCGAGTCCCACATCGGGCTCTGTGCTGACAGCTCAGGGTCTGGAGCCTGCTTCAGATTCTGTGTCTCCCTCTCTCTCTTCTCCTCCCCTACTCATGCTCTGTCTCTCTCTCTCTCTCTCTCTCTCTCTCTCTCAAAAACAAATAAACATTAAAAAATTTTTTAAATAGATGAATGGATATAGAAGATGTGATAGGAATATTATTCATCCATTAATATAAATGAAATTTTGCCATTTGCAATAACATGGATGGACCTAGAGGGTATTAGGCTAAGTGAAATAAGCCAGACAGAGAAAGACAAAAGACAAATACCATATGATTTCCCTTATATGTGGAATCTAAAAAACAAACAAACAAAAAAACAAATAAATAAAAGACATAGACTCATAAGTACAGGAAACAAACTGTTGAGTACAGAGTGGGTAATGGTTGGGGGGCAGGCAAAACAAGTGAAGCAGATTAAGAGATACAAACTTGGGGCGTCTGGGTGGCGCAGTCGGTTAAGCGTCCGACTTCAGCCAGGTCACGATCTCGCGGTCCGTGAGTTCAAGCCCCGCGTCAGGCTCTGGGCTGATGGCTCGGAGCCTGGAGCCTGTTTCCGATTCTGTGTCTCCCTCTCTCTCTGCCCCTCCCCCGTTCATGCTCTGTCTCTCTCTGTCCCAAAAATAAATTAAAAAAAAAAAGTTGAAAAAAAAAAAAAAAAAAAAAAGAGATACAAACTTGCAGTTATAAAATAAATAAGTCGCTGGGATGTAATATACAGCACAAAGAACATGGTCAATAATATTGTAATAACTTTGATGGTGATAGATGGTAACTACACTTATTGTGGGTATCATTTTATAATGTATAAAATTATCAAGTCACTACGATACACAGCTGAAATTAATAGGATATTATACATCAATTATACTCCAATTAAAAAAAAAATTGGGGGGCACTTGGGTGGCTCAGTCGGTTGAGCGTCCAACTTCGGCTCAGGTCATGATCTCGCGGTCCATGAGTTCGACCCCCACGTCGGGCTCTGTGCTGACAGCTCAGAG
The DNA here is from genome assembly GCF_028018385.1 of Neofelis nebulosa. Classification (NCBI taxonomy): domain Eukaryota; kingdom Metazoa; phylum Chordata; class Mammalia; order Carnivora; family Felidae; genus Neofelis; species Neofelis nebulosa. Next base: position 235,768,557 of record NC_080782.1, read on the forward strand.
CCTGGAGCCTGCTTCAGATTCTGTGTCTCCCTCTCTCTCTGACCCTCACCCGTTCATGCTCTGTCTCTTCTCTGTCTCAAAAATAAATAAACATTTAAAAAAAATTTTTTTAAAATCTTGACAAAACTGGAAGAGGACTTCAACTCTCTCCATTTTGACCTCCATCTGTACCTTCTTTATTTTTTTTAAGTTTATTTATTTATTTTGAGAGAGACAGAGACAGAGTGAGCGGGGTAGGGGCAGAGAGAGACTCCCAAGCAGGATCCATGCTGCCAGCCCAGAGCCCAACATGCGGCTCGAATACACAAAATCGTGAGATCATGACCTGAGCCAAAACCAAGAGTTGGATGTTTAACTGACTGAGCCACCCAGGCAACCCTGTGCTTTGTAATTGATTAAGTTCTTTCCAGCTTCTCTCTTAACCCAGGCAATAGACCCTGGGAGCAAAGCATCCACGATGGGAACTGAAAATGCCCCCTCGAGCAATATGACTGCCCCCATGTGACTGACCCCAGGACAAGGACTAACCTGACCTTCACTGCCCACCTACATGTACACACTGTCCCACATTTTCCTTACATAAACCTGGAAGGACTTTCAGCACTTTGGAGACAGTCTTCGAGACGTCAACGCACTGTCTTCCTGGTGTTGGCCTCACTGAAATAAATTCCTTTCTTGTTTCACCACCGCTCATCTCTCTGCTTTTGGATTTTGTCAGCGGTGAGTGGCTGGACCTGGTCTGTTTGGGCCCCCCCCCCCGAGCCAGGTGCTCTTCACCCCTGCACCCTGTTTGTAAGACAACAACAACTACAACAGAAGCTCTAGGAGAGCCGGGCCCTTGTCTGTCCATCCTCCACACTGCTGCGTCCCTAAGTCCTGGCACAGTGTTTGTGCCCACTATATAGTAGGAGCTCAATAAATGCTGGGGAGAAAAAAAAAGAAAATAAAAAGGTAGATAGAGAGAGAGACGCCAGGGATGGGCAATTAGAAAGAAGGCCATGTGACGACATAGCAAGAAGGGTCTCAGAAGAAACGAGTGACCCCACTGGCACCCTGATCTTGGACTTCCAGCCCCAGATAAGAAAAGAAATGTCCGTTGCTTAAGCCCCCCAGTTTGTGGTATTCTGTTAGGGCCACCTAGACCCACTCGGCCAGTGTTGGGACTTGAGTTGTCCCCTAGGAAGGAACATCCTGTTGGGTGAGGCAGCTCCCTTCACTTGAGGCACTTATTTCCCAGGCAGGGTGTGAGCAGGCAGCCCAGCGGCCGGGGCTGGGTCCTGCAGGGTCTGAGCTGTACCCCACGGCATCCTCCACAGCAAAGCCCCGTGACAGTGCAGTGACCCACGAGGACCGGGATGTCTATAAGGGAAATAGAGCAAGGAGGAGGACACTATTAAATCAACTTGGTGACTTGCCATCAAATACAGGCTTTAAAATCTTAAATAAATCTGGATTCATAGAGCAGCGTGTCAGAATCTGAATCTTAAAGATCATCGTGTCGAACCCCTTATCTAAGCGATAGGGGCCAAGAGGCTCAGAGAAGTCGAGATTCTCTCAAGATCTAGAGGCAACGTGAAAACCAAGGTGGACCCGAGATTCCGGCTTCCTGATGTTTTCTAAGATATCCTGTCTAGCTAAAATTGGTTTTATAGTCACTGCACCTACGTGGCTCTAAATATAATTTAAAGCTTCCAGCTTGAAAACAAAGCCAAACGTAAACCATACTGTGTGTAAACTTGGCAGGGTCACGGCTATGACTGTGTCCCAGTGAGGAAGCCTCCCAAGACCTCAGGACTCATGGCACAGTATGATCTGACCGACCCAAAACAGCAGAAAACATGGGGGTGAACCATTTTTTTGCTTCCGGGTGGGAACAGGATAGAACACATCTCTCTCCCCTTATTTCCTTCCCTCCCTCCTCCTATTATTCCCCCTCCTCCGCTCCTCCTTCCCTTTGTTCTCCCTCTCAATTCTGTCACGTTATCTGCACATCTTGAGTAATAGAATCTCATTGTTTGATCTAAGGGACCAGAGTTTTAGTCCAGAGATGATAAAGCTCAAGAGTTGAATAGCTATCAGCCCTCCATAATAAATGTTACTTTTCTTTTTTGCTGTCCTATTTGTGCCACATCTCCTTTACAAGTCAATTTTTTTTCTCCTATACACGTTTTCCCAGAACAACTAAGAAATCCTTATTGAGGCAGTGCATCCCAAATCCTACTATTAAAGGCTTTGGGCTTCTTTTAGACGTCCTGACAGAATTTTCTCCAGAATGCCGTTAAGGTGTCCAGAGTGGACTCAGTTGCCTGAAAGCAACAGAAACTCCTGACCCAAGTGACTGAAACAGTAATGAATGAATCTTCTCACACAAAACTAATGACAGAGGGGAAGTAACTCTCTCAATGAAAAGGGTATGTTGCTAGATGAGATACGAAGAGCAATGCTGGAAAAAAATGAAAGAACTGATAAGTTGGGGGCAAATGCTTGGCCCAAAGTTGAGGCAAAGCCTGAATCCAGAGAAGGAATGCTCAGCCACTTTGCTCCAGGGCATAAGAACTCGGGTTCTGAGGCCTCCCCTAGGGAGAGGGAGAAATCAACGCCCAGGCAGGGGTCTTACTGGGGTGCTTCCTATGGCTGATACCCCCAAAAGTCCCCTGTCAAGGAAAGTGTGAACCAGAAACAAACCTTCCCATCCCCTACGATCCTAGGGGAACTTGGAGAAGGTTGCTGGGCTCTGACTACAGAAAAGGAAAGAAAAAGAAGAAAGAGAAAGAAACTGTCCTGGAGGGGTCTTGACTGCAGCCCCATCCTTGTTGCCTGGGGCAGATTTGCAGGCCTAGTTCCCTTCTGGAATCTCAAGCCAGGAATTGGGTTTAAGGTGTCACTGACCAGTAGAGCCCCCAGGTATCTGGCAGAAGCAAATATAAATCCTCTATGGAGGAAGTACCTCTATCCCGACCACCCAGAAGCCCTGGATACCATTTTTCTAAGGCCCACGGTCCCCGCAGAGATAAATGGCAAATCGGGAAACGAGGTTCCGGGAGAAAAGGCCAGCAGAAGCAAGGAAGAGCAGACACAGACCTGCACAAACTTTTAGAAATCTATCAGATACAAATTGTAAACCAACTATACTGCTGAGTTTCAAGACATAAGCCAAGTCCACAGGAAAGGCTGTTCCACTGTTGCAGCTGAACTCCACAGTTCAGCACCTCAACAATTATGTCAGGCATCTTAATACTTCCTGTCTTTCTACCTTGGCCTCCAGCCTGAGCAACCTGTTTGTCCTCCACCAGCTCTCCTCATGATCACAAGATGGCTGCAGCTGCTCCCGGTTTCACAACCACACAACCTCCAGAGGCAAAAAAGAGAGGGTATGTTTCCACGTACCTCTTTTTAAGACTGAATCTTTGCAGCTGGCTTCAAACACTTCATGGGCCGGGATTTCATCACACACGCATGACTAAGGGAATTACAGGGAAGGAGAATAACTACATTAGATCAATAATGAGTCAGTTGCTGGGACGAGGGATGGTGGGCCCACCCTAGAGCTGCTGTGGAGGAGGATAAATCCATACACAAAACGCAAGCTTTAACAGCAAGGTTAAAAAAATGTGGTGGGTTAAAAATAGACCTACCCTATGACCCAGCAATAGCACTGCTAGGAATTTATCCAAGGGATACAGGAGTACTGATGCATAGGGGCACTTGTACCCCAATGTTTATAGCAGCACTCTCAACAATAGCCAAATTATGGAAAGAGCCTAAATGTCCATCAACTGATGAATGGATAAAGAAATTGTGGTTCATATACACAATGGAATACTACGTGGCAATGAGAAAAAATGAAATATGGCCTTTTGTAGCAACGTGGATGGAACTGGAGAGTGTGATGCTAAGTGAAATAAGCCATACAGAGAAAGACAGACACCATATGGTTTCACTCTTATGTGGATCCTGAGAAACGCAACAGAAACCCATGGGGGAGGGGAAGGAAAGGAAAAAAAAAAAAAAGAGGTTAGAGTGGGAGAGAGTCAAAGCATAAGAGACTGTTAAAAACTGAGAACAAACTGAGGGCTGATGGGGGGTGGGAGGGAGAGCAGGGTGGGTGATGGGTATTGAGGAGGGCATCTTTTGGGATGAGCACTGGGTGTTGTATGGAAACCAATTTGACAGTAAATTTCATATATTAAAAAATAAAAAATTTAAAAAAAATTAAAAAAATAAAAATGTGGTGGGGAGGGGTGTGGACAGAGGTAGGAACATATCTTCAGCAGCCTCCCCTTCCCGGGTTTTCAAATGTGCAGTCTGCTGATAACATTTTCCAACTCTAGGACTTTTGGCCTCTAATCATCTGACAGTTGCTCAGCTGTAGATTATTACCTCTGTTCTCCCCCCCCCCCCCACCAAAGAAGCTACTTTAGCACATGTAGGATGAGTGCATGGCTTTTGCCACCCTTGGGCTGATCGTTAACATTTAATATGAGGGGCGATTGGCTGGCTCAGTAAGTGAAGCACATGACTCTTGATCTCAGGGTCGTGAGTTCGAGACTCACACCGGATGCACAGATTACTTTTAAAAAAGTTGCGAAACATTTAATATGATACTCCGCTAGTTCTGTTTTCCAGATTCTATGTTATGTTTTGTGAGGAAATGACACTTTGCATAATCTACTGCCAAGGCACGGAATTTGCTGACAGGTTTCAATTCTGTATGAATCCACAGTAAGAAGGTATTGTCGGGTATTGAGTTTTGACGATTGAAAGGTTAAAATATACATCTGAAAGCTGAGAAAGAGTTAAAAATCAACGTGCGGAAGTTAAAGAAAGGGAAGGGGCACTTCGTGGCCTTTCTGGGGTTGCCAGCGTAGTACAGAGATTGACGTTTCAAAGGTGTAGCTCGTTAACCTCCTTGGGCCCCAGCTTGGCCAGAGAGAACAGTTACGGAGTTTCATGCAGAATGCCACTTCTCAGAGGTCCGGGAGGATCACACGTCCCCAGGGCCCACATCCACACTGATCCACTGAGCCTCCCCTGGCGACAGTCCTGTAAATATTAGAGTGACCACACATCCCGGTTCTTGCTGTGCACCTGTCGTCTGGCATCCCTGTCACTCTAAGCAATGCCCGTGTTTGGAAGAGAAAATATATGGTCATCTTCCCCAGAATCGTGACATTTTCTACATCCTATAACTCTGTTTGCACATTATTCCTGATCCCCATCTCCACTACTGACCTACCCCACACAACTTCCTGTGGGCGGTGGGCACCTCCGTGGGGAAGCCAGGGTATGGAGATTAGACAGCCCCCGGGATCCTTGCCCCAAACTCAGGGCTACACTTACTTTTCTGGGCCCTGCTTTTAGAGTGTTATCATTTCTACTTTCGTTATCATTGCTTCCTCCGACAGACCCCTTTTATTACTACGGATAGATTTGCCTTGGAATTCAAAATGCCTGCCTGCACACCTCCCCCACACTCCTCTCCCTTTACGTTTATCTGCTATACATTATTAACCCTATATATCAGACTTGCCAACCAGAAAAGTTCAGCTCCCCAGTGAAATAATAACTATTTTCTAGGGATTCTGACTTTGCGGGAAAGTTAAATTTGAAAACTTCTAGTAACCCTTTCAACTCCAAAATGTTCTGGCCCTAAATGCCTAAAAGAACACAGGGCACTACCCCCCAAGGTACCATATACAGCTACGGACTGAAGTGTGTTCCCCTCAGATTCGTACGTGAAGCCCTAACCCCCAATGTCACGAGTTGCGGATAGGGTCTTTAAGGGAGTAATTACAGTTAAAGTCATAGGGATGAGACCCTACTCCAATATGACTGGTGTCCTTGTAAAAAGAGGAAGAAACACGAGCAACGTTGCCACTCAGGGGAAAGACCATGTGAGGACAGGGTGAGAACAGGGTGTCTACAAGCCACGCACAGGGGTCTCAGCAGAAACCAAACCTGCTGATACTTTGACCTTGACCTTGCAGCCTTCAGAACTGTGAGAAAACAGATGTCTGCCGTGCAAGCCTCCCCGTCTGTGGGATTTTGTTACAGCAGCCTGAGCAGACTGATATACACACAAAAGAAGGGGGAGATCTACTTCTTTCTTACTTACAGCTTACTATCCAGTCACGGTGCTCAGACATAGAAAGAAACAAAGTACAGCAAATACTTCAAGTGTTTTGTAATTTCCCTGGTGGATGACTTTCATCTTCTTTAAAGTATTCTTTAGCCCCTATCTTGGTCTGATCTATGCAAAACTGCTGTATGTCAATTTTGTGTCTTTGCATGCTGTCACTGTCAGTCAACTACGTGCCTTGGGATTGCATGGATAGCTCCCAATATGCTAACCTCGGATTCCCCTTGACTTTGGTTGTTTTCAACCCAAGTTAGTTAAAATATAGTGTAGTATTGGTTTCAGGACTAGAATTTAGTGATTCATCACTTACATATAACACCCAGTGCTCAGCAATCAAAAAGAATGAAATCTTGCCATTTGCAACTACGTGGATGGAATGAGAAGGTATTACGCTAAGCGAAATTGGTCAGTCAGAGAAAGACAAATATATGACTTCACTCATATGAGGACTTTAAGACACAGAACAGAGGAACACAAGGGAAGGGAAGCAAAAATCATGTAAAAACAGGAAGGGGCACAAAACATAAGAGACTCTTAAACATGGAGAACAAACAGAGGGTCACTGGAGGGGTTGTGGGAGAGGGGATGGGCTCAATGGGTAAGGGGCACTAAGGAATCTATTCCTGAAATCATTGTTGCACTATATGCTAATTTGGATGTAAATTAAAAAAATAAAATTAAAATAAAAAAAATAACACCCAGTGCTCATCACAACAAATGCCCTCCTTAAAGCCCATCATACATTTAGCCCATCCCCACTACCACCTCCCCTCTAGAAACTCTCAATTTGTTCTCTGTATTTAAGAGGCTCTTATGGCTTGTCTTCCTCTGTTTTTTTTAATCTTATTTTTCCTTCCCTTCCCTATTTTCATCTGTTTTGTTTCTTAAATTCCACATAATAAGTGAAATCCTATGATATTTGTCTTTCTCTAACTTGTTTTGCTTAGCATCATATATAGATCACATCTTCTTTCTCCATTCATCAGTTGATGGGCATTTGGGCTCTTTCCATACTTTGGCTATTGTTGATATTGCTGCTATAAACGTTGGGATACATGTGCCCCTTCAAATCAGCATTTTTTTTTTATCCTTTGGATAAATGCCTAGTAATGCAATTGCTGGGCCATAGGGTAGTTCTATTTTTTTTATTTTTTGAGGACCCTGCGTACTGTTTCCCAGAGTGGCTATACCAGTTTGCATTACCACCAAGAGTGCAAAAGTGTTCCCCTTTCTCTGCATTCTTGCCAACATCTGTTGTTGCCTGAGTTGTTAATTTTAGCCATTCTGACTGGTGTGAGGTGGTATCTCATTGTGGTTTTGATTTCTATTTCCCTGATGATGAGTGATGTTGAGCATCTTTTCATGTGTCTGTTAGCCATATGGATGTCTGCTTTGGAAAAGTGGGTCCATTCATGTCTTCTGCCCATTTCTTCACTGTATTATTTGTTTTTTGGGTGTTGGGTTTGGTAAGTTTTGTATAGATTTTGGATACTAGCCTTTTATCTGATATGTCATTTGCAAATATCTTTTCCCATTCCGTTGGTGGCCTTTTAGTTTTGTTGATTGTTTCCTTCGTCATGCAGAAGTTTTTATCTTAATGAGGTCCCAATAGTTCATTTTTGCTTTTGTTTCCATTGCCTCTGGAGACATGTCTAGTAAGAAGTTGCTGCAGCCAAGGTCAAAGAAGTTGCTGCCCGTTTTCACCTCTCGGATTTTGATGGCTTCCTGTCTTACATTTAAGTCTTTCCTCCATTTTGAATCTATTTTGTGTATGTTGCTGTCCAGTTCCCCCAGCACCATTTGCTGAAGAGATGGTCTTTTTTCCATTGCATACTCTTTCCTGCTTTGTTGAAGATTGGTTGGCCATATATTTGTAGGTCCATTTCTTGGTTCTGTTCCATTGATCTATGTGTCTTTTTTTGTGTTGGTACCATACTGTCTTGATGACTACAGCTTTGTAATACAGCTTAAAGTCTGGGATTGTGATGCCTCCAGCTTTGGTTTTCTTTTTCAAGATTTCTTTGGCTATTCAGGGTCTTTTGTGGCTCCCTACAAATCTTAGAATTATTTGTTCTAGCTTGTGAAGAATACTGGTGTTATTTTGATAGGAACTGCATCAAATGTGTAGGTTGTTTGGGGTAGTATATTTATTTTAACAATATTTGTCCTTCCAATCCATGAACATGAAACGTGTTCCCATATCTTTGTGTCTTCTTCAATTTCTTTCACAAGCTTCCTATAGTTTTCAGTGTACAGACCTTTTGCTTCTTTGGTTAGGTTTATTCTGAGGTTTCTTATGGTTTTGGGTACGATTGCAAATGGGATCAATTCCTTGAGTTCTCTTTCTGCTGCTTCATTATTGGTGTATAGAAATGCAACTGATTTCTGTACATTGATCTTATATCCTGCAACTTTGCTGAATTCATGTATCAGTTCAAGCAGTATTTCAGTGGAGTCTCTTGGGTTTTCCACATAGAATATACGATTCCCCCTTAAAACCCTGTCCACATGAAATGACTCAATCCCTGTAAATCCTGCTCTGTGGGGGCTGCTAGGAGTCCTGCCCAGACCTCCTTCAAGTGTGAAGCCCTTGTTCCCCAGCTGCTGGCATGTTGGCAGTTCAGGCTTTCTCCTTCAGAAGAGAGCTTCCTCACTCAAGGTACATCCCACCCCAGGGGCAGCCTCAGCTCCCTTCCCCTTCTATTCCCATGGCCTTCCAATAGGCTAGGTACACATCTACGCAGGCCCTTGCCTTAGATGGTCCCTTTGTGGGAATGTTCTCCAGCTACCCACATGCCAAACTTCCTCCCTTCCTCCAAGTCTCTGGTCCTATGTCTCTTCTCAGTGAGGCCTGCCCCCATCCACCTGCACAATCCTACAATCTGCCCCACTCCACTCCACCCCAGTAGGCCCAGCTCTCCTTCCTGCCCTATTGTTTCCCCCCACTTCTAACCTACTATATACATTTCATGTTTGCTGTTCCCTCCAGTCGCAAGGCAAGGGTCTATTTTGTTCACAGATGTATTCCAAGCACATAGTGGGTACACAGGAAACCTTTGTCAAATTTGTTTGATAAACTTTTCATCAGCTTAAGTAGGGATATGACTTCACTCTTCATAGGATCCAACTCCCTGACATCAAAAAAAGCCTTAATGAAGAAAATGCAGTCTTCTTTACACAATGGAGAACTTATGCTGCCTCAAACAATTCTGAGTCTCAGGGTCACATGCCATAAAAGCAGCACCATAATACCTAGCATAGTTGACAACTATGACAAGTCATTTTTTCATATTTTCTTAACTGTAAACAAAATTATTTTCAGTAATTACCAAAACTAATTTTATTTTTATACTTAATTATATGTTTTTTGCTTGGTTCCTTTAGTTTTACAACAACTAGCTAAAGGTTTTTAAATGAGTCAACATGGCAGAGAAGTAGGGGGGCCCAAAGTTCCCTTACCCCTCAAACACAGCAGTACTGAGGCCAGAAGACTGGGAATTCCAGGAATCCGGGCTACAGAGTGACAGAAATGTCTCCAGGGGCCCACAGGGACAATGTGGCAAAGCCATAGGTGCATGGTTGCAAACTGTGAGAGATAAAACAGTGTAAGAATGGAGACGAGGGATCCCCTTCTTTGAAGAGACAAAAGGAAGAGAAAGAGAGGTTGTGAAAGTGAGGATTGTATTTGGACAAGAGAAAAACCACAGACCAGGAATTGAAAAAAAATGGAAGAAGATCCAATCTCTCTCTAACTGCGAGGCTTTCTCCGGACTGGGGCCACTACACTGTTCACGCACCTGGGGAGGAGGGGAGCCAGCACCTGGCTTGGCAGTTAGCTTCCAGGTGCAGTCGGAGAGAGCAATTCTCTCCCTTGAGTGCTGTGGGAAGAAGGCAAATTTCCTTAGTGGGACAAAGACCCCACTAAAAAGGAGAACTATAGACCAATTTCCCTGATGAACATGGATGCAAAAATTCTCAATGATACTAACAAATCGAATTCAACAGTATATCAAAAGAATTATTCACTACGATCAAGTGGGATTCATTCCTGGGCTGCAGAGCTGGTTCAATATTCGCAAACCAGTCGATGTGATACATCACATTAATAGAAGAAAGGATAAATACCATATTTATCTATTGACCATCCTGTCAATAGATGCAGAAAAAGCATTTAACAAAATACAGAATCCTTTCTTAATAAAAACCCTCAAGAAAGTCGGGATAGAAGGATCATACTTAAACATCATAAAAGCCATTTATGAAAAGCCCACAGCTAATACCATTCTCAATGGGGAAAAACTGAGAACCTTCCCCTGAGATCAGGAACACGACAGGGATTTCCACTCTCACCACCGTTGTTTAACATAGTGTTGGAAGTCCTAGCCTCAGCAATCAGAAAACAAAATGAAATGAAAGGCATCCAAATTGGCAAAGAAGAAATCAAACTTTCACTTTTCGCAGATGACATGATACTCTACATGGAAAACCCAAAAGACTCCTCCAAAAAACTGCTAGAACTGATACATGAATTCAGCAAAGTTGCAGGATACAAAACCAACGTACAGAAATCAGTTGCATTTCCATATACCAATAATGAAGCAGCAGAAAGAGAAACCAAGAAATCAATCCCATTTATAATTGCACCAAGAACCATAAAATACCTAGGAGTAAGCTTAGCCAAAGATGTAAAAGATCTGTATGCTGAAAACTATGGAAAACTTATGAAGGAAATTGAAGAAGACCCAAAGAAATGGAAAAACATTCCATGCTCATGGATTGGAAGAAGAAACATTGTTAAAATGTCAATATTACCCAAAGCAATCCCAATCAAAATTTCACCATCATTCTTCTCAAATCTAGAATAAACAATCCTAAAATTTGTATAGAACCACAAAAGACCCCGAATAGCCAAATTTATGTTGAAAAAGAAAACCAAAGCAGGCAGCATCACAATCCTGGACTTCAGCCTCTACTACAAAGCTATAATCATTAAGACAGTATGGTACCTGCACAAGAACAGACATATAGACCAATGGAATAGAATAGAGAACCGGAACTGGACCCACAAATGTACAGCCAACTAATCTTTGACAAAGCAGGAAAGAGCATCCAATGGAAAAAAAGACAGTCTCTTTAGTAAATGGTGCTGGGAGAACTGGATGGCAACATGCAGAAGAATGAAACTGGACCACTTTCTTACACCATTCACAAAAATAAACTCAAAATAAAAGACTGAAGATAAAAGACTGAAATGTGAGACAGGAAACCATCAAAACCCTAGAGGAGAAAACAGGCAACAACCTCTTTGACCTCAGCCGCAGCAATTTCTTGCTCAACACATCTCTGAAGGCAAGAGAAATAAAAGCAAAAATGAACTATTGGGAACCTCATCAAGATAAAAAGCTTCTGCACTGCAAAGGAAAAAAATCAACAAAACTAAAAGGCAACTGATGGAATGGGAGAAGATATTTGCAAATGACATATCGGATAAAGGATTAGCATCCAAAATCTATAAAGAACTTACCAAACCCAACACCCAAAAAACAAATAATCCAGTGAAGAAATGGGCAGAAAACATGAATAGACACTTTTCCAAAGAAAACATCCAGATGGCCAACAGACACATGAAAAGATGCTCAACGTCCCTCATCATCAGGGAAATACAAATCAAAACCACGTTGAGATACCACCTCACACTGGTAAGAGGGGCTAAAATTAACAACTCAGGAAAGAACAGATGCTGGCATGGATGTGGAGAAACGGGAACCCTCTTGCACTGTTGGGGGGAATGCAAACTGGTGCAGCCACTCTGGAAAACAGTGTTGAGGTTCCTCAAAAAATTAAAAATAGAACTACCCTATGACCCAGAAATTGCACTGCTGGGGATTTATCCAAAGGATACAGGAGTGCTGATTCATAGGGGCACATGTACCCCAACGTTTATAGCAGTGCTTTCAACAATAGCCAAATTATGGAAAGAGCCTAAATGTCCATCAACTGATGAATGGATAAACAAGATGTGGTTTATATATACAATGGAATACTACTTGACAATGAGAAAGAATGAAATCCTGCCATTTGCAACAACATGGATGGAACTGGAGGGTATTATGCTAAGTGAAATAAGTCAGTCAGAGAAAGACAGACATCATATGTTTTCGCTCATATGTGGAACTTGAGAAACTTAACAGAAGACCATGGGGAAAGGGAAACTATTTGAAAAATAGTTTCAAACATAGAGGGAGGCAAACCATAAGAGACTCTTAAATACTGAGAACAAACTGAGGGTTGATGGGGAAGAGGGGCAAGGGAGAGAGAAGATGGGTGTTGGGCATTGAGGAGGGCATTTGTTGGGATGACACTGGGTGTTGTGTGTGATCAATCATGGGAATCTACCCCCAAAACCAAGAGCACACTGTATACACTGTATGTTAGCTAACTTGACAATAAATTATATATAAAAAAAAATTAAAAAATAAAATATAAAACTAGCAAAAAAAAAAAGAATAAATTTCCATTTAAAGATAGATTTCAAACTCTGTAAATACACCATGGATGAACCAAACAAAAATATTAAGTCCAGCCCACATTCAGGAGAGAAGAAGTGGGCTCCACAGGTCAAAGGGAGGCATATGAAGAATTTGTGGACATAGTTTTACCACATACTGAAATTATTTAGAACCAACACACAGATGTGGGAGAGAAAAGTATTTTATCAGTGATGTTGTTTAGAACCCCTGGCCCAAGTCGAGAACAAAAAGCAACCATCTTTTAGTCATTTTCATTATATCTTTACATCCTTCACATTGTACCCCCTGTCTACACTTGGGGCAGAAGACTCCCCCTTCACTGCTCTTGGGAAACCATGGGATAGAAGGAAAACATTGATGTAGAAGGTGTAGGACGTTATGGTTGAACCGCGTCCTCCAAAAAGGCATGTTGAAGTCCTAACTCCCAGTACCTCAGAATGTAACCTTATTTGGAAATAGGGTCACTGCGGAGGTCATGTTGGAGTAGGTGCCCCCCTAATCCAATACGGCTGGTGTCCTTATAAGAAGAAGAGGCACAGAAACACAGACACACAGGGGAAACACCACTTGATGTTCTTGTAGTGATACGTCTGGAAGCCACAATGCCAAGGGTTTCCAGTAAGCACCAGAAGCTAAGACAAAGGCACTCTCTGGAAGGAATCAACCCTGCTGACACCTTGATTTCAGATTTCTAGCTTCTAGAATTGTGAGGAAATACATTTTTGTTGTTGTAAGTCATCCAGTTTGTAGTCCTTTGTTATGACAGCCCTAGGAAATTGACACATAGCTCTTCGGGAAAATCTGCACGGTCGCCATTTTGTCCCTTTGGCTACTTAGCATGTGAACACCATTCCTTTGAAACTGAAGAGAAGCTATTCCCTTTTCCCACCCCCCAGCAATTACATCACAGACACCTCACCCAAGCACGGCAAGTCAGAGTCTCCCTGTGGAGATTTTGAATCTTGAAAGAGGGACTAAGCAACCAAATTGTGACTCTCAGCAGTGGCTCTGGCAAGGTAGAGAAGTCCTGTAGCAAATGTGCCAAGACAGCTACACCAGCCTCAGTTCTCAGCAGGCCATTCCTATGCCAAGTTCTTGGTTATGTCTTTTCCATGACTCTCCAGCCTTTCTATTGATTCCATGAGCTACCTAATACCCCTCTAGAAAATTCCAACTCTGCTTAAGTGAACCCAGAGTCAACTTTGTAACCACAAACCCTAACTATTACACCCTAGAAGTTGGCTTTTAAGCCAGATGCCTGTTGTAGTTTTGTTTCTTATATTTACCTATTTCTCTCCTACTGTAAACCTTCTGCATTCATCTATACATGCATTTATCCATCAAACATGTACTGGTTGCCTATAATTGTCAAAGTACTGGGTGTCTGGAAAACATTGCCTATTAAGAATGACACATACCCTTAAAGAACCACAGCCTAGTCCAGGGCAGAACAGTCAAGAAAACAGATGGTTATGACACAGAGTGGTGACTGCTATGATAAACAGAAAATGTACCTAACTGATACGCTATGGGAGAAGGGAAGGAAGGCTTCCTGTGGCCAACCGATTCCAAAACTGTGTCCTGAAGGATACATTAGATGCCTAGGCAAGGTAGAACAGGGAAGGGGACAGACATTCCACTAGTGGAAGAAATTTAGCAGGTCAGAATATTAAGTTACTGAACCAGAGTTCGGTGTGTCTGTGCATAAAATTCTAGGTAGGGGTTGGCAAAAGTTGACGCTATAAAAGAAGTAGGTCGAAGTCAATGCTGCATGTCTCGCTTAGGGATTCAGACTTTATCCGGACAGCAACCTATAACCACCAAAGCAGGGAGAAAGCAGCCCGTTTTATATCTGAGATTGATTTTTCCAGCAACAGTGCCAAGAATTAATTGGAATGGGGCAGGTACTGGAAGGTAAGAAGACCAGATGTGAAAGTGTTAAGAGTCATCTGGGAGGTTTCAAAGAGGCAAAGGTCAGGACAGGGATGGTAGTAGATAGCAAAGATGGGAAGGATAGGACAGATTGGAGACGAATGGATGTATTCTGAATTCTCTGCTTGCAGGAAGGCACTTCTAGAAGGACACAGGCCATCCACCTTGTTCACTATGGCCCAACACAGTGTCTGGCACACAGAGGCACCGAGGACATTTTGATCTGTCTTCGAGCGTAATGCTTCTCTTCTTGGCCATGTCCAGTCTACTGCGGGGCCCATCAGAGGCACTCTTTGTTTCTGTTACAGTGTTTTTTACCTCTGGCATTTCCTTTTACTGCTTTCTTAAAGTTTCCATCTTGCTGCTTACCTGACTCAACTGTTCTTGCAAGTTGCCCACTTTTCCCAAAATAGCTCTTAAAATATTTATCATAGCTATTTTAGTTGCTTGCCCCATAATTCCCAAATCTCTGCCATACTGCCACCTGGTGCGGATGCTACTCGGATTGTGGTTTTGCTTGCCTGTTACCTTGCGTTGCAATTTTTTGCTGGAAGCCAGACACGACATGTCAGGTAATAGGACCTGAGGTATGTGGCCCCTTAGTCTCAGCTTCTGTTCTAATGTAACCAGGGTGCTGAGCTGTCTTTAATCTCTGAAGCTGCAGGTGCCAGAGGCCTCAAGTAACTAGGGCCTGTGCCTTTCAGTTACAACCCGCTGCTATTTCACCGAGGTTTGCAGGTACTGCTAAAGTGTGGGCATGTGATCTTATAATTAAATATGTCTTTAAGTGGGCTTGTCTTCCTGGGCTATGACTTTCACAAGTATTTATTAGCTCTTCTCCCCCCCTTCCCTCAGGTGAGACAGGAAGGCTGGAGGGCGCTGGAGGCAGGGAAATGCCCTTCCCCAGGTAGGACAGTCCTTTCCCTTAGCAAGTAGGCCTTTGTTACAAGAATGCTCCAGGCATATTTTTGAATGTAAATATTCCCCTTCCTGTGCCAGAGCCACATGGGGATCACTCTGGGCTCTTCATCGTGAAAACCCTGGTGAGGTTCCTGGAGGTAAGACCCCAAAAAACAAGGCAGACTCCAGGAGTTTCTTACCCTCAGGCTGGTCCACACTCAGCCTCCAGCGGTTTATCAAAACTCATCTAAGTGTTCCCACCAGCGTGGGGCTGCAGCACCTTCTGGACAGGTAAGGAGATCTTGGCTGTGACTCTGGTTTGGCCTCTCTCTCCAGATCATGGGATGCAGCTCTGCCCTGGGACCTCAGTCTCTGATGGGTTCAAGGGAATGTATTGATTTTCAGCTTGTTCAGCTTTTTTTGCTCTGAGGACGGGATTAATGACCTGCAAGTTCTTTACACAGTGGAACCGAGATCAGAACTGCCTCAGTACATGCTGTTGAATGAATAAAGCACAGTAAGCAGGTCTGAATGAACACTTCTGGAGAGAAGGTATCAGAGAGGAGTCAGGGAGGACACCAGGGTCTGGCTGGGGTGAGAAGTAAGATAGGGAACACAGTGGGATAGCAGATATTTGGGGAAGGACAATTAAAAAGAAAAAAAAAACCATTAATGGAGAGTTCTGCTTAGTTATGTTTTGCATACTTGCAAATCTTGCTCTGATGACTTGAAGGTTTTCTTTATGGAGGGGCGGGGGGCGGGGGGAGGGGGATAGAAATAAAATAAACCATAATCCAATGGTTCAGGATTGGTGTGAAAGTGGCGACACAAGTTATGTCTCCTTTCGTTTAAAGATACGCAGGGGTGCGGCTCCCATCAGTGTCAGCCACGGTGGTGTGAGTGCCCTGTTTTCATAACCTCAGAGAGTGCAAGGGCCTGGAGGTCACAGTAGCAGCGACTGAGTGACATGGGAGCCACCTAGGAGTGGCAAGATAAGAGAGTACACTTTACCTTCCTGGGGCACCGGGATGGGTAAGAGACTCTCCTGCTTAAAACCCCTTCTTAAACCTCTTAACTGCCTTCTTACACTTCTCCTTAAAAACTCCATTCATTTTTTGTTACAAATAGTAATAATAATAATAATAATAATAATAATAATGGAAGAATTGGCAGCCGGCACTCCAAGAAGGATCCTTTCCCTATCTTTGTGAGCACAGTGCTTTATCAAAGGGCAAACACAGAAAGTGAAGAATAACACAATGATTCCTTCCTGCTTCTTTCGAAACTAGAGGGTTTGTATGTTCTTTGAGTCTCCACTGTTGTGTGACCCTGGTTTTAAAGAGGCTGGGCCACACAATCCAAAAGTTCACACTGGCTCCTCTGTTCATTTCAGAACAGTCATTTCTCCGTTGTCAAGGCACCTGTCTAGAGAAAGAACTCTTGCTTGTCAGAAGTTGGCTTCCGTCCTGTCTTATCTTGGGCCACCTGGGACAGGCCACGGATGTCAGTTTGTCATGTGGTTGCTGACTAAACTTTGAAGCTTGTAGTGCCACTTGGAAAAGAATCAACCTTTGAGAAGTTCCAAGGGTTTCTTTCTTTTTTTTTTTTTTTTTTTTACTCAAGCTTTGTAACAAATATAGATGATTTTGCATGTATTTTTTTTTTTATTATTTTATTTTTGGGACAGAGAGAGACAGAGCATGAACGGGGGAGGGGCAGAGAGAGAGGGAGACACAGAATCGGAAACAGGCTCCAGGCTCCGAGCCGTCAGCCCAGAGCCTGACGCGGGGCTCGAACTCACGGACCGCGAGATCGTGACCTGGCTGAAGTCCGACGCTTAACCGACTGCGCCACCCAGGCGCCCCTGTATTTTTTTTTATCATTTCCCTCTCTCATTTCTTTTTAGATAAGCACTTTTTCTGATTATAAATTAACATATGTTCATTGCTACAAATATGGAGAATACAGAAAATTACACTGTCTATGGTATTCAATACTCAATAAAAATTGTTAGTAATCCCATCACTCAAAGATAATTGCTATCAACATTTGTTATTTTGGGGGGGCTTTTTTCTCTGCATTCATACGTATACTCATACTTTTTTAAGAAAATTGCAATATACTTTTCATTCGCTCTTTGTCTCACTTAATGCCACAGTATGAAAAATTTTCCATGTAACTAAATATTCTGTGACAACACAGTATAATAGCCTCTTATGTAATTAAATATTCTGTGAAAACACAGTACAATAGCCTTTCTCAATATGCAATTACATATGCACTATTCCTCTATTATTTTACTCATGCAACAGTTATAGTTACATAGTGTTGTATATTGAGGACTTTTCAGATTATAAACAACCTTGTAAAAAATCCAAGTAGCTAAAGTTTTCTATTATCACTTTACTAATAGGACTTGTTGGGAAGACAATGTGGATCGAAAACATTAATGACTTTAGTGCATATTGTTAAATTACTTTTCTGAAAAAACTTTTGCCGGCTGACTTTTCACCGGCAGTATACTACAGCGTGTTCATTCCAAATAAATTTTATCTTAAAAACAAAACCTTTGCCTATTTTCAGTGTGGAAGATGACACCTAAATCATTACCCGAATGCACGTTTATTTGATTACTAGTGAGACTGAACATTTTTCCCTCTTTTTCTGGTAAAGAGTAACATTTCAGATAAAATTATAATTAGTTTTGAAGTTACACATTTTAGACTGGTGATATGAATACAACCTTCTCATTTCTGCCATTATCACATAGTATGTTAGAATACTGTTGGTAACCATTGTTTGCTAAATACTCTGGTACGTACATCTTTTAAGGGATTCAGCGAGAATGCACGTAGTCATAAACTCAGTCCCTTATAGGGACTATATATATATAGTTATTCTCTGTGGTTCACAAGGGCAGATTTTGTATACAATTCTGTAACTTGGGAGCACTGGACAAAATCATCTCCTTTCATCCATTTAACAAAGATTTATTGAGTTCCAACCACTACTGTAGATATGGACGGTCTTGCTCGAGTCAGCCATGGTTTTGTGCTTACAATTCTAGTGCAGGGAAAAGACCAAAAACAAAGGTGGGGGGGGTGGGAAATATACAAATAAATAAAATAATATAGAATGCGAAGTCTTAAACAAGAAGCTGTTGAGCTAGAGAACAGCAGAAGAGAACACATTTGCTAGTCTGGCAAGATGCTCAGAAAAGACTTCTCTAAGGCGACGTTCAAGTGGACACCTAAAGGAGAAGTGTGGCAACCCTGATGGTGGGAGGGAGTTCAGGGGTGAGTGGTGGATAGTAGCCGGGTTGTTTAGGGTCTTTCAGGCCACAGCAAGGAGGTTGACCTTTATTCAGAATACAATGGGGAAGCCACGGAAGGGTTTCAGGCAAGAGAAGGATGTGATCCTACATCTATATGAAGATGATCATGCTTTGCTGTTGTTGGAGAATAAAGAGCAGAAGCAGAGTACCCAAGCAAGAAACTGGCAGGACTGCAGACAAGAGACTATGGTGGCCTGGGGTAAGGAACTGCACACGGAAGGAGGGGGACTAATCCTATAAACATGGTCTATATTGTGGAATCACATGTGCATGCATTTAACGGACTCAGCTGACTCCAAATCCTTCCGCTAACCGACCTCACTGTAAATGGGACGGAATCCTCTTAAGGAAGGAAGATGACTATTGTTCTGTGGAGTCACAAAAGGAAATGCCAACTTGAAGCCATGACCAGGTTCTTCTCTGTAATTTCTCAAACACAGTAGTATGTATGTCTTATTAAACAAGATTTCGACTCAAATCCAAACATCACTGAATACCCACCAAGTGTCAGACCCTGTTCTGGGAGCTTTCACATACATCCTATCTCACTTGCTGTGGTCGAAAACAAAGCCATACTGAAGTTACCACACAAATAGAGCAAATTCATGCTTCTATCCTGATTATGAGAGGTCCATTCACCATTCCCTGAGCCCTCCCTTCCTCGGAAAGTAAGACCCCTTCAGTGCTCACCTCATCCAATGAGTCAATCTTGTTTATTTCTGTTATTCAGAAAAGAAATTGAGAAGTCTGATCTGACTGCCTAAGGTTCTCACTTCTGCTTCTGTGAGACTGGTTCAGAAAACAGGAAGTCCAGCTCCCATGTCTAAAGGTCGGAGGCTTAACCCACTGCAGATAGTGCTGCACAGACTGGAGGGAGAGAGGTTACTGATGGTTACTCCACACTATAGGAGACTGGGTTCCCAATTACAACTCTAGTGACAAATATTTTCATGTACAGATAATCAACTATTTCTCTTAAGGAACCCCAAGGTCCAAGATGGTGGGTCAGGACAGGATGTAACATCATCACTTTGTGAGCAACTGACCTTCCCCTTAAGACCAGACAGGCCCTGGTGTTGACCTGGCTTACCAGCCCAGCCCTTTCACTCCACCACCACCATCACCACCACTGCCGTCATGATGGTGGATTTCTTCTTGAGGGCCATTATTGTATATTTCCGGCCACTTAACTTAGGTAGGACCATCCCAGCACATCAGAAGGGTTATAACCCATCAGAAGGGTTATAACCTTCCCTTTGGTTTGAAACCCTAAAGGGAAAGAGCCAGGATTTCTGATTTGCTAGGGAAATCCTTGGTCCCTTTGCAAGATTTACAAGAAGAGAATATCTGTTTGGGACATTTAAAACTATGCAGTGGCTTTTTTAAATACTCAGGTGGAAGTTCTGGGTGTCAAGTTCAAGAGTAGCAGGTGAGCTTGAGATTTGGAAGTGATGGCTGCATTGGTAGTTGAATCACAGTGAGGATGTGATTGACTCCAGAGAGGAAGACAGCTGAGAAGGAACCTGAGGAGTAGTACCATTTGGGAAGCAAGCCCAGCGAGGAAGCGAAGGAGCTCTTCAAGTAGGAGAAAAATAGAGACGTGTCATGGACCCCAAAGGGAGAAAACATTTCAAGGAGAAGGAATTTGTTCAACAGCGTTCAAGGTAACAGAAGTCAAGAAAGCCGGGGACTGAAGTCAGGTTATGAATTTCTCACACAGATAAAGGTCTGTTTTGGCATATTATTGATTAAGGTCATATGATCAGATTAACATTCCCTTTCAACAATTTGTGCTTGGAGTTGTATAATTAGACTCTTATCGGCACACTATTGACCATCACTTGCTAAGTAGTAATTGGTAAGACTAAGGTCTTTTCATCACATCATACTCTGCTGATTTTATCGGAAGCAAAAAAGCCACTTTCCTCTTGACATCAATGAAATCTAGTAACTACTATATGGTGTTTTGTCTTTGCCACTTGACTATGGCACTGCCCCTGTACAGCATGGGTTCTTTTGAGTTCGGTATGTCTATTCACATGTGAGGTAATGATTCAATTCCCCTACACTTTTTCCTGGAATGCTCTGGAAACATTTTGAACACGATAGGACACTGTCTTCACTTAGCTTGGGCATCTCATTTATATATCTAGTCCATTTCTTTTCTTTTTAGTCTGAAATATTAAAGTATTTCTACTCAGCACCAATGTACCATAAACAGAAATACAAATACAGGGGATATCAAGTGGCAATACAATTTCAGGATATGCTTACATGAGAATTTCTGGATCCTGAACTGAAACCATGAAAATTCAAAGTCCTCCTGGGGACCTGTTGACTCATGTTTCAGAAACACTGCCAGGGAGACTATGCCCAGTGGATGGGCACTCCTCTCTCATGCCTACCCTTTATTTTTGATTTCTGTCTTTAAGGGAAGAGGGTTTGAATTAGAACCTGTGAGGAGTAACAATAGCAGTGGGTGAATGACAATCTCTGGCCTGCGATGACATCCAGAGACTTCGGTTTAGAATCATTTTTACTCCTTTCATATATTTTTATCTTTTCCTAAAAAAAATAAATGCATGTTTCTTTGAAAATTAACTGTGGCGTGTTAACTTTCTTTGTTGCATCGACAGCCCCTAGTACAGTGACAGATTCCAATTGATAGTTGGTTAAGGCCTCTTTAATACATACTCAAGCATTTAATATTATTTGGCAAGGGGAAGGTTGCATAATGATTATCATCACATAGAGATACACAGCAGAGAGTAAATTAAAAAGGCCTGGCTTTCTCCAAGTGGAAGAGTAGGAACACCAAAGCATGCAAGTATATTGGATACTAACTGTTCCTGCCCATAAGAAAGAGCATCTCTTAAATGCCTTTTCCTTTCTCTTGATCTTTGTGAGAAACCATGGCCTTGGCGACACGGAGGTCATTAGAGCTATTTGCTGATATTTCTTCTTTCTGAGCACATGAAATTTTTCATTTTCAATTTTTTCAATTTTTCATGTGGCCCTGTGGCTTGTTTTGGCCCGTCAAATGTGAGCAGAAGTGGTATGTATCATTTCTATGGGGGAACCTTTAAAAGCTGGTGTCAGATTCACCACATTCTGTTTTCTCTGCTTTGATGCCAGTGATTGTATTCAGATGATGGCTCCATTCGTCTGTGTCTGTGAGTGAAAATGATAAGAGAGTAAAGCTCTCCAGTGACGCAATGGACAGGTAGATCAAGAGGTAAATAAACCTTTGCTGTTTTAAGATACTGCGATTTGGGGCATGACCTTGGCCGCCTTGATTTTACAGGGGCCAAGCACCTGAAGTGATCATTTTACTCCTATCTCAACAAGAGGGTCTAAGCTGGCTAAAACATTTAGAAAGTGGATGTACCTAGCACAAAAATAAATGTTATTGCGGCCCCTGGGTGGCTCAGTCAGTTGAGCGTCCAACTCTTGATTTTGACTCAGGTCATGATCTCGCCACTTGTGGGAATGAGCCCTGCATCGGGTTCGGCGCTGACAGTGAGGAGCCTGCTTGGGATTCTCTGTCTTCCTCTCTCTATCTGCCCTTCCCCCATGCACATGCACACATTCTCTGTCTCAAAATAAATAAACTTAAAAAAATAGATGTTATTTTAGTGAGAATAAGATTATGCCATGCTCTACAATTCTCAAAAGCATTCTTCATTAATTATTTCATTTCTTTTCCCTTGTGGTCTTGGGAAGTGGTCAGATCTCTCTACCTCTCCCTTCCAGACCAACACTCGTTGGTCAGTCGACTGCTCTCACTGCCCATCCCACTTCTAATGTGCCCCTAATTCAGCACTCGGTACAGTGTCCTGCCGTTTTAAAATAAGATCCGTCTTCCTAGGAAACTGTGTCCTGTTCATTTTTGTATACCTTCTTTCCAACCGACAGCCAAGCTCTACTGTTTCAGACGCATAACAAGTGCTTTAAAAACGCTCATTTGAAGAAGTTGAGAAGTAAGGTAAGTGGCAAGTCCAAAGTTATAAGCAGCACTTCAGTAGCAAAGTTACAAGTTGGATTCTAAGACTTCTGACTCAACCTTCCATGATTTCACTATCATTTATTGAGCACTGAGGAAGAGAAAGCAGCTCAGACATCTAGGTACTGACCTTGATGTTGCTATGAGCTCGTCTGGACCATGTTCTGTGGAATAAAAACAATTTCACAGGATAACATCAGACAAGGCCATTCTTTGACCATGGTCGAGACAAAAACCAGACCGCTCCACAGTCTTGTTGGAACACAGAACGTGAACATGGTCTAAACCACAAAAATGACAAAAAATGTCTACCGTAAGCTACTTCTTTATCAGTTATGGCTTTAACCTCCACTTATGTTCACTCCTTCTTACTAAGAATTAAGACACCCAAATCATAGAATTACCCCTACTTCCTGACAGCATCCAATACGGGGTGGGGGTGGGGGGGGGCTTGCTTTCTTGAACCCTTCCCACACATCACTTATGCCCAAATCCCGTGACAAATTCTAACACTTCTACTGAAATACCCCATTGCTCCCCATTTATGTATTCCTCCTCCTTACAAGAAGTCATAAACCTAACTTCAGGTGTGGTCCTGGCGGGCTTGTTGGAAGGCACTGGTACAGTCCCTCCTTTGTCCCAAGGCTACGCTGTATACACGTGTTGAGGGTTCATTAGAACAATCCTGTAGGACTGTTATGCCCACCTGACAAAGAAAGGAGGTTCATAGAGATTAAATAATTTGCCCAAGGTCACACCGCCAGGAAGAGCCAGAGACCACATTTCAGACCCTTTGCCAGGAGCACTCTCTTTCCCTGCACGGGCGCCCCCTACCCCGTCCCCCTTTTCTGCGTTTCTTAGGGCACTTGCCCTGCCGACCCGGATGCTACAGGGAATTGCATCCCACACACGTTACTTTTGCAACAGATCTCCGTGTGCTTCTGCGAAAAACGGTGTTCAGACCCAGAAATGTTCTTCCACTGCAGAGCCCTAAAGCGAGACCTCTGCGCTGCCCTACAAACAGCTCAGGCTGGCGGACCGCTGCGCGGCGCCAGGTTTAGCCTGGGGCCTCTCGGGGCGCGTTCACGGGAGCGACGTCGAGCGGACCAATCCCCGCGAGGGAGCCAGACACCGGGCCCAATCGCAGAAGAGCCAGGCAGGACAGGGACAGCCACGCCGGCGGCGACCCCGGCAGCCAGCGGCCCCGCCCTCTCGGCCGGCTGCGGTGCTCCGCGGGCGGGGGCTAAGCCTCTGTCTGGAGCCGACCGGCAGCGGGCCCACAGACCCACCCACCGACCCGCGGACAGGCTGCCGACCGCGCAGGGAGCAGCCGCCCGTGCTCCCTGGGGCCGAGTCCGCAGGGCCACCGAGGAGCCGAGCGGGGGCTGCGCAGTGACCTGTCGCCGTCGTCACTCTGGACGCCGGAGTGCGCTCGGTTGGTTTGCTTTAAAATGAGAGCTTGAGTTTCCCCGACAGGTGCATTTGGTCGAATTCAACGGAAATTCCCCTCCCCGTCCCAGCGCGGCGGCCGGCGCAGACCCGGCCCCCGACCCAGGCGGCGGTCAGTGTCCCCGGCGCGTCCCGGGCCGCCCCAGCCTCGGGAGCACTTGCTGCTCGGCAGGCGCCCGGAGAGCGCAGGGCACCCCCCCCCCCCCCCCCCCCGCCAAAGAAGACAACCCCCGGGGATTCCGGCCCCGAAAATGATCAGACCTGCGCCTAGCCTGGCAGGAAGACTGTAACCGTGGGGTGAGTTTAAACGAGAAAAAAATCCCTTTATGACCGGGAGCTGCTTTTTAAAGGCCCCCTTCCTGTCCTTGTTAACGAGCAGCAAAATAACAATAACAAACAGTTGCGCAATTATCGCGTTCCCGGAGGAACCTCATTGTTTGCCTTTTGAAAACCGGTTGGCAGTATATACAATGTGGGGACTGTGGTGAGATGATTCCAAACGAAAATGGGTGACAACTTACTAAGATTATTTTAAGGCGGTTTGAGCCCTGAAAGGTCATACTTACTCTTAAAAATAGTTAAGTACGATAGTCACCGGTTTACTGCTTACCCTATTCCAAAGTGAAAATTAATCTCTTACGAACTGCTTACTGCTTTCTGTTCCCCAGTTACTCCACAAAACTCCTCTAACTTCCCCGTTCTTTTTAACAGAATTCAACTACCTACCCAGGCAACATGAAGATTTTCTTTGTAGAACCTGCCATTTGCCTGAGTGCATTTGCTCTGACTTTGACTGCCCCACTGACAACACAGTATGTGTATAGGAGAATATGGGAAGAAACCAGCAACTACAGTTTTGTGTCGGATAGCAATATTTCTGAGTGTGGAAAAAATACAAGCAGCCCAATTTTTGCATTCCAGGAGGTAAGACATTAAAATATCCCTAAAATGTAATAAAAGGGGAATGTGTAAAGGCGTTTTTGATGAAAGAGGGCATTGCACTCATCATACGTTGATCTCTCAAGGGTCACCTTAAATGCTCCGAAATCCCGGGTCAAGAGCCTTTATTCAGTTCTCCTGTTTGAAGTTTCCTAACACCTTTAATCTGCCTCTTCTTTTTTTTATTTATTTTATTTTTTAATGTTTATTTTTGAGAGAGAGAGACACAGAGTATGAGCAGGGAAGGGCAGAGATACAGGGAGACACAGAATCCCAAGCAGGCTCCAGGCTCTGAACTGTCAGCACAGAGCTTGACCCCAGGCTGGAACCCATGATCTGTGAGATCATGACCTGAGCTGAAGTCAGTTACCCCAACCGACTGAGCCACCCAGGTGTCCCTAATCTGCCTCTTCTAAGTAAAAGCCCCTTCTTCTGTGACATTGGTGCTTCTCCTTTCTTAGAAAATTTCAGCCTAGTCTCACCTCCCCAGGGGCTCTTTCCTCCTCCTCCCCCACCCCCATCCCAAAGCCTGAAAGTTGGACCACAGCCAACTGGAATGAGTACTCGATGGTCCCAGCGGCTGGGGGAAACAGTGTTTCTGCCTTTCCCTGGCTTGCTTCCTTCCACCACCCCTCCTTCTGCCTGTACATGACCCAGTTTTCAGTGACCCCATAAGTAGCCCATCACTGAAGACTGTGGACCTTGGGGCCAGTGTCCTTCATGGACTTGTAGGGGGCAGGGGGCAGCATCTGTCATTCATCATTTGGTGTTAGCAGATCAGCTTTGACTCCCAAGTGCCCAGGAGCAGCTGTGGGAGGCTATCTGCGGAGGGGAGCACTCACTTTGGTTCTGAGGACACTGAAAATGTTGAGCCAGATATTACAGAGCCTTACCTTCTCCCTCTCTGGCCTCCTCCCCCAATTTTTTATTTGTTTCAAACAGGAGGTACATCACCATCCACCGGCTCCCTCAGACAGTTTTTAGCAAAGTCTACCAATGTCCAGATGCGAAGGAGATAGCATTTAGATTTGGAATTGTTCCCCTCAGAAAGCCTCAAAAACAGACCGCGGTTCTACACCTTGCACTCTTCCCCTAGGGGATATTTTGTGATGGCAAAGAGTGGCACCGCCTCACCTCTCAAAGGACAAGAAGAGTTTGGAGGAATTCAAGTCACTTGCCTAGCCGGCTCTCAGATTTTCTCCTCAGGAGAAGGGGATTCAGGTGTGACTGGGCGAGGAGTCTGAGGCCTAGAAGAAATGGCCAAGGGCCCAGAAGGAAGGCTGTGGCACTTCTGGAGGTGGCTCCCCAGGTGTCAGGTAGAACCTTGCTGGGCTGAGGCCTGGCCTTTGGACACAGCTTCTGCCGTTCCTCATTTCCATGGGAGAAATTTTCTTGGAACTGATAATTGCTGGGAAGCCATGCAGACATCAGGGTTCTGGCCTAGAGTGGGGTCATAAAAATAGAAGGGCCAAGGGTCTCACCTGGTGGTTTTGTCTCCTGACTTTAAGAATGTTCCTTGGGGCGCCTGGGTGGCTCGGCCGGTTGAGCGTCCGACTTCGGCTCAGGTCATGATCAGGTCATGAGTTTGAGCCCCGCGTCGGGCTCTGTGCTGACGGCTCGGAGCCTGGAGCCTGCTTCGGATTCTGTGTCTCCCTCTCTCTCTGCCCCTCCCCTGTTCATGCTCTGTCTCTCTCTGTCTCAAAAATAAATAAACGTTAAAAAAAAAAATTTTTTTTTAATAAAAAAAAAAGAATGTTCCTATATATATTATATATCTTATATATAATAAATATATTATATAAATAAATATATATAAATATTTTATAAATATTATATATTTATATTAATAAATATATGAATATATAATTCTATATATTTATATATTATATATATAAACTCCCAGGGAGTGAAAAGGTTCAGTAGGCTCATCAGTTTCTATATTGGATTCCATGCTTTCCTACAGCAGACACCTGGGAGCAGTGGGAGGGACAGAGGGGGAGAGGACTTGAATGTGTGGAAAAGTCTGCTGCCCTTGCCCTCCCAGAGTGAGGGGAGACAGGCCGTGGTTCAGTCACCTTGGTGGCCTCTGTGACTGTGCAGGTGATGAGTACTGGCCGCCTCTGGCCTTACCCAGCTGCTGAGAGGCCCCCACTTCCCAGAGCAGTGGTCTCATTTTGAAAATTTCTGCCCAGTGTTTAATTGTTGTTTCATTAATTGTTTTTTAATTAGATTAATATTCAAGAAAACATAGTGCCCTAGATCCCTTCTCTTAAAGTTGGTTCTCTAGAGCTACAGATGCTTTTTCTCAGATTGGGGAACTAGAAAGCATGACTGTCCCCACCCACAATTGGGACAGGGCGGGCAGGCCACTCGCTTTTTGCTCCTTAGGTCACAGGAGCATTTTTGCTTCCCAGGAGGCACCCCCATCTCCTTCAGCATTTCCCTCTGGCCCCTTTTCTGGATACTGTTCCTGCTCAATATAAGAATATTCTCTTACCTTTATTTTTATTTTTTTAATGTTTCTTTATTTTTGAGAGAGAGACACACGCAAAGTGCAAGTGAGGGAGGGGCAGAGAGAGGGAAACAGAGAATCCGAAGCAGGCTCCAGGCTCCGAGCTGTTGGCCCAGAGCCTGACGTGGGGCTCGAATTCACAAACGGTGAGATGGTGATCTGAGCTGAAGGCGGACACTTCACTGACTGAGCCACCCAGGCGCCCCTCTCTTACCTTTAAATCCAAGGACAAATGTTCCCTGTTTCAGGACCTTCCTTCTCAATTCCCAGCTCTGCTGGGGGTGGGTGCTGGGCACTTGCTGACTTAAAGAAATTGAGGGGTTTGAGAATTGTTCTTGTAACCCTAAAAATAAAATGTCATAGGACACACAGAGTCAGTCCTGAATAAAACAAAGGATTTTTTTCAGTTCAAATTTTTCTTTGCCACTCCCCCAAAAGACCAATTATTTGTAAGAAGAGTGCATAATACAATAGTGTATTGAACTTCTTACTGTGATACCATATTTATTTATCCTTCTATATAACAAATACACAGACACAGACACATGTATTGGAATGCAAGATAATAATACGAATTTCAGGGTATAGATAGAAGAATAAACTAAGCTATTTCACTTATACTTAACATTTTGAAACTCTATATGAATGAAAAGTCTTATTTTTCAACCTAGTAGGGTCAAATATATATAGACATATAAATATAAATACATATAAATATTCATCTAACCTACTTTCCAAATCTTTGAGTTTTCTGAGTCTTGTGACTATAAGATGCACCTACATACTTCTCTTGAGCAAGATTAATCTCTAAAGGGCCTCTTAACAAAATGGCAAGGCTGTGGGAAGGACACTCTTGGCTAAAGCAGAAGAGGTAGGGAATTCTAAGCATGTTTGTTGACTTGTGTGGAGGAAGGAATTTTGAAGCCCCTTGCCATCCTCTCCTTCCCAGGTGAAACGACTGGTTTTGAGGTGCTAAACTGGCCACTTTGGTCTCTTCTCTTCAAGTGCTATCAAGACAGGGACCCTGCTAGTTGAGGGGGCAAGTTGGTGGCAACCAGATCGTGAAATTGTTCTTATTCAGTAATTTACTTATAACCCTTTTAATAACTAACACAGTCCCTTATTACCAGCAGATAGAGAATGTCTTCTACTCAATTGTAATTACTATATATACTACAGCCTATGGAATTGTGACTTTTTGAAAATTGATATTCCTTTCCTTAATGTAATTTACACTTGTCTCAGTACATTGTCCTTCTGTTCGGTCTTTTTTTTTTTTTTTTTTTTAGTTTTATTTCAAAGTTTATTCTGAGAGAGAGTGTGCAAGTGTGCGTGCATGAGTGAACGGGTGGGAGAGAGAGAGGACCCCAAGCAGGCTCCCCGCTGTCCGTGCAGAGTCAGGCGCAGGGCTCGAACTCATGAACTGGACCGTGAGATCATAACCTGAGCTGAAGTCAAGAGTCGGATGCTTGAGCCACCCTGTTCAGTCTTGTAGAAGACATAGCCCTTTTTACTCTGATTTCTTCCATTTGCCCTTATCTAATTATGATTCTCCAGAGTTTAAAAGGAACAGATTGCAGATGAGGAGAGAAGTCTGCGTAAGAGGTTGGGTTAGAAAGAAGACCAGATATGGGGGAGGGGTGGGAATGGGAAGAGGAATCCCAAACTGGAATAGCTTGTTGAGAAGCGAATTAAAGAATGATTGTTTGATTTACTTCTTTATTCGGTAAATATTTACTTGATGGCTTTTATAACCGTGGAGCTACAACGATCTGCGCAAGAAGCCTGCCCTAGGGGCGCCTGGGTGGCTCAGTCGGTTAAGCGGCCGACTTCGGCTCAGGTCACGATCTCGCGGTCCGTGAGTTCGAGCCCCGCGTCGGGCTCTGGGCTGACAGCTCAGAGCCTGGAGTCTGCTTCGGGTTCTGTCTCTCTCTCTTTCTCTGCCTCCCTCCCTCCCTCTCTCCCTCTCTCTCTCTCTCAAAAATAAAATAAACATTAAAAAAAAAATTAAAAAAAAAGAAGCCTGCCCTATTAAAAATGAAACTACCAGAGTTGATTAAGCGCGAACTTATAGTAGGGTCTCTGCGGTGTGCCTTATGTTGCCATGCTGACTTTAAATCTCACACTCACAACAGCCTGCAAGACAGGGACTCTTCATACCCCGCTCTTGTCAGATGAAGCTATAGGGATAAATAATTCGGTCGGCATCACACACAGCTAGCGCATCGCCTATTTTATTTGCTTATTCACTGGTACGACCAGTATCTGTGGGGCACCCTGTGAAGCACTGGGTTGGAATCCGTGACGATGTGGCAAAGAAGACCGCGTGCCCGCCCTCCCAGAGCTTAGTGGTAGTGGAGAGGGCACACGGTGAGCAGCTCCATTAAAGTAACCCACCCTGTGGGGGTGGGGCAAGTCTCTAAAGAAAACTATAGCCAGATAAGGGCATGGAGCCCTGGGTGGGGGTTGATGGGGTTGCTCTGGATGGCTCACAGAAGGCTTCTGAGGAAGTGACTTTCGAATTGAGGAAGTGAGCCGTGTGGTCATCGCAAAAGGAACAGCAAGTACAAAACAAGCGAATGAGCGTGGAGTGTCTGAGGAATGCATGTGGCTGAGGGGAGCCGAGAGGCAGACCTGAAATCAGAGAAGTCATGATATTGCCGCCCACACTGTGGCAAGGAATTCGGATTTATTCCACTGTCAGGAAAGCCACCGAGGGATTTTGGGTGGAGGAGTAACATGAGCTGGTTGGTGTGTGTTTTTGAAAATCACTCTAATTGCTACGTAAAGAACGGGCTCCTTCTGAATCTAGATCCATCTGACTCCAGAGCTCTTAATCGCTACACAAAAAAGTGCAACTGAAGAATGATAATGGCCAGATGAGAAGGTTCAACGGGAGAGATTACATCTGTTTGGGCATTTCAGGCAAATCCAAGTTGGACTTGACTAAGGCCTGTGCCTGTAACACGGCGTATTTGGGGAGGGAGTGGAGATCATGCTGAAGAGTGGGGTTGGACCGCCTCTGGGTGGCCTAACATAACAGACACGGAAAGCGTGAGCTTTCTCTGGCAGGCAGAGGGCTAATAAGCAGGTGCGAGACGTGCCACTAGTGTGTTTTGGCAAGCCGCTCCCACCATTAGGGTGTGTGATCCACAAAGTGACGAGGCTGGGTCATAGACCGAACTGAAGAGAGTTGGAAAGCAAGGTGCCCGGGGAGTCCTGGTGAGCGCTAGGAGCCCTGTGCTTCCAGTGGCAGTGATGGGACCGGAAAGAGGCAGAGGTCACGAGAAGCACCGGGTGTTGGCAGGCATGGGTGAAGGGAAAGGCCAGAAACAGAGATGACTGGAGTTTTGAGTCTTAGTGACGACGACACTTCCTGGTAACGGGAAGTTACTTGCATTGTATGGATATATAAAAATCAACACGGGGTACTTGATTTTTCTGTGTGGTTCATCAGTTGTTCTAGGGTGCTTTCTAAATATTACATGAATCCGTCTGTTTTTAAAAATGAGTTTAGTAATCCCTGTTATAAAAATGGCACATACTCTGTATAAAACTTGGAAAATACAGAGAGAGGTGGCAAACAGAAATCACCCCAAATGCTCTCCATCAAACAACCAGTGCAGCGACTGTAACATCTTCCAGCCTGTGTGTGCCCCCGGGTGTGTTGGCTTGGAGAAGCTGGATTTACCTTCCTCCTCAGTTCATGGCGTGCTACCATCCATCTTCGTCAGTGCAAAGCTTCTCTTGGGGTTTTATCTTATTTTTTAGTAAGGAAAGAAAGAAATTGGAAGAAACATTTGTGGAGACACATGCGAAAAAAGCAACTGAGTGCCTCCTAAATAAAGGTCTATCGAGTATGACATTTACACGTGATATTCATTCCCTTTTAAGTAGACAGAAGGATCTGTCACGGGAAAGGGTGTTGCTCTTGCTTGACAACAGTGGTCATGATCTCCGTGCTAGCTGTTCACAGAAGAAAGAAATATCCTTATATGGCCAGTCCCAGATGTCTTGGGGTCTGTGGATCCTGTATATAAGACAGACACACCGCGATTCCCAATTTTCTTTTTATGAGTGAAAGTCCCCACCACGGTACTTGAATATTATGACTGAGCTTTGATTCCTGCGTCACCTCTTGTTATTTGCTTTGTGAACTGGATGAAGATTCAGGCTGTATCAAACCCATGCTGCAGAGATTCCTTGTTGGCGACGTACTGGAAAAAAGAAAAGCACGCACTGTGATATTTTCATGCATGTTGTCTATATCTCTGTAAACACATCATCTTCTTTTTGTTTCTTTGCAGGAAGTTCAGAAGAAGGTGTCTCTTTTTAATCTGCAGATGGACATAAGTGGGCTAATTCCTGGTCTAGTGTCTACGTTCATACTTCTGTCTCATAGTGATCATCGAGGACGGAAATTCCCTTTGATTTTGTCTTCCGTTGGTGCTCTTGCAACCAGTGTTTGGCTCTGTGTGCTCTCCTACTTTGCTTTTCCAGTCCAGCTTCTGATTGCATCTACCTTTATCGGTGCACTGTGTGGCAATTATACCACATTTTTAGGGGCCTGTTTTGCCTACGTAGTTGATCAATGTGTAGAACAGAAACAAAGAACAATTCGAATAGCTATAATCGACTTCATACTTGGACTTGTCACTGGATTAACGGGACTGTCTTCTGGCTATTTTATCCGAGAACTAGGTTTTGTGTGGTCCTTTTTCATTATTAGTATGGCTCTTGCTGTTAACTTGATTTATATTTTATTTTTTCTTGGCGATTCATTGAAAGAATCTTCGTCTCCGAATGTTGCCATATCATGTAGTGAAGGCTTTAAAAACCTATTTTACCGAACTTACATGCTTTTTAAAAATGCTTCCGGTAAGCGACGGTATTTTCTCTGTTTGTTACTTTTTACCATGATCACTTATTTTTTCGTGACAATTGGCATTTCCCCCATTTTTATCCTTTATGAATTGGATTCCCCACTCTGCTGGAATGAAGTCTTTATAGGTTATGGATCGGCTCTGGGTAGCATTACCTTTTTCAGTAGTTTCCTAGGAATATGGCTTTTTTCTTACTGTATGGAAGACATTCACATGGCCTTCATTGGAATCTTTACCACCATGGCAGGAATGGTTATGACTGCTTTTGCCAGAACGACATTAATGATGTTTTTAGGTAAGATACAAAATGTAGCCTTAGAACTAACCATGTATTTGATGTTTATACAAAATGAATTTAGTCTGCTGGGTGAGAAACTTTTAGTTTAACATTCTCTATTTAACGCATTCTAGTTCAATTAAGGCACTTTGCCAGGAAGTGAAAGCCAATTGGTTTAAAAAACACTAATGATTAACCACAATTTTCTAAATTTGCATACTTGCCAAAAAATTGTTTTGAGAAGCATTCTTCTTGTGAGTCAATTCTTCAATAGAGCTTTTTGCCAACTTGAATATTTCTTAAAGTGCTGCTAAGAAGACTACTTTCCATAAAACTTTTTAAAAATTATTTTTTAAGATTTTATTTTTAAGTAATCTCCACATCCAACGTGGGGCTCACTCACAACCCCAAGATCAAGAGTCATACGCGCCACTGGCTGAGCCACCAGGCGACCCATAAGAAGTAAAGATCATTACATAAAATAAACTCAAAAGATTTATAAAATTCACATTTGTTGAACATATTCAGGAAGAAAATTCTTTAAGACAGGGTTTTGCAAATTGGTCATTCCGTCAATTGGCTTTTGATAAATCATTTTTTGGCAAACTGGACTACTTCCTCAACTACCTACCCCACAGGTGGTTTCTGTAGGGCTTGAGTGAGATGCCGCCTTTGAAAGAGCTAAGAGATCTGTCCAGTGGGACCTTAGGAAAGGTCCGATTTCATCTTTTTCTACAAAGCCACTGCCAACCTCTTGCTACCTTGCAGGGGAGCAGGGTGACCAAAGAGAATCAGGTTTAATGTCCATCTATATGGCACCAGGTGATCTTAAGCAAATTACTTAAGTACTCAGGGCCTTCATTTATTCAAATGCAAAATGGGCACAGTAGTACCTAATTCAGAGGGTTACAAGAATATTAGAAGAGATCACTGTAAAGCACTTAGCACAAGGCCTTGTGTTCAGTAAATGTCGGTTCTCCCTGTCTCCCTTAGAATTGCCAAGGTCAAGTAAGTTGATATATGTGTGAAAACTTTAACATCATCTGCAAAAATAATCTATTACTGTTTTGTCAAAGAACTAGAAATGCTACTATTAGGGGTCATAATTTAAGAGGAGAGGTGATCTGGGCTCATAAAATGATTCAGCACAAAGATGAACAAGCAGAAAGATAACCAATTTCTTGATAAGTGAGTCAATATACTAAAAGCATGCTGACACTAAGAATGTCAAGTCTAAGGAAGCAAAACCAGAAAATACATGAAGAAAGCTAAGTCACAACTTGCTGAACGAGAGGTCACTGTAATAATCAGGGAAATAGCACATCAGTCCCAATCGCAGTTCTAATCCCAAGGACCTAAAACCTCCATGAACTCTTATTCTTACTCCTGGAATAACAAAGTAAAGTAACCTTTAGCTGACCCATCTATAGTGTATCTTAAGTCATGAGACGGAAGTCTACAATTAATTAATTCAGTCCTTGGATGCAATGAGGTAGGATGCTTATAGAAAAGGACATAGTCAGAAAGAAAGTATTTCACATTTAAAATTGGCCATTCGTTTTCTGACTTGGCCAGTGATTTCCCACCATTTCTCTTACAGTCAGGTTGCCATTCCTTTTCACGATCGTGCCGCTCTCTGTTCTACGGTCCATGATATCAAAAGTGGTTCGTTCTACTGAACAAGGTGAGTTTAATTTGCTTAATGAATATAATGAGTTTACAATCTGTTTCAACTGAAATCTATGGACAACCAATGTTTGATTCTTCCAAATATTCTACAACACTTTTTTTGTTCAGAACGCCTTTTGAATTAAGTGGTAAGTACATTCTGTGTTCGGTAGAGGCTTATGTTCAGGCAGGGGTGCCCTGCCCAGGGTCCCCTGCTTTAGAAGGCTCGCATCTAGCCTGGCCTTGCCTCAAGAGGAGAGGAGTGCTCAGGGCCCAGGCAGATGCCCGCCCGGGAGCTCACAACACCTCCCCCCTTCTAGACTATACTCTGGGTATCCGGGACCCATAATTCCCAGCCAAACAGTTTTGGGTTCGTGTCTTTGAGTGCCTGGGTGGTCCTCTTCCTCAGACCCTTTCTCCTGAGGGGAGACCGTGTGTTCCCCTCTAGACCAAAGGGGCAGCCAAGCCATCACTCTTCATAGAACTAGCCCAACCTTGGCATGGCAGAGTGGGGTGTGTACAGCCATGTGTAAATGATCCTTTCTGAGCAGGATGGAGCGAGAGAGAGAACACAGCGTGGGCGGGCTGCACCCTGCAGCTGGGGACTGAGGGCCAAGGGCCAGCTAGCTCGGCCAGTGCTGCCGTGTTCCTCCACAGAACTCCAAAGAGTCTGAGAATTCGGAGTCTGTGTCTGACCTTCCACATCATCGTGAAGGTATAGAAGGCATATTTCTCAGAGCGGGGAGTTGAAACATAGCTTGCTGAACAGTTTGTTCATTAGAACTGTAACTCACAAATACTTACAATATAATATATAGGCTTCTAAGTGTATTCTTACACTGGACCCCACAAATGTTAGGGCCGGGCCTGAATTAGAATCCTAGCAAAAACAGGATCCCACTCAGCTGGTTCCATAGCGACTTTCATGAAGTCCAAGCAGTATGGCGGAGTGGGCAGTGGAGAAGACACCCAGAGAATGTGGCCCAAAGAGGGAGCAGAGACAAGACACTACAAGCTTTCTCTCCACCTTCATCTCGTTGACCAAGTGCAACAGAAAGTCAGATTAGCAAGGAAATCCACGTCATTCGATAGGAGCAAATCTATCAGCCTCCCAAGCACAGAGCAGGACACAGGAGATCAAACAGCTGAAGTGGGAGGGCAGAGAATAACCAATACAAAAGGACAACAAAATTAAATTTCTAGTTAGAACTAGTTACCAGTTAGATATTAGGCATATCTGTACCATGTGAATATTGTTAGATTTTGGAGCTTTCTTTTGTTTTATGCCTCAGCCTGGTGCAGACATTCATGTTAATTGTTGATGGACCATTCATATCTAGGCTACTGTATTTATGGCAGTTTAGTCAACACTGGGGAAGACTGCTAATTCAGTGCCTTTAGAAATATATTTCTTGATTCTCTTCCACCCATGTCACTGTATATGCACACAGCTGTTTATAGATTATGTAATGATGATTGACTGGAAAACCACTTTAGGAATATAAAAATTTGTAACTGTAATATGTAAAAATATACCTGCTTCTTTGGGTTACAATGGTTTCTTAGGTATGACACCAAAAGCACAACAACAAAAGAAAAATAGATAAATTAGACTTTATCCAAATTAAGAGCTTTTGCACTTTAAAGGACACCATCCAGAGAGTGAAAAGACAAGCTACAGAGTGTGAGAACATATGAGTAAATCACATGTCTAATAAGGAACTTGGGAGGTGGGGAAGGGGAATGGATGAAATAGGTAAGGAGGATTAAGAATACACTTACCTGGATGGGCACCGAGTAGTATATGGAACCTACTGGATCACTGTATTGTACACCTGGGACTATTATAACACTGTGTGTTAACTACACTGGAATTAAAAAAAAAAAAAAAAAACCAAAAGACAACCCAACTATATAGGCAACAGATTTGAATAGACATCTCTCCAAAAAGCTGTACAAATGGCCAAGAATTATATGAATAAATGCTCAACATCATTAGCCTTCAGGGAAATGCAAACCAAAACCACAGTGAGACCCACCGGGATGGCTGAAATGGAAAGACCACAACAAGAGATGGTCAGGATGTGGAGAACCTGGAACCCTTCTACACTGCTGGTGGGAACATAAAATGATGCACCCATTTTGCCAAAACAGTTTGGTAGCTCCTCAGAAAGTTAAATAAAATTCCCTTAGGACTCAGCAATTCCATTCCTAGAAATAGAATGGAACTGAAATCCCAAAAGAAATGAAAACATATTCCCACAAAAAATCCTGCACACAAATATTCACAGCAGCATTATTTATAGTAGCCAAAAAGTAAAGACAAATGTAAACGTCCATGAACTGATGAATGGATAGATGCCATGTGGTATATCGGCCCAATGAAATATTATTTGGCAATAAAAATAAAGTACTGATGATACCCACTACCCCATGCATGAACCTTGAAATCATTGTGGAAAATGAAGAAGCCCGACACAAAAGGTCACACATTGTCGTATAAATACTCCATTTATATGAAACGTTCAGAAAAGGCAAACCCATGGAGAC
This sequence comes from Neofelis nebulosa, assembly GCF_028018385.1. Taxonomy (NCBI): domain Eukaryota; kingdom Metazoa; phylum Chordata; class Mammalia; order Carnivora; family Felidae; genus Neofelis; species Neofelis nebulosa. The sequence continues at coordinate 235,805,673 of NC_080782.1, forward strand.
AGAAATCAGGTAAGTGCTGTCCAGGGCTGGAGAGAGAGGGAGCACTTGCTAATGGGTACAGTTTCTTCTGGGGTGAGGCTGCGCAGCTCCGTTAACTGTGCAGTTTAAAGGGGTGGGTTCTAGGGCGTATGAATTATACCTCGGTAGAGCTGTTCAGAAGAAAAACATCTACCTGCTTCACAACTTGGAGCTAAAAGAGACTTCTCAGAGTGTCTGGTTTGTTTTGGTTTTTATTTGGTGTAGTCTACTTACAAAGGCTATTTAAAGTGACACTTTAAAATGTTTTGTGTTTTGGCTTTTCACTAAGGATGCCTTTTGCTGATGTCAGTTTCCCTACTGAGTATATTCTGGTCCTGCATTACTTTTTTAAAAAACGGGATATTTTCGTGAAAATGTTATGTGCTTTAAGGTAATCAGAGGAGAAAGGAAGTGCCACAGAGGTTTTCATGAGTCTCTCAGTATCCCCATCATCTTGAATGAGAAAGGAGAGGAAACTGGATTGTTTCGGAATCTCTGTGCTCCATACAGCTGTGAAACTCCCAGCTAAAGCCACCCTGGACTACCTCTTGCCTTGCTGCTCCCTGCGCACTCTTTGTGATTACTTGGAACACTGGAAAAATACACTCGACTTTTGAAACCTACCGGATTAAGAAAAAGTATAGATACGAAACAATGGGCTGATTACTTAATCCAGTTTATCTCTGGTGACTGTGACACAAGTTGAACTGCTCGAGAAAGTTGAGCGACAAGTGAACCCTACTGTGTCACAGGATGGCTGTTTACGCCAGACACACGTACCACCTGGCCAGCTTTCTGTCAAGAATCGAGTTAGGTCATTGCAAAACAGGACTACCTCTGTCCAGTCTGTCCTCCATGGCACTGTGCCTGGATGTAGCAAGGGATCAGAAATATAAGAAGATAATCGCATAGATAGGAGAACTTCCTCCCAAGTGAACTGACTTCGTGTTTTATCATAAATCATGGAGGCAGCAGGTCTGTGTACTACTTGCTGATTGGTAACTGGGCTCTTGAATGAAGCTTTTTTTCATTCATTCGACAAATACGGGTTAAACATCTTCCATGTGCCAGGACAGACAGGCCCCGGGACACAGCAGTAAACAGAGTAGATGTGCACTTGGCATGAACAGAGCTTTCGTTTTAGTCAAAAGAAGACATGTACGTGAAAACACAGTATTCTTCAGAGATAGGTTTATGTTTTATGAACATGTGACCTGTCATTCAGTGTAGAATTAGAAGCCACGTACGAGAAGATGTATACCGGGGTAAAAAGTCTCAGTAGATAAAAACCCATACGCCACACGGTCTACAAGACTAAGACCATGGGGAAAATTAAAACACGGACAGCGTAAGCCATAATCTGGTTACGAAAGGTGACCCTCATGCTTGCCTTTGCCTTCTCACCAGTCCATCAAATACAGTTATTTACATGATTTGCATTGTCTGTAGAAAAAATACATCACAACTTCTCATGGAAAAGTAAACTTGGCAAAGCAGGGAACAAGCACAACGGCTTAATGATAGAGTCCGCCAAAGCCACGTAGGGACTTCTACCGGGGACATCAAGAAGAGCGGGAAAACCAGGACAAAGTTTTTCATCTGGTGATGCCAAATAGGGCAAAGAGGAAGACAAGTACATCAAGATGACCCGCCTGTCCTTTAGAGGTTTAACTGCTCAGTCAGCGTGGTCTTGGATTGCAGACAGAACGAAACATTGGCAGAATTTGTGCCCCCTTTTCTCGGATTATGAACCTGGACTGACCACACAGCCACCCTACGCTCCTCGAACGATGCTCCAGGGCCTGCCCTCGACCAACCGTGGTAGGTGGGCAGGGGTGCTGGGCGGTGGCGGGATCCCCGCTCACTCAGTCTTGTGAGCCACCTCAGCGTGGAAGCCGTTTCAGGCAGGGAAGGCAGAAAAGACTCACTTCGCATCAAACCATGGCATAACTAGAGCACAGACAGTTACTTGAGGAGTCACACAAAGGAACCTCGTGGCTGCTCAATTTGCCGGCACTTTGGAGGGAGGGATCCAGTCCACGCTGCAGAAAGCGTATGCCATCATCTGTCTTTGTCTGCAGCTGTCACTTTTGCCAGATCTGAGAAGCAGATGAAGAGGATTGCTTTAACTCAGAAGGCTCCTCGGGTGGGACCTTTGCTCGTAGGAGCCACCTGCACATAGGAGGTGTGTCACAGATGTCCCCAGCTTGGGGACTGAGAGTGGGAAATAAGCTTGAACGTCAGGGCTATGTAGTTGTGGCTATGCCTGCAGCTGTTCAGGGACAGGAGACTGTGGGTTTCAAATGTGTCAGCTGTCGTTGCCTTTTACCTTTGCCCTACCGACATCGGAACTATTGTGTTTTCACCTTCCGTCACATCAAGTCCAAGCGGACCTCATGATCTCAGTTTCTCCACCTGCAAAAATGGGTTACTGACTTCTCAGGGATTTGGAGGAAATAGCTTTCATTCACCAAGCAGTGCCCCGTGTTTGTTTTCTCCAGGGAGTAAGTTTTCTCCCTTTGTTCTGTTCGTTGTTTTGTCACGAAGCCATTTCTTCTTCTCCTTCCACACCCTGACCCCAAACAGGTACCCTGTTTGCTTGCATCGCCTTCTTAGAAACGCTTGGTGGTGTCACTGCAGTTTCTACTTTTAATGGAATTTATTCAGCCACTGTCGCCTGGTACCCAGGCTTCACCTTTCTGCTGTCTGCCGTTCTATTACTAATTCCAGCCATCAGTCTATGGTAGGTAATTATTTTCAACCATTTTGTCAGAGGATAGCTGGATTAAATGAATTCCCTAACCTCACTAGTAAAATTACATAGATCTGTTAAAGTTGTTTAAAAAAAAAAAAAAAAAAATTCAACTGGGTAGCTTTTAAAGATCTAATTGGCTCCACGGGTTGATTCACGAACCAAGCGGCATCCCATCTAACAAGTAGAGCGGGGCTCTGAGGAGCTGTGCCAACTGGAAGGTCTTCATAGGAAAGAGGGTGGGTCGTGAAGTTATTAGCAGAGGAGAAGAAATAATTACTTCAGGCAGAGTCACCTTCCCTTAGGGAGAAGGGCAGGGGTCTTATTAGGGTGGATGACCTCATCGTTCTCTGGGGGATGGAAAGGGCCCAAGTAGCAGGCTCACCGGTGCTGATCAGAGAACTCCTGGCTTGACTGGTGAAGACGAGCCTCTGGGGGAAGCTGGGAGTGCAGGTAAGTTACATGTGAAGTCCAGGTTTGATGAGGTGGCCTAATGGAAACCACGTGGGGCCTGTGGTTTTCTTTTGAACGAAGTTTTGCCCCAGAATGTACTTTTGTCAGTAACTTTTAGACATGAGGACATCTATTGATAATGTTGAAGACTTAAGAAGAAAGAGACAATGACAAGGCTCACCATTACTAAGAGAAAGAAAGATTGGGTCAGGCTCTGAATAGGCACCCCCTGTCTCTTTAGATATGAACCGATTAAATCAGCATCCAAGAATATGCATGTGTATGCGTATGTGTGTGTATGTATATATATTCATATTCAACTATGATTTCCTAGAGTATAATACCCCCTGGGGGGTCAAAGATTCCTGTAAGAAAACAGACTTTAATTTGGAGTCTTGGGCTGATGACAAGAGCAAATAGTGTGCACTGAATATCAAGAATTTTCTTTGAAGAATGTTGGCTTATTTAGTGACTCCCTTTTAAAAAAAAAGTGTTTTTTTTAAACGTTTATTTATTATTGAGAGACAGAGAGACACAGAGCGTGAGCAGGGGAGGGGTTGGGAGAAGGGGAGACACAGAATCCGAAGCAGGCTCCAGACTCCATGCTGTCAGCACAGAGCCCGACGCGGGGCTCGAACCCACGGACTGTGAGATCATGACCTGAGCCGAAGTCAGTTGCCCAACCAGCTGAGCCACCCAGGTGCCCCCAATGACTCCCTTTTTAAATGTAAATATCCAAATAAATACAAAGTACCAAATTCTATTTATGAATAGTACATAGAATAAAAAGACCAGAGTCATACACATAACAAGTATTTCTTTCTTCCTTTGCCTTTCAGTTAACAAAAAGTGTAATCTAACTAGACAAGCGGTTGCCGAAATGGCCAAGCAAAGAGAGTGAACATGTTCTATGGGGCCAACGCACTGGGCCGAGAGCTCTTTTGCCCTTTCCTTGCTGGGCTTTGCCCAGTCTGCACGGCTGAGAGCACAGTGCAGTGACAGTGCAGTGACAGTGCAGTGACAAGGGTCAGTAGGAGGTGGAGCACAGCACATCTCTGCTTTCTCCTGAGCACTGGGGGGGGGGGGGGGGGGGGAGGGGGGGGGCGGGGTGAGTAAGGAAAGTACCTACGTGCACAGGCCTTACCCATTCTACCAAGACTGTGACCTCCTTGAAGGGCTGCCCTACGTCTTAATCATAGTAGGACCTCATTACATAATGTCTATGTAATTTTCATACGTAGATCTGTGTAAGACAGACTACAATACTATTTACAGTTCCTCTGTGATTCTGATAAAAAGTGATTTTTACTAGATATCTTTTTAAAAAGAGACTCCACCTGTTGAACCAGCAAAATTAAAAATACATGCTGTGCTATATAGTAAATGATGAGACAGTCTACCGCATTGCTTGCAGGAGTGTAATTTGGCAGAATCATCTTTGGAAAGCAATTCATAAACATGTATCAAAAGCTTTTTTAAGAAGTTCGTAGTATTTGGGGCGCCTGGGTGGCGCAGTCGGTTAAGCGTCCGACTTCAGCCAGGTCACGATCTCGCAGTCCGTGAGTTCGAGCCCCGCGTCGGGCTCCGGGCTGATGGCTCGGAGCCTGGAGCCTGTTTCCGATTCTGTGTCTCCCTCTCTCTCTGCCCCTCCCCCGTTCATGCTCTGTCTCGCTCTGTCCCAAAAATAAATAAATAAATAAATAAATAAATAAATAAATAAATAAATAAATAAAACGTTGAAAAAAAAAAAAAGAAGTTCGTAGTATTTGACCCAGTGATTCCTTTTAGAAGCACATCCTAAGGAAATGATCGGTAATATCAAAAATTTATGTACAGTTAACTCTGAACAGCACAGGTCTGAACTGCATGGATTCACTTACATGCAGATTTTTTTTCTATATATGCAGTACTATAATATACTTTCTCTTATGACTTTAATGCCATTTTCTTTTCTCTGGCTTTATTATAAAAATACAGCATATAATCCTTATGACATGCCAAATATGTGTTGATAGACTGTTTTATGTTACTGGTAAAGCTTCTGGTCAATGGTAGACTATTAGTAGTTAAGTTTTTAGGGAGTCAAAAGTTATATGCGCATTTCCAACTACATGGGGCGTTCAAAGGTCAACTGATATAAAGTTTATGAAGACAAAAACATTTCTTAAATGACCAAAAGAGAATGATTAAATAAATGATCGTGCATCCATACCATATCACGAAAAATAAAAAGAATTAGGGAGTAGAAAATGGGTAATTTGTATTCTTCATATATTCATACATATCTGTTAATGAACATATACACAGCTAGATAAAAGATAGTTTTGCTTTCAATAATGCTTCTAATGTAAATGTAGATGGTCTCCTGAGATTTTTTAACCCTATGCCGTTCAATATTTTTAAAAAGTTAAATGCTTATTTTTTATTAAAGTTTATTTATTTGAGAGAGGCAGAGAGAGAGGGAGAGAATCCCAAGCAGGCTCTGCACTGCCAGCACCTGAGCCGAAACCAAGAGTCGGACTGAGCTACCCCAAGCACCCCCAAATTACATGTTTTTTAAGTTCCAGGTGTCTTCTTGTCCCAGCTTCAGTTGTAGGTATTGGACATGAACTTCAGCCACACCTACAGTTATGACTACTTTTTTGTGTACTATAGAAACTAAACAGTGGGATGGATGGACATTTCGGGGATCTGGAAGAGAAAAGAACTGTAGATTGTTTATTATTTTCAGAATGCTATGCCTAGCAAGTCAGCTGGACTCGAAGTGCCAGTATGTTCCTTCTGTGTATAATTTGCACAATTTATTGCAAGCCATGTAACCAGGGGGAAGTTGGAATATAGATTATTTATTTATGTATTGCTTTGGTCACAATTGCAGAATGTCTTGTTTGCTTTTGCAGCATCGTCAAGTGCACCAGCTGGAACGAGGGAAGCTATGTACTTCTTACACAAGAGGAACCCAGTGAAGACACTTCAGACAGCTGATCGTGATTTAAAAAAAATAATTGGACACACACATTATACACTCGGACTTCCGAGGACTGTAAACTAGTTCCATAATCAATAGTTCATAAATAATCAATGCTACATGCCCTTTCTTCTCAACTGAACAGTGAGAGGAACGGCCCCTGGCTCTAGCTTCTTACAGTACCATGCACTTTGAGCACTTTATGAATATTCTGCGATGGAGTCCCATAGATAGAACAAATCTCAAAACACTTCCCACTTCTGGATTTGGGAAAGAAACGGAAACTTCACAGTCTAAAGGCATTAAGAAACTTAACACAATCAAAAGCAATAATCTCCCTGACATACTCCAGCCTCTCACCCTGGGACCAAGGAGAACTCTATACCTCAGTCTCTTCATCTGCAAAATGGGTTTCTGACCTCTCAAAGATTTTGAAGGCATCACTGTTCCAAAATTATAATGAATCATTCTCTGATAGGAAAATAACGGTAGAAGCTTCAAACAATTCTAGTACAGTCACACCTCTGCTTGGATAATGCTTTGTTTTACAGAGCCCATCAAGGTGCTAGGGACCGTGAAAGCTTCTAAAAGATGCAAAAACCTTAAAACGGAAGCACTTTAGAGGAGACATATTTTCACTTTTCCTAATTCGTGTCATCAGTGACAGGTATGATAGTGTTTATATAGGTGACACAGGGGTGACTGGAAAAATACTGTAAATAAAATTTTTTATAAAGAAACGTAAACACTGAGCAAGCAGCCAATCATGAGGTAATGTTACAGAGCCAATATTCATTCCTTATTTTTATCCAGGGATATCCATATCTTACTGCCTTAAACTTATCCTGAGACCCACCCTGGTCCCTGAGAACACATTCTCTCATGCCTCCTATCTTTCTATACACTGTTCCATTTGCCTTTCCTCCTTTGAGACATTGGACCTTTCAACTGTCAGCCAAATCCTGCTTCCTCTGTGTAGCCTCCTTGACATTTCTTCCCTACTCCTATGCTCCCCCCGCCCCTGCAGGGCACCCACAGCACTGGGTGCATACTTCCTCGCATTTTCCACCGTCTCCTAATGTTTGTTTTCCTTACTTGACAACGGGCACCTTGAGGACAGGGACAGTCTTGGATTCCTCATTATATCCTCAATAAATGTTTGTTGAACTAAATACAAAATTTTGCTTTTCCTTGTAAAAATAATCTAAAGTTACATATTTAAGTAGCCACATGCCACAGCCATTAAGCCAACCTTGCAAGTCAACTGAAAAAATATGCCAGCACTTTTTAAATTGGTTTATGGTATTTTCACTGGTCCTTCAATATCTCTGGGTTTTTTTTTTCATTGTTTTAAATGTTTATTTATTATTGAGAGAGAGAGAGAGAGAGAGAGAGAGACAGAGCTCAAGCAGGGGAGGGGCAGAATCCGAAGCAGGCTCCAGGCTCCAAGCTGTCAGCACAGAGCCCGATACAAGGATCAAACCCACGAACCATGAGATCATGACCCAAGCCGAAGTCGGATGCCTAACCAACTCAGACACCCAGATGCCCCAGTATCTCTGATTTTCTAAGTTATGATACGTAATATCGCAAATGCCTTCAAGTACAACTAGATGACTGACTTCTCTGTGATCTCTTGAACACAGACAGTTTTCCATTTGACAGCACTGCTTACAGCTTCTCCCTGTAGGGTAATCAACGACCGCTGGACTAGCGAACAGCACTCGATGTAAAATATTAGAAATTTTTATTTCCAAGACCATTCGTTTTAAGTCTACCGAATGCCTTCTGGGCCAGAAGCCCACGTAAGAACTGGGTGATTTCCATAGTTACTTAGTTTTGTTTTTCTTCCTGTTCAATAATTTTCCCAAACCAAAAAGGACTTCATGGTTTACAGAGGGATCTTCTATATCAACTTACTGTATACTCCCTTAATAACCCTGCAAAGTAGATACTCATTTTCCTCAGTACACTCAAGGAGGGTAAGTCTCGGAGAGACCTGACCCTGGTTATCAGGCTCCCTCCAGACATCAGCGTCACACACAGATGGACTTGGCGTGGTTCAGATTCTTCATGGCTAAGGTGCCCATGTTACAGACTGTAAACCCAGTACCAACACTTGTACAAGGCAGAGTATGAAGTACCCCCCCAACTGTACCCGCCTAGACTGCCTACAGTATTGCCCTTTTTAATGGTAGACATAATGGCCTCTAAAGACCCTTTCAGCTCAGCTTTCCATGCTTTTACAATTTTTATCCCAAGTGAAGAGAGCACAAATGGTATTGTTTCATACAGTTAAGAGATGAAAAGATGGGTTTCATCTTTGAGCAAAAACTATTGGGAGATCCAGTAAGTACATCAGGGCACTGGATTGAGATGGCTCAGGGTAGAAACAGAGCATGAAGGAGTTTAGCCATCTTTAAAGTATCTATCCTAAGATACAATCAGTAAATGTGATACGGAAGAGACTAGAAAAATGCACAAGCTGATGGGGTTACAGTCGAGACAGAAGTGAGGAAAAAAATGTTACCGCTTAATCTCCCATAATGTGACCTAATTATCTGATTATCTGAAGAAAGAATATTGGTGGAATGATTTGTCTCTGTGGAGTCCATACAAAAGGAACAAAGAGGAAAGACATGTTCCTTTTTATCCAGCACGGTACAAGAGGGGCTAGATATACCCAGGTCTCGAAGAAATGGTTACTCTTATCGCTACACAGCGGGTATTTCTATGAGGCTGGACTATTCAATAAGATCATTTACATCCTGCATCGCACAGCCTCAAGAAACCCCTTTTCTCCACTCCTACACTCACCAAATAATCCCTCAATGTCCAAAAATCCTGCTGATGAGAATAAGGTGTCCTAGGTTCAGTTCTCTTTTAATGAAATGCCTGCATATCAGAACCACCCAAGGAATTTTTTTTTTTAACCCTGGAGATTCTGATCCAGTCAGTCTGGAGTGAGGTCTCAGAACCTGGGTTTTTTTTGTTTGTTTTTTTTTTTGTTTGTTTGTTTTTTTTATAAATTGGTTCCCTATCATCCTCTGAAGGTGACCAATTCTTTTTTTTTTTTAATTCTTTTTTTAATGTTTATTTATTTTTGAGAGAGAGAGAGAGACAGAGTGTGAGTGGGGGAGAGGCAGAGAGAGGGGGAGGGAGACACAGAATCTGAAGCAGGCTCCAGGCTCTGAGCTGTCAGCACAGAGCCCGACTCGGGGCTCGAACTCACGAACCGGGAGATCATGACCTGAGCCGAAGTCAGACACTTAACCGGCTGAGCCACCCAGGCGCCCCTCAGAATCTGTTTTTAAAACTTTCCACGTGACTGATACACATCCAGATCTGGAAACTACTGGCCAAGTGAATTCTTCTCAGCCCTCTTCTAAATGCACATTAGAATATCAGTGTGGGATGGGCAGTAAAATAAATACAAGTAAGACTTTTCATGGGCCAGTGGTTTTCAGTCTTAGCTGCTATGGAGAATCACCTAGGGGGCTTTCAACATTGCCAATCTCCAGGCCAACTAAATCGGAAAATTTCTAGGAGGGGAGGGCGGACATTAGTATTTTTTCAAATCACCTAATGTTATCCAGGTGATTCCAGTATGTCCAGTATGTGGCCAAGGTTGAGAATCACTGCTTTTGATGAAGGGTCAGCAAACTCTTTTTATCAATGGCCAGAGAATAAGTATTTTAGGCTTTGTGGGTTATACAGTCTGTCACAATTACTTACCTGCCATTGAAGCACAAAGCAACCATAGACCATATACTAACGAATGTGCACAGCGGTCCTCCAAAAAACAAAACAAGGAGCCAGCTGAATTTGGCAGGACTTTGCTGAAGCCCTGCTCTAGATAGAGAACACACACATTGTGGTTACTGGAGAGCTATGTCCTTCACTGTAAATATTGGCATTTTAAATCACAGAATGCATAAAATAATGTAAATATATAACTCTTGGTACAGTTCCTGACTCAGTGGGGGCTTGAAAAAGCAGTCTCATTTGATTAGCTCAAGATAGTCCCGGGAGCCAGAATGATCTGGTTGTGCTCACAGGAATAAGTTTCTGGACCTACATAGCTTCAGATGGTTACTTAGGGACCGCTTTCTTGGGGATGATATACAGCTAGAATATGATCAAGATGGGACCTAGCCCAAATGGTTTCACTGCCAAATATTTAAGGAACAAATAAATCAACTCTACACAAGTGTTTCTAGAAGACAGAAGCAAGGAACACTTCCCAACTCATTTTATGAAGTCAGCATTATCCTGATGCAAAACCAGACCAAGAAATTACAGATCTTCCTTGAGTTATACCCCAAGAAAGCCATCGTAAGTTGAAAGTATCCTAAGTCGAAAATCCTAACCTACCAAACATCACAGCTTACTTAGCCCAGCCCACTTAACTGTTCTCAGGGCTCTTATATTAACCTACAGTTGGACGAAGTCATCTAACACAAAGCCTGTTTTATAATAAAGTGTTGAATATCTCATGTAATGTACTGAATATTGTACTGAAAGTGGAAAACAGAATGGTTGTCAGTGTGTCGGCCGTTTACTCTCACGGTCGCACAGCTACCTGGGAGCTGCCAATGCCCAGCATCGCGAGAGGATCCTACTACATATCACAGCCTAGGGAAAGGTCAAAATTCCAAGTGCAGTTTCTATGGAACGTGTACCCCTTTCACACCATCATAAAGTCAAAAAATCATAAGTCTAATATCCTAAGGTGGGGACTGTCTGTGCATGAAAAGTGAACTACTGGGGCGCCTGGGTGGCGCAGTCGGTTAAGCGTCCGACTTCAGCCAGGTCACGATCTCGCGGTCCGTGAGTTCGAGCCCCGCGTCAGGCTCTGGGCTGATGGCTCGGAGCCTGGAGCCTGTTTCCGATTCTGTGTCTCCCTCTCTCTCTGCCCCTCCCCCGTTCATGCTCTGTCTCTCTCTGTCCCAAAAATAAAATTAAAAAAAAAAAAAAAAAAAAAAATCTTTAAAAAAAAAAAAAAAAAAAAAAAAGTGAACTACTGTTAAATAAAGAAGGCAAGGTAGGGGACACTCTTTATTTAACACTTCATGAAAATAGGACTCCATCTGGAGAATACCAAACTGGGCCAGAAGGCAGGTAGCTTTTACCAGAAAAAAGAGTAAGGAACACGGAAGTAAGTAGAAAGCTCAGAGATGGCTTGGCATTTGGGGACGGGTTGACTGGATATGCTGCATTTCTGGTCAAATGGGGCATTTACAGAGACACATTGCAACACTACAGACTACTATCTCTCATGAACGTAAAAAAGTCACAATAAAATATTAACAAATCAAGCAATATATGAAAAAGATAATACGTCTGTCCAAGTGGAATTTATCTAGAGAACGCAAGTCTGGCTCAGCATCTGAAAATTACTTAATGCACTATACTAACAGATTAAGGGGGGGGGTGGGGGGGGTGGGGGTGGGGAACACATGACTATCTCAATAGATACAAAAGAAAATTGTAACTAAATTCAAAATTGCATTCATGATAAAAATTCTCAAAAAACTAGAATCAAGCTGATAAAGGGCATCTACCTACCAAAGAAACACACACACACACACACACACACACACACACACACGCAAAACTGTACAGCTAACACAATACATAACAGTAAAAAGACTGGACACTTGTCCCATAAGATTGGGAATAGGGCAAGGATATCCATCAACTTTATGTAGATTTTGCCTCAATAACCTTCAATTAAAAAGCCTATATTGATGCTGTGAAGCCAGCACTAATATATGCTTGAAGCCCTTGATAAAGGTATAATAGTTACCTAGCTTATCTTGGGAAAGCCAGTTAGGTGGACAGTGAACAGATTTATACAAGCAAACCAAAAGTCCCAAGGCTCCTGTCTCTCAAAAGTATTTGACTTCCTCCTTCTACACCTGCTGTGCTCAGAGTGTGATCCCTGGATTATCATCATCACCTCAGAATTTGTGGGAAATGCAAATTCTCAGGCTTCAACTCAAACCTCCAGAATGACACACTCTGGGGGGGTTGGGGGAGGCGTTGCAGTCTGTGTTTCTAAAAGCCCTCCCATGAGCCCGATGCACGAAAAAGCTTAAGAAACACTGCTTTACACAATACTAACAACCTCTGGCCTCTCAGCTTCATTTAGTGCGGGCCTGTGTTAAATGCAATTTTGCAAACAATTAAAACCGCATCCATCTTCTTGAGTTAAACGTGTCTAGAAGTATCTTGTATAAGAGGATCGTACTAAGACTCGAAAAGCACATTCAACCTCTATTCTTTCGCACATTCCTGAAATTCTTGGCATATAAAAATTAGCAGTCCCCAAATTCCTCCTCCGCGCTAGATTTCTTTGGATTTGGCCTCCAGGGGGCATGCTAGGCTCTTAACACTAGCTCCAGGTTTGGGAATAGAGCACAGTGACAAGACAGTAAGTAATTGGTTTTCTCTGGTAAACTGACCCCCTCAGGTGAAAATGTCTTAAGAAAGAAACGCCCTCTGTCTAAGTGAAGAAATTGCTTCCTTGCTAAATCACATTCCTACTTAATTCTCAGGGCTCTAATCAGTGCTCCGATTTTCATACATTAGATCTGGTAAGGCAGTGACTTCAACAACCGGGCCAATTCTGGAGCCTCACACTGGTTTTTGCTACAGTACTATGCCTGTAAGACTACATTCTTTAGGCTTCCATAGGTTGGCTTGTGGATTTGAACTTGGTATTTACCTACTTTAACCTTTCCAGTACAGCCAGAAGCAGCCACTCCACCATCCTGACTGTTCCACATTCTGGTTGCCCAGAGCTTTGCTATGAATTGGGCATATGATTTCATGTGACCAGAGAACCACTGGAAAGACAGCTAGACTTCCTACCCAGATTCACTGCCTAACCTATCCCAGTCAGATAACTAACCCCTGCTTCCCACAAGTCTCTGGGGATGTGCTCCCCATAACACCAACTATCTGATGCCAATTTCCACAGCATCCAGAGATCCTGACCGGAAACAACAAAATGTACTGTTTATCTTAAGCACAGTGAATTTACTGGAATGATAGCGATGTGGGGAACAAAGAAAGGTAAAAGATAAAAATTAAGTTTCCTTACAACTTACAGCCCGTTGACAAGTCCTTGAGACCCAGAGTGACATTCCTCTGGGAGCTCAGTTGCCTCCTTGATGACACTTTGCTAAGGACAAAAGGCAATCTTAGCTTCACGTTATCCCAACCTCCAGGATCCTGTTAAGTCTACTTTAACACATAAAAATTCCTTTGGAAACTTCCTTTCTCTCTACCCCCCCCCCCCCCCGCAAATGTAAACAATCATCCTCCAAGCATATAGCCCACTGATACACATCTGAAGGGTGTCATGACTGAGTTTTTACTAAACAGTAATAAATTGCCTTTTCCTGACAAAGCTAGTCTCCTCAGGATCCTGGAAACCTTGTTTCCAAAATACCTTGGAGACTTATGCTATCCCTAACCCCCTCCCAATCTGAAGGTATATAATCAGTCACTCTTCACAACCCCAGCACAGCTTTCTGCCCACGGTCCTGTCCCCATGCTTTGATAAAACCACCTTTTTGCACCGAAGACATCTCAAGAATTCTTTCTTGGCCATTGGCTCCGAACCCCAACATTTCTACATCAGTAGTAGCTTCAATAAAAAGCCAAAGAACAGGTAAGAAAATAATAGGGAGCCAATGGAGCTCCAAAGACAAAGCAGCAGCGACACAGCAATAATCATGCGGCACCAAAGGGCGTTATTTCTGCCAGTGATGAGCCACCTCACTGTCTTCCTCACGCCCTTGTTCTCTGGAGTCCAAGTCCAGGCAAGAGGTTTGATTGGTTGACTCAGGTCACAGACCTGCCCCACGAGGCACCAGGAGCAGAGAGGCAGAGAGGCATGCCTTTACAGAATTCTACAGAGGCAGGTATGCGTGATCTTCCCCCAAGGAAACACGCAATAGAGGAAAGGTGATTTGCCTAAAGAATTCTGAATGTTCAGAAAGTGAGAGTGGATGCCAGACAGCCAAAGTAAGACAAATGAATTCTACAAAGTGGAAGGTGAAATAAAGGCTATGATGGGATAAAGCTAGTCTTGCCTATCTTTGCCCAAAGCTAAACCCTGTTACAGAATATTTAAAAAACAAAAAATCACCTTATTTTGAAAATGGCTAAAAACAAAGTAAAGAAGAAAGCGTCTTTTCCCTGCCTTTTCTATATCAACTCTACCCTCAGGTAACCAAGTGGTAGATCACAGTAAGTTTCCTTCCAAGGGAGTAGTCTGGATAAAAAAGTGAAGAGGGAATGAATGACAGATTTAGAAGTTTGCAACCCCTAATAAATAAATGAGTGCATGCATTGGGCGTCGGCGGCCACCAATAACACAAAATGAGAGCCCACTAGCCATTAGGTGTCTTTTTATGTCTTTTTATGGAACACTATTAATCGATCTCTTCCAAAATAATGAGCCTGAATGTGAGTAAATCTGTAGATTCAACTAGCAATTTATAGGAAATGCAGAGGTGAGAAGAACATGTGAAATTGTATCACAAGGACACAAACAACAAAAGCTAGACTGTGAGAAGTTCTACGGAACAACTTGGTCTTTTTAACAAATAGCAAGTGAAAGAAAAGAGAAATAGATGGAGGGTGAACCCATGAATCAAAAGACAACTGCCACAAAAGCCAATCACAATGTCAGTTACTTGGATCCTGATTCAAACAAAACAATTGCAAAAAAAGAAGTTTATAACCCTTATTGGACTATCAGAAATCTGAATACTGACTAGACACTGAATTATAAGGAATTATTGTCCACTTAGGTATAATACTGCGGTTATGGTTAGCTTTATATAATGAAATAGTTCAGCATGGAATTGATGAACGAAATTTCTTTCCAAAAATATTGAGGGGGAAAGTGGATAAAAAAATGTCAATGAAATAAGGCTGTTCATGAGTATATTATGGAACATGAGATTGTATGGTCTTTTTCTACCTACGTTTGGATGTCTGAAATTTTCAAGAAAAAGTTTAAAAAGAAGAACGATACAGCATTTCTTGTGCCTTATCAGTTCCTATTATATTCTCAAATTTTCCTAATATACTGCCTACTTGGAAGCCACAGCGTATTATGGACCAAGACTATGGCTGCCCTTCCTTGTATTGATCTCATGACTTTCCCATGTGATCAGGCAAAACATCAAAACATCAGTAGTATTAAGTTCAGGAGTGTTTCCCCTATGACTGACACAATATTTCTTTGGTCATAACTTCTCTAATAACTATGATTATGATAACTATGGTAACTGAAGTATCTCAAGTACATTCAAAACTCTGTGAAATAACATTAAATTAGGAATGCTAAAAATTAAATCCAGTACTTGAACCCCCATGGAATTTTTTTTTTTTTTAATGTTTGTTTATTTTTGAGACAGAGAGAGACAGAGCATGAACGGGGGAGGGTCAGAGAGAGAGGGAGACACAGAATCCGAAACAGGCTCCAGGCTCTGAGCTGTCAGCACAGAGCCTGACACGGGGCTCGAACTCACGGACCGCGAGATCATGACCTGAGCCGAAGTCGACCGCTTAACCGACTGAGCCACACAGGCGCCCCCGGAATTTTCTTTTCAAATAAAAGGTCTATGTATTCACTAGAATGGTTAGGTTTAGGGCATCAGAGAGTGATGATAGAAAGGGATTATAAAATATAATACATATAATTATATAAAATATCATACAGAAAACAAACAAATAAAAAAGGGTGGTCTAAGTCTTAGGTTAAAATCAATCCATCTCACCAAAAGTAAAACAGCCTAGGTGAAGTTTAAGCAGAATTTCACCTGGTCCTTCACTGACCCAAAGCCATACCCTCTGCGACCCCTATTCTGTCACAGAGATGAACAACATAGACTCTTCCTGTCTCCACTAGTTCAAGACGCTAAAGAAAAGCAAAATGACAAAGTACGACTGGCAAAGCAGGTCTACTGGCTCCAGAAATAAACTCGAGATCTGAAAGCAAACTCTAAGTTTTCTAAACTTGATTTATCTTTAAAAGAGGGGCGCCGGTTGGTTAAGCATCAGACTTCGGCTCAGGTCATGATCTCATGGTTCCTGAGTTCAAGCCCCGCATCAGGCCCTGTGCTGACAGCTCGGAGCCAGGAGTCTGCTTCAGATTCTGTCTCTATCTCTCTGCCCCTCCCCTGCTCGTGCTCTCTTGCTCTCTAATATTAAACATTATATATATATATATATATATATATATATATATATATATATACACACACACATATATATATACATATTATATACATGTATATATATGTGTGTATATATATATGTACATATACGTGTATATATATATTAAAGTCCCTTTTACTTTTTTCAATCAGAAAAAAATAACTGCTGAAATTCGACTCAAAAACTAACAGTATATTCTTATTCTTTAACATAAGGATCTATAATAAAACAAACTAAACATATACATTCTTAAACATTCATTGTACATGAAGGAATCTAAATTTGTTTTGAAATCATGAGCTAAACAGGTCCAAAAAGTGTCACAACATTCTTAGTTTTGCTTTATTCAAATAGCAAGTCAAAATTTAGTTAATATATAGATTTTTAGGTGCTTGATAAAAAAAAATTTAATCGATGGTAAATTTCAGCGGAAGATGATACACAACACAGTCTGTTTTTCAAAACTTCATCATCTATTTGTTCAGATCACCTTTTACATTCTTGCATGTCTGCGTTTGAAGGAGTAACGAAACACAGGCGAGCACTGGGTTGTACAGCGGTCGTGTGTACTCCTGAAAGAGGGATAACACTGCAAAGGGCACAATTAAGGAAACATGGTACACCTATCAGCTGTATTTTGCACAGAGGGTAGGAAAGAGCCATCCCGTGGCGTGTATGCCAAATAGTGCTTAATTTTTTGCCAACCGCCCCCAACACTTCCAGACAATAAAACCCACAAATTCCTTTATCCTCATATATATTGAGAGGCTTAATAAAGAATTAGATTGCACCTCGTTAGGCATGCTTCCATCTTTTAATGTGAATTTTATCATTTTAATGTGAATAAAATGAATTTCAATTAGCCACCAACCTATGAAGTTCCTCTTGAACCCAAAGATAGTTCACAAGCAAAAAAAAAAAAAAAAAAAAAAAAAGACCAGGAAAATACTAAACTAATTCTTCAATAAAGTCACAGCCTCTGAAAGAAAAAAATGCCTAATTAGAGTTGGACACCTAGACAGGTAACTCAGACAGCCCTGCAATGGACTCTAATGCAGGAACCCAAATAATTCAACTCCAAGCACATAGTAAAGATTGCAGGAATTAAGAAATGGCAAGCTTTTCAGCAGTGAGGTAGGCCAGAAGAATTAACCAATTAATGCCAATGACTCTTGCTAATACAAAGGCAAAAGTGAACATAGAGGAAAGCAAGCATACAAATCAAAGGTTCTCAAGCCTGGAGAGCTTTTCAAAAGTACATTTCCTAGGATCCATTCTGGTCTTATTGGAATTTCTGAGATTCAGACCCAGTACCAAAATTCCTTCACAAGATCCCCAGGTGATTTTTTGTGTATCCAGCAATCAGGATCACTGGTATTCTTTACAAAGAAGGTGAAAGAGGAAAAGGAGAGAGAGGGGAAGTGAAAAGACCTTCAGAAAGTATTCCCATTTGTTTAAAGCATCAGCTTTCCATTTAAACTATGCTCATTAATTTCATAGTACCCTCTCCTGGTCGGGAAGGGTATGTAGTATTCTTAGAACTATGGTAAAGAAGAAATTTCCCGTTTTCTTAGTTGAAAGAATATATCTAGAAGCAATTAGTGAACCTTCATTAATTCTGTATTTTCTCATAATTTAAGTGTAAAATGGTTTGGCAAATATTGTGGTAGCAAAGGTGTTTCTAAACCTAACCTCAACAGTCAGGAGTAATTTTAGAGGTTTGTTGTTGTTGTTGTTTAATGTTTATTTTATTTGAGAAAGAGCACGCAAGCAGGGGAGGGGCAGAGTAAGAGGGGGAGAGAGGATCTAGTGTGGGTTCCGCGTTGACAGCAGCCAGCCCAATGTGGGGCTCAAACTCATGAATCGTGAGATTATGACCTAAGCTGAAGTCAGACACTCAACTAAGCCACCCAGGCACCCCCAAGAGCAATTTTTAAAAATGTGTCATCTGCTTTATTTCAAGGTTTGTCATCCCTGACACTACTGACATATTGAACCAAATGATTTGGGATATTGCAGGGAGCAAACTCTGAATATAAGCAGTTTTACAATATTCAGTAATAACTTTTTTTGTGACATAGAAGGCTACTGTTTCAATATAAATTATGAGTTTTTAAAATCATCTTCATTTGGTACTTTTATTATCAAAATATATTTCTTATTAGTGAGAGATGACCCATTTACTAATTAAATCTAAAATTCTTTAATTTTTGTATACCAAGTTCATAAAGAATATCTCATAAGAAAGAACAACCATAGCGAAGGTTTATTTTTAAATAAATTATTATGGGATTTGTTCATGGATACATAGTATGTGTGTACATGAATATTCTGATTATTTTTCAATTTAAGCATCTTGTGATATATAAGTCTATGTGGTACAACAGTTTAATCAGCATATCCTGGTTGCTTTATTTAATTTTTCACGTTAAACACAAGACCAAAATCAAAACCTTTGAACCTGTACTTTTCAACCTCAAAGAATAGCTATAATTCTAAAATAGCATCAATACAGCCAATATTACTCTTCTGAATATTAATGAGCTATACTGAAACAAGGTAAAATATAAATACCTTGCTTTGTACTTAATTTGAAGTGTTGCCACTAAAATCAATTACAGATGTTTATTCTGAAAGACATTACTATGAAGGCTGCAGACTCAAATGCTGATAATGGTTTCAGAACCAAATTTATGGAACACCCAAACAATAGGTTGCACTGTAGACCTGTAGACAGTTTTAAAATACTCATTAGCAACATTTTTTTAAAGACACAGAAGGCTACTGTTTTCATATAAATTGGGAGTTTTAAAATCATCTCCCTTTAGTGCTTTCAATTGTCACATGGCAATAAACCAAAGACCCAAATAATTTCAAATGATCACAGATACTATTTAGGCAAGAATTCTCAGATGTCAGTACTTTTAATGTCGTGTACATCAAATTATAGTAAAAAGAGGACTATAAACAAGATGCAGCCCCTCTATTTTCATGCACAGCACAAGAGATTACAGTAAACCCAGTTTATATTCCACCATCAAGTGTGGCTCTCCCATTAGTTCACTTTGTGACGGGTCTGAAAACAAACAAAAACAAACATATTAAAGATTCTCAGAAAAAGATAAATTCAATGATTCCACTCACATGAAAATCTAGAACAGGCAAAACTAACATGAAAGAAGACAGACGAGCAGTTGCCTGGGGCCAAAGGTGAGGGACTGACTGCAAAAGGAGCAAACTTTCTGGGGTGATAAACATTTTATATCTTGACTGGGGGGACACTTACACAGCAGTACACATTTGCTAAAATTCACAGAATATACACTTAAAATGAGAGCATTCTATTGTATGTCAATTATACCTCAATACAGTTGACTGTAAGACAAACAAACAAAAACAACAACAACAGACTGAAAACGTTCTTCTTTTTCAAAGCTCTGAAGTTTTCCAGAGGCTTCCCAGAAACAATCTTTAATCAAGAAATTGAGCAGTCTCTTAATCTAGTTTGCAAAAACGTTTTATTTCTATTGTTTTGTACTCTCTTCCATACACAAACATAAATCAGAATCCTAGACCAAGAAAATTTTTTAAATCTTCACTCATTTTTAGAGATGAGTCAGACAAAAGACTTATTTTAACCACACAATACACCTAGAAGAGCTTTTAAAATTAATACTAACAGTAAGTTGCAAAATAACAAAGCCTTTTTCCATTTCTGTCCCCTACTCCACAAACAGGATAAAAAAACCCAATGAACTAGACTGTAAAATCAGTTTGTAAAAATAAATAACCACCCACATTAAAATAATGATTACAGGTCTGGATGTTTCCTCGCTGGATCTCCTAAGAGACTGGAGGTTACTGTGTCGCATCAGTTCGGTCATCTATATACTCTCTGCACTCATCGCACCAGAAAGCAGCCTTAACAACAACGGACGCTGCTGTAATTATTAATAACAGAGTAAACTGCTATGTATGTAACAGGCATTCAAAATCTAAACTTATAAAAAAAAATGCCTGCACATGAGTACAAAGGATAGGCAAAGATGTCTGCCTACAGCACTGTTTCGTGTGAGTAAGTGGAAAAAGATAAGCAACCATCAATAAATGCACTGAGGTATCACGCATACCGTTAAGATAGACCCAGTATACCTGTTGTGTTAAAAGAACAAAACAAAACACTAAGCAATGCCAAATATTTCTGGTTATATATATATATCCGTATGAAGACATACAGGAAAAAGTCTGGAAGGAAATACACTAAATATAAATAGCAAGTAAATGAAGAATAAAAGAGAAATGGGTTTGGGGGTAATCGTGGAGGACTTGAGTTTCAGCTGTAATGTTTTAAATTGTTAAAGAATACGTTAATTTGTATAATGACAACTTTCTTTTAAACCGTTTTAAGCTTTGAGTTGAATAAAGTACATGCTTATTAAATAAGTCACTTCCACCAGAAAACAGCACGCCACATAAGCAGGGCGATGGCCTGTGACTCCAACGCCTGCTGTGAGAGCATGAGGGAGGACTGAGCCTCTCCATCAGGCTGTTTAACCACCGTCAAGTGAGGGAACTAGAGTAAACAGAAATCCCTTTCAGCATTAAAAGTCTTGTTTTGACTTTACCACTGCCCTCCTCCTATTCCCTTCCCTTCCTCGTAAAATGTGCAGAATTTTCTTGGCCAAGTACTCCCCGATGAGCAAGCAAAACTTCATCACTTCCAACACTGAACTCAAGACCCTCCAGTCACATAGGTCTTCTTAACCCACTCTTATGTGTGTTGAGACAATTCTCCATGCGTCTCTCATGCTTCTGTAAGCCTTGGATACACTGCCTGCCTTTGTTCTAGGCTCTCTGTCCAAAGTTGTTACTAAAGTGAACAGACTAAGAAGAAGACAAAGATCGTGTCTCCTCTGGAGCACAGAACAGGAAGCCTTACTGCCTATTGTAAAAGATTCACATGCCCTTACCTGGGGGTTCCTCTACCTGTAATAAAATACGTAACATATGCAGCATCACCTGACCTTCTTCTGGCTGCTCCGTGGGAGCTGGGGCTCAGGGAACCAACCAGAAAGCTGACACTCCAGCTACTACTACTGCTCGTAGTAATAAACTGTGGTCTCTAGGAATCTTGTCTTCTGCCCGGATTCATGAAACCATGGCAGGCTAACCTGTTAGCTTCTAGACAGGACAACATCAGAGTTCTTCAGCTGTTCTCTCAGGTTACAGACCCTGAACACAGTGCTTCTACCTCTACTGTATCAACTAATTCACACATCTTCTAGGAATCAGGTTATGTGTCATATTCCCAAAAGTGCCTCTCTCTCCTACTCAACAACAAACTATACCCCTATCCCTTTTTATTCCTAGAATTTATCACAATTTGCAATTATATGTCTGTGTTTAACTGTCCAACGTTTACCTCCTGCCTTAGAAAGCACAGTTTGTTTTTTTACCATTGTATATTCAGAGCCTAGCTCAGTGCCTGATACATAGTAAATATATAACTGAGTAAATGCTCAATAAGCATCTCTCACTTTCTTTACACAAACTTACAGGAGGTGATTTTTAAGGAAATGTGTTCTTACAACTAATTTAAAATGCAAGGTAGAAACATACAGACATGAACTATCACCTTGCTAATTTAAAATGAGGTGTAAGTTCCATGTAAAAAGCTTAGGGATTCCAGGTTTTCCTGCATTCAAAAAGTTCCCTCAGGAAAGATTCTCGAAGGGCAGGCTCACTAGACTTCTGTTGTGTCCACAGCATTTCCTCACCAGACATTAGCAGCCAAGCAAAACTAGTATAATTTAATCCTGTTGGGTTTTTTCTGTTTCTCCTGAACCGCCGGGGCAAAACGAGCAGAAACAACACTAGACAGAATTATATTTGTTTATCTTCCTCAGAAGCCAAAAAATAGGGGATGCTGCATGTATTGCTCTTACTTAAAAGTCATTTATCTCATACATGATACAATTATCCAAGGAATTTTGTTAAAAATGACAGATTCTTCTTTCCTATTCACCACCTATAGTAGCACAAAAATTCTCTGGGGGTGGCAGGCAATTTTTAAGGAAAAATTTTCTTATTTTTTCTAGTTCTTTTAAAAACTAGTCGTGTCCCACAAATATTTTCAATACTGAAACAACAATCATTGTTCAAGCTACCCTAACAATACTATGTTAGACTCACACATTAGTCTATGTCTGCAGGACATGAAATGAAAGACTATCATTAGTTGATTGACAGTAACTATAACCTTGAAACTCCACAAAGAACTTTCACCTTTAAAAACCAGTTAAAGAACAGTTATTACCATTAAATTTTGTCTCATTGCAATGAATAAACACAAGTGAATCCAATGAGCTGTAAGGGCCATATGGATGAGGACAGGACGCTGTGGGTTTTGTTTGCTACCATTGCCTTTTACATTATTAGGGCTCCATAAAAAGGTGCTGAATGACACTTACCATTAAGAATATCTTCAAATCCAATAGTCTCATCATTACCCCTCAAAATATCCAGTGAAAGGTTTGAGCTTGGAAGGAATGGAAGACGCTGAACCTTCAGGAAAAATATGAAAGGGCAAGATTAGAGAAAACCAAAGGGGGGGGAGGGGAACAATAAATAATCTAACTTCTTGCTCTTCATTCTTTATTTGTAAAATTCATAAAACTAAATAAACAGTTTAACCAGTGGGGGGAAAAAAACCAAACAGCAGTTCATATTTTACACCCAAACCAAATTTTTTAAAATTCCTCAAAACTTTACTCAAAATATGTAAAGACCCTGAAAATTAGAGTTTTTATTAACACTTAATAATCCCATCAGGTTTGCACATATTTTGGGGCTTTGCTTCTGTCATACACATGACAACGTGCAAAAATCCCAGAGCCTAACGCCATAATCTAGTTCCAAATAAAGATGGGATGATCAAATTCCTGAAGAAATTCCAGCTTAGTAAGAGTACTACTCTACTTAGCAAACTGATGACTTCACTCTGTATGTTGTTTCATATTGCTCATAGTAAAAATGTAAGTTATGGCCCTTTAAAACAGTACTGGTAACCAGAAAGGAAGGTCAAAGTCACTTGTGAGGTCTTTGAAAAACACAGTAACATCGGGCACTGGGGTGGCTGAGTAGGCTAAGCCCCCAGCTCTTGATTTTGGCTCAGATCATAATCTCATGGTTCATGAGTTCGAGCCCCACATTGGGCTCCGTGCTGGCAGTGCAGAGCCTGCTTGGATTCTCCCTCCCTCCCTCTCCCACTCTCGCTCTCAAAATAAATGAATGAACTTTAAAACAAAACAAAACAAAACAAAACAAACCACGATACCATTCTGAACTAGCAGTATCTACTTTTTTCAAGTACCGTATTTTTTTTAACTTTTTTGTTTTTAACGTTTATTTATTTTGAGACAGAGAGAGAGCAGGAGAAGGGCAGAGAGAGAGAGAGAGAGAGCGAGAGACAGAGAATCCCAAGCAGGCTCCGTGCTGTCAGCACAGAGCCTGACACAGGGCTTGAACTCACAAACCGTGAAATCGTGACCTGAGCTGAAATCAAGAGTCGAATGCTTAACCGACTGAGCCACCCAGGCGCCCCTTCAAGTAAAGTATCAAGCATAGGATCTGCACCCTGGTTTGTAAGCGTAGCAGAGAAAGCACGGGTTGTAGAGCCAGTGGTATCTGGATCCAGACTGTTTTAGGACTCACCATTACTTTGGCTTCGTAGAAGTACCTGATCTGTCTCACTCTCGGTTTCCTCATCTGGGAAACAGGATTCTATCACCTTCCTCTCAAACTGGCGGAACGGTGTGGTGTAAAATATGTATATAGTATAGTCATTGGCACATACTTGGTATTCGATGAACTTTTATATAAGCAAACCAAATTTTCAAGTTTTGTGTTCTCTGTTAGTCGTAAGATTAGTTTGGATATTAACACAAGAATACCAAGAGTGATGGTCCGTGACCATACGATACCAGTATTTAAAGTAATCATGACTCTGAAATCTCAGGGCGTTAAGATTATCTCCCCCAAGAAAATATAACCGACTAAAACTATTTTTAATTACTAATGGCTTATAGAATTTAGGATGAAAAAATCTCTAGGTTGACAAATGTATGTATGTATGTATTTTTTGTTTGTTTGTTTTTGTTTTTTAAAGGAAAGTAGGGAAGACAGAGGAAGAGACAAAAATGGACCTGTAAGTTAAATCAGAGAGTAAGGGGCCTGGTAGGTACAGTTTGATCAGACACAATCCTGAGAAAGCACCAAAAGCAGGAAGGAGCAGGCAGTTGTTACATATCCCAATAAGCAAGAACCACAACAGCACAAGGATAAGGGAAAAAGGCGGGGCGGGGGACAGAACTCTGGACGACGATTTTTGGATCAAATGGAATTAAAAGTTTAGGCCCAAAATATGAGCAATATGTAACCGCAATCTGAGTAGCAGGAAAATAAAAGGGAAACGAACAATTCTGTGCCAAACATATGTTGTATTTAATCTTCAGAGTTACCCTAATAACCCGACAGTGTTGTTCCTGTTAACTCCATTTCACATTAAAAACAAACACAAGATCTAGGGCTCAGAAAGGTCTCTAACTTGTTTAAGTTCTTAAGACTGGTAGGCAGCGGAGCCAAGATTCACATCCAGGTTACTGTTAGAGCCACACATGCTCTTTCGGAGCTTGATCCTTGGAAAAAAGTTCTGAAACAGCTTCCAGGACGACTCAGCCAACACAGTTGCTGGCATTAACAGAATTTATTGAAAAAGACACAGTAGTAGGAAGAACACGTGCAAAAGCCAAAAGGCCAGAAAAAAAACTAGGACGCTGAAAGTAGTTTCAGGAGGCTACGAAGTACACTGGAGAACAAGGAGAGGCCAGTTCAGGAGCACAGCCACGTTACAGAGTCAGAGTATTATTCTGAGGGCAAAGTGAGGGGAGTGCCACGATCAACTCTGTATTTTACAAAAATTACGTGGCTACAGCATGTACAATGGACTGGAGGGCAGCAGGGGTGGGTGTCGTCGCACTGATCCAGACGAGGCACAGTAGGGGATCAAAACCAATGCAGAAGCGATGGTGTCAACATGTAATTGACTGGACGGGGGGAGGCAGGGTGGCGGGTGGGGACAGGTGCCGCTTGAGATAACCAAGGTTAATGCTGCAATCTCTGCCTTAGGTGGCAACCTAGTCACACGTGACACAGAGTATGTGCGGCATAAGGAGTTCTTCTGTACTCACACATGTGAAATGTGAAGTGCCCGTGGGACTTACAACTGGAGAAGCCTACAGGTTTACAGCTCATGAGAATTAAAACTTGGGAGTCATCAACATATACATGATACCTAAAGTCACAGGTATAGGTAGGAAATAACAGGATGAGAAGAGGACTGGAGACGGGAACTAACAAACCCGGTATTGCAAGATGCAGAAGAAAAAAGCAAAAGGAACCTACACAGAAATACCTGAGAAGGCGATTTCAGACAGGAAGGAGTATCAGGAAAAGTGTGGTGTCCTAAAAGCCAGGGGAAGAAGGAAGGAGTCATAGGTATTACACACCACAGGGAGACCAAGCAAAAGGAGGGTATCCAGACGTCCACACTGTTCAGGAGCAGTTTCACTGGTGATGGAAGCCAGGAAACGGTGGGTTGAGTGGACAAGAGGCAAAGGCACATACGCAGCAAACAGAGGCAAGTCTAAGACACTAACCTGGCAAAAGCACATTTAGTGAGCGAGAAGTTGCTATAAAGGGACTGATACAACATTTGGGTTGTTTTTAAAGACAGAAAAGGTCGGGATGCACATAAACACTGCTGAGGAGTCTGAGCAAGTAGACGGAGAGGATGAAGACATCAGCTACAGAAAGGATCCACGAAAAGGGAATTCTCTGACGTGGTGTGAGAGGGCAGAACCTAGAACACAGGTCGAGGACAGTTCTTACACCTGGAAGGACATTTCTGAAGATCTTATTCTTTAGCAACAGGGGTACCCAGCTATATGCAAACTGCCTGCCACGCACCACACGTGGATATTTCTAGAGGCATTTCAAATTCAACGTAACCCTCCAAAAAGAAAAACATGAAAGCAGATGCAGGTAAGTTTTGGCACTGAGCTCTTAAATTTGAAGTCTTCCGCTTAATGTCTTCTTTTTTTTCTGTATAAAGTAGGACTCGGGGTCCTATCGTAAAAGGGGACAAAGTAGAATAGGCTGTAGAGAAGAGAAGGTAAGGTTTATAGGGCTATGACTAGGGAAGAGTCCTTCCGGTCCATAGCAACACCCAGGTGGAATGTATCATAGCTGACATGCACAAACTCACCTGCTGCACTGCCTTGAATTCCATTTGTAATTTGAGTGGAGCGAACAGACCCTGGATGTTTCTCAGTGTGGAAAAATTCATTTTATCTTGGTTGAGCTGGAACTACACAGGACAACAATGGAAGTTGAAAGGTTACACTCAACACTCTGCTTTCAAAACTTCACTGATACATGTATAACACAACACTTAGACAAAGCATTTTACTATCCGTAACTGAAATAAAAACAAAACACTTTTGTCAATAAAATAAAGTTTAGAGTACGTACGTCTGTTTTATCCAGCATGCAGGTATAGGGTACTTCACTAACGTAAAATTACCCCTAAAACTTGGATTTACAAAACTTTAGATAAAGAATGTTTTTCACATTGCAAAAATACATTTACAAAACATTTCAGTGCTTTTGATTAGAATTACCGCAAAACTGGTAAAACACAGAAAGGTATAAATAACCTGAGATCCAGAAATAGTTACATACAAGTGACAAAAATGGTGAATTTCTCAGTATGAAAATATACAATTCAAAGGATTTCACAAAAGAAATAATCACACCCATTATACCACCCTGTTAATTAGGCTATAATGTTTAAACTCCACTCTTTGGAGTAGTAGATTCCTGGGGGGTAGGGATCCAAAACTCTAAAGTCTGTCCAGTTTGCACTGGGTGCTAATAAGGAATTTTTTTTTTTCTGGAATCATATTTTTACTAAACATTGATATTACTTGTAAAAAACTTTTACAATTTAATGTACTTCAGGCAAAATGAATCAACTCCATTCATGGATTCTAATCATACAGTTTCCTAAAATGGCTCTTAGGGGTAGCGGATATGATTGCAGACAGACTGCTACAAAGGTCTGTGTAAGTTAACTATAGTAAGGTAAAGTGACCTGTGTGATCATTTTTTATTATACTACATTCTCTTGATAAGATTTTAAGTCATGGTAGGGGCAGGCTAAGGAATTTTAATCAAATACCTACTGAGAGATTAGTGCCCACTGAGACACAACCTGGGGCCATATACATGAAGTCTAAAGGACATTAAGCAATATGGTTTTTAACTACTGTAGCTGGAGTGCAAAATTTTAACAGATGGTCCTTAGAGAAAATATGCAATATTTCATTATGGGTATATAATCTGAAGTTCTCACTGAAGGGTTTCCTTTAAATACTGAATTAAGTAAATACAGTTTTATGTAAAAGATTCAATTTTATAAACTTTGACGAATGTATCCACCTTATGATATGCTGTCAAACTGCAATTATCAGTCAACATATACGTAATCACTAACAACACATGCAAAATTAGAATTAGGCTCCGTGGCAACGTACGACAAGCAGTCTACCACGGAGAAGGTTGTACGATCGAACTGGGAAAACATCACATACACATCAGGACTTCTCAACCCCTGGAGCTACTGACATCTTGGGCTACATAATTATCTGTCGTGGTGCACGGGGACAGTCCTGTACACTGTAAGAGGTTTAGCAGCATCCCTGGCCTCCGTCCAACTGACGCCACTACCGAAGATCCTTCTTCCCCAACCACTTGTGACAATTCGACCTTTTCAAACATCCCCTGGAGGAGGCAAAATCATTCCTAGTTGAGAACCACTGGTATGAGTAACGATGGCCATCTTCCCTATCGTTACTATAGCTCCCAATCATGGAGAGCTACTTTAAGTCAGCACGTGCCAAGTCATGGCTATTACTAACTCCATTATACAGCTGAAGAAACTAAGACTTAAAGAGAAATTAAGAAACTTGCCCAAGTTCACTTAGCTGCTAAGTATGGTACCAAGAATTCAAACCTAGATAGTTCAATTACACAACCTGTGCTGAAGGATTTATAACAGAAAGTGCCCGAGAATTTCCAGAGACTCCCACTACCTGGCTAAGTGATTAAGGAGACTACACAGGTTGGCAGACAGAAGCTGAGTCTCAAAACAACTGTATGATTTTTTGACTCTTCATCTGGGCCAGTCTCACTCAGATTTGCCCAAGTTTCTCTTAACATGTATTGCCCAGAAGCGAACCAATATTCCAAATAATACTTGGGAAAGTGAGACTGTCTCCTCCCTTGATCTGAGTGAGCCCCATCTTATTAATAATAACATTGCACCATCTTCCTGAAGTAATAAGACACCTCTTTATTCTTTCTTTATTCTTGCTCTGAACGTGTGTTTAGAAACCCTGCAAGCTGCCTTACAACATCCATCCAGGCTACACCCGCTTGGGGAGTGACTGATCTAAAACTATTCAAATGTCCGCTCTCTGAAGCCTTCCACTAGCCATATGCACAAGTGGTCGCTCCGTCTTTGTCCTCTACAGCATTTCATACAGCCCCTATCCACTGCCTGTCCTCCCGTTAAACTCTCAGCCCCTCCAGGATGGGGATTATGTCATATTCATCTGTGTACCTACTATACCACATAAGAGGATATGTCCCTCAGTACCTTGGAGGTGCAGGGCTTGAGAAAGAGGTCAAGGCTAGAGATGACGATTTGGAGATCGATACCAAAAATGGCAGAGGAAAAATATGAAAGAAAACAGGATCGTCAAATGAGGAAATATTATGAGAGGAATGGTGGACTGGCCGTCAGAAATGTCCATAAAGGGGCACCTGGCTCCGCTGGTAGAGCATGCGACTCTTAATCTCAGGGTCATGAGTTCAAGCCCCAGGCTGGGCGTGGAGCCTAGTTCAAATTTAAAAAAGAAAAAAAAAAAGAAACATCCATAAAAAAGACAAAAGAAGGAATGTGTAGAGCTTTAGTGAAGCAGTATAATGATAATTTGAAGCCTACTCTACAAGGATACTGAAAATAAGTCCTCATATTCTCCACGGTCAAATGCTCAAAATCAAAAATGTCCTAATAAATGAAACCACATAAGTATTACTAAAACGATTCTTCTACTAGAGAAGAAAAGTAAAAATACAAGTAACATACTTACATTTTTTTCTGATAATTCAAGAGGATGACTAGGCAAAAGTTCATTTTTCACACAAGGCAGGCTGAAAATAAACATTTAAAAGGTAGATGATAAATCACTCAATCCCTAAGGCTCAAAATCACATCTATCAATACGTTTATCTATAACAGAATGCCACAAGGGACTTTTGGGGGACGATGACACTCTGCGTCCTGACTGTGACAGTGGTTACAGAAACTGATACATGTGTTAAAATTCATATAACTATGAATTGTAACATAATGAATTATAACGAGTTATATAACATTAAGAGAAAAAAAGTCAAATCTACTATATAACTATTTTAAAATGTACCAATTATAGATACTAGTAGTCAATTAACTAGGGAGAGCCCTTCAAAAAACAGTGTTTGAACGATGCCCTATTATCTAGAAGAAATTTAATAAAGTATGTTTAAAACTACTATTGTTTGATGACGTGCTTCCTTTACTATACAAAATATCTACACCCCTTCTGTTTAGGTCCAATACATATTCAATATTTAATGTATCTTTAATAACACGTGTTGAACAATGTGTTTCACATTTACTGAACACCTAGTACGTAAGGTCACACGCTGCTAGAACCAGACCACTGGTCTTTATCACTCTAGATATATAAAGATAACCATTCTTATTGCCAAAACAGGATTTGAAAGCTGAAAGAAACCACAGAAATCCTGCAACAACCATTTATTGAATACTGTCTTTGTACAGAAGTATCCTACAAGTGGAATTTGAAAATGGTTCTGTCCACAGCAATCTTATAGTCTAACCAGGAAGAAAAAGGAGCATTTTATGTGAAAATAAATAAATAACAAATCATCAGAACTTGGCTACTGACTAGCTCGTGAATTTGATTACACTATGCCATAAATCAAATTATATTCTCTAATTCCAAAGACTATAAACTGCATCTTTCACTATAAAATGGAAAGACAATAATAACAAGGCATCCTATCTGTCCCCAGACACCAGTATTAGAACAACATTCTGTTATAGCAAGACCTAAATATCTTAAAGTTACATATAGAATTCAAAATTCAGATGCTACTCTTATTGGATTAAGCAGAAAGGCAACCTGCCAAGAAGTACTAGAAATCGAGACCTAAACATATAGAAACATGGAAGAAATCAAGGGTACAACTGTGCACTGAGGGTAGAGAAGAACAATAACAACGGCTAACACTTACTGGGAACTTACTAATGTCAGGGACTGTTCTATTTTTCATGTACTAACTCATTTATTCCTCAAAATAAGATTTATACTATTAACAGCCCTATTTCACATATAAAGACTCTGAGAAATAGAGCAATTAAGTAACCTGCTCAAAGTCATACATCTAGTAAAGAGCGGATCAAAACCCAGGCGGCCTAGTCCAGAGTTAATGCTGTAACTGCTGTGTTCTAGTGTCTCCCAGAGAATTACTCCAGTAGGAAATAAGATAAGGACACAATGGCTTTCCAAGTTAGCAGTAGCAAAAAGGAGAATCCTAGCAAATCATGCTCCTGGGTGACAGCTCCTAGAAGGAGGCCCTAACCTGGGAACCCACTACCGTTAAAACATTTCTTCATTACAGAAAACATCCACTGAATGGATAAAGAAGATGTGGTACACAAACACACACACTCACACACACACTGGAGTATTACTCGGCAATCAAAAAGAATGAAATCTGGCCATGGATCACTAGTGATGGAACTAGGGGGTATATCCCCTAGTGATGGAACTAGGGGGTATTACAGTAAGCAAAGTCAGTCAGAGAGAGATAAATATCACAGGACTTCACTTATATGAGGACTCTAAGATACAAAACAGATGAACACAAGGGAAGGGAAGCAAAAATAATATAAAAACAGGGAAGGGGACAAAACATAAGAGACTCTTTTTTTTTTTTTTTTAAATGTTTATTTATTTTTGAGACAGAGATAGAGCATGAACGGGGGAGGGTCAGAGAGAGAGGGAGACACAGAATCTGAAGCAGGCCCCAGGCTCTGAGCTGTCAGCAGAGCCCGACGCGGGGCTCGAACTCATGAACTGTGAAATCGTGACCTGAGCTGAAGTCGGACACTTAGCCGACTGAGCCACCCAGGCGCCCCAAGAGACTCTTAAATATGGAGAACAAACAGAAGGTTACTGGAGAGGTTGGGGGGGGGGGGGATGGGCTAAATGGGAAGGGGCATTAAGGAATCTCCTGAAATCACTGTTGCACTATATGCTAGCTAACTTGGATATAAATTAAAAAAGTAAATTAAATAAAAATTAAAGAAAAACAAAAAACATCCATGCCCACACTCACCCAGTCTAAGGTATATTACTTGCTATGTCCCAAATTAAATATATATTTATGGCCTATCAAAATATTTAAAGAATACTGTGAAAAAGAATTCACGGAAACATTTTATTACAACAAAGTCAAAGTCACAATTCCGCCCC
Organism: Neofelis nebulosa; assembly: GCF_028018385.1. Lineage (NCBI taxonomy): Eukaryota > Metazoa > Chordata > Mammalia > Carnivora > Felidae > Neofelis > Neofelis nebulosa. The sequence continues at coordinate 235,837,834 of NC_080782.1, forward strand.
TCCCCCCCACCCATATACCCTTTTCGAAGAAGATCATGACTTTCAAAAGGTCCACTTGCTGAAAGTTCAGTAACTGGAATACTGTCCTTTAGCTGAGATCCAAGTCCTCTGGCATTCTACAACACAACCAAAAACACCATTAAATACAAAAAACTTTTTAAAACTTACACTGAACATTTATGTAAAAAACTCTGTTCAAGCACTAAACAAAAAAATAAAGTCTCTGCCCTCAAAGAGCCCATAGTCTAGACAATTATGATGAGACTTAGCATTACGGTAGGGTGATTATACATGGTACACTAAATAATATCAAACTTGGGAGTAGATAGGATCCCGGAGTTGATCTCTGAATACTGTCATATTGAAAGGCATTCTCGGACAAAAGAACACGGGTAAAAGAAAGAGACATAGGGGCGCCTGGGTGGCTCAGTCGGTTAAGCGTCCGACTTCCGCTCAGGTCACGATCTCGCGGTATGTGAGTTCGAGCCCCGCGTCGGGCTCTGGGCTGATGGCCCAGAGCCTGGAGCCTGCTTCCGGTTCTGTGTCTCCCTCTGTCTCTGCCCCTCCCCCATTCATGCTCTGTCTCTCTCTGTCTCTGTCTCAAAAATAAATAAACGTTAAAAAAAAAAAAAAGAGAGAGAGACATAAATGAATACACTACAAGTAGTTTGAGATGACCAGCTAACTCCATGTCTCAGTGAGGCAGAGGTAAAGGCAGGCCGGCAAAATGAAAAAAAGGCTCGAACATGCGAAGAAATTCAGGTTTTATTCTGAAATTGAGAGAGCCTCTGAAGGTTCTGGCATGATCAGAATTACTTTCATCGGAAAGATTCTTCCCCTAGGTTGGAATGATTAGCACAGAATGAAAAAAAGTCGAGGGCAGAATCCTGGAAACCACTATTCCTTAAAAAATAAAAAAGCACAAGGAAACGGGGTTAAGAATGAATAGAATGGCTAGAAGAATGAAGTCACAGAAGCTAAGAAAAAAAGGGACGTTGAGAAAGTATTTGGTTTCTGAAAGAGGGTACACCCTACGAAAAATAAATCTAATCGGCATAATGTAAACAAAACCGAAGACTCACAGTACATTGGGCACTACTGTATTATCACATCTATGCTATAAAACATTTAATCACATCTATGCCATAAAACATTTAATCAAAAAAATTCAATAATTATATTTAAATATAAAAACCATTTAATAATCAGCAGGTGATTTATTAAACACCCATTATGTGTCAGGTATTCTGGTAGATGCTGAATGTACACCTTCCCCAGGGTTGAGTCTAACGAAGATAAATCAGACAAGCAAATAAAATGCAATAAATGTTACAACAGGGAACACACAAGAGCTAACTTTTAATCACGTGTTGCTCACATACAATAACCCTGTAATTCTGCAGAAAAATGTACAACAGTTACAGGTAGCTTGGTGAGCAGCCTTACACTACTCTAGGAGAAACTACTCTGAGAAACCAGCGTTTTATGTCGACTGTTGGGTTCACCCGTGTATTTTATTTGGTCAGGTACTTTATCCTGTCCAGGGTTTCTTCAATCTACCACCCTACTTCAAGACCTCACACCTGGGTAACCTTAACAGCACTCTGCTGGGTACTGCTGTTTCTAGACTCTTCCACTTTCCCATTCTGCATCTCAAGGTTTTCCTAACACATATAATCTTCCCCACCAACCTGTTAAAACAAAAAACAAAAAACAAAAAACAAAAAACAACCTTTCACCGATTCACCAATGTCCAGTCTGAAAAACAAAGCCCAATATCCTCATCCTGGAACTCAAGAACCTACACAACAGGTTCCCCAACACAGAAGTCAAGGTTGATCAGGAAACAAATCTGTAATCTATGCAGTGTGGCCTGTCTCTAACCTACTACGTGACTATGATCAAGGCATACAATGTCTCTGGCCCCATTTACTTATCCTCCCAGGCACCTGAACTCTTGCCAGGACCAGAGTGGTATGATTCTACCTTACCAAATGTATCTCCTGGTACTTTCCCACCAGGAAAGGAACACTCTCCTCCTCCCACATTGCTTTATTGTAAAGTAACAGAAGGAAAGTTTCTTCTATGCACAAAGAAAAGGAGAATTCTGATCTCTGGGTTCTACTATTATCGTTTCCCCCAATTTCCTTCTGTACAACATCAGGATAGGCACCCGATGTTTCTGCTAAAGCAGCAGACAAAACCAAATCTATGAAAAGTATCACTAGTTACACCGCAGAGAGTTTATACAACATCTTCACAATAATCAGCAATATTACCAACACAAGCTTTCTAGATTTAGATGGCCTAGTATCAGAATCAGGGGCCAGGGCGGTTCAGGAGTCTTTCCCAAGCATCACTACTTTTACGTTACAAGGAGGGAAAGGGAGTGGAGGGGGGAGGGGATGCACTAAAGACACAGACACACGGGGAGTAACAACTGCCTTGATTTTTACCCCCTCCAACGTCTGGCACACTACAAGCCCCCAGAAATGTCTGTAAAGGTAAGAGATGAAAAGGAGACTTTCAGCTGTGGGTCTGTTCGCAAAGCAGTTCCGAGGTCGGGGGTGGGCGAGGAGTTCGAGGGCTCTGGGCCCCCAAGGGTCGCCCCTCTGGGGCCCCTCAGCGCCGCATCACAGGCTGCACTTTCGGATGTGCCAGCTCGGCGCCAACCACGAGGAAGGAGCCGGGGGGTACTGGGGACTTGGGGACGAGGGGGCGCAGACCGAGAGAAGAGAACCAAGCGAAGGGGATGAAGCCCAAGCGCTACTCGCGGGACCCGCGCCGAGCCCAGCCCGGACGACAGCCACGAAACCCCCAACCCCGTGACTCGACAGATCATGGCGCCCGAGGCCGGCCTCATCCTCCCGCCGCCGCCGCTACCCCGGGACGAGCCAGGGGGAGGCGGCCTGTTCCTGCCGGGCCAGGGTCCCGAACCCGCCGGGAACTCAGGTCGCCCGGGGGCTCACTCACCATCTTCAACTTGCTCAGTGAACAGCCTCTCAGCCCCGTTACCGTCAGCCGGCCCCACTGCTCACTTCCGTTTCCGGGGTTGCCCCCCCCCCACATCCGCCGGAAGTGCGTCCGTCCGGGCGAGGAAGGAAGGAGGGCGCGGGGCGCCGGGAGGGAGCCGCGCGGGGCCGGGGCTCCCACGCCTGAAGTCCCGAGGGACCCGGGGCCAAGGGCGCAGTAAGGGTGTGGGCTGGGGGGAGGGTGGGGTCGGGACGAGATGTGCCGGAGGGGAGGGAAGACGCGGACCTCCGCTTAATGATAAACATCCACCGTTGGTACGGTATTTGAAGATGTGCAGTGCGCTTTGGTAGATGCATCCCCTTAGTGAATACAAAACCTCGTCCAAGTGCAGACTACATTTTTCGTGAGGGCAAACGAGGCACAGGTGCAATGAATAATTTGCAGCGTTTCAGCTAGAAAAAGGCAAAAGTAGAACACGAGGCTTTGCCAGTTTATTCTTTAAAACCATAGAACGAAGGTCTGCTATGTTCAGAACCCTGTGCGGAGGCTAAGAGTATAGGAATGAATCGGGCTGATGTGGTTCCTAGGCAAGAGGAGCAGCGGAACTGCTGGGGGTGGGGCGGGTGACATGGAGCGAAGGAGGGATGATAATTGCCAACATATATTGGGGCTCTTCTCGCGATAGAATTCTAAGCCCTTTACGTGAATTATCCCCTTTAATCTCTTCAATAATCTTATGAAGTAGGCTCTATGGTTATCTCAACTTTATAGTCAAGGAAAGCAAGACAAAAGAGTTCAAATATGCCCAAGGACCCAAGCATCCGTTTTCAAAGCATTATACTGTGTTGCCTTCCAAATATAACGCGATAAAATGGACTCCTACTCTGTTACCATATAATGGGGATAACTTAAAGAATCCTTGGGCTGATACTGAAAGGTAGGAGAGTATGGGAAAGAACATTACTGGCAAATTTGCTTGCGCAAAAACTGAGCTGGGAAAGGAGGTCTGTGTGGCTAAAGTTCAGAGAGTATGGAGAGGGTAGTGGGAGATGAGGCTGTAAATAGATGGAGGCAAGTTTATTTTTGGAGGCCTCTGTGCCAATTAAGGGTGAGGCTTTATCTTTAAAAACCATTGGAGGATTTCTGGGCGCCTGGGTGGCTCAGACGGTTAAGCCTCCGACGGATCTCACAGTCCGTGAGTTCAAGCCCCGCGTGGGGCTCTGTGCTGACAGCTCAGAGCCTGGAGCCTGCTTCCAATTCTGTGTCTCCCTCTCTCTGCCCCTCCCCTGCTCATGCTCTGTCTCTCTCTGTCTCAAAAATAAATAAAAACATTAAAAAAAATTTTTTAAACCATTGGAGGACTTCTGTCACCTCTAAGGGAGGTGATAAAGTCATATATGTTATGTATATCCACTTGCCATGGTCCTACAACCTTGAAGTTCCAGGTTTTGAATATTCTGCACTGCTGCCTTTATGTGTCTTCTTCTGGCTCTTCCATGTTTTCCTTGAGATTTGAGTTTGAATGTTTCATTTGCATTTTTTCCTTTCACTCAGTTCCACCTAAGGAGAAATTTTAAAACTGCAGCTCTTAAAAAGAAATTATTTTAATGTTGTTGATTGCTCACAGTTCAGTCATTACATTTTTGTTGAGCATTTGATTCTGGAGCCAAAGAGAAGAGCCATTTCCCTATACTTGAGATACTTTTATTTTACTGGGGGGTATAAGTATGGTGAATAAATGTAAATGCGTAGTAGAGAAAGGAGCTGGATCAGAAAGTGGCTGGGAACAGGGAAAACCGGCTTTTGAGGAAGAGGAAATGTGGAAAGGCAGAGATTTGCAAAAGGGCATGTTGTAATAAGAACAATGAAGAATATTCCCATGCAGTTGGGAGTTCAGGGGGAGCAGGTGGAACAGCATGAAATGAAATTGGAGGGATTGGTTGAGGATAAAATAAAGGGCCCTGTATGGTATCCTGGGGTTTTAGGCTTTGTCTTGCAGGGAATAGGCAATAATGGAGGTCTTTTCACAAGACACTTGACATTAAAAAGAATTACTCTGGTGGCAGCCTGAGGACTGTACTGGAATTAGGAGAAACTAGGAACCAAGGTACCATTTGGAGTGTTGCAGTAGAGTCCACAGGGGAAGGAAGGGATGAGAGATGGAAAAGTAGTTAAGGTTTAAAAGTAGCTTTAAAATCGCTTTAAAAAGATGATGAAGTGTCAAAAATAAGTCTCCGGTGACTGATAGGATAATATCAGGAGGGCAGCAAGGAGAAAAATCGCCTTACCTTGAGCCATACACACACCTATATTTATATCCTTTTAGAAGGTTTGTTACAGCATTAACTGATACAAGTCAGTGTTCAGTATGCTCAAGTAGCTTGAAGAATTAAATTAGACTGGACATTAGAATGGTTTAATGTTTACTTAGACTTTACGTAATACCGTTTGGAGGACAGACTATTAGTAATTGTTAACGTCTGCTGAGTAGCTGGCCCTGTTCTTAGTTCTTTACATACATTGTTTCAGTTAATCCTCAATTACTCTGTGAGGTAGGTACTACTATTATCCCCATTTTCCGTAAGAAACAGGCTCATTGTGTACATTGTAAGAGAACAAGTACTCTGTTTCACATTTTGTTGTCTTCCCTGACTTTACTCTTCAGGCTCTCTGGCAAAAATATTTGTTTAGTGCGCACTGTTGGACATAGCAGAAGAAACCCATCTAGAGTGCAGCCTGCTGAACATGGGTGAGCACAGGTGAATGGATACGGCTCGGGTTGGTGTGAAAGCACGCGAAGTTGAAATGTGCCCTTGGCTTTGGCTGAGTCCTCATCCCTTCAAAAGAAAGGATGGTATAAAGCAAGCACATGCATTTCAAAGAAGAGGTAGTCAGTTGAGTGATAAAGTCAATGATCAAGCAGTAAGGTGGGGAGCAGGAGGCCATGCTGACATTTTTCTTACCCTGTGAGTTAGGGAAAGTGGGAGAAAGATGAGACTCCACGGGATAGACTTGAGGAAAGTGGCATCATTTATGAGAAAGCTAGGTTTTAGTTGGGGCCAAGATGTGGGAAGAGAACTTGTGGCCAAGTAAACAATACTGGGAAATGTAGTCACAATAAACTGGGGAAGTCTAATTGTATGTTCCAAGGGACATGGTGGCAGGGGTTTATGAAGGGAAGACCAGTGAGTAGCAGGTTCAGGGGCCAAACAGGTGATGGTACCAGAGGAATACATGGGGTAGAGAAGTCAAGGTCCTTTCCCTTATGACCTGATACAACCTATACACCCTTGGCCATAACCTTTAGCTGTTAATCTAGTAATTGTGTTCATCTATTTTCAGATCTCTCTGTTCCTTCTCTCTGACAGGCTTCTGCAGTCAGGGGCTATGCCTTACACATTATTGTATCTGTGTCTGGCACACAGCACCAGTAAATGCTTATTGAATGAAAAGTGTAGGAAAGAACAGATGAATGGATCGTTGCGCCTAGTAGGCAAGACTAGACTAACATGGTTGGGAAATAGGTGGGGGTAGACAAGGGTGGTCCAAGATAACTTATTTGGAGAAGTTTCCAGAAGCATCTTCTTGGGCCTGAAACCCAACCTTAAAGCTCAGCACTGTAAGCCAAGGCCCGTAATCCTTGCCTGGCTCCAATGATCCCCTTTCCCCCAGGGCTAGATTCAACAAAATCTGGCACCTCACCAAAAAGTCAACAGTTCTGACATCCGCTGACATTAAGAGCCACGGATGTGTGTGTGTGTGTGTGTGATATGCCCACCTTTCCCCCTCCCCCTTCCAGCTACAAATTCTGGCCAGTCCTGGTTGGTCTTTTGTCCTCCCAGTCTCTGACAGTTCTTTTTTTTTTTTTTTTTTTTTTTTTTTTATTTATTTTTGGGACAGAGAGAGACAGAGCATGAACGGGGGAGGGGCAGAGAGAGAGGGAGACACAGAATCGGAAACAGCCTCCAGGCTCCGAGCCATCAGCCCAGAGCCTGACGCGGGGCTCGAACTCACAGACCGCGAGATCGTGACCTGGCTGAAGTCGGACGCCCAACCGACTGCGCCACCCAGGCGCCCCAGTCTCTGACAGTTCTTAGCCACATGGATTCTTTTGAGCTCTGAAAGCAGAATGGGGGGATTGGCGATGAGGGTTGGTGACAGTGACTTTTCCCTCAGAGTTTAGAGTAGGAGAAGCACAAGAGCTCCTCCATTGTTTGAGAGACACAGGAGGGAAAAATAGTGTAAAGATTTTGTAAAACATGTACTCCCGCTGCGTCAGTTTCAGGAATGGTGCTCCCCTATGAGGTTGGGGAGGGAGTTTTTGTGAAGGGGTGGTCCAAATCTCAATGATACAAAAGTTACGATGCTTCAGAGGACCTGAAAAGAATCTATATAAATCATAAATAGTACACCCAACTCTTCCTTTAAATGATCTAAATTCTTGTAGTGGTGGGGAAGATTCAGTGTGCTTAATTTCAGACAAATTACACTGACACATCTCTCTTTGCAAGTCCCTTCGTAAGTGTTACGGGACGGAGAAATACGTTACACCAACTGTATTTGACAGACCATTTTCTTTAACCCTAAGAGATGAATGTTTCATATTTCTTCTGAAATACTTGCTGACTATGATTTCAGATGGAGGTGCTCTTGGAAGAGTGTCCTCTGAATATGAAAGGCTGGGTTTTGAGAATAAGTACTAGAGTGGACTCTGGAATCCAGGTGTCTCGTTTTACTATTTTCCATCTGCGTTGCATCAGACAGCAGAGGTTAGCATTTCATTTTTCATGCTCTCATAGCCCTATTTCGGGTCTGTGCTTTTGAAAAAGTCGTTGATATTTTTATCATAGAGAGTCTTTATTTGTCTGTGGAGCGTACAGTTTGTCGGTTATATGCAACGAAGTTTAAATCTAGACTTGTTTCTGTTACCCTTCATTTGCCAGCCCACACGTAGAAGCACAGAGTCGTGTTAATATCAGCTAAAGAAAAATTTAATTCGGAAGGCATATCTGCCAAAAGCATTATACAGCTGCATATAGACCCTCATAGAATATACATGTACAATGGTATTTTCAATTCGGATGATAGTTTTGGATACTAGGGTCCGTATTCTTCTCCACTGGCATGAATACTTGAGGGGAAGTTTTTGTATTTTTGAAAATCAAAATTTTGCTCCTTGAAGCCCATTCAAAACTGGAGGAGAGAAAATTTGCCTATATTCATTCAAAACATAGTAGAAGGCTACCTCAAAAACAGCTTACACTCATCTTTTTCAGAATCAGAAAGCTGATTTCGAATTTAAAAGCTGAGACAGCAGCCTAAGTCATTCTGATCGTATGATTGGTCTGTCTGAGGTTTTCCGTTTTTAATTATGGAAGGAATGCACAGTCATTGTAGAAAATTAGAAAACGCCAAAGGACAAAAAGAAGGGAATGGAGAGCAGAAATGACCACCGGGAACATACTGGCTTGCAGATATTCTTTTATATGACAGAATATATCTATTTATCTTTTTTACAAAAATAGATTGACCCCGTCTTCTAAGTGAGTTGGGAAGTTTTCTCTTGGCTTTTGTCATGACCATGTTTTTATTTTACAAAAGATGTCATTCTGAAGCTTTAGAAAACATCCTTTCTTTACTTAAAGAATGGTGAACTACACGTAGGCTATTTACTCAGTATTTTTCATTCTGTCAGCATGGTTGGATGCCAAATGGCTGTTCTGAATAATTTTCAAAGGTATGTTTTTTTGATACTTTGCCAGGGAAATCATAACTCTTAGAGTGCTCCATAACCCTAACCATACAATTGGATTTATGGATAGATATTACGTTCCATGTTTTGTTGTTTTCTCACTGTTTTAGTATCTGGGATTGATGCCAAAGGCTATTCAGCCTCACTCTATTTATTAAATCAGAGTGTGCAACTAAGTTTACACAATAGAGTCTAGAAGAAAAAAAAAAAGACCTTTTTTTTTTTTTTTATCGTTGTAGTTAGAGGTGTTTACATCAGTGAGGAAGGAAAGCATTATTTCTCAGATACCTCCGTGAAATTGCCTGACAAATAGGGTATTATGGTTAACAGAATTAATTGCCTGATGCCTGGGTCATAAGAAGAGCTCCTGCCCTGTTCCAAACCATCTTCCATGGTGCTGCTAAAGATGTTTTGTCCCCTCAAATTCAAACCTGTTACTTCCCTCCTTAAAGCCCTTCAATAGCTCCCTGTTGTCTGCCCTCCAGGATTAATTCCAGACTCTTCAGAATGGCAGACAGGCCTTCCGTGATCTGACCGCCAACCTCATTCTTAAATCCTTTACTCTGGTCATATTAAATTGCTTGGAATTCTCGGGAAATGTCACACGTTTCATGCCCCTGTACTTTTACTCCTGTCCTCCCCTTTTTGTGGAAGACTCTGTTGCATGGTCTCAAGGTCGAGCATCACTTCCTCTCTTGGAAGCCTTTCCTGGCTCGTGCTGTCCTGCTTTCCCCCTTCCAAAGAGAATAGATGTGTGCCCCATTGCATGTACTTCCAGGAATGGTATCACGGCATCGGTAACACATAGTTCCATTTCTTGTTTTCAAATGTGCCTCTCCTTGTTACGCTGTAAGTTCCATTCCCATCCTTTCGGAGCTGACGGTATCCTTTTGTAGCCCTTTCATTAGGGCACATCCTGATAGCCTTTCAGCTGGCCTGCCTGCCTCTCTCCTCACCTGTTCCCCAGTTCATTCTCCACACCATGACCACAGTAAGTAGACTTAAGAAACAATGGCTGCGGGTTTCAAAGGTCTGGTGAAATTAGCCCCCGGGCACAGTTAGCACTGAGTCTGATGTATTTCCTTCAGTAAATATTAAGACCGCCTTGACCCTAGCACCCTGCTGAGAGATTCCAGCAAACTGTGGGAGAGGAGTGAGGAGTTCAGTAGAAAAAGTAAGGGCTGTGAGAAACTAGGTGAAGAATCAGGTGTGGACAGCCATACAAAGCGCAGATCTAAAAAGGTACAGGTAGCCAGAGTTCAGAACTTGCACAAGTGGGGCTCTCGGGAGTACCAGGACTAGGTCCTGGGTCAGAATGGTAATGAAGTAAAAAACGAACAAACAAAAAAAAAACTGTGCGGAGGAGGGGGAATGGGTTAAATAGGTGATGGGGATTAAGGAGTGCACTTGTCATGACGAGCACAGGGTTTGGTATAGAAGTGTTAAATTATGATATTGTACATCTGAAATTAATATAACACTATGTTAAGCAACTGGAATTAAAATGTAAAAATTAAAAAACAAAGCAAGACAACAAAACAACACTGTCCAGTGACCATAAGCAATTGCAAAATTCTTTGGAGCTGAGAGGGATCTTACAGGGTGGGGAAAATAACAAAGAGCGACGTAAGTCAACGTCTTGTCAAAACATATTCCAAGAGAACCTGAAGTTTCAAAATAGTGTAGTTTCTGTATGACTAATTGCAATACAAAATAATTTCTTCCTTTACCATTATATTTATTAAAGAATTGTTCTGAGACATCCTTTTTTTAAATAGATGCACAAAGTGATTCAGAATGTGTAAGTGCACATTGCTGTCAACAAATTTCTGTTGATCTGATGAATGAGAAGTCATGGCTTATTGTTACTTCAGTTTGATTCTTCCTGATTGCTAGTAAGATAAAGCATTTTTTTTCACATTTATTTATTGTTTAAATATACTTTCCTGGAAATGCCTATTCACTCATCCTTTGCTCATTTTTCTATGGAATTTTTCATCTTCCTATAAATTTGTGGGTGCTCATATATTATAGGCGTTGACCTTTGTCTCATCACAAATATTTCTCATAATCTGTAATATTTTTCTTCTGTTTTGGTATCTTTGACCTATACATTTTTAATAAACGTTTCTTTTCCTTTGCAGCTTCCTGGCTGTTTCAGTTGACAATATTTCCCTAGCCCCTAGTTTATGAATTTATTCTCAAATTTTATTCTAAAATGCTATTTTTCATACTTTGTTTCTAAATCATGTGGAATTTATTTTTAAATATGGAGTAAGCGAGGGGTTTAAGTTTATTTTCCTCTAGAGGCTATATTAAAATCCCATTTACACTAAGATACATTTTGAGACTCTCCATTCTAATGATCTCATTAGTTTTCCAAACAGAAAAACTAGCTAACATTTTTTTATGCCTGTATTTTAGCCCATTTAATCCTGGCCGCAACATTATAGGTCAGTTCTAGTATTCCTCATGAACTTTAAAATGCTTTTATCTAATTAAAAAGAAACCATTAGGATTATGGTTGGAATTACATTAAATTTGTACGTGATTATGGGAAAACTTTACATGCCGTATATCCTTCAATAATATTTTACGATTTTCCTCATATGCCTTAAGCCTGTCGTGTTGAATTTAGCCTTAGTCTTCTGTACTTTTATCACTATCACAAATGGAATATGTTTTTCCATTTTTATTTCTATCTGGCTGTTCCCATCAGCATACTTACCAGTAACATAAGGATGGTGTGCGTATTAGTCAGGTTAGGGTAAATCATGCCGCAGGGACGACCCGGAGTTCTCAGTGGCTTGTAACAACTTCCTGCTCTTACTACATGGTGGGCACAAGATGGCAGTGGCTCAGGTTCATCTCGTCTCTACTCTGGGACCCAGGCTAACGGAGTAGCTGCTAAGCACACTGCAGCCTTGTAGTGGCGGGAGGGAAACCAAGGTAAAGCATCTCCTGGCTCATAAAGCTTCTACAAAGAAGTGTCCCACATCCCCAGCCTCACATTTTATAAGCCAGAGCAGGACATATACTCATCCCTGGCATTAAAGTATCAGAGATCCATCCATAATCCTTTTGTAGGAAAGGGCCCTCTGAGTCACAGTGCCACTGGGATGGAAATTAATATTCCAACATGAAGGACAGCGAATATTTTGATCAGTCATAACAGTCTGTCACAGTGTTATGTGTTTAAGTGAGCAAGATTGAGAAGTCTTAGAAAATACTACGTGCGTGATAGACATCACTGTTCAACAACATCCTGTTCTTCTCTACTTCTAAGTATGCAAGAAGATAATACTTTCTTATCTCTTAGATATGGCTGTGTGACAAATCCTGGCCATGGCAATGAGAGTGGTAATGATATTTTTCACTTCTGCATGGAAGCATTGAGGAGTCATAGCGTGATTCTCCATAATATCTTCCCTGTCTTCATTATGGAAGTGTCTGTTGATATGGAAGTACCAAAAGACTTCAAAGTAGCTAGACTGCTGGGCAATAATGTAGAAGACGGTTGCCCTGGATGCTATCCAAGTGAAGGGTCTTTGTGGTTTTAAATCACTGAGATTTAAGGGGTTTGGGGGTTTTCTTTTTGGTTTCACTACAGCATAACCTAGCCTATTCTGACTAATGCAATACATATTTTAACCAAAAAAAAACGCCATATGCATGTGTGTATGTATGTACATACATATGTTCATTTATGCATACTGTTACATAGGACAAAGTCTTTTTCTTTAAGTACGGGTCCACTGATTTGCAGCATCATGATATTTTTCTTGCATCCACCTCGTTCATTACTCATCCTCTACAGTTTGCATTTTTGAGTTCTCTACCGTGGGTCAAGAGCTACACTTGTAGAAAAATGTAAATATAGAATCTTAAAACTTCCCTCTCATGTTTTATAACTGTCACACCAAAACCAACAGCATTGTTCGAAGTTGCCTTTATTGAGTCTTTCTAAAGCAGACAACTTAGTTTTCATAAAACAGTTAATTCTTTTCACATGATTATGAGATTCAGTAATATTTATTTAAATCACTTGGTTTTAATAACAGTACAACTGTCATAAAAAAGTTTAGGAGGAAGCACAACTGGATAATAGCATGCAACTCAACTGGTGAATGTGGAATACGTGGTTATCTCACGAGGTGAGGGTATTTATCCTTCCATACATAATAGTCTGTACATACTGACAATTGTCAATGACTATAGTCATATTGACTACTGTGCAATTGAGAACTTGTGTAGATCCCACATTTATATAGAAGTGAATCAGGAGACCTTCTACCATATAGAGAACAACGTGCACACACACATACATTTGTATTTCTATCTACATATGTATAGGTCTCTGTGTTATATTTATCTTGTGTCCAGCCACATTGCCAATTTTCTTGTTAATTCTAGTAGGCCCTTTTTAAAAGCATATCTTGGGGGCTATAAATATGTAATCCTATTATCATGAAAACAATAATTTCTCCTTTTCCAAATTTATATTATTTCCTTTCCTTATCTTACTGCACTTGCTACAACCTCCAAAATAATGTTGAATAAATAATGATGATAGTGGGTATTCCTGTCTTTTTCTTGATTCAGTAAATTTTATAGTATTCTACATGAAGTTTCTTAAGTATTTTTGTTAGATTTATTACTAGATATTTTATTTTTGAGCTATTATAAATGGTATATTTTCCAATTAAAATTTCTAGCCACTTTTTGCTGGTATAAAGAAGTCAGTTAGCTTTCATTTATTGATCCTATTTCTAGAAATCTTGATAAAATGTTTTATTATAATTTGTGGTAGATTCTGTGAGTGTTTTACATATACAATTATTTAATTTGTAAACAGTGACAGTTTAGTCTCTTTCTCTCCCATCCTTGTACTCCTTTGCTATTTTTCTTGATGCTCTGTGATGGCTAAAACTCCAGCATAAAGTAACTAGGAATGATAATAGTTTGTCTCTTTGTATTAGTTTGTGGGGTTTTTTTGTTGTTTTTATTTTTTTTAAGAGAGAGAGAGTGTGTGTGTGCATGAGCAGGAGAGAGGGGCAGGAGAGAGAGAGGGAATCTTAAGTGCGGAGCCCTGCAGGGCTTGATCCCAGGACTCTGGGATCATGACCTGAGCAGAAATCAAGAGTTGGTTGCTCACCACCCAGGTGCCCCTTAGTCTTTATTTTTAAAGGAAATGCTTTTAACTTTTTTTTTAGTGGAGTATTATGTTTGTTGGAGGTGTTTTTGCAGATACCCTTTATTAGGTAGGCTAAGGATGTTCTTTTCCCTTTTGACTACAAGTTTTTTATTCGTTTTTATTGTAAATGGCTTGTGACATTTTTTGGAATGTTCTTCTACCTCTTTTGAAATGACCATACGATTTTTCTCTTTTAATCTGTTAATGGGGTAAATTGCATTAGTAAATCTCTAATGGTGTAACAACCTTCTACTCCTGGAGGAGACTCAGTTGGTCATTATCTCTGTATATATATCACTTGATACAGTTGCTAAAATTTTATAGATTTTTGCATCCATGATGAAGAGTGAAGTTGGAGTATAGTTTTTTCTTGTCCAGTTTTTGTATAAAGTTATAGTAGCCCCATAAAATCAGTTAGAGGACATTCTTCCTTTTATACTCCCTAAAAGAGTTAATGATTGGAATTATCTCTTCCTTGAATCTTGGTAAACTTGCCTATAAAACTTCCTGGACCTGGTGTTTTCTTTGTGGGAAAAATTTTTATTAATGGTTATAGGCTGGGTGGTAATCAAATTGTTTAACAACCAATTAGAATGGTCATATCAATCAATCAGAACTGACCCTGGCCCTAGGCAAACAGAATGGCTGTGCAATTGCAGTAAAACTAAATATCAAGCCTGATATTTTAAATGTAAGATTTTAAATTTCTTAAGCCAGTTTTGTAAATTTATGTTTTCAGAACTTTGCCTATTGTACTTGTGTTAAATTTATTGAGAAATTGCTTTTAATAGTTTAACTGTGTAACTGCTGTTGTATTTATTATTTCCTTTTCCATTCTTAAAGTTGTATCTGTTCTCTCTCTCCATCAGTTGCTAAAGTTTTGTCAGTTTTCTTATTTTCTTCTCATTGAATCAACATTTTCTTTGTTCATCCTTTCTACTGAATGTTTGTTTCATTAATTTTTGCTTTTTATTATTTTCTGCATTCTATTTAGATTTTTTATTCTTTTTGTAATCTGAACTTTTCTTTTTTTATTAATGTAAATATTATCAGGCGACTCACTTCCTCCATCTACCACTTTAGCTGTATCTCACAAGCTGTCCTACAGAATTGTTACTGTTGGTTCTAATTTTCTTATTTCTTTTTGCTTTTTTGACCCATGAACAATTTAGAATTCTGCTTAAATGTCCAAGGTTTTTTGGTTATTTTTTGTTATTAATTGCACTGTGGTCAGAGAATGTGTTCTACATGATAGTGATTCTTTGACATTTGTTGACACTTACTTTAGAGGCTAGTATATTGTCAATTTTTAGAACTGTTCCTATTGTGTTATTGTGCATGGACATTATTGTGTTCTTGTGTATGGGCATCTGTATATGTTTATTAGACCTGGTTTGTTTATTGTGATGGTCCAATCATTCATATTATTACTGATTTTTTTTTCTTGTCAATTTCTGGCCAAGATTCGTTAAAGTCTACCTCAATTATAGTGTATTTGTCAATTTCTTTTTCTTGTTTTGTCATTTTTTTGCTTGACATTTTTGAAGCTATCTTGTTAGAATTGCTTATGTTTTTTACTGATTTGGACCTTCCTTAGTAGGTAATAAACCCCTGTCTCTAGTAATGCTGTTTGATTTTACTTGTAACTCTTCATGAACTTGTTTTACATATGTCTCATGTAAAGAACATGTAGCAAGATTTTGCTTTTTATCTAATCCGATAAGAAGTTTGGCTTCCTTACCCTTATTTTAATTATTTGAATTTCATTTTTACCATTTTATATTGTACATTTTATTGTTCTGCCTTCTCTATATTCTTTTCTTCTTTAATTTTTTTATTGTTTTGTGTTTTTCTTAATCTGTTTTTACCTTTAGTAGTTTGGAGCTTATACTTTGTTTTTTTAATATTGTACGTGGTGTCCTATAATTTTAATAATTTTTTTAAAGTTTATTTATTTTGAGAGAGAGAAAGAGGGAGGGGCAGAGAGAGAGAGGGGGGGAGAGAATCCCAAGCAGGCTCCACACTGTCAGCACAGAGCCTGATGTGGGGTTCATACCCACTAACTGTGAGATCATGACCTGAGTCAAAATCAAGAGTCAGATGCTTAACTGACTGAGCCACCCAGGCACCCCTGTGGTATCCTATAATTTTAACATACATATGTGTATGCATAATTTAATAAAGTATGGAACTAATGTGTCATTTAATAAGCCTTGAGGTTAGTGTTTTACTCCCTGAACAAAGTACAGACCTTTGAATGCCTTATTCCTTTTTTCTGAGTTTATTTATTTATTTTGAGAGAGAGACTGGGGAAGGGGCAGAGAGAACGGGAGAGAGAGAATCCCAAGCATGCTCTGTGCTGTGAGGCAGAGCCTGATGTGGGACCTGATGTCTTGAACCATGATATCATGACTTGAGCCAAAAGCACGAATCAGATGCTTAATTGACT
The DNA here is from genome assembly GCF_028018385.1 of Neofelis nebulosa. NCBI lineage: Eukaryota > Metazoa > Chordata > Mammalia > Carnivora > Felidae > Neofelis > Neofelis nebulosa. The sequence continues at coordinate 235,854,202 of NC_080782.1, forward strand.
GAGCCACCCAGGTGCCCCCTGAATGCCTTATTCCTGATTATCTCCTCTCAATTTACATGCCATTTTTACCAGCATGTTAGTTCTATATAATTTTATGACCTTATAATTAAAACATTAGTATTGTTGTTTACCACAGCGATTGTTTAGATTTACCCATGTGTTTATTATTTTCTTTGCTATCTGCTTTGGATCTGAGACCTTCTTTTTGGGATGAGTTTTCTTCATCCTGGAGTACATCCTATAGAAATTCCTCTAGTGAGTAATAGTAAACTTTCATATTGTGTTTGTTGGAAAATGTTTTCATTTTGCCCTCATAAAGATAGTTTTTCTGGGCAGAGGATCTAGGCTGTCAATTATTTTCTCTCTGCATTTTGAAGATATTATTCCACTGCCTTCTAGCATCCACTATTGCTGTTGATAAGTATACTGTAAATCTGTTTTTTCTCTTGTGGGTAATCTGTATTTTTCTCCCTGACTGCTTTAAGACTTTTTCTTTGTCTGCATTTGACTACAGTGTGTCTTGATGTGAATGCCTTTTTATTTCTCCTACCTTGAATGTTTGGGGTATATGGATTCTTTCATGATAAAACACTTTTTAGAGGACCACTTAAAAAGGTCACCTTTTACTTTTGCCTGTCCTTACCCTTTGCCACCACCACCTCCTTTGAATGCAGTCATGGGATTATGAAGTGACATAAACAAGAATCGGGAAATGGAACCCATGTCCTTGATAACCTCACTGAGCACTAGATTGCCTACCTCCAGACTTCATGCTATAGGAGAAAAATAATTGCCCTTTTAGCTTAATGTATCCTCTTTAGTCAGATATTCTGGGGCCCCAAAATAATCTTAAAACATAATACTTTATCTTTTCCTGTGAAATGCAACAGAACATTGTAACAAAGTGCCCAATGGTTTTCAAATGACTACTGATCATTTTGTATCATGTACATGAAGAAATCTGTGTTTTGTTTTTGCACATATGCCTAAATTAATGACTAGTAAGAAAAGATTAATCACTTATTAAAGACAACTTATAGGATTTCTCCTTCCACTGAAAATTTATTTGGAAATCTGTATATATTGAGATTACTTGTTAAACTTAGTGTTGTGACTTATATTGTCATTTAAACAGAAGTCTTAAGTCTTACAAGTAAAAGGAGTATCATTATAAAGTTATTTCTGTTGCTGGCATTCCCATGTCATGCCATTAATTCTTAAGGAGATTTGTTTTAGTGGGGAACACTGTGAAAATGAGTTTGTCTCATTAGGACAAAAGTCATGCAAATGCAGGAAAGTAATTTTATAGTTAAGAGATATGGAGAGCCTGGTTTATGGATATGTACAAAAACTGCTCCTTTGTTTGAATGCCCTAGTGTAGCAACCATTGAAAGATTGGAAATACTGTTACAAGATCTAAGTACCTGACTCCAAATGCTTACTTACGTTTTGTCTTTATAAATCTGCACACTATATTTCAAGTGATCCACACTTAATGTTTGAAAAATAACATCCCAACTACTCCCTCCAAACAGAATTTAATAATTGAACAGTTTAGATTCACAAAATTCTTCTGTGTGTATTAACTCATTGTTATTGATGACATTTATCAATACTTCCCATTCCTTTGTTAACAAATAGCTATTTTATTCCTTCATTCACCAAATATTTACCTATGACAGTGTCTACTATGTGGGCTTGTCAGGTCACAATGCCTGTCAGATATGGTTCCTGTCCTTAAGGAGTTCCAGTCCTGGGGGGAAGCACCTATCTGTCAAATAACCAAAGAAACAAAAACTTGTAGCTTCAGCGAGTGCCACAAAAAGACAAATAAGTGGTCCTAATAAAGGAGATTTGAGCTCGTCAGCAAGGTCAGAAAAGGCTTTTCGGTTGTGATAAGTAGAAATTAACTGAGGACTAAAGGATGAGTTAACTGAGTAAAGAAGGGAGGAAGTAAGGATAAACATAGGCAAGGTACTATGATAAGAGGTAGCCTGGTATATATGAGGGAATAAAAGAAGGCCAGTGTGGCTGGAGCAGGAAATGAGGATATTACAAATGGGTACAGGCGGGAACATGCAGGGTCTTACACATGGAGGGGCCACAATAGGATGTGGCATAGAACAGTAAGGAGGCTAAAACAAGGGATGAGAGTAGTTTGAAAATGGAGGGAGGGTGGGTCTGAGAGCTATTTAGAAGTCGGTGATTACCGGTTTGATTGGCTGTAGGGAATAAGGCAGCAGAAGGTGTCAAGAATGCCACAAGTTTCTAATTTGTGCAATTTAATGAATGTAGTGACATTTACTTAGGTATGGAACATTTAAGGGCACCAAATTTGGCGGTGGGGGCAGGGCGTGCAGAATCGTGCATCCTGCATTAGACATGTTGGGTGTGAGATATCCAGAAAGAAATCCCAAGTAGACAACTGGATATACAGGCTTTTGGTGGCCAGAGGAGATCTCTAAATGAGAGATATAAGTGGTAGTCTAAGTGCAGGGCACAGGGGAGATCCTTCCAAGAGACAGAAGAAGAAACAGGACCTAAAAGGGAGAATACCTGTCCCCTGATAGTACTTCTCAGAGTTCTCCACTGAAGAACTTCTAAAAGCAGGGGAAAGTGTGTATGAATAAGAGGCAATCTGGTCAAGACCCAAAGCTTCTGGCTACAGGCATGAAATTTGGGCACACTTTACATTTCGGGAGTACCTAACATACCCTTGTTGGATTTCTTAGAATAACAGAAAACAAAACTTTCAGGTATTTACCCTTAAGGGAAATTGCTACCTTTCTAAAGGTATTTCTCTTCTGGCCATGTACATCCTGTGATGTAAGCCTAAACTCTTCTGTCCGGGAACATGGTTGCCCCATTTCAAGAATCATGAAAGGACAGTTCCTTCTTAGGAAGCCAGCAAGTTGTAAAACCAGAGAGGATGAGGGGCTGTCAAGGTGTATATCAGAATAGTAGCACGATGCTGACAGCACATGGCTCTCATGGTTCCTAACCAGTGCGCAGCCCATCAGCAAACATCAAATATCAAAGAAGAGTTCGTAGTTACCAAATACCTATCAAGGTACCAGGTGGTGTTGCCTTCCACTACACCATACCCATGTCAGACTTAGCTAGAGTTTTTGGGACCCAGCAATGCAGTTTAAGGCATATGAAATACACAAGTATCGTGTCATTAGGTTTGGTCTGTACTCACTGAGACAAATCATGGATTCTTAGGGAGAAGAAGACGAATCAAGATTAATCGGAGGATCTAGCTCGAGAGAGTTGCAGGTGTAAGTGGGAAGGAGAAGGAGAGAGTAGGGTAGAGAGAGACACAAAAAAGGAGAAACTGTAGAATGGGAAGGAAACGTAAATAGTCCCCACTGGGGTGCCTGAGTGGCTCACCAGTCAATTAAGCGGACCGGCTCTTGATTTCAGCTCCAGTAATGACCTCACGGTTTGTGAGATTCAGCCCAGCATCAGGAGCCTGCTTGGGATTCTCTTTCTCTCCCAGCCCCCCCTCTGCCCCCATGTGCGCATGCATGCACATGCTCTCTCTTGCTCTCTCAAATAAACTAAAAAGAGAGAGAAGAAAAGGCAATCTGGCAAAGACTTCCAAATTCTCCCTCCCAATCAGCTCAGGTGTCTTTTTGAAAGTAGGCACATCTTTTCAAGAAGGTACAATCCGCAAGTGAGCTTGGAGACAGAGGTGCCATTGGGCGATCTGTGGAAAGCTCTCATGATCATCTACTGCTAACTGCATTCTGGGAATACCAAATGCAGTTATTAAGGTGAGTTTGCTGAGACAGAATGCGATTGTGTCCTGCAGTGGGACCCATACTGCCACTGTGCCAGGGAAGCTTGGAAAGCATAGGTTAACCTCCTTTCCATAGCACAGAGACACGCTCTCAGAGAACTTAAGGAGCTGGATTACTGCAGAAGTTTGTTTCTCTAGTTGAACACTGCTGGATTTTCCCCTTATTCAGTGTAGGAAATCCCACTTCAAGTTCTGCATAAAAAGAAGAGTTCCAACGGCCAGGACAGTCACTGTGGACTCCATCGTGTTCCTATAACAGAGATATGGAGATAGAGAAACCCGCAGTTTGCTTGGGGTTTGCAAGCTGATTCTACAGTTGACCAGATTTCCCTGCAATCCCCATGACAGATGCATGAGTAAGAGGATTCCACCGGTCCGTCTACCTCACGATCCTTGATTGATGTAGCCCAGCCTTCTTAATGGGTCAAAATGTCACACCCACTTTGAATTAAAGCAGTCCTATCTTAAGACAGGAGAAACAGGAGCCCAGTTGAACATTCCCCCTCGCAGCCATTTCTGTCGTGCAGAAGATTGCAGCTTGACCTGCCGGTGAGGAGAGCGGCCGCAGTGCGGGGTTTGGATTTCCTTCTATTTCCACTATGGCCCTGATCATTAAAATGGGGGATCTCCGCAGAGTTAAAGGTTATTTTACACAGGAAGCACATTCAGTATTAGCACAACAAATGTTTTCCTTTCTCCAGCTATGGAAGAACTCTACTCACAGAGAGTCGTGATAAAGCAGAGTATCAGCCCTTTCCGCTCGGATACCAATAAGTCTTGCCCTTCAAAATTGCTGACCTAAAAAGGATACTTGAGAAGGAGCAGATCTTTTTTTTTCTCTCTCTCTCTCTCAAAGAAAGCAACACCAGACGCAGCCCGATTTCCTTGTACGCTTAGATGCACACAAAAAAGAAAAGTGAGTCACTCTGAGTTTCTAACTTTAGTTTATAGAAACAAAGCACTGAATCATGTAACTTGTCAGTTAGGACAGAGACATAGTTTTATCTAGATAACGTCCGTATCAAAGGAACCTGAGATTCTATTTTTGTGGTAGAGTGATAGGACGGGAGCTACAACTGTCTACTCGCCAATGACTTTGCGGATGAGGATATGTTGCTCTAAAGAGTTTTCCAGTAGAGATACCGTAGGACCAGCTCAGCACAGTCGACCTTCATTCAGAATTAGCCATCCTCAGGCCCAAGCTGCTTCACATCCAGAACTGAACACAAGTATGCAGCTAACATTGGGAAAAGCACTGTAGACCCAGTCCAGATATTAATGTTAATCACCTGTGGATGGAGTGAAGGGTTTTAAAAAATCACTTATTCAGTCAGCTGGAGAGCGAATGAAAATGTGTATGTAAAACATACTGAGCAGATATGATCGGAACTCAAGTCTTCCTGCAAATTGAAACAACACTCTTAGAAACCTGAAATAATGGAATGAGTCTACCTAAAATAATTAGTCCTATTTCCCGAATCCTTCCTTCTAAAACAAGCCCCCCCCCACCATGTCTCTGATACTTTTAAACTCACCATTATTATCTCTAATACATACAAAGTACCTTCTCAGCTCTTCTATTGGGTATGTAATTATAAAATGTCAATCAACCATGACAAGCAATTATTGATAACACTACTATGAAATAATTTTTAAAACAGGAATAACACTCAAGCTGCCACATTTCGCCACTCTGCCTCAGGTCCCTACCACTGCCCATTAAAGTAAATCAAGCAAAACAACGTAATTTGCTGATTCAATGCATTCCAAAGCCATGAGTTGGGGAGGATCTGGTGTTTGGAATATTTGCACTACTGTTCTCCCAACCATAAGAGGTTTTATTGTTTGTTTGTTTTCTGTGAGATTTCCTGAAGTCATGGTATATCATTTATCACACACTGCAATTAAATCCAGTCCCACGTAGAGTTTTCAAGAATGATTGATTCAACAAAACCCTGCCAGCATGAATTCTGTCATGTCTATATTTATCAGGGTCACTCTCTTTGCTTCATGACCTTCCTCCTCACAGCATGAGCCTGTAGACCGCTTACAGATGAGCATTCTGCTAAGAACTTCCACATCATTCCATGAGACTATCACAGAAAGGAACCAAGTTCAAAAGAGAGGTAGTGTTAGACTTCCCTCAACAACTGCCTAACATCCTTAGGTTAATTGATTTAAGGTGTTGGATGCATACCCTTACGTATAAGAACAGTTGTCGCTTCATGCCAAGTCCTGTGCGGAGCTGCTCACATGTGTTCAATTCTCACAACCACCTTTCAAGGTAAATACCATTACTACTTGCCATTTTACAAATGAGCAAATCTGGTCCCCATGGACTTGCACAGATCTCACAAGTAAGTGACACGATCAGCCAGTCAAACTCTAGCGCTCAAGCTCTTAGCCATTTACTATACGAACTGGGCAGAAAACTCAGCAACGATGCCATAAATACACAAAAATCACTATCTGGCCATACGTAAAACAAATATTTGTTGAAAGCTCTCAGGGGCGTCTGGGTGGTTCAGTCGGTTAAGCATCCGACTTCGGCTCAGGTCACGATCTTGCGCTCTGTGAGTTCGAGCCCCGCATCAGGCTCTGTGCTGATGGCTCAGAGCCTGGAGCCTGCTTCCGATTCTGTCTCCCTCTCTCTCTGCCCCTCCCCCGTTCATGCTCTGTCTCTCTCTGTCTCAAAAACAAATAAATGTTAGGAAAAAAAAAAAAAGCCACGTACAAGATGAATAAAAAGAGCCGTTGTTTCCCTTTCAATAGTGTTTTGGTAGGACTTGATAGGGCTCCTGAGATAGCTGTAGAATGCAGAGGACCAGAAATTACACCAGCCAAAGCTGTTTTGGGTGATTACAATGGTCGCATAAAGAGGGGAACCACCACTACTCAAACTCCTGTCTTACAGGCCACCATTAACTAAACCGGGGATGTATTTCCATCTTGTCCTATTCTGATGTGTTAGCCCATAACTGACTTAACTAACCACTGGCTTCAAGAAAACCCAAATCGGTGGGTACTTAGGGGAAAAAAGACTTTCGGTCTTGAAAAGCCCGCTTCTTCCCTTCTTTATGAAAAGTAGCATTGGAATCAGCTCAACGTGAAGAGTGGATGGAGCTCAGAAACAGTTATTTACATTTAATGATACGGCAGCCGGCACAGCCAGCCCCCACTCAGTGTTGCGCTGTAATGTTAGTTACTGCCCATTCACAAAATAAGGCTAGGCCCAAGGTGTCGTCTCTTCCTCCCACAATTTTAAATATAATCGAAAGACATCCTCAGAAAAGCCATTGGCTTGAGTCCCATGCTGTCTTCAATCAAATCTCAGCATCCTTTTCGAAACACAAAGTATATCTTTTTAGCATCAATAACTAAATTTTCCAGCGCTGTGAATATGAGGGGTAGGAAGCCTTTGTCTTGATGGGGGAGGGGAATACAAGCTTCTCCTCCTTCCATAGCCATCAGAATCCCTTAAAGTGAAAGTACTTGTTATTTGTCCTTAGCAAATAAAACAAACAAGGATCCTTTGATTCTTAGGAAGCCCTTTCTTGTTAAGGTAACATTCTGCCTGACTTTTATGTTTCAGCGTTCATTGTATATTTAAGTATTTTAAAAAGTTTTGTTTCAAACCATTACACTTTTTCATAACTGAAGATAAACATGGGCAGGCTTTGTTAAAGATTAAAAATAAATTTCACACAAAACTGCAAAATGTGACAAAGATAATACCACGTGGGGTCAGTATGTTCCAAAACACGATTCTCAGGGGGCCCCTCTAAACACACTGCATCGTTAGAATTCTTGTTCTGAAAAGTTTCAGGAAGCCCCTGACTCCAACCCACCCTTTCCTGAAACTGGTGAAAGTATTAAAAAAAAAAAAAAATTACCACTGAAGTGAAAAACAAAAAAAAAAAAAAAAAAAAAGAATTTCACCGCATCAGGCAGGCATGTTTTGTCTCTTTTTAGACTGTTAACCATGTTCAAAAATGCATGGATGCTAACTCTGTGATAGCCTTCAAACAGAGAACACACTGGGATAATATTCTAAAAAGAAATGTATTTACATCTCTCAATAGAAATGTTATCAAATGACTGCCATTAAGTCAACTTGAGAATAATTAAGTAGATCTTATTACTAAATGGAAAACATCATTTCTCTGGGCGCCTGGGTGACTCAGTCTGTTGAGCATCCTACTCTTGACTTCGGCTCAGGTCATGATCCCAGAGTCGTGGGATCGAGCCCAGTGTTGGGCCCCATGCTGAGCATGGAGCCTGCTTAAGATTCTCTCTCTCTCTCTTTCTCTCTCCCTGTCTCTCTTGAAAAAAGAAAAAAGAAGAAAAAGAAAACATAATTTCTCTTTAAGCTATTACAGCCTGGTTGTAATCTCTTATAAATAAGAGATTATAGTTAATCTCTTATATAAATAAGTGTTCCCTCTTGGAAATACAAAACAGAGATAGATACAGGCTTCCCTTTGTGCCTGATTTTTCAAGCTTATTCCACCGAATCTTTGCATGTTTACTTGCTCTTCCATTTTATCCTTTCTTCCTATTCCAATACATTTCCTCCTTCCACCTTTGGGAGAGCCCTCTCCCCTCTTGGATTTGGGACTGGGGTGTCTGAAATACTAATGCAGTTCTTGGAACAGACAGTAGGTGGAGTTGAAAAGCCATGCCTCTGAGCCAGCCATCATTTCTGGAAGTCCCAAGTCAAAGTGCGGCAAACTCTGATATAATGGGATAGGGGAGAGGAGGCTGCCTGGGAGAGAGGCGGGGAGCAGACCGGAATCAGAACACATGGGTGTCTACCCCTCCCTGAGATACCCATGCTTATGAATAGGACCCAGCCTTCTCCCTTTCGAATGAAAACGATTCCACCCCAACTTAGGAATTCTACCCCAGTTGAAGAAAGTCAGTATTTCAGACCCAACTGACACTTTGCACAAGGATTATACATATTCAAGGCCAATGATATTACATCTAATATGCTGGCGCCATTTGCTAAAACTATGCAAAGATGTACACATGCGAATTCAATAAAGTCTAAAAAGTTTAGAATTATAAGAGTCCTTTTACAGATTCTATCCTAGCCTCGGGTTCTTGGAAGGAAATATTTTCCATAAGGAATAATGAAATACAAAGGTTTTCTGGGGTTTCTCTAAGTGAAAGGCTAGAAAATGGATCACCCAAAGATGTAAAACGCAGCTGAAACTATTATGGTACTTTGCTCAGAATGGAGTGTGATAGGCTATCGGGAAGGAATGCAATTTGTTCTCCCTGGAATGAAGTGGGGTTTATTAGTTATTCTTTCCCAGGACCAGAAATTGACAACTGGTTGGCCTAGATGAAATTGTTGCTATTTGGACAGGGTTGTGGGAATTTGCAAAAAGACCTAGAAAGTTGCAAGTTTAAGTACATAGTGGTTCTGGCATCAGGCCACTGCAGTCTGTGAAAAGTAGGACCAAAAACAAATTAATTCAGGGTGAAATCCTCATAAAAACTGGAATTATATAATCTTGGAATTACAGATCATGTGTTCTGCCTTCTCTTAAAAAGCAAAATTCCGGGACACCTGGGTGGCTCAGTCGGTTGAGCGTCCGACTTCAGCTCGGGTCATGATCTCACAGTCTGTGAGTTTGAGTCCCGCGTCGGGCTCTGTGCTCACAGCTCAGAGCCTGGAGCCTGTTTCAGATTCTGTGTCTTCCTCTCTCTCTGCCCCTCCCCCACTCATGCCCTGTCTCTCTCTCTCTCTCTGTCAAAAATAAATAAACATTAAAAAAAATTTTTTTAAATAAATAAATAAATAAATAAAAGCAACATTCCCCAGAAGAACATCTCTGAAGGATGACCTTCCAGACATTTCTGGAACACTTTGAGGAAAGGGTGCTAACAGCTTTTCAGATGCCCGATTCCATTCTTGAACCCTTGATTTCAGCATTTCTTAAACTGTGGTGGGGAACCTGGAATACACAGACATACTCTTAGAGGTCTAGCAGTTGTATACGAGACCGATAAATTTTGTCTTTTCATTTGGACAATGAGCTAGAAAGAACTAATATGTAAGCATGTTATGGTAACCACTTTTTACAAATTAGACTTTTTGATTCTTGACCAGTTTCAGGTTTACAGCGAAATTGAGCAAAAAATATTATAGAGTTCCCACATGCCCCCTGACCTCTGTACCTCCAATTTCCCCATTATTAATGTCTTGTATTAGTGTGGTGCTTTTGCTGAAATTGAGGAACCAATATCAATGCATTATTTTTTTAAGGTTATTTATTTAAGTAATCTCTACATGCGGTGTGGGGCTCAAACTCACAACCGCCCAAGATCAAGAGTTGCATGCTCTTTTGACTGAGCCAGCCAGGCACCCCTTGTTACCGTAATTTTTAAACTCTATGCCCAATGTGGGGCTCGAACTCACGACCCTGAGATCAAGAGTCATATGCTCTACTGGCTCACTATTCATTGAAGTTCATACTTTATATTAGAGTTCATGCTTTGTGTTGTACATTCTATGAACTTTGATAAATGTAGTGACATCTTTTTATCTGAGGACCACCAGAATATATTTTTCAGTGCTGACTTTTGCTTGTGGGTTATGAGAGTAGTTCTACTTTAATTGTTTGGGATTAATAAGGAAAGAACAGTGTCAGACTCGACAGGCAACAAATGGTGTCAATTTTCGTGAAAGAGAGTGACATAACATCATGCCTCCTAAATGACTCTCTGGTTTAGAAAAATATGTTTGGTTTGGGTTATCACAATTTATGCAGTGGTCGACACCCGCCCACGACAAAAGCCATTGGTTCCATATTCATGTTCTGAATGGTGATTTTGTTTCAACAAAATAAAATAATCTGTCACATTAAAATCAGTTCATTTAAATATTGTTGCCTTGCTTTGCATTTAATTTATACATTTGCAAATGTAGTTTATAACTTGAATTTGTAAATTTGCATAACTGGAAGCATAATGACTTTATGCCTAGCTTTATGCCTAGCTTTATGCCAACAATTAACATTATAGAAAAAATATTTGTAGGAGCTCCTAAGTGGCTCAGTCAGTTAAGCATCCGACTTCAGCTCAGGTCATGATCTCAGGGTTCTGAGTTTGAGCCCCGTGTTGGGCTCTGTGCTGACAGCTGAGAGCCTGGAGCCTGCTTCAGATTCTGTGTCTCCCTCTCTCTGCCCCTCCCCTGCTCACACTCTGTCTCTCTCTCAAAAATCAATAAACATTAAAAAAAAAAAAAAACTTTTAAAAAAAGGAAAAATATTTGTAAATCCTGGGAATTTGCAAGAGTATTTTTTCTCTATCAGAAGGTCCATACATGATTCAGGTTTAAGAAACTCTTTTCTAAGCGTTAGTTTTTCCCTATAGGGAGCACAGAACTGCCTCCTTGTGATTTGCACCCACTTATCCTGCTTCTGCCCTCTGAAATCTAATGCTTCTACACAACAGCCCTCTAAGTATTTAAGAACAATTGCTCAGTTTGTAGCTTTCTTTTTTATAGTTTAAGGGGCTGCAACAGCTTAACACAGATTGAATATATGTAGAATTCCTGGAGCGCGAGTTATAACCCTACTCCTCCCCCTTCCACCGATTGTCCCAGATCAGGGTATTGAGAGCTGAGGCTAAGATCCGCTTCTCTCATTTACCAGCTCTCTCAAAAGTGAAAACAAGCTTAGCCTGACCTGATTTGTTCTTAGTGAGTTCCTATCAACTCTTAAGGGTGCTTCCTTTTCTGAATGCTCATGGTCATGTTCAGGGTGGATTAAGCTGAAGGCTGATAGTCTCTGTAATAGAGCCTTCTCCTATTTGAAAACCAGGACAATGTTTTCCTATAACTGGTGTTCTTCTGGAAACTCCATGATTGTCTATGATTTCTCAGGGAGAGCCGAGAGAGTAACTCTTCAAGCAAAACCTCGTGTTATTTTTCCCACCTGGAATGAAGGGTGAGCAGGGCTTGCTGGAAAATACTGAGTCACTGACACCTAAAAGCGTTAGGAAGTTACTGCCTGGGGTCCTTGAAGCTCTAGATGAAGGTACGACTTTGGGGTTGGGGTCAAGGTAAGCAGGACATAAAGGCTCCGTGACATGGGGAGAGGTGTTAGCTGGTTGCTAAAACAAAATAAGGACTCTGACAAGAATCCGTTCTTCTTCTAGCATGGAAGATGACAGTGTGTCTCAGGTCAAAAGGAGAGTCAACAGAAAAACCAAAGAAAAGGTGGAAGTCAGTGACCTCAAGAACTGAGAGCAAGTTGGCATGAGATTTGAGGAAAGCTTTCTTCAAATAGGAAGTTAAGGAATGAGCACATAGGAGAGCCTATCCTGAAGCACCATATATATGGATGCCCATATGAAGGTGTGAGTGTGTGTGTGTGTGTGTGTGTGTGTGTGTGCATGCGCACGTATGTGTGACACAGAGCAGAAGTGGAGGTGAGGCAATTTTGCAAGCAGTCTAACCTACACAGCCTACCCCTAAAAGGATAGGAAAAAGAGGGAATTGAGCATTCTAACCTGCTACCTTTCAGTCGTGTGATTTAGACTAATGTTTACATTTACTGATAAGACCATTAAGAGGAAACTACAAATTCTGATTATTCAAAGCCAGAGGCAACTCCTGTTGGAATCGGTGGTGATGAGGAAGGCTGTATAGGAAAGCCAATGTTTCCCAAGCCAACCTTTGCTAGTGTAGGTGTAATTCTTGGATATACTCCTGGTTGCATAAAGACAAGCCTAGGTATTCTGCAGGTAACAAAGGAGCGTAGACCGTGAGACAAGCAAGACTGCATAAGAGTCTTCGCTCCACCATTTACTAGCCTCGTGACCTTAACAAATTTACTTCACTTCTCTGTTGCACATTTGATCTCTGGTAAAATAGGATGTTAATGGTGATACTTAGCTACAGGGCTGTCGAGAGAATTAAATGAGTTCATGTATATGCGAAGTACTTAAAGAGGAGCCCACGGAAAGTGTTACATTGTGTAAGAATTATTAGTTTACTTTGGCCTTCCCCCGCAAAGGAAGCTGGGAAGGTGGCTATGTGGTCAAGGGAAAAGGAATTACTGCACGTGGCTTCAACCAGTCATGACTATCCCCTGGTATTATCACAGGGGTGAGGACTCCTTCCCTGGCAGCTGTATAAAATCTGAGTTGTGTCAGCAAGGAAAAAGAAGGAAGGTGGTAATGGCTCTTGGAGTAGCTACCGAGCCCGTCTGCCACACACCTGATTTACAGGTGAAGCACAGGGACGCACGAAGCCTCCGCAAGATGGCACAGGTCCTTGGCAGTTAAGCACAGCAAAATCCAGGTCTCTTGATTCACAGTTACTTTTTTGGTACAAGATGATTGGATAGCTACATGCTTCCTAACTCTCATGGCCCTGGTACCAAGTTTTGATACACAATGTACAGGTCCTAGAAATTCTGGACAACAAAATACAGCCATCGCCTGAACATACACCAGCAACTTAACGGTACGTCCGATTCGGAGCACCCTCCATAGGTTACTCGGTCATGATTCTTCATCTGAGATATTCTGCTTGGCTCGTTTGCTGAGAGATCTTCCAATATTTTTAAGAACAGAGAACACTTCCATTCCCGGGCATACACTCCCTGCTTTTAGAGTTTAGACAGAAACGAACCAGCTATTTATCGAACAACCCACTCCCTCCATTTTGAAGCCATGTAAATATCCAGTATCAGAGGGATAGTTAAATCCTGATTCCATTATGAAATATGATGCAGAAATTCATCTCATCAGTTTAAAAACTGTGTAGCAACAAGGAAGTGTTGGTGTTGCAATTAATGTTAAGTAAACAGAGCAGTATAGCAGACGCTCTGGGTCCGCCCATGTCACTCAGGACTCTCAGCTGTTCCAGCCAAGTTCCCGCTGCCAGATTGAGCATCTCTGAACCTGGGGGCTCTTTCCCAACCACCCCCATCTGGGAACACACACCCAGCCGAGGAATTAGCTCTCCTTCCCCACCACCCCGCACCAATCCTCAAACAACGACTCTGGGGAGTTGATGTAAAAAATGGCCCTGCTCCTTCACCCTAGAGTAGAATGATTTTGAGGCGTGTGTTTTGTATCATGGCCCCAAATGTTCTGGAGAACAAGCTTCTATCACCTCACAAGTTCACTTTTTATTGGCTGTTACCCTTCCCTTTAGTGCTTCCCCACTACCCTGTATTGCCTGTATTTCCCAAAGAATTCCTGTTTCTCAGGGTCTGCTTCTGGGAAAATCCCAAGCTAAGATGTGCAGAATAGGGAACTGAAGACCATCCCTCTTTGCCATCAGAGATGATGTGTATGCACACAGGCCAGTTTGAAAAGGAAATACACGGTGGCAGGCATTGGATGGGGATGGTGAGAGCACATTCGATTTTTTTTTCCCTCTATTTTCTAAACTTTCTGTAAAGCTGTTATATGAGTTTTTAAATGTTTTTTGTTTCATATTTTAAAACACCTCTATGCCCCCAATCCGCATGCCCGGAAGCCTGGAAACAAGAAGGGAGAAATAGCTGTGGAAAAATGGACTGCCCCCAGAACAGTCTGCTGTTGGGGAAAGCAGGAGGCACTGAGGTTTCAGGAGCAGGTCAAAGGTGGAAGGACATAGCCTTCTAGAAACCAGACCTCAATCTGGTCCACATCTAACATCTACATAAACCCAAAGTTTATATTGTTTAGCACCCTAAGTACAAAAATGTCTGTTTTTTGAAAAAGCAACCTGTAGAATGGCAAACACATAATGCATTCATTCTTGTTTTTCTTCCTCTAAATTCCAAATAAGCATTTTCTGTGGAAAATTCTTTCGCAGAGAAGTGAAATCATTTCTGTTTTAAAGTTGTGATCTACAGTTTATATGATCAGAGCTGCTTTTCTTTTACTAAGCTATCTTCCATGTAAAACCTATTTTTAATCTAACAGGTGAATTTGATTCTCTTGCTTCTAGAAAAAATTTTAATAAGCTGTAGAAACTAACATTTATTTTTTCATTGTTTTCTTCTTTAGAACATTTGATTGAAATACACACACACACACACACACACACACACACACACACACACATGATTCTATTGCAAAGGGAATTTAGGTCCCAAACTGAGAGCTAAACAAATTATAGATGCAAAGCCAAAGTATTTGGGACATGTGGTCTCTGAGAAAATATTGTACCCAACAGTGTCACTTTTGAAATGGAAAGGAGTGGATAGCTACTGCATCCAAGAGGGTAAGTGATTTTATTTGAAAGGCTAATTAACCCAACTTACAAGTTTTTCTTCTTCTCTAGACAAAGAGGGTGGCGTAACTTTCTACCACTAAAATAAGGAAGGAAAATGTGCTCTTTACCTCCTATTATCTTTTTCTCATGGGAAGACTGATAAAGGCTGCATAGTATAGTAGTGAGAGACCATCGAGTTTCAAATCCTGATTCAGCCACTTTTTGTCTGGGAGACCTTGGGTGAGTTTCTCAACTCCTCGGTGCCTCAGTTTCTTTCTCTTTAAAATTGGCATTACACCCAAAAGAAACTGAGCAACTCTATGCCAATCAGCGGAAGAATGAATGGGAAAATTACATGGCAGAGAAAAAGGGCAGCTTCTTGTGAAAACATCAGTGAATGTGAGGGATAGGAGGCCGAGGGAACAAAAGAGTGTGCCACGCTTTATAAAGTCCAAAAATGAAGAAAAGTCAGCAGTGAAGTATCAGGCAAACAATGGAATAAGAAATACAAAATTCTGGATACAAAGTTACATGCGGGGAGAGCAAGAGAATGAAATGGGAGGAACACAGAGATGGACCTAAGTCAATGTTAATATTCTCCTTCTTGGGTTGGGCGGGAAGTTCATCGGCAAGTTCATTTTATTACTTAAATACGAGTAAAGGTTTTGACGCAACATGGATAGACCTTGAGGGTATTACGCTAAACCAAGTAAGGCAGACAGAGAAAGACAAATACCATAGGATTTCACTTATCAGTGGAATCTAAAAAACAAAGCAAAACAAAGCAAAGGAATAAACAAACAAAGAGCAGAATCAGATCCAACAATAGAGAACCAACTGATGGCTGGCAGAGGAGAGGGTGATGGGAGGGGATGGGCAAAGTGAGTGAAGGACAGGGGGAGAAACCGGCTTCCGGTTGTGGGATGAGTAAGTTACTGGGAGAAAAGGCACAGCACAGGGAATATAGTCAATGGTAATTGTGTGGTGACAGATGGTAGCTATACTTTTGGTGAGCACGGCAGAATGTGTGAACTTGTTGAATCACTATGTTGTGCACTTGAAACGGATGTAACATTGTGTCAACTTTACTCAGAAAATATATGAATGCATGACTAAAAGATGAATGACAGAGGGCCATGGCTGGAACAATGGCGGCGCGCTCTGAAAGAAAGATTACGATGAACCCAAGGTTGTGCTCGTGCATCTGAAATTGACAAAAACCAACACAGATACGATCGTACCTACGTCGTAGAGCTGTTACAAGAAGGAAATGAGAAAATGCCTGTCAAATGCTTGAAGTATCGCCTAGAAACTAGCACATCTTTGATAGATGTTGCATCAAATCGCTCTTTTGCAAAACCCTAGTTTTTAGACTATTTCAGACTTTGGAAGTGTCTCATATGTTTAGGGTGTATCCGTTTCAAACAAACAAGATTGATTACATAACTGTTTGTGTTGTCAGCTCAGTTCTGCACCATTATCACAGAGGAATAGAACGGACCCTTGCACTCAGCCATTCCTTCTCCAGGGCTTACCGTGTGCTAGGTACTGCTTTGGGTCCTGAAGACTGCCGTTGAGTGTAGAAGATCTAGTCTTCACCACTGTGGAGTGCGCAGGGTGGTGACGGAGAAGGCCAATCACCACATGGTTGTCAAGGTGACGGGGCCCAGGAAGGAGAGGAGCACAGGGTCAGATGTGACCTCGTACTATTAAACCACAGAGAAACAGCATGGCAGCGTGTGGGGCACGGGCTGGCACCAACCACCGAGGGTCTACGGTCCCAGCTCTATCTCCCTGGCCAAATAACCCGCCTCAAGGTTGTTTCGAGGAGCAATCCAGTTAGCCTGAGCCAAGCATTTAGAAGAGTGCCTGGCACACACTGAGTATTGTGTTGGTATCATAAATAAAGCAGGTGTATTTCCTTAGAAGTTCAGCTCCCCACTTCCCTTTTTATACAACACACACAAGGCCTCCATCTGTAAAAAGGGGTTGTCTTATCCATTCAGGCTGCTGTAGCAAATTGCCATAGGACTGGGTGGCTTACAAACTGCAGAAACTTACTTCTCACCGTTCTGGAGGCCACGAAGTCCAAGATCAAGTGTGCAACAGATCAGTCTCTGGTGAGAGTCTGTTTCCTGCTCCGTAGACAGCACCCTCTCACGTGCCCTCACATGGCGGAAGTGGGGAGGGGGGCTCTCCGGGGTCTCTTTTATCAGGGCGACAGTCCCGTTTATGGGGGCACCATCCCAATGATCGCATCACCCCTCAAAGACCCCACCTCCTAATACCATCACCTTGTGGATTAGGTTTCAACATGTGAATTTTGGAGAGACACAAACATTCATTCTGTAGCAGTGGTGAATCGTACCTCCTTCCCGTGGCACTTTGGAGCATCGAGCTGGTGTGTGTGTGAAGGGCTAAGCACAGCCGTGACACTCCCAAGGTCTTTGAGCCACTATTACCTTTGACTCGCGGACGAGATAATCTTGGAGAATGATTAGCTATTCTTTATTTAACATGCGGTGCAAGGATATGGTGCTGGGGACCACATCTGCTTAAATGCCACGTCACCTAGGGGGTTTGTAAGCAGAAAGGACAGCCAACTTCCACCTTGGCTCTTTTGTCCTCCGCTTCACGCGCGAGTGTATAGAACCACCGAACGTGGACCCCTTCGTGCTCCCAGGGCCTGATGATTCAGGATTCATTTTTGACTGTTCATTGTGGACATAAGCCAAGGCTTAGGGTCACCCCGCTGCCAAAGGCCCCAAGGGTCTCCATCACCCTCTTTCCTCTCTCCCCACCCCCACGGTCACCCCTAAAAAGTCCACGAGAAACGATTTGGGTGAATGAGGTTCACAAACCTGAGAACCTGCCTTATAATGTAAGCACAGTATTACACTGGATAGAAATGTCAGATGTGATTGACATAAGCCTCGACTATATTCCAGCCAATGAAACTGATAGTGGCATTTGCCTGTGATCACTGGGACACTTCTCATTCAAGAACACTTCTTAAACATCACGGTGCTTATCTAGACACTATATAAAGACATATTTGCTCTCACTCACTTAAGTGTACTCATAATAAGCTTAAGAGATTACTCATAATAAGCTTTTAAATACATTTCTCTGCTTCTGTGCAGAGAAATACACAGAGCTGATTCCATGGGGGAAATGAAGCGTTAACATATGGAAGATGAGTCCTTAATCATCGGAGAATGATGATCCGTGACTCCTTAATTCAACACGAGCATATTCCACTCTTGGCTTAGACGCTGAGAGGGAGTTGGGACAGGTCTGTACTCTCAAGCAAGTTAAAAAGAAGTTGGCTTTGCTTCTTCTTTGTGACCGTGGAAAAGTGTTAGATAAGTGTAAAAGCGGGTATACATTTTTGGAACGCACCTTCCCTATAAAAGGTCAAGCAAATTGTATTGAGCAAGGAATGGTTGGAGGTTAACTCTCTCGCTGCAGAAGGTCCCAGCAAGGGACCTGCCACTTCGAGCCTCTCAGGATGATGGCTCCACATACCCCATCTTCAACCCCAGGCCACCCAGGCCTGGGGCCTGGCATGGACAGCAAGCTGCCTTAGCCTTCCCACTCTTCAAACCCTGCAGGCTGTCTCTGCTGTCTGTACTGTTCCACTGAGCTTAATTTACCTTCCTTGTTACCCTCAGAGTGACATCTCCTGCATTACGGACACAGAGTCGAGCAGGCAGCGAGGGTGGTGGGAAAGGCTAGCCCCCCGAGGCAGGGGCATGGACACATGGGTCCTGGGTGCTTGTCACTAAAGTGATAGGTTCCGCCTAAGTCACCTCCAAAGCCCCTGCCAAGCCCAGAGGAGCTAATTCACCAGCCATCCGTTCCGGCGGCTGTTTTCTGGGTGCACATTCTGTGTAGAAGAGACGAATCCCACAGATTTTGTAATGGAGCCGGCTCAGCTGATCAGTCCCGCTTCCTCTCCGTGGGGGAAGCCCGGATCTGGCCAATCTGAGTAAACTCAGTCACTTCCAGCTGAAATTCTGTCGCTTGGGAGTAGCCTCTCAGTTCAGGATCCTCCCTTTGGTCTTTTCATTTCCTTCTCTCGGGATAGGATCTGGATTAGGAAGTCTTATTTAACATTTTGTCAAGTCTGTGACGGGGTAGGGGACGAGAAAAAGTTCTGTCTGTTCTGAGGTTAGCTTTGGCTTCCAATGAGCTGGGACTGGCCTCTCGGGTCCAGAATGTGGCCCTCGGTCCCGGCTTACGGTGAGGCTTCCCCTGGTTGTGATGTCCGCACGTGGCATCTTCTTGCCTTTGGCCCTTCTGTGTAACCCAAGCCGGGGGGGGCATGTGGTGCTGTGGAACTCTAAAATGCCCCCTTGGTGTCATGCAGAAGTGAGGGGCTGTGCCAGAGTGCCCAGGGGCCTTGTGCAGGTTGCTCTTGGCTCAGAAGGCAGGCCCAAATGCCAACATCAGACCCCACATCCCCGCCTTATCAGGAATCTCTCTCAGGGCTTGCTTTGCTAAAAAATGCTGCACCTTTCTCCAGAGCTCACCTGCATCTTGACCCAAGCCCCATTTCCTCCAGTTCTCCATCGCTGAACCCATTAAACTCACCTTGGCTGGAAAGACAACTGCGGTGTTATCCTGAACCCCCTCTCTCTGATGTTTATGGTATAATTTATTTATGGCATATAACATATGCTGGGAGGGTGAAGGAGCCATTTGGGCATAGGACAAGCAGGCCGGGCAGATTCTCAGAGGAACTTACGTGAAAAGATACATATCCATATATCGTGTTAGATATATACAAGTCCGTGTAGAGTTCTTAAAAATATTTATAAGGAAACATTAATTACAGCGAAATCTAAGACGGGTCAGAAAAGATAAATGACCCAACGGGGTGGGATTCATCTGAACTGCAAAGGGCAATCCGAAGAGCCTGAGGGAGAAGAGAGTGGGGGTTCACGGGGAAGAGAAAGGAGCCCCGGGTCTGGGGTTGATGCACGTGAATAACGCCCACAGGTTGGAGGTGAGTGTGAAGGGCGCGGACTGGGGGTGGGGCTGGGGGCCGAAAATACTCTTGACCAGAGCAGAGCCAACGAGGAGGGCCGAGATGAGGAGAGAGAAGTGGGCAGGCAGGAGGGGAAGGGCTTGAGCAGGGCGGGGTTGAGTCTGATTTGATTCGATGACACGAAGGAGGTTCTACTATGTGGCCGAGCTGGGAGGAATGGATATAAGTAGTTCAAGACCACTCCCGGTGGGGAGCCGTGGAGGGGTGGCTCGTGGAGGGTGGGAATGTGCTGGAAGTGGATACAGAAAGCAGCGAGGCAGCTTGCTGAGCCAGCAGGGCTTGGTCCAAGGATTTGGAGGGGATCCTGGAAAAGGGGAAGCTCAGGGTTTGGTCCAAGGATTTGGAGGGGATTCTGGAAAAGGGGAAGCTCCGAGGGGACGTGAGGTGGGCCGGAAAGACGGAAGCCGCTGTCCTGGGCGGCTGCAGGGGGGCCGATGAGGCTTGGAGAGGCAGGCGAAGACGACTGAGGCGTTAGACTCACACGAGCAGCAGGACACTGGCACAGCCCACAGGACGAGCTTGGGCAACAGGGAAGGCTGGGTGAGGAAGGGTGGGGAGTTTGAGGTCTCAGGGCTATTTACATTCAGCTGGAGACGTCCTGGAGCCCTTGGTACGTGACTTAGAGGAGAGGAAAGGCCCAGGGTGTGTGCTGGGGTGGGAGGGTGGTGGGAGGCAGGAATGGGTGGTGCACAGCGAGCAGAGGAGTGGGGAGCCGGGCTCTCTCTGGTGAGAAAGACGGGGGCTCCACTTAGCCATGTGCCCTGTTTCACTCCATCTCTGAGCTTGGAAGGCTAAGAAGAGAGCCGGGACGCGACCATCTCATTTGGCTTTCGTGTTATGTAGAATGTGAGGTTTGCCAATCTCCTTAACCTTTGGGGCTGACACGTTAACACGGTTTACTCACAAGGAAAGAGCGTGGGATCTGCAGCCTGGATTAAAATCCCAGACACGAAAGAGGGTATAGCATACACATGCAAGGGACTATTATTGAGCCCCTAAAAAAGACAGGAGTTCTGACATGTGCTACAGCGTGGGAGAACATCATGCTCAGTGAAATAAACCAGCCCCGGAAAGATAAAGGCCATACGATTCCGCTTATATGAGGTGCCCAGAGTAGTCAACTCGTAGAAACAGAAAGTTGAATGGTAGTTTCCAGGGGCTGGAGGAAGGCGGGGTGGGAAGTTCTTGCTCAACGGGTGTAGAGCTGCAGTTTTTCAAGATGAAAGACTTCTAGAGATCTCTTGCACAATATGCTATAAACAGTTGGAATCCAGTTAACCCTCTTATATGCTAATCCTAAAAATGGTTAAGGTGGTAAATTTTATCTTTTTTACCACCATCAAAAAAAAAATCCTGTAAGATGGACATAGATCATGCACCTCGTAGAGATAGTCTAAGGATTAAATGAAAACAGGTGCGTGGGGGCAGGGGCGAGGGGCGCCTGGGTGGCTCAGTCGGTGAAGCATCCGACACTTGATCTTGGCTCAGGTCACTGTCTCATGGTTCGTGAGTTCCAGGCTCCACGCTGACAATGCAGAGCCTGCCTGGGATTCTCTCACTCCCTTTTTCTCTGCCCTTCCCGCTCTCTCCCTCTCCTTCTCTCTCTCTCTCTCTCTCTCTCTCTGTCTGCGCCGACAGTGAGGAACCTGCTTGGGATTTCTATCTCTCTCTCTCGAAATAAACAAACTTGGGGGGGAAAAAAAAGAAAGTATGTGAAGCTCCTAACATAAAACATACCATTTTGATTAAATTAAATACACTACATTTAGCTCCCTGTTTTAATACCTGAGTGGTATTCTTTCAAGGATCTAGACCTATTTCAGCCTTTAGCAGCAAATCATAGTGCAGCCCACACAATCCTGAGGATGAGGGGTGTTAATAGTAACACCCCTGAGCAAACCCAAAGGATTTGCAATAAAATTAAACAAGAAAATCTCAGCATCTCTGTTTTTGATCAGAGAAGGGCTCCAAATAAAGATGTCACTATTACTGTCAAGAGAAACTGAATGTAGCCTCTTCTGACCACAAGAATGGGCAGAATTAAAATGCAACTGGCCAGAACACTGGGATTTCAGGCTTTGCAGGGCCTCAAAAATACAGAGAAGTCCTTTGCAGAGCAGAAGTTACGAGCAACAGGCATTTGGGCCGGCCTATGGGAGAGAACAAACCTTCTTAGGAATCTATTCGATTAGCTACCTATTTAGGGCATAAAGTGGAACTTGAACAAGTCCCAATGTCGAGACATCGACTTTATTGGAGGTAGATGACAAGATCACCGCGGAATATGCTTAGGAGAATCACTGGGACTTGGAAACCCAAAAGGTAGAGGGATTCAGACCAGACTGGAACATTCTCTTAGCCACCCCTGGCTAAGATTTTTTTTCTTACTCCTTAGAAGAATTTGGAGGTTCATGCTAAAGTGCTTTTCTGAATTTTTTAAAAATTTTATTTATTTTGAGAGAGGGAAAGAACACGTGTGCGTGCGGGGGAGGGGCAGGGAACGAGGAAGAGGGAGAATCCCAAGCTGACAGCACGGAGCCTGACACAGGGCTCAAACCCACGAACCATGAGGTCATGACCTGATCCAAAATCAAGAACCAGACCCGGATGGGCCACCGAGGAGGCCCCTCAAAGCGTCTTTCTCTATCACTTACAGTTTGCTGCGTAAAATTATAAGTTAACCGGAAGTAACTAGATGGGTCTCATTTCATAGTAGGGGGCCAAGCTCTCTCGACACTTCCTTTTGTCACCTGCATCAAGTCCTGGGTTACGGACAGCTGCCAGCTATTGTCATTGCAAGATACCTGTACAGGGTGGACCCATTCTGACTCTCGCAGTTAAAACCCTGGTGCCCGGAGTTTCCAGGTAAGCAGCAGCTCTCACACAATGTTGTCTGGGTGTGCGGCCTGTAACAATAGTACACCACACCCAGAAAGACAATATGCCAAAATATTGAAACAGCCTACTCAGGCCCTATGTCACGTAGAACACGCATGGCCTGGCACGAGCCGGTCCCTCTTAAGATGTCCGCGTCCTTGGGAGGGTCAGGCAGACTGATCTGATACCTTCCTAGCGCTC
This sequence comes from Neofelis nebulosa, assembly GCF_028018385.1. Taxonomy (NCBI): domain Eukaryota; kingdom Metazoa; phylum Chordata; class Mammalia; order Carnivora; family Felidae; genus Neofelis; species Neofelis nebulosa. The sequence goes on from NC_080782.1 coordinate 235,877,368, forward strand.
TCGCCTTTCTTCGGTAGTTTTTAAAGGTATTCTGTGGTCTGTCCCACCTTGAAGGACAACACGGGGGAGGGGATGGGGCAAGGGGCTGGGGGCATCAGGCAGAAGTGCGTTGAAATCCCACCTCTCCTCCTTCAGCGGCCATGCGAGCTGAGAGCTGATCGTGGTGTTACTTCCTCGGGGCTCCTGTCTGTGGAGGAGAAGCGTAGAGGCCCCTCAAGTTCACGGGGAGAAGGGAGATGATGCAGCGGCAGGGTCTGGGATACTGCCTGAGCCACAGGAGCTGCTCCCTAAGTGTCACCCCACGTCACCCTCTCACTTCCCCTGACTCTGAGTCTTGCTTCGTTCTTTCTAATCCCAAGAACCTGCTCTTGGGCCTTGACCCCGCTCTGCGATGAGCACTTCTGTTCACGGGCGCTCCTGTTCTCACACACACTCACAGGCTCTCGGATCGACGGCCTCCCGTGTTCACGAAAATTTCACCTCCCTTGCTTGCACGCACGGGCCCCTTACCCAGGTCTTTTCCTCTCTTTGAAAGAAAACCACCCGGCCCTTGCAGTTCACGGCTGTCCCAAATGCCCGAAGCGTATGGGACTGGATTGCCACTGTTGTCAGCATTTTCCGATCTGGCTCCTGTGGGGTCAGAGATCTCTTGCCCTCACGTTTCCTACCATTGAAGTATCTGGTCTGCGGGGAAGGACCCTTTGTTTTGTGTCCCCGTCCTCTGTGTGTGTGAGAGGGAAAGCACGTGTGTTGTCTCGAACGGGCCTGTTTTTCCCTCTTAAATGCCGGAACCACTTTTGAATCTAGGCCCCTGCCTCCCATCTGTCGTCAGTGACCCAGCGGGACAGTGCAGCCCTACGTGCTCCGGCGGGCCACTCCTTCCACCTCGGTATCCTGCACCGTGAGTGACCTCGGACTCAAGCCCCGTCCCCACCGCTACGCGTTCAAACGAAAGGGGAATTGAGACACTGAGGCTCTCCCTGCTTCCCGTGGAGGGAAGCGCAGTCCCTCCTTCCCCCTTCGCCGACAGCCCACTTCCTCCCGGAAGGGCAGAAGTGCCCGTGAAATGTTGGCTTTTTCATTTGAGAAGCTGCAACATTTTAACAGGTCTTCCACCGGAGGTACCTTTCTTCCAGTCCGGCCCCTGGAGTTAGTCTGGCTCAGGGAGATCCCGTTAGTTTAAAAGGGGTCTGGCGGGGGGTTTGCAATTCTCCATCCCGCCCCCTGCAGTATCCCGGAGGACAGAGTGGTCTGCAGACCTTATTTGTTATCTCTCTGGGGAAAAACAAAAACATGTTGTGGACCGAGGCCTGCCCTGCCCTTCAGAGACCTTAAGGGGGGCTACTGGTCCCCTGCAGTGAGCTCTGATAGAACCAAGGGGGTAGATGAGGAAGTTTGAGAAAGGAGGTTTGATAAAACCTGGGCCTTTTTGATAAAACCCTGCGGCTTTTTTTTTTTTTTTTTTTCATGTTCATTTATTTTTAAGAGACAGAAACAGAGGGAGAAGGAGACACAGAATCCCAAGCAGGCTCCGGGCTCTGAGCTGTCAGCGCAGGGCCGGACGCGGGGCTCGAACCCACAAACTGTGAGATCATGGCCTGAGCCGAAGTCAGACGCCCAACTGAGCCCCCTGGGTGCCTCCCCCCTCCCCCACCCTCAACTTTTCAAGAGCCCAGGAGGCAAGCTGCTGTTAGGATGTGCAGAACGGTGCTGTTTCTCTTCACGTGTTCCACAGACTTCTCTGGACCCATATGGTTGCTGTTTTTGTTTTGACTCATGCTGATTTTTTTCCATGCCCTCATGGCTCGAAGAAAAAACAAATCTTTCAAGTGACCTCATCTTCGTCCAACGTTACTTCATGGGAAATCACAAACCTCCGGGGAGCGCACAGTCAAAGCAGGCCTGGTGCAAGGGAAGGGGGTTTGGAATTCCGGGCCTTCGGAGCTGGCTCGAATGGCCATTAAAGGATTATGGGATTCGGGACCTCAGTTCCCCATCTGCAGAAAGGAGAGTTACCGTACGTTGGCTACTAGGTTTCAATAAGGGAGAAATCTAACAGCATTTGTGCAAGGAGGGTAAAGAATGACCGAGGTAATCCTTATTATGACGATTACAGATAATACACTAGAGATACAGGATACATGATACTCCTTTTGTGAGAACCCTCAGCCCTCCCCCTACCTCTGAATTCAGTACTATTATGACTCCCCACTGGGCAGAGGAGGGGACAAAGGTTTAGGGAGGTCAGGTCAGGGGGAGCTGGGTGGAATAACTCAATGACGATGTCAGGGTGAAGCCAGGGATTGGCTGGAAGCAGGCAGGAAAGAAAGATAGTCATTTCCACGCATAACTAAAGCCGGCTTATAGTAACTAGTTCTCCATCGAGAAGTCTCACCTATTACAAAACTCTTCACAAAACCTCTGGAAAAATGCACAAGCACAGGAAGAGTGGCTGCCTGCAGAGGGGAAACGTGAAGCTAGGGAGGAGAACTCGTCCTACGTACGCCCTGTCATATCATGATCATATCTTTTTTCTCCAAAAAGGTAAATACAGGGTTTAAAGCAATCTATTCTTTAGCACTGATAACTACTTTCTATTGTCCCTTCTCTGGGACAGGTGCTGTGTCGGGCGTGTTTATGTTTTCCCATTTGCTTTATTCCTGCATTTACCTTGTAATAATAATTGTACAAATAAACAGATAGTTCCTGACCTCTGGAAGCTTACTGATAAATCCACCCACAGCGATTCGGAGGAACCCAAGGACAAACAGCAGACAATTCACTCGATGTCAGCCACAAGGCAGGTGTATTTGAGGGAACAGGTCGTGGGAGGAACATACTTGGACAGGGCGGGGTGAAAGGGAAAGAACCTTTCCCACAGAAGAGATTCCGGGAAGGAAGGAAGATTTCCAAGATTGTTTCAATGATAGAAGAGACGTTTGTGCAGCGTGGGGGAGGAAGCATGTTCCAGACACAGGGGCAGCCTGAGAGGTAACCTCACCAGAGCAATACCACAACTGATGAGAGGGGCCATTTGTATTGGGGTCCCGTGACTGGCAGAACGTTGTCAGAGACGGTAGACCTTTAATGGATGGATATTCCACCTTTCAAGGTGGATAAATAGCTGACTGCATTTATCTGACCCCAGGAGAGGGACGCCCCCTCATTTTGGAGGGCCCTCTACCCTGCAATGCACAATCTGCGAAGATAGCACACTTATGCCTACTGTCGTAAGTGAACTAAAGGCAAAGGAACAGAGAAGTGACATTGAAAAGTAGTCTGGGACGGTTTAGGCAGCCCAGGGCTGCGAGGTGAAGGCCCTGGAGACAGAAGGGGAGCCTTTCGGAACCTCTCAGAAGGAGAATGGTCAGTGATTAGATGGAGGGAGGAGAAGTTTTAGAATAAAGTGGATGTCCCCCCCCCTCCCGCCAAAGAACCTACCAATGACAATTCTCTGGTCAGAGAATTCAAATCCTCACTGAAGTATTTCTAGGTAATTATCATCAGCACCAGGGACGAAGATGAGAGGCACAACCTTGACCATTTTTCATGGCACCCTTGACCAACCTTCACTACACATCGGTCATCTTTTTTTCAAATTTACTTTAAATTTATTTTTATCTTAGAGGGAGAGAAAGAGAGAGCATGAGTGAGGTAGAGGGACAAAGGGGAGAGAGAGAGAGAGAGAGAGAGAGAGAGAGAGAGAGAGAGAGAGAGAGAGAGAGAGAAAGGGAATCTTAAGCATGCTGAGCATGGGACTTGATCCCACAACCCTGGGATCATGACCTGAGCGGAAATCAAGAGCCAGATGCTAAAGTGACTGAGCACCCAAGCGCCCCTACACCTTGTCATCTTTAATTAAGTCAACTTTGCACTGGACTCATGTCATTTTGCTGTAGGTAGGTGCCCTCAGTCTTCAGATTTTATTACAACTTGTGGTGATTTTGTCACTTTGTCTGTTTTCTTTGTTTTGTTTTTTTTTTTCTTCTTTCCTTCTTTTACACCCTGGACAATAAGCTCTGTGAGGGTGGGGTATGGGTCGTATGTCCAGGTTAATTACCCCTTGAACTATACAGTGCCTGTCACATAGTAGGCATTTAATAAATATTTGATGAATTCAAAGAACAAATGGACGTTAAAGAAGAAATAAATAAATGGAGTTTATTAGCTTAGTCTAACACAACATTAAACTACTAATCATTCTCCTGATTTCTCCCCTTTCATTCCATTCTAGCATAGACCCATGGTTTCTATGCTTATCCCAGCACTTCGCGTCACTACTTGGTTGTTATTTACCTGCTTCAACTGCCTCAAGAGGGAGTGATTTGGCAGGTAAGGGCCCAGGACCAGAAAGCTTGCCCCTCCAGCCCTGAGTGATCTGGTCCCTTCCGCTTTATTTCACATCCCTTCGTGACATGTTCCAACCAACCTGAAGACCTTTCATACCCTTGAGTGCACTCTGTTCACTCTCTTTTGCCTCCAGGTCTTGCACATCTGTTCCTTCTGGCTTCCTTCCTGTCCCTGCCATTGACCCCCACATCTGAGTTCAGCACCCTTCACCTGGGATATCTCCAATTCCACACTTAGTTCATTAGCCTGCAATTGCATTTTAAGTATTTGTTTTCATTTACTCATTCACCAATAAATATTTCTTGCACATCCGCGATATCTCAGGCACTGCTTTAGGTACAAGGGAACCCAGTAGTGAACAAAATAGGCAAAATCCCTGTCCTCTGGTGCATACATTTTGGTGAAAGAGATAGCCAATTAACAGGTAGAGACGCATCTATAGAATACGTCATGCGCTAAGTGCTATAAAGATAAATGAAGCAGGGAAGACAGAAATAGGGGTAGAAAGGTTATTTTAGATGAGGTGATCTTGAAGGGCATCCTGATAAGGGAACGTTTTATCATCTGTTCAAAGGAATCAGGGGAACAAGCCATGACAATTTCCTGGGGACACATGTTCCAGAAACAGTGCAAAGGCGCTGAGGCAAGATTGTGCTTGACACATTGAGGACACTGAAGAAGCGGGAGGTGATGTGGCTAGAGCAGAGTGACCATATCACCGTTTAAGCCAAGCTGCAAGCTCCATAAGGGGAGAGACCACATCCACCTGACTCAGAGCCGTACTCCCCAATGTCTAGCATGGAAGCTGGCACATCCTCTCAAGGTACTGAGTGAACTCACATCTCGGAAGAGCTTCCCCACTTGTCTAGCTTTACCCATCAGGTCCTGAGTGGATAGACAGGGAGGAAGTCATTGAGTTTGGACAAGGGCAGGTTGGGCAGTAAAGGAGCTAGGTAAATAAAACAAGAACAGAAAAGACTTGAGGGATTGAGAATCAATCTGAGGGCCCTGCTTCGTGTTCCAGTGACGAAAGCTGACTGTGGACCGATGCTTTGGAAATGGCCTCTTGTACCACGTCACGCCGTGAAAGCGGCACTCTTTAAGCCACACGTAACTTTATACCAGATACATCCAGTATTCTCTCCTTACTACACGCTTAATACTGCACTGAATGTTTTCTGTGGATTAGCTTAGCATGATTGTCGTGGAGATTATTTGAGAGGACATCTCCATTTTCCAGATGAACAAACTGGCATTTGGAGAGTCAAGTAACCTGCCCACGATCCCACAACTGATGGCAGAGACAAGCAGCGAACTTGAGCGATGGGATTTCAAAGGCTTCGCTCTTGAACCCTGGACTGTAAATGCCTCCCTCCTCCTCCTGCCCCCTCATGGTGAGATGATCTTCCTGTGCTATATACACATGCAGCTAAATGGAGGTACAGAGAGCAGATCTCAGAGTTGAGTTAGTGTATTTTCAGTGTATTTCAGAGTCCGCGTATTTTCAACTCAAATGGCAGAAATTGCCCCACGGTTTTGTTTGGTTTAGTTTTGCTTCATTCTGGGTTGGAGTCAAGCCTATAGTGACGAGTGTAAGAATCAACCTCAGTGAAAGAGAAGTCTTTGACAAGGAATCTGTACCCCATGAGGCTTCAAATTGACTTCAGGACAGTACACCTCACTAGGAGGGAGCCTGGTTGGCAAAAGGAGGTTTCTCCTAACAAGGGGACGTCTGGAAATTGTCATGAAAGATGGCCGCGCAGTTCTGGAAAAACCCTGTCACGCTCTATCTCTCCAGGACGTAGATGAGATGTGAAGTGCTCCTACTGGGACAAGAACTGACAGGAATCCCGGTGCTAGGGAGGACAGCAGCACCCACCATAGGGATCAAGACATGCCTCCAAAAACAACAGCTAATGATTCATTCACTTACAATGTAAAGGACACAATGGAGATGTTGTGGCTGTTGAAGCTGAGCCTCACACGCAGGTCCCCCAACGTGAATTAGGAAGGAAATTGTTGAGTGGAATTTCATTAGGTTTCTCCGAGGAGCCTCAAACACCACCACGACCCAACTCAAAGGGAATATGGATTCGGAACACCAGATTAAATATCCTTCCTGCCTGTTAACTTGCTTTCTGGGTCTTCTGTGAGAACGTGGATGTCTTTATCAAGAAAGAGGGTGCATGAGCACGCATTCCTCAGAAAAGAGAGAGCCGATTAAAACCCATCAAGATTAAAACAGAACACACCGGGACAGGCTACGATGGGGAAAATGACAACATCGGCCTCTATCTGGTCTAAAGGCAGCGAGGTTAGTGCAGCGCGTGGCTCTGTAATTTGGAGCTGATTGCCAGGAACCCAGTCCCTGGTCTCCACGAACCACAGCACGCATTCTGTATGCTTGAGAGCACGAGGTCGGTTTTTCGAGTTGCAAACGTGTTGTGAGAAATTGAGAGACAGCAGTTAACGTCGCGAAGCCAGATCTCCTTTCCAAACACAACACAGTGTTTTGTCTTGCTTTGTTTTTAATGTGGTTCCTCTGCCCCTCGGCAGGAGAAAGAGTGTCTGGCAGAGAGTTAGGGAACCTGGGGCTGGTTGTGGTCTTGCCACGAGCTGGATGGCGGCTGGCATTTCAAATCATTCGGGCTTCTAGAGCCTACGCTGTGGGCTAACCACAACGAAAGATAGAAAGCTGAACAACCCAGAGCATCGGTCCTGCAGGAACTTGCCTCCAAATCGAGGAGATAAAAAAACCCGAGAGCGTAAGGGGAGGCATGATGGTTGCCACGATAAAAGTACAACACGTTGAGATGTGCAAAGGAGGAGATCGGTTTCAACCAGGCAAGATGATGGACACAGAGGGAGGCCATTCTAGGTAGAGGAAAGAGCTTAAGAAAAACCCCACCATGAGATAGCACCTCACACCGAATACAATGGCTACTATAAGAAAAAAAAAAACTCCAGAAAATAACAAGCGATGGTGAGGCTGTGGAAAATTGGAAGGCACCCTCAGTACACTCTTGCTGGAAATAGAAAGTGGTGCAGCTGCTTTGGAAAACAGTACGGCGGCCCCTCGAAAAATTAACATAGAATTACCACATGACCCAGCAATTCCACTTCCGGGATATATACCTGAAAGCATTTATTTTTTTTTAATTTTTTTTTTTAACGTTTTTATTTTTGAGACAGAGAGAGACAAAGCATGAATGGGGGAGGGTCAGAGAGAGGGAGACACAGAATCCGAAACAGGCTCCAGGCTCTGAGCCATCAGCCCAGAGGCCGACGCGGGGCTCGAACTCACGGACCGCGAGATCGTGACCTGAGCCGAAGTCGGCCGCTTAACCGACTGAGCCACCCAGGCGCCCCTATACCTGAAAGCATTTAAAGCAACAACCTGAACAGATATTTGTACATCTTTGTTCACAGCAGCATCACTCATGATAGTCAGAAGGCGGAAGCGAACCAACCATCCACTGACGGATGAATGGATAAATAAAATGTGGTATATCCATACAATGACAATTTATGTAGCCTAAAGAAGGAAGGAAATCCTGACACAAGCTGCAAGACGGATAAATCTTGAGGACGTTATGCTAAGGGAAACAAGCCGATCATAAAAAGACAAATTCTGCATGATTCAACTTATGTGAGATACATAGAGCAGTCAGATTCAGAGACACATTAAGCAGAATGGTGGCTGTCAGGGGCTAGAGGACAGGGGCGGGGGGTTATTATGTAGTGGGGACAGAGTTCCAGCTTTATGAGATTAAAAAAAAGAGCTCTGGAGATGGATGGCGGTGATGGTCCCACAACAATGTGAATGGATTTGACACCGCTGAATGGTATGCTTAAAAATGCTTATAAGGTGTTGAGTTTTATGTTGCATGTATTTTATCACAGAAAAAGCTGTTGCCCCCGCCAAAAAAAAACAAAACAAAAAGGCAGAGTGGATTTAAAAGAAATAAAGAGTCTGTGAGCAAAGGGCTTAGAAGATGGATCAGCAGACAGAGGCAGATGAGGTCTTGAGTCAAGCCCAGCCAAATCTTGTGCTTCGTGTTGTATGAGATGAGCAGGGAGAGGATAGAAAGGTAGGTGGTCGATGGGGAGAAATAAACTTTGTCTTGAAAAATCACGACATCGGGGCGCCTGGGTGGCGCAGTCGGTTAAGCGTCCGACTTCAGCCAGGTCACGATCTCGCGGTCCGTGAGTTCGAGCCCCGCGTCGGGCTCTGGGCTGAGGGCTCGGAGCCTGGAGCCTGTTTCCGATTCTGTGTCTCCCTCTCTCTCTGCCCCTCCCCCGTTCATGCTCTGTCTCTCTCTGTCCCAAAAATAAATTAATTAATTAATTAATTAATTAATTAAAAAAAAGGAAAAATCACGACATCATGGTCGTGTTGGGTGTAAAGAAATTGCCTGCTCTTTTGCTGTAAATATAATATTTGGAACTACCCCCGCATCATTCATGCTACTGAAGTGGAAGGGCGGGGGGGGGGGGGCGGGGGGGGGCGGGGGGGAGATAGATTCTTATCCCACGTTTGCAAAGCCCCATAGAGCCGTGCAGCACTCCTTACTCCTCGTCAGACAACCACCTTTCTGTCTGTGGCAGGTGAGTATCTCAGGAGGCAGGTCTAATTTAGGGTAATTGGAGGAGGGCCCAACAAAGCGACCCTTTACAAAGATGTGGGTGGGGAATCTCCAAAACTAGAGCAGAATCCGGAGCGAGTAGTTGTCCGGACTGTTATCATCCCTAGACCTCCAGGGGGAGGGCAGGGATCAGTTACTGGCCCCAGAAGGAATGAGTCACGTGACTCACGGGCTCTCCAGCCCCCCCCCCCCCCCCCAACCGAGAGCTGCAGTGACCTTGGATGCACAGATGGAGATGGTCCTAGACAATCCCAACAGGGAGAGGACCTGGTTGGGGGTAAAATGCCGTCACTCCCTCCTCTTCTGTCTGGGATCTCCTGCCGGGATTCCCCGCTGGCCAAGGCCCAAATGGAAACCAGAGGTTTAAGGAACCAGCCGGATGTTATCCAGTGTCTCTAATGAACATCAGCCTCACCTGGAAGACTTGGTAAAACACAGAGCTCTGGACCCTGCATCAACGTTTCTGATTCAGTAGGTCTGAGGTGGGGGCAGCGAATTTGCATGTTTAACAAGGTCCCAGGTGATGCTGATGTTGCTGGTCCGAGGACCGCATTTTGTGATGCAGCTCATATTAGGTCAGCCTCTCACAACAAAGAGAAGAAGACAGATGGGGAGTCGATCTGGAAAGGCAAACAGCCTGTTTAATTTAATGAAAGGTGTTGCCGAACTCATTTTAACGTCACAGCGTTTGCAGGCCCCAGATTTTCAATTATGAAGCAAGAGAGATCTGTGAGGTCCCTTCTAGCTCATTCTGTGATCCCATGGACCCCGGGGTGCCATATCTTTGAGTGACGACCAAGGGGACACTTCTGACAGGTAAGGCAATTCTTACTACGATTGACTGTCTAGGGGTGGTCAGTAGTTCATGGAATTGGGCACAGAGTTATGTGGATTGATTCGTATCTCTGTTTTCTAATTGTTTTTCCTACTGGATTTAGAGCTATTTGGGAAAGGATGTAAACAGTTGACTTTCCTAGATTATTTCCCTACAGATGAAAGGAGGCGTTCACTGCATCGCATAAGCTATGTTCCAAACTAGGGAGGCCCCCTTTGGTTTGTGTAAAATCAGTCATCAAGGAGATCATTTTAAGTACCACAGGAGAATGTACCTAATTAACAAAAGCCCGATCGGTTTATACTAATTATGCCTGTAGAATCACTATGCGGCCTAACCTACGACATGCTCTTCTCTTTTTAAAAGCTCGTTTGTTAAAATCAAAAGACACCCCCGTCGTCCGCCCGGCAGTCGGAGGCTGTGCTCGTCTGTGAACACGTGCTTGGGCACGGAGTTTCTGTGCATCTCTTCCGGGTGTTTGTTTTTGTATGCTGTGTATTTACAGCAATGCAGATGATATATAGGCATGGCTGAAAGCTTTAAGAAAATTCCCATCTGTTCCTTGGTTCCTCTTTTCTCTTCGTTCAGTTCTGTAAAACAAAACAAAACAAAACAAAAAACCCAAACATGTCTTACATTTTTATGCAGTGGCTGGTTAAAAATAGACTCCCTCCCAGCAGTCATAATGTGCAACCTCCAGGAATCTTAAAACATCCTTTGAACAATCATTCTGCTTTCTCTTCAGGGTATCTCTGCCCCAGAAACTGAAGCCGCTCGTAAATTACTGATTTATGTATTCATTCATTCAGTTGTGACTACGAAGGCAATTCGTGGCTGAGGGACACATTAGTCAGTCAGAGGGAAAATGGCAGTTGGGAATCTGTGTCCCAGTTCTGAAAGACCGAAGAGCTTCCACTTTCTTGAGGGTCGATTTTCATTAGAAGGGTTCAGAGGCCTGGGCGCGTGGAATCGTCTGGGCTCTACCGACCTGTTTCATTTATTTGACAAGTTTTATTGAGTATCTACCGTGTCTGAGAACCAGTGTTAGTGTCCTGTGTGGGCTTCTTGTGTACGGGACCCAGACACATGCACGAGGGGCCATAACACAAGGTGATGAATTCTTCCGACAGATTTCTAAGGACCCCGTGGACAGAGGCTGAGTTGGTCGTTTCATGACTCTGGCTCCAATTGTCTAGCACATACTGGGTGCTCAATAGAGACTTGCTGGGGCACCTGATGGCTCAGTTAGTTAAGCGTCCGACTTCGGCTCAGGTCATGATCTCGCGGTCCGTGAGTTCGAGCCCCATGTCGGGCTCTGTGCTGACGGCTCGGAGCCTGGAGCCTGCTTCCGATTCTGTGTCTCCCTCCCTCTCTCTCTCTCTCTCTCTCTCTCTCTCTCTCTCTCAAAAATAAAAAGGAAAAAAAATTTTTTTGATTAAAAAAAAAAAAAGACTTGCTGACTGGGTGCAGTACTAGAAATAAAAACAAAAGGCTGTGGAAGCTGCATGGGGTGGGGGGAAGGTCCAGGATGAGTCCCAGCTCGCTGGGAGAAGAGGGGACCCTCCTAGGAGGCCCTGGAGAGCCCACTCTCTATCTTTAAAGGTTCCTTTCGTTTTGACAAACAAACAAGCCTGGATTCTGTTCTAAACATATTACCTCAAGCTGTCAGGGCCAATGGCCTGAAAATGTCTGTAGCATTTTCCACGTGAATTCCATTCTGACGTGCTTGCGTGGACTCCAGGGTGGCCGTGGTAGGTTCGAGCCAAATCTCCGATGACTTAGAGATTCACTAATGGTGAACGGAAGAATGTCCCTAGAGCCTTACCTTTTCCCGAGAGTGTAGAGAAGGCATTAAACCGCCTGCTGTCCCCACCTGCCCTCTTGTCCCCTTGTTACTTCTTCGCGAGCACGGGCAGCATGTTGGGGGGGGGGGAGGGGGAGGTAAATCTGGTAAACGCTGGACGTTTTATTTAAACAGGAAGAAAAAGAAAACTCCCGCTAATTATGCAAGCTTACAATGAAATAAACCGTGTAAAAAAAAGGTATTAAATGATCAAAACTCATCACGCCCTAATTCTTTTACATGCTGCTATTTGGCATGCTTTCAAGGTTATTTACATCTATCGTATTGGAATTATGGAAATACTCTATGACGATATATGACCACCTTTCTCTTCTCCACTTTATCCTCAGTGCTACCGCGTTGGGAGCTTGAGATTGTCCATCGTGCCAATGTTCCCAGCAGGGAAACTGGCTGTGCTAGAAGTTTCTTCCCACCAGAGAGTCAGTGAGTTATTGAACATGTACTAGCACACCAGCATCAGGAACCGTCCGAAATTTCTTAGGAGTAGACTCGCTTAAGTTTCCATAGGCCTTGGGGGTGCTGTGTGCGACCCAGCTTAGTGATCTCTGAGGATAAGACAGATAGCCTGAGCAAGGTTTGCTGGACCATAATATTGGGTCTATTCCTGGCAGCCCATTTGTTCTGTCCTGGGGGACAACATCATTCTGTAGTTGGAAATACATAATTATGTGATAGAATATAATTCATATGCCGTATGACTCACCCACTTAAGTGTGTGGTTCAATGAGTTTTAGTATTTCACAGAGTTGTGCAACTGACACCACAATCAATTTTAGAACACACTCATCATGGGGTGCCTGGGTGGCTCCGTCAGTTAAGCGTCCGACTTTAGCCCAGGTCATGATCTTGTGGTCTGTGGGTTTTATCTCCGCATCAGGCTCTGGGCTGACGGCTCAGATCCTGGAGCCTGCTTTGGATTCTATGTCTCCCTCTCTCTCTGCCCCTCCCCCGCTCTCTCTCGCTCTCTCTCTCTCTCTCTCAAAAATAAATAAATATTTAAAAAAAAGAACACATTCATCACTCTCAAAAAAACCATGTGCCCACTTGAAGTCAGTCTTTACTTCCCCCAGTCTTCTCTTTCCCCTCCAAACTCTAGGCAACCACCAATTTCCTTTCTGTCTCAATAGACTTATTTATCTGGACATTTCATATAAATGGCGCCATACAATAGGTAGTCTGTTTTGACTGGCTTCTTCCACATAACATAACGGTCTCAAGGTTTATCCATGCTGTGCCGCGTATCACCACTTCATCCCTAAGTAATATTCCATTGTGTGGATATTCTACATTCATTTGTCCTTTCATTAATCGATGGATATTTGGATCATTTCCATTTTTTGGCTATGGTAAACAATCCTGCCATGTACATTCATGTACAAGCTTTTCTGTGGACAAAAGTTTTCATTTCTCTTGGGTATACACATACCTAGGAGTAGAATTGCTGAGTCCTATGGAGACTCCGTGTTTAACCATTTGAGGAACTGCTGAACTGTTTTGCAAAGAGGCTGCACAATTTTACATTCACACCAGCCGTGTAGGAGGGTTCTACTCTCTCCATATCTTGCTAACATGCTATTGTCTGTCTTTCTTATTTTAGTCACCCTAGTGGATGTGAAATGGTATCTCATTGTGGTCTTGATTTGTATTTCCCTTATGACTAATGATTTGAACATCTCTTCATTGCTTATTGGCCGCTTGGGTACCTTCTTCAGAAAAGTTTCTATTCAGGAGTCTTTTAAAAAGTGAAGAGAATTTAAGTCTCTCCTAAGCCATCTGCTGTCCAAGTGAACCGGTCCCCAATCCCTTTGGTTTTTCCTCGTGAGAGCTTCAACACAGACAGCTCCCTTTAGAATGACTCCAAGTCCCTGCACCTCACTCTAGTTGGGCCAATACCCATGGAAACATTCTTGTGCATTTCTGAAAGACTCACTTTTGCTTCCAGCTTTTCAGAAGCCTCACCCACTGATCCCACCTGTCTCTTGTTATAGGTCAGCGACTTACTCCTTCCCTACTGATTTTGAATAATGTTGATTGTAATTGGGTATCTCCTCTCCTTTACAGCAAGATCCTCTCTGTCTGTCCTTTGAACTGTCTCCCAAGCCACACCCTGTCCCGGAAACACCCCTTCATGCCCAGCTCAAAAGCCGCCCTCCTTCCAATATTCAAATAATCCTAAAATCAGATTTCTCCAACAAAGCCTTTCCCAATAAGCTGGACCAAGATGGTGACTTCCTACCCTTTTCCACCCCCCCACCAAAACCCATCCTGTCTGGACTTGCCATTCACACAACCACACCGAAACCTCTTGCACCACTGCTTTATTCACTTCATTTCACTAATTAACACATTGGTTATTTGTCTCAAGCTGGTTTGCCCGGTCATAGCTATAAGTCTGAATCAGTGAGTTGCGCCTTACGTTGCAAACTTCTAGAAGAAAGGCTCTTTTCATCCTTGGTTGTGGTAAGAATAATAACATTCTGCTTTCAGACTAGAGAGATTTAATTCAGGTTCTTGCCTGTGGTCACTCGAAACATCAGAACTGAAGTGATGCCGTTAGCTCCCAGAGCACACGTCTTAAGTAGAGGAAGGGAAAGGAAAGCTGAATGAGACCAACATTCATCGAGACCCTTTATCGTGTGCCCTGCCCTGTGTTTGATGCTTTAAACATGGCACCCTAGAGATTCTCACCTGAACCCGATGAGAAAAATATCCTTGTTGTCATTTTCTAGATAAGGCTCAAAGAGGTTAAATGGTGCACCCAAAATCAAGTCATAAATTCCGGAACCAACATGCAAATTCCTTTCTGTACAAAATTCTCTGCTGCTGTGGCCTCCCTAAGCATACATGGCAAGTATCATTATTCATCATACTTGTTTAGAACACAGAGTCTCAGAGATTTCTTGGTGCATATGTTGATCACAAGGGAGGGAGGACGGCAGTGAAAACCCATCTATTCTCTAAAATGTATTCAATATATGTACTGTACTGCTGATGGGTGAATAGTTTCATTTAGGTGTAAGAAAGAAAATACAATGAAGTGTGCATACATATTCCATCCCCCCCCCTGATGCTGCACCCCCATGACAGTTCTAAGTAGTATTTTCATAGAGAAAAGCCATATGGATCATAAGTTTGCAACCCAATTCTTTCCTGCATGAATGTAAGAATGGATTGCTCTGGGGAAGGATAACAGGCTACTATGTATGAACAAAAATCCTTTACAGGGTCCCTTTCTCTGCACATTTCTGGGCTTGTCAAGTTTATTGCAGCCTATAGCAATGGATCCGGGTAGTATTCAGCTGAGTAGAAAGGGTTTTAGGAAGAATTCCATCAAGGACACAGCGAAAGGCTTTTTGCCTCCTGATTATGAAAGCACCATCAGGACATGTAGGTGGAGTGTAGTCTATTCCAGATAAGACTATGTCTATCATCTGTCTCGTCTTTTCCTCCCAGGCCTATTTCCCTCTCAACCACTACTTGGGGCATAGAGAGGTAGGAGAGAGGACATGGAGAGGAAAAGAAAACAACTCTTTTGACTTATTCCTGATGATTTCACCCTTGGATCTTCAAATCTTTACGCATCTACTTTCTATTGTAAAATGAAAATCATAGGAAACCTTTAAGCTACCATTGAATTTTACAAGTAGCGTGAACGAATTTAGACCTTTTCTCCAGAGGCTGTTTTGATAGGAAAACAGCAGAATGGGGGCCAAGGACAGGATTATATAGTACGTGTATGTGGGTGGGGGGTTGGGGGGGATGGAGTTGGGATTTAGAAAGTGGCCTTGAGGTCTGGAACTTCTGTTTCCCTTGATTTGTGGGAACAGAGCTTGGAACAGAACAATGGTCGTGGTTGAAAGTTCTCCTGGTAGCCAGGAAGGACACAGTCCGATGGGCATATAATATGAGCCATAAACATGAGCCATATATGTAATTTCAAGTTTTCTAGGAGCCATATTTTTAAATTGTGTGTTTATATTTTATTCCCATTTTTATTATTGTTATTATTTGTTTTATTTTAGAGAGAGAGAGCGAGAGTGCACGCGTGAGTGGGGGAGAGGGTCAGGGGCTCCAGCTCAGCATGAGCCCCATGTGGGGCTCGATCCCCAGGGATCATGACCTGAGCTGAAATCAAGAGTTAGATCCTCAACCAACTGAGCCACCCAGGCACCCCTAGGAGCTATATTTTTGAAACATTTTTACCATTGTTAAAAAGAAACAGATGAAACTAATTTTAATAATATACTTGACTTAATCTCCTATAACCCCAAATAATATCATTTCGACATGTACTCAATTTTTTACATTAATGAGATATTTTACGTTTCCTTTTTCCATGTGAAGTCTTCAAAACCCAGTGTGTGTTTTACAGTTATAGCACATCTTAATTCAGATTAGCCACACTCCGAGAGCTCGAGAGCTACCCGTGACTAGTGGTTACCTTATTACCACAGTTCTGAAGAGTTATTTCTTCTGTGGCTTTATGACTTGTGTGCTTTCTCCCAAGCCAAAATTGGAAGGATCATTGCATTCCAAATGTGTCAGATATATATTGCTGCATAATAAACTACTCAGAATTTAGTCGCTTAAAAACAACTATCTATTCACTATTTATAGGTTGGTAATTTGGGCTGCGCTCAGCCGGGAGACCTCGTCTATGCTCTGAGGGCCATTGGTAGTGTTTATTCATGTCAATGGGACTTGGCCAAGATGGCTGATCTGGCTGGTCTCTCTCCATGTGTTCTTTCGCCCCCAGAGGGCTAGCTTGGGCTTGTTAACGTGGTGAAGGAAGAATCTCCAGTGGCATAAAAGGGCAAGTCCAAATGTACATTTGCTTTTCGTACCATTGCTTGCATTACATTGCCAATATCCCATTGGCCAAAGCAAGTTGTATGGCCAGTCCCAGAGTCGTATGAGAGAGAACTATGCAAGAACATGGATGTAGGGAGATGTGATTCTTTGGGGGCTATTTCTGTAACAATGTACCATACCATACTTTATAGAATATGTGCTACATCATGTTTCATGCTCCCCATATGAGCGACTTTTTATTTTGGAGCCATGGGTTCCCAATGTGCCTTGATTACTGTCTTAGCCAGCCTGGAAAATGGTCTCCAGGGATTCTTGCTACCTGGTTTTTATGTCCCTATGTACTCCCCTCCTGCTGAATAGGGTGACCCATGTAACTGATAGGTTATTGTGAAAATGACAGTGTGTAACTTTGGAGGCAAGGTCATACAGGACATTAGGGCTTTTGTCTTGCTTACTTGGACCACTTGCTTTGGGAAAGTCGGCCACTGTGTGAGGACACTCCATCAGCTGTGTAAAGGGGGACATGATGAGGGATTGAGGTGTCCTACCAACAGCCAATATTGACTTACCAGTCACATGAGTGAATCATCCTAGAAGCAGACCCTCCAGCCCCACTCAAGTCTTCAGGTGTAACTGCAGCCCCCCCAACCTCTTCACTTCAACCTGTAGAGAGACCCTGAACCAGAACTACCACCTAAGCCTTTCCCAAATTTCTGACCCTCATCAAGTCTGAGCTAATATTTATTGTTGGTTTAAGCCACTGAGCTTTGAGATAATATGTAATGTAACAGTAAGTGACTGATACAATTACCTACCAACTTTATTTAGGAAAGAGAAAAAAGGCCTGAATTAATCTCTGTCATATTTTGGTTACATAGAAAAATTAAATACATTTGTCTTAGATACCAAACCTAATTTTTCCCTAAAGATGAAATTTAATTTGCCTTCAACATACACAATTTTTAAATAAGAAATAAATAACCAACTTTTATATCTTGAGCCAAATATAGGCCGGCATTATGAAGTGTTCCTATAGCGGATGAAACCAGCAAATCTTTACTTTGATTTTTATGCAAGAGAGATATAGTTCTAAATATTGTAAAGTATAGTGAGCTAAGGGATTTAGCTGAACAGCATGTCCAAGGGGACTTCTAAATTTTCTTCAAACAAATCCTAGATATAAAAATGACTCTTGGAGATTCCCTTGGGAATTCCCCTAAATCCTACTTTACTGCTTGGTACATGATGTGCTCTGATTAAATAGCATTGAGTCATTCGAGATTTAAGCAAACAGTGTTGTGTTGTTTTTCCTTCCACCTCTGTCTGCCTTCTTTCATAAGGTCAAGAAATGCATACAAATGCAATGGTCTTCACAATGATAATATCTGTGCACATATTAAAAATTTAGGCTTTCAAAGCTAATTATCATAGCTATTGAAACAAAGACTAACTTCACATACCCTCACCCTGACTTTAACCCTTGACCTAGGAGGGTTGGGTTCCTAAAAACACAATAAGAACGTTGAGGAACAGCCTAGTGATTCTGGAGAAGACACCAAATATTTAAGAAGTGGTGATATCTCAACAAGGGGGGTGTGAAGGTAGAGATAAAAAAAAGGAACAACTGAATATCTATTTAAACAGTATTTAGAGCCTCAAATCTCCTCTTTATGTCTACATGGTAGATGGCAGCCATGTTAATTCTCACCCCAGCAGAACTCTGGGGTCTTATTCTCTGGAGATATTTCTGAACGGCAGGCACATACCCTCACCCTAACCCTAACCCCTAACCCTAACCCTCACCTAACCCTAACCCCTAACCCTAACCCTCACCCGAGCCCTAGATATGAGAAAGAAAAAAAAAAAGATGTGATATATATATATATATATATATATATATATATATATATGATTATTAGCCATAAAAAAGAATGAAATCTTGCCATTTGTAACAACATAAGACTGTTAAGTGAAATAAGTCAGTCTGAGAAAGACCAATTCCATATGACTTCACTCATATGTGAAATTTAAAAAAAAAATGAGCAAAGGTAAAGAGAGAGACAGAGGCAAAACAGGAAGCTGACTCTTAACGGTAGAGAACAATCTTGGGGCGCCTGGGTGGCTCAGTCGGTTGGGCGTCCGACTTCGGCTCAGGTCACGATCTCGTGGTTTGTGGGTTCCAGCCCCGAGTCGGGCTCTGTGCCAGCAGCTTGGAGCCTGGAGCCTGTTTCAGATTCTGTGTCTCCCCCTCTCTCTGCCCCTCCCTTATTCATGCTCTGTCTCTGTCTCTCAAAAATAAGTAAAAGTTTAGAAAAAACTTTAACTATAGAAAACAATCTGATGGTTACCAGATGGGGGATGGTTTAAAATAGGTGGTGAGGGTTAAGGGTTGCACTTGTGATGAACACAGGGTGATGTGTGAAAGTGTTGAATCACTATATTTTACACCTGAAACTAATATTACACTGTATGTTAACTAACTGGAACTTAAGTAAAAACTTAAAAAAGAACCATAGTTTAACCTTGGAGTTTATATCAATTGCCAGCAATAGAATTTATACCATAGGCTTCCTTTGAAGGTACTATTAATTGTATAACCTATTCTTTTCACTTCGTGTCCCTTTTTTTTCTTCATGCTTCCTTTTTGCTTATAAGAGGGATCCATGTTTTATATGTCCCGTATCCTGTTTCCTCTTTAGTAAAGACTTCTAAATCTTGAGAAATTAAAAATCGGGTGAAAACGTTTGTCGCTATGTAATGAATGGAATGTAACTTTATCCATTCCTAACCTGAAAGCAGTCCTACCTTCATTTTCTCTGGGTCATTTCTGACGCTTCTTTTTAAAATGTTGTTTTTCTGGGGGGCACCTGGGTGGCTCGGTTGGTTAAGCGTCCGACTTCGGCACAGGTCATGATCTCACAGGTTGTGGGTTCGAGCCCCGGGTTGGGCTCTGTGCTGATAACTCAGAGCCTGGAGCCCGCTTCAGGTTCTGTGCCTCCCTCTCTCTTTTGGCCCCTCCCCCGCCCATGCTCTGTTTCTTTCTGTCTCAAAAATAAATAAATATAAAGAAAAAAAATTTTAATGTTGTTTTTCTGGACCATTTTCTTTATTTTTGACTGGGAGGGGGCATTCTGCATCTGCAAAGGTATTTCTCTTCTTCCCTTTCCATTCTGACTTCAGGTAAGCTGGCTACTTGAACTCTTTCCCATTTTTGTTTTTGCTTTTTGCTTTGAGGATGTCTTTATAGGAGCTCTGGCTGCTTGTGTCCTTTTTCAACTCTGGCCCCAACATATTCATCGTTCATTCATATCCCCTTTCATTCAGGCTTTCTTCTTCTTCTTTTTCTTTTCTCCTGCAAGAGTGCCATCACGAGTTTCATTTCACTCCAGCTACATCTACTTAAATGTCAAGGAAATAACTCACTAGTTACTTTCAGGGCATGAAAGGGTTTATTTTTACTGTCTTCGGGGATACATCAAGTTTTCTTGGTGCCTCTGACGGTGGATGAAGTAACTGAAATGGTTACCAAAAAGTTTCTTACTATTTAGAACATTCGCTAATTTTTTTCCTCTTTTTAGAATCCGGGCTTACCTCAATAGGTTTCGCTTCTTGTTCTTTTGTTTCAGATTCCACAAAGGCAGATCCCACTGGGTCTCCGGTAGACTGACCACATGGAACACCTCTACAAACAACATTGGCACATTTCCCAAATGCTCTTCCAGTCCAGCTGAGATTAACATTTTTTGGCAACTAGTTTCTATGATAATTTAGAAGCAGTGTTAAATATGTAAGGATTTAATGACTATACAGATTAAACTTTTCACAAGCCCTGTATCTCAGAAGGTCAATGACTTTTAACTTGAAAATTAAATATATATAATCTATATCTACATATATGATATCTATATCTATATCTATATCTATATCTATATCTATCTATATCTATCTATCTATCATCTCCTAACCAGGTAAATGTTTTTAGTGTTTTATTATAGGTAGTACATGGAGATTAAGAACTCAACTTCTAGGGGTGCCTGGGTGGCTCAGTCAGTTGAGCATTGGACTCTTGATTTTGGCTTGGGTCATGATCCCAGAGTTATGAGATTGAGTCCCGCATTAGACTCCACACTCAGCATGGAGCCTTCTTAAGATTTTCTCTCTCTCTCCCTCTCTGCCCCTCTCCCTGACTTGTGCTCTCTCTCTCTCTCTCTCTCTTTCTCTCTCAAATTAAAAAAAAAAACAAAAAACACAGAGTCATTTTAAAAAATCAACAAGCTTAGGGGCGCCTGGGTGGCTTAGTCGTTAAGCGCTCGACTTTGGCTCAGGTCATGATCTCACAGTTCGTGGGTTCGAGCCCCGCGTCCGGCTCTGTGGAGCCTGGAGCCTGGAGCCTGGAGCCTGCTTCGGATTCTGTGTCTCCCCCTCTCTCTGCCCCTCCCCAGCTTGCACTGTGTCTCCCTCTCTCTCAAATATGAACAAACATCACAGAAACGTTTAAAAAAATCAACCAGCTTATTCCAGTTGCCAATTCTATATTTCACACGAAATTCAGACCTTTCCCTATTTGGAATACTTGAGCTGGTAGAACTTACCTTGCAGGCTCAGCCTGGCCATGGGAGCTTCTCGTCAAGGAGAAAGGCCCCCAAGGAATCAGTTGTAAAGGGTGAGTGGGCCCAACTCGACCCCCATCCCAGCCCCAGTTCTGCCTGTTACCTACAAGTTGCCAGACATTGTCTGATGCCGCCCGGATGTGGGAAGAGTAGTGGAAGAGACGGACACATGGATTTCCTACGCGTTTTGTACACGGCTCGGAAAATGGCTGGGCTTGAACTATATTCAAGTACCCCGCCCAGAGTTGCGTCCTCCAGGCAGGGGCAACCCGAGGAGCTGTGCTGGGGCCTGAGGGTGAGATGAGCTGAAGCTTGAGGCGGGGTCAGACCTCCATGCCAGGGGACTGCACGGCAAAGATGGCCATCCGAAGACTCATCCAGAACCCCCGGACGTGCTGCGGGAGACCCCCGGCATGCGGACCCTGCCACACACAAGTCAGAGTGGGTGAGAGGCTCTGGCAGTCCAGAGAGAGGAGACCGGCTCTCATCTGGACAGCTCAACGAGAAGGTGCCGCCACCCGCTCTACCCCACCTCTTGTCGGCTGGGTAGGCCAAGTCACTGGGCGAGGGAGAGTGACCGTTTTTGCAGACCGTGCTCCCATCCCCTTTGCTGAACATTCTATGAAGAGAACATTGAACTGTGCAGGATACGAGGCAAAAAGGTAGAACAAAAAGAGCGTAGTGGCTTCTACCAATCGGCCTCAGTAATGATGACTCACAGCCAAGCACATTGCATCAATTTCCTCCAACTTTCCCAACCCCAATTCTTATGAAGCAAATCTTAGATATTATACTATTCCACCCATAAATATTCTAGTGTGAGTCTCCAGAAGATAAGGACCTAAAAACAACCAGAAGATCCCTGAATATGATCACATATTCCCTGAGTATGTCATACTTTTGTGGGTGTGTGTGTGTGTGTGTGTGTGGTTTATTTGAATCAGGACCCAAATAATTCCATATATTACAACTGGTTTTTATGTCTTCTAAGACTCTTAATCTATGGTTTCCTCCTCCTACTGTTTTCTCTTGCAACTTATTTATTGAAGAAACTTGGTTGTTTTCCTGCAGTTTCCCACAGTCTGGATTCTGCTGATTGCTTCCATGTGACGTTGTTTAACATGTTCCTCTGTCCCTGCATTTTCTGTAAACTGGTAGTGAGATCCAGCGGCCTGATCAAATGTCAATGGTTTTGATTTTGGGGGAACACTATTTCATAGGTGATGCTCTGTTCCTCCCCAGGTGGAATGTAATATCCCATTGTCTGGTCTCTATCTTTTTTTCTTGCAGTAAAAGCATACGTATAACGTTTACCATCTTACCATGTTCAAGTGTAAAGTTTAGTGGTGTTTAAGGGCATTCGCATTGTTATGTGGCCAACCTTCAAGACTTTTTCATCGTCCAGATCTGAAACCCCATGTCCATGAAACAACAACTCCCCGCTTCTCCCTCCCCTGAGCTAATAGTAATCGTCTCTACAAATCTGAATACCCTGGATACCTCCTAGAAGTGGAACCAGATACTCTTTGTGTGTTTGTGGCTATCTTATTTCTCTTAGCATAATGTCTTCATACTGTTTTCCATAGTGACTGCACGATTTTACATTCCCACCAACGGTACATAAGAATTCTGATTTCTCCATACCCTTGCCCACACTTGCCATTTTCTGGTTTTCCTTTCTTTTCTTTTCTTTTCTTTTCTTTTCTTTTCTTTTCTTTTCTTTTCTTTTCCTTTCTTTTCTTTTCCTCTCTTTTTTTTCTTTTCTTTTCTTTTCCTTTCTTTTCTTTTCCTTTCTTTTTTCTTTTCTTTTCCTTTTCTTTTCCTTTCTCTTCTTTTCTTTTCTTTCTCCTCATCAACTACTTTGTTACCCTGAGCCTCATTTTAAACATGAACATTTACTATTTCTCTCTCCTTACAAGTTGTCAAAATGATGTCTTGGTTCCCTAGCATTTTCCAAATAGGAAAAATGAGTTGAGATTTTTTTGTGAGAGAGAGAGAACAAGCGAGTGAGGGGCAGAGAGGCAATCCCATGAGGAGCAGAGAGAGAGAGAGAGAAGTAGGCTCACCTAATCGAGGCTCGAGCTCACCGATGCGGGACTCAGACTCACAAACCATGAGATCATGACTGAGCTGAAGTCAAATAACCAACGGAGACACCCAGGCACCCTGTGATTTTTTTTTTTAAGTTTCATTATGAACTATATATATAGTTAATCACTTTTAATATGTTTAATTCACCACGGCTATTATTCTTATATTGTTGCTCAAGTATTTCCACTTTTAGATAGAGGGAGACTCTTCAAGTTGGCTCCTGAATTATTTGGGAATGGCTCCAAAATTCTTTGATTGAGTCCTTGTTTTCTGGTATTCTAAGATGTTTCTGGTGTTTGTACACATTTCCTGTCCTAGACGGAGAATTGGACATCAAAATAATATTTAAGTACACTCAGTACTGAGATTTTAAAATCTGGAATGAGGGGCACCTGGATGGCTCGGTCGGTTGAGTGTCCGACTCTTGATTTCAGTTCAGGTTATGATCCCAGGGTCGTGGCACTGAGTCCCACATTGGGCTCTGTGCTGAACAGCATGAAGCCAGCTTGAGATTCTCTCTCTCCCTCTGCCTCTCTCCCCGACTCATGCTCTCTCTCTAAAAAAAAAAAAAAAAAAAAAAAATTAAATCTGTAATGAGACAGCTTTAATAATCTCAGCACTATACAATTGGACTGAACTATCCCAAGATTCTTGACCATCCAGAGCAGCATAATTGGGTAGCCATAGGAAAACACAAAATGACTTCATGTGTATACCCCTCCCCCAATGAATTGAAAATTCTCCATGAACATAATAGACATCCAAGTGGAGTGGTCAAGGAGGCAGCTGGAGGCATAATTTTAGAGCTTAGGGAGAAAGCCCAAGCCGAATGAATGCACAAATTTGGGAGTTGTCCACAGAGACTTGTATGTAAATCTAAGGCTGGATGAGATGATCTAGAAAGAAAATGCTGAGAGAAGAGAGGAAGTCAGTGACGGAGCCTGGGGTATGCTGGTGTTTAACCGTTGAGAAGAGGTAGAGACAGCGAACGAATCTAAAATCTTTAGTGAATCAGGAGGAAACCGGGTAGTCCGGAAACCAAGAGAAGAGTGCGTTTCAAGGAGGTCGGCTGTGTCGAAGATCGAGAAGGGCAAGAAAGTGACCCGTGGATTTGGAAAAGTGAAAAGCATCGTGACTTTGACAAGAAGGGCTGCTGGGGATTGGTGTGGATGAAGGCATCGATGGGGTAGGGTAAGGAAATGGTCCTTGTCCTCAGACTGCGGAGTAGTGGGCTCTCAGCCATGCCACCGGACGAGAGGCCGAGGAGTCTCATTACCAAAGGCCAGGCCTCCACTCGGAAGCAGAGCTCTGTCTTTGAGCGGACCACTCAGAGGAGAAGGGAACAGCAGTCCATGAGCATGCCAGGCTCATTGCTTATCTGCTTCCCCCCCCCCCCCCAAACTGTGGTCAAAATGACCCTCTTGGTCATTTTTAAGCATACGATTCAGTAGCATTAAGTGTATCCACGTTGTTGGGCAACAGATTTTCGGAATTATTTCATCTTGCGAAACTAAAACTCTGTCCCTAGTAAACAACAACTCCTCACTCCCCCCCTCCCCCCAGCCCCTGGCAACATCAGTCTACTTTCTGTTTGCAGGAGTTTAACTGCTGTAGATATCTAATCAGCTGCCTGCTTGTTTAAGAACGCCGAATTCAGATCCCAGACAGCTACGTGGGTGAAGGGCCCTACAGAAGGCTATCCGGACTGCACAGAGAAAATGCAAGCACGGGCTGGCACGTCCCAGCTGAGGGACTGTCCAGTTAACCAAGAGCAGCACTCTGGGGACCCAGAGATAAAACAGAGACCACCGAGTGGGGGGGATGCTTCCTCAGCCTGCGGCTGCCTGAGGGATGAGCCGGGCCAGCCGAGGAAGGACTGGGAGAGGTGTCAGATGTTGCAACCCAAGTCTCAGATTTTCCAGTCGTGGTGCAATCACATAGGGTGACACAGACTGAGTTCCTTAGTTACTTCCTTAAAAGCCTGTACCAGGGGGAGGTGGCCCCAGGAGAGTTTGTGTGTCCGTTGGATTCAGTCATATGGTGAGGGTAATGTATGAATTGTAGACTACTGTTTGCTTTCCTTGCAAGTAAATTACCCGGGATGCAGGAGCCCCTGGTTCCCCTCCCAACCATGCCGCCTACGAGCTAGACGGTCGTGCAACTTCTCTGAGTCTCTGTAGCGGGTCTATAATGAGACGAAATAACGCCTACCCCACAGAATTGTTTTATGAAATAAAAGCGTGTATATTACCAAACATTTGCGCTTTATTTGTTATCTTTAAAAGATACATCTTATCAAACTGTCAACAAATTGAAGTCCTCCAATGGCTTCCCATTGCCATGGACTAAAATTAAACTTCCTTACCTGGCCGAAGAGTCACTGTGATTTCGTCCCTGCCTAATTCTCTGACCTCGTTTCTTACCACCCGCTTGCTGTCTTTCATACGGATTCTTACCACACTGAACTCTGCTCCTTAAGCATTCCGGTATCGTACCCACCTCAGGACCTTTGCACTTATTCTCCCTCATGCCTGTAATGCTTTTCACATGGCTCAGTCCTTCTCCCCACCCTGGTCTCAACTCAAATATAATTCAGATTGGTCATCATAGCTAATGTTGTTCTCTGACCTGTTTACAGTCTCTATTACAGTAAGCTATTTTCTTTTTTTAGTTTATTTATTTATTTTGAGAGGGAGAGAGAGAATGAGTGAGTGCAAGTGGGGGAGGGGCAGAGAGAGAGAGAGAGAGGGAGAGAGAGAGAATCCCAAGCGGGCTCCGTGCTGTGTGGAGCCCAGCATGGGGCTTGAACCCACGAACCACAAGATTATGACCTGAGCCGAAGTCGGACATTTAATCGACCGTGCCACCCAGGCGCCCTCCATTTTATTTTCTTTATGAAATTATCACTTTCTTATTTATGTATGCTTTAAATATTGTCTATGTTCCCTGCCAAAAGGGACATCAAAAATAGAATTTTGTCTTATATACTGTATCTCTCACCTTAGAATAGTGTCTGGCTCATAGGGGGAGTTTAATAAATATTTGTAGAACAAACCACTGCTAGAGAAATTCTTAACGTTAGATTTTCGAGGAGCTACACTCATGGAAGCAAAAGAAATTTGAAACGATAATTTTATATCGTAAAGAATCTTGGGGCACCTGGGTGGCTCAGTCGGTTGAGTGTCCGACTTCGGCTCAGGTCACGATCTCGCGGTCCGTGAGTTCGAGCCCCGCGTCGGGCTCTGGGCTGACGGCTCAGAGCCTGGAGCCTGCTTCCGATTCTGTGTCTCCCTCTCTCTCCGCCCCTCCCCCGCTTGCATGCTATCTCTCTGTCTCTCAAAAACAAATAAACGTTAAAAAAAAAAAACAAAAAACTCTAGGGACCATCAGTTTGTTCTCTGTATTACGGGTCTGTTTCTGTTTTTGGTTTCTTTATTCACTTGTTTTGTTTTTTAGATTCCACAGACAAGGGAAATCATTTGGCATGTGTCTTTCTCTGACTTACTTCACTCAGCGTTCTACCCTCCAGGTTCATCCATGTCGTTGCCAGTGACAAGATCTCGGGCCTTTATACGGCCGAGTAACATTCCATCGTATACACATAGCACATCTTGATCCATTCATCTCTGGGTGGACACGGGGGTTGTTTCCGTATCTTGGCTCTTGCAAGTAAGACCTCGATAGATAAAGGGGTACATATGTCTTTTGAAATTCGTGTTTTTGACCTCGATAGATAAAGGGGTACATATGTCTTTTGAAATTCGTGTTTTTGACCTCGATAGATAAAGGGGTACATATGTCTTTTGAAATTCGTGTTTTTGTTTTCTTTAGGTAAATAGCCAGTAGTGCCATTACTGGGCCATAGGGTAGTTCTATGTTTAATTTTTTGAGGAACCTTCCATACTGTTTTCCACAGTGGCACTCCCACCAGCAGTGCATGAGGGGTCCCTTTTCTCCACATCCTTCGCATTCATGGAAACAAGCTACATTTCAAACTTAAAAATGTTGTAGAATTATGAAGTAATTATAATGTACATTACTTAGATTTACATTATATTATAGTGATAATTTTATATAAATTTGGTAAGTACATTCTATATACTTAATTTTATATTTAATAATTACATCACAAATAATCTGGTTCTTCACACCGATATTTTTTAAATTAAATTGTTCATTTATTTATTTTTGAGAGAGACAGAGAGAGAGAGAGAGAGTGCATGCACGGGAGTAGGAGAGGTTCAGAGAGAGACGGCGGGAGAGACGATCCCAAGCAGGGCCTGCCCTGTCAGCATGGAGCCTGATGCGGGGCTCGAACTCACCAACTGTGAGATCATGACCTGAGGCGAAATCAAGAGTTGGATGCTTAACCAACCGAGCCACCCAGGTGCCTCTTTAACATCATTTTAAATGGCAACATGTGTGGGGCGCCTGGGTGGCTCAGTCAGTTAAGCGTCCGACTTTGGCTCAGGTCATGGTCTCGTGGTTTGTGGGTTCAAGCCCCGCGTCGGGCTCTGTGCTGATGGCTCGGAGCCTGGAGCGTGCTTCAGAGTCTGTGTCTCCTCATCTCTCTGCCCCTCCCATGCTCATGCTCTATCTCTCAATAATAAATAAGCGTTTTAAAAAAAATTTTTTCATGGTGAAATGTGGATGTACCATATTCTATTTAACCAATTTCCTGACGAATGCTGGGTCTTGATAAATATCCCAAGTTTCCCTCCAGAAGGCCGTGCCAATTTACACTCCTACCAACAGTCTAAAAAAGATACATTTTCCTGAACCCTGCCAATACTGAGTTTTATCACTAGTAAAACAAAACAAAACTTTTTCTAAGTTGCTAAGTGTAAAGCTATCTCGTTACTTTATTTTGCATTCCTTTGATTTCTTATAAATGTGAACCGTTTTTCTTTGCTTTTCTATCACGTTGTATTTCTTCCCTTGTGAATGTTCTCCACATTTTTTTGTTGGGTCTCTTTGCTTGTTTTTGTTGCTGATATTCTATTGTAGTATTTACCTTTCATTGATTTTCAAAAGCTCTTTTTATAGTAAAGCGATTAACCTTTGTCACAAACTGCAAATATTTTCCCGCTATGTTGTTTGCTTTTTAATCTTGTTTTAGGGCCTGAGGCCCTGTAACTCTCCAGCCAGGCTCATGTCTTAGAACCTAAGCCAACCAGAAGGGAAAGTTCAGCTCAGTGAAATCTAAGTCCCAGCATGGCAGGCCTGGGGCTCCGGAAGATACAGATCCAGGCCAGGGTGTCTGAGGTATCCAAATAATTCAGAGGTAAAGACTCCCAAGACAACTTCTACAACAAGCAACTACTTATTACTTACCAATGGGCTTATAGAGTACCCTTCTATTCTGATCCAAGGGTGTTTACATTTTAAATAGGAACTTTAAAGATCCAAAGGAATGAAGCTATAATGGTGAAATGATAGGCATTAGAAATTTTTTTAGTGATATTATTTACTTTCTTCCATAAAGCAGTCTTCCTCTGCCTTCTCAAAAGGCCACTGTGCAATGAGGGCTAGACCTATGGGGAGAGATTCTCAGGGAGGAATATTTAGTGTGTGTGAAGGGGAGTGCATCATATATACCTTCCATCTCCAAATGATCATTTGTGATGAAATGCTTTTCAACTAAATTCACAAACAGATGTCCTCAAACAGGTGAGGCTGCCTTTCAACGTAACATGACTGCTAGAACCTTTTGCTTGTCTCTTGCCAAAGACTTCCAGAAGATGGGTGAGCCTTTCCTTGGTCGAATCTCACTCCTCTTAGAATGTACATCCAGCTCTCTTGTTCCCTTACCTGTGGACAGAGCTCCCTGTGCCGCATTCTCAGCCCTTGGGACCGTCATTAGCTGCCCCCCTCAGCCATCCCACCTCTGGACTAAAGAAAGTGGCTGCTGCTTTGACCTTTCCGCCTAGCGGAGGGCTGATTTCCCAAACCTTCCCTCAGCCCGTTTCATCTGTAACTTTCTATTACTTTCTGCTGGTTCTGCTTTGTATCAAAAGTGTCAGAGAAGAGGGAAGACGATGAGTTATTAGGTGGTGGGCAGGAGGAATGTGAAAATAAACAGGTAAGGCCCCGGGAGTGATTATTCCACTGCGTCAGATTCTTGTTTTCTCCTACTCCCCGAGGTGGGGCACCGGTTGACGTCCCCGGGAATCCCCAGGTGCCCTGCAGGGGCCTTTCTAAGGCCAGAAACCCCGATGGTATCAGCAACACGGAATCTAGTGCAGGGAGGGACCGTGGCATTTTCCAGCTGTGCAAAAAGCACAGTATCTCATGCTCAACATGGTTCCCTTCGTGTAACAAGAGTCACCAGAGAGCTTCATAAACGCAGCGTGACATAAATACTCCATATGAGCATCTCAATCGGAATGAGTGTGTTGACAGCGGCTGAAGTTTAACGTGCCAAATAGTCCCACATAAATCCCCCCACCGACGCCGTTCCACTAATATCCTGGTGCATCCGACTCTCATGGGCTTACCGTAAGACCTGAGTGAGTGTGTCCACAGGGCTTTCGCAGAGCTTCAGAAAGCCAGACGTTGTCATTAACCTACCTTTCCTTACCCACACGTTCCTTGCTGTCCGTGTTCCGTTTTGTCCTCTTAACTATTTCCGATAGAACCCCGGTCACGCGCCCTTGTTTATTAGACGTAAATATGTTTCCATCTGTGTACCAGCAGCCGTTCATTAGTGTTTGCTATTTTATTCTCTGCCATTTGTGCCCTGGGCCCCTGGGGCATGAAGGCCTTTTTTTTTTTTTTTGCAAGGCTAAATGAGCAAAATTGTGTCTGTTCATAGTTCTCTTTCAGCAGACGTGTAGCAAGTCGACCGGAAGAGACACCCAATGGGCTGTTGGAACCCCTCCACAGCTGGGGATCCTCTCTCCCCCTCTCCCTCTCTGCCCTCCTGGCCCAGTTCGTGCTCACGTGCTCTCTCTCTCTCTCTCTCTCAAAGTAAATAAATAAACTTTTTAAAAGTATTTTATTGAGAAACTACTATGTGCCGTTCCCTCCAAATCTCAATTAATAGAGATTGAGATTGGTAGAAACCAGCAGGAAAGGGAAACCCTTTGCTGATGTTAATCCTTCTTTAGATCAGCAGGTCTGACCTTTTCCAAATTCTTTAAGAATAATGTCACAAGAGGGTGGTCCACAAATATCTCTCCAGCCAGTCTACTCCACATCCTACATGTTTCCTGTCACCTGCCCATCTTTAGGGTCTGTCAAGGCCGGGAGTGAAGAGAGAGAGAGACACCAAAAAAAAAAAAAAAAAAACAAAAGAGAGAGAGAGACACCAAGAGGAAGAAGGACCTCAGGCCAGGACAGAGCACTGCTCCACCAAAACCTCAATCCAGTTTTCCACTTTGACTATCCTTTCCTCATTTCCTCTGTACATTTTTCCTTAGTCTCGAGGGTCTTGTCCCACCCCAAGGCATTGCTAACAATTCCCGCCATCTCCCCTGCCAACAACATCCTTGGTGTTTATAAAGTTTGCTGCTAAGGCCACAGGTGAAATTAGCTTATCATGGTGTCTATTCAACAAACCAAGAGATTTCTAAACCCTAACCAGCCAGCTTCTCTTGTTGGAAGCAATCTTTGTTATTATGTATTTTATGATCTCTTAGAGTTTGTAGTTTTGGGTTTTGTGTTTATTTTTATGTTGAGAGACAGACAGACAGAAAGAGAGAGCACAAGCGGGGCAAGGGCAGGGAAAGAGAGGGAGACGCAGAATCCGAAGCAGGCTCCAGGCTCCGAGCTGTCAGCACGGAGCCCGACACGGGGCTCAAACTCACAAATTGCGAGATCATGACCTGAGCCGAAGTCGGAGGCTTAACCGACTGAGCCACCCAGGTGCCCCCGTAGTATTGGGATCTGAATTGCAATAGCCCTGGAATGCAGCATCAGGTTCCATTTCCTATTATAAATCCCAGAAAACTGAAGACCACAACGTATGGTTTCGGTAGCCTGCTTAGAAGAGTGGCCTGGGCACATAAGTGCTGGCTACGTGCTATCTGGGGATACCATCCACGGGAGATTGGCTTCAGTAACCTTTATTCACCCATCTCTTGGAACCCTGTAGGGTAAAGGTATTTTGATTCCTTTGTGAACATAGTCAGCATCTGCTGACTGTTGTTGTTGTTGTTGTTTAGTTATCCTCCATACACAAAGAGCACATAGGACACAGGGCAATCTGTAGGTGCTGAATGGGAACCAGTCAAAACGGCCTTGTCTCTACACTCAGGGCGCCTGGTCCAGTACAGAGTCAGTGGCAGGTGCTGGGACGCCTCACTTCCAGACGGAATATGTCAGAATATGTACGAAACGTGCGTACGACAGGCGGTAGGGGGCTCGGGGTGTAAGAGGCCCCCCTTCGGCTGGTGAGGCAGCCGGGGGAGGCAGGGGGGAATGGGGAGAGATGTCACCAGAAGGGAGAGGACGCGAAGCACAGAGAAGGGAGTTTACAAAGGACTTGTCTAGGATCCCATGCAGAATGAGAAGAAGGGTCGGGGGCAGAACTCACTCAGCTCAGCTCTCAGTGCTAATAACTATCCTAACAACAGCCGTTCGTTGAACACTTAACATGTAGCAGATACTTTGCTTTTCACGCGTGAGTTCTAAGGAACCCCTCACACCCGCCCTGGCTTACAGATTAGGACGTCGAGGCCCACCTACTGCACTCAGAACCGGGGCTGAACCCGGCTCGTCTGACCCCAGGTCGTGTTTTCTTCCCTCCGTCGTGTTGCCAAGTGACCGCGAGAATGGTGATTTCGGAGGGTTTTACAGAGCTGCTGTGGTATTATATCTGTTTATTTACACGTCTAGCCCGTTCATTCTTTTGTGAATCCTCCTCAGTATTTTGGTTTCTGCAGCGTTGCTGGGCTGCAGAGTCTGGGTCCTCCAGATTGCCTGGCGAGCACATCTGAGTGTAGAACAGCCTCTCCCCCGGGGCCAAGTCCAAGGCCGGGACCGTGTTTACTTGACTGCGAGTGCTGCCTACCACGTGTCCCTGTGCGCACTGCCGATCCCTTGGGTGGGGGTGGGGGGGGTTGTCCGTCCCCAAGACCTTCCCTTCTTTTCCCCAGCAGGTGTGGGAGCCCTTGAGGTGCCCCGGATTCCGCACCGTGCTTCCCACATTTCATGAGCGCTGGACTGCGGTCAAAGGCAGCGCCCTGGCCAGTTCCGCCCTGGTGGGGAACGTTCTCCTTCCTAGTCGGCCTCTCAGGCTGTGTGATTGCTTCACTTGCCGCCTGCCGAGCGGACAGGGCCGCCAGGAATCCCCAGTGGCCTCACCACCCAGGCAGGCCCTGTGATGTGGCCAAGGCCCCCAGAGGCCCTCAGCAGGTGGGGTGCGGCATTTTCTCCTGGATGGCCTTTCCTTGGGTTCTCAGGCAGAGCCCGGCCTGCTCTGTGTCCCAGGTACCTGGAATGTAGCACGTCCTGTCCGGTATTTTCATCATTGCATAATCCGCCTCTCCCCCTGGAGGGGAACTCCTTGAGGGGCAAACTGTTTCTAATTTAGCTGAAAACAATGCCCCCCCACCCCCCCACCCCCCACCACAGGACTTGGCACTTGGCTACATTCCATACATACCTTCTGGAAAAACAAACAAGAAGTGTTGATGAGGTAAAGGCAAGCCCTCCAAGGGGACATGCCCGCAGGCTCTTTGGATCCAGGCCACTGGAACTTTGGAGAAAATGCGGGCCTAGGGATGGAACTTCGCAAGGGCAAATATTGAGAGAATACCCGAACCACTGAGGGGAAGGTGGGTGAGAAAAACAGCTAGGACAACCCAGGCCAGTGCAGACGGAGAAGTGCACACCAAGTGTTTTTTATTTCTTTCTTTTTAAATTAAATCCGAAGCAGGCTCCAGGCTCTGAGCTGTCAGCACAGAGCCTGACACGGGGCTGGAACCCACGAACTGCAGGATCATGACCCGAGCCAGAGTCAGACGCCCAACCGACGAGCCACCCAGACGCCCTCACCCCGAACGTTTCTGAGTTTCTAGGGTTAGAGGGTACCAAGTAGATTATATCGCGACAGCTGCCCTGCAAGGAGAGGCTTTGTTTTCCAGCGAAATGAAGTCGCTCGGGCTGCGCTGCACGCATCTGCTGGCGATCGAGAAATAGAAAACGAATCTGAAACCCCGTTACCGAGCGCCGGGGAGAAGAAGAGACAACGCGCGTGGGGTTCGCATTCCAGCCTTTACCACTTTCTGCCGTCGTCCTGCCAGCTCGGCGAGGTCGTTTTGTCGTCCTTGTTCTAAAGACGAGGGAATTCAGTCTCCGGGAAGTTAAACACTTACCCAGCGTCCCTCGAATGTCAAGTCTGGTACGTCTGACTCCAAAGAGCTGGATCGACTTCGTCCTCCGCTCTGAGCGAGGCCCTCCCCTCGGCGTCTGATCTTCCCGTTTGCCTGCACATCTCTGCGAGCTGCTGGAGAAATCCCAGCTCGTTTCAGCTCAGGAAAGAGACACAACTTTCAACGTCCCTGGGGGATGTTACCTCATCTGCTCTCAGGTCAAATACTTTCTTCTCGTTGTCCAAGCAGCCTCTGCTCTTGAGTCCGTTTTTCCAGCCCTGGCTCTCAGCTCTGTCTACGGCCAGAGGTAGCGTCTCCACCGACTTCCCTGAATGTCCCCGGCTCGGCTCCGGGAGGCGCTTGGACGGCATATCCTGCTGGTGATCTGGTGCTCTTTGCAGCTGGCCCCTTGGCCTGTCTCCGCTTCTCTTGCTTCTGGAGACTGAAGCTATGAAAAAGCAAACACACAAATAAAAAACAGCATTGATTTGAGGTTACGTTGAAACCGCTAGAGTCTATCAAATGCCTCTGATGAGTAGTCATGCACAAAAAAGGGAGTTAAGGGGCGCCTGGGTGGCTCAGTCAGTTAAGCGTCCGACTTTAGCTCAGGTCACGATCTCGCGGTCCGTGAGTTCGAGCCCCGCGTCGGGCTCTGGGCTGATGGCTCAGAGCCTGGAACCTGCTTCCGATTCTGTGTCTCCCTCTCTCTCTGCCCCTCCCCCATTCGTGCTCTGTCTCTCTCTGTCTCAAAAATAAATAAACGTTAAAAAAAAAAAATTTAGGGGCGCCTGGGTGGCTCAGTTGGCTGAACGTCCGACTTCGGCCCAGGTCACGATCTCGCGGTCCGTGAGTTTGAGGCCCCCGTCGGGCTCTGGGCTGACTGCTCAGAGCCTGGAGCCTGTTTCGGATTCTGTGTCTCCCTCTCTCTCTGCCCCTCCCCCATTCGTGCTCTGTCTCTCTCTGTCTCAAAAATAAATAAACGTTAAAAAAAAAAATTTAGGGGCGCCTGGGTGGCTCAGTTGGCTGAACGTCCGACTTCGGCCCAGGTCACGATCTCGCGGTCCGTGAGTTCGAGCCCCGCGTCGGGCTCTGGGCTGATGGCTCAGAGCCTGGAGCCTGCTTCCGATTCTGTGTCTCCCTCTCTCTCTGCCCCTCCCCCGTTCATGCTCTGTCTCTCTCTGTCTCAAAAATAAACATAAAGATTTTTTTTTAAAAAAGGGAGTTAATTTTATGGTATAATGAGCACTAACGTTGCTGGCCTGGGGATAACAGGTGACTGAGGATGGCACATCCAAAGCACACTCCATCACGGAGAGGGACCCTGGCCGAGAGGCTCGGGGCATCTCACATGCGGGGGAGGAAAGAGTGTGGGCTCCCTCTGCCCCGCTCCTCCCTGGCTTAGGACTTCGCACCAGCCTGTAACCTCACAGGACTGTAAGCCTCCAGAACTTACAGGATCAGAGGGACGGCTCTTTGTAAATGTTAATAATTTTTCCTTTCTAGACCTACCCATTGTTGTTTTTAACCAATTCCGCCAGGCCTCTCTGTCTTTTAACGGGCGACTTGAATACATCCGCATGTATTTTGGTAACTGTTGTATTTGGACTTGTTTCTACCGCGTTGTTTTTGTTTTCTGTTTGCCACGCTTCAGCCCTGGCTCTGTCCCTCTGCTTTTAAATAATCAATTAATTAATTCGGGTGTTTTGGTTAACTCAGAAAAGCTGTTATATTCACAGTTACGGTCTTTATGGAGAGAGGGTACGGATCAAAATCAGCCGTGGTAAAAGGCACCTAAGTGGAGTCCAGGAGGACTAAATACAGGCCTCCAGCTGTCTTCTCCCAGAGGATTGCTGCCCACGGCACTCTTTTCTCCCAGCAACAATACGTGACACAAGCCGAGAGTATTGCTAACCAGGGAGGCTCACATGAGCCTCAGTGTCCAGGGTTTTCGTTGGGTATGAGTCACTTGGATGCTTTCGTTACCTGGGCCTTTGGTGTCATAACCAACAAACCACTGCCAAGTTTGATGTTGCAAAGCTTTTGTCCTATGTTTGCTTCTAAGAGTTTTAGGTCCTCGATTCACTGTGAGTTAATTCTTGCATGTGATGTTAAGTAAGGGTCCAGCCTTCATTCTTTTGCATGGATGGATGGATATCCAATTTTCCCAACACCATCTGTTGAAAAGACTGTCTTTTCCCCATTGAATGGTCTTGACTCTCTTGTCAAAAATTATTTGACGATATACACAAGGGCTTATTTCTGGGCTCTCTCTCCCCGCTTTTTACCCCTGCAAATTTGGGAACACAACATTCTACTTCCAATCCTTCAGTGGCTCTCAGACTTGAATGTGCACCAGAATCTCCGGGAAGACTTCCCAACACTGGACTCCTCACCCCACGCTTCTGATTCAGCACGTCTGAGGTGGGGCCTCAGAATCTGCATTTCTAATAGAGTCTCCAAACGACGCTGACGGTCCACACATCAGGAACCACTGCTTCAGAGCAAAGATGTGTTAACTTTGGGAAGACAGATACTTTGAGTTTCTGATAAAAATATAGATTGGTGGGGCGCCTGGGTGGCGCAGTCGGTTAAGCGTCCGACTTCAGCCAGGTCACGATCTCGCGGTCCGTGGGTTCGAGCCCCGCGTCAGGCTCTGGGCCGATGGCTCGGAGCCTGGAGCCTGCTTCCGATTCTGTGTCTCCCTCTCTCTCTGCCCCTCCCCTGTTCATGCTCTGTCTCTCTCTGTCCCAAAAATAAATAAAAAACGTTGAAAAAATATATATATAGATAGGTAGATAGATCATCTCCCTCCCACAATTACACGTACCCGTAAAATTTTGCATTTACTCTTCAGGATCCACAGTCCTTCCACCCCAGGCTAATCCATGGATGCTTTGGGAACCCCTGAGGACCCCCCCATTAAGGTCCTCTACCTTTGAAGCTGGTTGCGTTATTTGGGGGAAACATAAGTATTAAAATGCAGGATTTACAGTCTTGGGATGCTACGGTAACCTGAGAATGCAAATCCAATTCTTTCGTTCATTGTTTCAGCCAGCGAATATTTCCTGACCTCTCAGCAGGTGGCAAGCATTGGATGAGGAGAGGAGGATAAAATCCCAGCCTCCACAGAGGCCATGCATGGCAAGTAACAGAAACGTGGGCCTGTAGGCCATAGCACCCTTCGTGACACGTGCAATCTCCTGGAGAAGAACAGGTTAATAATGGCAGAGTCATAAAGCCTTCCACTCTGGGCCCTGCCAAGTCCAAGGGGCAACCCCACCCATTTTTTTTTTTTTTAATTTTTTTTTTCAACATTTTTTATTTATTTTTGGGACAGAGAGAGACAGAGCATGAACGGGGGAGGGGCAGAGAGAGAGGGAGACACAGAATCGGAAACAGGCTCCAGGCTCCGAGCCATCGGCCCAGAGCCCGACGCGGGGCTCGAACCCACGGACCGCGAGATCGTGACCTGGCTGAAGTCGGACGCTTAACCGACTGCGCCACCCAGGCGCCCCAACCCCACCCATTTTTGAGTCAAGGCCTATAGTCCTACTTCCAAGTTGTGTGCACATTTCAGTCCTCGTTTTATGACATGTGTGACTGGTCTTTGCAGGGGAAGTCCTTCCATGTTTGATCTTGGTGCTGCGAGGTCAAGCAAATGAAGCACTTAAACAAGAGGGTGGTGGAAAGTTTCACAGAGAAAGTGGTATTAAAACCAAGCTCTCATTAATGAACAAGACTTAGTGAGGCCGAGGGACATGGGAAGGGACTAAACGTGTTCCAAACCATGAGAACGGTATGTCAGAAGGCCTAATGATAAAATCCAGGTTAAAACATTCAGACATTTCTTCCTTAAAAAAAGGGGTGGGGGGGATGTGAGCTACTGAAGGATTTTGAGGAGAGGAGGGAAGAGACAGAGCTGGCATCATGGACAGACGTGGCCAGGGCAGTTGCACAGGATGTGCACTTGGACGGTTGGGGTCTGATGCTCCTGTAATTGCTGAAGATGCTTAAATTTCTAAAGAATTTTCTCTTTGAATTTGTTTTCTGTGCCTAGAGTTGCATGGGACAGTGGAATGTGTCAGGAGCTTGGAGCCCCTGCTCATGTGTGGTCCACCTCTTACACCCTCCTGCCTCCTAGGGTATGTTCTCAGCCACCTACTTCCTATCTCCTGGTATATGGCCCTGCCTAACTCCCCTTCCCTTCTCCTGCCCCACTGTGGCTCCTGCCCTCTGCCCAGGGAGATGAAAGCAGGAGGCCCATGTTTTGTCATGATCTTCCAGTCTTGGGAGGGGCCCAGGTGCACACGCGTGGAAGGTTGGATAAGGCCTCGTGGCATCTGGGGCAGAGAAAGACTGGAGCCATCCCCACCCCAAGCTGGCATCCCCATGGCACACTCAGTGGGCAACCCAAGCAACCCAGGGTACCAAGCACATCCCGGTGTGGAGGTTGTAACCCTTTGGGGGTCACCATCGTCCGTGGGTCGGGGCAGTGGAGTCTGCGGAGCGAGGACATTAACGTCCCAGTCCCGAGCGGGGCCCTGTGTTTCCCTGGTCCTGGCAAGAGCTTTTAACTTCATAAAGATGAACACAGTTGCAATGTCGACAACGTGAATGTGGGCAGCAGTGGGAGCACCACGGGAGAGCAGGAGGGCAGCTAGGATATTGTACGTGAGTGACCACACTGAGGGGAGTGCCGAGAAGAGGAGGAGGGCTGGAGGAACTCGACGGAGCCGGTTGAAAACCAAAGGGTTTGGAGAGCAAGGAGTCGGATGGTCCCACACATCCAACGTGAGCACCGAGGAAAGTGTTATAGTTCACATCAATGGGAAGAAACATAATAGGTCGTGAGTACGGGGAAGGGGGGCCTGCTGGGGAAGGTGGGAACTCAGTTTTGGACACAAGTGTTTGAGTCGTCTATTGACATGCAGGTAGAGATGGCCAGATGCCATCGCATCTAAGATGTGACTCTTAGAAGTGAGGTCTGCATAGAAGCCTGGATCCGGGAATCCAGCATAGAGAGGAAGCGAGGAAAATGCAGAATGCCTTCTTGACAAGAGGCTTTCTCCAGGTTGCTGTTTTACGACAAGAGATGGGCCTTCTTTCCTCTTCTCAAATGGGGACTGCTCACTCCCACCCCGTCCATTTACCAGGAAGAGGAGGGAGAAGTCTGAGGATTTTCCTACCACCCTCTTGCCATTTCAAACCACCGTCCTCGACCTTCCCATAAAGAGGCCGACGCCCTGAACGTGGGCCATTCCTCACCCCTGGCTGTTGTCATTTCCCATCCCAGTAGCTTTCACACTCATAAACGAAGGTTTGGGTTCTGAGCTCCCGGCATGCCCTCCACCACTGTGTTCTTGTGAATGAGTCCGTCAACCCTCCGGCCTTGCAATTTCTTCATTTCTCATTACTTCAAAGACCCTCGCGATCACTGCGCTTGAGCTACCACAACCGAGACCAGCTCGCCGTAACCCTGAACAACTGTGCCACGGAACCCACGGACCTCCTAATCTTTCCCTTCCACCCCCTAATCTTTCCATCGGTCCCACTCTCTCGTTCCCGATACCCTTGTGTCTTGACTGAAGTAAAACCTGTGTCCTGCTGTCTACTCCATTCTCTCCAAACCATTGGCTCTCCCCACCCACCCCCCGCCGCCTTTTTTTTTTTTTTTTTTTTTCCCCGAGTACATGATTGCTAAGTTTAATTCAACGGTTTACCCAATCCTGCTTGGTCAAAACAACAAAATGCCCCTATCAAAAACTACGCTGGGGTGTGAGTACAGGCTTCTTGTTTTGGATCCAGTTCTGGGAAAAAAAAAAAAAAGTTGGCACCAATCGCACATGAAAAAAAGTTTTAAGGCTTAATAAAAACACAGACTAATAATTTCTCAGTGCCGCTTAGAGGTTGAAAACAGGATGCTGAGTTAATGAATCTTTCGAATACAGGCAGTCCCCGGTGTGTAGGGCATTTCCAAATATAAATGGCCGCCCCCCTCGGGCCCACAAGCAGCAAGTCCTCTCCTGCTTGTGCCAGTGGCACTACCAGGCACTCCGAACCCACCTCTACAGCCTTAGGGAGAGAGGGCTGGGGAGAGAAGTTAAGGCAGGGCATCTCTCTCTACTCCGCAGGGCCTCTTGCTACGTTCTCGTCTGCCTCTATCCCTACCTCGACTCCCCCATCCCCACCAGACATCCCGCTGATGGACAGAACTAGAAGGCTCTTCCTCCTGCTGGGTGGACAGGGAAGGGAGGGGCGGAGCCATGGGCGCCTTTCTTCCCTTTTCTCTCCAGCCTCTACCAAGTGACACGCCATTGTAATGCCTGCCGTACTCATTCCCTCAAACTTTCTCCCCTGGCTGTCT
Source organism: Neofelis nebulosa (assembly GCF_028018385.1). Taxonomy (NCBI): domain Eukaryota; kingdom Metazoa; phylum Chordata; class Mammalia; order Carnivora; family Felidae; genus Neofelis; species Neofelis nebulosa. Next base: position 235,917,256 of record NC_080782.1, read on the forward strand.
GCTCCACCCACCCTGTTCACCTCCAGTCTACCCACTGGGTTGCCGGAGGCATTCAGGGTGCCTTCTTCACTTCACCACCGAGCACAGCTAAGTAGAAATCCCGCTACGGCCCTCGACGTCATGCCTTCAATGTAGCCCAATCTCACTGGGTCCAGCCAGCGTTCCACGTATCCTGTCAGTTCCTTCTCTTGTTCTCGTTAGTGGTGAGGTGCTAATGCTAGGTGAGCATGGGGTGCTTGAGGACCGACGTGAGAGAGAGGGAGCCCCATGAACTCAATCTGAGCAGAGCGGAGAGGTCCGGGGAAGGGGCTGGGAGGAGGGCCGAGAGACGGAAGGCCGGGGAGGAGTGCAGAGCTCCAGTCACGCAGGGCTTTTGATGGCCCGCCAAGGAGTCCAGACTTCATCCAGAAGGTTATCAGAGCCACCTAGTGACGTTCAGCCAAAGAGCTACACGATCGGATCTGTGTTGTTAGCAGACGCCTCACTTGCTTGGGAAGTTGAGTCACCAGGCTTGGGAACACTGGATTAAGGTGACAGGCGGTATGGAGAACAGAGGAGGTGTCACGGGATCCCAAGGGAACAGAGTCGGCGGGACTCGGGAACTGACCGAGTATGTGATACGAAGAGGAGCCAGGAGTTGGATGAAGACTGCCCAGTTTCGGTGGGGCTCTTCACCAAGAGAGGGGTGCGTCAGAGGGAAGAAGCTCGGTTTGAGGGAGGGAGGACACTAGCTTCACTTTCTCACCCGCCACCCCTCAATTCACCGCAAATGGGCTTTGCGCTCAACAGGCTGTTATGCAGGTTGCCACCGACTGTCAAGCGGCCAAGCCCAACGATGAGCCCAAGCCCTCATTTCACTTCTCGGGGGCATCGAATATCACTGCCCACTCCAATACTGGACAGACCCCCTTGGGGGTCTGGTGCCACCACAGACGTATCGATCACACCCCCGCCCGACTCGCCATCGGCCTCCTCAAACCCGCTGTTGGTCTGCCTTCCCGTTGGGGCACGGGCGCTCCCGTCCCGTCAGAATTCTGCAAGTTCCTCTCGTTCCCCTCCCTCATTCCCTCGGTTATAAAATCCATCCTCCCAAGCGTGTCTTCAGTCCGGCCCTGCCCTTCATTCGCAAAGCCACGATTCGGGTTCAGGCCCTCGTTACTTCTCACCAGGTTACTGCAAGTGTCACTTCCCTGGTCTCGCTTGTCCCTTTCTCCTTTCCTTGTCTTCCGCCCTGCCACCTGAGTGAATCATCCTTTTCAAACGAGAGTCCGATTCTATCTTATTCCCGGTTAGAACCTTTCAATGATCCGGATAGCGTTCAAGACCAAAGTCAAAAGGCTCAGCGCGGCACACGGGGCTCTTCCCGACTGGACTCTTACCTCGTTAGCATCATCTCCTGACTCTGCCTCACATCCCACTACATGGAATCCTCTCCCTCCCCTGACCTCATCACACATTTCCCACCTCCGTGTCTCTCTGTTACTCTTCTCTGGGCTCGGAAAGTGCTTCCCTCCCTGATATCTTCATCTAGAACTTAAATGCCACTTAAGACCTACTTGTCCTTCCAAATTCAGCTCATTTCAACAACCCGGGGGCCTTTCTGAGTCCTTATTCTGAATTAAATGCCTCTCTCCTGGACCCCTATATCACCGAGGTAGTCCTCTGTCATAGGGCTTACCAACAATGCTGTGTAATGATCTCTTTGCCATCTGCTTCTCTCTTAAACTAGATTTTGCCCACCCCTCACCCCCCCCCCCGCCCCCACACGTCGAGTATAGTGTCTGGCTTGTAATAGATGTGTAACAGGGTTGCTAACTCATGCGTGATACCCTTTGATGTGTAGGCAAAAATGTAATGACTTTGGTCTCTAAGTAACCTCATCATTTTCTCCCATTGAATGGCTACTGGGAAAATTTTTATTAAATGCCTGATCTCACGTAAAGCTCAGTCCACCTGACACTTTAACGTTTTTCTTCAGGTAGCGTTTTGCTTCTCTTATGTAATTGCTCATTCTCTCAGACAGCCCTCTCTTCCCCCTGCTTCTTTTTCCAAGACGGTACCCGATGTTTGGGGGAGAGATGGGTGGCTTCCTTGTCCTGTGGTTCCTGGAACTTCCGCAGGCACTAGGGTACTTATTCTGTGGTATCTGTTGGCCTCTGGCGTAAGGTCCCTCTCTGCTTGGTTGTCGCATGCCCAGATTATCCTGAGTCTGAAGTCTGTCGCTGGTGAGTTCACAATGTGCCTTTCTGCCATGGGCAGCAATCCTAGTGGTGCCTCCAGCTGATTCTATCCCCCCTTATTTCTCATTGACTGCAGATACCTTAGTGTCCCCCCAATAGTACAAAATCGATGATTGCAGCTTCCAAGATTCCGTCATTAAGCTTTCTGTCAACACCCCCCCGTCCTTTCTTACTCAGATTCTCTTTGAAGAATTCACGACAGGAAACATTTTGTCCAGGCTTACTTACCTTCTGTGGATTTGGATTATTAAACCAGTACTAACGTGAAATATACCCACCCCCCCCGGAAACATTGCTCTGTCGATCCTAACTGACCATCCCCGACAGAAAGTCAGCCCGTTGACAGTGTGTGTGCTTTTATGCCCGCAATGGTGTTTAACCTACACAAGAAACACCAAAAACTTCCTGTTCCCAGGGGAAAGGATTTCTCCTAACATTCCCAATAAAATCTAGTAAACAGAGGTGTGAGTCATTTCATTGAGTCCTCTGAAGAAAGAGTCAATGAATAAAGACTCTTTTATGAGTCATCTGGTTATGGTGCTAGACAAGAGCCATCTCACAGCAGTCACCACAAAGGCCATCTGAGAGATGTGTCAAACATTTCCCCTTCCTCTACAGCATGTGTTAGAGGAAGTTCATGGCCCTGGTACGCAGGGTTCTGTGGTTGAACGTTTGCCCCTGGGCCCATCATTGTGTCTTCGTCTTCAGGTTTCCCATCTCATTGTGGGTCCAGAATCGCCTCAGCAAGGGCTCCAAGCAGGATTGGATCCCAGTCCAAGCAGATTGGAAGAATGAGACCAGGAGAAATGACAGGAGGTTGGACATGTGGAGAACCGAGGAATACAAGACAAAATCAAGGGGTCAGTAGCAAAGAGGAAAAGTGAAGGGGGTGGTTGGGAGCATCGTTTTAGTCTTTGACTCCTTCTTGGCCCTCTAAGTAAGCCCAGATGATCCCCTGGCACCCACCTCCCACATGTCCGCTTCATCACCCTTGTGTGACACTTGTTTTAGGACTTGACAATTAAAATCCAATTTGGCATCAAAAAGAAGAAGACCGGGAGGGTACCAGGGCAAGTCTGAAACCCAGATGTGCCTGGGACTAGAACTAATCTTGCAGTAGGCTTTCGGCTTGCATCTGAAGATTGGATAGACCATATCTCGAAGCATCAAAATGCTGGAGGTAGGAAGAAAAGAAAGCTGGGGTTGGGGGGAGGGGAGACAGACAGACAGACAGACAGAGAGGGATGTTACTCAAGATAGGAGAATACACTGGGATGAGGAGAATTGAGTCAGAGCCCAGGAGTCGAGCGGAAGCAGAGCTCAGGGCGTGGAGTAAGGAAGAGAATGTATCCATTGTCCCTCGAACCTCTTTGGGTGTCCAGGTGGGTACAGGGCTGGTGGCTTCATGGGCAGGCAGAGCCCTGCACTCTGAACGGCCTGCATGTGCTTTCACGCTCTGCTCTCACCTTATCGAAATTGTCAATTATTTTTGAACGGGGGGCTTGTCGATTTCATTCCGCGCTGGACCCCACAACTAACCTAGTCAGTCCTGGCTGGGCGTGTTGAGGACTTTCTCTGCAGAGCACACAGCCCTCTGACTCAGGATGGACTCATGCCCCCACCCCCACCTGTCCGGCAGGCAAGGAAAGGGAAGTTCCTTCACTGCTACCATCCGAGCAATTTCAAATGCCCTCATACACGTTCAGTTAGCAAAAATGAGGCTTAAGAAAGATGCCTCTTGGGGCGCCTGCGTGGCTCAGTCGGTTGGGCGTCCGACTTCGGCTCAGGTCACGATCTCGCGGTCCGTGAGTTCGAGCCCCGCGTCGGGCTCTGGGCTGACGGCTCAGAGCCTGGAGCCTGCTTCCGATTCTGTGTCTCCTTCTCTCTCTGCCCCTCCCCCGTTCATGCTCTGTCTCTCTCTGTCTCAAAAATAAATAAAAAACGTTGAAAAAAAAAATTAAAAAAAAAAAAAAAAAGACAGTCCTTCCTCTGCTTTCCAAAATGCTAGATTAAAGAAGAGTACAAGAGGGGCGCCTGGGTGGCTCAGTCGGTTAAGCGTCCGACTTCGGCTCAGGTCACAATCTCGCGGTCCGTGAGTTCGAGCCCCGCGTCAGGCTCTGGGCTGATGGCTCGGAGCCTGGAGCCTGCTTCCGATTCTGTGTCTCCCTCTCTCTCTGCCCCTCCCCCGTTCATGCTCTGTCTCTCTCTGTCTCAAAAAACAAATAAACGTTAAAAAAAATTAAAAAGAAAGATGCCTCTTAAGTTTTATGTAATATCAAGGGCCTTCTGGCCATAAAGGATGCCCGTGTTGACAACAGAAGCCATCTTTAGACTTGAATGAGCTCACTTCTAAGAATTCTCAGTAAGTGCATCCTTTGTAGAAAAACCTCCAAAGAAATATCAGTAGGGTTGCTTTTAGTGTTTGGCTTTAGATACTTAATAAATAAATATAAAAGCATATATCTGTGCTCTGCTTATTTTTCTGTGTTTTTTGTTATGAGACGTTGGCATTTTTATGGCCTGAACTGGTTTTCCAGAATTTATTCTCTATTTATAACGTTATGAGCATAAGAAACAAGGAGGTAAAGGATCGTTCAAGGTAACAGAAATTTTCAAAAAAATTAGAAATATATAGAGAAAAACCGAAAAGACTCACTGATGTCCTTATCCCTTCAACGTCTCAGACTTGCAAACACACACACACACGCTAACATACACACGAACACACACAAACACACACCATTCTAACACACGTGCAAACGCACGAAACACACACACACCAACGCACGCACACGCACATTTCCATCAGCCTAAACCAGACAGGCATGTTTCGGCTTCCTTCCAAAGCACCGTCCAGCTAAACAAAAGGCACACAGATTTTCGCCGTACGGGGGAAAAACAATGCGACTGTCCTGTTCATTTCCGTATCCCCTTTGCTCAGTGCGGTGTTAACCCGATAACTGTGTTTGTTGAATAAATGAATGAAAATGCCGTCGATTTTCCATAGTTCTAATGCCAAGCAGTGACACGGTTTCAGAGGATCCGTCCGCATTGTGCGGTATTGGTATGCCTACGGGAACACAGAGGAATACCGTCCACGCACTCACCAAGGACAGCAGTAATATCTGAGAGACAGAAGGCCAAGGAGGACACTGGGAAAAAATAGGAAAGAAGAAAGAACAGGAAAGAAAAAAGAAGAAAGAAGAAAGTTTTCTCTTTTTGCTTCATTTTTTCTGTAACTCCCCTTCCCCTCTTTATACCCCCCGTTGCTCAGGGCCCCTGCTTCCATCTGCCTCTTTTCCAGTGACATCTATAAATGGAGTATCTGCTAAACTCACTCATACTAAAGTAGGAATGGCTGCTACCATTTTTCTGAAAGAGCTTTCTGAATGAGTGTGTTTATATGTTAACAGAGGAGAAAGGAATGAGTTGCAACCTGTGACCCTTCCAGGAATCTAAGGGATTCCTTAGAAATGTAAGGCGCTTGGGGGAGGGGCGGGGGTTTTAGGTAGAAGTGAGCCTCTTTAAAAAAAAAACAACAACCCTGTTCCTCTTGCATTAGAATGCCTTCCCAGGCAGAGGGCATCCTCGTAGAACTCCCTTACCTTTTCTTCCTTTGTCTGTGCCCCCAACGAGCTCGATGCACAGTAAGCGAGAAACCGAGACAGAAAAAGAGAGACAGACAGACAGACAGACAGAAAGAGAAGCAAGTAATACCAGAGTAAGAGGTGACTGACCCAACTGAAAAATCGTGTCTGAATTTCAAATCCTCAGCGGGGGGGGGGGGGGGGCTCTGGTCTCTTTTCAAAGGCAGAAGCAGCCAGTCCTGGATGAGTCAAGGCGGGACAAGCGCCCGGGGCTGTCTGACCGCAGGGCTGGACTCTCTCAGGCCAGGCTCAAGCACATTTTGCCCCACCTCCGGCCGCTTGGACAGCCAGACCCGCTACGGTTTAAATCAGTCTTTGGCTTGTCTTTCATCCTCAAAGGACGAACTGCCAAGACAAGACGTCCTCCTGGTTTTGAAGGAAATTGCCTGGTCCAGCTGGCCATCAGCCCACCAAGCAGCATTTACCGAGCCTGTCCTGCACGCGGGGTCCCAGAGCAGGGTCGGTGCGGCGTGCAAAGGTATAGAAAAGGAGCTAGGGGTCCAGCTGGGGAGGTAAGACCCAAGCACATCAAAAGTAATAAAGAGGAACAGAGAGGACTCTCGCCTCTGTTGAGAAAGAGATCTCATCCCCATCTTTGTCTTCAGAACATGGTTTGCCTTTAGACAAATCTTTGTCTTTAGAACACAATTTAATTGCGTCAGCGCTTGTGCGAAATGGCTGAAGAGAAATGGTGGCAAATTTCATTCATCCTCCACTCAGTTTGCATCCTACCTCAGGAAGTGCCACAAATGTACTTTCCGGTTATCCAAACGAGGAAGTCACTTGGATGCACGAGACAACCTACATATGTCGCGCGCGTGTGTGTGTCCATGAGAAATGCCTCCTTACCCTCATCAAGGATTTTGGGGGTTTTTTGGCTGACATTACCTCTTAAGATGTTAAGAATCTTTGCTTCCTAACGTTTAAGTTTCTCATCCACATTTATCTACATCTCTCTTGAATATACACACCCATGTGCAATGCAGAGCAATTATTGTTCGATCGAGGCAGTGACCGTTTTTATTATTATTTTATATATCCCTCCTTTTCCACCAAGAGGGGCGTGATCTCCCCTTAGGAGAAGGCAGCAGCTGCATTAAAATCCCTCGCGGCAGCACCTAAGTGGAGTTTCAGTAATATCCCCCTATTTTCTTCCCCTTCGTGTCTGTTTCTTTTTTTTTTTTTTAACTTTATGTATTTAGTTTTGAGAAAGAGAGAGGGGGAGGGGCAGAGAGACAGACAGACAGACAGAGGCAGAGACAGAGAGACAGAGAATCCCAAGCAGGCTCTGTGCTATCAGCGGGGAGCCCAACACAGGACTCGAACTCACGGACTAGGAGATCATGACCTGAGCCGAAGTCGGACGCTCAACCGACTGAGCCACCCGGGCGCCCCTAAACTTTCGTTTTCTTAAGGTGGCCAGCAGTACCGGGGGCATCAAGCGAAGACGGAATGAGAGTTTCAGCTGGACGAAGGAGGTCAAGTGTATCTGGCAGATGCGTTGGGCGGCAAACAGGGTTTCTTTCAAACTCTGCGTCATCGTGTTACTCTCTCAGTCTGATCTCCAGTACTCGAGGTTTCCACCTCTCTAGCCCCCTTCTTTCCTAAACCCGCAGCAGTCGCTGCCTTTCTCGTGAGCTAACCGGTGACGACAGGGTCAGCGGAGGGGGACGAGCCCTGCCCTTTCTCATTACCGTTTCTCGAACAGGCACCGTGGGTTTCGACGTTTCAGTAATGCCGAGCAAGAGGAGGAGCTGGGCGATGCTTTGTCCCACATCCTTTTGGACAATTCATCAATTGCCGAGTAACTCTGTGCGTGGTTTAGACCAGTAACAACCTCTCTGGTCTCCAGTTGTGTCACCTGTAATGCGAGAGAGCCTCCCTCGTGGCTGTAACAACGCTCTCCCTCCTGTGCAGTGGCACAGGTGATTGGTTCTGCTGTAAGCCAAAAGCTGGGGACACGTACCCGGAGATGTGAGTTTGAGAGCCAGGGCCGTGAAACAATGTTGATGCTTGGGAGGGGTGATAAAGGCCCGGGCCGGGAGACCCTAAAATATGGATAAAGATCGCACCGGGGGTGGGGAATGGAAGACGATGGAAGGTGCGAAGGAGAAGCGGGCAAATGAAGGGCCTCCACCCACGGGAGCAGGGCAGGAACCGCACGCTAGAAGGGGAAAGAAGCATGTGAAACAAAGGTCACGCACGGCTTGGGAACTTGGGAGTGAGAACCAGGAGAGACCAACCTCTGGGCCACCGCTAAGAGGGCCAGCTCAAATCGCTGAAGCCGCGGGCCCCCAACACTACGAAGTTCAGGCTCCAGGAGATGCTGTTGGGCCTGAGGACTCTCTCGCCTCAGCTCAAATTCCTTCCGCACCGGCTTCTCTCTCAGACACACCCTTTCTGCACGGTGGCTGGGGGCAGCCTCGGGACCGCATCCCTCGGTGGGGCGATCCCAGGGAAAAGGGCCCCCCCCCCCCACTGTTTTGGAAGAGGCTCTAGGAAGGAGGCATAGTGGACCAGGTGGTTGACTCTTGTGCTGTCCCCGAGCCAGTCACGGTGGGGCTGCAATGAAACAGAACTGACCCCACCAGTTCTCAGCTGGAATCACAGCGGCGAAGCGTGGTTCCCTGCAGGAGCTGTTATCAGAAGGGAGAACTGGGTACCGGGCAGGTAGGAGCACGCGGATCCAGCGTGTACCCATAAGTAGCCTTATCTGCATGTAGCAGACACCCAGAAACTTCTGTCAGGACAAATGGTTATTTCTGCGCAGTCACTGGCTGCGTCCGCATTGTGTATCTTCAAAGCCGTAAACCCTCCCAGAGTGATTCCTGTGTCTATACTAAAAGTCAGCTCCCTACTGTCTTGCTTAAAACCTTTTCTTTCCCCTGGGGATAAAGATTTCACCTTTATCATGGCCTACCAGGTCCAGCCTCGTCCTGGGCCACACTCCAGGTTATCCTCAGCCATTCCGGCCCCTTTCTGTCCTTCTTGGTCCTTCACCATGCTGCCTCAGACCACAGGACCTTTGCATGTGCCATTCTTTTGCCTGAAATGCCCTACTCCCTCCAGACCTTCCCTCTTCCATCTTTACCTGGTTAACACCTCATCTTTCTTTAGACTCGGCCCAGTCTTAACCTCTTCAAGTGACCTCCCTGCATATAATTATGAATTCTCATAACACCAGGTACCCCTTCCAGGTACCGGGCATCACGGTTATAATTTTTGTTTGTTTTGTTTTTTGGGTTTGTTTTGTTTTGTTTGTTTTTTGTTGATTTTGTTTCTTTGTTTTCATTGAGATAACAGTTGTAATTTCATATTTATTTATTTAAAAAAAATGTTTTTTAATGTTAGTTATTTTCGAGAGAGATAGACAGAGCATGAGCAAGGGAGGGGCAGACAGAGAGAGAGAGGGAGACACAGAATCTGAAACAGGCTCCAGGCTCTGAGCTGTCAGCACAGAGACTGACACGGGGCTCAAACCCACAAACCACAAGATCACGACCTGAGCCAAAGTCAGATGCTTAACCAACTGAGCCACCCAGGCACCCCTAACATTATTTTTTTTTTGATTCTTAAATTCTGTCTATCTCTGCTACTAGACTGTAAGGCCCACGATGGCAGAAACTGTTATTTTTCTCTTCCTTTCACCATTAAGTTGCTAGAATAGTTGCTGGCATTTGGAAGGAATTTAAATATTTCTCGAATGAATAAATGAATAAAGATATTTATAATAGAAATGAGACACACTGACCCCAAACACAGCAACTATGCACATTAGGAGACATTCAATTTCAGGGTAATTTCAAAATATTTAATAACCAGTATGGCAAAATCGTCAGCCAATCGGATCCCGGTATGACTGTCCCGGTGAGTGCCCGTGGAGCATTAGCCCTGACTTAAATGACATGTGAAAGTGCTCTGAATCATCAACAGGTGAGAGAACAATGTATTTTAGTAGTCACAAAGTCTTAATCCACAAAACTCAGAGGTTCAAAACTGTGTAACTTTATTTTCTTTGACAGAATATAATACTGTTTCTTGAATCCCCATTCTTCTCGTGGTAAAAACTCAGCCACTTCAGAATAAACTCAGTCAGGAGGTTCTTGACTGGTTCAGAGTTTTCCCTCCCTGTCCATGTACCTGGGGAGAGGTCCAAGTTCTAGCTAACATGCCACAGCTTCGAGGGATCAGATCCCTCTTATCATCATCTACCCATTCTGGCATCAGCCAAGATGTTCCCCGTTCCACCAGGTCCCTCGTCCTTGTCAACTCCCTACATTGGCATTGGCTGTGATGATCCCCTTTCTTCTGGTGTGTTATTAGATCTCTACGGGTCATGCTTAGCCCTCCTCTGAAGGTTTATTGACTGTCTCTCAGTAAGGGAAGGAGAGATGGCTAACTTTTGATTGCTTCACACTGGGGACAGAACAATCTGGTGGGGCTGGCTCAGACGTTCCCTACTTGGGTTGACCCGGCCGCCATTTTTTACCCTACTGATGCTCTGGCCCACCAGCATGAGAGAGCCCTGCCACCCAATCCATCTCTCCCGAGATGGAAGTAAGGCTCTCCTCTACAATACCCTGTCTCCCCCCGATGCCTCTCCCCTGCCCACCCCATTTGGTCTGGATGACTCTCTCGGACTGCAAAAAGCTGTTCTCATCTGATCATTCATTCTCCTGACTATGTTGTTGATGGCACCTCTATGCCCTAAATCCTTTCAGACCCTATTTTTTGTGACTCAAAAACTTTCTCTTTTATCTTATCTCTGCTATGAGACTCAAAGTCTATTTTGACATCCGAAAACTGAGCGGGGCTTTATTTGTTCTCTCTACATTTCTGCTCTCACCTCTCAGGCACGAAGTCCGGGAAAACAGAACCTCTGACTGTTGTCTGGTTGGAGTGAAGTTTACAGGAAATATCAGGGAGAGAAAAACGCAGATAAACTCATTTAACAAGACGGAACTGCCATACTGCGATGATGCTGATAACTGCTTGCCACGTGAGTCTATAAACAGTGTGAACCAAAAGGGAAACGTTGAAATTAGTATATGAACAGGGTCAGCAGTGCTTTGAAGCGACATTTACAGAAAACTCTCGTTTTGTTGCTCTGTACCAAATGCAAGAGTTTCCACGTGTTTTCTCATCTAATCTCCTTTAATCTCCTTTTCAATCTGATATTTTTAGATGAGGAACACTGAAGCCCAGAGGAGTTAAATAACCTGCCCAAGTGGCCATGCGGGGAAGGGGCAGAATCAGAATAAAAACCCGATTTCTCGCCTTCCAATCCAGAACACTTCCGTGACAACGCAAAACTGGAGAGGGGCAGGAGATAAGACGGGCGGGAGTTGAAAGTTACTACACTGGGGCAATTCACACGGCTGGGGCTTAGGGAAGGCCCATTAGAGCAGCAGTGTTGGAAGGGGATATTTTTGTATTTTGGCTGCAGGGTCACTTGCATTTGTCCGGGTTCTTTGCGAGAGCTTTGGTGTTGCAACACCATTTCATTAATAGAGCTTGGTCTATAATCGAGCCGTGTCTGAATTCCAATTCACATCAAAACGACGCCTCCTGGATGGGAAAGGGTGAGGTTATAGAGGCCTGAGCCGGGTGGCCAGCCTGCCAGAAGACAGTCCTGGAGCCTCCAACCTCCTCCATGCCGGCCTGGCCGATGGCAGTCAGCCACGTTTGGTAGGCAAGTCCTCGGAGTTGCAGGGTCCAGAAGGAAATTCGAGATCTAATTCAGTCCTAAACTTAACTTCTCTGATTGTCGACTAAAATTAGCTGTTTCTGTGATCTTCTGATTGGCCCAGAATCCAGCCATCTTCTCGCAGGCTCAGCCCAGTCTCAGAGGGTAGAGAGAGGCCAATACAGAAGAGTCTTTTCTTTCTTTCTTTCTTTTTTTTTTAAGTTTATGTATTTATTTTGAGAGAGAGAAAGAAAGCTAGCGTAAGCAGGGGAGGGGAAGAGAGAGAGGGAGAGAAAATAGCTGAAGCAGGCTCCGTGTTGTCAGTGTAGAGCCCGATGCGGGGCTCAATCCCACGAACTGTAAGATTATGACCTGAGCTGATACCAAGAGTCAGATACTTAAGCCACGGAGCTACCCAGGCACCCCCTGAAGAGTCCTTCTTGGTACAACTAGGGTCCGAGCAGGGGGCACTGAGGAGATTCTGGGAGTTGCTCCATGGTGGGGTGGCCCCAAGCCCTTCTTCTGCTGACCCCAAGATGGTCCCGATCACCTTAAATTCCTGCTAAAAGACCAGAGTGTGCCTTCTGTCAGGGCAGACCTCAGAAAAAAGCAGATGCGCTGGAATATTTAAGCTAAATCCGCCAGCCCCAGGCAGGGCTGACCCCACATGGGCTCCGCACAAAACAGACAGACCAGCTGGGAGCGTGAGTCAAGATAACGGGGGTAGTGGCTTCTTGGCTAGGATGGGGTGTCTTGCCCCAGGAAGGGGAAGAACGTGTTTGCCTGGAGGGTAGGTGATTCCATCAGGGAAGCTTTGGCTGGAGGAGCGGAGGGAAGAGAAGAATGCTGAGAAAAACCGGTGGAACCAGTTGCTGGGGAGTGTGGTGGGAGTGACTGGTGGGGAGGGAGAATAGGAGGCACTTGGTGATTCCCAGGGGAAAGGGAGCCAGAACCACGCCTTGGACGCTCAGCTGATGCTCTGCCAGGGCCCAGAGCAAGTGAAAGAAACGAACGGATTCCAGCCCGTACCACTGGATGGCTGCTGCGGTCTCATGGGTGTCGCTGGCAATTGCAGGAGAGTGCCAGGCTTGCGATCCTGGGGTCCCTTTCAGTGAACCATGGGAGGGGCCAACCACAGCATGACAAGAGCTCCCCTCAAACCGATCCCTTCCCGATGTCCTTATAATCCCTATTGGGAACAGCACCAACATAGGCCCAGTCATTGAGCCAGAACTCAGCCCTCCCCCTTTTCCCCTGATCCCCAAAGCTGATAAGTCGCTGTGACATCCCTTTAATCTCTCTCTCCTCTTCAGCCCCACAGCCGCGCCCTTGGCTCAGGACCCCATCATCTTTCGCCTGGCCATTGTCCTAGCCTCCCGCCGGTAAGCCGATCCCGTCCGAGGTTCTCCATACTATTCTAGAGCAATCTCGCCAAGATGTAAAATCATGCCACTCACTCCCCACTTAAAATCCTTCGGGCACTCCTCATTGCCTTCAGGGTGAAATCCAAAAGGCCTTGGCAGGGCATTCAAGGCCTTTCACAATTCTATCCCTGCCTCTCCCTCCATCCTCACTTCCCACCGGGTCCGAGGCAGAGGCTTTGTGCTCGGGTCATCCTAAACGGCATGCCACGTCCTTTCCCGCCTCGGCATTTTCCCTCACCCCTGCCTGGAGCATCCTACCACCCCCTCCCTACCCCTCAAGGTCTAAATTGCCTGTGGGCCTCCAGAACTGCAGTTCATATACCTTATCCCACAGCCTGTGCTGGGAACCCCTGCTTTGGGCTCCCTAGCCTACCTTTGTGGGCACTTGTATGCTACATACAAGACCCTTGGCCTTTGGCAATTGTTGAGGATGTAGGAATGTCGGGAGAGATGCCCAGCTTTTCCCAAGTCATGTGTTTTCAGTGTCGATTCACGGGGAGACAAGTCTTTTCTCATTCCCGGCGGTTGTTGCCAGTGATGATAAGCCCAGTTACGGCGGATACTCGGCTTGGGGCCAGGCCCCTCAGTAACTGAGTGGCCGGTACAGCTTCCAGGACGGCGGTGAACTGGCCAGACTTCCCCCACGGTCATCGGCACCACTACAAACGACCCCCTCCCGAGGAGAAAAACCAGGACCCCCGCTGCTTGGCCCACCAGGTTGCTTCTTCCAAAGCGCCAGCCATCTGCTCATAGTGGGTAGGGGGACAGAGAGAAGCTGAATGTGCTCCTCCTTCATTCACTTCCTGGGAAACATGGGAGGTGGAAGAGATAAGTCTGTCTCCATATCACCCAGGCATCAAGGGCCCAGGTCTTATACCCCCTGGGGTCCATTGCAGCACCTAGCACGCAGTAGCTGCTTAAGAACTGCTTGCAGAAGAATGTAATACGTGAACATCCGACTACATGCGCGGTAAACGGGTTAGGAACGCAGGATTCTGAAATCCGATTGCCTGGGTTCAAACTCAGGCTCCATCACTCACTGCGTGACCTGAGGCGAATTGCTCAACCCCTTGTGATCTGTTTCTTCACCTGAAAAATGAACATAATAAGCACTGCCCACGTTTCAGGGTTGTGGGAATGAAGCGAGTTCATATACGTAAAGGAACTAGACAAGCGCTTGGCATATAGTAAGTGCTCGATTAGTGTCAGCTTCTTGGAAGGAACACTGCGGACAGGATCCAAGTCATTCCCAAAGCCAGGCAGTCCAAGAAGAACTTTCCTTCGTCAAAGGGCAAAAAGAAAGGTGATGAAATATGTATGTATACGTAGGTATGTGCATATGTACATGTAATCAGACTTTTAATACTCTCTGATTACGTCCTTCCTGTTCTCCCAATATTAAAATGTCCTTCATTTCATGAAATAATGGCTGTTTTTACTATCTTGACAAATCAAAGGATATATGGCTCTCCCAAGTGCTTTTTGAAATGTTGCTGCTCTGTGAATACAAAAGCCTGGGAACGACTTGCTTATGGCGTGGAGACCCCCACGGGAGTCTCTCACTCATGAGGTCATATCATCCAGGACAGTGGTTCTCAGGCTGGGCTGCATATTAGCATCACCTGGGGAGCTTAAAAAACAAAAAACAAAACAAAACAAAACCCCTGATGCCTGGGTCTGACCGCCCCCCCCCCCACACCCCCGGGGGTTCTAATGTAATAGGTCTGGATGTTAGGACATAAAATTTGGCCAAGGGGAGACAGGTAAGTGATGTGCAACAGGGAGCCAGACGGTGGCCATTTGTTTTCTTTTTTTAGTTCTCTAATCAAATGCACGTTCCTTTTTCTTTATGATTCTCAGGGTGGAAAAGGGACCAAATAAAAACAAATAGGAGTGTTGAAGGGCCGGGAATGGAAAGAAGTAACAGAACATTTGGCTTCTCTTTGTAACATTTAGGTGCAGGAATCCCTCCATCCCTCATTGTGTTTTCGATAAAGTCTCCTTCTCTTTCTTCTGATTTGATTTGTAAATGACTTCTCGCAAAGATAATAAAACAACATAAGGAAAACAATTCCTCAAAATCTTGCTAAAGAGTCTTTGGTATTGCTCTTCATGCCATGACTGTGACATCATCCAAAACATTTAGTCACCCAGAAACGTTCTCCCTCTCAGCTCTTAAAATTCCTTATATATTAAGATATACTTCTAATTATATTTCAAATAAGAACCAGATGTTTTGAACACTTCACTTTGAAACCTCTTCCTGAATCTTATTTAAAAACTATTAGGAGGGGGTGGGTGGCATTTTGGCTCACTCTTTCCCTGCTCTTCCTGTGTATTTCCCAAAGATTTAACATTCTCAGATCTTTTTCCTGGGAATTTATAAGTTTGCCTCTAACGGCAAATTGTTTATTATCTTTCGACTTTCCACAAGGCTCAATCGGCTGTGTGTTAAGCAAAGTGAAGGGTTAAGCTTGCAGATAGTGGTATTACCAGGGTTTTCTGTAACATTCTTAGAATTAGAGAGTTGCTCGCCAGCTGAATACTCCCTTCTCTTTGTCAACCCATGGCCTTCACCTTCCTTGCAAATGGAACACATTTGCTTCTTTTTTTTTAACGCTCACTTTAACTCATGCCGTATCTTGCCTCAAGCATGCTTACGGCTCATGTAATAGGGAAGTGCAAAATAATACGGGAACAATTAGCTGTAACTTAGAATACAAATTTCTTTTCCTCCTGGGATCTTGCCAAATCACTACTGGTTGGAGATCATATATGAGCCTAGATTAAGTTCCCACTTGAACTATACCGAGCATGAGATTTCTCACTCCTCTTGGGGGCAATTTGCTGGGGTCTTGGTGTGAAAGGTGTCCAGCTAAGGTAGAAAGAATAGAAACAGAGACTTCCGTGTTTTCCAAGGTCAAGACCACTGCTGTGTTTCTTACTCCCAACCAAGGTTGCTGAAAAGGAAAAGTGAGGCTGACTTCAGTGGCCAGTTATTCCAGCCAGAAGTGGCTTCACTGGGAGTCGGGCCTGGAAAAGATATCTCTAGTTTGGTCTTTTTCCTCCCCCCTGTGTACAAAGAGTACGTACAACTCAAGACTATTTGCTCTTCTGGCTGCTGTACAGAGAGTGGGGTGAGCCGTTTAAGTCTGGCATTATTTTTCTCATACAACGTGCCAGTACAAAGTCAAGTTTGGTCCCCAGCTTGCTTTCTGACTTCATTTTCTGTCTTTGCTCCCCATTCCCTCCACCTCTTGCTGTGCCCTTCCAGGCCTCCTTCAGACAGGCTTCCCTCCCCTTCTGGACCCTGTAAATTCACAGCCAACCCTGGAAACCCAGGTCAAATGTCACCTCTCCCGCACAACCTTCCCCGGCACCCCCACTCAGCTAGTGGTGGCCACCTCTGTGTCCCCGTACCGTTTTGATGCGTCTCTTTGCGTTTCACCTTGCCGTACTGTAAAGTTTGGTTCGCAGCTGTGAACCTCATGAGGCTGTGGACTCTGCAAGGAGTGAGGATCCCTGGGTTCCCTGCAGTGACTGGCTCCTAGGCGAGGGAACCTATGTCTGCTCAGGGAGGGGGATGGGGACAGAGAACACGTGGCGTCCTGGCGAGTCTACTCATCACTGAGTGACCATCCTGTGCTGAGAGAGGACAAACACAGTGCTCTCACTCTCACTTGCTGTGACCCTCGGAAGATGGGAGGGTTTTTCTTCAGTGTGACCCCTACATCACGGACCCCAAGCAGACAGCCAGCTACACCTTTCGATGGCAACTGAAGTCGTGGTGATCCCTTCCAGAGCCGAGGCCAAATCGGCTGGAAGGCTACACGAGAATAGACTGCTATCCTTTACGGGCAACTTAAAAGACTTGCCAGGGTAGTTCTGACCGTACATGAGTTTGACCTTGCAGGCTCCTCTGGGAACCCAAACCCACTATAAATAGTTACTGAATGAAAGCCTCTTTCCCTTTTTAGATTTAATGAGCTGCTAGAAGGTAGGGGTGAGGGAACAGACCAGAGAACTGTTTAGCACCCTCATTCTCTCGGGGGAGCACAACAGAAATAAAAACAATACTCTCAATACACAAACGTGGTTTATTTAAAACCTAAGGGCACCTGGGGGGTGGGTCGCTAAGCGGCGGACTCTTGATTTTGGCTCAGGTTTGTGAAATCGAGCCCCACGTAGGGCTAAGTGCTGATAGCACGGAGCCTGCTCGGGATTCTCTCTCCCCCTCCCCTGCCACGCCCCTCTGCTCTCCCCTCAAAATAAACAAATAAGCATTTTTTTAAAAAGCACAGAACACTGCACAGTATGGCACTTGCCCAGATGTGGGACGGCGTGACGGTGATGAAAACAACCAGAACACATCCTTGCTACCTCCCAATGGGAGTCTTCCTTTTTTGGGGGGGGGGGGGGGGCGGGGAGGGGACAGATGCTGCCTCAAGCTGATAGGTACACCGGACAGGACACCAGCCAGAGCCCAGGGACCACACCCCGGGATCACAGCAGTTCTTCCGTCGTCACACTGGCACACAGAGGCCTCTGTTCTAGAGCCTTCCTGAGGAGCTGGGCGGCTTAGGGAGCCGGAGCCAGAACCACAGCCCGGACCACGGTTTGAGCCTCACTCTTGGACCTCGCTGGCAGAGCCTGAGACCCGCGGTGACGCAGGCATGAGCACATCTCCCGAGCTTGGCGTGGGCAATGTAGGCAAGTCGATTACGCTTGTGGTTGAGACCCGGTGGGAACTTGGGGCTGACCCTCTGGGCTGCGCATGAGCCTTGATAGCCTTCGTGGTGCATGTTCCTCGGGAACTTGGGGTCCACTCCCTCGAGAGAGTCATATCTTTGTGACCGGGGTTCCTCGATGCTGTTTCTGTGCCGTTTTCGGGACTAGTTGTGCATGGCGTGGATTTTGGACTTGGCCATGTGTGCACTGAAATCCAAGGCTCCCAAAGTGCCTGGGACCTGAAGAGAAAGAGGGAGGCCACCCCAACCCTAAACGTGCACTCTTAGAAGAGCAATTTGTTCTGTGAACTTGTTAATGGAGCCAAAGGCATTTAGTGGATTTCGGGTATGCCCCCATAATCAATCATTTCCAACTTCTTAGAGATGCTAATTTAAGAAGAGTGAGGATCAGGGCGCCTGGATGGCTCAGTTGGCTGAACACCCAACTCTTGATTTCGGCTCAGGGCATGATCCCAGGGTCATGGGATACAGCCCCACATCGGGCTCCGTGGTGAATGTGGAGCCTGCTTGAGACTCTCTCTCTCTCTCTCTCTCTCTCTCTCTCTCTGCCCCTCTCCCTGTTCATGCTCTCTCCCTCTCTCTCTCTCTTCCTAAAAAAGAAGAAAGAAAGAAGAAAGAAAGAAAGAAAGAAAGAAAGACAAGAAGGAATGAAGGAAGGAAGAAAGAAAGAAAGGGAATAAGAATTGTAGGGATTAGTGCCAGGACATTTACCCCCAAAACAAGGACCTTACCAAACTATCTTTTCCACAAACAAACTTGTTTCCTTTGTACTCAGTTGCCTTTTCTTCATTTGTAGTCTTTCCGTTCTTTCTTTGGTCCAACTAGTGTTTTACTAAACACCCAATGTGTACTTCGATTGGCCCTGTGTAGGCAGATGTAAACAAATCTACTATGGTTCCTGCAGGAGAGGAAAATCTTAAACCAATGATTACCATAAAGGATGAGGAGGAGTGAGGAAGACAGGTGTTCCGCATGGGTCTCATGGAGCCCACCTTCTCTCACTAAGCCGGTTTCCATCATGGTAGGCAAATGGTATTTACCTTACAAGTTTGTTTTTTGGGTTGTTTTTGTTTTGTTTTGTCCGTAAGGCTTATTTAGCTTCAGATGTAAAGCTCAGAGGTTAGAGGTAAAGCACTGAACAGGTGCCAATCAATGGTCCTAACAAAGGCCACTTTTTTAAAGCTTTGTCTCTCTTCCCAAACTGAAAATAGAGCAAACATTTGTAATACGGAGTTCCGCTGGCTGCCGATAAATCAATGCACGAAACAGCTTCTCAGAAAGTAGTCCTACTAACTTTCTTTTTCTCTTCTGCCTTATTAAGTAATTAACAGCCAGCCAGGGGGAAATATCGGACAGGACCCTTGGTTCTCTATGCCTCCGCTGGAGGTGTAATAACATTCTGCCACAAACAAATGCGTGGAGACATCCATCCTAGGTGACCAGAATGATGGCCACCCCTCCAGCCAGGACACCTCTCAGATGCTGTGCTGGCCAGCCACCTTCGTAGGGAATCATGCTAAGAAGGAAGCGGCCACCTCCGTGCCACACACAGAGTCCACTGTTTCAGAGGATTGTATTATTTACCACAGAGGGTGTCCGTCCAATATGGTGGGGTGTGGCTGCAGGTTTCTCTCTCTGGCTTTGCTGCCCGATCACGTCAGTCTCAAGGCTGGTCTCCCAACTTCCTAATCCCACGGCTGCTGCACCCTTTAATGGGGGGAGTGGGGGATTTACCCTAAGTGAAGAGGCCCCCTGATGACTGGGTGTCCTCGGAGGTTTTGTCTCTCGGATTTGTCCACACTGAGCCTCCAGCCTCTCCCTGGTTCCCCGAAGTGTCTGCTGGGAGCTTCCTGCTCTGGTAAGTGGTGACTCTCTGCCTGTGTGTCTCTCCATTTTGGGGCCTAGGGGGCGGCGGCCTGCCTGTGTCCTCACGTCCCCTACAGATTTAGGAAGAGTTGTTGACTTTTCAGCTCGTTCGGGTTTTTACTTGTTAGCGTGGAGTATCAGCTTCTAAGCTTACGGGCTGGATCCAAAACCAAGTCTTATTTTTCTTCTGCCTGCCTATAGAGCACTCTGAATAGATAGGAGAATTTGCATAACTGAAACTCTGGTCGTTCATTTCAGATAGTCTCTGTGAGTTTCAACTCGGAAGAACTTTCTAGAACAAGTTAATTGTGTATTTGAAGAGGAGCTAAGTCCTCCATGGTTTGGGCAGAGGTGCGGCCTCAGATCACAGGGGTGGGACGGCTCGCTTCTGGTTGAGCCTTACTCACGTTTACTCATAGTTTAATTCTGACTCTGTGTGGTAAGAATGCTTTATTTCCAGTCCCTCAGGGTGAGAAGGGGGGCAAGGATTTTTCCCTCTTACCCCTCTGGTCCATCAAATCCCAAAATGCAGGTTCTTCTGGATTGGGTTTGTCCTCAGGATAAAAGGAGGTCAAGACTCACTTAACTCTGACCTCCACTTTCCTGGAGATCTTAACCTAGTAAATTCCTTACTATCTTATCTGAGATTTTAAGAAAGTTTTTTTTTTTTTTAATGCATTTTACACAGCATTTTTAGTGATTTTCAGTGGGAGCGCTGTTCCAAATAACCTACCCAAACCTGCTGCTAGAAAGGGAAAGATACTCTATTTTCTTAACAGAATGTATTAATCTGAAATTTCCCTCCTTACTCTCATTATCTGACACCTCCAACGAGATTATACATTCCATTATATTCTGTCTTGATCACTCATGTATCCGCAAGGCTTGACTAGTGCCTGGCACATGGCAGGCATCTAACAAAGGGTTGTGACAACAACAATGACAATAATAATAATGCCGTAACGGTAAAATATCTTTTATATTTTATATTTTTATCAATTTAATGATTGTTAATCAAATAATTATTGATTATTAATTACTTTAATCTTTTCTATTTTTGAAATATAATCTCCACCCCCTCATGGGGCTCGAACTCATGACCCCGCGATCAAGCGTCACACGCTCCACTGACTGAGCCAGCTAGGCGCCCCATAACAGTAAACGATGGTAAGCATGGGATGCACCTAGTGTCTTAGTTGACGGCTCTGCTCTAGTCCCCCCGTCTCCAAGTCATCTTACGTGCGGTGGGAGATTTAACTTTGGAGAAGCTCATGCTCTCAACTTCCAGTAGACTCCCATTGCTTTGCCCATAGAGACCATATTTCTTAGCCTGGTATCCATACAGATCTGACCGTAAACTAATTTTCTATTCTTTTTGCATCCCGTGTTATCCCCCAAAGCAGCCCACTTGGCATTTTCCGAACACGCAACACAACTTTGCGATCCCTAATTCCCTTGCCTGGGTTGTTCTTCCCATTAGCTCTTTTTTTTTTTTAATATGAAATTTATTGTCACATTGGTTTCCATACAACACCCGGTGCTCCTCCCAGAAGGTGCCCTCCTCTTACCCATCCCATGAGCTCTTCCTTCTGTTCCAAACCTTCTAAGCCTTTGACACACTGCTCCCATTCCACTGCCTCTACGATTCCTTCTCTCATTCCCTGGCAAGAATTAGTGCTCCTTTCTTTAAACTCCCAGAGTGTGCGGGGCGCCTGGGTGGCGCAGTCGGTTAGGCGTCCGACTTCAGCCAGGTCACGATCTCGCGGTCTGTGAGTTCGAGCCCCGCGTCAGGCTCTGGGCCGATGGCTCGGAGCCTGGAGCCTGTTTCCGATTCTGTGTCTCCCTCTCTCTCTGCCCCTCCCCCGTTCATGCTCTGTCTCTCTCTGTCCCAAAAATAAATAAAAAACGTTGAAAAAAAAAAATTAAAAAAAAAAAAATAAACTCCCAGAGTGTGTTGGGCTTCCTTATATATCTCTTATCGCATGTGCTTTGCATCATAACTACTTCTCCACATGCACTGATGCTTCCCCCCAAAAACTTGAGCGTGCCTGGCACATCGCAGACGCGCAACAAATATGAATAGAAAAATGGATCATCGAAACGGGCTTCGACTGTGAACCTCAAATAATGCCAGACAAGGGAATGTTTGTCTACTACAGCCAGAAATACCTTACCTTTCAGGCTTTTGGAGATTTCTGAATATACTAAGTGGGGTCAGGCAGTACCCATGCCAATGGACACTTATGTATTTTTATTGAAATTATTATTTAAAATTATATCCAGGTGTTTGACACCTTTCACAGAATGGTTGGGGGCCAACATGTTGTTCTTCCTTTCTTAATTTTCTTTTAAATTCTAAAGCACATGGAAATTTTCATCAGAGGACTCAAAGAATCTAGGGCTAAAAGTTAATTCTAACGACACCCACACCATTTTGAGTCTGACTCACATTTCCTATCAGCAGTTCCTGTAACCTTGTTGAATTTCTCATTTGTACTATTACTTCACCGAATGCCACAACCCTGAAAAACAGAAACCCAAGACAGCATTTCTCTTGTTTCCGGAGGCTAGGTCCTACAGGTGGGGAAGTCCAAGTTCTAAAACTGGACATTGGAAATCCTGGGTCTTCAGCCTAACGTGCTGGCTTTTTGTTTTGTTTTGCTCTGCTGTCTTTGACATTAGGAACTGGCAGCTATCATGTTACCAGTTATATTAACGCAATAAACAGACAGCATCATCATGTTTTGTTGACTACTAAGAATCTTCTAAGTTCTACAGAACAACACTTGTGGCCAAGGTATTCCCTCTGATACTCTTTCAAAGGATTTGGAGCAGGACCATTACTGGATGTATGACCACTGATGCTACTGCTAGAAAAACTCTCTAAGGCGGGAGTGTCACGGGCCAGGAATTCTAAACTGGATGCCAGCAATCTGAACAAGAACCCAGGAGGGCCCAACTGAGGGAAGCAAGGGTTCAGTGACGGGGGATGCCAAATGACGCTTGATACAGTTTCAGTCTGCTTAAAGGTTAAATCGGGTCATGCCTCATAAGATCTTAAGTCTGACATCTTGTCGATAATGTTGGAGGCACATTGGTGTGGAATGTCTTGTATCCCAACCAGGTTACGTGCCTCAAATCGATTCTTAACACAATCGCTGCCATAAATCCAGGCTTCTCTATCCCCCCACCCACGTCACTCTTCCACATTCTTCTGTTCATCCCCATGTGGACCCAATCCCCGGCCCAACCTCTCCTCCAACCCCCCTGCTGCCCCTCCCAGTGGAACCTCCCCTTTGTAAGCGGCAACCCCCTCTCACACACACCTCTTAGACCTCAGGACCAGAAGCAAAAGCCATGCTCTCCTGGGTTGCCCTTACGCTTTGCAGGCCATGTCTCTCCCTCTCTGTTGCGCAAACGCCTGCTTTTTTTAAATTTTTTTTTTTTTCAACATTTTTTATTTATTTTTGGGACAGAGAGAGACAGAGCATGAACGGGGGAGGGGCAGAGAGAGAGGGAGACACAGAATCGGAAACAGGCTCCAGGCTCCGAGCCATCGGCCCAGAGCCTGACGCGGGGCTCGAACTCACGGACCGCGAGATCGTGACCTGGCTGAAGTCGGACGCTTAACCGACTGCGCCACCCAGGCGCCCCTAAACGCCTGCTTTTTGAGACCCTCATCATTCACCTGCCACCTTCACGCACCGACTTCCGGAACACACCCTTCGCACTTCGCGCACACACACGACCCCTCACGTGCTCAAGGCTTTGGTTCCTGGCTGGCTGTCTTCTTCCCACCTCGCCCCCTGCAGGATTTTTGGCCATTTCAATGCACATGGTGATGATACGTCCGCCATGCTGGCCTCTTAGAACTTTGACCACTCACATGCGGGTCACATGTGGCTTAGGTCACCTACACCTGGTTCCTGCCTGCCTTACCTGTCTTGTTTATGCCCTGAAACGGTGTTCTCTGTTTCTCCTCGGGACCATTCCGATAGCTTACCGGTATGCTTCGGTATCCACATTCTGAGAAAGAACTTCTCTCTGAGGCACCGGCGGACTGGAGTTGGGTCACGCTGGCTCCTAAGAGACAAATGTGAAATTTTCAGGGATTTTGCCAGCTCTTTGACATTAATTACGCCGGGGACTTGGAACTGGCCGTGCTGGGAGTGTTTATAGCCACTACAAGGCTTTGGTTTTCCAAAAGGGGTTTTGTTAAACATTTACCAGCACGTTCCTGTCTTATCCTTCATTCTCCTGCTGCTAACAGTGGGCTCTCTGCTGCTCCCCTCACCTTTGTCCCTGTCGAGGCAGAACTTCTCAAGAGCTGTCTCAGCCTTGAGTTCCCGTCCCCCGTTCACCCCTCACACCCACGCCAATCTAGCTTCCGTCTCTGTCAAAGTCACTTAACACCCGCACGTTACCAGACCCGAAAAACACCTTCCTGGTTACCTCACTTGAGTTTTGCCTTCAACTTCCCTACCCATGTCCTCCTCCTGAAAACACATTCTTCTCCTAGAAGTGTGAGACCACGCTTCTAGGTTTTCTCCTGCCTCTCTTGCTGGTCTTGTTTCAGGATCTGTTGTAGGTTTCTCTCTGCCTCCCTCAGACACACACACAACTTCCAAATGTTGGCTCCCTCACTTCCCCAACACCTTCTTCTCACGTGACCGCATCCTGTCTCCCTGTTTACACACTAAAGATTCCTAAAGGGATACCTCATACCTCTCTGATCTCCACACTCCCCCAGGTAACTGCCTATTTGACAACACTGTGCGGATGCACACTTTGCTCTAAATGTAACATGTCCTGGGGCACCTGGGAGGCCCAGTCGGTTAAGCGTCCGACTTCGGCTCAGGTCAGGATCTCACGGTTCGTGGGTTCGAGCCCCGCGTCGGGCTCTGGGCTGACTGCTCGGAGCCTGGGACCTGCTTCGGATTCTGTGTCTCCCTCTCTCTCTGCCCCTCCCCTGCTCATGCTCTTTCTTTCTCTCACTCAAAAATAAAAATAAAACATTGGAAAAAAAAAAAAGGTTACATGTCCTGGGGTACCTGGGAGGCTCAGTAGTAGAGCATCTGACTTCAGCTTAGGTCACGATCTCCTGGCTCCTGAGTTCGAGCCCCACATCAGACTCGCTGCCGTCAGCCTGGGATCCTCTGTCCCCTTCTCTCTCTGCCCCTCCCCCACTGAGGCTCTCCCCCAAATAAATAAATATTTAAAAAAAAAAGCAACATAACCTGATTCCTTCACAACCTGGCCAGCTAGCTCCTCCCCCCAGCTTCCCCACCTCAGCAAGCAGTGGCACCAGTCAGTCATCTGCCCAGGCTGGAAACGTGGGCCATCCAAGATTACTACTCGGTCATCATCGTTCCCCACCCTCAAGGCATCCGCAAGGTCTCTGTGTCTACCTCCTGGATATACGTGCGTCTCACCTCCCCCTGCCTCTGCCCGGGGCCAAAACCACACAGTCATCCAAGTCACCCTCAAGCTCAGCCTCGCCTGTGTTTTCCCAGCAGCCTCCTCACTGGTGTTCACACTTCCACTGCTGCCCCTGATTTACCCCTCCCCCACCACCAACAGCCAGAGGGGACCGTTCAGAAAGAAGATCCTAGAAATTAAAATGGCTTTCACAAACTTTGAGAATGTGTGGAAGAGTCATCATTTCACTGTTAAAATGGCCAGTGCCAAGAACGCAAATATAGAATAAACTACCAATAAAACAGTCTTGCAAACTGCATAGAAATAAATTCATAGAAGAGTTCAAGAGGGCAGGTGTGACGGAAAAATTAGACGGAAATTATTCATCTTGTGATGGATCAGTTTGATGGAAATTCTTTTTTTTTTTTTAATTTTTTTAACGTTTATTCATTTTTGACACAGAGAGAGACAGAGCATGAATGGGGGAAGGTCAGAGAGAGAGGGAGACACAGAATCCGAAACAGGCTCCAGGTTCTGAGCTGTCAGCACAGAGCCCGACGCGGGGCTCGAACTCACGGACCGCGAGATCATGACCCGAGCCGGAGTCGGACACCCAACCGACTGAGTCACCCAGGTGCCCCGATGATGGAAATTCTTTATACTTTATTTCTCTTTTTTAATGTTGATTGACTTTTTTTTTTTTTTTTTTTTTTTACCATTTATTTACTTTTTTGAGAGACAGAGCAGGAGCAAGGGAGGGGCAGAGAGAGAGGGGGAGACACAGAATCCGAAACAGGCTCCAGGCTCCGAGCCGTCAGCACAGAGCCCGATGTAGGGCTTGAACTCATGAACCGTGGGATCATGACCTGAGCCAAAGTCAGATGCTTAACCGACTGAGCCACCCAGGTGCCCCTTTGTATTTTAAATTTATAAAATTCTCATAGGCATCATCTTATCCCCTTTTGTTTGGAGAAATAATTTTTTGTTACATGCATTTAAGCTTTGAAATAGTAGCTGTCATTTTATTCACTTATTTTAAAGATTTTATTTTTAAGTCACCTCTACACCCACCGTGGGGCTTGTACTTACAACCCCGAGATCAAGAGTCACACGTTCCATTGCTTGAGTCAGCCAGGTGCCCCTGAAAATAACAGTTATCACTTTAAAAACAGCAAAACATGCAAGAGGAATTTTAAAATTCAAAGGTGTGGGGGTGAAATAGGTGAAGGGACTTAAAAGCATCCTTATCTTGATGAGCACTGAGTAGCATATGGAATTGTTGAATCACTACGTCGTACACCTAAAACTGATTTAACGCTGTGTTAACTCTACTGGAATTACAATAAAATGGAAAAAAAAAACATTCAAAGTTTAACAATATCCTTGAAAATGACGGCTGAAACCTTTTGCATACAAGCTACCAAAAGAAAGCTGCTGCATGCAAGGTCTGCCTAAAATTATCTAATCAAACAAAAATCACTCAACTAATGTTCATCCTTCGCTATGGTATAAACAGATAATGGGAGTCTTACAAAGTTTTCATATACCTATGGACTTTTGTGAAATTACTTTTTTTTTTTGGAAAATTTTTTTTGAGAGAGAGAGGGACAGACAGACAGAGCATGAGTGGGGGAGGGGCAGAGAGAGAGGGAGACACAGAACCCGAAGCAGGATCCAGGCTCCGAGCTGTCAGCACAGAGCCTGACGCGGGGCTCGAACTCACAGACTGCGAGATCATGACCTGAGCTGAAGTTGGACACGCACCCGACTGAGCTACTCAGGTGCCCCCAATTTACCTTTTAAAATGAATCAGCTACCCCCTTAACCTTTCCTGTGCTAGCCTGGAAATTAAAACGGCTTTTAAGGATTCCAAGGATATGTGGAAAAGTGATTCTCTCACCCTTGAACTTGCCAGTAATTTTTTTTTTTTGAAATTATAGTAGTTTTCCAATTGACCCAGAAAACTCCCGAGTCAGATCACCCTTTTTAAAATGGAAAACAGATGGTTTTAACACGCTGCCTAAAACCTTCGCATCACATCTTATCTAAGATCCACATACCTTTCCTACAGGCCCTGCATAGCCTGGCCTTTACCTTTCTCTCGGCTTTATCCTGTGTCCCTTGTTCTCTAACTCCACCAGCATCACGGACACCGGCTTCCTCTCAGTCCCTGGGACACCTTCTTCCTTCAAAATTAGTGGTGTTGGTGGAGGTGGTAAGGGTTTTGTCTTTCCCCTCCGGGCGTTTGCACAAGCTCTTCCCTCTGTCCAGGGACACTTTCCCTTTCACTTTCTGCTGACTTCATCTCATCTTTCAGGGCTTGTCTCAAACACCATGTTCCAGAAAAGCGTGGCAGGCTGGGGGTCCAGCGGTGCATTATGGACAGAATGGACAGATCAGGCAAACAGCAAGTTGCCTCTCTTTCAAGTAAGTAAATTCGTATCTTAAATTTACTGCATGGTTGGTAAAGTAACACCGCCTTGAATTTGTTGTGTATGCTTCGGTTTCTTGAGAGGTGGCTTTGGCTGAGCCCCCTGGGACCAGGAGGCGACGGCAGAGATGCTCTATAGGGCAGGACCACGTTCCTCCAGCTGCCAAGGGCTTCAGAGTGACCGCTGGTCTTTTCCAAGCTCTCCTTTGTGCCTTGACAAATGTCAGCCAGCCCCATGTCTTGGGTCCATTCGCCAGAAGCAGAGGCGAAGTGGGGGTTCTTGTACAAGTGGCGAGCTGGGCACGTGCTCTCAGCAGGAATCTGCGGGAAGGTGGGAGAAGCCGGGAAGGGCAGGGAGGCAGCTAAGAAAAGCCGGGCCTCAGCCTGATCCCCGAGATGCAACACGAATGGCACCACGGAGCGGTTCCTCTTTGAAGCAGAGGGTCTGGGCTGTGTCCCTGCACCTGTCAGTCACTGGCTGAGGACACCTCGATGGTGGGGCGTACAGGTGACCTCACAGAGACTGAGGAGGCCATTGGGAACCCTCAACAGCCAACACCCAGCAGTCCGTTGCATCCTCCAGGTAAAAGGGACCCGGGTTGGGAACCAAACGCTATGGATCATCTCAGGACAGGATTGTTCAGCCATGGTGCTATTCACATTTGGGGCTGGACAATTCTTGCAGCGGGGGCGGGGGGGGGGGGAGCTGTCCTGTGCATTGTAGTGTGCTTACCAGCATCTCTGGCCCCCACCCATCAGATACCAGTAGCACACCCCCACCCCAGTCTCTAGATCTTGCCAGATGTCCCCTGGAGTGTGGAACTGCCTTCTCCTCCCCAGCCATCCCAGGATATTCTGTGGGAGGGAGCTCCTAGCCATTGCACTGCCTGTTCACCGAGGATAGAGCATCCTACACACACATTCCACTGTGTGTAAGCGTGTGTGTTCGTGCACATGCGCGCGCAAGGTGAGGAGCCTGAGCTTCTCCGAATACAACTTGCTAAATGAAGGCTGGGGCAAGCCGGAATGAAAGGAATCATCCGGGAAAAGATCTACAAATGGCCAATCAGCACACGAAAAGGTGCTCAACATTACCAACCATTAGGGAAAGGCAAATCAAAACCACAATAGGATCCCACCTCATACCCGTCTGGATGGCTACTATTAAAAAAACACAAAACACAGAAAAGGACAAGTGTTGGGAAGGATGCGGACAAAGGGAAACCCTCGTGCGACTCTTGGTGGGAAAGTAAAATGGTGAAACCACTGTGGGAACGACAGTTCCTCAAATAATTAGAAGTGGTATTACCATACGATCCAACAATTCCACTTCTGGATATCTGGATAAATCTATATATCCCACGGAACTGGAAGCAGGGTCTTAGAGTGAAATTCATACAGGCATATTTATAGCAACATTATTCACGAGAGCCAAAAGGTAGAAGCAATCCAAACTTCCATCGATGGATGAATGGATAAAGAAATTGTACATACAGCTGGAGATCACTGAGACTTGGAAGGAAATTCTGACACATGCCATAACGTGGATGAACCTTGAGGACATCATGCTCAGTGACAGGAGCCAGTCACCAAAGGGCAAATATGGTGTGATCCCACTTCTATGAGGTATCTGGAAGAGTCAAGTTCATGGAGACAGAAAGTGGAACAGTGGTTGCCAGGGACTAGGGCAAGGGGGGGAGTGGGGTGTTGCTTAACACAGAGCATAGTTTCGCTTTTGCAAGATGAATCGAGTTCTGGAGGTTAGTTGCATAAGCAAGTGAATGGACTCAACACTGCTTGAACGGTACACTTAAAATGATTTAAATGATTTTTTTTTTATTTTTATATATATTTGTCATTTTAGAGAGCACGTGAGCAGGGGAGAGGGAGAGAGAGAACCTCAAGCAGGCTCCAAGTTGAGCACAGAGCCCAACACGGGGCTCGATCCCACAACCCTGGGATCATGACCTGAGTCAAAATCAAGAGTTGGACGCTCAAGTGACTGAGCCACCCAGGTGCCCCTAAATGATTTTTTGAAAATCCTATGATAGTTGTGGCGGGGAAAAAAAAATGACAAAAGTAAGGTAACTGGTCTATAAATTCAAACTGGTGTATTTCCACAGCTTCCTAGAGCCCAGCTACGCTCTTACAGTAATTAGTGGTAGCATATTATTTAAATTTGGGAGGGGGTTGTTTTACGACCTCTTTGCTCTATAATCAATTTGAAAAGACAACTGCTAGATTCGAAAGTTGGAAAGAGAGATTGATCCTGTGGAGTGGCACTTTGCGTTTAGAATCCCCTGGTCCCCTAGGATGGGGATTTCTCCCGCAGGCAGGGTTCCCAGCCAGGCCTTCCCACTGCAGACTCCCCCCTCCCGCAGATGACATCCACGTGTTTCAATATTGAGTCGTCTACTGGGTGTTTCCTGAATGAAGTTCTCAATTCCAGATGAATAAGACTTCCCCAGAAACCCGACGTGATGGTCAGGGCACTGCCTCTTCCCAGCAGAAGCATGCCCTCCCACACCACCGCAATGTCATGAGGGATTACAAAGGGCGGGTTCCTCAGACAGAGAGTAGAGCATGTTTGTACAACGGGACTTCATGGGAAAGCAAAACTTCCATGCAGATTCATTCGTTCGTTCGTTCGTTCGTTCATTCATTCATTCTACAAATATGTACCGTGTGCCAATGTTAGGAAGGCACTGGAAAACCACTATTAAAAATGAAGACAGGGGCACCTGGGTGGCTCCGCCAGTTGGGCATCTGACTCTTGATTCCGGCTCAGGTCACGATCTCACGGTTCTGAGCTGGCAGCGTGGAGCCTGGGTGGGACTCACTCATTCTCTCTCTCTCTCTCTTTCTCTCTCTCTCTCCCCCTTCTCTCCCTCTCTCACTGCCCCTTCCCTGCATGCTCTCGCTCTTTCTCTCTCTCAAAATAAATAAACATTTAAATAAAAAAATGAAGACAGGGCTTTACTAAAGCCATTTTATTGAGGCGTAATTTACATACAATACAATTCACCCTTTCAGGTATACAGCTCTATAAGCTGACAATGTACATAGTATAACGACCACCACAATCAAGATGCAGAATATTTCTGGGGCGCCTGGGTGGCTCAGTCGGGTGAGCGTCTGACTTCATCTCACATCATGACCTCACAGTTTGTGGGTACAAGCCCCGCATCGGGCTCTGGGCTGACAGCTCAGAGCCTGGAGCCTGCTTCGGACTCTGTGTCTCCCTCTCTCTCTGTCCTTCCCCCACACACACTGTCTCTCTCTCTCTCTCTCTCTCTCAAAAAAGGAATAAATGTTTAAAAAAATTTTTTTTAAAGATGCAGAATATTTGTCACCCCGAAAGTTCTCTTGTGCCCCTTTGTAGCCAAGCCCTCCCCTTCCCCACAGCCCCTGGCAACCACCAATTTGATTTTTGTCCCTATAGTTCTGCCTTTTCCAAATGTCAGATAAATGAAATCACAGTGTGTAGCTTTTGTGTCGGGCTCCTTTCGTTTAGCATAATCCTGTTGAGATGCCTCCATATTGTTGCCTGTATCAGTAACTCATTCCTTTTCATTACTGAGTAGTATTCCACTTTGTGTACGTTAACACAATTTATTTACCCATTCTCCAGTTGATGAACATTCAGGCTGTTTCCAGTTTCCAGCATTATGAATAAAGCTGTTACAAACATTAGCATATAGGCCACTGCGTGGGCATAAGTTTTTGTTGCTTTCGGATTAATACTTAGGAGTGGCATTGCTGGATCATTTGGACAGTGTCTGTTTAAGTGAATAAGAAACTGCCCAACTGGTTTCTTTTTTTTTTTTTCATATAAAATTTATTGTCAAATTGGTTTCCATACAGCACCCAGTGCTCACCCCAACAGGTGCCCTCCTCAATGCCCATCACCCACCCTGCCCTCCCTCCCACCCCCCATCAACCCTCAGTTTATTCTCAGTTTTTAAGAGTCTCTTATGGTTTGGCTCTCTCCCTCATTTTTTTTTTTTCCAACTGGTTTCTAAAATAGCTCCACCTCTTTGCATTCCTACCAGCAATATATACCATCTGGATCCTCACCAGGCAGACAAAGCTTTTCACAAATATCAGCCTCTTATTTATTTCAGACCTGCAGTAATCATGGTCATTATATCCTCAGCAAAGTGTGGCCACGTCTTTAAGCTTCTCGCTCTATAAGCTGGGGCTCAAAAGTCTGCACTGATTGGTTGTTTCGACTAGGCACACTTCTCTTTATATAAAAATGCCTTCATGATCTCATTAGTTTTAAGAAATTACAGCAGGGCAGAATTAGCCCTTAGCAAAATAGAAACAGACACAGGATAGAATAGTATATGCTTAGTATTAGAAGGAATCGTAAAAGCCTTCTCTGTCCCACCCCCCTGGGATGCTCGAATCTCATCTTACTATGTCCCTGGAGAAAGGACTTCCAGGTTCTGCCGCAATCAGTTCTCTTTCAGGGATCTCGTTTCCTCCTGAGGCAGTGTAGTAATCAGGAGTCTGTTGCTCAAAGATACAGCCCTCACGAATTGCATGAGCTATGGACAGTCACTCCAATTTGAGGGTTCACTGGTCTCCATTTGGGGCATGGGGGCCCACATAATTCCAATCCCTATTTTTATCTGGCATCTCTCCGAATATTTGAAAACAGCTCTCCCGTCTCCTGAAGTACCTCCTCCCTCCTAGACTAAGCATCGCTAGTTCTCTTGACCATCCTCACCCAACTTTTGAGTTCCTTCTCCATGCTGTCCCCCTCCTCTCGACAGATACAGCCATGTCTAATCTTCCCAAACCGGGAGCTCAGTCCTGATCCCCAAACGAATAGGTCTAGAGAACATGGTGTGGATTCTGGTCTAGAAAACATTTCTGCTCCAGAAAACAAGGCGTGGATTCTGCTCTAGAAAACATGGCGTAGATTCTGCTCCAGAAAACATGGCGTAGATTCTGTTCCAGGGCCTCACAGTCACTTTTTTGACAGATGTTCCGGGTGCCTCACACTGAGCTTGCTGTCAGCTATTATTATCTGTTAGCCTGGCTACTTAGTCCTATCTTCCCCAATCTGTATGTGTAGACTTAAATTTTGGGAGACTCAAGAGAAGGACCTAAAATGTTCTCATTATAGATTCATCCAATGCTCCAATTTTCCAGGGCTTTGGGTGACCCTGATTTGTTTACTATCTCAACTTTGTATCACCTCCAATTTTTAAAAATTTTTTAACGTTTATTCATTTTTGAGAGAGAGAGAGAGAGACAGAGAGACAGAGAGCAAGCAGGGGAGGGGCAGAGAGAGAGGGAGACACAGAATCCGAAGCAGGCTCCAGGCTCCGAGCCGTCAGCACAGAGCCCGATGCGGGGCTCGAACTCACGAACCGCGAGATCATGACCTGAGCCGAAGTCGGACGTTTAACCGACTGAGTCACCCAGGTGCCCTGTCACCTCCAAATTTGATAAGAGCAATCTACAAAACCTTTGTTCAGCAATGAATATTTGTTGAGCACCTCCTATGTCCTATGCTCTTGGGCAGGCCCTGTGAATACCGAGATGGATGTGGCTATTTCTGGAGGAGCTCACAGCGGTCGGGTGAGTTTTGAACTACACTGAAAGCCTCGCACAGGATTCCACGAGTGTGAGCATCAGAACACCATGGGCTCTGTCTTCTGATGAGTCACTAACCCACCTACTTGCACAGCATCCAGCCCAGATGTCTCCATTTTGCCCACACGGCTGGCACGAGAAAGCCTGAAGACCACGCAGAAATGTCCATACGCCCTGTCCTACGTCGCTGCTGAGCTAGGGGTCAGAGCATTCAGAGGGGTGAGGACCACAGTCTTCTGTGAACTGTGTTTAGCAAGTGGCCAGCCCACACTCTGACCACATCCCCACTGTGCTCACCCCGCTTTCCTTAATCTCAAAACATTACATAAACTTATTCACATGCACATAAGGATTACTGAAAAAATACCATGGTTTGAAGTAGATAATGAGCTCCCGGGGTGGCGCAGCTTACAGGAACAGGTAACTAACTAGAGCGTGAATAATGAAAGAATACCCTACACAGGGGAAATTGTATCTTAGGGGGTAAGCCTCCTTTCAGAGTAATAAGTCTTGTGCCGGACAATTTGGGCAGTGTCCAAGAGGCTTCTTGGGCTGTGGAGATTGGCAGTCTAGGTGCATAGTGATTTTTTGCAAGAGGAGAGGAGAGAAGAGGCCCAGCACTGACCCCCGCCCCCCTCACCCCACCCAGAGGCCTGGGCCCAGCTCCCTCCAAGAAGGGAAAAGGCTGCCTTGGGCGCTCCAACTCCACATGGGAGAAAGGCAAGCTGGGTATGTGTGCACACTTAACCACTGTTTGACAGCCGTTTTATTGGCCCCATGGAGCATTTATAGATCTCTGGTTTGGATTGTTTCCCTCTCCCCCCAGACCACCCCCATCGGGGAAAGTGTTTCCAGAGGTGAGACCTCCTTTACAGGAAGAAATCAGCATAGAACCGCAGATTGTATGGGCGAGGGTGGTTTGGGTCACTGACGACTATGATCCCAAGGAGCAAACCTTTGGAAAAGGGTGGCTTCCTCAGGAAGTTCTTCTTCGACCTCCAGGGAGAAGGGCTTCCAGAAAGCCCCCTCCTCTCCACCCCTGCTCCAGAAAGGTCTCCTACAACGCCCAGGAAACAGGCTTCTTATCCAGAACGTGACAGGTGCCGACCAGTTTAAAGGACAAAGTCCGAACCGTGTGTGGTTTGTTTCTCCCTCATTTCCACGGGAAGAACTAACCCCCCCCCCCTCAGGGACAGGACACCCCCCCCCCCCCCCCGCATCTGATTCTGCGGCCAAAGCTCGGTGAACTCTTCCCCGTTCTGTTGTTTACTCACTTCTCGCAGGGTCTCTGCTCAGCCCGGGGAAGCCGAGCCGCGGCTCCTCAGATGTTATTTATCTTTTCCTGCGAGGGATCTGTGACAGTCCAGGGTGTCGTGTATCCTGTGAGATTGTTTATCACCCAGCCCCGCCGCGGCCCGGAGCGGCCGCCTCGCCAGCACTTGACGTCCCGAAACCCCGGACTACGTGAGCCAGCGGAGGGCGGGGAGGTCCCCCCCTTGGGCGCTGGGGTGAACCCGCGTCCTCTGGAGCCTGCTGCGACGTGTCCTCAGGCCAGGGCCCTGACCCCGGGCGCCCAGGTGAAATTGACCAGACAGCCGCGCGCTGCGCCCGCGCCCCCCCTCCCCCGCCGGCTCCGCGGAAGTCCCCGCCGAGCGCCACCGGCTCGGACGCCGGGCCCCGCGGGGACCCCCCAGGCGCAGCGCCCCCTCTCCCCTCCCCGGACGGTCCCGCACGGCCCGGCGCCGCCGCGGCCAGGCGTGGGGTCAGGGCGCCCCGGGCGCTCTCCGTGCGGAGTCACCGGCGGGTCAGCCCGGCGCAGCGGCCTGGCTCTCCAGGGAACCCTGGGGGGAGAGGCTGCCCCGCGGCCCCCTTCCCCTGCGGGCGCACGGAGAGCGCTCCCGCCGAGTCCCGCCAGGAGCCGGGCACCGCCGGCGCGGGGGCCGCCGTCCGCTCGGGCTCACCGCAGGAGCGGGGCTGGCGCCCGGGCGGGCGTGGGGCGGGAGACGCGCGGCTCCCGTAGGACCGAGGCCGGGGGACGCCGTGAAACCGACCCCTAGGGGGACTCTGGGCTGAGGCGTGTCTCTCTCCCTCGCCTTTGCCTTTCCGTTCTTTGCGTTTGCAGCCTTTCCCCTTGGTTTTCCTGCCCTTCCCTTTCTCTTTTGGTCTTCTGGACGCTTTTGGAGGGCTCGGTCTCCCTGGCCAGCTTTAGGAGCGCGCCCGGGGAGCGGAGGCAGGACGGGAAGGGGCTGCGCCCCCGCGCTGCCAGCGCATCCTCGCCCCACACGCGCGCACACGCACATGCACACTCACACGCTTAGGGGGAAAGATCAAACGCTCTCGGCGGCCCGAGGTCTGTTTTCTCAGGCGTCCTCCCCCCATCGCCGCATTGTTAGCGGGACAATGGGCTCCTGTGTCCGTCTTGTTGGCACCGGTTTCGTACGATGCAGGAAACAGCATTTCCTCTCGGCGCTGGAAAATTAACTTGGATCGTGCTTTTCCCTTTTTATTGAGAATCCGCACACACCCCGGGAAACCCGAGCTCCCGGAGAGGGGAAGGAGCGGCAGCAAGTAGACGTCCCGAAGTCCTGCCC
The DNA here is from genome assembly GCF_028018385.1 of Neofelis nebulosa. Lineage (NCBI taxonomy): Eukaryota > Metazoa > Chordata > Mammalia > Carnivora > Felidae > Neofelis > Neofelis nebulosa. The sequence continues at coordinate 235,952,917 of NC_080782.1, forward strand.
CGGCCCGTCCCCTTCCCGCTCAGCTCACGGCTCCAGGGGCTCTGCCAGAGGAGGAAACTCCCGGCGCTGAACAATGAGATGGGGCTGGGTGTCTCAACGGTGACCCTCCCAGTGGGGCCGACGGGACCGACTGTGCCAAGCGTCGGTCAGAGCCCCCGCGCGGCCCTGGGGCAGAGGAACTTGGCGCAAAGACCACCCCCGCTGCGCAAAGACCCCCCCCCCCCCCCCCCCGCCCCGCACACACCTCGGAAGGCACCAGCCGTGGGTTCCCAGTTGGCTGCCTCTGCGCCTTGCCACGACTTTGCCTAGGTGGTCCTAAAATGCACGGATCTGAGTGAACCGTTAGGCCCACAAAGTTGCTAGTAAGTACTCTTGCACTCCGCTTCTGCTTTGGTGTTGATCTCACTTTGCCCTGGCTCTTGTCTCCGGAACTAACACCAGATGCCAAAATCAGAGAAGCAGAGAGGGGTCTTCTCTGTCTGCATTTGTCACTGCAAATGTTTCCCCAAAATGTAGACATCTGTGCCTCTCCGAGCTAGTCCCCCGTCTCCTACTGTTCACATCTGTAGGCTGGGCGTCCAAACAGCCCAGCGCGGAAAGTGCCGGAACATGTATGCGTGTATGTAATTTACATGCTATTCTCTGTGCCTTACAAGAGTGTGTGCACACTTCTCCTGCAGGATGTGTTTAGTGACTGCAATACCACCGCCACCCCCATGTCCTCTGCCCAGCTTCTGATGGCCGCCTGCGGAGAAGACAGGGCTCGGTGTCAAATCCACCGTAGGCGTCCCTCTGCTTCTCATGCATCTTTTGCAACAAACTCTTCAAACACGTCATGGAAACTCTTCCCAGATACCTCTCCCCCCACATATGCGGAACCTCTCCTGCTATCAACACCCCCCACTCCCGCTAGAGAGGCACATCTGTTAAAATCCATGAACCTACAGGGACACATCATTACACCCAAGTCCATAATGCACATTAGGGTTCACATATGGTGCCCTACATTCCGTGGGTTTGGAAAAATGTATAGGGACACGTACCCATTATTACAGTGTCCTACAGAGGATGATACCATACTCCACTCTAAAAATCCTGTGTTCCATCTGTTCATCCGTCTAAACCCTCAGTTTTTTAGTTTATCATCATGCCTGACATTAAGATCAAAACAGAAGACTATCAAAAGGGACTTGGAGGGCTTTCTATCCTACATGAGTAAGATATAAATCAGAATTGCAAGGATCATTGATCTGTTGCTGGCACTGGCTTCCAACACTCCAGGTTTAAAATCTCCCTTTTTCTGAGGTACCTGGGTGGCTTAGTTGGTTAAGCCTCCGACTTCAGTTCAGGTCACGATCTCATAGTTCGAGCCCTGCGTCAGGCTCTGGAGCCTTCTTCCAGTTCTGTATGTCTCTCTCTCTCTCCCTCTCTCTCTCTGCCCCTCCCCCACTCATGCTCTGTCTCAGAAATAAATAAACATAAAAAAATTTTTTTTAATCTCCTTTTTTCCTGACCACCCACATTTATCCCGTCTTCCTTTTCCAACTGCCAGAGTTAGTGGTCTGTAAAACAAATGCTTAAATATTTAAATCCTCTAGGGAAGCACTAAAATGAATGAATGAATGAATGATCATATTCTTTTTGTTTACACGTTATTTTATTTGTAACCTTAGAAAAGAGACTATAGCTTTGTGGTGTATAGAAATAAATTGGGGGGAAACAGGCAGAGGAATCTCAAAGAAGGTATAAATTGGGTGCCTCCTAATGGCTCAACAAATATTTTGTAATGGTGAAAAAGTTGGCTGGCTCCGATGGTTAGTTGAGATGCATTGAGACTTATCCAGCAGACTGTGCAAAATCCTGTCGCTGTGAGTGTGCTTCTTAAGAGGGTCCTCCTTTCTTTTGCAAAAATACTGCCTCTGAAAACACTGTTGCTCTTATCTTGCCAGGGCCTTTTGATAGAGCATGCAACTCTGATTTGAACCTACTGTAGTTTTTACTGATCTTTTTAAGGTTTTTTTGTTTTTTTTAGTGCTTATTTATTTTTGAAGAGGGGGAGGGGCAGAGAGAAAGGGAGACACCGAATCCAAAGCAGGCTCCAGGCTCCGAGCTGTCAGCACAGAGCCCAATGCGGGGCTCGAACCCACAGACTGTGAGATCATGACCCGAGCCGAAGTCGGACACTTAACCGACTGAGCCACCCAAGCACCCTGGTTTACTTATCTCTTTATATATTTGTTCCAACTAGACAATGAGCCCCTTAGAGCAGTAAATGTCGCATGGTGGTAATATACTAGTAACTAGGTGGATATACTAGTAACCTGTGTGAAATGAATGCAGAGGTCAAAAGTCATCATGTAGCAAATTAAATGATGTCTAATGCCCTCCAGTGGCAGTTTTCCAATGGCATACGTGGATGTGCTTCCAGGAACCAGTGGCGAAGGACCTTTTACCAGAGTGATTTTTATATTTGCGGTCCCGCAGCTTAGGACCATTTTGCAAACGTCTCTCCCAGAGGAATGACAGCAACAGACGAAGGCAGATTGCTATCCCAAACCTACTAATGGGGAAAAGCATCGAAGATTCAACTTTCCCTGTCACCCTCCCTTGAAGGAACACCTTTCTGAACATGCTCTTTGCTCTCTGAACTAGAAAGAAAAGAAAACCCTTTGGAAAAGAAATGCTCAGAGCTGGGGAAGATGATGGGAGGTTTGAATCCTCTGTTCTCTTCAGTGGAAATGGCGGTCTGCACCCATAGCTCCAGATTCCTAAGGCTCCCATCTGTCCACACATCCCGTTGGTGTTTCCGCCTATTTCATTGCTGCCAGCATCTGAGAGGCAGGTAATGTCCCCCACCCCACCCCCCACCCCATAGCCTTCTCACAAAAGGATTGGCCCAAATTTAAGCTAAATAAGTCAGGGGCTTATGGAGCTGGGTAGCTTCTTTGATAACCTTCAGCCAGGGGGATGTTAGCAGCTCACAGATGCAAAACGGCCACGTTTCCGCTTGCTTTCCAATGGACTGTTCGTGTTGGCTTCACTTGCGTGGGTGACCAGAGAGAAGTCTTTTCTTTCCTCCATGGATTGCTGAAACCTATCAGTAAAACTGCTCCTTGGCTCCATTACGTGGAAGTCTATATGAAAGAAATTCATTCAGGGAGCTATAAGGTGCCCTCGCTTGCTTCATGAGGGATCCCACCTCTGCCCTCCGTCTCCGGGTGTCTTCCTGGGCTTCTGATCTGGTTCTTCCCCTGCCCCCACCCTCCTAGTTCCTACCCCAGTTTCCTGCCTAGTAATCTTTTCCTTCTAGGACTGTTGCTCAGTCTCTCTTCGAGAACTCTGGTCCTGAGGCTGAGGCTTGGTTGAGAGCCCTATCAGACTCCCCTTGCCTCCTCCCTTCCTGTGAAATCAGTCCACCCTGACTTCTTACTGTGGCGTTCTGCCCGTATTCTCAAGAGTTCTTTTCCTTCATTTTCGTCTCGTGTCCCCACCGCTGATTAATTTCTTGGGCCTGGACTAAAGAGTATGATGATCTGTGGGCATCCCTCCGACATGAACATCCATCCTGGGCAGGGACAGATTGTCTCGGCCTCAGCTTTCTTCCTTTCTGGGCTTTACTTCCCTTCGTTGGCTTCAGCTTATCGGGAGTGTCTGACCATTTCCCTATTGGACCCGGTGACAGCTCGAACCCTTTCTGCAAAGGAGGCACGTTTAAATGAAAACACAAAAATCAATAGACGGTCAGAGTTAGGGCACCTGAAAAAAATAGCAGCATGTGCCTCGCACCAAGACTTGAAATACTGTGTGAGTTGCAAGCACCTTGCAGGTTTCAGTCTGCAAGGCCAGATTCCAAGCCTGTTTACTTCCTCCTGGGTAATCTGTTCACATTTTAGGCAGGCTGCCATCTGGAGAGCAGCGGTACCTTAGATTTTTCAAATGGCTGGATTCTCCCACAAGTTTGATTCACCGAGTCCAAGAATGACTCAGCCTTTACGAGCCACATGCCTTTAATGAATTACACCATATAAAAGAAAAGTCACCTAATGGAGAAACGCTTGGTGTAGTAAATACTCTTTAAAAATCTTAAACGTGAATAGTAAAGAGCAGTACGCAGACCTCCTAGTGTCAGTAGCTTATAATATTTTAAATTTTCATCTAAATGACTCTACCCTGTCCTAAGCAGTTTGTGTTCCGTGAGTAGATTTCAACTTATTTTATGACTTAGAACATGATTTAATTAAGACATCTGGATAAATAAAATTCTATGACTTTGTCACCAGTCTCCAGTTGTATTTAGTGCCTGGCCCTATGTGTATGTATTTGAGTGGAAAACATCTTTTTAAAAAAAAAAATGTGTATTTATTTTTGAGAGAGAGTGGGCAGGGGAGAGGCAGAAAGAGAGAGGGAATAGAAGATCTGAAGCGGGCTCTGCGCTGACAGCAGTGAGCTTGATACGAGGCTCGAACTTATGAACCGTGACCTGCGCTGAAGTCCTACGTTCAACCAACTGAGCCCCCCAGGTGTCCCTGGAAAACATCTTTTTAACTCACTTCAAACTTTTCAGGCCCTATTTCCACCTCTCCCACCAGCCTTTTTCCTGTATTAACTCTGGGTTCATAGTAACGGAAAGCCTGTCCTTCACCAGTGGAAATGGAACCTTTTTATTAAAATGCCTGCTTTGCCTCTCGCCCTCTTTGTTTCCCTCCCAAGGGCCCTGAATGAAGGAGAAAAAGTGAAATGACAGGTGACCCACCAGCATCAGGAACGCCATTGATCACCTTTCTTCTTTGTAATCAGAAGAATTTACATTTTGGCCATCTTTGTTAACTAGGCTCTTTGCCCGTTGAAGTCAGAGTTCATGTTCAGACATCAGACACACTGGCATACCTCTCCACTCACGTGCATGCATACACACACACACTCACGTTCGCACACGCGCATCTATGCATACACACCTCGTCACCCCGTCCAGGGCAAACCGATCCACAGGGTACACTGGGCCAGCAAGACTGAATCTCCTAGAAATTTAAATCATTAAGAGATACAGGCAGAGTAAGTAGGTTGACAAATGAATCATTTTAATGGGGAAGCCCTACTGAGCACTTAGCATGGGCTGAGAACTGTGTTAAGTACAAACATGCCCTTTCCTTGCGACAGCCCTAGGAGGTACGTAACTGTTTTTAAATGTAAATCTAAATCCCTGCCACCCCCACCTCCTCTGCCACTTTTGTACCTGACCCAGTTGTTTCAGTTCTTAGAACCTTTCAGCGCTGTCCTACAGAATCCGAAGCCTACTCTGTGTCTCAAGAACTAAAAAGTCTTTTACACTTTCCTATATATAGAGATGAAAACATTAAGGCGAATTTAGGAAAAAAGCATATGAAATGAAGGACATTCAGTAAAGGAAACTCCCAAGATGAATGAAAAGTAACCATTGTCACACAATGGAATTGACAGGAAAAAGATTAGGGATCAGGATTACTTAAATGTTACAGTACCTGTAATCTACAAATAGTGACAACTGTATATATGATGTAGTTTTCCTTAAATTGCTAAATTAATCACTGCTTTTTTTTGGTTTGTTTTTGAAACAGAGGGAGAGTGCACACTCATGAGAGTGAGGGAGGAACTAAAGGGAAGGGAGAGAGAGAATCTTAAGCAGGCTCCATGCTGAGCTCGATCCCAGGATCCTGAGATGATGGCCTGAGCTGAAATCAAGATGCTTAAGTGACTTGAGTCACCAGGGCGCCCCAATCACCACTTTAAGGCTAATGTTTTCCTGTTTTCACTCATGTACCTTCCCACCTATGCTTCAAATTTTTTTCTAAACATGTAACAACATCATGTAACTTTCATGGTAGTGATACCTAGTTGTACCTGACAGGCAGACATTGGGAAATAGTGAACAAAATTAGGATTCGGATTTCTGTGAATGCTAAACATAGTAAAGAGCCAAGTTTGCAATACCCACAATTAGTGAACCAAGAATCTGAAGATTCTTGGGGCGCCTGGGTGGCTCAGTCAGTTAAGTGTCCAACTTCAGCGCAGGTCATGATCTCACGGTTCATGAGTTCAAGCCCCACATCAGGTTCTGTGCTGGCAGCTCAGAGCCCTGGAGCCTGCTTCAGATTCTGTGTCTTCCTCTCTCTCTGACCCTTCCCCGCTCTTGCTCTGTCTCCCCACCCCCCCTCAAGAATAAACATTAAAAATTTACAAAAAAGAATCTGAAGGTTTATTTGTAAAAAATAGGTTAAAAAATTTTCTAATAGATTTTAATTTTTTTAATGTTTTAAGTTGATGTATCCTTGACACACAGTTGTTATATTAGTTCCGGGTGTACAACATAGTGATGCAACGAGTTTATACATTACGCTGTGCTCACCACAAGTGTAGGTACCATCTGTGACCACACAACGCTATGACAGGATCACAGATTGTATTCCCTTTGCTGTACTTTTCATCCGTATGGCTTATTCACTCCATAACTGGAAACCTGTGTCTCCCACTGTTCACCCATCTTGCCTATCCCACCACCCCGTGTGACAAACATCAGTTTGTTCTTTGTGTTTGTGGGCCTGTTGCTGCTTTTTATTTATTTGTTCTGTTTTTGGATTCCACATATAAGTGAAATTATATGGTATTTTTCTTTCTCCGACTTACTTCACTTAGCACCGTACCTTCTAGGTCCATCCATGTTGTCACAAATGGCAAAATCTCATCCTTTCTTATGGCTGAGTAGTAGTCCATTTGTGCGTGTGTGTGTGTGTGTGTGTGTGTGTGCGTGACATCTTCTTTATCCTGTCATCTATCTATGGATACTTCGGTTGCTTCCATATCTTGGCTATTGTAAATAATGCCGCGATAAATATATGTGTAGGGGGGCACATATCTTTTGGAATTACTGTTTTCATTTTCTTTGGGTAAATACCGAGAGTGGAATTTCTGGATCCTATGGTATTTCTATTTTTCATTGCTTGAGGCAGCTCCATACTGTCTTCCACAGTGACTGTAGCAGTTTGCATTCCCACCAACTGTGCAGGAGGATTCCTTTTTCTCCACACCCTCGCCAACACTTGTTGTTTCTTGTCTTTTTAATTCTACACATTCTGGCAGGTGGAAGGCTGTATCTCATTGTGATTTTGATTTGCGCTTCCCTGATGATGATGCTAGGCATCTTTGCATGTGGCTGTTGGGCGGCTGTATGCCTTCTTGGGAAAAAATGTCTATTCAGGTCGTCTGCCCATCTTTAAACTGGATTATTTTTCTTTTGGTGTTGAGTTGTTGTATAAGTTCTTTATATAATTTGAATATGAACCCCTTATCAGATATATCAATTACAAGTACTTCTCTCATTCCATAGGTTACCTTTTTATTTTGTTGATGATTTCTTTGGCTGTGCAAAAGTTATTTATTTTGGTGTAGTCCCAGTAGTTTATTTTTGCTTTTGTCTCCCTTGCCAGAGGAGACATATCTAGAAACATGTTGCTATGGCGGATATCGAAGACTTCAGTGCCTTCGTTTTTTTCTAGGAATTTTATGGTTTCAGGTCTCCCATTTATGTCTTTAGTCCATTATGAGTTTATTTTTGTGAATGGTGTAAGAAAGTGGTCTGGGTTCATTCTTTTGCGTATAGCTGTTCAGTTTTCCCAGCACCATTTATTAAAGAGACTGTCTTTTTCCCATTGTATACTCTTGCCTCCTTTGTCGCAGATTAATTGACCATATAATTGTGGGTTTATTTCTGGGCTCTCCATTCTGTTCCATTGATTTATGTGTCTATTTTTGTGCCAATACCATACTGTTTTGATAACTGTGGCTTTGTAGTATATCTTCAAATCTGGAATTGTGACACCTCCAGCTTTGTTTTTTTTCAACATTGCTTTGGCTATCCGGGGTCTCTTGTAGGTTCATACAAATGTTAGTATTATTTGCTCTAGTTCTGTGAAATAACGCTGTTGGTATTTTGATAGGGATTGCGTTGAATCTATAGATTCAATGGATATTTTAGCAACATTAGTTCTTCCAAAATCCATGAGCATTTTTCTATTTATGTCATCTTCAGTTTCTTTCATCAGTATTTTATAGTTTTCAGAGTACAGGTTTTTCACCTCCTTCATTAAATAGGTATTTTATTCTTTTTGGTGCAGTTGTAAATGCAGTTGTTCTCTTCATTTCTCTTTCTTCTACTTCTTATTATTATATAGAAATACAACTGATTTTTGTGAATTAATTTCGTATCCTGCAACTTTACTGAATTCGTTCATTACTTCTGATTGCTTTTTTGGTGGAGTAGAGTTTTCTATGAATAGCATCATGTTGACAGTTTAACTTCTTCCTTACCAATATGGTTGGTGTTTATTGCTTTTTCTTCTCTGATTGCTATGGCAAGGACTTCTGGTACTATGTTGAAAAGTAGCGAGAGTTGAAACCCTTGTCTTGTTCCTGAACTTAGAGGAAAAAGTCTAATAGATTTTATTTTTAAGAACAGTTTTAGGTTCACAGCAAAATCAAGCAGAAATGATAGAGAGGTCCTATGGACCTCCTAACACACGTGTGTACACACACACACACACACAGAGCCTCTTCTATTATCTACGTTAGTAGATCGTGTGGATCTACTACCTACAAAAGTGATACGTTTGTTATAATTGATGAACATACACTGACACATCAAAATTACCCCAAATCCACAACTTATAATAGGGTTCACCCTTGGTGTTATACATACCATGGGTTTGAACAGATAATGATACATCGCTACCATTATGGTTTCACTACCCCCAGAATCCTGTCTTCTCTGTGATTCATTCCTCCCTCCCAGCTAACACCTGGCAACAGCTGATCTTTTTACTGTCTCCATAGTTTTGCCTTTTCCAGAATCCAATATAGTTGGAACCATACAGTATATAGCCTTTTCAGAATGGCTTCTTTCACTGTGTAAAGGTTAGCTCTTTTTTTAATGTTTATTTATATTTGAGAGACAGAGAGACAGAGTGCCAGCAGGGATGGGGCAGAGAGAGAGGGAGACATAGAATCCAAAGCAGGCTCCAGGCTCTGAGATGTCAGCACAGAGCCCCATGTGGGGCTTGAACTCACAAACTGAGAGATGGTAAACTGAGCCGAAGTCACATGCTTAACTGACTGAGCCACCCAGGTGCCCCTAATGTTTACTTATTTTTGAGAGACAGACAGAGTGTGAGTGTGGGAGGGGCAGTGAGAGGGAGACACAGAATCTGAAGCAGGCTCCAGGCCCCGAGCTGTCAGCACAGAGCCTGATGCAGGGCTTGAACTCATGAACCGTGAGATGATGACCCGAGCTGAAGTCTGATGCTTAACCGGCTGAGCCACCCAGGCACTGCTAAAAAATTTTAAATAGAAAAAAAAAAAATTAAATACAGAAAAAGATTCCATTAATTTTGGTATTTTCTGAAAATTTCTTCTCAAGCCTCAGTCCAACTCCAGAGCACCAGAGTTTCACAAAATGTTGTTAATAACTTTTGGGCTAAACTCTAGAAAGAAAAAAAAAATACTTCCTACTCATTTTCTAATGTCCAAATAACTATATATATTTTTTGGGTTATACTCTCCCATTGAAAAATATTTTTAAATTCCCTAAATGTTGTCATTTTCTATTTAAATGTACAACTCTAATATAGAGTAATTTGGACATTGTAAAACACGATTTAAATTGAATACCAATTTAAATTGAACACCTAGTTCAATAAAGTGTACTATGGGAGAAGAGAGTGATAAAAAGAAGGGAGAGGGAGGAGCGCCTGGGTGGCTCAGTCAGTTGAGTGTCTGACTCTAGATTTAGGCTCAGATCATGATCTCATGGTTCTGAGTTCAAGCCCTGTGTCAGGCTCTGCAATGATGGCATGGAACCTGCTTGAGATTCTCTCTCCCTCTCTCTCTGTCCCTCCCCCTGCTGTCTTGCTGTCTCTCTCTCAAAAATAAATAAATAAATAAATAAATGGACGTTTTTTAGAAAGGAGAAAGGAAATGAAATTGGGAAGATTTTTTAAGTGAATAGTATGCAGATAGATGCTCATTACGTTGTTCCTTTTACCCTTACTTTGATCATTTTTTGATGATTAACATACAGTGTTATATTAGTTTCAGGTGTGCTATAGAGTGATTCAAGTCCGTGCATCACTCAGTGCTCATCAAGGTAAGTGTACTCTTAATCCCCTTCACCTGTTTCCGGTTTCCCCCTCCCCCCCAACGCGCCCCTCCCCCCCTCCTCTGGTAACCATGTTTGTTCCCTGTATTTAAGAGTCTGTTTTGGGGGCACGTGGGTGGCTCAGTCAGTTAAGCAACCAACTCTTGATTTGGGCTTGGGTCACGAATCCCAGGGTCATGGGTTCAAGCCCCACATCAGACTCCATGCTCTTAGTGTGCTTGGGATTCTCCCCCTCCCTCTCTCTCTCTGCCCCCTCCCTTGCTCTCACTCTCTCTCTCTGTCTCTCTCTCTGCCTCTCTCTCTGCTCCTCCCCTGCTCTCTCCCTCTCTCCAAATAAGTAAATAAACTTTAAAAAATGTCTGCTTTTGGTTTGTCTCTTTTTTCCTTTGTTATCTGTTTTGGGGTTTTTTAGTTTCTTTTTTTTAGAGAGAGAGGGTGTGCAAGTAGGGGAGAGAGGCAAAGCGAGAGACAGAGAGTCCTAAGCAGACTCCACGTTCAGCGTGGAGCCCGGTGTGGGGCTCGATCCCACGACTCTGGGACTTATTTATTTTATAGCTGGAAGTTTGTACCTTTTGGCCCTCCTCACCCATTTCACCCACCTCCCACTGCCTCTGGCGACTGCCAATTTGTTCTTGGTATCTGTGAGCTTGGTTTTTTGTTGTTTTTGTCGTTGTTTAGATTCCCTATGTACGTGACATCTTACAGCATTTGTCTTTCTCTGTCTGACTTATTTCATTCAGCAGAATGCCCTCAAGGTCCATCTATGTTGTTGCAAATGGCAGGATTTCCCTTTTGATGGCTGAGTGATATTCCATTGCATATCCACACCACGTTTTCTTTATTCATTCATCCATCCGTGCCCTTAGGTTGTTTCCACGTCTTGGCTGTTAGAATAATGCTGCAGGAAACATAGGGGCACGGATATCTTTTCAAGTTAGTCTTTTCTCCCCCCCCCCCGCCACCCCCCCGCCCCTTGGATAAATACCCAGAAGTGGAATTGTTTGGATAATATGATAGTTCTATTTTTCATTTTTTGAGGATGATAATGTTTGAAGTTTGGAACTTTAATTTCTGTGTGAGACCAAAGGAGAAGAGATGTATTGTGTTCAACTTGAAATGTTCTATAACATACTATTCGATGCATCCTATCTGCTCAGTCTGTTTGGACAACGGACTCAGCTTTATCTGGCATCGAACCTAATATGGGAGAAAAGATCTTGGTAGTCTGTACAAGTTGATGTAATACCCTGGTGCATTTCAGGGGACTCTGGAACATAAAGTGAAAAAGGCATGTGCAGAGGCCTTTGAGGGGCTTGGGAAAGAAAGCAAGGTCTGTCTTCACTGGATCCTAAGGTGGACAGCAACTAGGGATCTTCAAGGTTCCTAAGTTGTCCAGCTACAAGCTCATTTGAGGAGCAGACCTGACCGGCGTTTGAGGTCAGAGCCTTACCCTGTGTAAACAAAACAAATGTTTATCATGTTAATACAAGTATGCATTTGCTTGAAAAAAAAAAAAAAAACCAGAAAGAAAACAAAACAAAAGAAGAGGAGACGAAAAAAGAGAAAGATAGACTCAGTTTTCTTTATCCATGAATTATGCCTAGAGAGTTCCTAGTTTGGTATTAAGTTCTCTTTTTTTATCCCAAATACCCTCTGATATCAAAATACCTTTGAAAATATGCCTATACAACCTTTCAGGGCAAGGCATTCCATATGCTTACTGTTAATTCGGAGTATTGATGTTTTATTTAGCAGACAGAGCCATCCATAGGGTGGATTGGATTGATTTGGGCTCTCTCTGCTTCTTTCCTCATCGTTGAGGACTGGGCACTGAAGAGTCTGGGTGTGGGGGGAGTTGGTGTTGTGGGAACATAACACGGTTGGTTCAGACACGCCTCGTGTCCTCATCCCTCAATCACGTGGTTCATCTTTATAACGTGTTCCTCTTCAAGTTAATGCTTCATAGTGTGTGTAGCTTGATTTGGGGTTAAAATATTGAGAGTAGGAATAGTTTGAGTTGCTCAAGGGCATATAGTCTCAGAGGAATAGCCTTCTAGCCTCTATGCTGCCGGACAAGTCTTCGTCATAAAATTTCCACCTCCAAGTTTCATGGTAGAGACAAGATGGTAAAAAGTCTATGGGCACACCGACTACGCTCTTCATGTCTTAATGGATTTGAATCATGTCCCTATTGTCTTCTTTCCAGCTTGAGGAACGCTCATTGTCTCAGTACACTTCCCAGGCCAATAGAGCTCATTGGTTGACTGCTTTAGTTACCCTTCTGTACAGCGTCAGCTATAGAATTTGCAAGGCCCAATGCAGAGTGAAAATGTGGAGCCCCTTCTCCAAAAAGTGTTAGGGATTTCAGGATGGCAACAGCAGGGAATTAAACCAGGTATGTGGCCCTTCTGGGCATGGGGACGCAGGTTGCATGCCCCTACAGCGAGCCCCAGTCCTCAGGACTTCCCTTTGCTGCCTATGCCTTTTGGGGGCTTGTCAACAGAATTACTGATGATGATATTTTGAGTGAAAGGTAATGTGTTTGGTTTTTTAACGATAATAAACCCATACTTTCTGTTACTTTTTTCCTTTTTTTTTTTTTTAATTTTTTTAATGTTTATTCATTTTTTGTTTTGTTTTGTTTATTCATTTTTTGAGAGACTGAGCATGAGCGGGGAAGGGGCAGAGAGAGAGGGAGTCACAGAATCCGAAGCAGGCTCCAGGCTCTGAGCTGCCAGCACAGAGCCCGGCGTGGGGCTTGAACTTACTCACGAGCGGTGAGATCATGACCTGAGCCAAAGTCGGATGCTTGACCGACTGAGCCACCCAGGTGCCCCTTACTTTTTTCTTTTTAATTCAAATATATGCTCTTATATTAAGAGGATATCAAATAATCATCTGGTATTTTGTCTTTCTGAGTCAGTAAATGGCCTTTAAAAAAAAATCAGAGCACATATTTTTCTATCCTCTTAATCATTTTACAGTGGAAGAGTGTCTAAATTATCTCTAATAATCTACATGTTTTAAAATGATAAAAACCAAAATTAGAGACAGTATTCAGGTATACCACGAAGCCTGACAAGGACTCAGGACAGTAGAAACAATCAATCCAGAGGAGTGCAACACCAAACTATGTGATTTTTCTTTCTTTGACTTGCTAATATTTCATTTCGAATTTCTGCATCTAACGGAGAAAGGCAAATGCTCTTGCACTGATGGCGGGCATGCAAACTGGTGCAGCCACTGGAAAACAGTATGGAGGTTCCTCAAACGTTAAAAATAGAACTACGCCATGATCCAGCAATTGCACTACTAGGTATTTACCCAAAGGATCCAAAAAAACCAGATTCGAAGGGATACATGGCACCCCAATGTTTATAGCATTATCAACAATTGTCAAACTATGGAAAGAGCCCATATGTCCATCGACTGATGAATGGATAAAGAAGATGGGGTATATATCTACAATGGAGTATTACTCAACCATCAAAAGGAATGAAATCGTGCCATTTGCAACAATGTGAATGGAGGCAAAGCGTATTGTGCTGAGTGGAGTTAAGTCAGGCAGAGAAAGACCTCATGGATTGCAACTCATCTGTGGAATTTAAGAAACGAGACAGATAAACACATGGGAAGGTGAGGGAAAAAAGAAGTAAGAGGGAAACAAACCATAAGAGGTTCTTGACAGTAGAGAACACACTGAGGGTTGATGGAGGGAGGTCCGTGGGGGATGGGCTAAATGGGTAACGGGCATTAAGGGAGGGCACTTGTTGTGTGGAGCACTGGGTGTTATATGTAAGTGATGAATCACTAAATTGTACTCCTGAAAACAATATTCCCTGCATGTTAACTAACTAGAATTTAAAAGAAAGAAACTTGAAGAAAAAAAGAATTTCTGCTTGCAATATTCATAAGTGAAATCAGTTTATAGCTTAAATTCTTGCACTTTCTTTGTTTGGCTTTGGAATCAAGGTTATGGTAACCTTATAAAACAAATTAGTTAGCTTTTTCTTCTTTAGGTCAGCTTTATGAGGCAGATGAGCTGACATTGGAATATGTATCAAAACCTACCTGGGAAACTATGTGTGATACATATTTTGGGTGGGGGAGTGGGTGGGAAGGAGATGATTTGGGGCGATTAGAGATTAATTCAATCTCTTTAATGGTTATTGATCTATTTGAGTTTTCTGATTTCTCTTGAGTCACAAAGTTTTAGTTTCAGTTTTTAAATTAAAAGGAAAGTAGACAGAAATTACAATAATTCCCGTTTCACCATTTTAAATACTCCGATATATACGCTCAACTGTTTTTGAGGGAAAAAAGCATCATGTCAATTTTGTCAAGGTAATATATGCACAAAGTATAAGAGTGGAAGTCTTTTGACTTTTTTTACTGCTTTATTTATTTATTAAGTTTTTAATTTTTATTATTTTTAATGTTTGCTTATTTTTGAGAGAGAGCAAGAGGGGGACGGGCAGAGAGAGAGGGAGACACAGAATCCAAAGCAGGCTCCAGGCTCCGAGCTGTCAGCACAGAGCCGGATGCAGGGCTGGAACCCACGAACTACAAGATCATGACCTGAGCCAAAATCGGTCACTCTACCGACTGAGCCACCCAGGCTCCGCTTGGGTTTTCTATTTTAATTCCAGTGTAGTTCACGTACAGTGTTATATTAGTTTCAGGTGTACAATATAGTGATTCAACAATTCTATATATTACTTGGTGCTCATTATAATAACTGTACCCTTAATCCCCTTCACCTGTTTCACCCATTCCCCCCCCCCCCCACCTCCCATCTGGTAACTATCAGTTTGTTCTCTCCAGTTAAGAGTCTGTTTCTTTGTTTCTTTCTCCTTCTCTCTTTTTCCCCATGTTCCTTTGTTTTGTTTCTTACCTTCCGCATATGAGTGAAATCATGCGGTATTTGTCTTTCTCTGACTGACTTATTTCACTTAGCATTATACTCTCTAGCTCTGTCCAGGTTGTGGCAAATGGCAATATTTCATTCCTTTTTATGGCTGAATAATATTCCAGTGTGTGTGTGTGTGTGTGTGTGTGTGTGTGTACCACCTCTTCTTTATCCATTCATTTGTCGATGGACCCTCGGGCTGCTTCCATAATTTAGCTATTGTAAATAATGCTGCAATAAACATAGGGGTGCACGTATCCCTTTGAATTAGTGTTTTGCTTTCTTCGGGGAAAAAACCCGGTAGTGCAATTGCTGGATCGTAGACTAGTTCTATTTTTAACTTTTTGAGGAATCTGTACACTGTCTTCCACAATGGCTGTACCAGTTTGCATTCCCACCAACAGTGCACGAGGGTTTCTTTATTTTCTTTATCTCTTTATGTCTAGTGCAAGATCTAGACCTTGTCAACACTTGTTTCTTGTGTTTTTGATTTTAGCCATTCTGGCTGGCTTGAGGTAATATCTCATTGTAGTTTTGATTTGCATTTTCCAGATGATGAGTGATGTTGAGCATCTTTTTATGTGTAAAAATGAAAGTTTTTTTTTAAGTTACTCCAAACCTCACCTTTAAGAAAAAAAAATGACTAACTAAATCAACATTTATTCCAGACCATGTTTAATGCATTCATACAAATAAAATGCAGGTAGAAAGATGGATGAATGATGGAGGAATGAATATTTATATATCTATTTTAGATAGATAGATAGGAATATTTATAAATACTGCTCATTTTATTTGAATTTATCCAAGAAAAAAGTTAAAGTGAAACTGAACTGCAGATAAATGAGAGAGATAATTCCTTTAAGTTTTCTCTATAGGTTAAGAAGAAAAAAAAATTTTTCAGGTTTTATTTTTAAGTAATCTCTACACACTTAGGGTTGAACTCACAACCCTAAATCAAGAGTCATATGCTCTGACTAAACCAGCCGATGGCCCCTAGAAGAAAATTTAAAAAAAAAATTATTTTTTTTTTTTTTAGAAGAGAGGGAGCGTGAGCAGAGAAGAGGGGCGGAGGGAAAGAGTGAGTCGTAAGCAGGCTCCACTCTCAACAGTAAGCCTGATGCGGGGCTTGATCTCATGACCCTGGGATCATGACCTACACAGAAATCAACATCACTCAAGTGACTGAGCCACCCAGGCACCCCAAGAAGAAATTTTTTTTTTTTAATTTTTTTTTTCAACGTTTTTTTGTTATTTATTTTTGGGACAGAGAGAGACAGAGCATGAACGGGGGAGGGGCAGAGAGAGAGGGAGACACAGCATCGGAAACAGGCTCCAGGCTCCGAGCCGTCAGCCCGGAGCCTGACGCGGGGCTCGAACTCACGGACCGCGAGATCGTGACCTGGCTGAAGTCGGACGCTTAACCGACTGCGCCACCCAGGCGCCCCAAGAAGAAATTTTTTAAAAATTAAGCTATTACATCCATTGCAATCTTTAAAAAATACTTTTTTTCCCCTCAAATTTTAGACAGTATTACTCCCTGCCATGAGAGCAGAGGACAGTAGTATTTTATTTCCTCCCATTTTCTTCCCCTCCTGCTCTTTGCCCCAATTTACAATGTGTACATTCTAGTAAGTAACGTACACCCAGGAGTTGTTTACTACACATGTGTATATATATTGGTGTCTTCAGATGGATTTACTGTTCATCTTAAATCCTTTACCATGGCTTCCTCATTCCTGAGTTCTTATATTTGATAAATTTTTTTAATTGGCTGGAATTTGTTGTTGAGTCATCTAGCTTTTCCATGAAGGGCCAGAGCATTGTATTCCCCAAATTCCGCGAATTTTGAGAAATATCCACCAGGACATCCTGGCCTGGTCCAATATCCCTTTCCTCAGAGCCTTGAAGGCAGTGCCCCTGAAGGTCACGAGGAGAACCCTGTGGCCAGTCTGATTTCTCTCTTTGTAGGTAATTTGCTTTTCTGCCCTAATAGCTGATAAATCCTTCCTTTGTCCTTAGCGTTCAATAGTTTAATTAGAATATATCTCTTTGGTATTGTGCTATCTTAAAATCTCCTGAAATAGGATTTGTTATTTTGGTCTGTGGAGTCAGTTTGTTTTTTTTTTTTATATATAGAATTTGTCTCGCAAAAATTTGAATAAATATTCTCTTTAATTTTAATTTTTTAAGTTTCTTTGTTGATTTTTGAGAGAGAGAGAGAGAGAGAGAGAGAAAGAATGAGTGGAGGAGGGGCAGAGAAAGCAGGAGAGAGAGAATCCCAAACAGACTCTGTACTGTCAGCACAGAGCCCAACGTGAGGCTTGATCTCATAAACTGTGAGATCGTGACCTGAGCCGAAGTCACGAGGCGGACGGCCACTTAACCTACTGGGCCACCCAGGTGCCCCTCTTTAATTTTTAAAGATTACTTTAATTTTTAATCTTTCAAACACTTTCTACTTCAGGGACATCAACTGTCTTACGTTGGAATCGGTTAATCTTTTCACTTCCCTGTGTTCTCATTAGTTGCTTTCATATGGTTGTCCTTTTGCGTATTTTTTTCCACTATTTCAAGACTTTCCTTTATGTTAACAATTAGATTTTCAATGGTATCGGTCTGTTCTTTTCGTTCCTAATGTATATACCTATTTATGTGATGATGTTGGTTTTCTTGTGTGGGCAGATTCTTTTTAAATTTCATTCTGTTGTTTCAAGAATATTAGGCTGGGCTAGGTTACGCCACTGACTAACTAACTAAGTAACTAACTGGCCACAGCTTCTCCTAAGTTGATCACATATAGGTTTCTTTCTTTCTCATGCAAAGTTAGCTGAAGGCTGACAGCTTTCCAGGGTGGTTCCTTTCGGAGAGAACTCAGAGCCCAAGATATTCTGCATCTCAGAAGCCTTGTCCTAGGCTAAGTTGCTGTGGCCAGAGAAATGACAGCATGAAGAACTCATATCTGCTGACCTCCAATTCTCTGCAATTGCCCTGGAATGGACACATGTCGTTTACATTTGCTATTTAGAATGTACACTTCTCACCCAGAACTTGTCAGATGGCCGTAGTGGCTACAAGAAAGGCAAAGGAATGCGAAACGCCTGTGTGCTGGGAAGAAGGAAATGACCCGAGATTTGGTGAACATCTAGCATTATCTTTTCCACGCTTCCCGTATGATCTGTGAGCCCTTGTTTTATTGATTCACGGGCTTAAAAAAGAATTATTCCCTTGTGTAAAGAGATCAGGAAGAGTTTTCTTCTTCTATTTGAGGGAAGTTTTCTCCTAATTTTGGTTCTTTGCTGGTCTTGTGCCTGCTTGTTGCCTCTCTTCCTCTTGCTTTTTTTTCTTTCCTTCCCTCATGCAGCAAATTTGCATAGTGGTCACGCTGGGTTTTTTTTGTTTTTGTTTTTTTAATCTTGAGCGATTCTGTCCAGACCTTGTATTTTCTCTGTTACAAAGTGGGTGACTTTTTTGCTCCTTCTCCACTGTATCTAAAAACAGTTTTTCTCCTCCAAATTATAGTTTGACGGTGAGCTTTGCATATTTGTTTGTTTGTTTGTTTGTTTAACAGGAATGAGAGGAGAGTGGGAAAGGAAGAGTTTCTCTGGGGTGCTAAATAGTATTTGTTAGGCTATGAGATCGGTTCCTCTCTTCTGAGCTCTTGTTAAAATGCCGGTACCAGGAATCCCAAGGCCCATGAGGAGAATGTTCTCAGATTTGAGACTGTTTCTTGCGATGTGCTCACTTGTTTCTCCATTGTCGCTGTTTGTCAGACAGAAGGGGGGAAAGGTGAAGGTGTTTGCGTAGCTTGTCCTCCCCGGTGGGTATTCACGGGGGTTATCAGTAAGAATTCTTAGGATTTCTCTACTCACTGGTTTGGTTTTGCACTTGATCTTAGCCAAAAGGCCGAGAAGCGATCACTGGTATGGTTTTGGGTGGAGGGGAAGTCTAGGCTTGCTGTGCGTCTCTGTCATGCTCCAGAAGGTCCCGCCTCTCCCCCCTTACTGGTAGTTGAAGTGTATTTCAGTAAGTTGTAATTCTGTCCTTGCCTGTCTGCTGTTACCACATATTTTGGGGATGGTTTTCATGGTTTTTTTCCTCTTTAGGTATTAAAGGAGGGACATGCTTTGCTATAAATCTCATCTCTCATTTTAACCAAGACATCGCCACGCAAAACCGGTCCAAGTTTGTATTTTTTTCCTGCAAGTAATTGCTTAATCACTTAAAAGCTTAAGCTTTCAAAATGATTTGCATACTGTAGTTCAGAATTTTCTTATGATTTTTTTAAAACTCCGGACTGTACCTGTATATTTAGCCACTTTGTGGAGCCCCTTGTCATTACTAATATATATATATATATTAAATTATTATTATTTATTTAATAATAATAAATTATTTATTTAAAACGTTTAAAAATATAATATAATATATAAATATATAAAAATAAATATATTACATATATAATATATATATATATATATATTTGTCCTGTCTTTTTTTTCCTTACCAATTCTGCTAAAGGATTGTCTAGTTTTTAGTTTCAAAATTACAATAACAACAGAAGGTCTATAAAAGTTTAAGGTATGTTCCCTACCCTTGGTGAAATTTTAACAAAGGTGTGAACATTAGAAAATTAAGATTTATGTTGTGTGTTATTAACTAGAAGATAAAATTGTAGTTTTAAGAATTAAGAAAGTCAGGGAAGAGTAGTATTAGTCTAGTGGGGCCCCCGTAACAAGGTAACACAGACTGGGTGGCTTAAACAACCGACATTTATTTTCTCATAGCTCTGGAGGTCAGAAGTCCAAGATCAAGGTTTTCTTGGAAAACCTTCAGTTGGTTTCTTCCTCTCTCATTGGCTCGTAGTTGGCCATCTTCTCTCCTTGTGTCTTTGCATGGTCTTGCTTCTGTGTCCAATCCTTTTTTTCTTCTAAGGACACCCGTTGTATTGTTTCGGGCTACCCTAATAACCTCATTTAACTTTAGTTACCTCTTTAAAGACCTTATCTTCCAGTATAATCACATGCTGAGATACCGGAAGTCAGGATTTCAACATATGAATGTTGAGGGATCGCCATTCAGCCTGTGACAAGTAATCTGGAGAGACTTCTATAGTAGCTAGGGCCTAGGCTAAGAGATTCAAAAATACAGTGGCTCAATAAAAGAAAAACAGGTATGTTATTTTTTCTCATGAAACAATCTAGAAGAAATAGATGGTTCAGGGCTTCCTTTGTGTCGTCCAGAGACAGGTCTCTCTTGGTTGTTGCTCTACCTTTTTTTTTTTTTTTTTTTTTAGTTTATTTATTTACTTTGAGAGAGACAGAGACAGCTTGAACAGGGAAGGGGCAGAGAGAGAGAGAGAGAGAGAGAGAGAATCCCAAGCAAACTCTGTGCTGCCAGCACAGATCCAGACGTGGGGCTCGAACTCACAGAAACTGTGAGGTCATGACCTGAGCCAAAACCAAGAGTCAGACGCTTAACCAGCTGAGCCACCCGGGTGCCCTTGCACTACCATTTTCTAGAGAATAGCTCTCATCTAATGCCCAGAACTTGGCAGGCGTTCAACGAATGCTCATGGAATGCCTATGGAATAAATGAATGAACGACATAGTGTGTTCTGGGGCAATGAATGGGCTAGCATAGAGGAAGTAAGAATCTTGATGGAAGTAAATTAACAGGAGATACGATGACATATGTATGTCTGGCTAGATTTGAGGAAGGCTTGAAAGTCAAAAGGCATTCACAGGGGTTAGGAAGGTCAATTGTTATGGCTCTCATGTGTCATACATCAGTAGCTATCCATGTACTTACTCTAGCTGAGGTTGATGCTTACACAAAAGATAATTTGTCTCCCTCCTGGTTACTAAGAGATCTCTGATCTTGGTCTAGTTGGTGGCAGCCTAAAGGAGATCCTTTGTTCTAGGAGAGGGACAGAGCCCTACGCAGAGCTCAAACTCCCCAACCTGAGATCGTGACCTGAGCTGAAGGCTTGAGCGACTGAGCCACCCAAGCACCCCCGACCAGTAGTTTTTGTTGGGCAGACAGGGGTGAGGGTGGTAATTAATCTTGATTGGCCAAAGCCAGTGAAGTTAACGCTATTCCCCGTTGCCAGTGATCGTTCTAAATGTTGACATATGACCCAGTTCTGGCCAATGAGACATAAAGAGGATTCTTCTGGGTAGCTGATGGGAGATTGTTTCTTAATTGCTAAGAGCCTGGCAAGGAGAAGACCGCTTTGCCCCACTGCCTGCTTTGACTATAGTTTAACAAATCAATTTATAACCATCAAGCAACATCAGAGATAGCAGGGCAGAAAGACAGAGGCAGCTTGCTTGGGTACTTTGTAGCATTGTGGACTATCACATCCAACTGCCTTCCCCAGACTCCTTGCTCTGTGAGATAAATAAATTTTGCCTTCATCTCATTAACGTTAGTCAGGTACATTGTTTCTTGCAACCAAAGCATGCCTAACCGTATATCCATTATATTTGCTATTTATATTTATTTATTTATATTTTACTTATTTATTTTTAATTTTCTTCAATGCTTATTTTTGAGAGAAAGAGACAGAGTGTGAGCAGGGAGGAGCAGAGAGAGGGAGACACAGAATCCGAAGCAGGCTCCAGGCTCCGAGCTGTCAGCACAGGGCCCGACGCGGGGCTCGAGCTTACCAACCGTGAGATTGTGACCTGAGCCGAAGTCGGACGCATAACCGACTGAGCCACCCAGGCACCTCTATTTTTTTTTATTTTTTTTTTTTTATTTTTTTTAATATTTTATTTTTAAGCAATCTCTATGCCCAATGTGGGGCTCGAGCTCACCACCCCGAGATCAAGAGTCACCTGCTCCTCCATCTGAGCCAGCCAGGAACCCCTATATTTGCTTTTTAAACAAGCATTTAAATCCTAAAACCATCCCCTTGTCGTTTCCCTATAGTCTCTAAACAAGAAGGTGAAAGATAAAAGCTCAGAGCGGGGCGTTCTAGGGGGGGAGCGGGGTCCAGCTGACTGGGGTGCTCGGGAAAGTCTTCAGAGTGCAGATGACACTTGGGCCACGAACTGTCTAGGGGGTGAGAGCTTAACAGGCAGATGGGGATTGTCAGGGCGTGTCACACGCAGGTGGAAGGTCCCAGCATGAGGAAATAATGCCAAGTCCTTTGGACACACTAGAGGACCTGAGGGTTACACGTCTCGTCTCAGGGATCGCACCGAAACCCTGTCTTCCAGCACTCCCTGAGGTCGAGTCGCAGTTAAGCCAAGCACCTGTGGAGGTAGGGGGCCGCACATCAGCAGTCCTCGGGGACTCCAACTCCAGGCTGGGGTGTGTGCCTTTGCTCTTGGCGGGGTGGGTCCCCTGCCTTCCTAATATACCTTCCTCCTAAGACTGAGATCTTCGTGTCCTCCTTTGCGGTCAGAGGCGGTCTTCCCTTTTTTTTTTTTGAAGTTTTTAAATTTATTTTTGAGAGAGAGAAAGAGTGCATGGGCAAGTGGGGGAGGGGCAGAGAGAGAGAGAGAGAGAGAGAGAGAGAGGGAGAGAGAATTCCAAGCAGGCTCCACATCGCCAGCAAAGAGCCAGATGTGGCGTGCGAACTCATGAACCATGAGATCATGACCCGAGCCCAAGTCAAGAGCCGACGCTCAACCGAATGAGCCCCCCGGGCGCCCCAGAGTTGGTCTTCCTTTTGGTGTCAAGGGACCAGACCGGCAGTCCGGAAATTTCCTGCATGGTCCTAGAGGGTTCTCCTACGCAGCGAATGGTGCTCCTAGGGGCCTGTTGTACACTTTCTGACTTTTAGGTGTGGTCAGGCTCCTTGAATTGCCTAACACTATTAATGTTGACAAATACCATATGGGACAAAATACAAAACCTTCTTTTTTAAGTGACTCCTTATCTGCAAAGCTGACACCATGGCTGTAGAGGAAAACCCAGTGTCTCCTACTGATGTGCCACTAACTTGGTGACGTGGCTTTAGTCACGCCAAATATAAAATATAAAATCGCTTAATATTTTGGGACTTCGTTTTCTTCGTTTATAAGAGATGAGTCATTGGGGCTTTTCTAAACTCAAATCATACTTTAAGTGGTTGTTTATAATCGCTGCTCCTTCTAGACACTGAAGTCACAGGATTCCAACTCTTCCCTCCTATACTACCATTTTTAAAGTGGGAGAACATTTTAAGCACAGAGAACCAAATAAACAAAAGCAAAAGCAAGTTGCAGCCTGCCCGGCTCAGCAAGAGGGATTGTGGCCACGGAGGTCCAGGCAGGTCAGCAGCCCGTCACCTTCTGCCCTATCTGGATTTTTTACTGAAGCCTTTTACCTGTGGATTCCCTCTGGTCCCAGAGCTCAGTCGGATCACGTGGGGTGATTGAACGGGGGGCAGGAGGAGAGTATCCCATGGGTTCTGGAGGGGCAGGCCATATCCACCGCTGGCCTGCCTGAGCCTTCCCGAGGGTCCTCATAATGATTCCGGTCAGTTTCCGCTCTGCTGAAGGAAGTTAAAGGAAGCTTGCTTCCCCACTCGTGGAGTGCTACAGGGCAGCACTGGGCCGTCGAGGACCAGCTCCACGGTGGTGGTGGCGACTCGTAGAAAACCCAAGGAAAGAAGATCTCAGGACGAGAGGAGAATGGGGGTGGGGGTGGGAGTTTCTCCCAGATGAGATTCTCCCTTCACGGTCGGCTGTGGTGGGTGAAGGTTTTTGCTTATTAAAGGAGCTGGTGGGTTTTCTTACGGAAAGCTTAGGATTTTATGCTGGGACTTCAGTAGCAGAGGCCCGTGGAGAAAGGATGGGCAGCCAGGCCAGGACAGGATGGAAAGGAAAGGAGGCAGGGAAACAGTGTGACCTGATCCCTGCAGGGATGGCCATGAAATGGAACAGTTATTAGGGTCAGATCCCCGCAGCCAGCCAGCCAAGGGCTCCCAGTCCAGAGGATGAGGCCAGCTACTGGAGGCCCTAAGCATCAAGGGACACTTGAAGTTGGACAGGAAGCAGGCTCTCCAATACCGTCTTGGAGTAAGGAGAAGAGAGACTACCTTTAAGGACAAAGCTAGTAAGTCTAAACAATGGGTTGGGCCATTCAAGGCCCAGGCCCAAGGGAGACCTGGAATTTGAGGCCAAAAGTACAGTCAACCTCCATGGAGACAGGTGTGGGAGGATTAGGGAAGGAACTTGCAAAGAGGCATGCCAAACAAACATTACTAAGGTAATGACAGCTAACATCTACTCGGTATTTATTTCAATCCGGGCACTATTATCAATTCTTTTCTGGATTCCTCTTTTAACCTTCCCAACAGCCATATTATGTCTTCCCTGCTGTGCAGAGTAAGGCCGGGGCCCAAAGACGTTAAGTGCTTTGCTCAAGGTCATATCTCCAGCAAGGGGCAGGGAACCCCCGGGCAGGTGGCCCCGGAAGCCGCACGCAACATACCCCCCATACGAGTAGGAGCTCTTTGCTCTCGCTTAATTTTATGTTGCTGTCTGAGTTAGGGTGACCTTCATCTGACTGACATATGAACTTGCAGGCAGAATCATTCTTCCTTTCACTGGGTTGTCAGATCATCTCACACTGACCCGGTGGATGAAGCCATGGGTCTTCTCTCCTTCTGTCTGATAGGCTTGGTTTTACGAGACCAGAAGGGTGAGGTGAGTGTCAGGGGACTGTCCGAGCCCATCACCTCTCTGCCTATTTCCTCACCATCAGATCAGACAGCTGGAGTAAATCACCTGTCCGTTTGTACCTTAATATTTTATGTTAAGTTTATTGTAAAATTACAATTTTATGTTTTCTCTCCAGCAGTCAGTCTTGTGGGGTTCCTTTCTCCATTGGAACCTCTTTTTTTTTTTTTTCATACGTTCTAGAACAAATGGCCAATTGTCTTGCAATATTGTCTTCCTGTTTCTAAAATTGTCTCGGATGCTTGCCAACAGATCCTTTTCTTTAAAAACATAGTGTTAAATGTCTTTTCAATAATATCACTATCCACAATTTTTAATAAATATCAGGAGGAAAAGGGATTTTGTCAAAGCGTGTGCATTTCCTCTCTGTCATTTGATGGTATTTTCCTTTTAAAGCAATGTTCCTATTTTCTTTCTTCTTTTTTCACTTTTGACCTTGTTTCTACTTATCTGTTACTTCTTAACACCGCACTACCTTTCAAATTAAGTGGATTTTTAAAACTGTGAGTTGTCTCCCCCGTGATTGCTTTCCACTCATTCATACCTCTTCATCAGCAAACTTTGGATTTGCTGTGAAAATTCATGCGAAGGACACAGGTCCTCACGGCTAGCCATGAAACCTAGCCTCAGGTCCCGGCAATATTTCACTGTCCCTCTTTTCCCTCTAGCTTCACTTTTTTCCTAGGCTCAGATCCTAAAACTTACTTTGGGCCGAGAGTTTGGGTTTTCAATTTCAGACAAAGAAAGAAAAAGGTGTTTTAT
This sequence comes from Neofelis nebulosa, assembly GCF_028018385.1. Lineage (NCBI taxonomy): Eukaryota > Metazoa > Chordata > Mammalia > Carnivora > Felidae > Neofelis > Neofelis nebulosa. Next base: position 235,978,448 of record NC_080782.1, read on the forward strand.
TGAGAAACATTTATCAAGAAACATTTAAGAAAGGTACCCGGGTGGCTGAGTCGTTTAAGCATCCTGCCCTTGATTGCGGCTCAGGTCACGGATCTCACGGTTCTTGGGGCTTTGGACACCGACGAGCTTTAAGTCCAAAACCCAAGATTTGTTTGTCATATCTTGACACTAACGTTTTTCTTCTCTTCTGTTGACAGAGTTGTACTCCAAAATACAGAAACAGTGAGCGCGAGGAAATTTTTCATATAGAAGTCTAGACACAAAGTTATCTAGCAATCTGAAAATTACCGAGGGCCGTTCCTGATGTGTCTTTCAGGTACTAATTGGAAGCTGTGTTCTCAATTTAGCTAGAACTCGATTTTAGGGACGATTCTTTCTGTCAACAGAAAGAGCCTGAAGCCACTGACGACACTCAATTCTTCCCTCCACAGTAGGGTTAGGTGAGATGGGGGGGGATCTCACTGTCTCACAAACGGCCGGCCGATTTGCCAGATTTTGCCTCTGATGATGACTTAGGAAACTGCAGAGTTTCTGCATTCCAGCCGACTGGTTCACATGGGCCCGTGGGCTGGGGCAGGGTGGCCCGGCGTCCTGGGCTGCAGCTGAGACTGAAGTACGGCTGGGAGGAGCCTGGAAGAGACGCAGGAAGGAAAGGGATGGTCTTCCACTGGCGACGCCAGCAGACCTGCCCCGAGGCTGTGCCTGGGGTTAGGAGAACTTTTGAAAAATGGAAGGCTTGAAGACCTGTAACTGCCCATCACCCCTACGCACCCACAAGTGGACGTTAGATTCATGGCTTTCAGTAAACTCCCTAGCCGTAGCCCAGCCACTAGATGAACCTCAGACATTACGTTTAGATAGAAGAGATTTTTGTTCAGTGTTAGGGCACAGCAATCTGATGATGAATTCCACTTCCTTCAAAGGTCTGGCCCCGAGCCAGACTATCACTTCAAACCCTGCCTTGGCTCAGGAGGAAATGAAGTACGTTGCTTTCAATTGCCCACTCACCTCAGCCTGGCTAAAGTCAAGTCCTCTCCACCCCTCCCCTCCTTCCTCTGCCTCTTCTCCCCCTCCCTTTCTTTCCCCTCCCCTCTTCTCTCCTTTATCCCCACCCCTCCCCTTCCTCCTTCCTTCCTCTTTTCTCCCCCTAGCCTCCTTCTCCTTTCCCCCTTCTCTCCTTTAACCTTCCTCCTCCCCTCTTCCCTCCTTCCCCTCCTCTCCTTTACCCCTGCCCCTCGCCTTCCTCTCTCCTCCCCCTCCCCTCCCTCTCTTTCTCGTTCCCCTCCTCGTCCCCTTCTTTCTCCTCCCCACTCCTCTCGGTTACCCTCCCCTCTTGCTCTCCCTCTTTCCGTCCTCCTCCCCCCAGCACCCTCCCAATGTCCCATCCTGGCAAGGCTCAGCCACTTCCAAGTCCTCCTGGAAGCCCTGGAGTTCTCTTTGGCCCCTCCGTCTCCCTCACCTCCACCCCAAAGTTAATCTCCCTCTGCATCCCTTCTCTGAACTGTTAACCAGCCTCAAAAAGAAGCGGAAACCCTGAGTAAATCAAAAGGAGAAGAACAGCAGCAGCATCAACCTACGTGAGGAGCAGGTGATCAGGAAGAGAGTGAAGCAAGGGTAGTGGAAAGGAGAGGAGCCAGGATGTTGGCCTCGGCCAGTGTCCCCCGGGGAACTCCGTCAGAACTTAGAAGCATCTGTCAAATCAAACCCTAAATGTGCCTGCCTGGTGTGCTTAGCCAAGGAGCTTGCTATGTGCGGTGTGTGAGTATGTGCTTCTTAGACCCAGCAAACTGGAGTGAATATGCCCTGTGAGGTGGGGCGGGGCGGGGGAGGGGGGAGGTTCATATAACACAGAGGGTTTTATAAGATCACTTGGTCCTTGTAGCCAACCATACCCGTTGCTGCTGTGCAGTGTGCAGCCAAGGAATATCATTTCTCTTTGCTCTGAAGCTACCTAGCACAGGTAAGGATGAATTTCCTGATGGAGCCCCAGTGCCGATAAGCTGAGCAGCTCCACACTTGGTCCCCTACGAGAAGATGAGGCCTTGGCTCCCCTCCTGCCACTCACACTGGTGCCACCACACTCTTATGCAGTCTTGAATATTAAAGCTGTTGCTTTTACCAACACTGAGCCTCTGAATAGGGACTGGAAAGAATCCTCAAGAGAATGTTTGTAGCTGATAACGAGAGAGAGTGTCTGGTTTTGCAGGAGGTGAAATGTTCTTTTGTGTGTGAGCAGGAAGCAAGCAGATCGCCCACTTCAATAGCTTTTTATACCCACCAGGCATGTTGAAATTGATCTTCTCCATCCCGATTATCTAGAAAACCGCTTTCGTTACTGGTTTAGTTAGAAGAGTGCCGGTAACCCATCCTCCTTCAAAGGCATTATCTCTTTGGAGGGAGGGGGAGCTGAGAGCCATACTTTTATTCCCCATCATTTTTGCTTTTGTCTAAATGTTAAAATGTGAGCTGAAATGAAATCATGAACAAACCCTTGTCGTGTCTTGAATTCTTTGTGAGGAGGCTAGCCCAGCTACCAAAATAAAGAAGCAGGGGGGAAAAAAATTGCCGACTATAATTAAAAGCCTGCAACTTTCCCAAAGAACAGTTGAGGCATTTGTGGAGGACCACTTTTCAGGCAGAATAATTTTGGTCCACGTGAAGGTAGATTGATTTGACCAGGACTCCCTTAACTTTAAATAATTATGCAACGTGTCTTAAGATGACGAAGGTAATTTCGGCTGTCCAACCAACACCTGTTCCGGCTTCACAAATAAACTTGATACAAATTTATTTCTGGCTGCAGGCATGTAGAGTGCTGTCTCTCTGGGTGTGTAAAGAACCAAATGGCATTTTTAAAGCTGAACGAAAGGTTCGCAGGTTGTACTACGGACTACTCTGCTCCAGAGTCAGCTCAGTGTCTGTCCCGGAGAAGCTCTCCTGAACTCTCAGGACAGACCACCGCTTCTCTGTGCCCCCGTGGAGGATCCCTGCACAGGGTGATCCCTGCACTGTATTGTCATGGCCTCTTTATCTATCAACCTCCTCTCCGAGTTCTAAGCTCCTTAGAAGGCAGAGATGACATCTTCCCATCTGGATGTTTTTCGCCTCAGCACGATGCCTGCGCTCTGGGAGGTGCTGCAGAAGGGGGTCAAGGCTGAATGCTTCTCCTCGGGAGGGGGCCTGGGAGTGACCAGCAGATCTGAAGTGGGGCAGAGGGACACCTTGGCTCTCCCAGTGTGTCCAGGACTGGGACCAGGGCTGGGAGACTTGTTGCAGAAGGATCAGGGGTCAACTTCCAGCAATCCGTATTTATTAACTGCTCACCCAATGAATAATCCGTGGTTTTCCAGGAGTCGGGCTTGGGCGAGGCAGAGGGGAAAAAAAAAAAAAAAAAAAAAAAAAAAAAAAAAGGAGCCGGGGAGAGTGGTGAGGAACATTGGAAACACAGAAGGGGCTGGTGAGGCTGGCACGGAGCTGTGACTCCACGCCGTCTTTCTTTCTTCTGAACCACCAGGGACTGCGGCTCGCCAGGTGCGGCTTTGAGCAAGCCCTGCACCCAGGGCGGCGGGTGTCCGGGGACCTGTCCTCGCTCGGCCGCCCATAGGTGTGGCAACCTCGGCTTGCCCAACCTTCCCAGGAGGGGAGGTAGTCCAGTCCTACTGAAGGAGTCGCTGGTCCCCGTTTAGGAGCCACCACAGTCCCTTTTACCAAGACCGGCTCTCTGGCAGTTTCCGATAGAACCAACCAGAACCAACCAGCGGCATCTACAAAGACAAGACCCGGCCGTTCCGTAGAGTCTGGGGCGATTTCGGCCGGCCTGGGAGGTAATGGGGACATAATTGGTGTCATGGCAAATGATCTGGTGCCTCAAGTTAATGTCGGGTTTTGCTCCAAGAGCCGCAGTCACTCATCTGGCGGAGCAAGCTGCCATCAGAAAGATTTTTTTTTTTTTTTTCTCGAGCGTTTAGGAAATAAAGCCCAAGTGCTCGGCCCACACGGGTTGCAGGAGCAGTTTCACGCCTCAGCTTTTAAAAAGGTACCATGATGTTATTCCTTGTTTTGCTTCTAGGAAGCGAGGGGTTTAGGAAATGACTTGGGCGGGTGCATCCCTGCGGCCGAAAAAGACACAGACGCACTCCCCAGGGATCGGAGAGGGCTCTCCGTCTTCCCGAAGATGCCGGGCCAGCGTCCGGTCCCCTCGGATGCTCCCGGTCCAGTCCCTCGGGCCCGAGGGTCTCCGGCGCCTTCCTAGACGCCTGGGGACATGCAGGGGGGCCTGGGGCGGCTAGAAAGGGCGGGAAGAACAAGGAAGAGGAGGGAGCCGGACTGCGCCTCGCTCCTCCGTGCCAAGGACACCGTCGCGGAGGCGCGGCCAGCTTCCCACGGATCGGACTTTCCGCCCCCGGGGCCGGCCGGCGGAGCTCCAGCCCCGTCCCCCTTCCCAGCTCCGGGCGGCCCCCAGGGCTGAGTAAGCCGAGAGGAGGGAGGGAGGCTGCAAGGATTTCCTGAGCGCTAAGGGAAGGAGGAGGGGACCGGGGCCGGAGGGACGGGAGCAAGGACCCTGAACCTGCCGCGGCCGCCTCCCCGCGAGCACTCGCACGCCGTCCAGACGCGCGCTCGGCCCCCGGCTGCCCGCCCCGCGGCGGCCCCCGCCCCCCTCGAGAGCCGCAGGGAATCAGGTCCCGGAGGAAGAGGGTAGGTGGGGAGGCGGATGAGGGGTGGGGGACCCCTTGACGTCACTGGAAGGAGGTGCCGGGGTAGGAAGTGGGCTGGGGAAAGTTTATAAATCGCCCCCGCCCTCGGCTCCTTCTAATCGAGGTCCGCAGAAGGCTCGGAGCGCTCGGGACGGACACTCCCCGGCGGCGGCGGCGGCGGCGGCGGCTCGGAGCGGGCTCCGGGACTGGAGCGCAGCGGCCAGGGGACGCCGAGCTGCGAGGATTACCCGCGGACGTGGTGGTCTCCCCGGCCGGAGCCGGACAGGGGCTCTCGGGGCGGAGGACCGGAGTGCGACACGACAGATCCGCGCGGCTGGGTCCGTGGCCCGCGAGCCGCGCGGGGACCGGGCGAGCAGGCCGCGTCGCGCTCACCATGGGCAGCTGCCGGGACGCCGGGGTCCTGCTGTGCGCGCTGCTCGGCGGTCTGCTGCTTACAGGTGAGGCGGGGCCGAGGCCGGAGGCCCGCGCGGGGCTGGGGTGGGGCGGCAGGCGGGCGCACCCTGGGGGCCGGGGCCGGGTGCCCGCGGGGAGGTGAGGCTGCAGCCCGGGGGAGCGAGCCCCGCCGGGGAGCCTGGGACGCCGGTGGCGGCGGGCACGCCTGGGGGCCGCGGCGCCCTTCCCTTCCGCCGGGCAGGCGGGACGGGCGCCTGGGAGAGGAGAGCGGCTGGCGGGGGGCCGCTGGCACGGCGCAGGGGTCCGCGCCCCTTTGCGGCCGCTGCAGTCGCCGATCCTCTCCGCCCGGCTCCCGGGTCGGGTCTCCCCGCCCAGGCTCCGGGCTCGGGGAGCGCCGCGCGCTCGGACCTGCCTGACCCCCCCCCCCCCCCCCCCCCCCAAACAGCCTGCTCCCAGGCGGCCCGGCGGGGGGTCGGCAGGGCCCATCGGAGCCCGGAGCAGCGGCTCCCGGAACGCCCGCGAGTCTGCCCGGGGGCTGGGCTGGGGCCCGGACGTTGGCGATGTTGGGCACCGGCTACTGCGTCGCACCTCCGGAGGGGAGGAGGAGAGCCCGCTCGGAGGGGGTCGCGTGCCAGCCGCGAGCGGACAGATCCCGGGAGACGGCAAAAGCTGGTGCCCTTGGGCCCACTTCGGGTCCCCGGGCGCGAACGGCCGCGGGAACGTTCCACCAGCTTCCACTCCTCCCAGCTTCCACTCCTATCGCCGGGCCCCGAGCGCCCGGCGCGCAGCCACCGGGTGGGGCCTCCGCCGCGGGCGCAGCCCCAGGTCGTCGACCTGAGTGAACCTGACCGACCAGGGCCGTAGAGAACCCGAATCCCGTTACGTTTCGGAATTGCGAGCCTAGCCTTTAAATCCCGAGAGAAGAGAGGGAGGACGATTTGGACCAAAAGGTGCGGTTGGAGGAATTGGCGAGGTCCGCCCCTTTGCCGGGAGTTAAGGATGCCCGCGGCCGACCCGTTGGGACCCACGAGGTCATGCCGCTGTGAGTGTGGAGGTCGCCCCCCACCAAGGCGTCAAAGCCCGAGCGGACGTAGGGGCCTGGGCTCGCCTTTTCTGCCCAGAGGGGCGGAGAGGCAGAGCCACTGGTTCAGACCCTCCGGCGTGGGGGGTGGGGGGTGGGGGCAGAGAGCCACGGGCTCTTTTTCTTTTCAGCATCCTAGAGAAAAGGTAAACTATGAAATAAAATACAGTAGCATCAAAAAAGGTATTGCAGTGATTCCAGGGAAGGAAAAGGTAGGGTTGAGCATCCTTTTTTTAAATGCTTGTTAAACCCAAAAGGCAGTAACTTAAAAAATATTCTCTCTCTCGGTGGGAAGGACTAATTAGATCGTCGGTTTCTAAATAACCAGTAACAGTTCCAATTAGGTTGGCGAAAATATTAGACTGAGAGTCAAGGCGAAGTCCTGATGTCTGAGAACTCGCTATAAGTTGGGAAAGTCGCTAACATAACTGTGTCAAATGAAATACTGCTTTTCTATTTCAAAAGTATTGTTTTTTGTTTTGAAAAGTCACTTATAGTGAAGTATAGTTGTTCAGAGCACTTAACGTCTGAAGTCCATTCACCTGTTACAGAAAGGTAAATCTGGGTAAATCCCTGCGAATCCAAAAAATGGAGGGAGAAGTTTATGTTTCATTGGCTTTTCTGCATCACACATGGCACATCTTTACTTCTGTTTCAAAACCGTGGTTGACCAGTGAAGTATATATAGTTCTGTTCGTGATTAGGAGCAAGTTAGATTGGTAGATTTTCAGAAACCTGGGTAAGAGTCTCTGGAGAGTTCAGATTTTATTTTACTTAAACGAGGCAGACATCTTGGAAGTCTTTTGTTATTTAAAAAAATGTCTATGCGTTATAGCAAGAAAGCGAGACAAAACATTAGCCATGTGAGAACTCCTCTACCTGCTGGTTTAAGGACTGTTGTTTCAGTGGTTGGGGCGAGTAATTGTTGAAGCATGGCTTTGTAAACCACAAGCTTCTCGACTGGTTAACCCAGTCGGCTCACAGTAAAACAATCAGCTGCCTGCTTTGTAAATTGCATCAGGAGTTTTCAAGTTTTCCGGAGAGGGGCTGCTTCTCTGGGGAGTGGTGTCCAGAAAGAGGCCAAGTTTCTGCCCCCCCCATCCCCCCGGGGTTTACCAGGAGTCTGTTCATCTTCAGGTGCCGTATAGCCCTTGAGTATTTGTGAGTTAGTAATATTTTGTGCATGTGTGTGACTATGTGTGCGTGCGCCGAGGTATAAAATAACCAGAGGCGCAGTCAGACAAAAAGATAATGCATTTCCCCCTAACGATTACATTTACCTTCCTCCAAATGTCCTGAGAAAGAAAAGGGTAACAGTAATTCAAATATTTTCAAGTCCTCTATGTTGCAGTCTTTCCCTCTACAAAGAGTACCTCCCTTACTCTGGCTCAAAGTCTCATTTTCTTACTTTTAAGGCGCAATGTCCATGATTAAGGACACAAACCCTTTTTTATCTGCCCCCATTTTTCTTGAGATTTTGAGCGACTGATATTCACAATTTGCTCGAATTGCAAATGCATCCCTTAATGAATCTTGTGAGGGAAATCTGCATTAGTAATACAAAGTTAAAATTGTGCATGAGTAGAATGCTCATTTCCAAATAGAATGCCATGAACCTTTCATAATGAAGCTAATTTGGCACGACAGTTTTTGTTGTTTTCTCACAGGTTTAGGAAACCACGCTTTTTTGGTAGTGTTTTCCATATTGCATATTTGAAATGTCAATTATCACCTTGGGCAATCCGCGGAGGGAGTTTTCCACTTGATGGATTGTGTTGCAGATGAATTGTAGGTGGTCACCTGCTCTAGTTTCGTTCATATTTTTACCTTATTTATTTATTGTTATTTTGAGGTTTTTTTCTTTCCCTGTTGGAAGTTCTAGGACAGGCTAGCCAGTTTCTTTTCTAGGGATCACTAAGTGGGTTGTTTTCATATTTGAAAGTCAGAAGTTAGAATAGATGCCTATTTCAAGGCCCCTTTCGGATTCTTCAAGACTCAGTGAATGATGCCAAGAAATAGACTGAACAGTGGTGTCTTTTTCTCTCTCCCTTTTATATTTGCATATAGAATGGATGATAAGCCCTGTGATGTCAGAGCCGCAGCTATAATGATGAGCTGGCTTTCACCTGCTATCAGTAATCACCCTGCATTTGCTTTTTCATCTATCAGCTGGTTAACTTGGTCTTTAATGGGTTGCAAGAGCTAAGCTGTTAGAGGCTGTCTGAACCAGTCATAGTCATGGGCTTATTTTGCTTTTTACAAGCAGAATGTGCAACTCTATGAAGCAAACTCTACTTTCTAACTCTGGTTACATTACCTCTTCTAAGGAGGTCGGTCATTTTAAACTCGGAAGAATCTCTTGGTTTTTAAAACATTCTCACTGACTTGATTCAAAGGTAACTTTTTTCTAAAAATTTCAGATTTCAACAGGGATACCAAACCTCTATGTAAAAATTGGACCTATTTTGTGTAATTTTTTTTTTTTTAGAACAAACTAAATAATCACTTTGTTCTCCTTACCAAAGACTGTTGAGTCATTCTACATCTACTTTGAATGCATGTAATAGGGCAGTTGAAAATATGTTGCAAACAATTGGTTTTATAGTAACAAAAAAAAAAAAAAAAAAAGGAACGTCCTTGAGGAAGGTTATCCAACATATTGCCTGGTTGTCTCTGATGTTTACTCGGGCTTAGGAAGTTCTGCAAAGCAGGAACAAATAACGAAGTAAGTAGCTTCTGTGGTGCTTTAAACTGAGATGTGTTATGTGAGCGGGCATAAGAGTGGAGAGAAAGTGAAAGAAACTCTTCGCACTTGGGTGTTAAACGCAAAGCTCATTGGCGTTAGGTTCAGTTGCGTGGTCCGGAGTTGATGGGATATCAAGTAAACATCACCTTGCAGAGTGCTTGTCATTGTGGACAGGAGAGGAAGGACCTGTGAAACAACACATACGTTATTAGGAATTTGTTATCAGCAATGGTTGAAAGCATTAAAAGCATCTGTTGCATTGCTTTAAATAATTAATAGAACAGGATAGTCCATTCCATCCCACTGGTCTTAGGATACTAGTGAGGCTTGTAAGGAATGACAAGATCTGCCAAATGCTTTCCAGGATCACTGTTGATTCCTCACACACTTGGGTGCCTTGGAAATTGCATGCTGCTGATGGAATTACTGGATTTTATACCAGATTGAGGGAGGGGAAGGAAACGGGAGGAATGGGGTAATTGAGGGAGGGATTGAAAGGAAAGCCTCTGGCTTAGCATCTGGGACTGCAGGGGGGTTTCATTAAGGAAATGGTTCCATTGAGTCTGCTGAAGATAGTGGACTAGATTTCCTGCATTGCTGCTGGGGCGGATGTGGGGGGATGTCAAGAATTCCTGGGGATTTCCCATCAGTCTCGGTAAGCTGGATGCCTGAGGGTCATATCTGATGATTGCTCCTTTCCTTGATTTTGAGCTCCTTGCGAGATCTGATCTTGTCTCTCAGACACATGCATGGTGAGAGCTAGGTGTTGAACCTCGTAGATCCAACCTGCTCATTTCAGAGATGAGAAAACCCACCCAAAACAGTTCAGTGTTTCCGCCCCCCCCACCACCCCTCAAGTCAGCTGGCTAGTGGCAGACCCAGGAACGGATCCTGACGTTCACAGTAAAGATCACATTTCTTCATTTCTGTGTTTCCTCCACCCCAAGCGGAGTAGAGATGTTCAGATGTTAGTTGAATGACATTTTTATAGTGCTAACGTTTCTTTTTAAGCGCTGGCATCTGTTTTTTGAATATGAAATTTTCTCCTATCTTCTTAAGGAAGGGATTTAGGTGAAGATATCAAAATTATGGGGCGTCTGGGTGGCTCCGTCGGTTAAGCAGCCAACTCTTGATTTTGGCTCAGGTCATGATCTCACGGTTCTCCAGATGGAGCCCCTCCTTGGGCTCTGTGCTCACAGCACGGAGCCTGCTGGGGATTCATTCTCTCTCTGCCCCTCCCCTGCTTGCACCCTCACTCTCTCTCAAAATGAACATTTAAAAAAAAAAGGAATATCAAAATTGTGGCTGCTCGCTAGTACACGGATAGGTCTGGTGAGTGAGTCGATTTTCCTTGTGAGCTGTTAGAACCCTTCTTTTGAACTGCTGTGGCTGAAACAGTTACAGCCTCCCTTACCGGCTTCATCTCTCACCACTTCCCTCCACACCCCCTGTGACCCGGCTACACGCAGCCTTGCCCACTCAAATAAATGACCCACCTTTCTTAACGCGGGCCTCATGCATTCATCACTCTGCATTCATGCTGTTTGCCTGCAACACCCTTTCCCTGTCTCTGCATGGCCTCCTCCCCTGCCTTCGAAGTCCTTCAAGAGCTCAGAAATCACCATCTCTTTGAGCTTTTCCTTAGAGCTGCAGACAGAATTTATGGTTCCTTCTGCTCCTGGATGCACGCTCCTCTCTGCAACCCCTAGATAGGCCCCCCCACACACACACACAGCTGTTCTCACCCGCATCATTACTGTTCCGCTTACGTGTCTGTCCCCTTGTTCCCTTTTCTTTGGCGCCTAGCGTAATGCCTGGTATGGGGGCCCTCAGTAAGTATTGGAATCCAGGAAAGGTGTAGCCACCCTGCCATTTCAAAGACGAAATCTCTCAGGGCCAGACGTGAACTCATTCCAGTACATTAACGTACTTCTGCCTGTCTAACCGGCCTCGGCTCCCATGGATTCCTTAGAGGGACTGTTCTCAAGAGATAATGTTGTCTGCGATGACGATGTCATAGTAAGTGAGTGTGACTAAGATGGAGGAAATGGGCTCTGATTGTCAGCTCTCCGAGATGCCTATCTCCTGTAATCCCCTCCCGTTTCGTCCTGGTGCCTCCCTGGGTGCTCTGAGCTACCAAAGCCGGGTTTCAGTCCACACAGAAGTTCTGTCTTAGCCTCTGTGGGTGCGGTACCCAGCACTGAGGCTTTGCCCTCCAGTATATTCTACAATTGCTTGGAACAACCGTGCTCTCCTATTTTATGGTTTGACTTCCTCATCCATCCGTAGACTCCGAGCTGAGTCCATGGTCCTGGGCTGTGATACAAACCCAAAGAGAGACCCGGCCACACGCAGAACTGACATTATGTTTCCACTGACCCACTGGATCAGGCTCGTCGGCCTGAATTCCCCTTTCCATAGAATAGGTGCTCTTCAACCCTCCGCGTAAATCGGTTCCTGCCAGGACCACTGTGCTAGGTAGGTGTGAGACACGTTCTTAGAAACCTGCATCTCCTGGGCTGGGACCACAGTGGTGCCCCCTTTCCTCCCTCTCCGGCCCCACACTTTGCACGTGCCCCCCAAATTATCCAAAACCAGCTTCTCAGAGTGTGGTCCGTGGTCCAGCAACAGCAGCATCCCCTGGGAACTTCATGCATCAGAGAGTCTGTCTTTTAATAAAGTCCACTGATGTTTTGTTTGCACAGTAAAAACTGAGAAGCACATTAAAAAGTGATGTCCGGATCTAATTCCTCTTCGTCTGCAGCCTCGACCTTTGACCTATGTGGCTAAGGGACTAGATGGGGGGCCAGCTGGGAGCCTCTTCTGGCTCCTGCATTGTTCTTGTGCCCTTTCTTCTGCTGGGACACCTGTGTCCTACTTTGAGGCTCTTTTTATGAGATCTTAGACTTGGCTTGGACCTATAATCGAAGTAAACAGAGGTCGTCGTCTTGAAGAAGACCATCGTTAACTACCAAACCATGGGTGGCAAGATCAGGTTCTTAGAAAATGCGGACTTGGTGCAAAATAGCAAAAATGGCATGAAATAGATAGGTTTCAGTCATAAATGAAAGCTGCACGAAGCATTTGCTTTCAGAACAAAGTCACCTGGTGATCCCAAGCCCCGAAGGCATGTGTCCTTCTCTGGAATCTTTGTTGTCACGGAGGTGTCCCTGTCTCACTGTGTCGTGCTACTATTGATGAGAGGTTTTTGTGTGTGCTTCTTGCTGGCTTGAAATGTAACGTGTTTTACGCTCATGTTCTTCCTTGTTTCGTATCGCAAATCTTGGCAAACGCTTTTGTCTTTTCACAGACTGCCACGGTGCTTACGGGCACTTTTTCTCAGCCTGGTTTCTAGCCTTCTATTTAACTGCTGGAGCATGAGTGGGTTTCCTTTCAAGCTACAGACCCACCCATGCGGTCCACGCCAGCAAAGCTATCACAATGATCAGATGCTTCTGTGGAAAGGGGCCTGAAGTGAACCTTGTATAAATGAACAGCCTCGGCTTTTGGAGTCATTTAAACTCCAGGCCACCTTTGTAGCAAAATCCTGATCAGTGACTAGTCCGCCAGTTGGTTTCTGTGAAACCCTTTGCCTCTTGCTACGGACATGGTCCCCCACGTTGGCTCTACGTTAGAATCATCTGGGGAGCTTTTAAACATCCTCTTGTCCTGGCTGCACCCCTTACCAATTCAATCACGCTCTCTCCCGTGGGACCCAGGCATCAGTAATTTTGAAAGCTCCCGTGGCCGGCTGAGGTTAAGAGCCTCCTATTTTTGTCATCCCTCGAATCACCTGGAAAGCTTGTTACCCTAGAGTGCTGGGCCCCACCCCAGAGTTTCTGATTCAGCGCGTCTGAGGCGGGGCCGAGAATTTGCGTTTCGAACAAGTTCCCAAGCGTTGCCGATGCCTCTAATCCAGAGACCACACTTTGAGAGCCACCGTCCTCGGGGCTGATTTGAGAGGCCTGGCCACCTGGGAGGCCCAGGTGCCGATCTGTGAAAGGTTCTAGGTCATCGCGAGGTAGAGGAAACGATTTCTCAGAATTTCTGCTAGGAACAGTATGCGTCAGCAGCGTGGCAGAAGGAATATCAGGGTAAAGCTTGGGGGCAAGTAACCAGCAGAAGTGGCCGAATTGCCTTCTGAGGAAAGCGGGTCTGGTTTCCGGGTGGGATACGTGAGTTTGGAGCCGGCACTGAATGGCAGGTGCGGACACTAGAGCTAGTAGTCGTCATTCTCTGCTCCCCGGCGGAGCGCTCAGCCTTTCCTCTCTCTAAATATTGGTAAACGTCCACAGAGTCCTTTTGAAAGGCGTCCTGGGCACCCGTGTACCTCGGGCCAGCCCTCCTACCCTCCGGGATCCCCACACAATGCTCCGCCCTCTGTAACTGACCTGCTGTGTCTGTACTTCCTTTGCTGGGGTCAGGGTCCCCCACTTGGGTGGCTGAATCCTCCTTGTTGGTTCTGCTGACTCTCGTGCTGTGCCTGGGGGTCTGTCCCCATTGCTGAGAAGAGTGGCTGCGTGGCTGGAAACAGAGCTGGCCTCCTGTGGTACGGCACGACGTGCCGGAAACTTTCTCGTGAAACCCCAAGAACCCGAGGGGGAAAGGCTCCATGAGGCATTCGAGGCCTCATGTTAGGTGTGCTCCACTTGGATACCAAGTTCAAATACAGAACATGTTCTTTACCCGCTACTGAATCACTGCTTCTGCAGGGCTGAGTCATGGTAACAGTTGTATCCATCATCTATTACTGTGTAATGGGCTGGCCCAAAAGTCCACGGCCTTCAATAGTAATTCATTACGCCTCCATGAGTCTGTGGGTTAGGAATCTGGGCTGGGCTTGGCTGACTGATGTTTCTGGGGTCTCCTCTCTGGATCCCTCACGCAGCTGCAGCCCCCTGGCATTTCGACCAGGACCTTGGCACTGGCTATGACCGGGCCTCCCTCCACATGTGGTCTTTTGCCATTCGGTAGTAGAGCCCAGGCTTCTTTACATGGGGGGGGGGGGGGGGGGGATGCAAGAGGGTGTCCGTGGAAGCCTCGAGGCCCTTTGAGGCCTGGACTTTGCAACTCCTGCGACACCACTCTGCCACATTGGGTTGGTCAAGAGCAGGTCCTGACCCAGAGTCGCGGGGCGAGGAGACGGGCGCCTGTCTCGGAGGGAGCAGCTACACAACACTGCGGCCACGGTTGTCAACCTGCCACGCCACTGTTAGCTCGGTTAGCTTTTTCTCTTCCGTCTAGACATCGAGGCTGGCGTTTGGCCAAGAAAATACTAGTGAAGGATGCCTTGACCGTCTGAATGGTCTCCCGGGTTGAGACAGCTTTTCCAAGAGCTTCCGAGTCCTCCATCGTACGATTAGCGAACACAGGTCACGGTTAAGGTGACACAGTGTTGGGGCTGCTGGCCTCTCACGAATACCGTGATATCAGTAAGAAAGCACAGCCGACCCTCAGATTCGGAGTGGGGGCGGCTCTGAACTTCTCTGACTTGTATCACGGGGTCTCTGATGGAACACCTTCTGGAGGATGGGGTGAGGCTGCACCCCTTGAGGAAGGGAGAAAGGAGGAACCTAACCCCTGTGGATTGTCGGGCGCTTGGATACGTATCTGTGATTTGACTCCGTCCTGAGAGGCAGGCACAGTCCCTTTAAATATGAGGGACCTGAGGCTTCCATAAATTAAATTCTGAAGCGCACAGAAGTGGTAAGTAAAGCTGGGATTATTCTGGTCTGATGTGGCTGACTCCCCAGCCCCCTCCCTCCGCCCCCATGCCTTACAGCCTAAATGAAAAGGGGAGAAGGGAAAGAGCGTGGATGAGAATGTGCTGGTCTTTCCCTTCTGTCAAAACTATCTCTCCTTGGAGGTTTGCCATCTCCAAAGAATGTGAGACGCCACCGCTACTCGAGCCTGAAGCGGCCTCGGGAGATTCCACTCCTGCATGTGGCAGACTCCAGTCAAGTCTCCATTGAGACGGGATTTTAATCGTGTGGGTTTTCTTATCTTGGGGATGCAAGGCCCCTCCAAAACACGCAAGTCAAGAAAGGATCCCGAAAGCCAGTGAGGACATGATGTTGGTTTGTTTGCTAAGAACATGACTTGGGGTGAGTTTCCAAACTGCTTTCCTGTCTGTGACTTTCCGTAATGCAGATTACGGAGAAGGACGGGTGAGCCACACCAGCGCTGTGATTCTAACAGGTCCTCTGAAAAAGCCGGGGCTGCCCTCTGCCAGATTGCTTCCAGGAATTAAGTGTCTACTTCTCTGTGCACCTTTGAGATCCCGGAAACCTCAAAGACTTGGAGTTTTTTCCTAATGAGACTGGAGCACAGGGAAGGACCCTGATGTGTGTTTGACCCCAAAGGCAGATGTCACATGCCCTGGGGGAGGGGGAGGGGGACGATGCGTGGACTAAGCCCCTCCCAGGCGCAGGCTCTACATCTGGCAGTCCGGTGAACTTCTTCACAACCGTCCCAACAAGCGCACTTTTAACTTTGCTCTTTACAGATTGAAACCCTGAGGGTTTGCTGAGGGTCACACACTTATGGAGTGCCCAGGCCAGGAATCAAACCAGGTCATTCTGATTTTGAAATTGGTGGCTCTTTCCACGGGCATGTACCCAACATATCTTGAATGACAAAATCGGGGAATTAAGGAAGACCAAAGAGCTTGGCTTCTGGGGTCTAGAATGAAAAGCTCTACGTGTGTGAGAAAAACACAACTGTCTGAGAGCATCTTCTAGAGGGAGTTGCTTTTCAGTTGAGGATGGACAGCACAAGTTTTCTTTTTTCCTTCCTTCCTTCCTTCCTTCCTTCCTTCCTTCCTTCCTTCCTTCCTGGCAACTTTCAAGTATACTATGCAGCAGCATTAACTATAGTCATCCTGTTGTACATTGTATTTCTAGATGATTTACCTTGCTGATTACCATTATCAAAAATGGATGCATCTTTTTCAAGCCCTGTTGTGTCTTGGGCCTCTCCTCCCCAGCTAGATCGTTCTTTTCAGGTATTCAAACCTGCAAGAAGTCGAGAAAGAGGACAAAGTGTTCTACTTCTTCCTTGATCGATCACTTGAGAGAATCTTTTCAATACCAGAATATGGCCACGTTCATCCAAATCTGAGAAAAGCCCTGTCCTGCCACCTATGGAGGCGTTTTAGTGTTTGTTCCAAGCATACAGCGGAAAATGTAGCCAAATGGATATATAGCTTGGATGAAAATTGTAAGGACTGGTGATACATATACTGTCTGATTTTTTTTTTTTTTTATTGTTTTCTTTTTCTAAGTTGGCACCAGAGAAGCAAAAAGTAGATGTGAACAATTGGAAAGGCAAGGTTGTATTAGGAGAGATTGCAAACAACTTGAAAATGCATTGTAAACTCTAGTTATGGCATTTTGCCTGTGATTAATGGCATTGTTTTCTTTTGGGAAAACACTGGATAACCCTCTTTTCCACATAACATCTCCTGCTGGAGCAGATTTTTGTTCTCTGTTGTTCTTTGGAAATGTTTATAGCTTTGGAATCTTTTCCATAGGGAATTCTTTAAAAAAATTTTTTTTTCAATGTTTGTTTATTTTTGACAGAGAGAGAGAGAGAGAGAGACGGAGCATGAGCAGGGGAGGGGCAGAGAGAGAGGGAGACACAGAATCCGAAGCAGGCCCCGGGCTCTGAGCTGTCGGCACAGAGCACAGAGCCTGACGCGGGGCTCGAACCCACAAACCCTGAGATCGTGACCTGAGCCAAAGTTGGACGCTCAACCTCCTCAGCCACCCAGGCACCCTTCCATAGGGAATTCGACTAGAACTAAGAGAAAAAAAGAAATGCATGGGGATTGAGTAATTGGATTGTCCTAGAATGGACCTTATGTACCTCTAACTTCTTGGGGGCTAGAGAATATTTGACACACGTTGTTCATGTGCAAATCAGAACTGGTTGTTCCACACGCTCCCCAATCCCATTCCCTGTCCTGGCACCTGGTAAATGAGAAATAGCCTATGCAAAGTATTTGTCACACAGAGTCACTTAGAAGGCAAATGAGAAACTCAGGAAATTCACATAAATGCTAATTTGCAGGAACTTCTAACTCACCTTAGCCTCTTTGGATTGACGTTAAACTTAGTGATTCTGTGTCCAGGTATGTCTTGTTAGGGGCGATGGAATCCCAAAACGCAGAGATAGTGGTTTTGGGTTTTGAATGTGTTTTACAGGCCAAGCAGGTGGGGCAGATGATTGCCTTGCTAGAAGAATTCACTCACCATTTGGGGGGAATGTTAAGTCTAAACGTGGGATGGGAAATTTCTTTTAAGGAGTATATTTTCTTGGAATGTTTTGGAATGCTGTACTTTCTGCTGTGATTACACGAGGGGGAATGGATCATCTCAAATTTAATTCTCCTGATGCCTATTTCATAACCAGTCTTCTAAGTACATGTGCAACTTCCCCTGTGAATCCAGGCATGCGTAGAAGACTTATTTTAGAACATTGTAACATACTCGCTTAAATAAGGTGCTCAAGCAGTTGTCGTCCATTAACCCATTGTATCTTATTTCAAGATGCAAACATAGTTGTGATTGTTGTGTTCCATGTTGGCCACTGAAGATATGTCTTATTTTGTGAAGTTAGTGGAATTTTCCTGACGTGAATCCCTTAAGTTAGTGAAGAGTTTAGGACTTCCTACGCTCAAAAATATGTTCTTTAAAAACAAGGTATACGTAGTTAGGAGGTGATCTCTGTGTGTTGACTTAGATAATCTCCTACGTTTCTTGGTATTCACCTAATCTGCTTCTAGATGATTCATGACCTGAGGGGACCCTCAGGGCTGAGAGCCCTGATTCATCTTCCCAGCTACAAATTCAGTGCGGTACCTGGCACACAGTAGTCACTCAATAAATGCTGGTGGACCTGAATGAAACTGTATCATAGCCATTCTTCTGGGTTTCAGAGGCCCTTGTAGGAGTCACGGTTCCACATTGGTTCACTTTCTAAGAACCTGTGTGGGCGTGTGGAGAGGAGGTTGGCAGAAATCTGCCCAAGAGCTGGCAGTCAGTCAGTCTCCCAGCACACCTGTAATGTTTGTTCCTTTTTTTTTTTTTTAATTTATTTTTGGGACAGAGAGAGACAGAACATGAACGGGGGAGGGGCAGAGAGAGGGAGACACAGAATCGGAAACAGGCTCCAGGCTCCGAGCCATCAGCCCAGAGCCCGACGCGGGGCTCGAACTCACGGACCGCGAGATCGTGACCTGGCTGAAGTCGGACGCTTAACCGACTGCGCCACCCAGGCGCCCCAGTAATGTTTGTTCCTTCCGTGCGGGCCATTCTCTGATTCCAGTGACCCCTTTCTTATCTTGGGCTGAGCTGGCCATGTTCTCTTGAATTGAATCTAAACTCAGGATTCAACGTGAGGATTTAAGCTGCTCAGCCACTAGAGAAATGATTCCCAAGAGCGGTTTTCTTCAGATGAGCCCTCCGTCTGGAAAACTCTTAGCTGGTCAAGGTTCCCAAGCCCAGCACAGAAGGGAGACAGTTGACTGGGAATCCTAATTTTTAGGTACACCAATTCAGCCTGATGACATTAGGTAATGTTACCGCCACTGCTGTTGTTTTTGCCATCTTGGATAAAGACATTTGGGTTGAAGACTGTTTCCTTTTGGCTCTGGACCATCCCCAGGGTAGGCTAGGAGGACAAGACAGGTGAGGAGGAGAGACAAGTCCCGACTAATGTAATCCTACAAGTGAAAACTGATCTTTTTTTGTTTTTTATTCCTCTCATTGCTTCACCTCCACCCTAGACCTCTTCCAGGATTTCCAGAAGCACAGCATGACCTGGGCAGATCTTCTAGTGAATGTTCCCTGTGGCTTTTATTCTAGTGGCCGGTAAAGCCAGATAAATCCCAGATTTTAAAAAATATGCAAACCAGAGCATTGGAAGAAGACAATACGGCTTTCTCCTCTCAGCAAAGAGGTCAAGGAAAGCAGTTGTTCAGGCAAGAGCATTAAGGGTAGTTGATAAAGGAAAACAGTTGTCTGAAGGAAAGATGAAGCTTCAGAGGGTTTGAAGGTTTGGAAGTCTTCGAAGGAGAGAGAGAACCAAACGTTACCTTTAGCGAACACACACTCATTCTTCAGATCTTACCATCAACACTATTCTTCTGTGAGAACGTCCCTCAGTCCCTGGGCTGGGCTGGCTGCCCCACATCTCGTACTTTGCTGTGATAACGCACAGATATTATGTAGTTTTATATTTATATGTGAATTAGCAAGTATGAAATTTTATAATCTACATACACTTGTATATATGATATTACATACGTGTATCTTTATCTCTCGTGCAGCCTGATTTACAAGCACTTTACGGAAAGTGATCTTGTTCATCTTATTCTGGCCTTCTTTTCGTATATGTTTAAGATATTAAATGGAGGAATAAATGCTGAGGTTTAAGATCAGAGAAATCACCAAGGTGAGGGGTGAGAGAAAGGGGTCATATCGGGAATGTAGTAGGAAAAAAAACCAGGGCTGGCTGGCAGTGAGAGAGAGATAAGAAGGATAGATAAATGAAAGAAACAAGTTCCCGGATTCCCAGGATCGTGGTTGAGAGCCCAGCGCTTAACCCAGTGCATCAGTCTCCCGTCGGGGAATTGGTGGCTTAACTTTACTGGCGACTGGGGACCTTCCTACCTCTCTACAGAGTTCTTCCTTCCGGTTTTATGTAACTTCTGCTTATGGATTTTGGGCTTGTCCTCCAGAGTCAGCTGATTCATAAGTTATTTTAAAGCCCGCTTCCGTCAGAGGTGTGATATCTTGGATAGTGTCAAAACTGCTGATTCTAGAAATGAAATTCTAGGTAGGTTAATGAGAGTGTATGAGTAAAAATGCCCTGAGAACTAAAATCAGTATTCTCCCAGTTTGGGGTATAAATGACTGTAAAGCCTTTTATGGATATTTGTAAGGGAGGCCTTGTTACCACCTACTGAAGTGAGCAAAAGCCATTCAGCAAATTATTTCTTTAAAAACTGAACTGCTTATGCAGGGGGTGGGTTACTTTCCCTTCTAGAACCTTGGCTCTCAGCAAAACGTGTAGAACATTAGTTCCACCTGAGACAAGATCTATTTTTAAGTTTGTGAATCCGTAAGAAGATTGCCTATATTTACTGTGTAAATTAAGCGAGTCTTAAGAAAATGTGGAAATGAAAGGAAGCCAGAATTAAAAAGAACAATTCAGTCGGCATAGCCATTCCATTGTCTAAGCGGGATTAGTCTCCAAAAAATGCGTGATGAAAAGCAAGTGTATTTCAAATTGTTTAATTTAGAAGGAAACTGATTTTGACAACAGAAACACAATGGTCAAGAATAGTGTTTTAACGAGCCTTAGAAAGTATGCTAACATAGCTTTCAAAAACTCAATTCCCCTATGATGGATAACTTCATTGCACACACTTGGCCATTAGATCACAAGGGTCAGAGGGTTTGTATATATTACTGGTTACAAAGGCAAAGATCTCTCAACTCGCCTCTTAGCGAGGGAATTTATAAAGCACCTCTGTTACAGACCATTTAAAGTACTCCAGAAGAAAGTTCTTGATGTAGCTTAGGCTTCTGAAGCTGGATCAGTGTGAGCCTACAATGAACATGAGAACTGTATCACACAGCCTGCCACGCTTTTATTTCTCCCGTTTTTATGTGCAAAGCAAGTGGTACTTTGTCATTCTTAGTAATAGATTATAAGGTTGAAGAGTATGTGAAAAGAGACCAAACGTTGGTAGACTGTGGTGACGTTTTTGGCTTTTCCTTGCTGGATAGTAGAGTTAAGGTGCAGTCTTGCCTGCCTTCTTACTTGCTTTCTAGCATTCCTCATTTTATGACACACAGATCTTAAGGTGTTATTCTGGATTCAAAATTAAATCTTCAGGGGCGCCTGGGTGGCTCAGTCGGTTTAAGCGTCCGACTTCGGCTCGGGTCATGATCTCGCGGTTTGTGAGTTCGAGCCCCGTGTCGGGCTCTGTGCTGACAGCTCGGAGCCTGGAGCTTGCTTTGGATTCTGTGTCTCCCTCTCTCTCTGCCCCTCCCCTGCTCACACTCTGTCTCTGTCTCTCAATAATAAATAAGCATTAAAAAAATTTTTTTTAATTAAATCTTCAGCATCGTGCATTTTTTATGGCTATTTAATAGCATCACAATATACAACTCCATGATATATTCATTTTTTTTTCCCAGAAAGAACTGTGTGTGAATCTGCAGTTTATTTGTGTTACATAACAGATTATAGGCAGTGACTACACATAATTTAAAAGTTCCAGGGTGCCTACGTGGCTCAGTCGGTTAAGCATCCAACTCTTGATTTCGGTTCAGGTCATGATCTCATGGTGATGAGATCGAGCCCCATGTAAAGCTCTATTCTGAGCATGGAGCCTGCCTAAGATTCTCTCTGCCCCTCTCCCCCACTGGCACAAGCATGCTTTCATAAATGAATGAGTGAACGAATGAATGGATGGGTGGATGAATAATCCAATCCTGTTCATATGCTTTAACCATTCTTTGGCAAGCTCCTATGTGGAAATGATTAAATATTCCCCATATCTTCTCTGGGATGCTTTCCTTGCTGATAGAACCCACAGGGATCCGTGTAAATAACCTGGCCCTGAAATTCGGATACCTGCTCCCATCATCTCCGTAGATGACGGGCCCTTTGGGGTTGAACAGTTAATAGACACAGAGCACTTGGTAAGATATTTGGTAGTAGGCCCAACTGTAATCCTAATGCCGTGCAGAAGGGAGAAAACTTTAGGTTTAAAATTGTGGGTTGCATACACGCTGTACTCTGCTTCTAGACTGATAATTGTTTGGATTTGTATGAAGGTTTTAATCCTTAAAAAAATTTTTTTTTCGTGAAGTCGACATACAATGTTGGATTCGTTTCAGGAATAGTTGTCTATTTAAAAATAACATGGAGGGTGCCTTTGGCAGAACTGAAACTTGTGCTCTAGACAAGAGATTAGAGGTAAGAAGGCTGATGGTAAGGCATTCCGTGCATTCTATTAACACTGCCACCATTTCTAATAACGCAGCTCTATCCAAATGCTCTCTTGGCCGTAAGCATTCTGTCACTGAACGCACTGTGTTGTTTCAGAGCACTGTGATTCTGAAGAGGACGTAGCAAGCTCTGAAAGATGAACAAAACCGTTGCTTCCATTAAACCAAGTGCTGTATACTTAATCTTACATATATTGCAAGCGTTTTTATTGAAACGGCACTTCGACTTTTCAGGTGTGCGTGCGCTGAAATTTAATACATTCTGAATCTCAGGCACTCATAACCTGAAAACTAATACGTTCTGGCCTGAAATAACTTGCGATTCGACGTGAGCGACAGCAGAACACTGTCGGTGACCGCGATCCATCCTATACGAGGTGGCTCTGGGCCCCGTTTCCCCACAGTCCTCCGAACGGTAACAACTGGGCGAGAACAGAGGCCAACGGGGTTACGCCCCAGATGTACTGGGTTTGCTGCTATTGGTAGAGAATCACTACCTAGCAGACAAAACCTTTAGAGTGTGAAGATTATTCTGTTCCTCTCCCTTTGCATAACCAGATGAAGGTCTATCAGACTTCTCTACTAAATACTTTACGAGCTACGTCTCGTGCCCTGTCAACCAGATCTTAACCCTTGCTCCGGGCAGCTCAGATCACTTCCGTGACATCGTATGGTAAATTGAAATGACATGTTGTTAGACGGCTCTGTGGAGGTGGTTTTTGACCTCCTTCAATAAAAGAGCAGCAGTGTGGGAGTCGAGCCTTTTTTGGGAAAAGGTAACTTCTTGGTCGGCAGGAGATTTCTCACTGACCAACCTTAATTAACTCTGATGTCACATGAAAAGGAGCTGTGCACGGGTACAGGTCACTGGGAGGGTAGGCTCCTGATGGTAGTGCAGTGACAGGCCTAATGATAAATGAAGGCTCCCTGTTAAACCATGACCCTCCGAGAAGCCAGCGTTAAGTAAAAAGCTCGGAGAGGAACGCTGAAGACGTGCCCCCTCGTAAACACTGATAGTAGGAATGTCGGTGTTACGAGAGTACGTCTCTCTTGGTAAACATCTTAAACCATGCAGAATTCTTTCTTTTAAATAACTTTTGTAAAAGGAAAATGAAGGCGGCCAGTGACTCACGCATGGGTACAGTGAAGACTGTCCGAGTTCTGATTATTTTAGACATCGGCCACATCAGAGGCTACTAGTGTGTCCTCTGTGCCTTGCGCTGCAAAAACTATTTATGAATTTTGTTGGCGGACAGTTAAAACACAAATGGTAAGGCAGCTTTAAAACACACCGTGGCAGAATTATTCAAGCGGACGTATCTATGGGTTATGTGCCAACACTAACTGCTGAAATTAACATTTAAATAATTTCATAATCTCTTCCCTTATTTTTTTCCCATTGAATTCAAGGCACAAATGCCATGTAAATGACGATTTAAAACTTTCTGCTAAAGCATGGGGATCAGACACTTGACATTTAATGTCTAAAGATTTGGGGGTTACTTCGAATAGTAAAATCTCTAAAGCCAGAAGCCAGTGAATTCTTTTTTGTGGATCTGTGTGGTAAAATCGTGAGCTTAACATCACGTAAGACGTAAAGGACAATAGCCAACCCCTGGGATTAGCAGCTTTCTACAAATTAAACGTATGGCTGCTGGACAGCAGTTACTTCAACATTCAGACCTCTGTAGACCCCGAGATCCATCACACGATTACTCTAATGTAAAATATCCTGTATTTGTCCATCCAAAAGTTGCAAATAATCTTATCAACATAAGGGATTAGTCAGCAGTAAGCAGGAGCTCCGTGCCATTGCCAAATACATGTCGGCTTCTAAATCCCAGCCAAAAAGAGCTCTCCCTATGTCTAAAACAATGAAGGAAACAATTCAAACACTCACCCCCCACCCGGACCTTTTACACAGCTACACCCGCTTCCCCCCCCCCATACCTAAAACAACGTTGACCTTTTCACAGAGAGAGGTGTATGCATCCGAGTCAGGAGGTGTGTATGTATGCATGTATTTAGGTTAACATCCTTTTTTTCTTTCGGAGTTTCCTTGACCTAACGCCAGTTGTTTGGGGGGGAAAACTAACATTTTGAAAATTAACATTTGGCTAACCGTGGACTCAAGCTATGCCGCTGCTGCGCAGATCCCCATGGCTTTCCTGTCTTCCATGTGGTCCGTTGGTAGATGGAATATGAACCCCTGGGTCTTTCTCCATCATGCTGGAAATGAAACATGCATTATATGTATAAATACATTTATAATGCCCTCGTGCTGCCAGCTTTGCAGGTGGTGGGGTCTTCACTTAAGACTCTCGTTCTCGGGGCACCTGGGTGGCTCAGTTGGTTGAGCGACCGACTTCGGCTCGGGTCACGATCTCGCAGTCCGTGAGTTCGAGCCCCGCATCGGGCTCTGTGCTGACAGCTCGGAGCCTGGAGCCTGCTTCCGATTCTGTGTCTCCCTCTCTTTCTGCCCCTCCCAGACTCATGCTCTGTCTCTCTCTGTCTCAGAAATAAATAAACATTAAAAAAAAAAAAAAAAAAAAGACTGTCGTTCTCATGGTGCACTCGCTTATAATGTACCCTTTATGTTACCTGATCAATACTTTAATAAAGGCACAACACAGAGGTTGAGACTAAGGTTCAGCTTCTTTTTTCTTTTTTATTAAGCACTAGAGCCCCGCAGGAATTAGATCCCAATCAAAAACTTTGGTAGTTTCTAGAAATTTGGTTCATCTGCAGTTGCATTCATAACCTTTCTCCCACCCTTGCCTCCAGCCAGAAAGATTCTATAAAACTTAGTCTATGAGACTTACGCTTTTAATAAAGTGCATCTTGGGGAAAGAATATCTTCCTTTATTATGAATTATGCTTAATTAACCTCATACAACCTTGCTAAAGGCTCATGGTCTTAAAATCAAATTTTGGAAACATGATACTTGGGGATTTATACTTAGATAAAGAGGTCATTTATCATGTAGGATTATGTACTGTTGAAAACATGCAAAATCAAAGACAGATGCATCTCATTTGAAATAAATCTGATATACAAAGCTTTGCGTTAAAAAAGTAAATTAGAATTCAATTTTAATATGAAAGGAAACACCGCTAGGTTTCTACAGAGAGCTCTAACAACAGTTTTCAATGTGACTCAGTTTGTTACAATTCCAATTTAAATGGTTACAATTCAAAATACACCATTAGAAGTGACTTAACATCGAATCAAATTAAAAAGGTTGTAATTCGGGGGAACAGTGAGGTTTTTTTGCAATATGTTTGTAAAACTTCTAATACATAAAGAGTGATGTTATTGAGCATGAAGGAAAAAATCAGCCTTTTTGCAGCTTTAAGCTGGAAAAATAGTATAAAATCTAATAGTGATAGAGAAGTATGTAGCAACGAAGTTCAAAATAGCTCCATATTGGGGCGCCTGGGTGGCTCAGTCGGTTGAGCGTCCGACTTCGGCTCAGGTCACGATCTCACGGTATGTGAGTTCGAGCCCCGCGTTGGGCTCTGTGCTGACTGCTCAGAGCCTGGAGCCTGTTTCAGATTCTGTGTCTCCCTCTCTCTGACCCTCCCCCGTTCATGCTCTGTCTCTCTCTGTCTCAAAAATAAATAAATGTTAAAAAAAAAAAAAAAATAGCTCCATATTCCGTGTCTTCAATTTACCGGATTACTTTAGCCATAAGATTTTATTCTATTTTATTAATTTAATTTTATTTATTTTTTTGTTTTATTAATTTAATCTTACCATGTTATTTTACTTTAGGCTTCATGCCCAGCCCGGAGCCCATAAATGGGGGTTGAGCTCAGAATCCTGAGATTAACACCTGAGCTGAGATCAAGAGTTGGACGCTTAACCGACTGAGCCACTCAGGCTCCCCATAAATTCTTTATTTAAAAAAAAAAAAGAAGTTTTGAGATAAAATTCACGTACCATGAAACTCATCGTTTTGAATCGCATAATTTGGTGTGGTTTTAAAAAATGCTTGTTTATTTATTTACTTATTTATTTATTTAGAGAGAGAGGGAGAATGTGGGAGAGGCAGAGAGAGAGGGAAAGCGAGAACCCCAAGCAGGCCCCATGCTGTCAGCCCTACATGGGGCTTGATCCCACGAACTGTGAGATCCTATAATTCGGTGTTTTTTTTACAAGGGTCGGGACACCGAGACTCCGCTCTCCAGGAAGCAACTCGATCCGTGCCGGGACTGCTCCGTTGGGTTCGTAGCCGAAGACCTGACGAGCTGAATGCCACGCGGCGTACTTTTTTTTTTATACGTTTTCTCTTTCTCTGTCTCCCATGTTTGGTAACACAGAAACATGCAGTCTGATAAAAAGTGGTCTCGTGTTACGAGGTCATGAGGGATGTTATCACGTACGCGTGGAGTCAGGTTGCCTTGAGGTTGTTTTTGTTTTTGTTTATTTTCGATCCTTAGGGAGAGGACCCTACCACACCACCGCTATCTAATTTTAGAACATTTTCACCACCCCAGGAAGAAGCCCCATACTCTCCGTTTTCTTCTTCCCCTGCCCCTAGCCACCACTAATGCATTTTCTGTGGATTTGCCTACGCTAGACATTTCAGACAAATGGAAGCATACGGTGTGTGGCCATTTGTGACAGGCTGCTTTCACTTAGCAGTGGTGTTTTTGCTTTGGGTTCTCAAATGAGAGACACTTCTTTTCTCACAGTCTGGAAGCTGGAAGTCCAAATCTGAGGTATCGACAGCTTTGGTTCCTCCTGAGGCCTTTCTCCGTGGCTTGTAGACGGCCGGCTTCTCCCTACGTTCTAATACGGCCTTTTCCTTTTTTGTGCACCTGCATGATCTTTTCAAGGGCCATCTAGGTTGTAGTGTGCATAAGTACTTCATTCCTCATGAGTATTTTTGACGTGATTTCTAACTCGTACATGGGTATCAGTGACAGTAATCTCCAGGTCATAGAACTTTTAGGCTGGAAGGAATTCTGAAATTCTCAGGCCACCCCCCTCTGTTGGCAGATGAGGCACCTGAGGCTTAATTGATATGCCCATGGCTGCCACAGAGCCAGTTAGTACCTAAGCTGGAGAGATCAATGATGCTAAACAAAAACTGGAAAAATCTGGATGTTTCATGATTTCTATCTGAATAAGGCCCCTAAGTCCGTATACACCTACTGGTTTTAAGTTTTTTATTTAAGTAAACCATACACCCAGTGTGGGGCTTCAGCTCACGACCCCGAGATCCAGAGTCACATGCTCTTCTCGCTGAACCAGCCAGGTACCCCCCACAGTAGTTTTTTAATGCTATTACACCACGACGCTTGACAGCTTATTCTAATAAAGGAGCATGTGATAAACCCATTTCCACGGTCTGCATTGTTTTTTGTTTTGTTATTTAAATGATGATTTTCCTGACAGAAGTGGATCTCTTTGCCTCTCATGATTACAGTAGTCCCCCCATATGTCTGGGTTTGCTTTCCACGGTTTCAGCCGCCTGTGGCCTAGAAGCACTCATCATCTTTCTGATGTACGGGCAGACGGTCATTAATAGCCTGCGTCACTGACCTCACTTCACCTCATCACGTGGCCATTGTGTCATCTCACATCATCAGAAGGAGAACGGTGGGTGCAAGTACGATACGATATCTTGCGAGAAAGACCACACCCGCGTGACGTTTATTACAGTGTATTCTAATAATTGGCCTGTTTTATTATTCTTGTTCATCTCTTACTGTGCCAACCTTAAGGACTGAGCTGAATCACGGGTGTGTATGCGTGGGAAAAAACATAGTATATGTAGGGTTTGGTGCTGTTGTGGTTTCGGGCATCCACTGGGGGTCTTGGTCCCTTGCGGATAAGGTGAGACTGCTGTATGTTGTAGTTGAGGTGGACAGAAACAGTAGTTCACAGACCACTTAATTCACTGAGGGGACCATAATTTGTTTAAACCAGGTTTCTGGGCCACCGTGGCCAACGGTGGGAAGTTCGGGTCCCCGTCTGAGCTTCACACGGGGAGAATCCTTGTTAAATTCAAGCACTCCCCTTTTGGAAATAAAGTATCCTGGGGATCTGTTTCCAACTGGGCAGTGTGATTCTGAGCCATCACTGAGAAGAGCCAGCTGATTTTCACTTGCTGTGACAATGGATATGGGATAGGTACATATTTATATCTTTATTTATTTATTTTTTTAACGTTTATTTATTTATTTGGAGAGAGAGGCGGAAGGAGAGAGCATCCCGAGCAGGCTCCGTGCTTGGTGCAGAGCTTGACGTGGGGCTCAAATTCATGAACCATGAGATCTTGACAAGAGTCAGACGCTTAACTGACGGAGCCCCCCACGAAGCGCCCCCGTATTTATATATCTTGATATACATCCCTAGTGAAATGGAGAAAGGGCCGACCTACAGTAGAGACTCAAAGGATGTTAGTCAAATCTTCACTACTCAAGTAGGTGTATGGGCGTTAAATTGCTTTAAAAAATGTTTTCAGGCCTAATGTGTTTCCCAAGCATTTGAGGAATAAATATTTCACTTTCCTTTTCCCTGTTAGTTTTCCTGGTAAGCTATAGTCTTGGCACGTCCATTAATCTTTATGAGATTCTGGTTTCCTATTCACTGAAGAATGATGGGATACTCAGAGTGTCCAGTTCCTTGGAGATCTTTTCCTCCTACTCCTCCTTTCCTTTGTTTTAATCAACTACTTTTATTTAGCTTCCTCATTCCGAGTGCAAAATTCATTGATGTTGGGGGGAGACTAATTATATAGCAAATTATTTTTCTTAGCATTTTCCCCCCTAAACTTTCCAAGAACCCTATCGTTTTCTGTGTCTTATTTAACTGCTCAGTTGTGTTGCTTTCTTTCAGTGGGACGATGGGATGGGAAGTGCCGAGGAGAGTGTGTGGATGGCGTATTCGGGTTGTTTTTTTTTTTAATTTTTTTTTTTTCATTTTAGAGCAAGCGGGAGTTGGGGAGAGGGGCAGAGGTGGGGGGTGGGGGGAGAGAGAGAATCCCAAGCAGGCTCCATGCTCAGTGCAGAGCCCGACACAGGTCTCGATCCAACGACCCTGGGATCATGACCTGAGCCAAAATCTAGAGTTGGACGCTCAACTGACTGAGCCTCCAGGTGCCCCTGGATGGCGTGTTCTTTAAGGGCCCCTTCTCTGTATAGCACTTCCCTCAGCTGTGATTTGGGTGGGTCTTTGAGGTCCAAGCTTCCTTCTGATGAATGTCAGGAGTGCTGTTTTTTGGGGGGCACTGATAAAGATTCATATGATTTGGAAACCAAAGTGGTAGGCAGTGGGGTTCACCTCATGTCACGAAAAGGGAGGCTTTCCCCTGGCCTCTCCTGGGTGAGAAAGCTCATCATCTCCACGTCAGCCATAGAGATATTTCCACGTACTGCCAGAATTTTCTGCAGGGGTCTTCGCTGGATTTTTTCCAGCACATGAACAACTGCTTAATTAAATCTCCAGAATTCCGTGCCATAAAGAAGGGCAGCAAGTATCCTGGCCCGGACGTTTTTCAGGATAGGTGTTATCAGTTGCTGACTGTGGCTTGAGAAAAACTTAGTGTTCCCACGGATCACTGGTTTTGAGCTACATGTTGCCTCAGGAAACTCCTAAAGATAAAGTACAAAGTGCTTCCCTAGGTACCTGAATGGGTTGACGTGTTCTGTGGGGTTATTGGATAGACCGATTGCATCCATACGAAACCTTGATTTTAACTTAAATTAGTTCATATGGAGCCATTTTTTCCTAGTAGCAATCTGATACCAGGACCTATGGTGTATAAAAGTTGCTCTTACAACATCAATATATATCACCAGCAAACACCGGAAATGTAGATTAAGTTCACGTAATGTCTTTGCAATTACATCTCAACATAATACTCGGTGACACAAGTCGGGGAGAGCAAGTCTGCGAGATGGCAGCGATTGGGGATCTGCCCCATGTCAGGCAGCACCCACCACTTAGATGACACAGCACTGAAACCACACGCCATGCCTGCAAGGTAGGTCATGGGTTTTCCGGTTTTACACACGAGGATACTAAGGAGCAACAGTACAGAATGCCAAGACCACGCACTTAGTAAATGGAGAACTTAAGCTTCAAATGCAGGCCTTTTAACTAAGTCTAGTTTTCTTTGCGATAATAGGACCCACGAGTAACACTAGAGAGCACTGCTAGCCTTAACCGTGGAGTTTGACCTGTGTATCTCATCTCCCTGATCTGTGATCTGACATGAAAACCTAGAAGATTGTTCGGCTCAGCCATCTATCTTGAACTCCACCGCGTGAGCCTATTTCTTAAGTGAAAAAATATTTTTAAGATTGGCTCCAAGATTGGCTCCAATTTTCCTCCAAGAATATCCATTCTCCAGCCCCCCCAACCCTTATCCCTGCTAATCCTGGGCCCTGATGTCCTGCTTTTACCAGGCATCTGCAGCTGCCTCCACTGGGAGGGGGGGGGGGGAGCAGGAGGCAGGAGAGATCCTTCTTGATATTTATTGTGATGAGTCAGTGCCCAACACCGCTTCAGGAGAGGATCACCCTCCAATAACACGAATGGTTCCAAGGATCATGGGACTGGAGATGTCAGAAATGCAGTCAGATACCCAAGGTCATCTAGCCCAGTCTCTCGGTTTGCAGATAAGAGAACTGAGGTCTGGAGAGAGAGAGGTGGCTTGGCTAGTGGCACACGGAGTCCCTCAGGTGGATGCTATTATTGTGTTGTATGGAGATGTGTAGATGTCCAGGCACTTTTGTGTGGCTTATTTTATTATCTCACAACATTCCCCATGAAGTATGCTTGTCGAATGTCACGTAGAGGTGAATAGTTCCTTTTTTCTGTTCCATTATAGAGGGAACTTGGAGATTATGTAAGACAAACCAAGGGCTTCTAAAACCGATTTTGGTCTATAATTGGTTTTCCAAATGAGGAAACTCGTTCAGAAAGAGAAATGACTCACCCAAAATATCATGACCTTACTAATCACTGAAGTATGTCTATAACCCAGGAAGTGTGTATACTTTGTATTTGAGAAAAAAAAGATCAGCCAGGCCTGTACGACCAGATTATCCACCAGGGTGGAAGTTCAGTTTTGAAGGACACTGACATTTAATCCTGAGAGTTTTTGATGCTACTTTGTATTCTTAATGTGGCTGCATTTAGAAACGTGCATGTATCTATTAGTGTTCTAAATTTAATGGTTTTAGGATATTACTTAAATCATCTGGTATAATAGGGCATATATGTGAATGAGGCTAGGACTGGAAAAAAATTGTGAGTTAAAAGAATTTAATATGACATGTACCCTTTTGCACGGGCAAGCAAGTTAAAGGTTCGAAGTGATCTTCGTGGAAAGATAGGACTTAAGGAAAATGAGAAGGCAATTTGTGAATAATACATTTCCAAAATTTGTTTTCCAGGATCTAGTTCAGGTTCGAAATTAAAAGGTCCTGAACTGAGTTTAAAAGGCTCCCAGCACATCATGCAAGCAGGCCAGACACTGTATCTCAAATGTAGGTAAGTGACTGTGTTGGTTCGGGGATACCCTGGTTGCCTTTCCTAATGCAAAAATCATTCCCTGGCGGAGTAGAAACGTGGCCTCTCAGAGAACAAAGGTGGGGACTCCAGTGGTCTCTTGTGATCTGCAAAGTGCAAGCTGTATGCTCCAGCTTCACAAGGAGAGATTCACTCGGTCAAGGAGAAACACGGAAGGGATGCCCCTAGCCTTTTTTTTTTTTTTTTTTTTTTGCATTTTGCCTCCAAGTTGTTTAAAAGCTTTCTAAACGCCAAGTTGTGTCTCTGTCCAGAAGATGACCGCCTTTCAAGGCCCTCAGAACAGCGCTTCCTAACGAAATGGATGCTTGGGACCTGGCCCCAGCCCTCACTGTGTTGTGTTTCCTTATCTGTGATTGCAGAGGGGAAGCAGCCCATTCATGGTCTTTGCCTGAAACAGTGAGAAAGGAAAGCAAAAGGCTGAGCATAACTAAATCTGCCTGTGGAAGGAATGATAAACAGTTCTGCAGTACTTTGACCTTGAACATGGCTCAAGCAAACCACACTGGCTTCTATAGCTGCAAATATCTATCTACACCCACTTCAAAGAAGAAGAAAACAGAATCTACAATCTATATATTTATTAATGGTAAGATCTCCGTTTTCTACATTCTGTTTGCCGTGAGATATAAATTCACCCTGGTCCCTTGGAAAGTGGGCATTCCTAGTGGTGAAGGACATGAACCAGGAAAGAGATTCTGCCCCCAGAAACTGGTGGAATGCATTTTCAGTGCATTTCTTGAGTGTCCGCTTCAATCACAGTCCTCAAGGCCCGGTAGTCAATGATGTGCTCCCTGCAAGGAGGGACTCTTGTCTAGTTCGTTCACCGCCGTATCCATAGCACCGAGAGTAAATGGGTGGCCCATTGCACAGTTGGATCAATAAATGAGCGACAAGATTTTAGTTCAATTAAGAGCAAAATAGAATGTAAGATTTTTTTTTGTCCTTTAACACAACTGTATTCTCTTACATGTCAGAATTGTAAAATACTGTTCTTTCTACTAAATTACAAAGGTAATGTTGCTAATGTCCCTTGAATGTTACAAAATTGGTTCCAGTTGATGATGTTGAATTATTTCGTGTTCATCGAGCAAGTATTGTAATGACAGTAGGACCTGGCGTGTATCATTCCGTAGTAGAATGGGCAAAAGGTAAAAATGAATTGTTTTCCAGTTATAATTTTTATGGCACTGTTTTTCACTCCTTGGAGAACGAACAAACCAAGTGATACTCAGAGGCGAGAAATGCAAAATCCTTAAAGAAATATACGTTGACGGTAGAAACGGGTCCCCAAGAAAGAATAAGGAAAATGGCCCATCATTTTGTTCTTCCTTGCTTAGTTCCAACCAATTTCCAAAACTTGTTGAGTGGGATTTAAAGCAACAACAACAACAAACCCCCAAGGCTCTAGAGAACGCAAAGCAAAATTAGTTGGCATCTGGCACAAAATCAAGTTAAAAAAACCAAACAAGCAACCATTGCTGTCGATAGTCTAAATATACATGGTGGGTCTGCCTTCTGGTGAGTCCTTGCATTGGAGCGAGTTTGGGCAGGATTCTTTTTTTTTTTTTTTTTTTTTTTAAGCTTTGAAATGAGACAACTAGACCGTGTTTTACCGAGCATAACATGTGATCGCCCAGATTCAGAACTAGTTTTAGGAGACAGTAGAACAGTTGTGTGATACAGTCAGTAACATGTTTCTAGCTTTGATCAGCCTGATTGAGACTCAGCTGCTTCTCTGCTCCTGTTTTTACATGTTGCACTTTTCCAAGGGGGTAGATAACAACTTACTAGCAGTTTGCCATCACAGGAATGGAGCAAATGTACTTCAAAGTAAGAGGGGGGGAGTAGGTCTGGGATCTTGGCTTGGGGAAGTCAGCCCATTTCCCACAGGAGGGACGTGAGGGTGGCAGGCAGGAAATGCTGGAGTGGGGAGTGGCGCAGAGTAGGGACGGAGACTTCCAGAGAGGTACCTTTGCAGCCCATGGAAAAAGCAGACACAACGTTTGATAGCGGTGCAAAAAAGTCACGGACCCGGCCACCCGTTCTCTTTTTCTAGTTCCACATAGTATGTTATGTTCTTTCTGGCACTCGTGGAGGAAAGAAAACGCTTTTATTCCCGTCTCTCCAGAGGAATGGGAGAAGATTCATTCGTACTAAAATTCTCCTAAGAAACTTTTTCTCCTGTGGGTTTATCAGAATCTGACTTGCAAATCGGATACTCAGATGGGTAAAAAACAACCCCAAAAACATCTCTCTTATTTTTTTCCGAAAAAATAACGTTCAGCTCTTTTCACTTTTACCTCCTACACGCCTATTAAACTGTACTCTGAATAGTAACACCAGTTTTGTGGTCTTTCCTGATAGTGACGTTGATCTCGTAACACGCTTCATTGAAGTCCAAGGTAGCTGCGATATAGTTTACGAAGCAATTGTAACTTTTACAAATCGTGTAACATTTTACGCGTTTCCTATTTGCATTTGTTTTTTTCAATTCCTTTGAAAAAAATGCAGTCGTATGCTTCCATGTTAATGGAATACATACTCCGTTGCAGGTTTAATTTCTTTCGGGGGCACGAAACCTACCTCTGATGAGTCAGAATTGTCTCTGGGATTAACAAAACTCCAACCAGTTCCTGATACACGGCTGTGATTACTCACTAGTCGTTCACTGGTTGTCACTTATTTATTATTGTTGAATGTTTACTTCAGAGCACATTATTCTGTCTAGAGGACTTCTCTCCTGAGAAGCATCTGCAGATGTATATTGGCATTTGATTTTGGTTTTCTCTAAAGACGAGACACAGTGTGAGACACGTCTTTTGAGAGAGACTTAGGTTTGTGGTCCGATGGGGTGCCAAGGAAAAGAACCGGGGTCGTGTAGCTTTGTCCGTGGAAAGCGAGCATGTGAATTATAACCCAAACCATTATGTAGGCATTGTTGATTCCCTGCTGTGTAACCGGCAGTCTTCCCCCTTCCCAACTGGGCACTGATTCGCACACCACATCTCATATGTGGTGTACAGAAAGATCAACATTGCCACTTTGGCATTACAGCTTGTTCAGATCCCCCAAGCCTCTGACATAATACGTTACATCAATTTAATTATTGGAGTAATTAACTTTAAGTACTTTAATTACTGAATGGTCTGGTAAATTACAATTTCCTTTAACGTAATAACTCCTTACGTTTGTATTTTCTTTGCGTTTAAACCGATGGGTTTGTTTGCGTCGTGCCATTTTGTTCTTGCCACCACCCCTCGAAGCACTCCTTTTCGTTTTCCAAGCGAAGGACCTGAGGCCCACTTCACGTTGCGGCTACGTGGGGAGTGACCAGAAGAGTATTAGCAGCAGAGTAAGGAAGTCAGGTTTTTCCCTTCGGAGTCTCCCCGTGGTGGGAGGACATCCAGAGAGGGCAAGACAGAGGCGGGGAGACCAGGGAGGGGGTTGTTGAGTGCACTGAGGCAGGAGAGCTGGTGGTCCCAGGTCGCTTTGGCAGCCACGGGGAAGTGGAGGAGTCGGTGGGTTGGAGGGATTCAGTTGACCTTGGTGGGTGGTTGGGTCGTGGCGGGTGAGGGAGAGCAGTCAGAGACCTTCGGATTTCCGGAGGGGACCTGGGCACCTCGTTCCCGAACCCATACTCAGGGAGAGCTTTGTCTCACTAAATGACACCGATGTAAAGACAGTCATCCTCCTCTCCCGATACACCCTGGGCTTGGGCTTGATAAAATGACTGCTGAGTGGGAGTAGTTGAAAGACACTATATGCATTTTAAAAAATTGTTCCTGCAAAATGAATGGATTCCACCCCCGCTACCCTCCAGACTCCCCGCGTAGTTATAGCTACAAAATTCTGGGTCACAAAGAAAAGCAAATTGTAAAGCGCTCCTTCATGCTTTGCTACTTGCAAACTAAGATTTCTAGATGACTAGTAATGTAAGGGCTACTTAGGTGGTGTTCACCCCCCCTTTGCAGAGAGGAAGGAATGCATTTGCACGGCTTTTCTGCCGCGGGTATATACAAGAAATTGGCCCCAGCTCAGCCTTTCCTAAAAGGAGGATTTCATTGAAACTCTTACGGTAATATGTGAGTTGGGGCCATAAAGTAAGAAAATGGAGAAGTTTTTAATGGCATCTCTGAAGTATTTAATATTTTGTCAGCGTCTCTGGTTTAGTTAGGAAGACCTTGAACTTAGCATGATGAGTTCCCCACGCTGTGAAGTCAGCCTGGATTCCTCCTCTCTCCACGACCGAGCCTTTCTGGGCTATTTAAGAATAATGTCCTCTGTTGAAAAACTATAATGGAAAAGGGGGAAAAATGGATGTGCGTGTGTTACCTGCTGGGTGAATATCTCCTACCTCTTCCCTGTAGAAGAAACTCAATCTTTTTTTTATCCTGCTTCTCTTTACCTGATTGCTTTTCTCTCGGAGACTATGAAAGCAAAGTGGAGAATTTTCGTAACAGATTTTTTTTCTCCATTGGTTCTCTCCTATGTGTAAAACTCATGAGATGTGCATAGCAGCTTAATTTCAGGTAAAAAAAAAAAAATGATCAGACACGCTGGGTACATCATTGAAAAGTAGCAGAGGTTCTAATGACTCTGATATTCTGGGAGAGATGGGACACCTGGCTGGCTCATTCAGTGGAGCATGTGACTCTCGTTCTTGGGATCGTGAGTTCGAACCCCATGTCGGGCACAGAAATTACTTAAAAGCATTTTCCAGATACTCTGGGAGAGAATGATCATCACGCCTTCACGGAAAATGAGAAGAAGCTCTACCTGGCTACGGGACGCCCAGCAAATAAAAATACTAATGGCACAGACATTCTGAGAAGGGTCCAATTACTTGTTTTTGTTTTTTAAGTGTTTATTTTTGAGAGAGAGAGAGAGAGCACAAGGAGGAAAGGGGCAGAGGGAGAGGGAGACACAGAATCTGAAACAGGTTCCAGGCTCTGAGCTGGCAGCACAGCCAGAGCTGAGCCACCCAGGCGTCCCTCATTTGAGTTATTTTATTTTTGAGAGTGGGAGAGAGTGGGGGGGGGGTGCGGGGGAAGGGGAGAGAGAGAGGGAGGCAGAGAATCCAAAGCAGGCTGCGTACTGTCAGCGCAGAGCCTGATGCAGGGCACAGGGCTTGAAGTCCTAAGCCGTGAGATCATGACCTGAGCCAACGTCTTAACGACTGAGTCACTAGGGCACAGCCCGATGTACTCGTTTGTACGGTACTTCAGTTTCCTGAAGAGCTTTTACATAATTATCTCTGAGATAAACTATGCTGGTCTTATTTCTTCCCTTTTCTGGATGGGAGAGCAGCTTCAGTGACCTTCATGAGACAGAGCTCATAAAATGACAAGCCAGGATGGGGATCCAGGTGATCCCCGGGTGTTGTCACGACCCTGGCGTTTCAGCTGCTGACTTCAGACAACACTAATTGTCATTCGGTGGATTGTCTCGTTCTTAAAATTTTTTTAATTTCAAATTCAATTTCTTTTGAGGAATGATCGGCTAAGCTGGTTTCAGAGTGTTTTTCTGAGCGACAGATAGACCTTAGAGAAACGTCTCTTGATCCCAGAGAGCCTTGTGTTGTCACCTGTTGGGAAGAGTCACCTGTTTGGGTGCCAGCTGCATGCACAGTGCTCCGTTACCCTGCTGTGTTCTAGCTCACGCGACACGGGAAGGAGACATCACTCTAGTTACCAAGTTGACCAGGGCTTTTTATTTTTTATTTAATTTATTTTTTTATTAAAATTTTTAATGTTTATTTATTTTTGAAAGAGAGAGACAGAGCACGAGCAGGGGAGGGGCAGAGAGTGAGGGAGACACCGAATCCGAAGCAGGCTCCAGGCTCTGAGCTGTCAAAACAGAGCCCAACACGGGGCTCGAACTCACGGACCAGGAGATCATGACCCGAGCCGAAGTCGGCTGCCTCACCGACTGAGCCACCCAGGTGTGGTCAGAGCTTTTTAAAACGTACATCCCAACCTGCTAATGGTCTGTGGAAGCAAATTAATGGGTTGTAATCGGCATTAAAACAGTAACAATAAAGCAGAATAGAATGGAAAATATCCAAGTATATTGCAAGACGCAAGGGTCAGCGTTATTTAGGGAAACTTTTTTTTTTTAAATTTTTTTTTTAATGTTTATTTATTTTGGGGACAGAGAGAGACAGAGCATGAATGGGGGAGGGGCAGAGAGAGAGAGGGAGACACAGAATCGGAAGCAGGCTCCAGGCTCTGAGCCATCAGCCCAGAGCCTGACGCAGGGCTTGAACTCACGGACCACAAGATCATGACCTGAGCTGAAGTCGGATGCTTAACCGACTGAGCCACCCAGGCACCCCATAGGGAAACTTTTAAATAAAACTTTTGTTTCCACGTGATGCACGTACGCATACACACATGTACACACTCGTATTTTACGTGTGTGTGTCTGTGTGCATATGTGGATCAAACGGAAACAAAAGTTTAAAGAGTCTAATGTAAAATGTATGTCTTATTATGGAGCTCAGTAGAGTCAGTTGAAAATTTCAAACTTCTCCAAGTTTAAGCAAGTAAACTTAGTAAAGTGTTAGCTAGTGTAGACAGCGTAGGTCATCCCTGTACTTTGTGTTTAGGGAAACAGCACCAGTTATAAGCACGACGGTGTTTTTTGCACAGTGCTGACGCAGAGGCGTGGGGACAGCTCCGTCGTGGAGAGAACCGCTCTCCTCCCGTGGATGTGATTGCCCCGCTGCTGGGTGCTCCTGTACAGGACAGTCACCGCGTTCCCGAAACCCATCCCCCGCAAATCGGTGTGACCCCGGGGGGGCCGTCGGCAGACGGAGGTGATCTGCAGACGTGGGTCACACATCTGCTCCGTGCAAGGCCCCGTCGCCTGTTCTGTGGGAGGCACGGAGAGCAAAGTTCAGGGGTCTTAACGATTTTGGAGTCCCCCTGGGCTACGACCTTGACCCAAAATAGATTTGGGAGCATTTTAAGATGCACAACTTTAACTTTCTTCGAGAACAACTGTTGTTCAAAAGTGGGTCTTTTAAAAAAAATGTTTTTTAACCTTTATTTTCTGAGAGAGAGATGGCATGAGATGACAGAGAGAATGTGAAGTAGGCTCCAGGCTCTGAGCTGTCAGCACAGAGCTTGACCGGGGGCTCGAGCCCACAAACCACGGGATCAGGACCTGAGCAGAAGTCGGACGATTGACTGACTGAGCCACCCAGGTGCCCAAAGAGTGGGTCTTTCTAAGGAGTGAAGACGAATCTTCAACGGTCCTTCTTGAGTCCCCCGTGCCAGTGTCCCGTGAAGCGTGGATGTTCTAACACTGCCCTCCATTGGGTTCCTACCCGGGTCTCACGCACAGCGGGTCCCGCGCCGGCTGCTCAGGTGACACAGCTTAGCCGGGTGATGTCTGGGCAGTTGGCATTTGTTGCCCAGTTTGCTCTCCTGGTGTGGCCAATCCAACCAGCCGAGCTGCCCTTACACGCAGGGACATCAGTGAAAACAGTAGTGGTCTGCATGCAGATTTACTTACGGAGCCTCGTGGCTTCCACCCTTTCCCCCGCGGTGATGACAACATTTGAAAGGTGGCACGCGCAAAGGCTGTTGGGATTGCGTCCTCTGGCCTGCCCGGTCAGATCCACTGCGCGGTGCGGGTCAGGACCGTGATGCGCAGGGAGGGCATCGCGGGGCCGGACAGACTCTCAGAGCTTCTAAAATCCTTTCAGTGGAATCGCTGGCATGTTTTCGTGAGAGAAACTTTAAAGAGAAAATCCCGTTCCTCTTCATCAGAATTCTCCTCCAAGGGGAGAGAGGCTTAAACAGTTTACATTCTGTAGAACGAAAGAAAATTCAGAGACCGACTCTGACAAACAAAACTCTTACCCGGACTAGCCGGCTGAATTCTTTAGGTCTGGATTTCCTGGCAAAAATCTATGACATTATCTGTTATTGCTTGGTTAATGTTGAAGGGCATCTCCAGCTTTAAAAGTCAGTTTTCATTTGTTGCCATTTTAACATCGTTGCCTCATGTGTTTGTTCAGGAGACAGATGATCACATTGGGGTAAACAAAGTTGGGGCCCTCGGCCTCCTGGAAACCCAGGTGGGCTTCCAAAAACGATAGCACTTTCGGGCTCATTTGCATTTCCGGAATTCTACCACAAATGATCTTCTTTAAGGAATTCCTGGGAACATTCTGGCCTGTCTCTGCATACAGCTTCATCAGAAATCTAGCACAAGGTCAGATTTTGCTGGTTGTTTTTTTTTTTTTTTCTTTTTTTCATTTTGATGAGGTTGTGTAAAAAGGGAAGGAACTATTTCTAGGATTTAAAATATACACTGATGACACTGTTGATTGGAATGGCAGAATTTTTTCCTTGGGAAACAGACCCCTCTACACCCTAGGTCTGTACTCCCTCTAGGGCCCAAGCATGAAGGAGATTATCCATTCTATCCATCACTGGGGACAGCTGATTAGGACCACATGGAGAGAGTTTAGAGAAGAGTAACTTAACTCTTATCCATTCTCCTTTCCAGCTATGTGAAATTTTGATAGAAGGCCTTCTTGGTATCTTTAAGTCCTGACATTTCACATTTCCTTTCTAGAAACATTTTTGTCATTAGACGCCAAGGGTCTTTGGCCATAGAAAACACTTCCATGTGACTGGGATAGAAGCCACTCATGTTGGTAGCTCTGTTGATAGTCGAGAGCATTGCATTCTCTTTCCTTAGCCCCTGCCCCAGACCTTGGGTTCACCTAGCATATTCCTAGGGATTCGGCCTGAGCACTTGATGGTACCTGCCAAAAGTTTGGGCCGTTCCTTCAGAAAGAGAGCATTTCCCGACACTCCCTAGGCTCCCTACCAGAAAATATGGGCATGCCGGCCTGCTAAGCTTTGCTAGCAACTGCACACTTGGGTATCACCAGGCCTTGAGTCCAGCTACATAAATACTAAAAAATAATCAGAATGAACATAGTCTCGAATGAGCCATTTGGACACAACCTAAGACTTCGAGACGTTAACGATTGAGGTACGATCGTGAAATCTCAGGATGGCAGTGAAGTCCAAAGGCAATAAAACTGACCATACCCTGTCATTTTCCTTCTACGGTGAAGAAGCGTGGAAAACAGTACCTCAAAACTTTATGGTTTTAAGGATTTTTAAAAATCTCCTTTAAGTAATCTTTTAAGAAAAACGAGCAAGGGACTTTTTCAAGGAGAAATCCCCTTAAGCTGAAAAGGCTTTAAGTTTCTGACATTTTGTAACGTTCTTTAACAATGATAACAAAATGCCTGCCCTGCCCGGAGACCAAGAGAAGATCTGTTTTGATCTTTATGGTCCTTGCAGGTCTGATACTCTTAAGTTTTCCTTTACTCTTGAAAAGATCCGTTGTTTGGTCGTCTGTGGCATGCTTTCTGGGTTGCCTGGGCATCCTCATGGCTCACCGATGGT
The DNA here is from genome assembly GCF_028018385.1 of Neofelis nebulosa. Taxonomy (NCBI): domain Eukaryota; kingdom Metazoa; phylum Chordata; class Mammalia; order Carnivora; family Felidae; genus Neofelis; species Neofelis nebulosa. Next base: position 236,019,395 of record NC_080782.1, read on the forward strand.
GCTACCTAGAAATCGGTGACTTACTGGGACCGTAAACACCCTCCCCGCTTTCCCTCATCACATGTCCACCATGTCAGCGACATGCTCGGATTCCGATTAGGTTCAAATCCCTGTTCTGATTCCGGCTAAGTCTTTGACTCTGGACGAATTCCTCAGTAGGGACGATCGTTAACCCCGAGGTCTTGCCCTGCTGGACGCCATGCTAACCGCTTCACGTATGGTGAAGCCCTGTGAGCGATGCTGTCATTCTTGTCTCCATTTCGCAGAAGGGCCAGGGAACTTGCTGCCACAAGTCCCGCACGACATGGCACATGGTAGAGAAGGCAGGAAAGTGCTTGCCCTTCCCCACCTCCAACGGTCGAGAGGTCGTACCCGTGAACTTGCGAGGTGACGGTCAAACATTGAGTTTTAGCGTTGGGCCTGCCGTGTGGACCATCTGCGTGTGTACTGTGATGACTCCTACTGTTGTTCATTCGACCAGCTGCTGAGCCTCAGCCTCCTTGCCTGTAAGATGGGAAGAGCATTACTTCTGGGGTCATTAGGAGATTAAATGAGATAATAGACACAGCCCTGTGCCTGCACTTAGGAGGATCAATTGGCAGTAATTACTCTGTGTGAAAGGCGGCATGCTGGGCAGAGTAGGAATCACAGAGATGAGGCCCTCAACTCTCAAGGGGCCGGGAATTGTTCGAGCAAATGAAATAGGTTATGATGAGCCAAGGAACACAGACTAGGGACCTTCTGCCTGGGGTGCTTCCCCCTGCCCCGCCTTCCCATGCCTCCCTCCAGCTCTTCTGTACCAGCAGGTCTCAAGTTAAACACCCTCCCCCCATTCTGGAAACCTCCTCAGGGTCCCCCGAACTAGCTTTGGAACATTCCTTTCACATGGGACCCCCCCCCCCCTCACCCCAGCCTCTGGGAGGACCAGGGCTGACAGTGCGAGCTTAAGCACCCGGTGCAGGGTCCAGTGACGGGAAGTGCTCAAGAACGTTCGCCAAACAGAAGAGACACATGTGGGATTTTTCAGTTACGCTAGCCTTACCTCACCTCCCGGACTTGGAGGAGGAAATTGAGGGCATGCTGAGCAAATGAGTAAAATCTTGGGAGCAAAAACTCACCTGTCATGTGACGGGATCACGATCCAAGAAGTCTCCTGCAGACAGAATAGCGAGCTGGGATTAACAAAATGAGATGTGACAGTAATTAGCGTAAAGGACTATGTGTGGCTTGCAAAACCCACTGGCCGCCCTAGGGCCTTCTGGGGGAGGCTGTGGCTGAACGAGCGCGCACGAGGGAGACTCCACATCGGCCAAGGCAATGAATCCAGTCTCAGGCTGCGTTAGTAAATACGTGGCATTCAGAATAAAGGCGGTGCCCGTCTTGCCGTTTAGTTTGTGCTTCAGGACGGACCATGAAAACGGGAATTTTAAGCAAGTTGCTCGACCCCTCTAAACTGCATTGTCACCATCTGTAAAATGGGCACCCGCCTCAAAGGGTTGGGGGCTTTAAATAATTGGATGACTTTATGATCTTCGCTGGCAAGGAACAACCCGAGAAAGGAACTGAAATGTTTGAAGAGGTAAAGAATTGCATGGGGGAAAATAGGAGGCACTATGTGATAGCCTCTTTCAAAGTTTTCTTTTTTTAAAAAAAATTTTTTTTAATGTTTTTATTTATTTTTGAGACAGAGACAGAGCATGGACGGGGGGAGGGCCAGAGAGAGAGGGAGACACAGAATCTGAAGCAGGCTCCAGGCTCTGAGCCATCAGCACAGAGCCCGATGCGGGGCTCGAACTCACGGACCGTGAGATCATGACCTGAACCGAAGTCGGACGCTTAACCGACTGAGCCACCGAGGCGCCCCCAAAGTTTTCTTATATGAGGAAGAGACCAAGCTTCTTCAGCTCTATGACCCTAGATGACAGAACTGCTATCTAAGAATGAAAGAAGTCAAGATAGGCAGCTTTCAGCTTGACATAAGGAAACACTTTCTAACGTCCAAAGCTGTCCAAAATGAAGTGTCTCGGGACGTGGTGAGTTTCCCGTGTGTCTGGCTATTCAAACATAGGGCAGGTGCTCACTGGGTGGGTTTTGACGAGACGATGCCTCAGCATCCTCCCGCTGTTGAGACTCACCGGGGACTCGGCATGTGTCGCTGTCACTTACCGACATGTGGCTCAGGTTCGTTATGTGCTTCGTACAAACAGCCCACTGGAATAAATTCCATCATAGGTCGCCTTTTACAGAAAAGTTGCAGAAATCTGATACGGTGCTCAAGGTGGCGCACGTCCAGCTTTGGACCCAGATCGGGGTGATTCCGAAGCCCCCGCTCTTTTCCAACATGACCCTGCCCGGGCTTCTGTCCCAGCCCCCTCGGGGCTTTGTGTGCAGTGTAAACCAGAGCTGGGGGGCGGGGCGCGGGGAGGTGCAGCGTGGCACAGGATTGCGGACTGCAAGTGTGGGGGCCACATTCAGCCGACATACGTTTTGACTGGCAGGCCCGGTGCTTTTGGCTGCCAATATTTAATAATTAGAGGACTTCGCATCAAAACCCGATTCCCTACTTGTCTTTGCAAACTGGAAATTAGCCACCCTGGCCCCTGTTCCACTTGGCAACCACCGGCCACCCCGAGCAAGGACTGCCTCTCTCAGACCTGGTCCCCACGCGCCCAACGGCCAGCTTTCTCACTGTCTCTCATCCTGCTGCTCCGTTCGTTTGCCTCCCCTGCCCAGCCCCCAGAGGGATGTCACTGTGCGACGCCCAGTGGGAACCTTTCAAGTCAGTGAACGACAGATCATCAGTGTGGGTGTGGGAGAGTGCTTGCTGTGTTTCCTAGATGAGGAGGCTGTGGCCGGAGAGTCCCGTGGTGGCACAGGTTGCCCGTGTAGGATGTGAACAGAGCCCTGGCTGCTGACTCCCTGTGCCCTCGACTGTGGAAGGAACGTTAGCCCGATAGCTGCCCCCTGGGAGAACCCGTGTCCTGGCTGGAGAGGCCTGTGGCCAAGCTCCCCCTGTACTCGCTGGCTGTACCCTTGGCAGGATTTCCAGCCCTGGTAAAACAGGGCTTTCTCTGACCGCCCTGGGTGGGGACGGGGCTGTCACAGAGATGACCACAGGGGCGCTGGCACCTTACATCAGAGAGAGCTAACTCAGCTGGATTTTAATAGTGAGAATTACTTACCAGTCTCTTGTTTTGTATTTTTAACTTCTGTCAGAAGATCCGTGTTACCCCTCCTCTGTGCCACCGTTTCTCCCATTGAGGTGGGTATTTGAAGGTGGTGTTGCTCCCGAGTCATTCAGGAGGGTTAGGGCCAGATTTTGATTTGGTGGAGAGAGAATGGTCTAGAATCAGGAAACCTGAATCCAGTTTTGGCTCAGCCATTAATATTATTCCTGTGCTTGTGGGAAGGCCTCTCCTCTCTGGGCCTCTGTTTCCTCTTCTTTAACATGAGAGACTGGGATAGGATATCGTAAAAGCCTGTTAACAGTTTTGCAACTGATGATTCAGAGGTAGAACTGGGAATAATAGGACTTGGGACCATGGCCAAGATCTTGGCGGTAGAAGAAAGAGTCACAGTAGTCCTTCAGAGCTCCTTGTTTTTTCCTCTCCTCTCTCCTTCATTTCCATTTCATTTCTTTCCTTGCTTCCTGCCATCTGTCCTTTCTTCCATCTTTCCATCTGTCCATCCTTCCTTCCATCTTTCTTTTCTTCCTTCCTTCCTCCCTCCCTCCCTTCCTTCTTTCCTTCCTTCCTTCCATCTTTCCTTCTTCCCTTCCTTCCTTCGTTCCCTCCCTCCTTTCCTCCCTCCCTCCCTCCCTCCCTCCCTTCTTTCCCCACTCTTCCTCTCTTCCTTCTTACCATCTTTTCTGTCCTTCTCTTTTCCTTTTCTTTTTGGGATGCTACAGTTGATGAAGATGAAGAGCTTGACAAAGGTCACTCATTCGGTGAACCCCAAAATCCGCTAAGCAGCTCGGTGTGAACACCCAGTGAGCGGGGTTCCAGGGTGCGGGGGAAGCCTGAGACCTTGGCCTGCCTTGATCTTGTGGTCGGGTCGAGATTTCCATCTACCCAGCCCTCCACTCTTGTTTAGATCTTCAACTAACTTATCTAGATCGTAGCTGTGGTTTTTAAAGAATGATATTCCCATTCTCCTTTAAGGCAGCATTTAGTACTTTTTCCTGTAGTCAGTCTGAGCACGTCTGTGTGGGAGAAGCATGTGCCTTGACCATACAGCTAGACTACAGCATAAGGACCTTGAGTTCATTCACAGACTGTGCTTTACGCACAGTGCTGGGCACGTGATGTGTCCTGATTTCACCTTTTTTCTTGCTGCTCCTGACGTCTTCTCCAGAAACATTAGCTGGCTCTGTCCAGCCAGTGCTGGACACTGGCTGAGAGGTGGTTGATTACGCTGATCTACAGCTAGCCACCCATGTTTCAAAGAGCAAGTTCATGGAAACGCAAGAGGAAGGAACAAGGGCGGACTGTCTTCTGTGTTCTCTTCTCTCCTTTCTAACCCTTGCCCTTTTCTCCTCTCTTGCTATATCCAGTTAGCTGCTGTAATTAGGTCAGTGGGGCCTCGACGTGAGACCAGGCAAAACCTGTTTCTCTTCTGAAGAAAGGTAGTCAGGAAAGAGCTTTTGTAAACCGAGGCATTTCTTATTTTGTACCGCACGCATAATACATTTAAAAATCAGGGGCGCCTGGGTGGCGCAGTCGGTTAAGCGTCCGACTTCAGCCAGGTCACGATCTCACGGTCCGCGAGTTCGAGCCCCGCGTCGGGCTCTGGGCTGATGGCTCAGAGCCTGGAGCTTGCTTCTGATTCTGTGTCTCCCTCTCTCTCTGCCCCTCCCCTGTTCATGCTGTGTCTCTGTCTCAAAAATAAATAAACGTTAAAAAAAAAATCGTTGAAAGTTTAGGATAGCAGCTTGAGTCTGGAACATGAGGAGCTTTCTGGGTTTGCCTTGCTGTAACAGAAAGATCTGTGTACCGTATCTGACCTAACTGGCAGAAACCTCCAGGCTCGGAGCTGTCAGCACAGAGCCCCACGTGGGGCTCGAACTCAGGAACCGTGAGATCATGACCTGAGCGGAAGTCGGACGCTCCACCGACTGAATTTCAGAAATATCACCCTTTATCCCTCCTTCCCTCCTGGCCCGAAGCGACCGCTAATCTGCTTCTGTCCTGATAGGTTTGCCTCGTCTGGATCTTTCACATAAAGAGAATAACGAAATGCGTGGCATTTTGTCATTAAATATGTCAATTTATGCTGGCTTTTTTCCACTCAGCACGTTTCAAAGCTTATCCACGTTACGTTGTACCACGTGTCAGCGTTTCATTTCTTTTTGTTGCCTGGATGGCACCCCACTGTATGGATCTGCCACCTTTTAGCTCTCCATTTATCAGTGCATGGACATCTGAGTTGTTCCCACCTTTTGGCCATGCCATTCGTGTACGAGTTTTTGTGCGGACATACGTCTTCATTTTCTTGGGAAGATACCTAGGGGAGGAATTGCCGGGTCATATGGTAATTCTGCGTTCACCCACGTGAAGAAATGCCAGACTGTTTTTCCGAAGTGGCTACGCCATGTCACATTCCCACCAACAGTACATGAGCGTTCCAGTTTCTCCAGATCCTGGCCAGTACTTGTTAGTGTGGGTTGTTTTATTGTTGTTGTTATTGTTGTCGTTGTTGCCATCCTACTGGATATGAAGCAGGATCTTGTTGTAGTTTGGATTTGAATTTTACCGATGGTTCATGATGTTGAGCATCTGGTTTTGTGCTTCTTAGCTACTGGTGTATCTTCTTTGGAGAAATGTCTATTCAGAGCCTTTTTCCAGGCTGTGAAAAAAATAGCCTTTTTCTTTTTTCTTTTTTTAAAAATTTTTAAATGTTTATTTATTTTTGACAGAGAGAGAGACAGAGCATGAGGGGACAGGGGCAGAGAGAGAGAGAGAGGGAGACACAGAATCCGAAGCAGGCTCCAGGCTCTGAGCTGTCAGCACAGAGCCCGACATGGGGCTTGAACTCACGGACCGTGAGATCATGACCTGAGCTAAAGTCGGACGCTCAACCGACTGAGCCATCCAGGTGCCACAAAAATAGCCTTTTTCATTAGGCTATTTGTCTTTATTAATGAGTTGTAAGAGTTCCTCAATTTTTTATTATATTAATAAATGTTATATAATTATAGAAGTATATTTAATATCACCTAGGCATAAAATATTGTGCTGTATGTTGTAGATACATATATATGTCTAGGTTTTAATATATTCTAGATATGTATAAACATATTCTCGATATTCTAGATACAAATCCCTTATCAGATCTATAATTTGCAAATATTTTCTCTCATTCCGTGAGTTCTTTTCACTTTCTTGATAGTACTGTTTGAAGCACAAAAGTTTTAAATTTTGATGAAGCACAATTCATCTATTGGTTTTTTTTTTTTTGTTGCTTGTATGGTATGTAAGAACCCAACCAAAGCTGAGATCACAAAGATTTACCTCTGTGGCTCTTTTTAAGTTTTAAAATTTTAGTTTTAACATTTAGGGCTTCGATCCATTTCGAGTTAATATCTGTATATGGTATGATGTAAAGTACAACCCCTTTTCCTTGCGTGTGAAGTTACTTCACCATTTGTTGGAAAGACCATTCTTTTCCCACTGAATGATCTTGGCACCCTTGCCAAAGCTCAATTGACTGTAGACTCATTGACTTATTTCTGGAGTCTTAGTTCTACTCCATTGATCTGTGTGTCTGTCCTTATGCCAGTATCACATTGTCTTAGTCACTGTCATTTATAGGCTTAGTAGTAACTTCTGAAATTGAGAAGTGAAAGTCTTCCGGCTTTAGTCTTCTTTTTCAAGATTATTTTGGCTGCTCTGGATTCTTCGCAGTTTTGAAGTTTAGAATCAGCTTGTCAGGTTAGCTGGAATGCTGATAGGGATTGCATGGAATCTATAGAATAATTTGGGGAACAGTGCCATCTTTTTTGAAAATTTAAATTCTAGTTAACAGACACTGTTGTCTTGGCTTTAGTAGAACCCAGTGGTTTATCTCTTACACATGACACCCAGTGTTTATCCTGGAAAGTGCCTCCTTAATGCCCATCACCCATTTAACCCATGCCCCACCCACCTCCCCTCCAGCAACCCTAAGTTTGTTCTCTGTATTTAAGAGTCTCTTATGGTTTGCCTCCCTTTCTGTTTTCATCTTATTTTTCTTTCCCTTCCCCTTTGTTCATTTGAGTTTCTCAAATTCCACATATGAGTGAAATCATATATCTTTTTCTGACTGACTTATTTTGCTTAGCATAATACTCTCTAGTTCCATCCACATTGTGGATGGACAAATGGCAGGATTTCATTCTTTTTCATCGCTGAGTAATATTCCACTGAATATATATATACCACATCTTCTTTGTCCATTCATCAGTCAGGGACATTCAGGTTCTTTCCATACTTTGGCTCCATCTTAATATCAATCCATGAACATGGGATGCTTCAAAAATTTATTTATATCTTTTAATTACTTTCCACAATGTTTTTATAGTTTCAAAGTATCAGTTTTACACTTCTTGTGCTAAACATATTCCTGAGTACTTTGTTCTTTTTGATGCTGTTATAAATGGGAATTGTTTTCTTAATTTCATTTTCAGATTGTTCATTGCAAGTGTATAGAAATACAATTCATTTTTGTATGTTGATCTTGGATCCTGCAATCTTATTTACTGTTCTAATAGTTTTTTTTTAGTGAATTCCTTAGGATTTTCTAAATAGAAGAGTATGTCATCTGAAAACAAAATTTTACCTCTTCTTTTCAAATATGGGTGCCTTTTATTTTTTCTTCTTCTTGCCTAATTGTGCTGGCTAGGATATTGCATTATTTATGATAGCCATTGAGCCTCTGGTGCAATGTTGAATCGAAATAGTGACCTTGCCTTGCTCCTAATCTTAAGGGGAAAGCATCCAGTATTTCATCATTAGTATGACATTGGTTGTTGGTTGTTAGGTTTTGTTTTGTTTTGTCTTGTTTTGTTTGTTTGTTTGTTTGTTTGTTTGTTTTTGCAGACGCCCTTAGCAGGTTGAGGAAGTTCTTTTCTATTACCAGTTTGTTGAGTGTTTTTATCATGAAAGGGGTTTGGATTTTGTCAAATGTTTTTCTGCATCTATTGAAATGATCGTGTGCCTTTTGTTTTTTATTCTACTGATATGGTATATTAACGATGTTGATTTTTGGATATTAAACCAGTCTTGCATTCCTGGAACAAATCCCACTTAGTTATGATGTGTAAGTCTCTTTATATATATTCAATGTGCTAGTGTTTTATTGAAGTTTTTTTGTGTCCACATTCACAAAAGATACTGATCTGTGGTTTCCTTGTGATATCTTTGGTTTCGGTATCAGGGTAACACTACCCTTGTCGAATGAATTGGGAAGCTTTCCCTTCTGTTTTAGAAAAGTTTTTGAAGAACTGGTGTTAGTTATTTAAATGTTTGATAAAATTCTCTTGCCATCTGGGCCTGGGCTTTCTTTGTTGGTAATATTTCGGTTACTAATTCAATCTCTTTACTTACTATGGGTCTATTTGGGTGGTCTCTTTCTCGTTGAGTTAGTTTCTGTAGTGCATGTCTTTGTAGGAACTTGTCCATTTCATGTTATCAAACTTACTGGCAAACAGTTACAATGTTCCTTTATAATGCTTTTTATTTTAGTAATTTAGACATTTAGTAATGCCTACTGTTTCATCTCTGATTTATTGATTTGTCTTCTCTCTTTCTGGCCTTGGTTTGTCTGTTTAAAGGTTTTCCAATTTGTTCATCTTTTCAAAGAACTAGCTCTCGGTTTCACGGATTTTGCTCTATTGTTTTTCTGTTCTCTATTTCATTAATTTCTACTCTAATCTTCATTCTTTCCTCCCTTCTGCTCCCTTTCGATTTAGTCTCCTGTTCTTTCCCTAGAGTTCGAAGGTGGAAGAGTGGGTTATTGGTTTGAGATCTCTTACTCCTTTTTCAAGTTGTAGGCATACAACTATAAATTTTCCTCAACACAGCTATAAATTTTAGCTCCATCCCATAAGCTTTGGAATGTGATGTCTTCATTTTCATTCATCTCAAGGTATTTACTAATTTCCCTTTTGATTTCTTCTTTGCTTCGTTTGCTGGCTAGGAATGTGTTGTTTAATGTGCGCTCCTTCCAAGTTGCTTGCTGTTACTGATTTCTGTTTTCATTCCACAGTAGTTGGAGAACACGCTTTGTCTTATTCTTATCCTTTTTTCCATGTTTTGTTCCATGGCCTAGCATACAATTTATCCTAGAGAATGTTCGCTGTGTACTTGAGAAGAATGTATATACTACTGTGATGGATCTCTTACAGGTGTCTGTTTGGTCTGGTTGGTTAGTAGTGTTGTTCGAGTCCTCTTTTTTTATTTTCTGTCTAGTTGTTCTGCCATTATTGCAAGTGGGATATTGAGATTTTCATCTATGATTGTTGAGTTGTCTATTTCTGTCTTCGTTTCTGTCAGTTTTTGCCTCCTGTATTTTGGTACTCTGTTGTTAGTTGCATATGTTTATAATTATATCTTCCTGATACATTGACCCCATTCTTATTATAAAGTATCCTTCTTTATCTCTAGCAACATTTCTTGTTTTAGAGTATATTTTATCTAATATTAGTATAGCAACTTCGGCTTTCTTCTGGTTTCTCCAAAGCTCTGCTTCGAATTGGCAAAGGCTTTGGTGGGCCCTATAAGTCAGTGTGGGAATTGCCTCCCCCGGCCCCACAATTTTTTTTTTTTGCTCATATTTCAAATGAAATATTTTCCTGATCAACCGACTCTCCTTGGGCACTAAGTATGGTCCACAATATGAAGGAGCCGTGTGATAAGAAGACTCCTGTGTCTAGTTGGAGCCCTTTTCATGGGATTGGTTCATCCTCCTCACTTTGTCCTCAATCAATTAAAATCACATCCTCCTTTAAAATAATGAGGCGTCCTCATGACCAGGAATTAGAGGTAAGGAAACTGAAATGAAAGGAAATTAGGAAAAATCTCATAAAAATCATACAAATGAGAAGGTGCTCGGAAATAAGATATTTACTTTTGAGCTCCTCTCCAACTCCGCAGAGCTTCCTTGAATTTTTTGAGTCATTTGCTTGCTCCGAACCCAGTGGAAGAACTCCCAGGCGATGCCGGTGGGGATGGAGTGGAATGAGGACAGCATGCTGGGGCTTCTGTGTCTGTGTGCCTTAATGTGCCAGAGCGAGTACGTATTTCAAAAGGAAAAACGAAAAACCCATTTAAAAAATAGATGTAATACCATTCAGAGCAAGGGTCCCTGTTTGATCTTTCTCTGTGTCCGAGCCCACTTGTTGTCCTGAAGGATGCAGCCCAGATACTCGCATTGGATGAGAAAACCTCCTATTCTGTGCCAGTTTCCTCTCATGGCTTTGAGCTCTGAGGGCTCAGAGAGGGGAGGGTGGCATGACCTCTACCTAGCTGTGCGTCGGCGCGAGTCCCTGGTGACAGCATGTCTGCACTGCCAGAACACCGACAATCTTTGGAGCAGCTCTTCCTCACTCGACAACCAGCCAATTTGGCCTCAGGAAACCACTCTGCAGTGCTGGCGGGGTTTAGAAGTCATTTTTAATTTTGTGACAAAGACAAATGCGTCCTATGGGAGTTGTAAGTGGTTTTACTGGTGATATTAATGGAACCGTGACCTCTTCTGTATCTATGGTCCTACAAAACAAAAAATGTTTGTATTAGAATATGTCAGGCAAGTTCATTCTTGGCCCTTCCTTGAAGCAAATTGCAGAGGAAGTATATACTATTAATAAGCCCAGAGCATATTGTGTGCGTGTGTGTGTGCGCGCGTGTGTGTGTATCCGCAGTCATCAGCCGATTTGCAAACACAGTGGATTTCAATGCTGCTGTTGACTTGATACAAATGATGTGTCTTGCATTGTGTTGGAACGGACGCAATTCACTGAAGTTTTGAACAGAACCGTAGTGCGCCCAGAGCTGGTATGGGTATTGGCTTTTAAAGGCCAATAGCTGTAGTAAAATTCAAGCGTTTGGGCGACCCAAAGTGACAAAAGGAAAGGAGAAATTCAGAGGCACGGTGAGTTTACCTCTTCTGTTTTCATTTGGGATTGGCATTCATTAGCCTAGAAATGACTACACTGATGTTTACTGTTTCCTGCACAAACTTTTTATGCCAGGGCCCTTTGTTGAAAACTATTGCTTAAGGAGACAGCAAGTTAAATGTGAAGGATCTACAGTTCAGTTACATGAATTAAACCATTTCCTGGTGTTTGTGTTTACCTTGGGACTCACAAAGAAGACAAAAATACAGACTCACGGGAGGAAGGAAAGGAATGATCAAATCCCAATAGTTTCTGGCTGAAAGTCTAGCTCAGCAACTTTATTTAGGGGAGGAATTTTGTGCTGATAAGTGAATCTTTGTCTCTGCATAATTAACTTTTCCTCCCTCCATATGTCGCTACACCCACTGAGCTCTCCCGGTAGAAATATCATATTAACTGTGCAGTTAATGTCCCATTCTGTTGTGCAAAACTGAAATAAATCCAATGCAGAATTGGTAGTTTTCCTCAAGTAAAAATGGACGCTGCTTTAGAATTCGAGACCTACCTTCAATAATTCAAAATGTTATTGTAAAATAACATATGCTCGTTCTAGACCGTCTGACAATCTATAAAAAGGTAAATAAGAAAATAATCTGTAAAGCCACTCCTCAAACATTTTAGTGTATTCATTTGTCTTTTTCCTACGCCATATATGAATGTGTATTTCTGCCTTTTATCGTTAAGATCACGGGTATAATTTGTGATTTTCGTATACCCTAACACCTACTGTCCCTAAGTTCAAATCTCTCATAATAATAAGAAAAGCCACAGTTAGCACGCCTATAGTGGTCACTGTCTGCCAGGTAAGTGTTCTTCTTGTGACCCTCATAAGAACCCTTTGAAGTTCATTTTGCAGATGAAGGACAGAGGCTAAAATGATTGGCCTGTGTGCTCTTAACCACCATGATCTGTTGCTTCCCCCCCGACTCAGCCTCGTAAGGGCCTTGTGCCCGGGCTTCCCCTCACCGCCCTGGCCCCTTGGTGATTGTCCTCTTCTCAGAACTGCTCCATTGCCAGACAGTAGGACACAGGGCACATCCTTTCCCCACTGAATGTCTGAGAATCAGCCTCAGTCTCTGAGGAGCGATTGCCAGATGCAGCCCTTCCTGAGCGGGGGGAGGGGGGCAGGGGGAAGGGGGGGAGGGGAGGGGGAATGCCAGCCCTGAGGGTGGGGACGGGGAAGGAGGTCCGGAGGCCTCCAGGCTTGGCTCTGCTCACGTCACTTCTCATATTTACACCTCCGTCTTCTCATCTGTGAAAGGAGGGTTGTTGGGTAGCCCTTCATCCATTTTGTTCATTTGTTCGTTCGTTTGGTCATTCGTTCGTTCAGTGCACGTCAGACGGGGATGACTACGGTCTGTTTCTTCTCCTCTAGGAACTCTCCATCCAGCGTGTAGCCAGAGAAGTAACCTGCCCGTTCAGCACCCAGTATTTGAAGTGGGATAGCCCAGGAGGAAAGCCCAGAGGGTGGGCTGGGCGGAGAAAGGGTGTAAGGAAGGGGCCGGCCCAGCACGCTTCCCAGAGGACAAGGAGGAATTATTTAGAAATCTAGGGCATGTGAGCTGGGCTGTGATAATAGGGTCTTTCTAGTATCTAGTGTGTTCCAAATGATTCCATCTTAAGCAGGCTACAGCAGTATCATCTTTTTTGCAGGGGTTGGGGGATTAAAACTACACGAATTTATTGTCTCACATTCTAGAAACTAGAAGTTGAAGCCAAGGTGTCAGAGGGCCATGCTACCTCGGACGCCTGCAGGGGGACCCTCCCTGGCTTCTTCGTACCTTGTGGTGGTTGCTGACGATCCTTGACCTCCCCTGACTTGCACCTGCGGCTCTCCAGTCTCTCCCTGGGTCTTCATGTGGCTTCTCCCTCCGACGTCTGTCAACGTAGGCCCATCTTCTTATGGCCACCAGTCGCACCAGAGTAGGGGCCCGCCGTACGTAACTGATAATTTCATGGGCAGTGGTTCCATTTGACCGAAACGAGGTCACATTCTGAAGTCCTGGGGGTCAGGACTTCAACCTTTTGTTTTTTGGGGGGACACGGTTCTACCCATGACAACCTCATAGCCACCAGCTAGTCTAGGCAACCACTGCCTCCTTCTTGCTCTGTTTCTTTCCATTCTCCATTCGGCATCCAGAGTGAGCTTCCTAAAGTACAGCAAGCAGGTGGGGACCTAGTTGGGTCTTTCAGGCCCAGATGGAGAGAGTAGACACTGGGGTTCTTTCCATCTGGGCGTGTAAGGCTGGAGTCAAGGGCAGAAGATGGGAGCACAGCGACTCCTGAAGAGGTCATGAAATGGCGGCGGGCTCTTGAGGGCAAGGGCAAGGTAGACCGTGCAAATGTTTCTAAGACATATGAGGCCTTTCTGGTCCCCAGAGGAACCACAGGGAAGCTGAACAGGTGGTTTGAATCCTTCTGGCCTCTGAGACTTGGCCAGATGCCATACTTTTTAAGGGTGGTATCTGGGTGATCGTTTAAAGCCTTCTCCAGTCCTTTTGCATGCACTGGCACACGTTACGCCATTCGTAGATATGTAGTGCGTACCCAAAGACCTCTGATATGCCTGTGAAGTGAATGTGGTCTTCAACACTGCTTCTCCAACCTTTCCCCTTGTCCTAAGCAGCTCAGAGCTTCTCGTTCATGATCAGTCTGCTGGGGATGGTCTTGAAGTCAGGCTTCTGTCATTCAAATGCTAATCCTGTCTCCAAGTCGATACGGCTGCATTACCTCTATCTGCCATCCTCTGTGCTCCAAAGTCAACTGACCATCGCATCCAGGGCCCTTTGACTCCTTACAAAGGCTCCGGGGGGCGCTTCCTGAGGCACTTAGCGTACCTGTGGCAAGAAGTTTATGCAGAATACTCTCCTTGCTTTTTCCCCTGCACTTTCACGGTTTCTTTCCCATAGTGACCTACACCCACCGCCACCCCGCCCGTTTCACAATTGCACATCGGCGCATCAGGGGCAATCTGACCCCAGGCCGGAACAGAAGAAGGAACCTGGTTCGCTATAGAAGCATTCTTTTCCTGGGCAGAAACAGAGGGCCAAATTCAGAGACGAGAATGTGTGAATTTATGGGTCACGTGATGGGGGACCTTTGACATAACCATACTGTTTCACCAGCCATAATGTCTACACGTTCTTCATACAACCACTTACATATATGTTTTGTTTTGTTTTGTTTTTTGCATTTTCTCCTCATTCAGATACAGATAGACCTTTCTTAGAGATGCACAGTGAAATACCTGAAATTATATATATGACCGAAGGAAGGGAGGTCGTCATCCCCTGCCGGGTCACGTCACCTAACGTCACTGTGACTTTAAAAAAGGTAAAGCCGAGCAATGCTTCTCCCAGAATACCTTTACTGCAAATGAGCACGGTGAATTCATCATTTTATCGCTCTGGAATGGTTTTCTTACAGACATTCGGGCTGCTCAGTGGACTTTTCTGGAGTGTCTTTTGACTATAAAGGATAAGTGCTAGACGTCCTTCCCATGCATGTATTTAAATGAAATAAAATGATAACGTGGGCATAAATGTGTGTGAATATAATGAAAACTAAAATTGTGGGATGTTTCTATATTGCCACAAATCCAAATGTCTGCATTGTGGGGGGGAAAAAACCCAGTTCTCTTGCTTCTGTGAGTCAGTAGCTTGGCAGAGAGCGGTTAATCTAGATTTTTGCTGAGGACGGAACGATGAGACAAGTGCCTAGGGAGCCACCACCTTGAGTTTGAGTCGCGAAGTTCCTGGTAACAACAAGCTTATCTCCTGCTGGGCATCCAAACTTAGCTGCTTAGGAAAAGGGAAGAGAGGGGGAGAGAAAGTTATGCTTGAGATTTTTTTATTCTTTATACCGTGTTATGAATTATGCACGTGGAGAAGGAAAAAGATTTGGAGTCGAATCTAATAAAGACAAGGACTAAAATGTGACATTCCGGCTAATTCATCGGCAGTAAGAGTTTGGGAGTGGACTAGGGTTGAAAGTTGGACAAGAACTCCCCAGGCGGAAAGCTGTGGTGACTCCTAAGAGCTTTGAGCTTTAAAGGGGGAAGTTAAGGCCGTCCCAAGGCAGCACCCAGCACGACTGCTCACACTGTGGGTACTCCGGAGGAGTTTGGTGATGGTGGTAGTCGAGTTGGAAAAGTTCAGAGTGATTTTCGCTATCACTGTTGACCTTGAATCCTGGAGTGTGATGGAAGTGTCTTCTTCCCTTGCCTTCGCTTTCCTACATTACTGATTTGATAGAAGCCCTCGATATAGTCCATCGGTGACAGGTCTTGGCTTCCATTGTATCCGTGTGTCACCACCCATGTTGAAAAGCAGTATATTTCAGAGCCGGAAATGGCCAGAGGAGCTAACCCAACTGGTGGAAGGAAAAACTGAGGTTCTGGAGGAGTTGAAGACCCTCCCACCGCAGGCCACAATGGCCATCGGAATCCGTATCCTGACTCCTCCTTCCATGCCCTTGCCACCTTTGCTAATGGTTTAGTTGGTACAGGAGAAAGGCCAGCGTGGTTCAGAGCAGAGCCCTGTGGCACGCTGCCTGGATTCTTACCACCCGGCCACTTAACCTGCTGGGCAAACTGGCTAGTTATCAGAACTCCCTCCACCTCAGTTTCCTCACTGGAGAGATAGGAGTGATTACAGTAGCACCCGCCTCTCGTGGGTGTGAGGAAGTAGCTGAGGTGATGCATTAAAAGCCCTTGGCACAGTTCCTGGCCCAAACTGAGCCCCCATTCAAGGGTATCTGTCTAACACTTTAATACTCAATGCTTGATTGATTATCCAGTGATACTTCTTATCAAGCATGGTATCCATTCCTCTTAGTTTGACGTAATAATCGCTATGTGATTAATACAGCACGTCTCTGTTTCGTGCAAGCCCCTTGCCTCTTTGCTCTAATGCAGATCGCTGGTCTGTTGTAAGAAACATTCCCAGATTCCCACGTGTACAAATTTGAGGAGGAAGTTTGTTTTCTCGGTTTTTCTACCTAAGACCTCTCATACACACAAGCAAGAGAGCAAGGCATAGTGTTCTAATAGGGGTTTGAGTTTGCCCCATATATACTGGAACGAGTCTGTGTTGCCCTAAAGTTGCTCTAAGATCTCTGCGCCCCCCGCTTCTCCTCTTAACCCTTTTAACTTGCTGTCCCCTCCCTCTCCTCTCCCCATGGCCAGCGGTGGCAGAGCCAAGGTCACCTGAAGACAGCCTCCCGTACAGTCCTTTCTTTCGAGGCCGCTCATCCTCCTGTCCCTTTATGACACACGTAGCCACCACCGTAGCTGATGAGCTCTGGTCACCTCTGAACAAAGTTTCTTTGTCAATGGAATACTATTAGTGGCAGTAAGGGTAGATGAGAGTAAGAGAAACTTAGTCGAAAACCTTAAAGGAAGCTTCAGTATATTTTTCAGTTGGGCTGAGGAAGTCCATCAGCAAACCTTCCTTCTACATTCAGCACACGCTTGTGTTCGGCTACGCTGTTTTAGTTTTATTTATTGGACAGAGAGAGAGAGCGAGCCCGAGTAGGGGAGGAGCAGAGAGAGGGAGAGGGAGAGAGAGCATCCCAAGCAAGCCCGGCACTGTCAGCACGGAGCGCGATGCAGGGCTCGGACCCACGAACCGGGAGATCACGACCTGGGCCGAAACCCGGAGTCGGACGCTTAACCGACTGAGCCACCCAGGCGCCCCTGCGTTCACCTGCTGTTAAGGCATCAGAAATTTCAATCCCTGACTTCAGTTTTCCCGAGCTTTCCCCTTCATCGTGTGCACCAAATTAGAGGAGAAGGTTCTTTCTCTTCCACCTAGCATTCCTAAGTTTGCAGATGGAATCACGATTTACTGACACACGAAGTGCATCCCTCACTTGCGTGCAGGTCTTCAGAAACAGGCTGCAGTTCCTCTCAGAGTTAAGAAACACAGACATAGACCAACACAGACGTGCTCTCGGAGACAGGGCACTGGTGACTTTTCACATAGGAATTTCTGCCATAGAGTCACAAATCCCGGCCAGATTAGCTCCTTCAGCAAGCAATATAAATAATTGATAAACAGGGGAGTGATCGCAAGGTGCCTTTTTTTTTTTTAATTTTTTTTTTTTTAACGTTTATTTATTTTTGAGACAGAGAGAGACAGAGCATGAACAGGGGCGGGGCAGAGAGAGAGGGAGACACAGAATCTGAAACAGGCTCCAGGCTCTGAGCTGTCAGCACAGAGCCCGACGCGGGGCTCGAACTCACGGACCGTGAGATCATGACCTGAGCCGAAGTCGGACGCTTAACCGACCAAGCCACCCAGGCGCCCCAAGGTGCACTTTCTTAAAAGAAGACAGAAAAGATCTGAAACTTCTTCAGGGCAGTTTGGCCTTTTCCTTTATAATCTGTTGTGGGAAGGTAGTCTGATTATTTTTCCTTTTTTAGCGGGAGATAAGTCACAGTGGTAGCCAGGGTGCTCTGCCTCTGA
This sequence comes from Neofelis nebulosa, assembly GCF_028018385.1. Classification (NCBI taxonomy): domain Eukaryota; kingdom Metazoa; phylum Chordata; class Mammalia; order Carnivora; family Felidae; genus Neofelis; species Neofelis nebulosa. Next base: position 236,037,014 of record NC_080782.1, read on the forward strand.
AATTGGGCTGGCGATCCGGCATCGGGGGAATTTGGCTGGACCACTCAGTATGCAGCAATGCCCCTTAGTAAAGCCTGACCTCGAGGCGGGTTGTTTATATTGCCGTCTTGAAAAATAAAGTCCTTGGCGTCCAGCAGAAGGCGTAAGGGCCAATCAAATCATGGATTCCTTTCTTCCATTTGGACTCACTGTGTTTGGGACTGCTTCTGAGAATTTGAGAGCAGTTCATTCATGACAGCACTTTGCATCTGTTTGCAGCTGTGTCTGCTGTCCGTTTCATTGGCGTTTTCCCTCCCAGACGATAACCCCAGCGAGAGCCAAGTCGATGGTGTGCATCTCCAAGGACTTGGAATGATTTACGGTCCTCTTAGGACAGCCACCTCTTTACTAAGTCATGCAAAAATGGGAGGACAAGTTATGGCTTGTTAAAAGCTCCAGATGATGGGACTCGGGAGGGAAACCTGGCAGCCCCAGAGGAAAAATTCCTCAGTGGTTTCTCTACCGAATATCAGGCCAGTCTATTGCAAGGCTGATTCCCAGAGGCCAAGTGATAAGGGCTCCCACTGGAAGTCCGACGTGACAGCTGGGTCCGTCCTGGGTGGGTGCGGCTCGTCACTGAGGCTGATAATGAATTCTTATAATAATTACTATAATTTATCATCATCGTGTGTTTCTTGCTACATGCGAAGAAAACGAAAAAGCCAATTAGCACAAACTAGAGTTTTTACCTGTACTGTTTGCATCTTCGGTGAAAATTATGTTTTCAGAAGCCATCGGTGAAGCCGTATCGCCACGGTGCTGGTACGATTTTGTTCAAGCCCATCTCTTTCTTTTCAGTTTCCACATGATACTCTGATCCCTGATGGAAAACGAATAACCTGGGACAGCAGGAAGGGTTTCATAATAGCAAACGCCACATACAGAGAAATAGGGCTTCTGGCATGTGAAACAACAGTCAACGGACATCTGTACAAGACAAACTATCTTACCTATCGACAAAGTAAGTGGTGTTCCAGAGGCATGGACGTGAGCCAAAATGCTCCAGCGTGTATCTGCTTAATGAAACTTTGATTTAAAATTTTTTTTAACGTTTATTTATTTTTGAGACACAGAGAGAGAGAGCATGAATGGGGGAGGGTCAGAGAGAGAGGGAGACACAGAATCTGAAACAGGCTCCAGGCTCTGGGCTGTCAGCACAGAGCCCGAGGCGGGGCTCGAACTCACGGGCCGTGAGATCGTGACCTGAGCTGAAGTCAGACGCTTAACCGACTGAGCCACCCGGGCGCCCCTGAAACTTTGATTTAAAAAAAAAAAATCTCATTTCTTATGCTTGCAGCCAATACAATCATAGATGCCCAAATAAGCACTCCAAGCCCAGTCAAGTTGCTACGAGGTCGCACTCTTACTCTCAACTGTACAACTACCACTGCCTTGAACACAAGAGTTCAAATGACCTGGAGTTATCCCGGTGAAGTGAGTGACGTTTTTTTCTATTTCTCCCGTAGGGCGATACTTATTTTTGGCGAGTGGAATGCCACTGCGTTTTTGAGGTGGGAAAAATCAGGATATTCCGACTCCTGTGGCAGTTGGAGTCAACAGGGAAGCTGTGGGTTTGCTGGGATGCTTTCCTGGTCTGACTTTTGGGAGTATGTGTGCACAGATACGGTCTTTTGATGTCTGGAGGTTTTGTTTTGAAGTGTCTAGGCTGGTATTTCGATCGCATGATTCCGGGTGGAAGAGGGGATTGTCTCATCCCTGGAAACTTTCTCTGGGGTTTAGAGATGAGAGAGAAATTTATCACTAGATGCCAGGCAGGGACTGTCTTTTGTAAGAACAACAACAAAAAGTTGTCATCAGCGCATTAATTGAAGATACTGGCCGACAGTCAGGCACCTGATCGGAGCGTGTTTGGAAAGGGGAGATATTACGGCCCAGCCATCCCGTACTCCATCTGTGAAGTGACAAAGGGGCAGTGCTGTCCTTCAGAAAAACGAGAAGAACAAAAGTCGGGTTTCCTCATTCAAAGCAAACATCCTTGCAAACAATCGTCTGAAAATGTGTAGATGGGGAGTCTGTGATCAACGGTTAAGAAACTCGCACTGTCCCCGTGGCACCCGCTTGCCGTGCGTTAGTATGATTGACGAGGCACAGCCCAAGCTCGGTGATGTTTCTGGGTTTTGGTAGAAATCAAATATTCTCAATAAACGCCAGGAGGGAAGAAACTCTTGCCCTGCTAGGGGCTCTACTCTAAGAGTGTGATGATACATCTATTGACGGCCAGTTACCTTCTAAGATGGCGCTGTCTAGTAGAACTTTCTGTGATCGAAATACCTTTGCTGCCTAATATAGTAACCACTGGCCCCATGTGACTAATGAGCACCTAGAATGTGGCTGGTGTGAGTAAGGAATTGGATTTTTAAACTTTATTTTTTAAAAATTTTTACGTTTGTCTTACTTTTTGAGAGAGAGAGAGAGAGAGAGCGTGCGAGCGAGTGGAGGAGGGGCAGATAGAGAGGGAAACATAGACTCTGAAGCAGGCTCCAGGCTCTGAGCCCTAAGCACAGAGACCGACATGGGACTCAAACTCAAAAACTGTGAGACCATGACCTGAGCCACAGAAGTCAGACGCTCAACTGATGGAGCCACCAGGCGCCCCTTTTATGTTAATTTTGATAGCTAGGTGTGGCTGATGGCTGCAGTGTTAGACCAAAGCAGGTATCTGAACCCCAGGATCAGCTGTTTTCCGAAGACAGAAACAATGCCAATGTTATTCAACTTTGAGAAGGCAAGAGTTCTCTAAGCGAGAAGACAGAAGTAATACCTACAAAGACCGAGGGCTTTTCCGTAACTCTATTTAGGGGACCGACTGTCTGATTTTTGACGGTGGTTATTGCCATCTTCCTTCTGTTTTCTGCTGAGAAGGAAGACAGTGGCCTAACCGTGTGTCTGTTTCAACAGGGCAATGCAAGGACAGGTGGGTAGAAGTTTCTTGAACATGGCACAGACGAGTGCTAAGTTGAAGACCCAAAGACCAGTTCTGCACAGCTTCCAAAGTCTTTCTTTTCCATGCCTCGTCATGGGGAAGGATGGAGAGGGAGAAAAAACATATTATGTGTTATAAAATGTAATGCTAAAACACGGGGGCGGGGAAGGAACAATGAAAGGAAAAGGCAATGTGATCTCATCTTCTCAAAACCAGGAAGGAGTCATTGTGGCCAATTTACACCCGCTGAGCCCCGGGGCCTGCTCTTGGTGTTCAGTGAGGCAAACACGGGACAACATCCCACCGCTGCCACCGCCGGTGGGTAGGTGGCTTTGCACGTCCTCAGATCCATTTGGTGTGATTTGGCCGAAGTTGGAGAGCATCGCCCAAAGAGCGAGATCACGAGACCAGGACGATTACAGCTTAGTACGTGCAGCCAGGACTCGGGACTGTCTCCTTCATTTCTAGGAAGAGAGCAAAAGAAAACCCACGCGGTGTTCTATTCGAGAAGCAGTCGTTACGCCAGATACTAAAGATAACGATTGCCTGAGTTAGTGATATCTACGCGCAGAGAACTGGTGACTGTTTAGAGGGCTGTGTGCTTAGAGGGAAGGCACTAGATTGACACTCAGAAGGCCTGAGTTTCCAGCCCATCGTGGTCTCTGACACTTCAGTTTCTTCACCTGTCAAAGGGCAGCAAGGCCGCCCGTCTCCCTGGGTTGTTGGGAGAAACTGTTAAGATAACGCACGTGAGCGTCCGTCTGGAGAAAACGAAGTACTAACAAATGTTACTGGGGCAGGTATTCGAAACACATGGAGACAGAGAGAGAGTTTCCAAACATCTTGCCATTAGATGGGTTTGCTTCTCGGCATAAAATGTTGCTCTCCGTCATAACCTGAGAAATGCTGTACCCTTGTGCGTGAACAAGACTGTTTCTACATTTGTTACACATTTTCTTTCTAGACAAAGAAGAGAGCTTCTATAAGGCAACGAATTGGCCGACGCAGTTCCGACGCTAACGTGTTCTACAGTGTTCTTATGATTGACAATGTGCAGAACAGAGACAAAGGACTTTATACTTGTCATGTGAAGAGTGGCCCGTCATTCAAATCTGTTAACACCTCAGTGCACGTATATGGTAAGCAGATTCATCCTCGACTTTCTGATCATGGTGGGTTTGGGGCAGGCACTGTAAAAATGGACATTCTCTTTTGGCCAAGAGGCACCCTATCATGAGCGATACAATTTGCTCCCCCTCCTAGCCTCTGCCAAAAAGCAAATCGCTTTAAGTGCTCTTTAAATTTAATATTTTCGAATTGGACAGAGGATCTTTTCCTTTCCAGTAAACTGTGGTTAATAATTCAGTAAGATCATGTTATAATCTCTATTAAATTCTTTTTTTCATCTTCCATATGAACAAACCAGAAAACATGGACAGATTTTCCTTTATTCTCTGGGGGAAATCTCTCAGGTACCCCTAGGATTTAGGGAAATGAAAATGTGGTGTGATAAATTACTTAGAATTGATGTGATTTTTTTATCCCTGGTTTTAGTCTCATGAAATCCTAATGTTGTCGCTTAATTCCAACAGGCAAAGTCTGTAAAGAAAATACTTAAACCTCTTTAGAGTCCCTGAAAACCTTACTTATTTCCACTGTTGAAAAACGGTGAGGGGCAGAATCTATGGAACAATGCTGCCAGGGGCCTTTGATATTCTTTTTCCTTTAATTTTTTTAATGTTTATTTTATTTTTGAGAGAGAGAGAGAGGGAGAGAGGGAGGGAGGGAGGCAGAGAAAGAGAGAGAGACAGAATCCGAAGCAGACTCCAGGCTCTGAGCCGTCAGCACAGAGCCCGACGCGGGGCTCGAACTCACGAACCGCGAGGTCATGACCTGAGCCGAAGTCGGACGCTTAACCGACTGAGCTACCCGGGCGCCCCTTTTGGGATTCTTTTGACTTTCTCCAGTCAGTTTTTGAAATCAGATCGGTTATTTTCAGGTGCCCAAAGACTTTCTTCCATCATACTCACGTTGGGCAAGCAGGTTTTTAGAAGTCTCTGTACTCTTCTCTTACTGTGATGTGGATATGTGAGGTGTTCTGCTTTCTGTTGCCCTGCCTCTGCTTTTCTGTTTCGCTTGCAGCCATTTGATGCGAAGTGTTTTCACCGGTGAGAGTGCTTCTAAATTATTTTATTCCTGGATCGATATTGGGGCTCATCGATAGGCTTGGTCAGCATTCAGTGCCATTGGGTCATTGCTGGCAACCGTCCTTTGAATGAGGCAGTGAGTTGGATTGTTTTTGTTCTGGTCAAGATAAACATAGTCTTTTCTAATCTATTTTGTCACCTCTCCTTTCAAAGATAAAGCGTTCATCACTGTGAAACATCGAAAACAGCAAGTGTTGGAAACTGTTGCTGGCAAGCGGTCTTACAGGCTGTCTATGAAAGTGAAGGCATTTCCCTCGCCAGAAGTCCTGTGGTAGGACCATAATTATTTTCCTATCAGTTTAAGATATGCCGTGTTAAGTAGGAAGATACAGGAGCCCAGTGACTTGAATTCCTGAAAAAAATAGCAAGATAATAAGTTCCCCAGACGGCAGTAGAAAGCAGAGAACTCTGTGGATTTCTGGGCCGGGAGGGAAGGAGGTAGACCGGGCCGGAGGGGAGGTGACACGGTGTGTCACAGGACGGAGCAAGGGATTAGGTGTTTCTGAGTTCTCAGTTCAGGTTAGCCGTTCACTCCCTGTGACTAAATTTCTGCAACTCTGAGCCTCTCTATGATGTCAACGTCCTTTGAATGGAGTGTGTTGGGCAATGGATAGGAAGCATCTTGAATATGTAACATGCTCTAGTAACCCTGAAGAAGCAGGCCCTTGTAATGAGGATAATAATTCTTTTATTATCTGAAAATAATTCTTTTATACACAGCTGGGATGAAAGTTCCAGTCTTGTTTTAAAATTAAACAAACATTAATAGAGACAAGACTTATTCAGTTGCAGGGGCGGACCAATGGACCTACTTGAACTAATGAAGGGGTTTTTTTTGGCTCGAGGTTTGCATATTCAAAAACTCCTGAAGCAGGTTTTTTTTTTTTTTTTCATGTTCGCACAACACCTGATGTAAAACAATGTAATCTGTTGATAATCTGCAGTCATTCTGTGAAATCATTTCTGAACACCAGTATCTTTGGCCCAGACCATTACATTTTAAACAAAGAGTCCGGTGCGAAACCGATTAGGAAAACAACCCAGACAATATAGAAGCGGTACCACCGTAGAATCACCTCCATCAGCCGTTATTTTGCTTTTGATACTGCGTGATTGCAGGATTTGTTCTCCGTTTCCTCAAATAGTTAATAGGGAGTTAAAGAGAACGTTAAACTCTGCTATGCCCCTCCATGCCGTCGCAGTAAAAGAGAGATTTCTGTTCGTTTTACGATGGGCCGAAAGTCCAAAAGTCCATTTCCCATGAGTGTCCGTTATTCCCTAAGAGGAACTGAATCACTCTAGGCGATACATTCGCTTTTTCCAAAGGATCTGAGCCTGTTAAACAGTGCTACTTTCTTCGGTAACTATGAAGCCAGGACTGAAAACACACACACAGCCCATCTTCGAAACCACCGACTGGCTAATGGGAAATAAAAGTAAACTAAGATTGTAGTTGCAGTCGTAAAGTAGAGCATAGCCATTTGGACTGCTTTGGAACTGAGACTCTCTAGTGATGAGAATTTGCCTGCAGAACTTGCATGGATATGAACTATTGGCATCTACCTTTATGCGGAACACAGTAAACTAAGAGATTTTAAAATGCCCAGCTGAAGAACCGTGCAATGTAATGAACTCGTAGAATTTTTTAGAGTTAAATCTTTGAGAAAGTCTAGAAAACTTGAAGAAACATGATGTCCGAACGGATGAGTTAGGTGCACAGCACAGGGTGGCATTCAGTCTCCCGACTCTCAGTTCTGTTTGCAATTGCAGGATGTCTAGGCGTTGATATATTTAAAGTAAAAAAAAAAAAAAAAAAAAATTAAGTTTTGTACCTTTTGTTTGCGAGTTTTGTGCCTTAACTGTTCTCCCTCGGGGGAAAGATCTTGATAATCTTGGTTTCACTATAGTTTATGAAAGGGACAACTGGTGTGACCATTTATACAACTAATAAGAACTCCACATGAGACCACAATAGAAAAGTCTATTTTTATTTTTTATCTGGAGAAATGATCTAGTTGATCTGACTTACAATGGCCCTTGTGCTGCCGATGAAGCGTCGTGGAAAACTCTGAAAAACATCTGGAGGGGATCAGCCAGTGCTTCTGGGTTAATACTTAAGTCACATGGTGACCAGCAGCACCCCTGTGGGTACCTTAAACCATCACTTTTTCTTTCTTCTTTCAAGGTACTTCTTCCTCCTTGCCAATAAATGTGAAGTGTGTCTCAGTTTAGGGGTTTTTTTTTTAAGTTTTTTCTTCATTTTTCTTCATTTCTTTAAGTAATCTCCACACCCAGCGTGGGGCTTGAACTCACGACCCTGAGATCAAGAGTCAGGCACCCTTCCAAGTGAGCCACCCCAGCGCTCTGTGTGTCTCAGCTTAAAAACCCCACCTGGTTTCCCTGGAAACTTAGTGTCTAAATGTTTTAAATGAACGTTGAGACGAACGTATGTATCACCTTGAGCTCACAAACGTAAATGACAGTGTTAAAGTGCTATCGGAGAGGCGGTGTGGAATGACTTCCCGATCATGCCCTTAACCGCAGGTTAAAAGATGGGTTCCCTGTGACCGAGAAATCGGCTCGCTATTTGGTTCTTGGCTACTCATTAATCATCAAAGACGTTGCTGCAGAAGATACAGGGGATTACACAATCTTGCTGGCCATAAAGCAGTCAAATGTGTTTAAAAACCTTACCACCACCTTAATTGTAAATGGTAAGTTGACCTGTTCACGCTTCCTTCTGGTTTCGGGGAGGGGTGAAGGTCAGGAAAACTTGTAAATCAAAAGTCGATATAACAACATCAAGTTAAACCAACTTTTTAAGTAATTATGTTATTTCTTTTTAAATGTTTGTTTATTTTTGAGAGAGAGAGACAGAGCAGGGGAGGAGCAGACAGAGGGAGACAGAGGCTTAGAGGCAGGCTCTGTGTGGTCAGTGCGGAGCCCGATCTGGGGCTCAAACTCACCAGCTGTGAAATCATGACCTGAGCTGAAGTCGGATGCTGAACTGACTGAGCCACCCAGGCGCCCCTTTTAAGTAATTATTTTAAAAATCACATATGCCCCCATCAAAACGATTTCATGTCTGCTTGTTATCTTCCATAAGCAATAAATGTTTTTGTTATAACTGTAGTCATGATGTCCATACCATGGAATCAATTCTTTACTGTTACCAAAGCGATTCTATTAAAAAAAAAAAAATAGCTGTGATGCCAACAAATATGTGTTTGTTTCTCTGACATCAAAACCAGTGGGAATGTGGTCCTTCAGGCTGTGGCCTGGGAGAAAGTCACCGTACAGCTCTTGACTTCTGTCCTGTTCATCTCCCTTCCAGTGAAACCCCAGATTTATGAAAAGGCCGTGTCGTCCTTTCCAGACCCGACCCTCTACCCCTTGGGCAGCAGACAGACCCTGACTTGTACCATTTATGGTATCCCTCAGCCTACAGTCAGGTGGTTCTGGCGTCCCTGTCACCATAATCATTCCAAAGCAAGGTAAGGACAGTTTGTTTCCTGACTAACTTTCAAATACTTGTTATACCTGGACTCGCGATTCTTTAATGGACAGAGATGGAAGTTTGCAAACGGAAAACGCAGCCGTATTTGGCGCAAAGACTTTCCCTCCCGTGGGGAAAAGGGGGCAATATCTACTCTTCTTCCTTACTCAGTGCTAACCATGTCATCATTTTTCTCTCTAGTTTATAGTTTGGGGAGCACAGGGACAGGTTATCTTCGCCTTTTTTGACACTCAGGTTTGAACTCCAGTCTCTTGTTTTCAACTGAGAATCCCTAGACTTTGGCTCATTCAGCTTCTTCGTGTTTTGTGAACGTTGGACATGATGGGAGACCTTCCCTGCGCTGATGATCGCTACCCGTGCTCTTCCATTCATCTGAAATGCGCTCCCACCCATTTGCTGCCCCCCCCCCAGAAGTCCTTCCTTATCCCCCAAGGCTCAGTTCGTGTGTCAGCTTCTCTGCCGCGAGCACTCCTAACTGCCTCATTCAGACCCCTTTCTCCCTCTTCAGTATGAGCCACACCTCGTACACCATCGTGACTTTGCCAGGCTTGCGTATGTGTGTCGTTTCTCTTAACCACGAGCCGGCTGAGAGCTTCTCTGTGTCTTCAGGCCGTGGTGCATGTGGTAGTCGACGCTCACCGTGTGTTTGCTGAACGGTACATCCCTCCCTTCTGGTCACTGTATGGTGTTTCCTTGCATCCTGTCGGTGACAGTCCTGCCTGCCCTTTTCCCATTTTTGTTTAGTCTAGAGGGATGATGCTGAGGACAGTTGGTGGGAGCCGATTTGAAGAACAGGAATAGAATCGATAAGTGCAACAAGAAGGTATTATTGAGACTGCCCAAGAATGATCATCATGCCATAATGTTTGCTTTCACCCCACTTGCGGAGTGTTGGGGGAAATTGCTATTCAACAAAAACAAAAACAAAAACAAAATCAGCTTGCTAAAAAAATAAGAAAGACACAATTCCAGCCTAAACAGAAGTGGCTGTTTGGTTTTCTAGATTCTTCCTGCAATGTCCGCGTTTCTTCACCGTGTGTTTCAAGTCGGACGCTTAACCGACTGAGCCACCCAGGCGCCCCATGAAATATGTTTTTATATAAATGTATTTTGTGTACCTGACACCTAGATTCCGTTGTAGATAGGAATTTTAGTTAGTGACATTTGAATAAAGGGCGTTCTATTGCATGAATTTTTAGAATCTTATTTTGAGTTACATGGTAACATATTTGCATGGTGACATCTATGCGTGGCCGTCAAGAGATTAGGTGATTGATATATGTACATTACTCTTGAATATATAGGATAATTCTTGGTATTTAAATTTTAGGCTCTAGGTAAAGGACATGTCTGTGTATGGACACAACCAAAGCGTGAGTTTAGTTTTGAGGTTTGAATGTGTTTTAAGGAGCTCCAACTTCTTAATTGGCTTGCTGTGGCCCACTGGCTCATGTATCTAAGTTAAAGAGGTTCAGACTTAAATTGTATAGTTTCCGGGAGCCCAATAAATACATAAATGTATTTTAAAACTGTCAGAACTACGGCTCAGCTAATTCATCTTTGTTCAAGTTAAGAACCATAAATAAAATGCACAGAAATTTCTTCTTCTTTTTTTTTAAATGTGATCCACTGCTGAGCCGTGTTTTAGCTATGCTTTTGATTCACCTCAAGTTAGTTCTTATAAAACGTTAGGAATGAAAGAAAGGAGGAAAAGGGTGGTTGGGTCCTTTTTAACTCAGATTCCTAACGAGCTGAGAGGAAATAGCAGAATCTTTTCCCCTTTTACTCTTTGGCACATTCGGAGGCTAGGGTAACATTTCTTTTGAATTAAAAAAAAATTTTTTTTTAGTGTTGGTGTATTTTTGAGACAGAGAAAGACAGAGCACGAGTGGGGGAGGGGCAGAGAGAGAGGGAGACACAGAATCCGAAGCAGGCTCCAGGCTCCTAGCTGTCGGCACAGAGCCCGACGTGGGGCTCGAACCCATGAACCGTGAGATCATGACCGGAAGTCGGACGCTTAACCCACTGAGCCGCTCCAGGGCGCTCCTCTTTTGAATTTTTAATAGCATTAAAATAACTGATGAATACCAGATGAAGTGGAATTTTGGATTCCTTCTTATCCTCAGCAACTGGCAGAGACTTCTAAGCGGATATTCCTAAACTTGTCCCTTTTTCGTGTGGGCATCACCTAGGGAGTGTGCACCGGGGTGTTAAGCTTACGGCACCTTTCACATGTGTGTAGTTTATAGCCTCTGTTCATATAAGATACAGATAATTACACACGCTTCACAGAGACACGATGAGGATCAAGTGAGGTAACGTGTTTGGCAAAAGGTACAGACTGTCCTAGGAAGGCAAGGTTGTGATTACCGCCAGCAGTGGGGTAAAATTCTCTAAACAAGCCTCCAAACTTTTAAGGAACTTGAGAAGAATTTTCTGCCTACTTATAGAGCTAGTTTCCCAACAGTGACCATTTCTAACCCAACGCTTCCGAGAAGGGAACCCAAGTCTTGGAAAGTAAAAATGTGACTTTTCCTGTGCTTGAGCGATGGAAAAGTAGCAGATCTGGGCTGTAGAATTGAGGAAAACGGAACATGATTTTTCTCAGAAGAAAAATGAAGGACATACAGACGAGTTAGGTAACAGTTTTAAAAGCACACAAAACTGTGCCGTGGGGGAGGGAAGTAACCGTCCCGGCCCGTGGCCTGCCTCGCTCACTCGTTTCGGTCATGGAGGGAAGTGATCCTGACCTGTGGGTTGGCGAAGGCCAGGGTGGGGCAGAGTAGGATGTGGGAGAGCTGACTCCTACTTGGCAAGCCCGTGATAGATGCTAGAACTTGACCTCCCCCCCCTGGATTTTGAAGAACTAAGTAGGACTCCTGACCCGCCCATGCGATGGGCTGGTCTGGCTTGCGTGGTCCTTCGCCACATGCTGCCCTGGGACGAGTTGGGACGAGGTTGCCTGCTGTGTGGAGGTTGGTCTCTCAAGGAACGAGTAACAGTCTTGGGCTGGAGGGAAGGGAACCCTGTTTGGGAAGCGGAAGAGATGGATTTAGGGGGCCCAGGAGGAAACAAGGAGCAGACAGGACAGCCTTGGTGTGATGTTGGTACTCCAGATCAACCAGTTACGTTTTCGCAGGAAGAGTCTGACATGTTGCAAGACGGCTTTTATTCGCACGTGCTTGAGCACCAAGGGGGCCTGCCAGTAACCGACTGGAGAATTCTAGGCCTGGCTGGCCCCTCTGCCCCCCCGCAAACAGGAGGCTGGTGAGTGGCGGTTAGCCGCTGCTGGGCCATCCTTCCTGACACTCGCCGTTAACCCATTAACGCAGCTCGCCTTCCTGTCAGCGCCCAGGGTCTACCCAGTTGTTTCTGGGGTGGCCTTTTCTTCTTTTTAAAACTAAGGCCCACTTGTCACATGATGAGTGTGTTTAGGTCTTTTCTCCAGGGAAGGTGAAGGCCTGTGACCATTGATGACCGCAGCTTTGTTTTCAGAGCATGCGTTCTTTCCGTCACAGGCCGCTTTAGTTCTCTGTCTCCATCTAACTATCAAGGTCACCAGTAACACTGATTATAATAGAGTCGCAGCACAGACTACGCTGGTGTCCTTTAGTGGAACGAATTGTTAAGTGTTTGGAGTTCTTTGTGAAAAACCTCCTTTTCTTTTACTGGCTGTCCGTGATGACCGGTAAAAGTACACAGAGAGAAACTTCGGCTCCTTCCCGTGCATTAAACGTTGCTTGCATCTTTTTAAAAAAGTACACGTCTCTTAATGTTTATTTAAGAGAGGGGTGGCGCACATGCACGTGCTCACGAGATGGGGAGGGACAGAAAGGGAGGGAGAGAGAAAGGGAAGTTTCAAGCAGGCGCCACGGTGGCAGCGCAAAGCCTGATGCAGGGCTCAGACTCATGAACTGTGAGATCATGACCGGAGCCGAAACCGAGAGTCGGTCGCTCGACTGGCTGAGCCGCCCAGGCGCCCCAAACATCGCTTGCATCTTGCAAATGCATTTTGCTCATCATCAGTATTCGACCCAAATGCACTGGCAGTCACCTACTTTTCCCGCCAACCGTGTACAAAACAAAGATCCCCACCATTGGCCGCTAGCATTTATGTTTTAATTCTGTAAGATCCAGCATATTTGGGAATTACTTATTTTATCTATACGTATTCCCTCGTCTCAGGGACAGAGACCTGGGAAGTGAGGAAGTGGGTTCTATTCTTGGCACAGGCCCTGACTTCTGTGTGACCTTGGCCAGCTATTTAATCTGTGCTTCAATTTCCCCTTCTGTAGATGGTAACTGCCCCGCTTCCCCTTTCCTATAATACACAGCTATTCATGAGTGAAATGAGAAAATCACTTAAAAATGACGTTTTCTCCATTCAAAAAAGCTTGAAATGATTTCCTAGTTGTTGCACACTGATGTTTCCCTTCTGCTTCTTACAAATCACAAAGCAATTTGATCTGAGGATTAACTCTGAGGATCAATGCCAAACTCACTGAAAAAATCAACTCGTGAAAGTACAGTGGTTGTTAGGAAAAGTCTGACGGGTAAGCATGTGTTCTGTGCTACAGAGAACCGCCTCGGTAATTATAATGCCGGTAATTACCCATTAAAAAAGAAAACCCCACAGCTTCCCCACTACTGGTGTCAACCCACATTTTCCTCACTGCCAACCTGGACTACCTTCTCCAGTCTTCGTCCAGCCCACCCAAGCAAAGGCATTATCGTTCTTTGCCCAGTTAGCCCTCAAACTGTGCTTGTTTTATTTGGTCTTCGGCCAGCGAGCCCCTCGGAATGTGAGACGTGTAATTGGATTCTCAGCTCATGGAAGGTGAAGGGGGCAGAGTGCTCTGCCTGAGTGAAAATGGTGAATTTTGGAAGAAAAACCCCGTAGACGGAGGTGGAATTTCGAGGAACTGCTTCCCAAACCCTAAAGCCGGTCCCGTCTGCTGGAGTCTCCCAATAATTACATGCTTTAGAAGTTTCATGGGAAGTAATAATTTCGGTCACACAGTTTGATGTCCCATTTCTGAACACTCTCCACCTGCCCAGCAGTAGAGGACTGGGTGGGGGAGGGGGCGGTCTAGGGAAAGCGGACCACTCTGGGGCTGAGTGTGGTTCGCAGGCCTTCTTGGTAGGGGTGGGGATGGGAGGCAGCCTACAAAATGAGGGAAGGCGGAGGCATCTAGGAACTCTGAGAAGGGTTTGCTTAATTGCATCTCTCTATTGTTTCCATCAGCAAATTGGCAAAAAGAGGAAGGCCTGAATCATTAGGGATGTGTGAGGGGTAGATCGTTTGAGAGAAGCATAATTCTACATACCCCACTGATGCACACAACGAACGGGACCAAAACAAAGCAGTTGTTAATGGTAGTTAATTAGAAACGTACTCAAGGATTTAATTGACCGCCAGCTTGAATGTCTATTATTATTATTTATTATTATTACTATTGAAAGAATTTTATGTCCCATATTCTGTCTTCTATCTACAAAATGGAAGTGTTAACAATTTAAACATTGAAAAGGTCAACATCTTTCCTGGGGGCCAAACAGATCAGGTGTGAGAGGGAAGCATAATTTAAGAAGACCCCTTCTTTTGGAAATACCACACACTGCATGTTTCAATATTTACCACGTTCCTCTAGAGTATACATGCGATTTGCATCCATGTGTCTCTTGACATGTTTTCTGTGTAGCGTGTGTATGGATCTGTGGACTCAAGCCAGCCACGCTATCGAGAATTTTAATTTGCCATATACAAGACCTCGAATAGACATGGGGGCTTTTAAAGACTAATGCGCCGAAGACCATCGTAGCAGCACTTTGAGCTTGAACACACAAGTTCAAATAAATCTGGCCATCTTATACAGGAGGCTTTCATCACAAGCGAAAAGTGAACGTTCACTTACTAATGAGAAACTTCTTGCTTTCTATTATATAATTGCTGGATGAGGAAGTGCGTGTTGTCCAATGTGAATGTTTGGACAACAGCCCTTATTAATATTTCATGCAAAGTCCTGAGAACAGAACACGAGTTTGTTTGCCAAATGCCTCTCTGCCACTTTTCTGTGCTTTGTGAGATGTTCCTCTTTTTCCCACTCCTTGTGGTAATACAGCGAGTCTGATGAATAATTGTTTCTAATGAATTAACTGTCTCCTGTAATTGCTATCAAGCATTTCATTATGTGTTTAAATTAAACCAAAAGGCTGAGTCATAGGAAGTCTACGCAGAATGATTTCTATAGGGATCTTTTGAGCAAAATTCAGCGTAGCGTCCCGGGATTAGGACTACCAGAAGGCAACGACACACAGTTTGGGAAGGTTCCTTGCAAAGATCGGCAGAGTCTCTCAAATTATTTCGGGCCGTGCTCGCAGATTTTTAAGAATTGAATGGGCGTTTTCATGACCGAATCTACAAATTACTGTCCTGGCACAGGAGCCTTAGGTCATAGATAAATAGGACAAATTACTTATAAAACGTGCACCTGCTCTTAGAAATCTACATTTTGATTAGATCTCCACTGACTTAGACGACTGTTTTTCCCCCCACACTGTGTAGCACAAAGAATAAAATCAGTAGACTGTTTCTTGAAATACGGACTCTAGTCTGTGGTTTTAATGTAACTTCACTGCCCTTTTAGGTGAAAAAGTAGAGCCTGATGTATTGTGTAGAAAGGATGTGATGGATTTAGACTATGGCCAGGTGGTATCTTACAATGCACTTCAAGTCACTGGAACTTGTTTCTTCATACTTTCTCTAGAAGCCTTGGGGATGCCTTGTCACCTTAAATGCCACTGTCTACTTAATGGTAACAGCTATAATAGATGGAATCAATGAGCCCTCCCTGGTGCCAAAGTTGCCCTCATCCCTTTACACATATTATCCCTAATCTGTACAGTTCTACATAATGGACATAATTTCCCCATTAGGAAACTGAAGCCCAGAAAGTTCTTTCTTGGGGTGCCTGGGTGGCTGAGTCGATTAAGCCTCCCACTGTTGATTTTGGCTCAAGTCATGATCTCATGGTTTGTAAGATCAAGCCCCGAGTTGGGCTCTGCGCTGATAGTGCCTGTCTAAAATTCACTCATTCTCTCTCTCTCTCTCCCCCCGCCCCCCACCCTTGCACTCTGTCTCTCTCTCTCAAAACAAATAAACTTAAAAAAAATTCTTTCTCAGGTGTTTTCAGATAATAAGAGAGGCTAAGTCGTTTGGCATTTCAGAAGGTTACTTTTCATTGGTATCCCACGGGACTCCTCTGAGTGCACCCCTATGGGTTCCCAGAGGAAGGAGCAGAAATCCTTGAGGGGACGGATTTGGGGAGGCACTGGCTTAAGCCCACTGGGTTTACTCTTGTCACCAGTGATCCCACAAAGTCTACCCGTTGAGTCAGAGTCGCACCGAGGATGGGAGGGGAGAGGAGAAAGAGGTTAGCAGCAGATGGGTTTGGGACCTGGTGACCAGACCACCTGCTCTGGTTTGGGCCCCAGACCTACAGGTGGGAATAGACTCTTTGAGGGGACATGAACCCCAGTGGGATGAGCAGGTCTAAATCAGACCAACCTGAAGAAGGTAGCAAGTCAAACGGTCCATTTGACACTTTGACTCTGGTGGTACTCTGGTGGTACTGGCCCTCTCTGGGACTTTCTCCCCATGCAGGGGTATTTATTTGATCCTTTGCAAGGAAGTTGCATTCCCTTATTTGTTGTTCAGGATTGATTTTCCGGATCAGGATTCAGCAAGCACTCAGCCCTCAGGGGGCTCACAAAGCTGTGGATTTTTGCAAGAGGCACAGGAAGGCAAAGGAGTTGAAGAATAAGGGGGGACAAAAGACCATGAAGGAGAGAGCATAGGGTTTGCAGTTGATGACTGAATAAAATAAAAACATGGTGGCTGCAAATCTGAGCCTCAGCAGGCCCTGATCTAGTCACTTTGAATGCTTAATTCACTTACAATTGGGGAATTTCAGCGATTAAAAAGAGCTTTATAGAGGAGAAACTGGCTCAAAGATAAAGAATTATCCCTCACCTCACAGCTAGTTAATGGCAAACCCAGGACTAGACCCAAGTCTCTGATTTCCTGTTTATTATTCCCTTTTATTATTTCCACCGTAACATTGCATCGAGTCTCCATGGAAGGTGCCTGGAATCTGCTTGAATAAATGAACCATCATGGCTTCCGTGGAGGTCGGTGGTGAGGACTGCGGTTTAGAGGAAACCGCACGGAGGAAATAAGATCTGAATCCTCAAGATGGCGGGGAGGTCTTAGAATGTCGAATGGAAGGAACATAGATATGACAGAGTAGCATGGGGATGGGAGTAGGTCGAAGAGTTGAAAAGGCCATGCTTGGGGAGGAATTTGGCCGGATCATCAGAGTTGGGTGCAGAAAAATTAAAGCCAAAAATTGGCAGAGTGAATCCGGATCTGATGTGGAATTCTTTGAGTGAGGGGCTAAACAATTGAGCCGGCCAATCATTCCCTTTCCTGTGGCTAATGCCTGGCTGTTCTGTCTCCTTCCCACAAACCCGCCCTGTAACTCTTACAGACTGATAGACTTTCATAGGCTCCTTTTTTGGTCGTCTTCCTCCTGTGGCACGTCATTAGCATGTGTCCTGTACATGCTGTCCTGCATGTCTGAAGACCAAAGCCTTAAACTCCAAGAACGTGGGTTTTCACTCGAGCTTTTTAAAAAATGAGCTGGAGGCATGTTATCCCCTTTCCTTAGGCTTTTAATGTTCCGTATGCCTTGCCTTCATCATTGAAAATGATGTAAGACGATCACTAGTTGCTACCTTGTTGAGAAATTCTGTCTTGTGAGGGTGAAAAAGTAAGGTGAGGAAAATAAAAGTGGGTATTTAGAGACCACGTAGAGCCAAATAGAAGAGTATGTATGTCCAGTAGAAGACCCCCTGGCCTAGGACCCAGGAGTCCTATGTTTATTTCTTTTATCGCTGAAAATTATTGAGCACTTATCTGGAGGATGCTAAGTGCTCAATTTGTGTTCTATGTGTGTTGTCTCATTTAATTATTACAGAGCTTCTATGAGGCAGCTACTGTAATTATTACCATTTACAGAAAGTTTAAGTACCTTGTTAGGAAACCAGCCCTGGTTGACATGTCAGAGTCTATCGTTGAGCGTCTTCTGGCACATCGTCAACCAGTCACTTCATTTTCACTACTAGGATTGGTTCTACAACAAGTATTTAGACCTTAAATTGAGTAAGTTGGGGGCCAAAGCTCATGATCCAGAAAGCAGATGTGTTTAGAGGGGCCGATGTGCGTGATATCAAGAACCAATTTAAGAAGGATGCAGAAAAATATAGTCTAGGGTTAAAGGTCATGGCCTCTGGAGCCCGAACCCTGGCTCTGCCACCAGCTACTATCTACCAGCTTCTGGGTAAAATAAACTGCCTCTGTGGGTCCAAGTTTCCTGATCTGCACAGTAGAGATAATAGCACTGACATCATAAGATTGTTTGGGGGGATTAAAGGAGCTAATGCATATCAAGTATTTAACTCCGTGGCTGGTGCATTGCACGTAAGTTTATTTGCTGGAAGTTGTCCAGTAGTTTCGGATTGCTCTGGGGCTGCCCGGTGCAAAGCAGTTTCCTTTCGAGGTGGCCTCGTGCATATATTAGTACGCTGTGAAAGCTGACAGTCTTCTGGCAAAATGGTCCCATGCCGTTAGGGTAATGTCCTCCCAGGAAACATGCTTGCGTCTTTAGACAGGTCTTCTGACGAAGGTGATTTACTCCAAAGAAATTAAGATGGGACCAGAAATGGCAGAATTTTCCGATTTTTTTAGGAAATTAAAGGAGCTATAATATCCTGAATCTCCTCGCATTTGTGAGTTCTGCCTCAGCAATTCAAACGTTCATTGACCCCAAGTCTTGTCCAGTGATGGTACCACATGGGCTCTTGGCATTTCACTCGCCTGCACTCAATTATATTCGGGTATTTTTTTTTTCAACGTTTTTAATTTATTTTTGGGACAGAGAGAGACAGAGCATGAACGGGGGAGGGGCAGAGAGAGAGGGAGACACAGAATCGGAAACAGGCTCCAGGCTCCGAGCCATCGGCCCAGAGCCCGACGCGGGGCTCGAACTCACGGACCGCGAGATCGTGACCTGGCTGAAGTCGGACGCTTAACCGACTGCGCCACCCAGGCGCCCCAAGGGTATTTTTTTTTTAATATTCTGATACGTGAGCATGCATTTGACTTGCCTCTTCAATAGATGTGTATGTTCCTTAATAACAGAAGGAACTAGGTCTTCTCCTTTTTTCAGAGGACACAATTCTACTTCTTAATTGGAGTATGTATGAATATGTATCTTTTTGTTTTAATCGAATGGGACTAATACTTATGAGCCAATATTTTTGTCCACCCTTGAGGAAAGGCGGCGACCATTGCTGGTTGGTTTTCTATTTTCTGTTAGACCAGAAGATGCTTCTCCACATGTCAGCGTCACTGTCTCAGTTGAGATTGTCCATGAGTGTCAGTTTGTCACGTACGGATAATGCGGTGAGGAGTTCGTCCAGGTCCCAGGCAGACCCTCTGTCTCCATTAACACTCCTCGCCGTGAATGGACAGACACTGATGGTGGTGACACGGTGCTCAGTTGAGGGGATACATGTGAGGTCATTTGAGGGTCAGCAGTGCCCCGTTTTTCAGCACGTTGGAGGTACGTGATGGATGGCAGGGTTGACGCCTGACACAGGGTTGAGTCCACATCTAGTCAGGCCATCGTCAGGGGTCACTCTTCTCATCAGACAGCCAACAGAGCAAGAGACGGGTGTTCCCCTCTCGTGTTCATGGGGTGGCGGGGTTAGGCCCTGAGGTCATCATCACGAACAGGACATAGCCCCTGCTCTTAAGTAGTTCTTAACCTAGGGAGATAATAAAATGACAAGTAACATTATCAGTCCATCTACCGTGTGCCAGGCGCGGTGCTAAGCAATTGCATCGATTGACTCGTTGAGTGCCACCCTGGTGTTCACCGATGCAAAGGATCTTCTGTGAATTATCTCCCTGCTGTTCGTCTTTTTTTTTTTTTTTTAATTTTTTTTTTCAATGTTTTTTATTTATTTTTGGGACAGAGAGAGACAGAGCATGAACGGGGGAGGGGCAGAGAGAGAGGGAGACACAGAATCGGAAACAGGCTCCAGGCTCTGAGCCATCAGCCCAGAGCCTGACGCGGGGCTCGAACTCACGGACCGCGAGATCGTGACCTGGCTGAAGTCGGACGCTTAACCGACTGCGCCACCCAGGCGCCCCTGCTGTTCGTCTTTTAACCCCTGTAAGAAAACTAGTAAGACATAGGAACATGGGGTGGCTTCTTTTGAGTCGGGGAGGCCAAGAGGACATCCGTTTCCCAAGGGATTTGAGGCGGTTCACAAAGAGTACAACAAATAATCTGAATGAAAGGAGAAAATGCCATCAGGCTAGTGCAGAGATAGGGCCCATGTGCTTTTACTTTCTAGTTGTGGAGAGAGAGAAAGAGAAAGGAAATAGACGTGCGCAAGGTGAAGGGGCCCATCAGATGAAAACAAACCAAGAGAGGTACAGCCTTCCAGGGAACTGAAATCTGAGAAAAGCGATTTCTCCTGTCCTAATCCTTGGGACGTGGAATACACAGACTCCGCAACGTTTCTCCTGTGGTGAGTGTCACGGGACCGGAAATCATCAGAGCCCTTAGCCCCTATCAGTGGCGTTAACATCAAAGCAACATTTATGACAGGTGATACGATCCCTCTATTTCAGAACTGTTCAAAGGACTGAAAAGACTGGGAGTCCTATGAGCAGTTTTCTGGGACTGTGGTTCTCTAGGTTGGGCTTTTGCCGTCTAGGGTAACCGAACTAGGACGTTGTAAAAGCGTGATTGGAACTCAGATCAGACTAGCTACACATTCTACGTTCCTAATGTCGTGGTTCCCCGCTTCTCCCCGTGAAGGCTCTCTGGACATTTGCACGTTGACAGCAATGTGACCAGTAATCTGGTCTCTTCTTTTCCGTGAAATCAAAAGGCAACAACAGTTTGAAATATTTAGAGGTAACACTTTAAGACTCCTTAAGTTAAAAGACGTTATTGGTGGCCACTCTGGAGATCTCGCTAAAGATTTCTTATTTATCAGATCACCCTTCCTCAGCTGACCAGCCTTCCACTCAGGAGAAAAAGGAATGAACAAAGTAGGCGTTCCTGTTAAGACCCACATCCGGGTGTGGCCGCATGAGTATTTACCCTTTGTCACCCGGGTGATAGGGTTGCAAGGATGCCTTGGCCCTGGCTCAGATTCTGTAAAAGAGGGACAGAATCAGGGAGAGCTTGGAGTTCTTGATGGAAGCAAGCAGGGAGAGAGAAGGAAGGAAGGAAGGCAGAGCCTGGAAAGACAGGCCCTGTCCTGAGTGTGAATGGACCAGGAGACCCTGGAGAGCAGGAAGTGGCCCAGGCCAAGACGCTCACGGAAAAGCTCTTATCGAAACAGAGGTGGTCAGGGCGCTGGATCACCTCCACCATTGTCCAAGGAGCTGGGCCAGAGCCTTCAATCCCTGAAAAGCCGCCTCCACTCCCCGCTCTCCGTGCAGACAAGAAGTAGTTTTCAGTATGGGCTCCGAGGCGTCACAAGGTCTCTCCGTGCGCAAGAGTCGTCACTCGTCCAGAATCCCCTCGGCGTGACCCTGTGACCACCCCCAAGGCCCAGGCCCTTTTCCTGGAGCACGAGGAGCAGGAACCATTCTGTCTAAACACTCCTTCCAACTCCACACCTTTTTTCTGCCAGCGGCCCCTCCCCTATATTGTTTTATTTGTTTGGAGAGAACGTGAGAGGAGGGGAGCAGAGAGTGTTTGCAGATTCTGTTCATCTGATGGCTCAGGCACACCGTCACTAATGTTTTGACACAACACGCACAGTAGCGGAGGAAAGTTTACATCGGGCTCTTCTACAGGAGGGTACGCCATAATGGGCAACCAGTCCTGGCCGTGCCCTCTGGCAGGCTGCCAGGTGGTCTTTTTTTTCCTTTCTAGTTTTTTTTTTTTTTCTTTAAAGACACTTTACAGCCTCGATTTGCTCTTCGTTACTGCTCTCCCCTTTTGTTTCCTAACTTGAAATGATCAGTATTCTGTACAGATTCTAATCAGAGTTAGCACGTGCAGTCAGACCCCATTAAACAGAGAAGCAGGGTCCACCCCACCAGGAGTCCTCCGATTTCATTGTCCAAAGAAGGAAAAAAAGAGAGAGGGAGGTTATTCTCCGTCTTGAGACTTCATAGAGCTTTCTAGAGCCTCTTTTCCAACTAATTGTGCTTTAATTATAAACTGAGGCCTACATTCATTCCTAGGCATGACTCAGGCTCGAATAGGCAGCCCATCGCTGCACACCCGCACCCCAGAGGCCCTCTTTAAAGTCAGCTGCCCGCCACGAGTGTATTGGAGTTCATAGTCAAACAGGCCAGCTTCATCCTGGAACATCCTAGAACATGTCCTTCATCGTAGGGCATCCTAGAACATGTCCAGCAATCGTGCCCACACAAGTAGGTCACAGGGGAAGACAGAGATGGTGATAAAAGTTTGGATTTGTTCTTTTGTTGCATGTTTTTTTTTTTTTAAGTGGTCAAATTCAGCCAGTAGGAGCCCAAAAGTTCCTATAATTTTAGCATCAGAACATTTTTATGGTCAAAACAAAGCAGAATTTATGTCAAAAATGTAATTATAAAACATCCCTCTGCCCCTTTCACCCTCCACCAAAGGACTAGGTGCTTTTGAAAGCCAATTTTTCACTTTCTCTTGGTGTCTGACTTTGCACCAGTTAGATTTCGAGGACCCCCAGAGTCTTCCTCTCACCCGTGACTCTGAGCCAGATTCACCCTGTGAAGCATGGTGAGAAGGGTTTGGGGAGGTTTCTTGGGAACAGAACGTGTCATGTGTGATGGATTGAATTCTGGTGTGATAGAAAGATTTGAGGCCATCTGGGGTCTGATCCCACGTCTGCTACTTCTGAGTCCCGGTTTCCTTCGTAGTAAAGCAATTTTTGAAACAGGCATGATAATGCCTGTTTCGCCGAAGGGGGGGCTGTGAGAATTAGTTGGACTTAAATGTCTGTAGCTCCTTAGCTCAGACACAGTAGTATCAGCCCAGTAACTGCCAGTTTCCCTTCACCAACCGAGAGTCAGGATTTAGCAGATGCGAAATGTTGAAAGAAAGGTCAGCTAATCAGTTATTTACCATGGGGTGAAAGGCAATCCAAAACAAACCACACCCGTGTGTCTTCATCTTGAGAGTCAGGCTGTGGAGTAGACCTTCCGGAATTGGGGTGGTTCCTAAATTTGGTAGAAATCATTTAAGAAGTGAGAAGTTGTACTAGATAACCATAGGAGGCTTGGCTACCGTTACAGGCACCAAACACGTGGTCAGTTTCTAGAAAGGCTCAGTGAAGCGTTGGGCCGTTATGAGAGCGCCACACAAAGAATACACAGATACTGACCATCAGCGGCTAAAGCCCACCCAGCTGGACTCTCCCTTCTCGTTCCAGGAGATGTGACAGTCCATCCTCTAAAGAAAGTGTGGGCTCTGCCTTTGAGGTCGGGGGGAGGGGAAAGAGAGGCAGGAGGAATGAAGACAGTCTGCAAATCGGAACTGCTCAAAGCCAGCACTAAGAAATGCACAGGTGAACACAAAGGGACACCTTGGGATACAGTCTGTACGGCATTTCCTGTCAAGGTGACTTAAAGGGTTTGTAAAGGTGAATAGGAACCGAGTTCAGAGACTCGGATGACAAAAGGAGTTCTAATAGAAGCTGTAATCGTGGAACGTGCACACTTTGGGCGCGTAACATGTTTTGGTTGTGTGATGAGGGTGTTGGCCCAATTGTGGAAAGAAGCTGACCCTTACTGCACAAAGGGCTAAAAAAGAACCAAAACAAAACGAAGCAAAACAACCCCTTAAATCCCCAGCGCAGTAACGCAGTTTGTGTAGTGGATATTTGAGAAGCCTTTTCTTCCTGTACACAAAGAAGCACTGAAGTATAACAATTTCTTGGTATGGGAGGACAGTTGATGGATGTTGTGTTGCATATGGAGGAAGGGTTAAGTGCGCAGATTCTGGAATGAGTCAGAACTAATTTGTAATCCGTTTACTAATCAGATTACTAACTTGTAATCTGCCTCCTCCATTTACTAGCTGTTTGACCTTGGGTAATAATGTACTTAACCTCTCTAATCTTCAATTTCCCTATCCGTTAAAGGGGGGATGATAGTACCTACTTTTTAGGATGTTGTATGAATTCAGGAGATAGAGTATATGAATCACTTAGCGTGGTGCTTAGCAATAGGAAATACCCTTATTATAGTAGAGTATAACATTGCATAGTGTGTGTTACACTGTGTGTGTTATTACATAGAGTGTGTTACGCATAGTGTGTATTATAGCCTGTGGCCGGTTAGCTTGCCTGTGAGGACCAGCAGTGAAGATTGTGGCTTTGACCTCGGTGTTGGCTTTGCCTTTGTCTGTGGCCCCAGACTGGCTTCATCTGTCCTTGGTCACGGAGGAGCCAGATATTTATGAATGTGAAGGGAACAGGGCACATCCGTCACCCCTACAGGAAACATCAACCCAAAGCCTGCGGGTCTGTAGAGTCCTGAACATCTCTGGAGGGTGGTGTTTTCCCATTACGTGCGGAAAGAACCTACCCGGTTACTTAGACCAGGTGGGAGAGTCTCACAGATGGTTCCTTCTTGCAGTTAGACTGACGTGTCACACGGAGGGATCTCCAGCGCCGTGTGTTGGACACATAATCGGCCGTTTGGGTCTAATGTCTTGACATCGATCTCTAGTCCAAGGCGAATTTGTTTCACCTCCAGGGCAATTGATGAGATGACACAGAGTACACTCTTACCCCGGAAATCGTTTGCGACTCGATGGTTATAAATACCCCCCGTGCTCTTGTATTTGGCGCACTGTATGCAAATGGAGGCAGGAGTCCGAAAGCTCATTAGGCAAGAGACAGAGGCTGGGCGCATGGAGAGGACCGCGCGGAGCTGAAGCTGATAACCGTGGCCTTGTCCAGAATAGTGCCTGGGAGCTTTCTTATCTCCCTTTGACAGGAGGTGCCGTGGGCTTCCTGTGCGAAATCAGGAGTGAACGCTGCTTTCCTCTTGTTGTTCGGCTTCCTCCCCCCTCAAGACGGTTCCCAGCACAGTGATTATCTTTGCATCTTCAAACATGGCACAATCTACTTCCTCAAGAGCTTGATGTATTCTTAAGGCTTCGGCAAATTCCCCTCCCCCCCCCCCCCAAATCTCTTTTCAAGTGCTGTTATATAGTCAGGCTCCTAAATGACCTTCTATTTTTATGGTTCCAATTACAAAGAGGGAAAAAGGAAAAAAAAAAAAAAAAAAGCAGTCCCCAAATTAGAAAACAGCCACAGAATCTGTCCTGTGCACTCGGAGGACCTTTGCACCGGGGCCGGCCTGTGGTGTCCATAGGAGGGCTGGTGCCACTGTCAGCGCCCTCAGAGTTTGGGGGCAGGGGTGGGGGTCAGAGGCTGACAGCCCCACGTGAACTCGGCAGACCGCGCTTCCCTCGGGAAATGCCTAGACTTGCTGGGCTCCAACATATTTCTCTGCCTTTTCCTGAAGACCAAAAGGATGCAATTAAGATCTCCGCGTGAGGCGTCCCTGGATCTTTGTCCCTTCTTTGGGGGGAAAAGAAAGAATGAAATGCAAAGCTTCTTTTCCAGGTACAAGAGAACTTCAGCCCTTCGATGGGAACGGTACCAAGTACACACGCACTGGCCTGATACAGGTGTGCGCGTGTGCACAAAACCCCAGCTACGTGGGGGGCAGATGTCCCGTGTATATACCCGTGTGCGTACTGAGTGTGTGTGAGAGATGCGAGGGCAGGGATGTTACAGTCTAGAGAACGGAGAATACCGATCGCGAAAAAGAGCGCGATGACGTGTGATTTCAAAACTGTGGCATTAACATGTTTCAAGTTAGAGGAGAAAGGATATCATTCCTCTTGGGTTCGTTTTCTTCTACTAATCAGTAACGGTTCAGATGTTCACCGATTTTCCCTGATGATGATCAGGCATATCTGGCAGAAATCGCTTACATTCCTCACGGAACGGCCAGTCCTTACTGTTCTTTTTTATTTTAAATCTTATAATCTAACTTGTGTAGAAAAGAGACATTTTATTTTATTTTATATATTTTTTTTAATTAATTTATTTTTTAAAAAACAACATGAGCAGAATTTTATTTAGCCTCCATATTAGGCATGTTTTTTTTTTATGTCTTAAATATCTCCTGCCATTTTATTTTTTTTTCAATATATGAAATTTATAGTCAAATTGGTTTCCATATAACACCCAGTGCTCATCCCAAAAGGTGCCCTCCTCAATACCCATCACCCACCCTCCCCTCCCTCCCACCCCCCATCAACCCTCAGTTGTCAATTTTTAAGAGTCTAGAAGAGAGACATTTTAAAAACATCTGGGCAAGTCTGATACACGGAGCTGGTACAGTTAGGCGTTGTTACGGTAGAAGGTGTGCGCTCTTTTAGGGATATGTAGGGCTGAAATGACACGATGTCTGAGATTTGCTTCAAAATACTTCACAGAAGAGAAAACAGAAAGAAACAAGGATAGACCCGAACAGCTGTGGCAAAATCTTGATAACTTCAATCTGGGCGGTGAGTCTGTGGGGCTTTAGTACATTAGGTCTCTACTTAACCAGTATGTTTGAAAATAACGAACAGTTAAATGAAAGCTGTTGCTAGAAACAGCGTATCTGTCCCCCGTGCAGGTGTGTATGTTTACAGGTGTTAATGGAGTGCCAATTACACGCTAGGCCCTTGCCTTACTGTGAGGACGGAGTGGCTAAGCAGATGGGGCCCCATCCCCTGGAGCGGCTGGCCCAGGGGGGCCACTTAGAAAGTGGTCAGTGCTCTGGGGGAGGACTTGACAGGCCCGGAGGGGAGACCACCCAGAGAGACTCAGTGGTTTAACAGTCCGGAGCCCCTTCTCAGCTCAAGGAGAGGGATAATCACAGAACTTTTTCCTGGTCACCACAGTCCCATCTATCCTACCTTCTTCCTCACCTACTTTATTCTCTGTCATCGTATGTCAATCATTGCTGCCATTGGCTACCCTGGATCAACCGCTCATTCTTTCTGGAACTGGGCTGTTCCTCCTGGAACAGCCTGGAGGCTGAAGTTCCTCCTGGTTGGAAAAGCTCCATAATCTGCCCACAACATGTATAAATTAGAGCCCAGCAGGCTCTCTGCTCACCACAAATTCTGGGTAGGGAATGCGTTGTGGATGGTCTTGACTGTCAGACAAGGAAGCCTGGGCTTTCTTCAGTACGCCCTTTGGAACTTTGGAGCAGAAAGGTTTCCACTAAAAATGAGAACATTCGGGGGATGGTCTGAGGTGGGAAAAGCCAGCGGGCAGCAAGGCCAGTGAAGATACTCCTGACTGGGTCAGAGTGGACGGAAGTGTCTTTTTTGTTGTTGGGATTTTTTTTAATTCACGCAGAACCTGGGTTATGTAGAACATGATACATGACAAATAAATATTTACACCAAAATTTGAGTAGTAAACCATACGAAAACCGTAGTTTGCTGATAATAATGTGTGTTTGAGAGAGCATGTTACCTTCTGTCTTTAAAAGGGTACTCTACTAGCTAGCTTAATAAGAGATTTCATGGACTTTTAGAAACAGAGGAGATTGTTTTATAATTAAACACTGGAGGCCTAAGCAGTTAAAGAGCTTCTCATGATATCCCCAAACTTGGAAAGAAATAGACCGAATTTAATAACTGCTGTGTGTTTCCATATACACTTAATTAGCCCTGGAAAAAAATCAGCTGTATAATGGAATATTCTGATTAAAAGCCAACCTTTTATAGATGTGAAATGCTATTATTTCCTTGAGGTTTCCATTCATTAATGTAACTTCTTTTTTTTCCCCCCTGTGTTTGCATGTTTCCTCTTCCATGAACTCATTAAAATCTAGATACTCAATTTCCTAATTTTTGCATTTTTACTTAGTATTTAACATTTAGGACAGGAAGGATGTACGAAGATACACTGGTGTGGGTTTCTTTCAGTTCAAGCAAAATGTGTTTTCTGTTTGTAGGTTCTAAGGATGGATATGGGGGGACACTCCAAGGGAAAGAAGAGAATGCGTTTTGTTATCTTGTTATCTCAGGACTTAACCAGTGATGATTTTGATTCCACCTGTCACCCTGGACTGGACCATGCTACCATGCTACAAAGCAACATAGTAATGACCTACTTTTTTTTTTTTTTTTTAAACAGATATGACTTCTGCTCCAATAATGATGAGCCCCTGATCCTGGATCCTGACAGCAACGTAGGAAACAGGATTGAGAGCATCACTCAGCGCACGGCAATAATAGAAGGAAAGAATAAGGTATTGTCTGCAAAAATGTGCATTTGGGATATTTATTTTAAAAACACGCACTCAGCTCCCAGTTCTAGGTTGACTAGAGCCAGAAGTCATTCGAATGCTCAAACAAAAATTCAAAGAGAAGAAAGACGAGATCTGAGACAGGTCTTCGTGCACAGATACTCGGAGACTTCTCGCACTCGGTTCTCCAGTGGCCCACCACTTCCAAAGGAATGAGTACTGGGTCCCAAAGGAGCTGCCTCTCAAATATCAATGGCTCTCGACCCTAGCTGAATATTAGAATACTCCACGAATTATTAATTGCATTTGAATCTCTGGAGTAGAGCCTAAGGTTCATCAAAATTACCTGGGAGATTCTAGCATGGACCCAGGACTGAGAATCCCTGATAACCCACAGAGTAGGGTGTCGATAAGCATAAGCTGGTACAAGACTTAGGGCTCGAGTGGAATGTTTCCATTTCACAAAATACGTTGTTTTTCCCCCTCTGCCTTTGCAAGGGCAAAACCTTACTCAGGGTATGCAAACACATACAGTATGTTAGGATTCCCTGACCTAAGAAATGCAAATCAAAACCACGATGAGCTGTTGCCTGACACCTGTCAGAATGGCCATTATCAAAAAGACAAGAAATAATAAGCATTGGTGAGGATGCGGAGAAAAGGGAACCCTTGTGCCCTGTTGGCGAAACTCTAAATTTACACAGCTGCTATGGACGACATGGAGGTTTTTGGAGGTTCCTCCAAAAATTACAAATGGACCTACCACGTAATCCAGCAGTTTGACTTCTGGGTATGTATCCAAAAGAAAACAAAAGCACCATTGTCAAAGATACGTGCACCCTCAAGTTCACAGCAGCATTACTTACAGTAGCCCATTTATGGAAGCAAATGAAGTGTCCATCAGTGAATGAATGAAGACTATGTGGCCTGTGTAGACACAAAGGAATATTACTGAGCCACGAAAATGAATGAAGTCCTGCCACTTGGGACATTGATGGACTCGGAGGGCATTATGCAAAGTGAAAGACGTCGGGCAGAAAAAGACAAACACTGTCTGATCTCACTTACATGTGGAATCCAAAGCAAAACCCCAAGCTTATCGATAACAGAGAACAGATTGGTGGTGGGGTGAGGGGTGTGAAAAATAAGGTGATCAAGCCAAGTTCCAGTGATAAAGTAACTGAGTCCTGGGGATGTAATGCACGACATAGGGACTATCGTTGATAATACCGTATCGCGTATTTGAAAGTTGCTAAGAGAATAGACGTTGGTAGTGCTCATCACAAGAAAAAAAAAAAGTTGCTTAACTATGCGTGATGACAGATGTTAACTAGACTTATTTGGGTGATTGTATGGTAATACATGCAAATTACGCTCTCCATTTGAACCGAATACAATGTTATGTATCAATTATACCCCACCTTTAAAAAAATAGACTTCTAACCAAAAAAAAAAAAAAAAGTTCCCTGACCTAATGAGAGCCTAGTAGGCATCGTTGCTGGTGCTCTTTTTAGTATTAAAACATTTTTATTGAGGTATGATTGATGTACAAAACACTGTACGGATTTGACGTATACAGTTTAATGACTTTGGAGGTAAACGCACAGCCATGAAACCATCACCACAGTCAATGCCATAAATTCACCTGTCGCCTCCAAGAGTTTCCTCCCATTGAATATATGAATGCATGAATGAGCGATACCACTTAGCAGATGTTTCCATATAGGCCACAGCATGGTAAACTAGAGCTGTTGTGTCCTGTGGTGGATCTCGAGGACTTAACCTAGCATAACTGAAACTTTGTACCCATTGGCCAATGTTGGAAATCCAACTCCTCCTCTAAAAAAGGACGCCAAGAACTGGAAGGGCTCAGAGACTTTACCCTACTTCTAGGCTACCACAGTTTTATGTTTGGTGGTTGAAAACCTGCTACTCGTGGGCCAGATGCAGTGGACTTTATTACTCTCAGCAGATCTCCTGAGCTTCATGTTGGCCTTGGTCCCCCCCAGCCCTCAAGTGTCCAGGTAGAAATTGTGCACGCAGTGGATTTGCATAAGAGCAGAGGAACCTTGAACTTAGGGAACGCACACTGGGTTGCCTTTGCTGCCCTCTCCGCGAAAACACTGTGCGTTCGCTGCGCCCCTGACCTCCACTGAGCCTCAGTAGTAGCTGACATCTTCTGAACTGGGCACATCTCAGTAGACCTGAGACCTGGTGACTTTTGTCTGTTGACATTAGTGAAAACTACACTTAAAAATCTGCTCTTATCAGGCACAGGGGTAGCGATGCTTTAAAAAGGAGAAACCTATCAACCCATTGCCAAGTTGTCTATTTATATATGCATATCTTGATTTGGAGCCGTTCATTCGTATGGATACTGTCGGCTGGAGTGTGATTATGCTTATGTTATCTGTGTGTCCAGCTGTATTTTTTGCGTTTGAAGGCACCAAAGTAGACGGCATCATTCCCCCCACATAGGGTTGAACAATAACAAATAACATCTGAATTCCTCATTCTGTAAAACTTTTTGACATTCCCCAGTCTTTGGGCAGAGTGCTTGTCTCCTTTTTAAAGATGAGAGGGGCACCTGGGTGGCTCAGTCGGTTAAGCATCCGACTTCGGCTCGGGTCATGATCTCACTCACGGTTGTGGGTTCGAGCCCCGCGTCAGGCTCTGTGCTGACAGCTCAGAGCCTGGGACCTGCTTCAGATTCTGTGTTTCCCCCTCTCTCTGCCCCTCCCCCACTCGTGTTCTGTCTCTCTCTCTCTCTCTCTCTCTCTCGAAAATAAACATTAAAAACAATTTTTTAAAATAAAGATAAGAAAAATGGGGGTGACGAGATGAACTCAAACAACTTAAATGTGGTAAATGAGAAATTCAAAGCAAAGTGTTCCTGTCCCCAAAACCACTGCTCTACCAACTAGTAGAAAACTCTAAGATGCCATCAATTGTGTCCGTTTGTTTTGCCTTCTGACCACGTCAGGTACGCGTACCGTTGGCTGCTGGATATTAACACGAGAATGTATGAGCCTACTTTTCAGCGGCAGCTTCTAGTCCTGTTGTGGCATCCTAGCCACAAAAATACACAATAGGAAAAAAAAAAAGTGAAAAATGAAAAAGCCAGATGAGGTTTCGAATTAGCCTGAATGAACCCTGAAGCAGCAGCCTGACTCCATGCAGGATACCTGGAAAGCACAGGGCGAGTGAAGGCCCAAACCCTGAGGGAGAGAAGAACTTCCCTGATTGTCTGTCATGTGGCTTGAAACAACTTTATCGTTTTGTAATTTTGTACTTGTGCAAAGGTTTTGTTTTTAATTTTTTTTAATGTGTATTTATTTTTGAGAGAGGGAGAGACAGAGTGCAAGCTGGGGAGGGGCAGAGAGAGAGAGAGAGAGAGAGAGAGGGAGACACAGAATCCGAAGCAGGCTCCAGGCTCCAGGCTCCGAGCTGCCCGCACAGAGCCCGACGCGGGGCTCGAACCCATGAACCCCGAGATCATGACCTGAGCCGAAGTCAGACGCTCAACCCACTGAGCCACCCAGGCGCCCCTGCAAAGGTTTTAAATATAGACCTCCAGACCCAGTGGGCACTTGTGTCCACAAGACTGCTTTTCTGTCCATGTTTAGCAAGCATAGTAAAGTCCCAGCTTAGGCTATAAATGACCCTTTTACCTGCAGTCACATAACGAGCCTGCCCAGCGACACCCCTCCCCCTGACAGGTCAAGAGGATGGAGGGCTCACTGGAGCATCCGTAATATTCCAGGCGTTTCCTTTTTTCCCCCTTTTTTTTTTTTTTTTTTTTTTTTTGTTTAACTCCTAGAAGGGTGCAGAGGACAATCAAATTTAGTTTCCTTATTGGCAAGTTTTGGCCTAGATCTGTGAAAAATGAGTCATCAATTGGAGTTGCTGATAACAAGTGAGGAGTTTTAGTATTGTTTAATGGGGTTGCCAGACTGTTGGGGTTGCAGCTATGGAGTAGGAAGTCGAAGGGACCCTGGGTTAGAAAACACAGTCAGGAAATACATATTACGGCGTTAACTCCGTGAGGCTGGAGAGTTGCGACAATTTTACCGTTCTGGCCACATTTCCGCCGAGGTAGTTTGCTAGTTTGGAGGTTACCTTGAGAAGTGTGCCGTATGGGACCAATCCACGAAAGAGGCATGAAACCTAATCACAGAATTGCAGTTCGGGTCTCATTTCCCACATTCCTCCAGGCTTCTTCTTTTTTTTTTTTTTAATCCTTCTGTTCTATTTTCCCATCACTTGGCTCGAACGTGCCACCCGAGGTTAATTTTAGATAATTTTAGATGCTTCCATGGCCTTTATATATCTACTCTTATGTCCCCCTGACACACTTAAAAGGAAACGATATTAGAAACATCCCGAGATTAAAATCACCGTTCCATATTTAGACCTTTTAAAATGAGTTCTGGAAACTAGGCAGAATTACACATCATCCCATCCATTCTCTTCCATGAGGTTCAAACCGCATTGTAGTAGGGAGTTACTAATGCTTGGGGAGAGGGAAGGAAGGAAGGGGTATGAATAACTTCCCACTTTACAGTACCTGACAACACATTTTATCAGCATTCTTGGGTCATGTAAAAGAACCCGGAGAATGACGTGAAGGGTCTTTTTCTACTGTCTAAATCCTTGGGGTCCTGGCAGGGCAAGTTAAAGGCACCCTCAAAGTGTAGATTCCACATGTAACAACTCAAATTCTTGGCACTTGCCCTTTTCAAGTATTAAGTTAATATTTGGTGTTCCAACTGTTAGGCTATTTTCATGTTTTCCCCCCTTTGAAACAATAGTATTTGGTTACAGGCACCGGGGAAAGGATTTGTCCCTTTCACTCAGAAGACTCCTGCGTTTCGACTTAACGCCCTAGGAGAAGTTGTCTTCTGCCCAGAAAAACCGCACCCACCTACAATTCACACTTGAGCTTTTTCTGACCCTATAAAGTTTCTACTTCCTTTACCAAACATCTTTTGTTTTTCATGAAAACACGTTTCCGTTTGTAATTTAAAAATACATTATCTGGAAAAAGAAGTGCCCTAGAATCAGATAATTTTTAATAAAGTTGATCATAGGGTATTCATTTCATCTTATCCTTAAATTTCCTTCTTTATAACTTTTTCATTCATCCGTCCTGTTTTCAAACCTTATAATAGTGTATCAGTTGAAAAACAGCTTGCAGCTTGTGTCAAATAATAAGAAAGAACCGAGTATTTCTGTCCCTAGGAAGATTTCAGCTTATGTGACCCATCTCTGCCAATTTAAGGATGTATTCTTCAAGAAAAATTCAATCCGAAGAGTAGACAGAACACTACCAATAGATCTGTGCTTTTCCATCTAAAGAGTTTTAAGGCGAAAAGCAGTTTCATGTAGAGATCAAGGGTAATATACCCACCTCACGGGGCTATGGGAGGAGTAAATGAGATAATACCTCACACATTGGCACACAGCTAGAGGGCTACATAAACGTACCCAGAAACAAATAATGTAAACCCCCATCAATGTCATTTTCTCATTCGATTTTAATAGAAACTTGGGAGAGGTGAGTTCTGGAGCAGACTTGCCTATGGCTAAGGTGTTGGTTTGGGGAGGGCTCATTCAAGCAAAATAAGAGAGACTCGGATGCATTTGTATCTCTGTGGCT
This sequence comes from Neofelis nebulosa, assembly GCF_028018385.1. NCBI lineage: Eukaryota > Metazoa > Chordata > Mammalia > Carnivora > Felidae > Neofelis > Neofelis nebulosa. The sequence continues at coordinate 236,070,809 of NC_080782.1, forward strand.
CATTGTGTGACCTGTATTCCTTTCATTCCTAGGTATCTCGATTTTATTCTCTGATTATACAGGGGTTCTGAGCTATCCATCTGTTCATTGGAATTATCGCCAGATTGCCTGCCCAAGTCTTAACTATGGCAGATGTGCACATCTGAATTGACTTTCCCTTGCTCATTTGCTTTGAGTTCAGTGAAATCAAAATAATTTTAATAGAAACGCAGATAGAACTTTCAGATTCAGGTGATCACTGTCCCTAATATCAGCATTCTCGGTACAGACAGAAATGAGTTCCTCACTTACTTATTGAGCAACAAATCAAAGAACGTAGATAGGATTGTGCCGAGCCCCACGAGGATAAACACTTGAGAGCTAACGTCATAAGAAAAGCAGTGCTTGAGCGGGGGGGGGGGGGGGGGGGGACCTTCATTGGTGTCCCTTGGGTCTGAACTGGCTGCGTCTGGGCCCAAGTTTCCAGAGACCAAATAAAGAAGTCAGAGTCTTACTTGACGGTCTGCATTGTCCCAGCGGCCACGAGCTAACACTTCCTTTCACGTTGCTGCCTGCAAGCTTCTCTTCGAAGTACTTCCATTTTCTTCCATGGCTTTTAAGTGGGGGGTGCGATAATTCAAAAGAAATATTCTGGATAGCTGTTTCCTCTTACTTGCCACCTCTTATATCGATTAATAATTAACATAGAGAAAAAAAATAATTGACATAGAGAAAAAGACCCCTGAGCTCCTTCAGGGTCTTCTCTACTGGTTATTTGCCTGCATGGGAGTGTTTTCTCTGCAGAAGAGAGAATAACACATATTTGGCCATCAAGTGGGGAATTTCGTCTCTATCACCTTAAAGTAGGCCTTCAAGGACTCTTCAAGATTAAGACTAGGGATTGTGTCACGTTCTTCTCTGTTTCCCCTACAACATCTGCTCAGTGCCTTGATGAACACCCAATCAGTGAGGGCGAAGTTGAATGAGAATTGCCACAAATTGCAGATGTTTTCGTTGCCAATAATGTCAACAACATACAGGATATATGAGCAGATGTAATTAAACAGATCCAACAAACAGAAGAGGAAATAACACGTAATATACACTCTACCATAGTGAAAATTACAGAAAATTTGCTGACCAAAACAAACAAAAAAACTAGGAGTGTAGTTTTCAGTCATCTTGATCTGTAGATAAAAGACAGAAACATGTCCATTTATTGGCTGGGATAGGAGAACATAAGTGAAGTGACTAGCCCCTTACTTAGCAACTCAGAAAAATGTTAGGACCCTTTGTAGAGTTTGTGTTCATCGTCTTAGCATGCCCACTGTCACATTTTAGTCTATATATTACTTTAGCCTGTGAGTCACTGGGTCTAATTAACGCTTCGGCGAGGACACCCCTCTCATCCGGAGGCATCACTACAGGCAGCCTCTGTAATTTCAAAGCCTCTGACCAGTGATTTGTGTTCTAGAGCAAGAGCTGCAACAATCTAGAAATAATGGGATAAATTCTTTTTTTTTTGTCCTTTTAAATATAAAAAACTTAACTAGCTTTTTTCATTTTTTTTTTTAATGTATAAGTATGTATTTTTTGCCCTGCTGGGTTAAATTTTAAAACCAACCATCTGTTGCGTATTACTGATTTTTATCTTTATTCTTTTTTAATCGATCTTTAAAAGACAGCAAAGTGGGTCTTAAAGCTGTGTAAATGTGTGTCACACTACTCTTTGAGACATCACAGCTTAGATCGTGCCTTCACACTCACCCCAGTGTCTCTTTCAGGGCTCATTAGTCAAATAGCACTAAAATCTAGTGAAACGATACTGTTGTATTCACAACTTTGGTCTTCATTTCCTAGACTGGGAATTGGCAGGCGAAGAAGTTGAGTAATTTGTGCGCGCGTGCGCACACACACACACACACACACACACACACACTGACAACCTCAGTGAACTTTCCAGCCTCTCCCCCAGCACCTTCGGGGCTATGAGGCTACATTCTTTGCCTACAAGAAAGGGTTCAGCCAGCCTTTCTCCACTGTCCCTGCCCAATGGACATGCCCATTACAGAAGCAAACAGCAAAGAGACCTCCTGTTACCAAACGCATCCATAATCTCAGGTCATCCGAACAAAAGGGAAGGCCTTGGCCTCACCTGTTCCTCTCATTGACGTGGAAGTGACCACCTCACAGAGTAGGACGTGCCGTCCTGCATCTCGGCTTTAGGTCTATAATTGTTACGCCAGCAGCACGAGATAAATAAGCCTGAAACCCTCATACGAGTCGGATGTCATAGCCCCCGGTCTCCTGAGGATCTGCTTTCCTGTTATTTTTCCATTCTTGCTGGGGCTCAGCGGAGGGAGAGCCTTCTGGTAAACCACCGTGCGTGCAATCGTACCCTTGCTGAATGAATGGAATAGCTGAATCATTGCAGCCCTCAGAAGAATCTTCGGGATGTTCAAATGGTTCTTTGCTCTCGCTAAAGTTTCCTTTTCTTTCACAGACGGCTAGTACCTTGGTTGTGGCGGACGCTAGGATTTCTGGAATCTACAGTTGCGTGGCTTCTAATAAAGTAGGGACTGTGGAAAGAAACATAAACTTTTATATCACAGGTAAGCGATATACCCTATACTCACAAAGATAGCCTGGTGACCTTGATGTCCTTTCAATTTGCTTCTTGGTGCACTTAGAGCTGGAAGGATTTTTGTTTTTAAAAAGTTCCATAGAATTGTTTGTTAAACGTTGAGTACCTTCATCCTTGCTCTCAGGAATAGAATTTGGCGTCACTGGATCTAACAACTTATTTCTCCGAGTTCCCTTGTAGAGCCGTCTGTGTGCATCTTCCTCCCAGATTGGGTCGTGAGGTTAGGATCTTGTCGTACTCGTTTTTAAACTCTTTTCCGCACCTGGCACGGGGTCTGGTACATAGCGGTTGTTTGGTAATAATCAAGGAAGCCAAACCTTTGATGACATGTTTTTTTTTTTTTTTAATTAAAAAGCTAATTGTCTCACAACGTCAGTCATTTCTGCTTTTGAGGAATGAGGCTCTCCTATAGAACTCTGAAACTGAGTTTGTTGACGGTAACTCGTGCTGTTTTTTTGGTAGCATTTACTGATTTTCAGCCTTAAATGTGATGGTCTCTGCAAATCTTAGAATGTCCAAGGGACACAAATGGCACTCCCTATGTCCCTCCATGGGTACAGGAAGGAAGTAAGTAGCTCAAAGTATAAAAACAATTGCCTGGCTCCACACTCCCCCAATTTTCTGAGGAAACCCGGGCAGTTTGCCAGCTTTCTGGAAACTTCGCGCTGCATGGGGCAGGCTGCAGCAGTTGCCTAGAGTTCTCTAGAAAGAAATAGGTAGGTCTGATTGCATGAGACATATGGGATGTCAGATCACAGGGAGCCTTCCGGCAAGTTAGCCAATCCTCAGAGAAGCTGTGTCGTGGGAGATCTCCTGAGGTAGATTCTCACAGAATGTGAGAGCCGGAAGAGACTTGAGAGGCTATTCAGCCTGATAGCCCCCACACTTTCCAGGTGAGGAAATGGGGTTTGGAGAGGTGAAGAGGGACACAGCAGAGCCACTCCTAGACCGGGTCAGCCCCTGTCCCCTTACAGCTGAGAAGTATAAGGGAAATCGTGTTTGTATCGACTCCAAGTTGGAAAATTCCTTTATTTAGAGAAGGATTCAGATAGCCATTGCACACAATATTGGTTCTCTTATCAGTGTTGGATGATTTGGACCACTTAGGAACAAAGGTTTGTACTGTCCTTTATGTTTGATTGGAAACAAATTCCTATGCAAATCCCTAGTCACCGTACGTATGATTTAATGTATAAAAGATTGAGCAATCCTGTGCTGAATGTTCAACAAGTTTATACAAGCTTAGTGGGCACTCCCCATTGAATAGAACAGTTCAGCGCTGCCCTGAGCACTTGAACGGCTCTCCGTGAAGCCCCGTCTTTATAGGAAGACAGTTTTAACACAAAAAAGAAATGTCACATCCCCATATCAAGAGGCATGTGTAGCAGCAAGATGGCAGGTGCATTTACCGATGTTAAGCCAATGCTGTCCGATAGAGATTACAAGCCACACACGTAATTTAGAATTTTCCAGTAAAACTACATTTTTGAAGAATAAAAAGTAAGATGAATTTTATGTAAGCCAGTGTATCCAAAATATCATCATCTTGACATGCGATCGATATTTTTAAAACCTTGTTCGGCTTCAGTGTTTAAAATTTAAAGTAATTGAGATAAAACGGAATAAAATTCAGTTCTTGGCCGTCACACTCACCCCATTTGAAAGGGCTCGGTAGCCACACGTGGCCAGTGGGTACTGTGTGGTCCAGTGGTGCTCTGAGCCTCTGAGAAGGAAGGGCTGAGGTGGTCCGGGGGAAGGAGGGCATGAAATCTGAACAGGTAGAAAGAAGAGGCTAGCCTTGCCCTGACGTTCTCAGAGCCCAGACCGGATACCATGCTATGGTTCAGCTTCTCATGGGCAAATAGACCTCTCCACGATGGCCCGAAATGTGAGACGCGGATGCCGAATTCGGGGACTACTCACAGGTCCACAGCGGGATGTGACAGTGCCTGAAGGTGCAGAAGGAACTGACCCCCGTCTTCTCTTTCTATTCCTGGCTCTGCCCCACTCGTGCACCCACGTGTATGGTCATCCAAGTACTGTCCGCACCCCTAACAGTCTTCTGCTTGAGGCCATCTTTACAGGGAATTCTGGGATCCCCAGGACCCCCCCCCCCAAAAAAAAAAGACATGGAACAGGGGGTGGCACAGGCTTGGGGTGGCATGCTTTCCTGACCCCACAGACTCTTTATATTGGGGCGGGGGTGGGGGGAAGGACAGCTAGCATAGAGCCAAGTAAAGGCCCAGGGCAGGGACCCCTCTTGCCTGGATCTGAAGGCAGTACCGGAAGAGGAGTTACCAAGAGTGGAGGGGAATGTTGTGTTCGTTTCCTTGTTGTTCGGAGTCCCCCGAAATGATTAATTTGATGACCAGCCTCAACTGCAACAACCAATATCTAGCCCATCCTACTGAACTTTGCATTGTTGTGTGTCTGTCTGTGGTCAGCATGTCTGTTGAACGCAGACAGAGATTCCCTCCTACTCCTTCCACATTATACAGTTTTTAACCATGGGATGGCTGAAATCCTTTCTAGATCTCCAGGCTTGTCCTCAGAAAGGGGCGATGAGAATCCAACTCAAACATACGTACTTGAAGTTACAGTGTTTTCCTCTAGGAATTCAAGAGCTTTCGTCTTAAACTGAATAGAACTGCTCTGAATTATTTTCTGCTAGTCCTGAAAAGTTCTAGTTTTGGTCATTATGATTTGCTTATATTCATTGTTTTTTTTAATTATGACTCTTTTCTTTCTTAAATCCTTGTCATGAGATTTATTCTCAACTAGAGATAGAGCTAAATACTCAGGAATGTTGCCCCTTCCATGTCTATTTTCTGAAAGATGAATGCATATTGGCTTGGTGTTTATACTTAACCTAGTGGAAGCACTGGTTTAAAAGATCTCACATTCACCTGTTCTAAATCAAAAGATCTGGATTTGGATCCTTATTGGTCCTCATTTCAGTCGTGTTGCCCGTTCGTTAAAATATAAGAACAATTTAACACAGTTGCCTTCCAAACTAATGAAAACAAGTTGGCCTTGGCCTTTAGAATTCCCCACCCCTTCTGCTCTAAACTTTGCCATTCACTTGCCCGTAGTAGCTACTTGAAACAAACAAACAAACAAACAACTTTCTAGTAACCACTCACTTCTTAAGGACTGTTATTTCTGTTCTTCAGCAGAAGGAAAGCCTTCTTTATTAGGACCTGACAAGCTGTACCTCTCAACCTGTGCATTTCTATGCTTGTCTGTTTCGTGAGCTTAATTCACATGTTTGATCCAACTGAGTCAAATGTCCATCCCCTAATACACACCTGTGTATTAGGTGTGTATACACAGGTATACAAGAGTATAGATTACTCTTGCACCTACCCCTAAATCAGATATCTCTTCCGAGCAAAGATTGATTCTTCTCCATGACGTCTCATAAGATGCCATGGATGTGATATGCATTAGTTGGGGCCGACGAGGATTGTGCCGAAATCTGCAACAGATATGCAAGTGTGGGAAGGTCGCCTGCTTTCGCTTCGTTAGAAGGCAGTTCTTTCCTGGGTCTGTTTTTGTACTCCATCTAAAAAAAAAATTTTTTTAAAAATCCATAGGAATTGAGAGGAAAAAATCCCTCTGGATTCGTTAACTAGTGTTAGGACGTTTTACTTCCCATCTTCTATGGATCAGAAGACAATGCCAAAGGAGGTAGCCTGAGAAAGAGTCGTTTCTAAGAGGCTGTCTGGTGACATGAACTAAAGTGACTTCGCTAACGGTGTGAGAAGCAGACCTCAAAACCCAGCTGGTTCTTTTCTTTGCCTCCGTGTGTGTGTGTTTTTGCCATTTGCTGGCACTCCGCGGGACTATGGCTGGGTGTGTTAGCAATTACTGGGGGTGAAGCAGGAACAGCACTGCCTTATCTCCCTGGTTTCCCAGTGTCACTAAATGCATTTTATTTTGAGATTCCTCGTGGTGCTTGGCAAAGATAAACAAAATCTTCCATCAGGAAACCTGTGAGCTATTTCCACAGGAAGTTTCAAATCACTAAAGTAAATAGAAACTCTGCATGATCTCAATGGTGTTACTTGGGCTCGCTTGGGTTCTAACCGCCAGGACGGGACCTCATAAATGGCAAGCCCGGGGTCTTTGAAGAAATGATTCGACTGTGGCCCGTGTGCACACGACGGCTGGTATCTGTGAAGAAGCTGGTGGCTGGCGTTTTACTCCTCAGGCTTGGAAAATGTCCCCAGTGTAAAAAGATGCTGAGTTAGAGGGGCTATTTCTGACACCTTATTGTTATGCTGAAAATGACTGTTAGCTGCTTCGGCAGCTTCTGACCCATTCTTAGCTTTTCATTTTAAAAGCAGGAAAACCTTTGCTGGTCTCCTCTCCAGCCACTGACAGCTTCATAAGCCACTGTTACCCCCTGCTCCCAGGTTTCAAATGAATACTTTGGCATTTCTTCAGACGTGACACTTTATAATAAAGTCAAAGCCCAGAAAAATCAGAAAAACAAGCAAAGTCCGATTTAGGAAAGAGTTGATATGATATCTAATTTTGGACTATTGTCCCCCTAAGGTTTAAAGGTTTCTTTATAGCTTTGTGTGCAACGGATAATAATAATAACAGCAGAACATAATGCTTTTCATCTTCAAAGTACTTTGTAAAATGTTGGCCCAAATTCTTTGCTCAAATGCAGACATGCCACCAAGTGACAAGCAATGGGAGGGTTTTGAGAGCAGGTCAGTTCGGGGCCAGTGACCAATGATTTCTTTCTTTTCTTTTTTTTTTTTTTTTTTTCAATCCTCCGGGGAAATGCTCCCAAATGAGACCAGGGAGCTTGAACGCAAAAAGCTGAGTGAAGGTCAAGGTTAAGAAAGCAGAGGAGGCGTGCTCCTGAGGTGTTGCTGGAGACAGAGATGGTTAGCTGGGGATTGACAGGAGAGAAATGGCTTCTGATGGCACAGTAGCTTTCAGAAGGTGTTCCCTACGTTTTTGAGAGTAAACTTGATTTTTAGACATGACTCTCCCCCTCCCCCATCGGAGCATCAGGCGGCTCTTCCAGATTAGTTGACTGCATTTTGTTCTCATACATCCAAGTAGGACCGTCCCCCTGAAAGGGTACCTGAGCATGTGCCGTGGCTCTTCTCTGCCCACTGTGCCAGCCAAGGGCAGGCAAGGTAGATGGCACACCAGCAGGATGGATACTATCCATCCAATTGTAGGAAACCGGGGAGGCCAGTTGGTGTTTTTACTGGAAAAGTCTAGGCTTAAAGTGGTGTTGACCAGCATGGCTCAAGTCTCCTACCACGTACCTGGGACTTCCTCACTTATTGTGGAGAAGTTTGACCATCAAACTACCCTTGGGTTTTTTTTGTGGTTTTTGTTTTTTGTTTTTTTGTTTTTTTGTTGTTAAAAAGAAACAGAGGCACGAGGAGAAACCATGAGAGAGAGGAATGCTTTTAAATATTTATTTTTTGAGAGAGGGTGCGCAGGGGAGGGGCAGAGAGAGGGAGACAGAAGATGAGAAGCAGGCTCTGTGCAAATAGCGGGACTCGAACTCGTGAACCATGAGACCATGATCTGAGCTACAGACGGACATTTAACCTACTGAGCCACCCAAGTCCCCCTCATCCTTGGTTTTTAGTACAAATGGCTCTTTTACAACTTGCCCATTTCGCCCAGTCGCCAGGAGGAGTCCTGTGCAGACTAAAGAAATGGGAAACGTGGTCATCATTCCAAGTTGTAAAACAAATTCCACTCTGTTGCCCCAAACAAGGAAAATGTCCCACCCGAAACAGCCTGCTTTGCATTTCCTGCCTCGCTTCTGATGGGCTGCCCTTAGGTGGCTCTTACCTATGTTGGATCAGTTCCCCAGAAAGGAAGAGACACATACTCATCCTTTTAAGGCTGATGCTGAGAGAATTCGTGTAGGAACAGTTGTTAAGGTCTGTGACTGTCTCCAGATGAGAAGCCTTGAGTTTTCTACGAACTGAAGCTCTTTGTTCTTGTTTTACAGACGTGCCCAACGGATTTCACGTTAACTTGGAAAAAATGCCGACGGAAGGAGAGGACCTGAAACTGTCTTGCACAGTTAACAAGTTCTTATACACAGACATTACTTGGCTTTTGCTGCGGACAGTTAAAAACCGCACAATGCATCACAGTATCAGCAAGCAAAAAATGGCCATCACTAAAGAATACTCTGTTACTCTCGATCTCACCGTCAAGAATGCTTCCCTGGAAGATTCAGGCACGTATGCCTGCAGAGCCAGGAACATATACACAGGGGAAGAAATCCTCCAGAAGAAAGAAGTTACAATTAGAGGTGAGCACTGCAGCAAAAAGGCTGTTTTCTCTCGGATCTCCAAATTTAAAAGCACAAGGAATGATTGTACCACACAAAATAATGTAAAACATTAAAGGACTCATTAAAAAGTAACAGTTGTCTCATATCATCTTGATTTATTGTCACTGTTGCTAACTTTCCGGCTCAGAGGAGATGCTCCTCCCAAAATGAGTTTGGAGATGATAGTGATGTTGAGCTCCCAAGGTCCCAGCCCGGGGCTCCCCACTCAGGCTGAGGGGCTCCGCTCTCTGGGGCCGACTTGGTGCGCGTTTGGATTTGGAGGATCCCTGCGGCGCATTCTCTGTTTTTTTTTTTTTTTTTTTGTCTTTGCTGTCTTCTCCTGCCTGATAAACAACAACCTGGGACTGATCCTTTCCTCCCACTCTGATGGCAGCCTCTTTGTATTTTTAAGTGTCGAAGCTACGCAAACTGAATAATTTAAACACGTGCGCTGGTTTCTGCCAAAGATGGACGTGAATAAGTTAATCTTCCAGCTCAGAACGAGTACAGTTGAACTTGAGACTCTGTCGGACCTCCGCCTGGTTTTATTTTGTACTATTTTCTCTGCTCTTGATTTGTAAATGGCACCTGGATAGCAAGTTACAATGCTTATTTATTTGAAAATGCTTTTTATTATTATTATTATTATTATTATTATTATTATTATTTTTACATTAAGCACATTAATCTTAAACTGGAGTTCTAAAATGGGCCCCAGGAGTGCAAGATGTTGGTGTAGTTCAGAGGTATTAAAGCTTTATCACAGTATGAATTAAGAATGCCCACCAGAGTCCAGCCGGTTCGTAATCCGGGTAACCAGGCCACTGGTCAGCACGGGGCTTCTGAGTGGACCATGCAGCCACTGACCGCCTCTGACAAAAAGTGGATCCTGCCTTCATTTTACGTGTATTTGTCCCCTGGTTATTCTTTTAAAGAACTCCCTTCTCTCTCAATGATGGCATTCAGAGACAAACCACGATCCGTTTATCAAGGAAATCGAGGCTATCGTGACCGAAGGTTGAATGCATTCTTCTAAATGCGCCCGTCAAACAAAGTCCACTTTCCCTGTGTGGAGATGGTGATAGGATTTTTGGGGGGATTAAGAAATGGCAAAATCACAGGAACAGAATTCAGGGAGCCGTGTTTAAATCAGGAGAGATTCTAATCTCTTGTAGGCTTGCATTTGGGGGGAAAGTGACTTTTTCACCAATTTAATATGCATTGTTCTGTTGTTCTCATCAATGATCGATCATGATATGTGACTTGCATGGACTATTGGAAAACAACCTCCAGGGACCAAAATAGCCGGGGCTGAGAACACAGTGGCCGGGCAGCTCAATAGAAGGTGACATTATGACAACGTTTCAGGCTTGGGAACTCACCAGACCGTTTCCTCCTTTAGGTAACAGACCCTGTCCCACGGGCTAAACTTGTCTTTCACGTGGGAATTGCTTTTGTCAAGTGTGAAGGAGTAGACAATAGCATTTCCCCAGAATGCCCGTTTCATGGAGCCCCAAATGCTCTGAAAACAATTAGGAACCTGGAAGTTGTCAGCCCAGAGGAAAGAATAATGAATTGTATCTTGAAATTTTACCTATGGCTCTTTTCGCCTGGCGTCTTTGTTCATTATAAGTCAGCGTGTTCCTTCGGGAAACAATGCCTCAGTGCCACAGATCGTGGGGACTCGGTTGGGACTAAAGCTGAAAATGCAAGTAAAATGGCTGAGGGCTATCACTTCCGGAAAAGATGCCAAATTAGACATGCAGAATCGATCGTTTCCTTCCCCTTGAAATTGCAGTCGCGATCTTTGCGGGGAGGGGAAGGGTGTTAGTATTGGCAGGAGATGATCTTAAGAATTCCATCGAGTAATTCATTGTTCACTGTGGAATTCGTCCTTCCAGAGAGTTTCGGAAAGAAAGACCAACTGGGTGGGTTGTGTTTCGTATTCGTCACTCTTCTGGGTGTGGAGGAAGGGGAGGAGGAGAATGGGGGAAAGGGTAAGAAAAAAGAGCCTAATGTGGAGAATGATTGAGTTGGACTAGAGGACGTGAGGCTGGTTCCTCAGTCCCCATTCCAGGTGGAGAAGAGAAAACGGTGTCTTTATGAAACCTGGCAGATCTCTGGGGCCATAGCAGTGAAGAACCAGTGTGGAGTGATCTTTGGCTATCGATAACCAGCAGAAATACTCCGTTAATTCTGATTTTCTCAGTTGGCAGGGATCAGCTTCCCTTTGTTAAGTTGTGGAAAGCAGCTACCCATTCCGTCCAGCCACCGAGGCTTAAGAACAAGGGCTCAGTGTACCTTTGCCACCTCTCTCTTGCCTAAAGTTTGTCCAGGGCAGGTAGGGCCTTTGGGAACTCTCATGGCATTGTTTCCAGTACACCTGTCAGGGAAGCCAAATCCTGTCTGCGTTGGTGATGCTATAGTTTGTAGCTACGGTGATAATTTGGGTGTTGGAGGCCTTGTATCCAGACTTCCTTTTTGATAATAAGGCCTACGGGCGATGACAGATTGCTTTATCCTATTTAGTGCATGGGAAATTGTAAATATGGTAGGGGAAGCTATTAAAGGTGTAACTCAGTGAGGTGTCTGAGTTTTAAATGAGATCTGTCAAATTTGGCTTGCCACCTGAACTAGACCAAATAGTAATATGGCCCCGTTCTTCGTTACCTTGTCTTGTTTCACCAATCTGTGTAGAGTCTTTGCTGTGTAAAAAAAAAAAAAATGTCAAAACTGTAACAATCAAGCACGTACAAGTGATCAGACTTGAAGATGTTGCCATCTGACTGCATTTTCTTTTAGGAAACACCACGTGACAGGTGGCCCAGAATGCCAACACAGAAATGTTGAAATGCTTCCGCCTGGGGGGTGGGTGGGGGGCGGGTGCAGGAGAGATTAGGAAAGATACACCGACAGAAGGGGAAAGGGCCATGGCAATCATTCATTCCACTCTACGCTTGAAGAGTTTCTATGTCAGGGCTCTCCTCTCAACCCTCTTTTTAGCCTTCAGATCCCATGTTGTGTAAAGTGAGGAAAGACCAGCGGGAAGCGTGGAAATCAAAATTTAATGAGAACACTCTTCCTCCCGCCAGATTAGTAACCCTGCCGGGTCAACGTGCTGTTTGAGTTACGTGATAATCTGCTTTTTCACCTGAGATTTCTAAATTGCTTCAACGAATGCTCATCCTGAGAGTTTCCCTGCAGGAACAAAAAGAGAAAGGTTGTGGGACCGGGCAGAACCCTGCAGGGACGGGGGAATCAGGGCCACTGCAGTGTGTCACTTCTTAGAGCACTGTGATTACTCCCAGGCTGCTTTCACAGTGTTAGTACAATAAGATGAGGAAATGCAAAATGGTCAGAGAAAGCTCCCTCTAGTTGAAGACAGTGGCGCAGAATGCGTAAGTCACGCCAAAACTCTTGATTTCTGTTCCAGGAGTTGCAACACGGGCAGGGGGGCGGGGGGGAGAGGAGGAGGATTCGGGAGGGTTAGGACTTGTCTTCGTCCTTTTCACCTTGGAAGCTTGAGCTACCCATGCAGCACCCGCCTAACTAGAATGTATACACATCAGCGGGACTGACTACTTTGTTACATAGAGACGCTGTACTCACTGGGGCCTCGGGGTGCTGCTGTTCCAATGTGGGATTTTAATGTTGTAATGTATTGTATCCTAATGTATTAAATTCCTGTTGTTGTACTATATCGGTCGGCATTTTATTAAAATAAATTGTATTGTATCATATTTGTATGTTTTAAGAGAAAATAATATAAAATACAATACTTGTACTATTATATAGTGCAAAAACCACAAACCTTTGCCTCTGCCTCTTGAATTAATCCTTCGGTTGCTTGCACTGGGGAAGGGGTGAAGGAAGGAAATAATCAATAAAGCTTCCAAAGTCCACGCAATTCTCCTGTTGGGTCTGCCACCTTACAATTTAGGTTACAGACAGCTGAGCAACACACACGTGGCCTCACAAACACATCGAAAAAACTACGGACAAAATTACATTAGCTCATCACGAGAATACTAGGATTTCCGGAAAGATTGGTTACGAGCCTGTGTCCAAAATCGCCTTTTTCCTTTTTAAGCTCCTCAAACAGTAGGCAAAATCCTCAGGATTTTGAAAAGCTTCTCTCACAAAAGGAAAACTGGTTGGCCAGGCGAAAAACAAAACAAAACAAAACACCTTGATCCTGAAACCCAAAAATACAGGGCTCCGTTCTTGATTTCACTCTGCGTTCTAACAAATTTCCATTGATTGTAGCAATTCGAGAAAGACGATGCAGTAGTTTAACAGTAGAAGGAGAACTTAGGGAACAAAATGTGAGGGAAACCTGACCGTTGAGTTTTGCTGCTTCTCTCTGTATGTGAAGTATTGATGTGCCTTTGTAACAAGGAATACAGCTAATGAGTAGTAACAACCCCCTTTCTTTATTCACTAGATCAGGAAGCACCACGCCTCCTGACAAGCCTCAGTGATCGCACAGTGGCCATCAGCAGCTCCAGCACGTTCCGCTGTCATGTTACTGGTGTCCCAGAGCCTCAGATAACCTGGTTTAAAAACAACCACCAAATACAGCAGGCACCCGGTAAGAGATTGTCTTCCTCGAATTCCCTGTTTCTCATCATTCTCTTCTTCCTTTAATGTTCCTCTCAGCTCTGTTCTGTACATTGAGAAACACTTGCGGATGGAGCTCTGGATCATGCTTCTATTAACTTCTTCTTCTTCTTTTTTAATGTTTATTTTTGAGAGACTGCGTGGGCGGGGGAGGGGCAGAGAGAGAGGGAGACAGAGACTCCGCAGCAGGCTCCAGGCTGCGAGCCGTCAGCCCAGAGCCCGACGCGGGGCTCGAACCCACGGACCGCGAGATCGTGACCTGAGCCGAAGTCGGACGCCCAGCCGACTGAGCCACCCAGGCGCCCCATTGTTTATATTAACGTCTAATGAGGAATATTATTAGAGTTAGTTCTTTTGCACGCCATATTCCTAACCCTGTAGAAGGATCCATACAGAATCTGCTTTAAATGGTACATTCATAAAGAAATGGTAAGAGCCCCTTAGAAAACGTGTCAGTTCAGCTTAACAGAGAAAGTGAGGAGTTGGTTCCTTGGCTTGAGGTATGGCAGAACTTTGAACATCTGGTGTATATGAAGTTCAGGGTAGTTTTGTAAGCTTTTTTTTTTTTTTTTTTTTTTTTTTAGTTTTTATTTATTTTTGAAAGAGAGAGAGAGAGAGAGACAGCGTGTGAGCCAGGGAGGGGCAGAGCAGGAGACAGAATCTGAAGCAGGCTCCAGGCTGAGCTGTCAGCACAGAGCCGGATACGAGGCTCGAACCCATGAACCGTGAGATCATGACCTGAGCCAAAGTCGACGCTCAGCTGACTAAGCCATCCAGGCACCCCTAGAAGCTTTTTAATTCACCTATATCAATTTTAATGACTTCGTAAAAAAGAAGACTATTTTAAATGATAGAATACTGGTTTAAAAAAAAAATCTAAGTTAAGGGTCACGTCTTAATTTTCTTTCAATAAAAAATATACCGAAAACCACCAGACTTAAATCAGTAAGTATCAACACTGTCTGTTGCCTGCCTGATAATTTTGTGGTTAAATAAGATTAAAAGAAACTCATTTATAATTTTACTTAATAATTCCACTTATATTAAAAGTAAAACTGCCATTTATTAATTTTTTTAAATTTTTTTTAACGTTTATTTACTTTTGAGACCGAGAGGGACAGAGCATGAACGGGGGAGGGGCAGAGAGAGAGGGAGACACAGAATCGGAAGCAGGCTCCAGGCCCTGAGCCATCAGCCCAGAGCCTGACGCGGGGCTTGAACTCACATACCACGAGATCGTGACCTGAGCCGAAGTCGGACGCTTAACCGACTGAGCCACCGAGGTGCCCCAAAACTGCCATTTATTTACAACAGCCCAACAACCGAAATCAAATGACTAGCAATGCGGAATGGTCCTTAAATATGAGTCCTCCGCTCAAAACAGAATCTCCGTTTGAGCTTGATGCTCACAAAGGGGTTGTGGTAGACCATCTCCAACGTTAAGGTATCTTAGAAAGGCCTTCCTCTAGGCCAGTCCCAAACTCACCACGTCCCATCATTTTTCTCCGTGAGCAGCGCCTCCTCTCGTACTACGTCGTCTGCTTCATGGTCCACACCAGAAGCGGGTGACCTCCCCTCCGTCCTTCTCTGGTCTGTCACCAGGCTGTCCAGGTTATGCACGTAAATAGGACATATGCCTCAAGTCCTCCCTTCCCTCCGCTGTCCTCTTGTCGTTTTCTGGGTTCAGAGAACATCTCCTGACTGGTCTCTCTGCCTGTTTTTTCTCTCTTTGCATCTGTTTTCTACACAGCTGGATAAGAGGCGGCTGTGAACCTGGCACTTCCCTCTTTCCAAGTCTTCACGGGCTCCCTATCCCACGTTCAAGCGTCTGACAGAGGAAGCCCTCAACAACTGGCCCTTGCTACTTCCCCAACTCCAAGCTCACCCTCCCCTGTTGAACCTTAACTTCTAGCCGTCTCCAAGCTCTTGTAGATCCCGGGACTCCTTGTGCTGCTTCAATGCCATCTGCTTTTGTTCTTGTGTCCCCGCTGCCTGGAGTGCCTTGCCTTCATTGAACGCCTCCCTGTCCCTTAAGACCCAAGTCAGGTGTTCTTTCTCCAGAAAGCCTTACTCATCGCCTGCACAGAGGGGGCAGGTCCTCCCGGCGTCTTTATTATTCGTGACTGCTTCTCTTCGCTCTTACTGAGTTGTTCTGTGATCATCGGTCCATCTGTGACTCATCTGTGCCTATTCCCACCGCTCTCTTACTGTGGGTCTGCTCTCTCACTCCATGTTTGCCATCATATCACATTCATCCTGAGGGCAGACAGTGCAACCTTCCTCTTATTTGTGTCTTCTCTTTTTGTCCTCCAAGCTGGCATAGTGCTTGGCAACCGATCAGTGTTTCATGAGCGAAGGAACGGATGAACGTTTTTCAGAAAGTTTTATTCTGTCCTTAGCGAGGTTCACCTGGTAGCACAGATGTCTGGACTTCCGGGTGGTTGGGGAGACTCTGTCTTGGGATTTTTAAAGCTAAAGGGACCGTTGGGGTATCTCTAGTTCCATTTGTAGAATAGAACATTTAGACCCAGCGAGGTAAAATGATTTGCCCAAAATGACACACTATTAAGATAGGTTGCTTCACAGAAAACGAATCCCTTGAGGCATTCTACCAAAACATAAGGATGAACGAACACATGAATAAACACATACGTTTGTGTTGGGAAACAGTGCCTGGAATAGTCTCCCTTTAGCGATTCAGAGTCCACGTTAGTATATCAAAGACCTCAAGAAGTCCTGTTTTAAAGAAACCAGGCAAACTTCTTTAAAGTATTCCCCCAACTAACTTGATCACCAAATACATTTTACAAAATACTAATCTAAGATGTTGGGTGTTTCTTTGAAAGACGTAAATTTGGCTGACGTTGAGTTTTCATCCTTTGAATGTGGGTTAAAGAATTAGAGTTGAACTGGGGCACCTGGGCGGCTCAGTTGGTTAAGCATCCAACTCTTGATTTCAGCTCAGGTCATGATCTCGTAGTTCGTGGGTTCGAGCTCCACATCAGGCTCTGCCCTGACAGTGTGGAGCCTGCTTGGGATTCTAAGCCTTTGGAAAGCTATACTGAGAGTAAATTTTAAAGCCTAAATAATACTTAAATGTGTAATGAAATATATAATTATAAATGTATATTTACAAATATAAAATATATAATTAAGGGGCACCTGGGTGGCTCAGTCGGTTAAGTGTCCAACTTCAGCTCAGGTCCCGATCTCACGGTTCGTGGTTCGAGCCCCGCGTCGGGCTCTGTGCTGACAGCTCAGAGCCTGGAGCCTGCTTCGGATTCTGTGTCTCCTCCTCTCTCTGCCCTTCCCCTGCTCACATTCTGTCTCTATCTCTCTCTCAAAAACAAACATTAAAAAAAACTAAAATATACAATTAAATATATGTAATGAAATATATAATTATAAATTCAACATTTACAAATAGAAAATATATACTCAAATATAAATAGATAATGGCTTGAAATCAGTTAAGCTGATTATTTCAAGTTTAAAGAGCCAGAAGATAAATTGCACGCCCTTTAAAGACTTGCGACATGTGGCGACTCAAAAAACATTTATATACCGAGAGGATTTCGGTGGCCTTGGGTCATTGATAGGATCTGGCCCATCATCATTGTCATTTGTTAAAGGCAACGCACCCGAGTCCAAAGAAAATATGAGAGAGGAAACAGGGCACACGTGAGAGCTTGCGCTCAGGACGAGTGGCCATAAAATGCCTGCTGAAAGACCGTAAGGGGAGAACTTTTCTCCTCCCTCCTCATTTCCTTTCAGGAAACCCTTCAGTGGGGCACAGCCATCCTAGAGAAGAAATGCAGTTTCAAGGAAGCCTGACGAAAGCTGAGTAGGACTTTCTTGGGCCACAGGGCATCTGCAGGAAAAAAGGGATGATAAGCACACAGGCCCCGGAAAGCGTGTGCACGGGGGACGCGGGGCAGCCTCCGCCAGGGCAACCCCCGGGAGAAGCAAGCAGGCACCTTGCAAACCACACGCCCACCACCCATGGAGCGGCCCTCCAGGCCAGCCCAGCTGCCGGCCCTCCAGGGCCTCTGGGGCCCCGAGTCACCCTGGACTCCCACCGCTCCTGGAGCGTCTTTATTTCCCCTCCTGAGAACCACAGAGGCTGCCTCCACTGGAGATCCTTCTTTCTCATTCTAGTACGTCGGGACTCTTCCTTTCCTTCCATGTCTGGTTTATTTGCAGTTCGTGTCACAGAAGGGTTATTCTCTAGTTTTATGTGTGCCCGTTTTTAAAAGCTCTGAAGACAGAATAGCTTAACAGGTCTTCTTCATTAAATAAAAATGCCTTGAGCACTCAACCAGGAACCAAGGCACTGTGTGACCTTGACAAAGACCTCATTCACTTTTCACAACTGTCATCAGAGGTAGGTACCGTTAGGAGACGCATCTGGCAGATGAAGTTAACTTCACGAGCGCTGACTGGGTGCCTGTGACTGTTCTGAGCGCGTCACTAAGGTCGATGGGTTTCCCCTTCATCACAATCTTAGGAGTCTTGCTAAATTACGACGCCTGTTTTCCAAAGGATGGAACGAGGACACAGACGCACAGAGAGGAGAAATAGCTGCCTCCAGATCACAGAGCCGGTGCCTGGTGGGCAGAGGCTGGGACCAGACATTGACTCTGGGGCCCACACTCCGAGCACCGGGCGTGTGCGGCTGACTGCGCCTGCGTGTCACTCCCAAGTCACCAGTTTTAGTGACTCCTTGGACATTAACGTCATATTCGTCAAACAACATTTTCTCCTTTCTAACCCTTAAACCTTAAGCTCCCCAAAGACTGCAGTTTATTTCTTAAATGTTAAAAATGTAAACCATATAAAAAATATTTAAAACTTTTTTTTTTTTTTAAAAGCAGGCATGCCCACGGGGCGCCTGGCCGGATCGGTGGAGCATGCGACTCTTGATCTCAGGGTTGTGGGTTCGAGCCCACGTTGGATATAGAGATTACTTAGAAATAAAATCTCAAGGGGCGCCTGGGCGGCTCAGTCGGTTGAGCGTCCGACTTCGGCTCGGGTCATGATCTCGCGGTTTGTGAGTTCTAGCCCCGCGTCGGGCTCTGGGCTGATGGCTCAGAGCCCGGAGCCTGCTGCGGATTCTGTGTCTCCCTCTCTCTCTGCCCCTCCCCCGCTCCGTCTCTGTCTCTCCTGAAGAGTGTTGAAGAGAAAGGCAGTCTGAGACATATTTACTCTGAAAAGACAGGTGAAGAGAGAATTGATCAGCTAAAGTGAGTAGAATGTCCAGGACCGGACAGGAAAGACCAATATAACACGGAAGGACCGATGGCAAGTTAGGGATGGATTCTACTGGCCACTGGCTGTTTCGAGTATGGTTTGATTCTCAGGAGTATACAGGCAGCAAAGCTCATCTAAGAAACATCCATTTCCATTGGGTTGAAAATTTAAAGGGTTTGCACCCAGCCTTGGGGCAATGGTCTGAAGCCACCTTGGAGGACATATGACCTCCTCCTCAACACTGCTCCAGCCACCTTCTCAAGGGCCCGGCAGTTCCTCCAAAATGATCAGAAAGTCACCTTTCTACCTCACACTCTTCCCAGATTCTCCACCGAGGTCCTAAAAATGTTCAGAGCTGTGACAGAGCTGAGCAAGCATGTAGGTGGGGCTGTTGGCACGGGGCGGATGGCACCATAAGGACACCAGATGAGGGTGCGAAGCGGATCCAGAAGAAGGCCTGTCTAGCTTCGTTTTGCATCGATACAAGCACAAACCTGATTGTGCAGAGAAAAGTGGGATTTCTGAAAAAGTCATTAAAATGCTGGAAAAAGTAACAAACTTTCCTCCGAAAATATTTAAGAGAGCAGAAAACAGTGCCACCCTGAGACGTTTTTGGTAAAGCCTTCCCTAAACCGAGAAACCGTCAGCGACCTATTGTGTCAATTACATTTCTATGGCAGCAAAACGGTTCAGACTATTTTAAGATTAGAGCTTTTTTAAGTTTAGGATGAGACTATTTTAAGATTGGAAACAACCAAGAGCTGAGAAAGAATAGATTCGCTCTTAAGTAGCCTGAGGCTGGGGTAGGAGAGAATCACTCTGACCCGCTGATTAATACTGCTTCCTAAGTTGGATCTTGGTTACTAGGACTATGTCTCGAATGACCTGAAAGGGACATCTTTCCTGTCACCACTAGATCCCTGATACGAAACATCTTCACCTGTAAAGTGCATATTCACATCAACGTGACCAGCTGCCCTCGGACTTCAGGGGGAACAGAATGATGGCTGAAATACAAAGTGGTTTTCATAGAGCTAGGAAAGATCTTGAGGAAGGTAGAGGAGAGAAGTGAGTGAGGGTGTTAATACCTAGGGGTGATAATGGGACTGTCACCCTCAGAATCCACAGCTTCACTTGATGTCTTACAGAACATAAAATTCAGAAATGTTAATTATCTTTTGCAAAACCTGAGTGGTAATTGTCTTTTCTTATGAAATCCACCTTTAGGGTGCGTAATGAATGAAGAAACATTGCAGGAAAGCGTGTACAGGATTCCTGGAACACGTTGGGGAGTGCGTGGGAGGGGGGGCTGACTGCTCTATTTATCACCCCCACCAAGCCCCATCAGTCTGCTGATGTGATTGGCTGAGCAGCTGCTCTCGGTGTCCTTTCTCTCCAATATGTGTCTTTAAGGTAAGGGGCAGGGAGGGGTCCATGTACCCAGACCAAGAAGGGCCAAGCTTCACAAGTGACCTTACCAGTAGCTTCTTTCCCCAGCCAGAATCTTCCAACAAATTCTCAAGGTTGAGTCGTATCCCCCGACGACAATATAAGCATAGGGGGCGTTCTGAATATGTTGCAGAGCCAAAACTCGGTTCTTTTCTAAGGATCGACTTCCATTTAGAAGGTGAGGAGAAAGGAGTGGAATTAAGGAAAGAGTACAGTGAGGTAACAGCAAGGAAAACGTCTTGATTGGTACTGCTGGAGTTCAGAGCTGCAAGCCCAACCCCAGACGAAAGAGGAACCCTGACTTTGATCACAGCCTTGACGTGGTGAAGAAATGGAGACTGACACTTTACGCAAGTCTGCGACTGCTTGTTGATGTCCGGCTGGTTCAGTGCGACCATGGTTCACCCTCAGAAAAGTAAGATAACCCGTGGGTAGAGTCCCATTTTGTATTCAAAATCGCCAGAAGTTATTTATGGAGAATCAGTGTTGACACCCAAATATGACTCTTTACTGAAATACTGTCATTTATTTAGGTCTTGCACATACATACATACATATGTAGCTAATCATACCGTAACGCTTTGCCCAAAGAAAATTGCCTGGACGCGCCTTCCGGTACAGCATCCTTATCCCCATCCAGCCCAGAAAAGCCTCCTGAAACGTGTGAGCCACAGCAAGACCCAGCCGAGGGGATCACACAGCAGACGGCACAGACCCGCTCGTAAATAGCGGGGCTGTCTGCTGGTCATTTGAGTCTTTGGTGCTTTCTGAAAGTCCTCTTGATTTTCAAATGAAATGAAAAATTTAGACCGTAAGAAATAAAAAACGAACTTGAGAATGTGAGCGTCACTTCAGAAAGGGCCTCCCCCCACCCCCCGCCTTTGTGTGTGTGTGTGTGTGTGTGTGTGTGTGTGTGTGTGTGTGTGGCAAAATGCACATGACATAAATTTTACCATTTAATCGTTAACGTGTACAATTCAGTGGCACTCAGCACAGTCACAAAGTTGTGCAACCATCACCACTATCTAGTTTCAGAACTTTATCAGCACCTCAAACAGAAACCTTATACCCATTAAAGCTTTTTGACTGTGAATGAACCTCGTCTTTTGATTCTTTTTGTGACCTCTTGCAACGCACGGAACTGGAGTGTGAGCACGGCCAAGATCAGCAGCCTGTTTTGTTTGACGACCAGCCAGTGCTTGAGGGACCGGTAGCAGAGAAAAAGAACTTGGGAATGAAGAAAAACAAAGAGAAGAGAAATCGAGACATATGGGGATGAGATGGGGGAAGAGAGAGGGCAGGCCCTTCCAAGAGCTCGCCCCAGACATCTCAGGACTGCACCCTGTCCAAAGTCACAAACCCGAAAACTAACAGCTGCTGTCTGGGTGCTTGGAGAGGGAAGAGGTCTCCACCCCCCCAATCTACAATTTGCTGCTTACACTGAAGACTGCCTGACGATCTACCTTAGATAATTGTGCACCTCCGTCTCTTAGCAGAACGATTCAATGAGGTTTTTCTATTTCACGTGTCCAGAATTTACACTGGAACCCCTCGTCCCCCCAAGTACAAACTTGAAACAGTTTAACCCAGACCTACAGTGACAGACAGCAATGCAGCTGGGGAGTCCCAATCCAATGAAGGGAAATACAGAAACAAACGTATTTGGAGATAACCTAGTCTATGAATTTGCCATTGCTTACGTGACTGAATAGAGTCAAACTGAGAAAGTTCGTTCCTCGTCCAGCCCATATTCAAGCGATAGCTTCATTTTTGCATTATCTCCTGCTTCTTTTTTTTTTTTTAATTTTTTTTTTTAACATTTATTTATTTTTGAGACAGAGAGAGACAGAGCATGAACAGGGGAGGGTCAGAGAGAGGGAGACACAGAATCTGAAACAGGCTCCAGGCTCTGAGCTGTCAGCCCAGAGCCTGACGCGGGGCTCGAACTCACGGACCGTGAGATCATGACCTGAGCTGAAGTCGGCCGCTTAACCGACTGAGCCACCCAGGCGCCCCGCATTATCTCCTGCTTCTAAGGAGCCTTAAACAATTCAATTGTATATTAGTTTAGCCATCTCATTCAACTCCGTCATAATTCAGCTGGCCACCACTGAAAAATGAAATGAAGCACAGCAAACGTATATCATGTACCCCAACACACACACCCCCCGCACACACACACTCACAAGCATTCTGTAGGGGGGCCAGTCTTCCGATGGAATAGATTTTGGTTTAGCCTCTTTTTTAAGTTTTTTTTTTTAAATGTTTGTTTATTTTTGACCGGGGGGGGGGGGTGGTGGGACAGAAGATCTGAAGTGGTCTCTGTGCTAACAGCAGAGAGCACGATGCGGGGCTCAAACTCACGAACAGTGAGATCATGACTTGAGTTCATGGCTCGAGCCGAAGCTGGATGCTTAGCCGACTGAGCCACCCAGGCGACCCTTTAATCCAAAATTATACATTGTTGTGAAGTATAAACCTACTTTTCTTGCTTCGAAAATATTTCATCATTGTATACATAGTCAATATTAAGTTTGGCAAACAGGGGCACCTGAGTGGCTCAGTCAGTTAAGCATCCAACTTTGGCTCAGGTCGTGATCTCACAGCTCAGCTCGTGAGTTCAAGCCCCACATCGGGCTCTGTGCTGACAGCTCAGGGTCTGGAACCTGCTTCGGATTCTGTGTCTTCCTCTCTCTCTGCCCCTCCCCTGCTCACGTTCTCTCTCTCAAAGATAAATAAACATTAAAAAAAAAATTTGAAAGTTTTGCAAATGTTAAACTATTTGGAGATGTGTGTGTGTATGTATATATATATAATATACCTTTTAAACTTTCATTCAGTGACTCTGCTGATGGTAAAGAGGCCCATAATTCATTTTTTTTGAAGTTTATTATTTATTTTGAGAGAGAGCAAGTGAGCACGAGTGGGTGAGGGAAGAGAGAGAGAATCCTAAGCAGGCTCTGCACTATCAGCATAGAGCCTGATGCGAGGCTTAACCTCGTGAACCATGAGATCATGACCTGAGCCAAAATCAAGTGTTGGATGCTTAACCGACTGAGCCACCCAGGCACCCCCATAATTTCATTTGTAAGACTATCTTTTTTTGAAATTATATGATCCACAAATACGTTTTCATTGTGAAAGATCACGTGGCACGGAAAGAGCACAAGCTATAAAAAATGTCCTTACGGAGAGTTAACACACGTCAAGTATTTGATTTGTATTTTGTCAACAACTTTACCGCTTTTTGCCTATGTGAGGTGCAGGTATACACATGCAGGGCATCCGTATTTGTGGAGCAAATAATAAATGGGATGGGATTCAGTCATTCATTCATTCAACAGCTATTCACTGAAAGCCAACCCTGTGCCGGTAAGAGAGGAGAGGGAGAGAGAGAGAGAAGCCAGCATCTCTAAGACAAATCTGAGTTGAGATCTTGCAACGTGTTTTGTTTGATGACTTGCTTTGTTCACCGCGTATCTTGGAGGTCTTCCTGTGTCAGCACATAATGTCCTGCTCCCGTCTTTTTAGCATCCATACCCTTTAATATGGTACGTAGCCCCATAATTTAACTATTCCTATGCTGATGGAAAACGCTTTCTAGACTTTGACCTCTATGCGATGCAGTGCTAACACTTCACGGGTCATAGGCACACTCCCTCACTCTACACAGAATGGCCACTTTGGATGAATGGCTCTGTTCTGCAGTATAAATGCATCCGACCTCATCGAGGAGCTATGACAAATCTGAACATATCACAGGACTGTGTTGAAGCAGGAATGAGTGCATGAGTGTGCCCGGGCACATGTGTGGGTTTATAATTTATAGATGTGAACTCTAAAACCTTAGCTATCAGCTATGTACAGCTATAGACTTAGCACCTCCTGACACGTTTTTCAAGTGCCTGAATCATCTTGAAATACTTCATTAGAACAACAGCAGAGTTCGCCGCGAAAGGGCGCAAGAATTCTTTTCATTTTTAAATGTTTAGAAATACATGTGTGTTTGGCACAGTTTCAAGGTGCTCACGTTCACTATAACCCCTTCAAGTCAACCAGTTTACAATTTCTTGGCAGCTTTTGGAAACTATTCTGTTAGCATAACCCAGACTTGTAAGTTAAGCTAGTGAAGCAATAGACATTGTCCCAAATGAAAGGACCTTTGTTTATGGCTTTTCCCTTTTTCAGTGCTTTCATGAAGAGGAATATTATACAGCATTTCCCCCCACTGTTCTCAGTCTTATTCTTTTCCAAGAGCCCCTCTCCTCTTTTTCATGGCTAAAGAGCAAATCGTCTCACCAGGGATCACATTGCCCATCAGAACTCCTTCAGCCCATGTGTTTTAAGCATCTCATAATTCTCTTCAACTTAACACATATTATCGTAAGGCTGCTTTTCACTCTGTCTCAAATTATTCTACCCTTCCTCAACTTTTTGTTTTGTTTTGTTTTGTTTTACATCTGCAAATGCTTTGCCCTGTGGCTTGACCTTAGAGTAAAATTCTCAACAGAGAAAGCAGCAGCTGCATGGTGACCATTTGAAAACACTGGAATCGTTTGCATTTTTAGTGCCGTTTAATGAGCCCATCATCCTTCACTTCCCAAACTTGTCAGCCTTTGTCGCGTACTAAACTTGGATTTCTCTTACCCATAGTTTTCTAAACCTCTGAAGTTTGACTGGATATGTAAACTCTCCTCTGTGTTCTTTGTGGGAAGTCAGTCAGACATCCAGTCTCTAGTGTTCTTGGATCACTCTAGCCATCTTTAATCTCTATTTTGGCTCTTCTGGTGCTTTGTTCAGATACAGCTCTTAGCTAATCAGTTCCTTTAAGAGGTAGCAATCTAGGAGCGCCTGGGTGGCTCGGTTGGTTACGCGTCCGACTTCGGCTCAGGTCATGATCTCACTCGTTAGTGGCTTCGAGCCCCACGTAGGGCTCTGTGCTGACAGCCCAGAGCCTTGGAGCCTGCTTCAGATTATGTGTCTTCTTCTCTCTCTGCCCCCCTCCCTCCCTCTCTCTCTGTCTCTCAAAAATAAATAGACACTAAAAAAAAAGAGGTATCAATCTAAAGGTCTGATTTATCATGGACCTATAACTGGATGCATCATCATGCTCATAGCTACTGTTTATCAGAAATATATCATGGGCTAATCTCAGAGAAATTATTTTGTTGGAGAGCGAACACTATCATAACAATTTACTTTTTTCAAACGTTTTTAAAAGTTTGTTTACTTATTTTTTAGTATTCTCTACACCCTACGTGGGGCTGGAACTCACAGCCTCAAGATCAAGAGTTGTGTGCTCTTCCGGCTGAGCCAGCCAAGTGCCCTCCACCCCGCCGAATTTACTTTTTATTTTATTAAACCTAACGTCTATTAATTCCCTATTCCATGAGCCAGACATTTGTCATATTCTAGAGAAAATGAAAACGAGTGAAACTTAACCCTTACCTTTGAAAAACTTACACATAATAGGTACAAGTCAATTTGTAAGTACGCAATGTGAAGGGTATAAAATTCCATGCGCTGCCGATCAGCACCCCTGATTGGCATGATCCAAGGAGGCTTCGTGGAGGAGGTGTCATCTGAACAGGCCTTTGATGGCTGAAGAAGAGAGTTTTGATTATGTCGATTCATTTGGCCAAACTGGATGGACATGTTCTGTCAGTCAGAAGTTAAGACGCTCAGCTGAGCATCAAAACAGGAGTCACTGATCAGACCAGCCGGCCAATTTAGGAAACAATGAGTCAGATCTACAGATGCATCTACTCAGTGGTGAATTGGATTAAAGTTCTATTTCATGCCCTTCCCTGGACAGTGTGCTGCTTATATATAAAATGGCAAGATTGTCCTTCACCTTATGTTATCGAGGAAAGAAAGAAAATTAATTATAAAATCCCTTGAAAATACTAAAAACTGAAGGGGTTGTGTATGTATGTATATGTGTGTGTATATATATATATGCATATATTTTTTTTTTGAGAGAAAGAGAGAGAGAGAGAGAGAGGTGGGAGGGGCAGAGAGAGAGAATCCCATGCAGGCTCCATGCTGTCAGCTCAGAGCCCGATGCGGGGCTTGAACTCCCAAACCATGAGATCATGACGTGAGCCCAAATCAAGAGTAGGAGGCTCAACTGACTGCCTCCCTTGGATACATATATAGGCCAGCATCGTCACAAACTCTGATCTTAAACCCTCAGCAGCAGCCAACGTAGTAGATGCTTCAAGCCCTTACCCTGGGTGCCGTCACCAGATTTCCTTGGAGTACACGTCCCTGCGAAAACAACTCCATGTAAAAATTTTACTCTAGCAGACCTATGAAACTGAGTTTACATTTCTAAGCTCTAGGATCTACAGCTCTTTGAATCTTAAGATAATAAAAACTGACATACAGCTTTACAGCCCGGGGAGAGTTGGGTACGTAGGTCGTAAGTGAATACCGCCACACAGGGAGACCGCGTTAACTACTGCCTTCCTTGGCTTCATAATATTCAGCAAACGCTGCACAGCTCATGCCTTTTCTCACCCCCTCAATTCCATTTTCCATGGTCTTGGTTTATTTGGCTGTGTCCTTGGATTCTGAGGGTCTGCTATCTGTTGGCACAGTGCTAGACCCTGAGGGCTCGGTAATGAATAAGGCAGTGGCGTGGGCACGGAAGGAAGTCAGCAAATTTACTACGAAATGTTAAGTGTCAGAGTAGAGGCATGTGCAAGGTGATGCCAGAGTAATAGAGAAGGGGCTCAAGTGCCTCAGAAGATCTGGGATGGCCTTGAGCTAAATATTAGCAAATGAATGCTCACTGGGGTGACTGGGTGGCTCGTACCATTCAAAGTCATGAAATGACTCATACCAAGTGAAATGGCTCATACCAAGGATACGCTGAAGGACGTAGCAGGGTCAGAAGCTGGAAGAAGATAGGCAGGAGCCAGATCATGGAGGTCTTTGCTTCATTAAATATAATAGCGGCATCCCACGTACATCCTCTGAGTCAAAGCTGTGTCTAATCTACGCAGCATACACATTGCTGTTGGCCCTCACAGCAAATGTACTTAAGTTGGTTTGGTTGCCGGCATTTAAAAGTCATAAGCTTTAACATCGAAAATCCGGATTTCTCTCTTCTCTTTAAAACTCAAAAGACAACACTGGACTCAAATTCCCCAATTCCAACTGGTTGGAGCGAAGTTCATGCTTCCATCTTTAGATGCGAAACAGTCCTTCAGCACTCCACACAACGCAGAGGGACACAGTCCCTCTCCCATGATCTCATCCCCAACTCATTTATGTTATGCGCCCGGCCCCTGAAGACATCCACTCTTGCAAATCCTGCTCTGTGCCCTGTTGGTCCAATCTGATACAGCTTCTCTCAGTGAAGGGAAATAAATCGTGTTTTGACAGGAATTTTTATTTTTAGTGGTCAGAAATTACTTAGGTGATCCCTCTAGAAGCAAGCAGGCCTGCAATTAAATTATCCTATCTCAGCAACGCAAAGTAGAACATCATGTTTCTAAGTGAGTTCTCCGTGTTAGCTCTAATGATTCACACCCAAGGGGGAACAAGAAAATTCATATATGGTGACCCTTCAGAGAACCCAGTACCATTTCCATCACAACAAAATTACAACCTATCTAGGAGTAAAAATAACCGAAAAGATATTTAAAGAGAAAAGCATAGAATTATCAGATGACATAAAAGAATACCCGAACAACCCAAAGATATTTAGTATTCTTGGATGGGAATGTTTATTATTAGTGGAACCTTTTTGGATCCATTTTTGTAGGTCAAAAATATTGGCAATTTCATCTGTTTCAACCTAAAAATAAATATGCAAATTTTCCCCAAAATTATTACATAAATTCAATGGAATCCCCACCCACATCCCAATAGTACTTCTCCCAGAATTCGACTAGCTAAAACTGAAATCCATATTGACGTGTAAAGGGCTGAGATAATTATGAAGAAGAAGGGGTCACACTGTAGCAAATATCAAGACGCATTTTATCAAGCAGTCATAACTTGTGTGGGATAAATGGGTCACTGTGAACAAAGAGCCTAAAAACAGAAACACAGATATATGGAAACTTAGTATCTTGACATAACTGTTATCATAACTCAGTGGGAGAAGAATAGATTATTCAGTAAATGATGCTGGAATAACTGGTTATTTATGCGGTAAAAATCAAATTCTTATACCACATGCATACTGCCCCCAAAAGAAAATCCAGATGGATTAAAGACCTAAATGAAAAAAGGCAAATCTCTAAGTAAATCTTCTTAAGAGATTTTATTTTTGGAAAAAAGTATATAAGGGAAATGCTTTAATATCAGTGTAGGAAACCATCTTTTTAAAACAGGCAACAAGGGGCACTTGGGGGCTCAGTCGGTTGAACGTCCAACTTCAGCTCAGGTCATGATCTCACGGTTCATGAGTTCGAGCCCTGAGTCGGGCTCTGTGCTGACAGCTCAGAGCCTGGAGCCTGCTTCAGATTCTGTGTGTTTGTGTCTCTCTCTGCCCTTCCTCCGCTCACGGTCTCTGTGTCTCTCTCAAAATAAATAAAAAATAAAATAAGCAGCACAAAGGATAGTGGAGAATATTAACAAATTTGACTACATTAGGATTTTTAAAACTTTTGTATTAAAAATCCACAAAGTTTCAAAGACTGTTCATAGAATGTTGGGGGGACCTTGCAGCATATTTAACCAATAAGGAATTAGTACCCAAACATATAGAGAACCTAAAATCACTGCGAAAAAGACAAATAGACTAATAGAAAAACGGGTGGGGGACATGAAGAGGTAATTCCCAGGAAAAGAAGCCTTCATGGCCAAAAAAAAAATGGAAAATGATGCTCCATGTTCCACCTACCTGGTAATCAGAGAAATGTAGGTTAACACCTCCGTGAGATGCCGTCTCACACCCGTCATTTTGCCCCCAATTAAAACATCTGATAGCTCCAAGTATCGGGAAGTATGGGGAAGGGCAGCTCTTAGTGTTAGTGAAAGTATAAATCAGTAGTATTTTGGAAGACATTCTGTAATTCTTGGTAGAGTTGAAAATCAGTGTACTCTATAACCCAGCACAAGGAGATGTGTGCATAACCATGTACAACTGTCTGGGACAGGTGTGCTGGCAGCCTTCTTCATGGGAGCAAAAAAGCGAAAACTACCTTATGGTAGAAAAGTGGATTTTTTTTTTTTATGCGATGAGCTAAATATGAGTTTTATACATGAGTTAAAAATGAACTCCAGGGGCGCCTGGGTGGCTCAGTTGGTTAAGCGTTCGTTTCAGCTCAGGTCACGATCTCATGGTTCATGAGATTGAGCCCCGCATCCAGCTCTGCACGGATAGCGTAGTCTGCTTGGAATTCTCTCTCTCTCTCTCAATCTCTCTCTGGCCCACCCCCTCCTGCCCACTTGCCCTCTTGGGCTCTCTCACTCAGAATAAATAAACGTTTGAAAAACAATGAACTCTATTCTACATGCATCAACCAGGATAAATATCAAAACATCATTAAATAGGAAAAGTTGAGAAAAGGCATCTACTGTATGGTGCCTTTCATTTAGAATTTTTAAAGGCCCAAAACAATGTTACCTCTTCTACGGAGGTACATACCTATGTGGAAAAAGCACAAAAACATGCCTGAGAATGATAACACCCCACCTTTAGGATAGCGATGCCTCTGGAGAGAGGAGAGGGAAGGGGATAAGGTATCGGTGAATTGTATTCGTATAAAAAGAGAGCAGGGGAGGGGGTCTAGAGCCAGTATGGCCAAAAGTTGACCTCTGACTCTCTTCGTGGTGGGCACATGGGTTCTAGTTTTCCTGCACTTTTAAATGTTTGAAACGGATCCCAATGAAAAAGCTAAAAAGAAAGCCCTTTGCAGAGGGTGCGCTCCTCAGTAGAATAAACAGCATCTGTATCGTAGGGACCGGGTCGGGTGAAGTGAGCGGCATGAAGGTTAAGGCGTTAAAGAAACCAGGGGACACAACTACGCGTAAGTGCGAGCAGATCTGGGGGATGAGGAAGCATAGTAGAGGTAGTAACTGGCCTGTGTTGGCCAGAAGGGCAAGAAACAGCGAGAGCAGAGAGTGAGAACGCGGCTGATGTTCCCATGTCTGCACCGCTTGTCGGAGCGTAGCGCGAGGGCCGGTGGGAAAGAAGAGCTTCGCTGGGTGGCTTGGGACACGCCGTCGCCTCCTCCGCGCGACCGAAACAGGAAACGGCCCGGTGGCGTTAGCTCCACGGCATCCTTGACGCTGTCTTTTCACCTTGGCAACTACGCCCCTGTCTCCTCGAGTGACACCCAAGGTCTTGGGCCTTCATTCGTTCGTTGCGTTAGCCTCAAGCCAAGACTGGGGCGACAGAAAGTTGGTGGAGGTCAGGGCTGCTGCAGTGACACTCATGAGTAGGAGACCGCTGCTGCCGTGAATGCTCGTCGCCCTTGGTAGCCCACGCTCCAGCCACGCTCTTACTTCCTGCGATTCCCACAGGTGCCCTGTCTTCCCCTTTCCAGAACTCTCACTTCAGTTATCTCCATTGGGCCTCACGGCGGTACCATAAGATAGGCAAAGCAGGTATTATTCTCATCGTACCCAAGGGGAGACATACTCACAGGCGTGAAATGCTGTAGCCAAGGCTGTGGGGAGAGTCTCACGCATCCCCCCCACCCCACCCCACCCCCATTTCCTGAGCTTAGAAGACCAGAACCGCCTTGCACTCCTCTCTGTCCACTCCTGCCTCCAGGAGGGGGCAACTTGTGCAGGTGGCTTCTACCAAGTGTCTGTTTACGTTTCTTCCTCTCTGCTTCCTGTTCCTTCATCCGGATTTGGATGCCCCGTATTCCTTGCCCCGATTACAGCTGGTGAGCCGAACTCCAGATGCCACTTTTCCCCCGCGGCAGCCTACCCCGTCTTCTCCCTCTGGACTAAGCTTCCTCAAACATTGCTTTCCTTAGGTCATTTCCCTGCTCACAAACCTCTGTGAGCCCCTCTCTTCCTCCTACACGGAAACGGAAACTCCTCGGCCAGGGGTTCAAAGCTCTCCTCAATCTGAACTCGCTTTTTCTAGTCAAGCACCCCGGACGGGTGCTTTAAAAATAAAAATGGCCACCACGTCCTCTTTCAACCCAGCAAAGGTTTGTGTTTTGTATTTTATCTTTTTAGATGGTCCCGCTCGTCACGGGCGGGAGAGACATAAAAGCCTCTTCCCTGCTGGTGGACACGTTAATGGGCATAATCTTTTTGGAAGGCAGTGCGGTTGTAAGAATCACGAGCTCTTGACCTAATACGCCTGTTTCTGAAAATATATCCTAAGGAAGCAATCCGAAATAGAGAGTAATTTATGCCTAAAGATGTGTGAATTGCACTCTTATTTATAGTTACGAGCAGTTAGATATAACCCTCCAGTGGCTTTTTCCAGCGCTTAGAACAAAACCTTAAATTCTTACCATGGCCTGTGGTCATTCATGGTCGGGCCTTGCGAACCCTCCCCTCTCCTGCTTGCTAGCTAAAGTCTACAGTGGTCTTTTCCCTGTCCCTGAAACTCATTGCCGCCCCAGGGACTTTAGAGATCCTCCTCCCTATGTGCCTCAGATACCCCTTCCAGATCTCCAAATAGCTCATCTTTCGCCGCCTTTCGGGTCGATGCTCAGATGTCATCTCCCAAGAGAGCTTCCCCTAAACCCCCCCCCCCCCCCATAACCCATGGTCCCCTTCACGTGGTTTAGTTTCTTTACGGACTTTATTGTTCCTTTAAATTACTTATTTGTAACTCTCTAAAACCCTAATCGGAGCCCTTTGTAGGCAAGCGTTTGTTTGTCTCGCTCAGTCCGATATCGCCAGATCTAGAATAGCGGCTGGTATGTAGTCGGGGCTCAAAAACAGCACATGAACAGGCGAACGGTTGTTAAAAAGTGCACTTTATGGGGCGCCTGGGTGGCTCAGTCGGTTAAGCGTCCGACTTCGGCTCAGGTCACGATCTCGCGGTCCGCGGGTTCGAGCCCCGCGTCGGGCTCTGGGCTGATGGCTCGGAGCCTGGAGCCCGCTTCCGATCCTGTGTCTCCCTCTCTCTCTGCCCCTCCCCCGTTCGTGCTCTGTCTCTCCCTGTCTGAAAAATAAACGTTAAAAAAAAAAAAGTGCACTTTAAGAAGAATAAAGGGAAAATAGCTGGGAGGAAAGATTGTACGTTTGTTTTACATTTTCTTTATGCTTTCCAGTATTTCTCACGTTTTCCTTATTGGATGGCTCTCTTAATCAGGGGAAATGTAAACCATTTGACAACATACAGCCTGGAGCCTGGGCAGACCCATTGTATCGCCATTTCAGAAACAAGCATGATTTCAGCGGCCTCCGTTAATCCTTTAAACCTCAGCTCAAGGCCCAGTTCCTCCATGGTGCCTTCCTGTGTATTCTGGTTCTCACTGGTCTCCCTCCCACCCCAGACTTTGCATTTAATTGGGTATGCTGGGCTACATGTACTCATCCTCATTCAAGAAACACTTCCTGTTTGCTGGGGTGGGGGTGGGGGGGAGGGAGGGATGATATATGTGTATTCGGTAGGGGTTCACCTCGCCAAATCTGTTTCCACATTTGTCAAATGGAGACACAAAGACCCTGTGGGCTGGCTGTAAATGTCAGGATGTGAAGTGGCCCGTGGGGTGCTAACACCCAGCAGGCTCCCCGGTAAGTGGTGTTATTATTGGATGTGCTGCGCCCTTGACGCCCTTGACGTTGGCTCTTGAAAGGTGCCCCACCTCTTTTCTCTCCACACGGTGAACGGCCTGGGTCCCATCACCTCCAGAAGTGGGGGGGGGGGGGGGGATGTCCGAGCTCTGCTGCATGGTGAAGGTGCTGTTCAAAAGCCTGGACCCAGAAAACACAAACAGGCCGCCGGGCCCCAGGTTGCCTAGAGCTCGGATTTCCTCGTCTGAACGCGTAACTATAGGCAAAGGGTGGTACGACAGAAGTAGCTGTTTTTGTCTGTCCCCCGGGCCCGCTAATGTAAACATCTCTCCCTCCTCAGGAATTATCTTAGGACCGGGAAGCAGCACGCTGTTTCTTGAAAGGGTCACAGAAGACGACGAAGGTGCATATCACTGCAGGGCCACCAACCAGAAGGGGTCCGTGGAAAGTTCGGCGTACCTCACTGTTCAAGGTAAACCGGCTTCAGAAAGCAACCAGAACCAGCTCAGACGGCTGTGTCCCTGTTCAACTTTCCACCTCCCGGTCTCCCGCTGCCGCCCCAGCCTGTTCCTTTCCCTGACCCCCTCGCCCCTCCCCTGTCGCTCCGGGAAGGGACCTGCTGGGTGGCCTGGCAAGGCAGAAGGGGAAGACGCTGGCCGGCCACCCGAACACGGTCTCTGCAGGGAAGTAGTTCCCGGAAGAGAGGAAAGCCAGCTGCCGCCCGAGGGACGGCATTGACCCATAGAGAGTGACCGCAGTGGCCACACCTGTGACAAAGAAACCCAAGGAGGAAGAGGGGTGTAGGTAGAGGGGAAAACCCACAGTTCGTTCTTTCGCCTTTTCCGATTCCCACGAGTGAGATATCTATACGCCTCTCTTCTGAGTGTCTTCCTAAGCTGGGTTTTTTGGTTTGTTTTTTTTTTAACACGAAGTAGGCTGCAAGATATTATCAGGGAGAAGCAACACATAAAAAAACAGACCACATTTGAGAAAAATATTCCAACTGCTTCCTCTTCGGAGGCCTCAGATAGTTCGCTGAGCAGCAAAATCCAAAGCGGCCTAATCCTACTCGGGGCTGTGGCCATGTGGCTCCCATTTGGAAACCAGTTTAGACGGCAATTGCAGTCCTCTGATGCCAGAAGTCATGCAAAACATAACATTTACAGCATCATAAAATATCAAATTGACACCTCCTTGGACCTAAATATCTATGGCCTATTGAGGTTTACATGAAAAGATGCAATTTGTTGGATACTCTGTTTCCAGGCTCCCCGCAAGACTTCAGAATATGGAAATACTTCTGGCAGGGGAAATAGATCAGTTCTTCCACCCTGGAAACTTACATGGCTTAAAGATTATAATTCTGAGAATTCAGACTCCTTTAAAACAGAGCGTTGTCCCCATTCTTTTATGAGGAGAGGATTTTATTTCGTTTTTTTGAGTTTATTTTGAGAGACAGAGAGAGCGTGTGCGCATTAATACGCGTGGGGGAGGGGCGGAAAGAGAGAGAAAATCCCACAGGCAGGCTCCATGCTGTCAGCCCTGAGTCCGACTCGGGGCTCGAACCCACGAACCATGGGATCATGACCTGAGCTGAAATCAAGAGTCCAACACTGTAATGGCTGAGCCCCCAGGTGCCCCAACGAGTAGATGATTTTAGACAGTCTCCTGAAAAATCCCCAAACCACGCTCCCACAAATCTATACTTCCAGGAAAAGTGGGGAGTAGCATTCCCCAAATACTTACAGTAATGGTTCTGTTTCTCTCCCAAATAATCCTCGTCTCAGAGTATTCTTTCGACTCATCTGCTTACCCCTGGAGAGAACACCTCCCTCTTCAAAGGACCTTTCATTTACTTTTAAATAAGGACTCCAGGGGCGCCTGGGTGGCGCAGTCGGTTAAGCGTCCGACTTCAGCCAGGTCACGATCTCGCGGTCCGTGAGTTCGAGCCCCACGTCGGGCTCTGGGCTGACGGCTTGGAGCCTGGAGCCTGTTTCCGATTCTGTGTCTCCCTCTCTCTCTGCCCCTCCCCCGTTCATGCTATGTCTCTCTCTGTCCCAAAAATAAAAAAAAAAATAAATAAATAAATAAATAAATAAATAAGGACTCCAGACGTGGCCGTCGGGGAGTAACTGTGTCAGGCCAGGGAGGGCCACAGATCTGAGACGGGGGTGGCCACAGAGGGCAAGGAGGTGCCCACTCCGCAGTCCAGAGGGCATTTCCCCTCCTGTGCTGACAACAGAGCAGTTATGAAGCCCCAGGCAGGAGTGAAATGACTGACTGACCTTCATCCAGTAGCCAGGTGATGGCAGACGAGCATGAGAGCCGGGTTCTTCTCATGTCCGCCCCGGCCCCGTACCCGCCCTCCTGCCGTGCATCCCTACTCTCCTCTGCCTCTGTCAGGGAGCCGGGGTTGGCATCTGACCCAACGGCTGGGCAGCTGATGGCTTGGGAGAAGGCCTTGCCCGGAGGGATATTGACACAAGTTTATAGGTCTCCACAGAGACTTTCCTTCCTTTCCCTTTGCCTTTTCTGCCAGGCTGATCTGGGTTTCCCGGAAGCCACGTCGCTTCAAGGCATCTGTGCGTTTCTTCTACCCACAGTCACGACCACCCCCCTCCTATTTGTCACAAGTCTACCCTCTGGGAGTAGTCCCCCCTGCTGGGAGGCTTTTTCTGCCCACAGGCGGAGCCATGGCACCGTGGAGGCTCCCAGGCTGGCCTAGGAGCCCGCACTCTGGCCGTCAGAGAGCCTGACTCACACCCGCTGCTGAGGGCGGCCCCATGCGAACACAGCCCAGAATGTCTTTTGTCCGGGCGCCCTCCCCATGGCAACCTGATGCTCCTTCTCCCCCGTGTCCAGTGTAGATTAGATACTTTGCACTCAGCAGCGTCCTCCAGGATCAGCAGCTGACTCGGATACCCACCCTCTTCTCTGCCCTCGCTCTCCATGGTTCTTGAATCTTCTCATCAGTACTTCCTGTATTCTGCCTTTGGGGGTTAATTAGGCGTCCATAGGCCTGTCTTCCCTACTGAACTGTAGACCTTGTGAGGTGGGAGTGGGGTCTGACATACCCCCCACGCCCCCACGCCCCCACGCCCGTGCCCAGCACTTAGCAGGAGGCTTTAATTCGGTATCTTTCTATGCAGACGTTGCTACGTAACGGGCATCCCTGATCCCATGAGCGTCGTAAGAATCCAAAGCAGTAACCAGTATTATCTTCAGTCTACAGATGGGAAGATGGGCAGTCCAGAGGGTTAAGTTATTTGCCCAAAGTCACATGACACACGCACGGTGAGGCTGACCGGGGTCCGTGTCCCGTAGCTGCGGAACGTTGCCGCCCTCCCTCCGGGCTTCCCACCCCTGAAGTGCCGTGGGGACTTGTCCTCGAGGCCTTGGCCTAAAATCGAGCTGTTGGACTTTTTCCATTACGTCCTGTTACTTGGGTTTCTCTCTACCTGGTTCTCATTTCCTGCAGTGAGTTCCTTTTCCCACTACACGCTCCTCTGGGAAGCCAGACAGCATTAAGAATCTGGCTGCCACTGATCATTTCTACATGTTTCCATCGGCCTGGGTCATTTGCTTCTGAGGAAAGGGGAGATAGTTGCCCACGTCAGCTGCCGCTACGGAGGTCCTGACCCTGTCCTTTCCCGACGTCACCTCTCAGCCTCCCAGGCAGCCTACCTACTTTTCTCTCCTTCCATCGTCTTCCAATTCTAGAGGATCTTTTTTATTATATTTTATTTTCTGTATTTTTTTTTTTTTTTTTTTTGAGAGAGAGAGATCTGAAGCGGGCTCTGCGCTGACAGCAGCCAGCCTGATACGGGGCTCAGACTCCCAAACCTCAAGATCATGACCTGAGCCGGAGTCGGATACTCAACCGACTGAGCCACCGAGGCGCCCCTACCGTGATCCTTTTTGAAATGACTAATCTTACGACAGATGACTCCCCTGCTTCAAATATATAGTGGTTCCTGATGGCCTGTTATCCTCATCCAGGTCCTTCCTGGCCTCCTGCAGCCTCGTGGCTCATCCCTCCCTTCACACCTGAGCTCCCCAGCCGTGCACCTGCCCGGAACCCCCTGCAGATCCGCTGTCCCTCATCTGCCTGCCCACAGCGTCTTCCTTTAGTCTCCGCGGCCTTCCTTCCCGCCTCATTCTCCCCCGGAAAGCCCTACTCATCCGGACAGCTCACTTCGGCTCTTGCTACAGGGAGAGAGGAAGGGTCCTCCTGCCTTACCATCATCTCCCTCTGTGCTCCCAGAGCACTTGACGTATACCTTTGACGCGGTGCTTACCACGGCGTATCATTCACTCCTCTATCCCAGAGCGTCTGAAAAATGTATCCGCGGGTTGATACACGTAGAAAACCACCACTGAATGTCTGAAAAGAGACATACGTCAATATCTTGCAATTTCTGGATATATATATATAATATATATATATATATTATATATATATATTGCAATATCTGGCAATAGACTTAAGCCAATCCCAGTTCGCCAGTAACTCAGCAACGCATTTATGTGCCCAGGGCTGGGCAGCGTAAAGAAGTGTAAGCCATCTCCCCTCCCCTCCGGGGGCCTTGAAAACCTAGCTGGAAGGAGATTAAGGTGCACATGGAAACCGTTAGAGCCGGATCAATAGGCACTTTGAGCTCCTCCCCAGGGTGAAGTTGAAGTGCTAGTTCGTAGCCAATACACCACACAGGGCCGCTAATCAGAGCTCAGGGAGGTCGCAGAGGCAAGAAGGGACGTGGGTAGTGAGCCGGGGTCTAAAGGAAGCCTAGGAGGATGTCGGATTGGCAAGGTCAACGGGGCAGTGAGCGATGAGGCAACAGTGTACCTTCTACGTCGTGTCCCTTGGCAACAACAAAGCCTAGGTGATTTTACCTCGTTCCTGGTGGCCAGCCCGCTGGGTTTTCTGAAGAGCTGGTACTTTTGACTCATGACCTCTTTTCCCTGATGTGGCGTTGATCTTCAGTAGCGCCTGGGGAAATGATCACGTTTAGGAGGTGCCTACAGACTTCACATGCGTGGCTCTTTCTTTTCACCCGTCACTGTCCCCGCTGCCGTGCTCTTTGAGTTCTTGTGTCTGCCTTTCATGTTTTCTGCCTTCTTCCTTGCTCTCTTTCGTAATTCCCCCCGCCCCCTGCTCTCGGAGTGACGGCAAAACTCCCCTCTCCCCTTAAAAACAGATGGCCTGATCCAGCGGTCATCAAACTACCTGAAACACTGTACCCATTTATAAGAGGAGTGTAACATAAATGGGACCGTATCCTAATAGGGTAATGATAGACCAGTGTAAGGAAAGGAGGATTGTTAGTCTAAAAACTAAGGGGCGATGGGGCGCCTGGGTGGCTCAGTCGGTTGAGCGTCCGACTTCGGCTCAGGTCATGATCTCACAGTCTGTGAGTTCGAGCCCCATATCGAGCTCTGTGCTGATGGCTCAGAGCCTGGAGCCTGCTTCCGATTCTCTGTCTCCCTCTCTCTCTGCCCCTTCCCTGCTCATGCTCTGCCTCTCTCTGTCTCAAAAATAAATAAAAACATTAAGAAAAAAAAATTTTTTTTTAAAACTACGGGGCGATATTATTGTTTTCCGTAAATATTTAACAAGCTTCACCCCCGGGGAGACTTTCTAACTCATTCTTTGGTACACCAGAAAAGATACCCGGAACCAAGGAAGGGAGGTGGTGGTGATGTGTCAGGAGGTAGGTTTCAGCTCCATACATAATTTTGGATAAGGAGATTCCTAAAAAGTGGCTCTTGAGTGAATCTTATTAGTCAGATGCCGTATCTTGAGTGGAAGTCCTCGAGGCTCACTGAATGAAAAGTTGGTCCCCGGATGCTCTTCAGAATAGCTCGATGCCGTACCTGCTCAGTAATTTTATCACTGAAATTAGATCCTGGCTCTCTGGTGGCTGTGAAACGTTCCCTAGCTTCAGACTTGATTTCCTAAAATATGCACACAGACCCTGCAAGCTGACCTATCTTGTCAGGTGGGGTTTAGGAAATGAAACCGAGCAAATGAGTTGTGTCTGCGGCTGTGTTTAACAGATTTGAAGAGGTTCGTGAATTAGCCAGGAAGGAAACCGTCTGCTCTTTTTATTTCCCTTGAAAAAGGATTCTTATACTCATAGATAAAACAATGTGTTATTTTTGTATCTGAAAAGGATGAGTGGACTGTGGAGTCAAAGTAGCTTCTTTAAATAATCCCAGGTCTTGTTTGCTTTGGACGGTCCAGGAGCACACGTGGAACTCTCAAAGGGGAAGTTCTAACATTAAAAACAACAACACAAAACTGTCAGTAACCAAAATAATTTCTGAAATTGACATAGCACTCAAGAGCCCATGGAAGGCAGTGGGACCGTTTCGATGAAAGCGGGGCACGTTTTCACCCAAGGACTTAAGATAAACTCGACTTTAGAATTATTATTGCAAGTAAGAACCACAACGTGTGTGTAAATACATTCTGATAACAGATTTAAGCCTTGCTATTGAAGTACGGTTTCAGTAGCCCTTATAATTACACAGGAGAAAATTCCACGTTAGACATTCTTTTGGGGACGACGGATGGATAGGAAAATCATGGAAAGCACCAAAGGACTGCCTCAGGGTCCTGCAGTCTAAATGGAAAGGCATCAGAGGTGAGATCTGTAAATGTTATGCCATAATGATTGCACATTAACACATTTCAGAAAGGACCCACACAGCAGGAAACATACGCTGTGTTCCTTAATAAATTCTGAGAGTACAGAATAGGAAAAGCTCAAAATTATCTCAGGTATGCAGTGCCTCCCTTTTATCCCCCTTGGCCAGGCCAGCCTTCGGGTCTCGTTTCTTTTTGACACTCCTCTGAGGCTGGACGGTCCTCTGCTTTGGCTCCTCTCTTCCTGAATCCTGCCCCAAATTCACTCCCCCCCCACCCCCCCCACCCCCCCGCTAGCCTGGCACTAGGAAGGATGTGATAAACTAATTCACATGAAGATGTTGGTGATTGATGTTACTGTTCTCCTGGGTGTTGGCAATTTAGAAGGGTTCCCGAGGAGAGACCAGCGCTGGCAATGGAGATATGAACTCTCTACTCACTGATTTCACACAGGAGGGCCAGAGGACGGGATGTGCATGCCTTCGTACTTGAGTCTAAACAATGACATCAAGCTGGCCTTGATCAGGAATTCAAAATATGGTGATGGAATTCAGCCATGATATCTTCTGCTCATTGAACATGCGTTAGTCTAGCTAACTTTGGTGACAACCCAGTGGGGATTTTTTTTTCCCATTGGTGGGCAAGAATCTGAAGCGCAGAAAGACTTAGTACTTGGTTCAGGGTTACAAAGCTCGGAGGGGTGGAGCTGAGAACTGAATGTGTGGGGCAGAACCATTCCGCTCTACTGCCTCTGGGTTGGAAGGCAGGAGAGGACCCCCCGCGTGAAGCCCGGTCATCACCCCTCCTGAGCTGTGTGCCCTTGGGCCAATTACTTACCTTCCTGGTGCTTCCGTATGTTCATCTGCAAAACAGACGTTAGTAATGGTATACCAGCCTTACTGGGTTGTAAGGATTAACACACTTAGAACACTATCTGCCATATAATAGAAGCTTTTTAAATATTAGCTAACGTTGCTGTTTGTTAACATGTTAAACCACATTAACTTCAACAAAACTTTCTGCATTACAGTCTTCCAACACTTAACGAGTGAGTCACCCAAATGGTGTTCCAGACCACAAAATTCCTCTGTGGCCTAAGGAGTTTAGCTTTACTAGCTTTCCTAAAAATGTGTCGTCGAGCTGAAGGCACGTGATGGCAACCTTAAATATCTTTTACCTAGAACTATCCTTGAAAGCTCACTTCTGAAAGTTTAATTTGAATAGTCTTTCCATGTCACTCTGTCCTTAAGAGAGGTTCCAAACTGGTGTCCAAAGATTCCTCAAAAGCTTTATAAATGGTATGAAAGCCAATTTTATTAGTCCAATGAGCCTTAGAGAAATTAGCTGGGTTATTGGTTATTGGATTTTAGATAACAAGGGGTAGCACTGTTTGCCCGGCTCACGTGGAGAATCAGGTCGACGTATGTCCAATCAACTTTCTTTTCATCCATAGAGAAATATTTATTGAGATTTCCACGGGGCCGGTGCTAGAGATGCAAATGAACACAAAACACACCCTTCTCTTGATGTCTTAAGAGCTTCATGGGCAAAAAACCCACATAAACAGTTTTCTAAAAATAATGATAAGACCAGAGAACAACTTCTAAGCCACCCTGGCAGGTATGAGGTGAATTTCTCAGGGAAGGTTGTGACTCGGTTGTCTGCGGAAAATGATCGCTATTTGGGTCAAAGTCTGACTAGTTTTAGGGGAAAAAAAATTGTGATATATGCAATAGGTTTGGATGAAAATGCAATCATCTCGTATAGTACTTGAAGCCCACAAGATAAGGATGTTTTAAAAAAGGAAAAGGGAGCGCTGGGATGGGGGGAGTGGGGGAGAACCTTCAAAAGAATAGCCCTCAGGGCACCTGGGTGGCTCAGTCGGAAAGCGTCTGACTTCTGATTTGGGCTCAGGTCGTGATCTCACTGTTCGTGGGATCGCGCCCCAAGTCGGGGTCTGCGTTGACAGCATGGAGCTGGCTTGGGATTCTCTCTCCCTCTCTCTTGCTCTCAAAATAAATAAACGTTAAAAAAAAAAAAAATGGCTCCTACTAGGTTCATACATTTCACCTGTGAGCCAGGGTCCTGTTGTGACCCCGCATTTGAAGGACAAGCAAGCCGGGGCCTAGGGTCCTGGGTCTAAGACATAGCTGCTTGCTTCCTGCCCTTTCCAGGTAGAACTTGTACTGTCTCGAGTCAAGGCAGGTCCCCGAGCCGGAGGCCCTGGTCTTCTGCTTAGGGAGTTCTGCTAACCTCCTGGGAAGGACCATCGGTGCTGTGGTGCAAGTCGAGTGGCCTGGCCCTGCTGCCTGTCGATTCCGGCAGCCTGGCACCACACCGTGCCACGTGTCAGGGTCGGCGTGTCACCGCCACAACACAGAGTCCGGGCCCTGTGCAGCGTGAACAGCCGCCACCATCAGAAAGGCGCAGGGCAAGGCAGCGGGACTCAGCAGGCGCACAGCCTCTGGACGAGGTACCTCACCCCCCAGGAACCAGTGCATCCCCTGGCTGGCGTCCCCCCTTCCTGTCCCGAGAGGGATGGTCTGAAGCTTGAAAGGTAACTGACATGGAACACTCTGTGCCCCAGGGTTAGCGGAGTCTGTAAGCTAAAAGTGCAGTCTTCCTAACTCTTCA
This sequence comes from Neofelis nebulosa, assembly GCF_028018385.1. NCBI lineage: Eukaryota > Metazoa > Chordata > Mammalia > Carnivora > Felidae > Neofelis > Neofelis nebulosa. The sequence continues at coordinate 236,113,040 of NC_080782.1, forward strand.
GATTGGCCCCATTCTTGTCAATATCCCATGTAAAAGTAAGCTCGCAGTGCGCCCTGATGCTGGCTTTCACACACCCCATGTGACAGGAACGTCCCTGAGACCCAGTGCTAACTCCTAGTTGTTGTCAAATCCCACCCACGTTTCCTCTGGCCTCCTTTCCCCTGCCGTGTACAGCTGGGCCGTTTCATGGGCTGAGCTCATCAGCTGTCACCAGCAAGTTGAAGCTGGGTCCCGCCAGGCCAGCGTGTGGACGTTTGACCTCTGAGAAAATATCCAAGAGCTGTATAGGAAGGGATGATGCTGACGTGAAGTCCGTCTACTCAACCTAAGGCTCTCCTAATGGTTACTTTGCAAACACAGCCTGAGATTGAGCTATCAAGAGCGACAGAGACCGAGCACAGATACTACATCGTATCTGGTTAAATTCTTGGTTTTCAGTAAGCACTCATAGAATGTTAAATAGACCTTTCTCCTGTAATAAATGTTCATCTTGAGGATGTTTTTTAATGAGTTGGTTCTTGAAATGTGTAAATGCACCCGAGCACACTGGGTCCCACTGAAAGGAATTTTGCCTGAGTAAGGGCTGTGGAATTGCTTCGGGGGTCAACTTCCTGCCCCGTGGAATGCAGTGGGAAAGTTCCCACAGTGGGAGGGGGCCTCTCCCAGGGCATTCCAAGCAGGAGGCATCTGCAGAGCTTTTAGGCGGACAGTACTGTGTCTCAAGATACTATCAGCATCTCCAACAGCCAAAGGCCACTGAGGCCTGAACAGGTCTCAGGCTGTGTGTGTGTGTGTGTGTGCGTGTGTGTGCGTGTGAATACAGCAAGGCAGCATTCGACCTTTCACATGGCGGAGGAAATCCACACTCCTATTAACTCGAGCTTACAGTATTCCCATCGAGAGGCTGCGTACGAAGAGAAAAGCTTATCATACTTTGAAACTTCTTCAAGGAGGCTGTTCTCATTCTCATGAGGTTCGGGGAAACGTAGCCACAGGCCAACAAAGCTTGGCGTCGTTGAGCCAAACTCATTCTTGCACTCAGCCAGTATTCTCAGGATGCCTGCTGGGGGCCAGGCCCCCTTCTAAACACCAGAGACATAGCAGCGAACGAGAGAACCCCGGTCCTACCCTCTGCTCCTCCGCTCGGGACGTTGAACGTATTTATCTGTTCAGACTGTGAGCTCTAGACCGTCCATGCCTTTCATCCACCACCACGTACTAGTATCTAGAACAGAGAGTGCCACGTAGGTGGTGTTCCGTGGGTTTCTTGGATTAATCCGCACGAACAGGAATTTGACCTTGAACCCTCTGAAAGCTTCATGAGACGCTTTGGACTCAAAGCCAATCATAATTTATCTCCTCGCTCACCCGGTCCGATGGGGGGGGGGGGGTATAAAGACGACGAGGAGGTGGCCGCAGCCCCCAGAAGCCGCCGTTCTGGTAGAGAAACAGAGTGCCGAAGCGCGGAGGTGCAGAAAGGGCTGGGAGGTGTGAGAAACTACGAATGTTTTGATGTGATCAGAGCAAGTGGGAGAGCGGCAGGGGACGAAGCTGAAGAGATAGGCGGGGTTGGGCACGAAGGACCCAGGGATGTGGATTTTTATCCCTACGGCTGTGGGGAGCAGAGGTGGTGGTGATGGAATTTACACAGAGGCGAGATCACGCTGGCCCAGAGTGGAGGAGAGCCTGGCAGGGGGGCGGGGAGTCGAGCCCGGTCAGGAAGCCAGTGCTGCGGTCCAGGTGACAGCTGGCGGGGCCTCGATGTAGGCAGTGATAGCGGGGCAGGACAGGAGGTGACAATTTCCTGAGCCATGGGAGGAGAGCCGGCAGGACTTTGTGTTGGCCTGGACGGGGAGAGAATGTGGATTTCCCCTCTAGACTAAAAGGTTTGCCCAGCGGGGACTGTGGCAGGAAGTTGCATGTGCTCGGTGGCTGGATGGATAAGAGGGGAGAAGGAAATGGCTCGGGTTTCTAGCTTGTGTGTTTTCTGTTCTTCACAGATATTTCCCCGGCTCCAGCTGCCTGCATGCGGCTTGTAGTTTAAACCCTGCGCGCCGACGCTCGAACTCTCTGCGGGCTGGTCCTGACCTGCCCTTGCCTTATACTGCCTGCTCTGCCCCCTCATGTCCCAGTTTTGGGTCTCCACTCATGCCGGCCCCTCTGCCTGTAGACCCTCGCCCACCTCGTCTCCGTGGGCCACCACCCATTTCAATGTCGCCTCTTCCAAAAAGCACTAGATTTCCTCCACCCTTGAAACTCTTACTCCGTGTCTTCGTATTGACCTTAAGTCTTTTTTTTTTAAACGTTTATTTATTTTTGAGACAGAGAGAGACAGAGCGTGAACAGGGGAGGGGCAGAGAAAGAGAGGGAGACACAGAGTCCGAAACAGGCTCCAGGCTCCGAGCTGTCAGCCCAGAGCCCGACGCGGGGCTCGAACTCACGGACCGCGAGATCATGACCTGAGCCGAAGTCGGACGCTTGACCGACTGAGCCACCCAGGCGCCCCTGTATTGGCCCTAAGTCTTGGTTGGGTCGCGAGTGATGAGTTCCGGGAGAGTGACACCTTTCTCTTACTCACCTTCCCGTCGCCTCCAGATGGAATGTCGCCTCCAGTAGGATTCAGGACCTCCTTGTTGAATCGAAACAAAGAGCCCACAAGATGAATCCCACATCTAGGAAACAAAGATATTATTGCTACCTACTCCTTTGGGTGGTTGTAAGGATTGGCATATAGTAGGTGCTCAATAAATGATACCATTCATTGGGGCGCCCGGGTGGCTCAGTCGGTTAAGCATCCGACTCTTGGTTTGGGGTCAGGGCATAGGATCTCGCGGTTTGTGAGTTCGGGCCCCACCTCAGGCTCTGTGCTGACAGTGTGGAGCCTGCTTGGGATTCTCTCTCTCCCTCTCTCTGCCCCTCCCCCGCTGGCACTGTCTCTGTGTCTCTCAAATTAAATACATAAACTTAAAAAAATGATACCAGTCACATCATTATTTCTAAAAAGAGTGAGTTCCATTTGTTCTTCCCTAGCTTAATACTAAGCCTCTGCCTCCTTGTAATGAGGTTGAAGGATAAGGCAGTCCTTTGAAATTCATGGGAAATTGTCCCCTGGAATCAGTAAGTAGGGGACCACTGTTCTGCCCACTGGGGCATTCCTTTACAGATCCCAAAGATCTTCCTCTCTGGAGGCTTCTCTTGAACACTCTGGGTCTTTTCTTGTCTGGTGCTGGAGGAACTGCTCAGCTTTAGATCTCTGCGTGATTCCGGGAAATGAGGTGCTTGGGAAGAACCCCCTTCTCGTCGCAACCCCTGCAGGCTGGCTGCTGTTTCGAAGGTCAGAGACAGAGCCAGAAGCAAGGAGCAGGAGGTGGGCCAGTTGGCCGGCTGTTCCAAAAGGAGCGAGCAGGCAATGGTGATGGTCCTTGAGTTTTATTTTTATTTTTAAAATCAAAGTAGAAGAATTTTGTGAGTCCCAGAGGAGCCCTTTTGTGTCGTTTTTATTCTTAGGTATTTTTCTTTAGAATTTCCTCTAAAACTCATGAGGAAGAGCTCACATATTCCAGATTTAGCACTTTAATGGGCTTTTGTTCCCGCCTTAATTTTTTTCCTTTTTAAAAATTTCTCCTCGGGGGGGGGGGGGCGCCTGGGTGGCTCAGTGGGTTAAGCGTCCGACTTTGGCTCAGGTCATGATCTCACTGCTCGTGAGTTCGGGCCCCGCGACGGGCTCTGTGCTGACAGCTCAGAGCCTGGAGCCCGCTTCGGATTCTGTGTCTCCCTCTCTCTTCTGTGTCTCTCCCGTTCGCATTCTGTGTCTCTCAAAAATAAAATAAACATTAAAAAAAACTGTTCTTTAATTTCTCCTCGGATTTTGAAGTAGCTATTTCTGGGATTACAACGTTTGCGAGCTCAGCCACAGAATTTCTGAAACTCCCTTTAATTTCTGCGTGAGCTTAAGATGGTAAAATATCATGCACCCTGCTGGACTCGGAAGGTGAGGGAAGACCGGTCCTAGAGGCCAACCCTTGAGCCGCCAGGCTGCATGCGCCATGGCGAACCATTTAGGGGCATTTGGACCTGTTCTGTAGAATCACAAAGACCCTCAGTTTGATGGTGCTTGTTGAGGACCATCTTGTTTTTTCTCCCTCCAGGAACCTCGGACAAGTCTAACCTGGAGCTAATCACTCTGACGTGCACCTGTGTGGCTGCAACCCTCTTCTGGCTCCTGTTAACGCTCTTTATCCGAAAACTGAAAAGGGTAAGAACGGTTTGTATGAAGTTCTGTGCTCCTGTTTACGTAAAACTCTAAAGTGCTCGTCTCGCATCTAGACCCGGCACTCAACACACGTTAGCCTCTAGTCTCCTTCCCTCTTCTTCCGGTCTCTGACCTGGGGAACACCCGGAATGAACCGTTAAAATGCCTCTCAACCATCACCCGTAGTATCGAGAGAAAAAGCTCGAGCGGTGAATAGATGACTGTTTCCCAGGAACAGAGGGGATACCTTTGATATAAAAATGTGTGATAAAACCTTTCAATTCAACACGAGACCTGCGCAGTCTTTATTTCCTTATTCTCTGCTAAGACATGCAAAGGCGAATGCAAAATAAAGACTGTCCTCCGACTTGCCTCTCCGCACCAACAAGGGCACTGTGGTTCCGAGCTCCCGGAGCCCCGCCATACAACTCAGTTCTTCAGTGGGGGGGGTCAGGCTGGAACGCAGGACGTCAGATTTCTGTCATTCAGCCTGGAGCACCACGTGCTTTTCTGAAGTTCTATGGGCTCAGGAGCCAACAGTCCTTCACCCACCCGTGCCTCAAATATTTACTGGAGAGGAGACTGGCTTTACTCCGTTTCACAGACAAATGTGAGACTGCCGTCAGAGGCAGCGGACTGAAAGATGTGTAAGGAGGTGGTCGGGCAGAGAAGGGAGGGAAGAGTGTTGCAGGCAGACAGAAGAGCCTGTGAGAGGCCGGGGCAGGGCCGGGACCCCGTGGGAAAGAGAGACTCACGGAGGCCAGCGTGGCTGCAGCATGGGAACTGGGTAGGAGGTGAGGCCGGAGAGGAGGGGCTGTAAAGCCGGGTGAGACAGTAAGAAAGGTAGTCTGTATTCTGGAAGTAAAAGGAAGTCTGGGGGGCGTGAGGGCGAGGGCGGGAAGGGGTGTTGTTCAACAAAGGCAGGCAATCCTAAGTGTAAGAGATTTGCGTCTGGAAAGAGAATTTTGGCTGCTGTGAGAATGGACCAGAGGAGGCAAGAGTGAGTAGAGAGGAACTTTCGCCGAAGACTTTATAGGAGTCCAACTAAGAAATGATATGAGCTTCGTCCAAGTGATTAGGATCCAGAGCTATTTTGCACGTAAAACAGAACTTGAAAAGCATCAGGGAGGCCTCCTCCATTTCTAGAGATTTATCAGCCCTTATTATCGTGTCATGTCTTAGGACAAGCTTTTTTATGTGGTGTCTCCGGTAATTCTTCCAAAAAATGCAAAGAGGTAAGACATACTATTATTCCCATTTTATAGAGAGACAAAGTGAGCCTCAGAGAGGTAAAATAACTTGCCCAGAGTCGCAAAGCTGGTTAGAGTGGGAGCTGAGTTTTGAACCAAGGTCGTTCGACCTTACCTAGACTTGTAACCAAAACCAACAAGGTGTCCTTCATAGCCGTTGAAATGAGAGGCGAGGATAGTAGGCATCCTCCGTGGTGAATAGGCACCATCAGGAGTCCGGCGTGTGGAATGATGGGTTTTGAGATGTGACAGCTAAGGCCACACTGCTTTAGAAGGAAACAGAGGCCACACAGTGGCATTGACAGGGGAGAGACATCATAAAGGGAAATGGATCAAACTTGCCAAATAGATTAGACCCGCCAAATCTGGAAGGCCCGTTCGGAGGCCACAAAGGAGGGACAGAGAGAAAAAACTTCAGAGAAAGTGAGGTTTAGAGAAAGAGTTTGAAGGTTGCAGTTGGAAGGAAAGCAGCAGAAAAATGCAGCCCACCACACTCCTCCCCACGCCCCAGATTAGGGGAGGAGCACAGAGGGGCAGAGTGGAAATTCACTGGAAAGGTGAATTGGGACTAAATTGAAGATGGCCCTAGTATTTCTAAAAATCTGAAACCTTGAGTTCAATAAGAAAGGATGAGAGCAAGAAAGGATTCTCTCTCCAGAAGGGAATGCTTATAAAATTTGAAAGGTGATTAATTGTAGGAGGCAAGGAGATACAAGTCCTCAAAAACTATTTCCATGTGGTTTCTCTAAACCGCAAGTGAATTCCTGGTGGATACGGACTGGACGTTATCCTTTTAATCCCCACCCTGCAATAAGCCGGTGTTACAGTTACACGGCTAACGTGGATCGTTGATTGATGCTTACTGTATACCACACCTTGTTCTAACAGCTTGGCATGGATTATTTCACATAATATTCACAACAGCCCTAGGAGATAAGGACTGTCATTATCACTATTTCACAGATAAGGAAACTAGGTTGAGAAGGGTTAAGCAACTTGCCAAGGTTATGTGCTGGTCCAGAGTTGATCTGTGACTCAGATCCGGCCCGCCAGCCTCAATGCCTGGCCTCTGAAAGTGCTTAGCTGTGCAACCTCCATGCCAAACACCTAGTAGCTGCTCAGTGTTAGTGTCAATCGGAAGAATAAATATTTGCCGACTAAGATTCTACGATCCTACTCTCCTCAACCACTTGTGTGGTGTTGCCTCTCACCTGCCTGATTGAGATAAACCATAAAATTCCGTAGGTGCCAGATGGGGAGATTGTCTCTCTTTGCCCGGCCCCTTGCCTCGCTCTCAACACCCCTTCCAAGCTCCCCACGCGCTCTCCGGAAAGTGAGATGTCCCTTGTTGGGCTCTCGCTGTCCTGTGCCCTTGGAAGATGGGAGATTGTTTCTCGTCGGACTGTTTCGACTGGACATGGAAAAGTGTACTCATAAAACCTCTTCCAGCGGCTTCTCTAGCGCACACCCGGCACGCTGGGATAGGGGTTTGTATTCCTTTCCAGTCTTACAGACTCACACCATTGTCCGACAGGCTGGCCCCTACAAGACTGGCACCGATGGCAAATGTAGCTGGTGACGAATGTGCTCCACATCCTTCTCTGTTTTCCCCTCGTCGTGGAGGCCAGGCCAGTCTTTCTGCTTTGAGCGATTTGTCACACATTTTAGTGATAATTCCTGTGAGTAGGAGACCGATTGCAAGTGATGGATGAGGTGAGCTGTGACAGCCCGGGGCAGGGTGAGTTAGAGCTGAAGAATGTGGGCGAGCGTGACATGGTGTGTATGGAGAGGGTGTCTTCTCTCCTGAACTCTGGTCCTGCTGAGGGAAGGGCAACGCAGGACGGGCCCGAAACTCATTGAAACGCAGTTGATGCGACTCCTCGGCGAGGCTGATCAAAGCCCACCTTATGTGGGCAAGCATACTTCCTTTCTGTCCTGCCCACAGAAATGCCATCATCAATTCTACACCGAATGAACAGGCAATACACCCACTGCTATGATGACTCTAAGACACTAAATGCAAATCCACTCATCTGTGACCTGAAATAAAGGGTATTTTCTGGGCTCGATGTGCCTTGCCAAGATAAAATAAGCACCTGAAGGGAGACACCCGCCTTGTTTGACGTCCTACTGATGCCAAACGCGATCAGGACATGGCCGTGTTTGAATCTCAGACCCGATTTACCCCTTGGCCTTTGAAATAATCAACTTCTGTTTCTTATCGGAGGTAAATCTTACTGTGTTCTCACTGACGGACGCTATAGTTTTTCCGGGCAGCTGCAGCAACCAAGGGCTTCTGAGTAGATTTAAACACTTCACAGGAAATATGCCTCTTAACTGTCCCAGGGCTCCTGGGTTCACTTCGCCATTCTTGCAAATGCTGAAAAGCCTCAATCCCACTTGTCACCTTGTGACGTATGCTCCTGCTTGTGCAGAATGGCCATGGAGAGCTATGTTCAGTCAGTCGTTTGGAGTGACGTTTATGCTTTTTTGGAGAAGGACTATCATATGATAATTGTCTAAGAACAAGCACCCAGGTCACTGGAGAACCTGGGTGCGTGTTATCTGGGCAGTGCGGTGAAGCCAGTCTACCGAGAAGCCGCGTGAGAACCGTAAGGGCTTGTTTAGTGGGAGTTGCACACCCAAGTGTGATGTGCATGTGTGTATGCAGAGGGGGACTTTCTGTACCCAACCACACGGTTTCAACGAGCAGCAGGTGTTGCCAGGTACTGTTTTAAATTGGGCATCCGGGTTTTTGTTTTGTAAGTTGTTTCCTTGATAGTGACGTCGCGATCTCTTTCTTTCTCAGTCTTCCTCGGAAATAAAGACTGACTACCTATCGATTATAATGGACCCAGACGAAGTCCCCCTGGACGAGCAGTGTGAGCGGCTCCCTTATGATGCCAGCAAGTGGGAGTTTGCCCGGGAGAGACTCAAACTGGGTAATGTGTTTGTTCAACAGATTCCTAAACGTGCAAAACGTGTGGTTTGAGGGCTGCAAAAGTCAACTAGACTCGGGTTCTACCCTCCAGCTGCTCACAGACTAGCAAGGGAGATGGGCACTGGGGTAGACAATCCTAACAGTGCTGGGACAGCAGTACAAGGGGACAGGGCACCTGCTCCTTCTCCGAACACTTTCCCAGCACCTTCTCTGAGCAGCAGACACCCGTCTAAGCCGCGGGGGTGCAAAGGCGTCTGAGTGTCTTGCCTCAGAGGGTGAAGGAGGTAGCCACAAAAGGAGACAGGTGAAGGGCAGAGATGAGTTCCATCAGGAAGCTTACAACCACAGGCACCCTTAATGACCTTTTGGGGGACTTAGAAATTTGTAACCTAGAACACAATTCAAGATGGCAAGGAACAGCCCAATCAAACCTTTGGTGAACGCGTCAGTGCCCTTGAAGGCTGTGGGTCAAAAAACCCCTCTGCACAAATCCACAGATTAGATACTCTGAGTTTTCCTGGGTGTTCAGGATGTCCAGACAGAGAAGAAAGTGCTAGGGGTCATTAGCGTTTCAGGTTTGAAGAGCACGGGCTGTTGTTTCCCAGGTAACATAGATGCTGTAAACATCAGGCAACCGTGCTTTCCCTCAGCTTGCCCCCAAGTCCCCCCCACCCCTCCCAGCTCAGACATCACAATGCAAATCGATCTCCAGCCCTCAGTAGTACAAAACAAAAGGAGCTGCGATTACTCTTGCCCAAAATTTTTGGATAGTGGCTTCTGAAAAATTTCCAGTCGCTCTGTGTGTGCCAGAATCATTAATAATTGGAACTAGGAACCCAACTCGTGGACCCAGTGTTCCTGGATCTTGTCACCCTCGGCAAAAGAGCCTGTTGTTTTAAATTCAACTGCGTTGCCTCCCCTCCCCCCACAGCTCGGGCCTTGAAATGATTCCACTTAGGTTTCTTCTTACATGAGAAAGGATACTTGGCCCCAAGAGTATGTTCTGTTTGGCTTGGGGAAGAAAATTGGAAATCAGTAAGAAGCTGGAGAGACAGGCAAAAGCCAGCAATGGCTGCTGATGGGTGGGTGTGTGTGGGGGGGGTGGAAATATCAACTGAATTTAGAGTCGTTAAGGGCAGGTGGTACATAGATGAGTTCCTTCTGCAAGTCTAAATTATATGGCAGCTAGCCCAGCCCCTCAGTGACCTTGGCAAGGAACTGAGATAATTTTCCCACAACCGTAAGCCATTCTCAGGCCACGTTGCTTTCCAGAGTTATTAGTCACCATCAGACATGCTTCTTCCTGTATAGGACAGATGAGCTGTTCATCCCATCTCTTCACTCCTTCACCTGGTATCTATCCCTGTGATCTATATCACACTGAGGGACACTGCTAATCCTTCCACCAGATTTCCCCTGGGGCTCTGTGGGTTTAGATAATCCCGTTTGAGGAGATTCTCCTTGCTGAAGACCTTTCTTATGGATCTCTTCCTTCCTGGAGATGCCAGATGTCATGATTTGGCTCATGTGGATGGGAGTGTCTTTGATGGGTGAGAGAAAGGGTGTCAAGTCAGCTCACTGTGTCTTTCAATGCAGAGTGTGGCTGCAAGGGCCAGAAGAAGGCTCCCCCTACTAGCATGGGGGCAAAAGGCCCAAGCTTTTTTGGTTCGTAAGCCAAATACATGACAGAAAGTAATCTGAAGTAATGTCTGGCAAGTGACAGTAACCCAGATTCTGTCTGGATGGATGGAGAGAAAAAGCTGGTTTGATGGGCAGAGTTATAATGGGGCTATAAACACACACAGAAGAATACACTGTGTGGGGAAATACACAGACAAGTCGCATCCGATTTTTTTTCAGCTGTGTGGACTCTGTCGGTAACTATTAGCAGCACTGTTGAGAGAAGTCGGAATTTATGGTACCTGATAGATGCAGTAGGAGTTTGGGTCAAAAGTGCTGCTCTCGTTGAAATTCCTGAAATCCAGGAACAAAAGGAATCTGTTTTGTTAGTGGTTCCTCGCTAAACGTCAGGGAGAATTCAGCTCTTACCATTTTATCACAGGAGGTGGGATAATGTCAGACAATGCATCTTCTACTGCGAAATAAAGTGAGCATTGCCTAATATAGGCCACAACACAAGGAGTCTGGAATTTGCAAGTGGGCGGCGCCCAGGCAGGTGTTGCCTCTTGGAAGACCAGCTCTGCGTGGCAGTGGCGCCTTGCACCCTCCCCGGAGTGTCCCCGGGGCCCTGGCCGGTCAAGGACATTCTTGGAGGAGGTTCCAATAGCCTTTCATTGTGTGGCAGTGACCTAGCTCTTTCACAAGCCAGTCAGTGGCATTTGGGTAACACCGAGGAGGATTTTAAGGGAAAAGAAGGATCAGGCAAGGTCAAGCCTGGCTCCCCTGAAGCTGGAACAGTGGGTCCGCCAAAGGATTCCGAGGCATCAGATGATCAAAGAGCCCGTAATAGCTTCATGCTGTTTTATGAGGCAGCAGTCAGGCTTCCGAGAGAAAAAAGATGGAAAGGCCGAGGGAAGCCAAGTGAGAATGAGCTTATTCTCACTGACCGAAGCAAACTCCCCAAACACCAGTGAAAATGAAGTGTGCCGTGATGGCTAAGGAGGGAACGCGTGTGGGCTGAGGCCGTGGAAGGGAAAAGGGTTCTGCCTGCCCCCCAAGCAGCAGGGGTCTTCACGGTATGTGGAGAGGTGTCCCGGAGATAGAGATCATCTTGATATTTGTCAGGCTCGGGACACTTTTCCTATTAGACAGTAGAAGACGCTGCAGAAGAAACACGTTCTTTTGCCCTAAAACAGCAAGGGGCAAGCCTTTAACCAGAATACACCGATCTTTACAAGTCTGGAGAAGGTAGCCACTGGTACTCATTCTGTACGTGATTTCCACGTCCCGGTCCTGCAGGGTCCACCCAAGGCACTTTTATTTCAACCTAGAGTCCCCATCCTGGTCTACTTCATGGACAGTTTTAGCTGAAGGAGGAAGCAGAGACTCTGTCCCTGTCCATGGTGCGCACTCTAGGAGGAATGACCTTTCCCCGTCGCTACCAGGGGCGTTTTGACCAGAGAAAAAGCAAGTCGCGTCACCAATGTTCCCTCCTATCTGTCCCCAGGAGATAGATGCAAAGAGATAGCGACAAAGAGGCTCTTCTGATTACACCGGCAAACGAATTTTTCCTGTGTCCTGACTAGATGGCCTCGGGGGATTGGTAGGAGCGGAAGATGCTAAGCAGAGGCAGGGGGAAGTCACCTATGTGACTGAGTCATCGTGCCTAGAAGTATAAAGTTGTAATGTGATAAGGAAGCAGGCAAACTTCACAAGAATCTTAGAAACAAACACGCACCTATGTCTCTTGGGGGGAAGGGATTGGAGTGTAAGGACGGGACGGAAGGTTGGTTCGTTAACTCACTGAAGGTGCCTTAGCAGAACAGTCAGATAAAGAGGACTAGGCTGAGGGAGGAGCGGTCGTGTTAAATTACCACTCTCCCTACCGGGATTTACTTCTGACCAGAGGCATTCTGTTGGCTATTTTTTCCCTAACCAAGAACCAAACAAGAGTGACTTCTTTGGTTCACTCTTCCTTTTGCCATATCCTGCTTGAGGTGTACTTTTTCTCCAGGCTGTATTCAGCTACCTGTTTCCTGATGGTGCAAGAGAAGGTCCCCTGATATAAAAGGGGACTGAGGTATTCCGGGGGGGGGGGGGGGCGGTGCTCCCCGGGGGGAGGTATTCCGGGGCGGTGTGTGCTCTTCACGGAGCATCGCCCTCACGGTCTCCGACCCACTGGGGACAGGGGGGTTCCTCTAGTTACCCGTGACTGCTTTGAGCGTCTCACAAGTTCCCAAATCGCTGCTCTTCATTCTGCATTAACGCACAAGGGGCCTTCACTGCACCGAGCGCTGAGCTAGGTCCTGGGAAGACTCCCACGTGGTAGGTGCCCCTCTGAGTCAAGTGGTCTCATTTAAGGGTAAGGAAAGAAACGTGTTAAAACAGCTGTTATGGCAGGACATAACAGGTCCCACGAAAGAAACCTTACTTTCTTACTGCGTTTGGCAACCATTTCCCTGCAGCTTAAACCAACTAACTACCAGTGGTTGGTTGATAGACTCGTTTGCTGAGCCACGAAGGCCTGTACATCATGTAAGGACATGTTAGAATATCTTGGCTGGCAAGAAAGTCTGAGAAATGACTTAGTGATTTTTTTCTAGCTGTGGAGCATTATGATAACCGATAGCAGTAACCCCCATTCTGTGTGTTCTTCCTTTCTGCTGAAAACAGATCAGAAGAAACGACCTTCAGAGGCAAGAAAAGGCGCTTAGGTTAAACAAAGGGAGGTCTTGGTAATAATGTTATTAAACAGTGGAAGAGACCCCCGCGCCCCCCCCCGGGAGGATTTTGTGAAGAGGAAATTGGTCACCCACCCACACCAAATGCATCCTAGGGGCCTGGCCTAGCTGCAAAGGATAACGGCCCCTCAGAAGCCCAGTGAGGAGGCGGAAGAAAGATACCCCAGAAGTGTGTCCCTTACTTTGACTCTTTTGGGCTCAGTTTGTTGGAGATTCCATTCAAAGCTACACGGCTCACATACACACATAGGTCAAAAGGCACCTTCTTCCCGAAAAAGACTTGTCCTCATCCTGCTGGCTTGGCAAACAAATCAGTGTCTTCTTTTCATTGCAGGCAAGTCACTCGGAAGAGGGGCTTTCGGAAAAGTGGTTCAAGCATCCGCGTTTGGCATTAAGAAATCCCCCACGTGCCGGACTGTGGCTGTAAAAATGCTGAAAGGTACGGAGGCTGTAGTTTGGGCTTCGGCCGACCCACCAGATTCCCGAAACACTGGTACACGTTAGCTATGGCCTGGGAACAGACACAAGCTACTTCTGCTCAGGCCACACCACTGTCTTTACTGCTGGGAGCCCCTTGGCTTCGGGAGTTTTCTATTAGGCCAGCAAGAGCGCTGAATCAACCCTGTAAATGAAACCATCCAGCACCGTCCACGGGAAAATGATTTCTGTCACCTCCAAGACCTTTCTCCTCTCACATCTCAGGCTCGAAACTACCAGCGATTTAAGCTCACTGTAACCACAGGTTCAAGATTTTGGAGGGATCCACGAGGACATTCTAAGGGGAAATCAGCTGTGGGTTGTAAATCCCAACGGCTTAGCTGGGGCTTGACCTAACTCTAAAGTGAAATCGTGAAGCCAGAATAATTGAGACCATCAGAACTCTGAACTGTGTGATAGCGTCAGGTCCCAAACACAACACATTTCCTCTTTAGAAATTTACATAGATGGATAGATAGATAATCTTTCTGGTGTTGAAAGACACAACCACTCAGAGAAGCCCTGGGGAAGTAGGGCCAAATCGCACGGTGATTCATGATCACCCGCAAGACAGATGAAAATGAGAATAGGGGAAAGCTGTATAAATCAGACATCTCAGGGATGCAGATGTCTTCTGAAGTATAGAAAAGACTTCATTTCCTCACTCGTGGTGGCATTTTTATGTTACTTCAACTCGTGTTAAGATTCTTTTTTTTTTAATTTTTTTTTTTTACTGTTTATTTTTGAGAGAGACAGAGACAGAGCATGAGCGGGGGAGGGGCAGAGAGAGAGGGAGATACACAATGGGAAGCTGGCTCCGGGCTCTGAGCTGTCAGCACAGAGCCCGACGCGCGGCTCGAACCCACAGACTGTGAGATCGCGACCGGAGCTGAAGTCGGACGCTTAACCGACTGAGCCACCCGGGCGCCCCACTCGTGTTAAGTTTCTAAAACCAAAAAGTAGGCCTCTTGCAGGAGCCCCAGGCAATGATATCTTCCACCTCAAAAGGCTGCCCTCGTCAAGCAAAGGCTCTGATAAAAACCCTCCAAGGAACCTGACAGTTCTGCTCTGAAAGCAGCCAGGGAAGGAGTCTCAAGGCCCACAAATCCGGACTTTTGTTCCAAATGGACTGCCCAGAGGATGGCAGGCCTTTCTGTGGCATGCCTACATTCCAGCACGCCACCCCACACCCCGTGGCCCAGGCTCCGAAGAGAAGAGGTATCAGTATGCCCTCTGTGTGAGAAGGCACCAGACTAAGTGCCTTCATGTATTAGCTTGAACCACAGGAGGTTGCCATTCTTCTTCTTTTTCTCTCTGCAGCCTTGTGAGGGAGATATTATTTCCCCACTTTGCAGATGAGGAGACATGGCCCAGAAAGGTTAAATCACCTCTGCAGGGCCCCAGAGCTCCCCAGGGCAAAAGTAGGGGTTTGAGTGCAGTGCTCTTACCCTCCCCCCACCACGGTGCTGCAGAAGAGGGGCTGTCTAGACCCGGCCTCCGGCGGCCTGTGGCCCCCAAACCCTAAAATGGCCCTGATCCGAGTTATGCAGGCAACCTAATATCCACCCTTGAGCTGAGTCGGGGCTCCATCTGGAAGCGTCTGCTTCCTCAGCTTGTCCCATTTCCCTGCCTACGACCACACATCATCGCCAGCAGAGATGGTCTTGTGCCCGCACTCGTCTGTTGTGGATCCAAGGTAACACCTGCCTGGGGACAGAGCGGTCTGAACAAGAGAGCTGGGTTTTCCCCTGTGCCAAGGGGGCATAAATGCCTGGAAGGATTGATGAGTCGGAGGAGGGGAATTCTGACTTGAAAATTTTGAAAGGCCGGCAGAACGTAGTGTACGTAATACAGAAAAAGCATACACGGTGTCTTGATAAAATGCTTATCTTTTTAAAGCCATTAGCCTGGATTTTAAAAAGATCGCCAAATCACCCAGTCTATAAAATCCCCCCCCAAAACCATTTTCATTCAGCTTTCTTGCTTGAATTGGTTGGCCATCTGTTTCTAGGAGAAATTGAAAAGACAGACTGTCAAACAAAGGCCATGAGTCAGAAGCTCTTTCAAAGTACCCTGGAGCAGAACCTTTAACCTTTTCGGGCCTGATGCCCATGTCTGCAATGAGAAGCGTATTCACGGTGTTTATTTTTCTAACAAATATTTGTTGTGCGTCTCCTGTTGAGCCAATCCCAACCCTGTTGGGAAGCTTCTAGAGTTTATCTGGTTATTAGTTAGAAAATGATCTGCAAATGATTTGTGCTTACAAAATCCCATCCACATGCTTTGGCCATTGGCCATTTCCAGGGCTGTTCTACAGACTTACTTGCACATGTGTAGAAAGATTACACATCGCCATCTACTACAGTGTTATTTGTAATGGGAAAAAAAAAAAAAAAATAGAAACCACACACGAAAACAAAAAAAAAACCGGAGACCGTTCGCATGCCAGGAATGCTATTAATCAACTAACAAGAATTGGAAAAGTCTCTGACACATTAAAAAAGCAAATTAAAAAAAAAATATATATATATATGTATATATATATATATTTTTTTTATGACTCATGTAAACAAAAAAAAGACCTTTATGTGGGTATATATGTTTGTAAATACATAGAAAAAGGTCTATCTAGGGAGGTATGTGGTTGGAGTGGCTTTCACTTTTTACTCTATGTACATCATATTGTTGGAATATTTTACAGCAAGATTGTAGGACTTTATTTGTTAAATTTTGTAAAGTCTTACGGATTAACCAATAAGAAAGACCGAAAAAAGAAAAGAAAAAAAAAAAAAGAAAGAAAAGAAAAAACAGACAGAACAAACTTAATTTAGGCTTTAGACTCTGCTAATGCTTAGACTGATGTTGTTTATCTCTGAGAATGGAGTTGAAGGCAGATGCTTATGGATCCTCACAATTTGAGATAACCCTGCAGACTCCAGGGAGGAAAAGGTTATAGGGAGAAAATAACACATTGCAAAGATGTTTACAGAAGTGGCCATTCCACTCTTGCAGACCCCTGGTGCTCCTTCTTTGTCACTCTTCAAAGAGGGGAAAGTGGGAAAAAGAGGGGAGGTGTGGGCGCATCCCCTGTCTGGAAGGTTCTTGCTGCGCCTGGTTCTGCAGAGCGGAAGCCTTTGGAAGGTGCTTTCACGAGGTGCCCAGCTCTGAGTCAGCGCATTGCTGAGCGGACCAGGTCCACCGAGAGGAAATGCCCAGTGACTAACCCCACCACTGCTTCTGGGGCTTACTGTAATCAAAAGGATGTTGGCTCAGGAGGGAGGGAGTAATGAAAACAGTCTGGAGTCCTGGCCTTGCTGCAGAATGTGGGGAAGTTAGTGAAGCAACCGTCTGAGCCTCGGCAAGCATGGGGGGCAGGAATGCCGCCTCCAGCGGAAAGAGCCCCATTGTCCTGTCGCCTTGACTCTTCCTTGTTTCTCACACAGAGGGGGCCACGGCCAGCGAGTACAAAGCTCTGATGACTGAGCTCAAGATCTTGACCCACATTGGCCACCATCTGAATGTGGTCAACCTGCTGGGAGCCTGTACCAAGCAAGGAGGTAAACGAGAAGGAGGGACCGCTCCCTCTCTCCATTCACATCCTAAGAGCAGAGTCTGACACGTAGCTCTTTCTCCTCGTTCCTCCGCACCTCCTGAAAAATAGCCTCTCGTGTCCAGAGGAGACAACTTGTCCACTTACAGAAAGGTGCTCCCCTCCTAGAAATGCCTTCCCTGTACAGTCAATTGAAAGGTTCTAAAGAGAAGGATTCCCTTTTAGACCCTTCCCATGGGCTCCAGGTCAAGTGAAGGGCATTTTTTCTCTCAGGACGTGGCCAGAGCTGAGGTAATGGACAGAAGGTTGAGTATTCCTTGAAGCTTCCCATAGAGAAAGGAATCCCTCCTGGGAGGATCTCAGGAGGAGGCGATGCGGGGGACAACCAGAGGGGCCATTCCCTTCAGACAGGTTTTCTCCACTGAGGCAAGCAGCCGGGATAGGGCTGTGGGGATGACTGAGGACACCAGCATGTTCCTGAAGACCTTCCGGTCTTCCCCTATGCAAGGTTAGTGCTCGCGTGTAGATGTGCGATCGCTGCTTAAGCCAGAAAGAAAGATGCAAGAGACCTGTGCGCATGAGTGTTATCCAAGCTCAACAAAAGGAGTAGAGGTGAAGGGTAGTTGGGTAGACGTACCTGTTCCAAGGAGCCGTGGGTACAGAAAACAGCCAAGAGCCAGGAGGCTCCAGCTAGAGACCCAGCCGTAGCTGGCCGCGCCTCCATCACCGTGGAGAACTGACAAGTGATAAGCCATCTGTTTGGACCTGCAGGGCCTCTGATGGTGATCGTTGAATATTGCAAATACGGAAATCTGTCCAACTACCTCAAGAGCAAACGAGACTTATTCTTTCTCAACAAGGTAAGGAGCTTAGGGTTGGGAGGTTTAGGCTATAGCAGCTTAAAGCATGAGAAATCTCTGTTTTTCCACGAATGACCAAGCTTCGCACCGAGTCTCTGCTTTTTTCCTTTTTTGAGTTTTCCTTGCATGCTAATATGTCACACTTTTTGTGGGCAGTGCAGAGAATATGTAATCCCAGCATGTGCGGCGATAGAGGTTAAACTTTAGCAGCCATCTACCTAAATACCTATCTAAGCATCTTGATCGGTTTTTTCCTCTCTCTCTCCACACGTACACACGCACACATCACTTGGCGACTGGTTTCTTGAAAGATGATGGCAAGTAGAATTGTCTCCATTTTTTTAGAGAAATTAAGGCCTCAATCAACTGAGTGACTTTTTAGTGAACGAGAGGCCAGTGATGGAGCCAGAGAAATCACGTCCTTCCCTTGCTCTGCCCTGACTCTGCCTTCCCCAAACCCTCACCACGCACGTCAGCTCCGCACACACACGGAGCCAGCCTGACGCACTAAAATAAAGCTACGTAACAAAAGGGACGCGAGGCTTTAAGTCCTGAAGGCAAACAAAGCTTAAAAGATTATTGAATGGCGGAGAAGGTATAATAAAACTTGGCCGGGGTGACCCGTTCCCCCAGTGTCATGTCCTTCTCTGGGCTGGAGCAGCTTGGGAAGCAATAGTTCAACATTATTAACCGATGATCAGCAGCGTTGGTGATGAGTCTATGCGGGGTGGTGGTTTCACACGCAGACTCTGGAATCATACATCCTGTCCGTCTCCACCGCTCAAAATCTGGGACCTTGGACAAGTTACTCAATCCCTCAATCTCAGTTCCCTCATTTATTAAACGGAGGTAATAACAGAACCCAACTCATGGCACTATTGAGGGAATCACTTTTTTTTTTATTGAACTACGCATTCCCAAAGTGTTACCTATCCCTGTCATCACTGGCCCACCGAGATAGAAAGATAAGGAGAATCCCACCGAATGCCACCGATGTGGATGACGGATAAAGTGCCACACCTCCAAGAATTACACCCACCTGCCACGTGGACAGGCGGATAAGAACGACCAGACAACTGGCCGATTCTCTCATCCCTCCAACTCTGACCCAACCGAGGACATAGGTGGTCTACTTGGAACCATATATACAAGAACATAGTGTTCCCAGTTTTAAATCACGCGCTCTAATAATTCGAATCTTGAAGCTGAAGGGGTACCTCACTGGCTCAGTAGGTAAAGCCTGTGACTTTTGACCTCAGGATCCTGAGTTCAAACCCCACGTTAGGTGTAGAGATTACCGCAAACAAAGGATCCTGAAGCTGGAAAGGATGTGTGCGGTCAGCTAGTTCACTCTCTCCCATGAGAGATGTGCCCGGAAAAGTCAAGTGATTGGCTTACGATTCGCTTGACTTTTAGTGATTTAGTGATTCACCCTCCAAGAGGTGAAGTCGGGGAGAAAAATCCCAGTTCTCTGGACTCCCCCATGCAAAGCTTTTTTTGTGCCCTACCAGCATATACGGGGAGAGGGGGGAAGAGCAGGGGGAGAAGGGGCGGGGGGAGGGGAGAGGGGGAGACCAGAAGAAAAAGGGGAAAGTGGTGGCCTGGACTGAGAGCAGTGCAAAGTCCCTTCAGTCCCGAAGTCCTGGACTGGCTTCAAAAGAACTAAGGCAACGGCACACCCCAGGGACCCGGGCAGGGCGGGAACGTTCGGGTCTGTGCATCCTTTGTTTGGAAAGCTTTGCTTCCTACTCTGGCTATTTTTAATGAGTCGCCTCCCTGTTGGTGGAACTTTGCGTTTTCGTGGAAAACACATGTCCGTATTTCATATTCGGAAGGTAAAGGAATATAAAGAGAGAGTGAAGGGAAAACCCGAAACGGGATGTTTCATTTTCCAAACGGATGCCCCAGGATCGTTGAATACTCTTTGTAATAAATGTCACCGTATTCTGCCAGAGTCCCGAAAGCTCGGTACCTAGACCTTTATTTATTTCACGGAGGTGGTTACCAATAAGCAAAGCTGAGTGGAGCATAGATTGGGAGTCAAGGAGGGGGTGAGGCAGCTCGAGTTTCTGGTCCCTGCAGACCCAGGTGCCCAGGCTGTGACCCCTGGGAGGATGAGGAAGAAGTCTGCCCGGAGAGTGTTGCCAGGGGCTGAGCCATGAGCAGATGTGTTGAACCCGTTCCTCCCCATACCCTTGCCAGTGCTGTTCTCCCCGCTGCCTGTGTGTCCCCAGGAGAGGCCTTGTAACCAATAAAATGTCAGTCCCCGATTGAGCAGAACCAACTCTAACTGCCTCCGGGAGACACAATAACAAGGAATTCTAGTTCACCTGTTGTCAGGCACTGGGTACCTGTGCTGAGGCCTTCCGACCCGCCCGCAGTGCTCCCTCCCAGGGGTCAGGAGCCCGGTACCCCCCCAACGGAGTCTGTCCCCCCATCTCCCCTGTGGCTCCTTCCTCTGGTGGCTGTTTACTCCCACTGCGCCCTCTAGTGGAAAGATCTCTCCTATTTGGTGACAGTTCTAGGAAAGGCCACGCAAGGCTGCCTGGCTAGTTGCCCCCGGACCGGCGCGCCGTGCAGGTGCGTGAAGGGACCCCACCGAGCCCTGGCCCCTCTCCGCCCCTGTCGCGGTCTAGCCAGCTAGCATCACCGCACCAAGGTACACACGACACGAGCACATCGCCACAGGGTCACCGGGAGCTGAGCCTGCAGTGTCCCGGCTATGAGATGAATTCCCAAAGACGCTAGAACTATTTTCTGGGTCCACGTGAACGCCCCAACCGGGCACCTCCTTTCCGAGGAGTCCACCTACACGACAAGCTGATGGAGCTTTTCCAGTGAGGAAAATGGGACCCCCCAGAACCTAGGTAATTTGCCCAATATCACATGGTTAATAGAGGAGCCAGATTACAAACCAGGGCGTGGATGTCCAGCCCAGGATGAAAGGCCTTTTCTGCCCTTATTAGGATCAAACTGTATCTTTGTTCTGAACGGAGGGGAGAAAAAGAAATGTTCACGTTCCGTCCTTCCCCAAACAAATGAGAGAAATTGAGAACCACAGCCTTCTCCCATTACCCACAGGGATGATGTCAAGGGAAGCCCTACGTCCACTAGGGATTGACTTCTGTTATTCAGATCGTCTTTCACAAGATGGCGGGCGGTATGGAAAACGTGATCAAGGGCATGGACTGGAGTTGGCCAGACCTGGGTTTAGCTTTGCCATTTACCACTTGCATGTGACTTTTATTCCTTGACTCCTCGGAACCCGTTTTCTTCACGTATAAGCAAGAACTACTTCAGAAAATGGCTAGGAAGATTAAATAAGAAAACGTATGTAAGATTCTTAATATACCGGCTCGCACAGAGTAAGCACTCAGTGAGCACCATTAATGTTTCTTTATCCTACCTAAGATGCTGTCTAGAAGCCCATTGAAAAGCAGAACCAGACTCTAGAAACCCAGGAAGAATCAGGCACCTGAGTGCCACAGGGCCCTTGCTACCAATTTGCTATCTATCCGTTTTGTGCAATGACATTCTCTCAGCTCAGGCGACTGCCAGCCTAAGGGCTTAGTTTGCTCATTGCTGTTCTGGAACTCTCTTTTTCTCCGTGTCCTTCTTGGTCTGTTCAAAGGATGCAGCATTACACATGGAGCCCAAAAAAGAAAAAACGGAGCCAGACCCGGAGCAAGACAAGAAACAAAGACTAGATAGTGTCACCAGCAGTGAGAGCTTCGCAAGCTCTGGGTTTCAGGAAGATAAAAGTCTGAGTGATGTTGAGGAAGAGGAGGGTAGGTATTAATTCCTTCCTGTCCTACAGTCTGAGATATTTTTACAACATACTGTGCATCTCTGAAATTTTTTTCTTATTTATCACCCTAATAAACATCCGTGGGAGACTTGAAGGGTAATGTCCTGAGGAGATAAGATTTGAATTAAGATTATTTACAGAGTTACTAATTTTGACGGGGAACTGTACAATTGTCTCCCCTCAGGGCTTTTTGTCTTGACGGATCATCCCCCGCCCCCATCCTTGGGTAAAATGGGCTGGAGGCCTGGAAAAATCTCGGATATTCATGTTGAAACTCCAATGCTCTTGAAACTGAACTCTGATCTACTTGTTGGTTTGTTTTCTGTTTTGCTAACATTGTTCCAATAAACAGGGATTTGGTAGGATAACAAGAGCCATCACAAACAGTTATGCTTTTAATGCTTTCCAGATTCCGATGATTTCTACAAGCAGCCCATCACTATGGAAGATCTGATTTCTTACAGTTTTCAAGTGGCCAGAGGCATGGAGTTCTTGTCTTCCAGAAAGGTCAGGCTTGCCCTTTACTGTCTTCTTCTCTGCCAGGCCCGGAAGACGTTCATATGGACACGCACTCATTTGTGCTATAAATCAATTGGCTCTTCCCAGTATTTGCTTAACTTATGGCAATTTGTTGTCATGTGTTGTCATCAACAGATGCCTCAGTTTGTCCTGATAGGACTGAGGAGTCTTGGATACCAAGGCATAGAACTTAACTCTGGGGGGAAAAACCTCACCAGGTTTCAGATTAGACGAATGTGGTGACCATTCTCCACCTTGCCCTCTGGCATCTTTTCAGAACTGGCCAGAATCTCAGAATACACAACTTCACAGGAGAGCTTCTGTTAATACATCCCAGTGGGGTCCTCCACGGAAACTGCAGCTGGGTCCCGATCCGACCTTGGCACCTCGGGATGAAAGGCTGGGCAGGGGGGGAGTGGGGGCTCAGGGCGGTTTTGCTTACTGGTAGAAATCGATGGCCAGCTTGGTTTACCAGGACGCTGGATCCAGGGCATTTGTTGACTTTGGGGCCATGGGTATAAAGAAATGCCTTCGTGTTTATGGTAACCCCTTGTGCGTTGAGAGTCGCTTCCTTCATGGAAAGGAAGGATGCGAAATGGATCCTCCAATTAAGAGGAAAGGAAATCAGCCGGTGAGGTTAAGGAAATGCATTGATTACACAACTCTTTTCTTCTAGTGCATTCATCGGGACCTGGCAGCAAGAAATATTCTTTTATCTGAGAACAACGTGGTGAAGATTTGCGATTTTGGCCTTGCCCGGGATATTTATAAGAACCCCGATTATGTGAGAAAAGGAGACGTAAGTCAGTTTGACGTTTCTTGGGCTCATTTATACCCTCTCATCTTTAAACCACAGACCAAAGCCCTGGGTAGATATTTACACGCTCCCTGAAAACCATCATGTGCTTTCTGTGAAGACAAGCAGCCTGCGTGGCTGTGTCCCAGAGAGGCCTTGCGTGGGGCTCAGCAATGCCCCTTTCCCCTGGTCCTGGCCTTTCCCGGTTGCTGGCTTGGTACCTGTCCTTTGGGGCAGAACTGCTAGAGACTGCTAACCCGGGGAGTGTTCCGTGGGGCCCTGGTAAGACCGTATCCTCACCTCCCCTTGACTCCTCTGGGAGTTCCCTGAACCACTGGAAAGAACACCCTGGACTCTTCCCTCAAATAAACCCGGGTGATTGCTTCAGCAGGTGTGTATATCCCAGGAAGGGGTGGGGGAGGGTGTCGGTATTATCTTGCTGGGGAGGAAACAGTTTACCTCCCGAGTCTGCCCCCCTGCCTCGCATCTCCCTGCAGGCTCACCCTGGCTTCTCTTTCCCTGCTTGTTTTTGAACACTGTGTTATTTTTCACTTTGGGCGGTGACCTCCCGTGTCCTCTCTTCTCCAGCCTGAGGGCTTAAGCCTGTGTCTGGGCTCTGAGGATTGCTCTAGGCGTGGTTTTCCCACTTGGCCAAGCACACAGATCACCTGGAAGGGCTTATGGAACGAGAATTTACTGAGCTCCCCACCACCCCCCCCTCCCCCCCCACCGGCCCCGGGAGATTCTGATTCAAGGAGGCTTGGGTGGGGCCTGAGAATGTGCCTTTGTAACAAGTTTCTAGGTACCGCAGACACAGCTGATCCCAGGGCTATACTTTGAGAACCGCTGCTCCAACAGTCTCTTTTCCTGAAAGGAGAGCTTAGGAGCCCTGATTTGCAAAGCCTGTCGTTTTCTGTCATCTCTCTTTCAGCCTCTCTCACTTCCGTTTCACTGTCTCTGTCGTCCCTTATTTCCTGTCGAACCTCACCCGTCTCCAGTGGCGAGGCCTGAGGGGCCCGGGTGGCTCCGTCGGTTTAGCGTCTGACTTCAGCTCAGGTCACGATCTCGCGGTCCGTGAGTTCGAGCCCCGTGTCGGGCTCCGTGCCGACAGCTCGGAGCCCGGAGCCTGCTTCGGATTCTGTGTCTCCCTCTGCCCCTCCCCCACCTGTGTTCTCTGTCTCTCTGTCTCTCTCTCCCTCAAAAATAAATAAAAACATTTAAAACAAAATGTTTTTAAGTGGCAAGGCCTAATGCAGTGGGACCCCTGCTCTCCGAAGAGCAGGAAGATTTGTCTTCCCACTTGAAAACGAGCCACATGGTCTCCTAGAGGCGGTCGGTCTATCACCTTCCAACGCCTTTGCTCACTCCCCAGATTCAGTGACTTTTAAGATCATCTTTCTACATAGGGATGCCTTTCAAAATCCTCCTTCTTAAAAAAAAAAAAAAAAAAAAAAAAGCCCTGGAAATCATCAGTTTTATGTGTCCTCATTCAGGTCACTCTTTTCCAGGTCCCTGTAGAGCGCGCATGCTTTCTGTGGGGAGAAGGGCTTCTTACAGAGTCATGGAGTGAGGACACGTCAGACACGTGGGAGGGGCTCACCCAACACTTACTGCCCCATTGGTGTGGCGCTGCACGTTAGAAAGGCTTCCTCCATTCTAGGAAACCATAGCTGCTCTAGGAAATGATCTGTGGGCCAAGTGTTATCTGGGAGGTGACCCCGTGGGCACTTGGGTTGAACATGCTTTGTTTTCACGTCCTTCTGCTCAAGGCCCCCCTGCCCTTTTCTAGACTCGACTTCCTCTGAAATGGATGGCTCCCGAATCTATCTTCGACAAAATCTACAGCACCAAGAGTGACGTGTGGTCTTACGGAGTGCTGCTGTGGGAAATCTTCTCCTTAGGTAAATCTGGGGGAAGGGGGGAGGGGGGAGAAAGGGACCTGCACCCTCTGCCGCGCGTCCTCCGGGTAAATGCACCCTTGAGAACAGCATCTCAGAGACGCGTGGGTCCGTGTAGGGCTTCGGACCAGCATCACGTCTGAAGTCAGGTTTAGCCAGTCTGACTGCTGTCTCTATCCTTGGCTCCTTCTCCTCATTTCTCGAAGTCTCGGGCTCCTAACGCCCTGCCCCTCCCCTCCCCGCATCAGCCACCTCTCAGAAGTTCTTCGGAAAGGCCCCACCAAGCACAGCTCAACCAGGGTTCGAGATGGGAGGCCTTTCTCGTGGCTCCAATATTAGCACGGCTAGCCCTCCACGCTGGTTTATGCAGGGCGAACGATAGGAGTGCCGATCATATTGGTTCTGCTTCCAGTAACATCCGCCATGGGTGGCTGGAAACCCTGTTCACGGCCCCAGGCACACAGATGTGCACAGAGCCCACGTCTGCTTGTAGACAGACACACACGGATGCCCTGAGGCCTCCCAAACGTGGGGTCTAGCCAGCGGTCTGTCAGACTTTGCCAAAACTCTGCCTTTCGGAGCAGCTTAAAGTCACCCGGTAACATCCCTGGTTTCCTGTAATGTGTGAAAATCATTCCCCTGCTTTCGATGACAGACACCTGCTGCTTTCAGTCCTTGAAAGCAGCTTGGCGGCCACAGTGGCCCCGCAGTGACACAGTGCCAGAGGCGCACGCCTCCCAGCTGCTTCCTACGGCACAGAAAGTGCAGACAAGCGAATGTTGAGACAGACGAGGTTCGAGGTCTGGAGCAGAGCAGGTTGGGAGGCGTCGTTCACTCCTGGCCCCCGCCAAGCGTCCCCCTAGAAGGGAAGGTTGCGTGGGTATTCTGGACGGTAGAACGCAGAAGGCAACATCTTGGCCCCTCTGGCAGCCCCCCTGTCCGCGGGCCGTCCCCCCTCCCCCCCCCCCCCGCCATTCAGCCTCGCCCTGGAGCCCAAGGCCCCCTTTCCCTCCCCCCCCATTCAGCCTCACCTTGGAGCCCAAGGCCCCCTTTCCCTCCCCCCCCATTCAGCCTCACCTTGGAGCCCAAGGCCCCCTTTCCCTCCCCTCCCCTGTTCAGCCTCCCCCTGGAGCCCAAGGCCCCCTTTCCCTCCCCCCCATTCAGCCTCACCTTGGAGCCCAAGGCCCCCTTTCCCTCCCCCCCCATTCAGCCTCACCTTGGAGCCCAAGGCCCCCTTTCCCTCCGCTCCCCCGTTCAGCCTCACCTTGGAGCCCAAGGCCCCCTTTCCCTCCCCTCCCCTGTTCAGCCTCGCCCTGGAGCCCAAGGCCCCCTTTCCCTCCCCCCCCCCCCCCCATTCAGCCTCACCTTGGAGCCCGAGGCCCCCTTTCCCTCCCCCCACCCGATTCAGCCTCGCCCTGGAGCCCAAGGCCCCCTTTCCCTCCCCCCCCCCCCCCCCCCGATTCAGCCTCACCCTGGAGCCCAAGGCCCCCTTTCCCTCCCCTCCCCTGTTCAGCCTCGCCCTGGAGCCCAAGGCCCCCTTTCCCTCCCCCCCCCCCCCCCCCCCCGATTCAGCCTCACCCTGGAGCCCAAGGCCCCCTTTCCCTCAGGTCCCACACAGCAGCTAGTGTTAGTGCTTGGGTCCTGTGAGGAGGTCAGGGAAAGTAGCGAAGGAAACCGTTCTCGCTGACGTGGGAATGATCCACGACTGGCCTATTCCGGGTCGCTTGTCTTTTTAGAAAGAATCTCATTAACCCAAGGTATGAGTCTCTAATGACGGGATTTCTTTAGAGTTCCTTATGGGGCGCGGGGAGCCCCCACCCCGCAGACTGGATTAGCCACAGGACTGGCCTGTGGGCGTCGGACCCCCAGGCCTGTGGCCTCCCAAGGGTTTGCTGGGCTTCTCTGTGGGTGGTGTGGGTGTGGGCAGCCATTCCAGTCCCTGGGGATTTATGACCGAACCATCGCTTTAAGGGGAGGAAAACACCGGTTGCTCCCCTGTGGCCTTTCGCGCCTGGAAGCCACGACGCGCCCTGTGCTTTCTCACGCTGTGTCCTACAGGTGGGTCCCCGTACCCGGGTGTACAAATGGACGAGGACTTCTGCAGCCGTCTGAAGGAAGGCATAAGGATGAGGGCCCCCGAATACGCGACTCCTGAAATGTGAGCCCCTGGCCGCCTCCCTTCCCCGTTGGGCCCACACCCTTCCTGCCGGCACACCCCAGAAAGGAGATGCTGTGCTGACCTTTGGGCTCCCAGTCCCGCTCAGCCACGGGGATGAAGGCCTAAAGGTCGCTCCGGTCCTCCGTTCGCTAGAGACCCATGAGGGGGGTTTCACTTGCAATTCAGGGGAAGAGGGGTAGGAGAGGCAAAGGGGACTCTCCCGAACGAGGTAGTAATCCCACTCCGCGTCCTCCATACTCCATGGACATGAA
Organism: Neofelis nebulosa; assembly: GCF_028018385.1. NCBI lineage: Eukaryota > Metazoa > Chordata > Mammalia > Carnivora > Felidae > Neofelis > Neofelis nebulosa. Next base: position 236,140,182 of record NC_080782.1, read on the forward strand.
GGCTTCTCTGGACTCGTTTTAGGAGTGGGCAGCTGTGTGGAGCTTCTCGAGGGGGCTTCCCGCTTACCATCCTAGGACTCCAGGCCCCACGGGAAGGCTGTCTCCACTGTGCCAATGTTGGCCGGCCTCCCTGGGACGCTCTCTTTTCCTGAAGCTTTGTGGACTTTTCGCACGTGAAGGCCTGAGCGGGAATGTGATGACAGTTGCAGTTTCCTTGAGCTGCTGACAAGGGCCTGGGCCTCCCCAGGGCGGCACCACCTTTCCTGAACTGGCAGGCGGCCCTCTCGGTCCCACCCACACCATGGGGTCTTGTCAGAAGCCCCGGGATGGCCTTTGGGGAGAAATCCGAGGGAACGAAGGAAGTGTGGGCTTGGCCGAAGTGCAAGGCTGCCGTCTCTTTCCTTCAGCCTCTGGAGACAAGGCTAGGTCAGACGCAGGACAAGGACGGGGGACTCGGGCCCACAAAAGCGGCGTCGGGGAGTAGCGTGAGTGCAGAACGGAGCCCCTGTTCTGGTCAGCCCTGCACCGTGTCTGCTGAGTGACGGGCAGAGAGCTTGAGGCAGGGCTCCATTCTGAGAGCTGGGACCGGAGCTAGGTCAGCCCCGAGGACCACATTTGGGCCGAGGGGGGGTTGAAGGTGTTGAAGAGTTTTTAATCGCTTGCTTCCTTTTGCTTGGTGGAGAGGGGGCAACGGCCAGATCCGGTGTAAAATGAGAGGACTTTGCACTTGACGGTGTTCTAAGCGTCCCTCTCCCCACCATCCCCCGCCCCGGCCCACAGTTTCATCTGAAATTCCCAGAAACCTTGAGGGGCAGACAGGCAGATGTTCTCCTCTGAATTTGATGAGTAATGAAGCTAATCCTCTCAGAAGTGATTTGTCCTCTGTCAACCAGGTAGCAGAGGAGACGTTTAGAAGCCAGTCTTTTGAACTGATTTCCCTGGCTCACGGGACTGTTAAATTAGAAAGATACCCCACATGCCTTAGGAAAGAGGTTTCTCTAATATGTCCACTGATGCTTCGAATATTTCCACTTTTCATATGATCTCATAATCACAAGACTGGTTCTCCATTACTAACCATAATCATAATTGCAGCCAGTATTAGGTAACGTCTAATATTTATTAACTAAGTAGTTATTTAGTGCTCAAGTGCCAGGCCCTGTTTTAAGTGTCTTTTAACATATGTTAACTTACCTGATGCTCGTAACAACCCTCAACGTAGGCACAACTATTATCTCCAATTTACGGATAAGAAAACCAAGGCACGGAACATCTAAATGGTTAGCCACACTGCCAAGGAGGCAGTCTGAGCCCAGAGCCACAAACCTGCCGGGTCTGTTCTAATATCTGTCCAGATTCCGGTCCAAAGTGACCCTAGAGGGACAAAGTCCTATCAGCTTTGGACTGAAAACCCCCTTGGACTTGATCAAAGCTTCAGGTCTTGACATGAGTCCCTCCCGGGTGGCACTTATAGCCCACGCGGCCTGTGGAGGAAAGGATGGCTCTCCGATGCCGGGGCGTTTTAGAAACTCTGAAAGGCAGCAGCTTTGTGAAATGTTTGCTGGGCAGGCTAGACTTCCAGCCTCCAGCCACTCTCCAGCATTTGAGAGCTGATGTAATTTCCTTCTTGTGGGAGGCCCGGGTGGGGGACAGAGTGCAGCCCTCGGAACAGGCTTCTGTGACCTGAACTTGGCCTCAAGTGGCGTGCACTTGGGAGCTTGGGTGATAGCTTGAGAAGGAAGCCCTTCCCCCAGCTGGTTTCAAGAAGGGCTCTTGGGTCGGGTGCAACTGGTGTCTCTTTATTAAACCTGTTTACTTAGTGATGGAAACCGTTCGACGCAGAGTAGCTGGTCCCTCGCCCAGGGCCTGTTGAATCAGATGTCTTTCAATAAGGAAATAAGCAAGGAATGTTTCCAATTTTTTTTTTTTTTTTTTAATTTTCCTTTGGTGTTTGCTGAGATGATTCGCGTTGGATTTTAGGCAAGAGGAGCAGAAACTAGAAATCAGAAACCAAGAATCAGAATAAAACAGCAAGTAGTTTGTAGGTGGTCCCTTTTGCTAGTTTCGGCGGAGAGGACCCGGGGAGAGTCCTCGCGGCAGCTCGCTCAGCGGTGAAAGGATGCTTTGCAGTGGGGGGGTGCGTGTGGGGGGGACCCTGCATGACTGCACACCCTCTACTCTCAGGAACCACCCCTTCCCCCCTTCTATTTAAAAGACTTTCTTGCTTTGCCTACCTTTTATAGACGATCTGTGTATGTATTTAACATCCTTCCAACAGCCTCCGAGATTGTTTATTGCTAGAAATTGCTTTGGATGATTAGGCTCCAGTGTGGGAAGGTGGGAGCAGGCCAGGGTTCGTCACAGCCAATGCAGGTAAACGTTTGTGCACCCGTCTCAGTAAATTAGTGGAATGTGTCGACTTAAAGGGAGATCGTACAAGACTGCAGACTGTCTCAGGCTACTTCAGACCTTTGGCCACTAGCAGGCTGACCCGGGTTGCCGGAAAGGAGCAAGTGCCTTTGAGTCCTCACTCTGAGGCTGCCTGCCGGTCAGGGATAGTTAGGGACGCTGGGCACTGCGGCCCTCTCCTAGGTCTCCCAGAGAGAAGGGACAGTGGCCCAGAGTTAGAGAGCCTGTGTTCCCGTCCTCACTCCCAGGCTCCTACGTGTCTGCAAAGTGAGCCTCAGGAGGTCGACATTGGCCTTCACAGCTCTTGGGACCAGTTGACCCCCCCACCGCACCCCCTAGGACTTAGGTAGAATAGATACAGTGGATGCCTTACATGGGTGGGGGAGAGCCAGAATCCTCTTCTGAGTAGTCTTGACCCATCAGTTTGGACAGAGGCAGGAGAATTTGCCATTCAGACAAGACATCTTTGGGAGCCCCAGTCCCTTTGTCAAAGACCTAGGAGATCTACTTGCTGGGTACGGAGAAAGTAAAACCTCAGCTCCACCATCGAAGTATTGGCACAGCTTGCTTCCGAAGCCCGGTGTCCACGGAGGGTGTCTGATGACCACATGGGGTCACTACTCCCCTGGGCACCTAAAGAGCCACTCGCACCCGGACCGCAGTGTCTTGCCTCTCAGAATTGTTTTCACTGACTGGGATTCTTGCCGTTAAGGCTTTGGCCAACATTGAAAGACAAGGGTACCAGACGGTCCTGTGGAGTCATTATTTGCTAGATGGAAACCCTGCCATCGATTGAGAGGTGTCTGGGACCGCTTCCTTTCGGATTTCGGTTCTAGGAAGAGCCGTGCTTCTTCCAAGCGACTGGTGTGCTTTTAACGTTTGGCTTGCGTGCGTCACGTCGTCGATTATTCCTTCTTCTCACCAGCTGCCTGGAAGCTTGGAGCGCTGCCTCTCTCTCCAGCTACTCAGAGGCAGGACATAAATTCTGTGGTATCAGCATTGCCTGTGGTTTTGCCTTTTGTCTTTATTTTCCCGTCCTCCTGATCGTGTTCTTTTCTCTTTTCGTGACCTGCCTGTACTCCTACCGTCTGTGTTGGCCACCTCACGTATACTTTGAAACCAAAGAAGGATATCCCAGCTGGGAGAGGCTGGTGGAGACTGAAAGCGCATGTCTAAGAGGCGGCAGCGTGGGGGGTTCTCGGGCTTTTCCCGGGAACCCCCAGGTCCCAGCACTATAAGTAATATCTGCAAGATGATTAAGGATTCATGGAAGGAAGCCTTGCTGTCTCGGGTGACTCCCTTATCAGTACTGGAGTGCTTATATGCCAGGCTCTGAGCTAGGTGACGGGGGTCGAGATGTGGTCCCTGCCCACATAGCGCCAACAGCCGGGTTCTGATCCAGTTCCAAATCCTGAGCACATTCAGCTTTTGATCCAACTTGGTCAGAGCCCTCTCTGGCCCAGATGATCTTTCGAGAGAAGAGATGACTGACAGCGAACTTCCCTTGAGGAGAGCAGAGCACCCAAGGAGAGTAAATGTGTAAGCCAGTCTGTGCAGGGTGCTCTTTTGTGTGTTTTCCAGGGACGGGGGCAGGCAGGGACCTGTATCCTCTCGACGCGGCCCAGAGAAGGGCCCAGTTACTTTTACATCTCAAAGGTCAGAGGAGAAGAATCATAGAGGAACCCTGTTGACATTCAAACCCCAGGACACGATTTGCTTTCTGGAATATTAAGACAGACGTTTCCCGACCTGTACCCAGTGCCCTGAGAAGCGTGGGAGGCCAGTTTGTAATGGCTGCTTTGAAATGCTGGGGTTGGCAGGGGGAGAGGGGATCCTCCACATGGAAGCAACCTGCTTGCAGCCCAAGGGACTCCTCACACTTGACACAGACTGTCACCCTTTGGAGGTGGCATGAGTCTTGTATGCAGTGCCTTCTCGACCAGTCTCCGCTGCTGAGCTCAGTCACGGAACTGGGGCGCCCTAGACCTACTACATCCTTATTAAGCAGCGCAAGCCAGGGGCGCCTGGGTGGCTCAGTTGGTTAATAAGCCTCTGACTTTGGTCTAGGTCATGATCTCACCGTTCCTGAGTTCAAACCCTACATCAGGCTCTGTGCTGATGGCTCAGAGCCTGGAGCCTGCTTCAGAGACACAGAATCTGTGTCTACATTAACTTTTACCTTGAAGGACATTGCCATGCCTTTGAACATGAGGGGAGGAGCCCCATGCCGCACACCCAACTGCAAGTGGACACTGTGCTTTCCTTCCAGTACCTCTGCTCTATTCAAGAAGAACTTATGTCTTCCCCTCTGCAGAGACCACAAGCCCTCCAAAAAACTTGGGTGGTGACGGGATCTGGAGGGCGGGGTTTGTTAGTCTGCCTCTCTAGACACGTTCTAGACACGTTCCCACCACCAGTAGGACCCCAGCCCAAACAGCCTGGGCGGGGGGGTGGGGGGAAGGGGTGCTGCAGGCCCAAATCCAGAAGTGAGGGCAAGGATCATAAGCCGCAGGAAGCAGAACCGTTATCTGTAGGACGACACCCATCACGTCGCTGATGTGTGGGGCAGTCTACACCATCACCACCGCTCTCCAGCTATTTCTACCGTGCTTTCCCTCAACAGCTATCAGATCATGTTGGACTGCTGGCACAAAGACCCAAAAGAAAGGCCAAGATTTGCAGAACTTGTGGAAAAACTAGGCGATTTGCTCCAGGCAAATGTACAACAGGTAAAGCTAACCTACCTAATCTAGAATATCAGAAGATATTCTGATACGCCTTTGAATGTAAGTCAAGGGGGGAGGTATTTTATTTGTTGTCTTAAGAGCTGCTAATAGCAGAGATCAGAAGCTAAAAAAAAAAAATGTGTGTGCACGCAGAATTATCTTCCCCAAACGCAAGAAAGATTGTGGACATGACATAGTGGAAGCTGATATGTTTCACAGAAATAGGCTGAAATAGAAATCTGTACAATTAAAGCTCTGTCTTTGGTATTTTAGGATGGTAAAGACTATATCCCACTAAATGCCATACTGACAGGAAATAGCGGGTTTTCATACTCGTCTCGTGCCTTCTCTGATGACTTCTTCAAGGAAGATATTTCAGCTCCACAGTTTAATTCAGGAAGTTCTGATAATGTCAGGTAAGATTTCTTTCCTTCCTCAGCTTTACATTATAAAATTTTCAAATAGAAAAAAAAGCTCACCTCCCAAATTCAAACACAGTTAACATTTTGCCCTATTTTGTCTCTACGCATATACTCTGCATGTATGTGGCTCTTTTTGCCCAACTGTTTTGAAAGAGTGCTTCGGGCGTTATAACGTTCTACCCTAAATCTTGTAAGATCTTTCTCCTGTGTTACCACATCAAAATTATCACACACAGAAAAAAATTGGTAGTTTTGTTTTTCAATGTTTATTTATTTTTGAGAGAGAGAGAGAGAGAGAGAGACAGAGTATGAGCAGGGGAGGGGCAGAGAGAGAGGGAGACACAGAATCAGAAGCAGGCTCCAGGCTCTGAGCTGTCAGCACAAAGCCCAAAGTAGGGCTCAAACCCACGAACCATGAGATCATGACCTGAGCCGAAGTCAGACACTTAACCAATTGAGCTATCCAGGCATCCCTTGATAGTTTCTTAATATTATTAAATATTCAGGTTTCCGTAAGTTCCCCAAATGTCTTTTATACCTTAAGAAAAAACAAAAAATAAATCAGGATCCAATCAAGAACAGTACATTGCATTTTCTTTACTCTTATTAAAAAAAATTTTTTTTTATGTTTATTTATTTTTGAGAGAGAGAGAGAGAGAGACAGAGTGTGAGCAGGCGAGGGGCAGAGAGAAAGGGAGACACAGACTCTGAAGCAGGCTCCAGGCTCTGAGCGGTCGGCACAGAGCCCGACGCGGGGCTCGAACCCACGAACTGTGGGATCATGACCTGAGCTGAAGTCGGACACTTAACCGACTGAGCCGCCCAGGTGCCCCTCTCGACTCTTATTTAGAATAATCTTACATCTTTTTTTTTCCCCAAAGACTTTTTTTTTTTTTTTTTTTTCATGAGACCTCAGATAAAATCATTTGTTTTTCCTACTGGAGACACTAACATACCATTCATTACTGTAGAGGAAAATTGGAGAAGGGACCAGGGAAAATGTATGGATTCGGTGTCTCCACTGGGTGCTGGGCGGGGATCAGCTCTTCAGTACTAACGATTATACGTGTGTCAACACGTCATTACCAATGACCATCCCACATCAATGCCAACAGTCACATAGGAATCAAACATCGCCACTAATGGTTACGTGTGCATCATACACATTCAGCACTGATGCTGTGCGTGGTCTGGGACTGTGCTGGGCTCTTTGTACAAAGCATCAATTCCTTTAATGCTCAAAACAATACTATACAGTAGATATTATTATTACCGTTACACAAATGGGGCCCTTAAGGCTCCATGGAAGATAGCGTGCCAAAACTGTGTGCCTAGAGAGTGGCAGAATAGAGTCTGTGACCCAGGTATTTTAACACTGCGTCCTTGTTTCCATGCAGTTAGGACTATGTTTAGGGTGTTTAAGACCATCCTATGGGCCTTCTAGCGTCTTCCTCTGCAACAGGCACAACCCCAGAGCTTTGACCTCAGTTCAGCCAAACGGGGCAGGTGACCAGGGGAGGCATAGCTAAGGGTTGGGCCAGTCTGAAAAGACTGACAGCCATCTGTGACAGGCCGAGAAGTCCAGTGACCAGCCCCGGTTTGTGGTAATGGGTTACATGTCAGTGGCACTGCTCCCTCTCCGTGACTAGCCCCACAGCCTGCAACAAATGAATCACCCATTTCTTTTTAAAGACAAGAAAACTAGGTCAGACCGAACACATTCGCAGTAGCTGATTGTGTCAGAGATGAAGGAGGGAAGCTGTCAAAGTTGTTCGAGCCCTTTCAGGGGGTTGCTCAGCCTTCGGCCAATGAAGTGCTCATCTAGAAATCGGGCCTTGCAGATGGTGACAGGGTTTCAGACTGAGAAACTGCGTCAGTAGGTGAACTTGCCCGAGGAAGAGCCAGATGGTGGAGATCTCTGCCAGCCTTCCTAGTGGGTCATCAACAAAAGGTCAGGAGGTAGTTATAGGGAAAACACACAGTTACAACCCATTTTTCCCAGTCTGTAATCCCAGAACAGAATATACAAGACTAGCCATTAAATCCGCGGTGTGGCCTGGGGGGGGGGGTCATTTCATTGGTCTCCTCACATCCTTGGAGAAGTAGGCAGCTACACGTTATCAAGTCACCTCCCTTCGCTGGGCATCATTTCTCTCCTCTGTAAGATACGGCGTTTAGACCACGAGATGACTCGGGTTTCTTCTGGGCCTGACATTTCCCCAGTTCCACAAGGGATTACAGGCCTAACCACTGCTGAGTCTCTCCAGGGTCCCTATGGGATTTTGCCCAAAACTGTGCAGTGTGGATTGACAGCCGTAGGGGGGAAGTGGCCACCACTGTCAGGATTCCCAGGAGAACACAGCAGGAAAGTTCCAGTACTCTGGTTCATCTCAGCTGGGAGACAGTGCCCATAGTCCCCCGACTAATAAAAACTAGATGCATTTTCCTATCTTGATTATCCTTCTGCTTCTTCCTCAGATATGTAAATGCTTTCAATTTCTTGAGCTTGGAGAGAATCAAAACCTTTGAAGAACTTTCGCCAAACACCACCTCGATCTTTGATGTAAGTGATGGGATTAGCCTACTTAGTGCACTATGGCAGGACCCTTTGCCAGACTCTTACCCAAACACAAGCTCCAGTAACCTGCTGGCTCCCAGTTCATAGGGGTCAGTAATGAGTGGCTCAGACAACAATTTTCCGGGGACAAGACTTAGCCAAACGGAGCTGATGTGAAAACAGGTAATTCTGTACTTTGACAGTGACCTAGAATTCACTCCAGGGTCCAAGTCCTCACCTGGTCATAATTTAGTCCCTTCGGTCACAGTTTAGTCAATAACTTCATGGTGGGTTTCTAAGCTTCTTAGCTATCAATGGAGGAATCCAAAGCTGTGAGTAGCTGGGTCTTCCTGATCTAACAGAAAGCTCTCTCATAAGAGTAGCCTACCTCGGCCTTACATCCCTTCCCACTAGGGTTCTAGAGGCTGAATAGCCATGTTCCTCCCCAGCCACGATGGGAGAAGTAATCCGGAACAACCTGGCAAACCCAAGGCCCCACCCAGCTTGTAGTTGGAAGCTCTGGGCCTTGAGGTTGAGAGAGTAAGGGGAGGCGAGGGAAAACCGGGCAAGAGTACACTTTGCTTCAAGACCCTTACACTCAAAGTCATCTCCAGGCCAGGTAAGTATGGTTGCCACTAAACGGGCTAGGAATGCGGAATCTCAGGACCCACCCACACTCCCGGAGTCAGACTTCGCACTGTCACAAAGTCCCTAGGGGACGGATGTGAACAGTGAAGTTTGAGAAGCACGGGTGATGCCCACGTCCCATAAAGGGCCTGGGAAACCCGCCATGGTGTGAAGGTGATGGCCACAAACCCAGTAGCCTGGAGATTAAAAAAAGCACCAAAAGCTTCTCAAACGCACTAGATAAAGAGGAGAAAATGATCAAAACATTTAAAAACATGGCAAACAAGTCATACAAAAGTATTCCAGTCATACAAAAGTAGCTGAAAATTTTGTTTTTCTGCTTTGGTTTTAAGTGCTAGGAAATGACACTGAGCAAAACACAAAACATTTCTCTCAACCTCAACCCTCCCCACCGGGATTCAGTGGGGACTGCAAGCTCCTTGGCTTGCTTAGGCTTGTCTACTGATGATCAAGGACACAAACACAACCCAAGGGAGACTCAAGAGTGACAGGAACAAAGAGTCCACTCACTGGGAATGCTGTGTTAGCACAGTAAGGAAGACCTGCCTAAAACCCGATGCTAAGGATGAACCAACGAGAAAATGGAATGTTGAAGGGTGCCTGGGGGGGGCTCAGTTGGTTGAGCGCCGAACTTCGGCTCAGGTCATGATCTCACGGTTTTTGAGTTTGAGCCCTGCGTTGGGCTCTCCGCTCTCAGCCTGTTTCGGATCCTCTGTCCCCTCTCTGGCTGTCCTTCCCCACCTTGTGCTCGCTCTCTCTCTCAAAAGCAAATAAAACATTAAAAAAATCCATTAACAAACATGGAATTGTGCTGGAAACCATGACAGCTGAGGGTCTGACAATTCCATAGGAGTCATAAGAAAAAAAACTGATTTTAAACCATGTCTTCATAATTTCTTGGTTGTTGTTTGTTTTGGTTTTGGTTTGGTTTTTGTTTTTGGTTTTTGTTTTTTGTTTTTTTTGAGAGAGAGAGAGTGAGCGAGCAGGGGAGAGAGAGAAAGATCTCAAGCAGGCTCCAAGCTCAGTGCAAAGCCCAACACGGGGTGTGATCCCACAACCCTGGGATCATGACCTGAGCCCAAATCAAGAGTCAGATGCTTAACTGAGCCACCCAGACACTCCAATTTCTCAGAATTTTTTGTGTGGTGCATCTTCTGTGTGGCCACCAGAGAACAGCATGCCCATAGATGATAGTCATCTGCCAAAATTCGTTTTAGTATATGTAGGCAATAATTTGTGTAAAAGTTTACTATAAAAAATGCTCACCTGTTACTTGTAGTTTTCCCTTGTGTTTAAATGCATTTCCTTCCCCTTCGGGAAGCAGGGCCTCCAAGTCACTGGGAATAATAGGCATTGCTTGCAACAAAATGTAGATTTGCCCCCTATGGAGAAAATGCTTTGTCTTAATAGGCAGGTGAGGACAGAGCTTGGGGTGACTTTGCACAGCCGAGTATTATTCCACCCCCCCCCCCCAGCGTGGCCCCCTCTGGGTGAGGCAAGAAGTGTAACCCTTTTTCCTCCCCCACCCCCACCAGGATTACCAGATGGACAGTGGCTCTCTGCTGGCCTCCCCCTTGCTGAAGCGCTTCACCTGGGCCGAGAGCAAACCCAAGGCCTCACTGAAGATTGAGTAAGGAAGTTGGGGGGGGGGGGGGTCTTTTCTATAATCAATCGATGGAGGGGTGTGAAGGAAGATGCTGGGGAAAATGTAATGGGGACATTTGAGGGCTACTTGCCTCCCTGAACTACAGTGTCCAGGCATTGCAGAAAAGCACTGTTTTCCCCCTCAGAAGGGCAAGAAAGAGGGTATAAAATCAGGGCCATGAGCACCAGAGCAGAGAAGGAAGCCTGGGATTTAAGAAGTGAAAACATGCAGAAAACTCCCAACAGAGACAGGCAGTCCAAACGCGTGAGGCACAGTGACTCAGCTGGAAGGAGCCTGACATGCCCACCTGTGAACAGTGCCTAAGTCAGATGGAGACGTGCTCATGGGGGCGGGGAGGGGAGCTAGCCTACGATTACAGCCTCGGCCGGCAAAATCTGTACAGGAAGCGTCACAGCCCTGTTTTCCGGTACTAAGACATGCCATCCTGAGACGCCGAACCTTCCAAACGAAAGCTCGTTTCCTGTTGGATCCTGGCATTCCATCCCTACAGCGGCCGTCGGCAAGTACCGTTGGAATTTCTTAGGCTCCGGCTTTTTATTCCACTGGCCCTGCTGTCACTTCGGCTTCTCTGTGCTAGTCTGTGCCTGGGAAGAGCACTGGACAGGCAAACTATCCATCAGGGATTCCTTCCTTCCCGCGTTCAAACGCCTGCCCTGTCTACCCCAAAGTCAAGAACCTGACCGTCTTTTCTTCAGGACCCACACACAAAACAGCTACTCAACCCTGCCACTGTAGTGTAAGAGCAGCCATCAACAACGTATAAACAAGGAGTTGTGGCTGTGTTCCAATCACCTGTATTTACAAAAACAGGTAGCCGTGGCCAATGAGCACAAGAAAAGATGCTTAAGGTCACGGGTCATCAGGAAAATGCAAATCAGCTTCACCCCCCACTAGGATGGCTAGAACCAAAAAGTTGGAGGTGATGAAAGTCTCGTGCGTTGCTGGTGGGGATGTAAAACGGTCTGGCCACTTGGGGAAACGGTCTGGCCGATCTTAATCACAAGGGTTAATTAGAGTTACTCTGTGACTCAGCAGTTGCCCTCCTTAGGTACACACCCACCCAACAGAAGGAAAACTTAACGTTCACGCAAAAACTTGTACACAAACGTTCGTAGCAGCATCGTTCATAATGACCCAAAGTAAAAGCAAGCCAAATGTCCTTCAGTTGCTGGATAAAATGCAGTAGACTCATACGATCGAGTATTATTTGCCAATAAAAAAGTACGAGGTACTGGTACATGCTACAACGTGGACAAACCTTGAAAACGTTGTTAAGTGAACGAAGCCAGTCACCGCCGACCACATGCGGTAGGCTTCCATTCACATGAAACGCCGGGCAAAGGCAGATCTGTGGAAAGAAAGTAGACCAGTGGTTGTCTAGGGCGGGGGGTGGGAAGTGTGGGAGAAGGGCAATTGGCTATGCTAATGGGTATGGGTCTTGGGGGATGACAATGGCCTGAAATCAATTGTGTTGATGGTTGCACCATCTACGAATATACTAAAAACCATTCAGCTGGACCCTTTATTTTTTTTAATGTTTATTTTTGAGAGACAGAGACAGAGTGCAAGAGGGGAGGAGGAGAGAGAGGGAGAGAGGGAGAATCGGAAGCAGGCTCCAGGCTCTGAGCTGTCGGCACAGAGCCCGACACAGGGCTCGAACTCACGAACCATGAGATCTTGACCTGAGATGAAGTTAGACGCGTAACCGACTGAGCAACCCAGGTGCCCCTCAGCTGGACACTTTAAACAGTGAACTGTATCTCAATAAAGCTGCTTAAAAACAAAACAAAGCATGCAGGTGACCAGCCCACAGGTGGTAGTTTGCTGATCTTGATCTAAGTCAAAAGATCGCTCCAAATGGCTCTCTGAGTGATATAAATCCAAAGGGTAGGAACATGGCCAGGCAAACATCTGCATAGTTTCCTGTTAACATAAGCACAATGATGATCCCAGAGTGGAGTCCCCTCTAACAGATTAGGGGACCCTCACAAAGAATAAGTATACACAGGAGGAAAGGAAGCAGGATGCCACAACCTTTTGTTTCCTGCTTTGGAACACTTACCTAGATCTTTGTGAAGGAAAACGATTGCACCCTCCGGAGATTAAAAATACAGATAATGCATGTTGGGGAGCCTGGGTGGCTCAGTCACTTCAGCATCCAACTCTGGGTTTCGGCTCAGGGCATGATCTCATGGTTTGTGAGTTCAAACCCTGAATCGGACAGCACGGAGCCTGCTTGGGCTTCTGTCTCTCTGTCTCTCTCAAAATAAAAAAATTTTTAAAAAGAAAATGCTGGACGTGTTCGTCCAGAACCAACCTAACTGTGGTGGCACGTCAGCTTTCCTCATTCTCATCCCAGCTATTAAGAAACAAACGTGAGGGCTCCCGGGTGGCTCAGTGGGGTAAGCATCGGACTTTGGCTCAGGTCATGATCTTACGGTTCGTAAGTTTGAGTCCCGCTTCGGGTGAACTCGAGTCCTGCTTCGATGAGCCCCTGCCGCTCTCGCTGCCCCCACCCTCTCTCCCCTGCAGGCTTACTTGCATATCCTCTCTCAACAAACAAACATGAATGGACAAGACAAGCTTTTCTTTCTTGTTTATCTATCTTATGCTGGATGCAAAATACAGAACCAGAAGCAAGTTTCTCCTTTGAGCCTTGCTAGTGACACAGAGTCCCGTAACTTAAAAGTTTTCTAGGGGGCGCCTGGGTGGCGCAGTCGGTTAAGCGTCCGACTTCAGCCAGGTCACGATCTCGCGGTCCGTGAGTTCGAGCCCCGCGTCAGGCTCTGGGCTGATGGCTCGGAGCCTGGAGCCTGTTTCCAATTCTGTGTCTCCCTCTCTCTCTGCCCCTCCCCCGTTCATGCTCTGTCTCTCTCTGTCCCAAAAATAAATAAAAAACGTTGAAAAAAAAAAATTAAAAAAAAAAAAAAAAAAAAGTTTTCTAGAACACAAACATGACAGGGAGACAACCGCACTAACCTTTTTGTATGAAGCTCTATTCATTTCTTGATGCTGTTGTAACACGCGATCACAAACTTGGTGGCTTAAAGCGAGAGAAACGTACTCTCTTGTAGTTCTGGAGGCCAGAAGCCCCAAATCAAGGTACTGGCAGAGCCACGATCCCTCTGGAAGGCCGAGGGAGCATCCATTCCTCACTTTTTCCAGCTCCTGGTGTCTCTGGGCATTCCGTGGCTCGTGGCCACGTGTCTCTGCTCCACCTTCAACCCCCCCCCCTCCCCCCCTCCCCCCCGCCTTCTGCGTGTGGCTGTGCATCTCCATCACCCTCTCTTACAAGGACACATGTGGTTGTGCTCAGGGTCCGCCTGGATAATGCAGGCTAAGTTCCTCTTCCGCAGATCCTCAGCTCCACCACCCCTCTCACCCTGGAAGAGAATATTCAGTCTTCTGCCATCTCAAGTGCCAGTCACAGGTTCCAGGGATTCTGGAGGCGGGAGCATTTTTCAGCCCACGATGGTAGCTAACTGGTCTAAGGACAGGGGAGGGCCATGTGTGTCCTGGAGGGATTTTCCACCTGAGATGACGGATGTGCGGTATCTGGTCACACAGTCTGCCGCCCCCCCGGCCAGTGGAAGACGTCATTCTGCTGGGTGCCACCGAGCTGGGAGTAGAGGGGCAGCGTGCAGCTTTAGGACAGAGGGCATCTGCCCGGAGGTGGGGATGGGGCTCAATAACCGTCAGCTGTAGAACAGCCGTGAGCAAATGACCCGACGGGAGAGAGCGGACGGACATCAGCGTTTGTTTCCAAGAAATCAATTCTGTGCATTTGTTTTCTTTTCTTTCCTTTCTTTAGCTTGAGAGTAACCAGTAAAAGTAAGGAGTCGGGGCTTTCCGACCTCATGCGGCCTACTGTCTGCCATCCCAGGTGTGGGCACACCAGCAAAGGCAGGCGCAGGTTCACATACGACAACTCACAGCTGGAGAAGAAGATTTCGTCCTGTTCTCCTCCCCCAGACTACAACTCGGTGGTCCTATATTCCACCCCGCCTGTCTAAAAGTTCGACACGTAGCCTTATTTCTAGAACCACGCGAGTATTTATACCCCCTGAAAACTAGCTTTTGCCAGTAGGACACATACATACATGTACACCTTTACCTTTCCACAGGAGCAAGCTGCCTTTTGTGATTTTTTTTTTTTAATAAGTGCTTCTTTTTCTTTTTGACTAACAAGAATGTAACCCCAGATAGAGTAATAGTGATAAGTAAAGAACACCACTGGTAAATCCTCACGTTCATTCAGTGTGTTAGAGAGACCCTTATTTCCAAGCCCAATGACTTACCTGCTCCTGCCCCCGAGACCGCAGGGCGTTCAATGATTCAGGAGATGCACCGATCATGCGAGGCAGCATGGACTCCACGGGGCCAGCCACCAGCACCCTGGAACCGGGAGGCAACGAGCCGTAAGCCGGCCCGCGCAGTGTCTCTGGGGTCCTCTAGCAGATGCAACTTCCGGGGAAGGAGGAGGAGAAGGGAGAAAGGAAGAAGCGAGCAAGGAGGACAAAAGCACTGGGGAGAATCGGCGCCGTCCTGCATGGGAAGGGAGTAGGTGAGGGCTGTCCCCCATGACACTGCAATGGCTTCCGGACCCGGACCAAACCCGGTCCACCCGGAGAACCCACCTTGGGGAGCAGACAGGACAGAGACACGAGGGGACATTTTCTGGATTCCAGCAGGCAAGTAAAGGACAAGCAATTTTTTTCTTTTTGGCAACTACAAGTTTTAAAACGTTAGCTATGGGACTGGATCTATGCCCATTCCCACATATGGCACATTTTAAAATTTCTAGCACGGAGCGTGGTGCTCAGATCTGAGCCTGGACTGCAGGCCCCTCTGGCAATATACACTGAAAACTCACCCTGAGCTCGGCTGGCTCCACGGCCACCATGGCCTTGCACTTAGCAGATTGCTCAGAGTAAGCTCACTGGAACGGGTTTGGTCTGCTAGGGTTACCTGTGGGGCTTTAAGCCCCATTTAAAAAAATGTCAGATTCTATTTTGAGTATTAATATATAATCAAGACACTTTTTTTTTTTTTTTTTTACACTAACCTGTTTTGTCCAGTTAGTTATAAACGGAAGCTGAGGAGGATGAAAACAAAGAGTCCTGCGGAGGGTTTCCTCTGTACCAAAACCAGGATAGGTGGAGCGAAAGCAGGATGAGCACAGTAAAAACCCCATCTCTTTACCACCCAAACCAACTCGTGGGAACAGTTGGGGCCCAAAGGAGAGGAAGCCAATCATGTTTCCTTTTTAATGGGGATTCTACAATCTCATGCTGGTCTACTGGAAAGATGTGGAAGAGTATTAACCAATGTTTATTAAGCACTTTATGCTCCTGGAGAAAAAAGGTGATATGTAATTTATGCAAGATACTTTTAGAATTGGGACTCAGGATATTAGTTATTGAGCCATCAATAGGAGAAGCGCCTCTCTTCATCTGCTTTGGCCCTTGCCTTGGGTCTGAGAATGATGGAAATAGGGAGACAGGGTACAAAAGGGTGCCTACTCTTCAGGGTTTAAAGACCCTGGAACTCTCAGCAGGCTCTGATGCTGTGTATTTAGGACGTATGTACCTTCTAAAGCCAGTCAAAGCTGGACAGGTTAACAGTGAATTGCTGCTTCTGGTAGAGAAGAGTGTGCTTCCCTTTAGGCAAGTAACTTAACTCTAGAACCTGAAATATAATAGGAGAATCTTTACTTCCTTCCCTGTGTGTCACATTCCTGTGTCAAGGTTCTTAGTCTAAAGAGACGGGACAGTCAGCACACCCCAAAAGGAAGGAAGCAGGTGCTCCGGTGGGGGTTCTGCTGGAGAAGCGTCTGGCCAGCAGAGAAGTGAGGCAGGCCTCTCCACCAGGACCCCAGTCCAGACAAAATCAGGCCAGGGCCAGAAGAGGGGAAAAGCTTTGTTCTTCCTCGTCTTCATGTGCACAAAAACCACCTGTGACAGTCGGTGATAGTATCAATGAGGTAACCAGAAGGAGGTTCAACAGGGAAAAGAAAAGAAGACCTCAATCAGCTTTGCCGATTTTTCATATCCGATAAGGATCCAGCAATGAGTGAAAACAAAAACCTTAACTATACGTACAATATCTTGATTTTGATAACCTAATTAATTCTTAATTGTTCTAAGACCTTAGTAATACCATCTTTCCAAAAGAAAAAAAATCCTCAGAATTTATGTTAATTCAGCTGCTTCAAAGACTCAGGTTTAGAGCCTACGTGAGTCCGTTGGTCAAGACGGTTCCATCTAGAGTGTTAGCACAGAAAGGAAAATGGAAGCTTGCAGTCATGAGTCCACCCAGTTGCAACGTGCTTGCCACAGACTGGTTCTTTAACCAGCACTGAATGTTAAACACTAAAAACTGAAACACTCGTTAACCCATGGTATTATTAGAACCATTTGGCATCTATGACAAACATAGTTGGCACAATCCTTTCAGGATTTGTGAGAGCACGTATGTGTAACAGTGTGGGTGGAACGGGACTGAAACCATATGGAAGTCTGTATCTAGTTAAGTCTAAGAAGCGATGCTCAGACCTTGGTTTTAGCTCGTGAAACAAATTTGTCCAAACCCTGAAAAAAATGTTATGTAGGTCTTCTAGCTGTGCCTGGTTTCCCAGCCCGTAAAGAATGTCAAACACGAACAGATACTTGCCAGTCCCTTTTCATTGCAAAAGGAGCGCAACTTGGACCGACAGTGGTAGTAACTGTATGTGTATATACGTGTGTGTGTGTTGTGCGTGACTATTTAAGGAAACTGGAATTTTAAAGTTACTTTTATACAAACAAGAATATATGCTGCAGATATAAGTAAGACTTAATTTGGTCCTACATCTCTAGTCACCATGAATGTATTTTGTATGCTATCTTCATATAATAAAATTAACTTCTGAAAACATCTACCTGTTTTCTCCAACTTGCTTATACGTGAGGAAAAAAAGGGGGGGGGGGTGTCACAGGTTTTTCCTTGGGGGTGGAGGGCCGGTGTCCCGGGGCATCTCCTTAAATACCAGCAGTGAAACACAGCCCAAGGAAAATCCAGCAAGACCTCTGAAGAGAGGGGCAGAGTCTTCTCTCAGTGCCGCAAGATGCTGCTCTAAACCATCAGGGTGCTGTAAACAGTAAATCAAAACCACAAAGCAGGCACATCGCCCAGAAAGCAAAACACTAAAATGAATACAGTTAGAAGTGAAATGTACAGACCGAGTGCAAGCACTGGCTGCAGATGGAGGTACCCTCAATGAAAGAGGAGGCGGGTTTTCCCCAACACTAATTTTCAGCTAAGAAACGATTACCGTAATTACAGGATGTGTGTGTGCGCGCGCGTCTGTGTGTATATTAGAGGTCGTACGCAGGAAACCATACAGAATAATTAGGCAGAAGCCCGAGACACGAGAGCTTCCCTAAGAAAAGCACACTAGCCACATACTGTTTTCTGTGAATTACGTCGTCGACACACTCATCACCGACAGACATGGAGCAAGTGACCAACAAATTGTCCTCGTAAGTGGTCATACCGTCACCTTCCTGAAAACGTCACGCAGAGACTAGATTGGAGACACATGTGGGAAAACAGGTCTACTTTTTTGGGGACAAAGGCAAGAAAAAGAAAAAACGACTCCCCCTGGTAAATTTGTGGTTAACCGAAGAGGGCACACGGCGTTTTATCTTCGTGAATCAGAAATCCTTTAAAAACAGTATCGGTTTTCATAACATAAGAGTAAAGTCACTCATTTAAGCACATGATTCGAAGAATGCTCGAGGAATTGGTTCAGAAATTTTCTCATGACTCTGGAAACTTACAGGACATTTGGGAACTGTTTTTTTCCCCTTTTCTCCAGCAGAAGGATCTCCCAGTAAGGTTTATCGGACTCGTCAGTGTTAAACATACTACCAGACTTCTGGGTTTCACCGGCCAGGAAATTTTACAAAAATATCCTGGGTTCCAACGCAGGGATGACTAACCTTCTATTTTCTCAACGAAGGATATTTTAAGGGAGAAAAACACAAAACCAAAACAACCAGAGGCCACAAATACCCTATTCCTTGAGCTGGGTGTGGTACACAGGTGTGTTCACTTTGTGATAATTCATGGAACTATGAACTTATCTGCAAGCTTGTATGTGTGTACTATTCTTCGATACAAGGCTATTAAAAGGAAAAAAACATTTAATGCCACAGTTTTCACAGATGACCAATTTAAGAGAGTATGGGCTTCCTCTCAGACGAAAATATATTCACATCATGTGCCAGCAACTAGTCTAAGTGCTTTGAGGAATAAAACTCAATTTCCAAAGCAATCCAATGTGATTGGTACTATTAGTTATGCCCACATCAATGGGGAGACTGAATGAAGTAATCCAAAGAGCACTTCAAAATCTCACCATCACATCTACCACCGGCCTGCACCTGTAGTCACATGCTCTGCCTTCCTTTCTGGAGGGTCAATCCAAAACCTTTCCTGGCACGCCTGGATTCCTCCCTGTACTCGAGGACACAACTCCAGCAATTCACCGCTCCCTCACCCCCCATCAATGTGTCCCTCTCCCATCAGATCACACAAACATGCTCTTACCCCTCCCATGTTACAAAAACAAACAAACAAAACCTTTCATCCCTACTTGCCTCTTCAGCCACCGCCCCATTTCTTTATTCTTTACAGCAAAATTCCTTGATGTAGTTAGTCTCCAAGTTCACCCCCTCAAGTACTCTGAAACCCACTCAAACCTGGCTTTCAGTGTCACTCACTGAAACCGCTTTTGATAAGGTTGCCAGTGACGAGTGACCTGCAAATTGCTAAATGCAACAGCCAATTTTCAGTCTCAATCTTTGTTGACTCATCAATTTGACCCTTATTCTTGAAAATACCTTTTTTACTTTGATTCCAGGACATCAAACATTTTTCTTCCTAGTTCACTGGTCATTTCCATCCCTCTTAACTTCTCTTCTCTGACCTTTGAGCACTGACAGTTCCAACTCCCCCAGGGCTCTGTCCTTGGACCTCTTCTCCTCTCTGGTTATGCTAACTCCCTTCATGATCTCAACCAAGTTCAGGGCTTTAAATGACATCTGCATAATGACTTGCAAACTACACGTACAAAGCAGATCTCTCCCCCAGACCCCAAACTCACTTGTATGCCAATATTAAATTGAGCATCTCTTAGGCTGCGGCAGACTGTATTTTCCAAAAGTAGTGGCGACCACAATCTCCCATCCCACATGACCTTTGGCAACATGCTCTTGCCACTTCCCCATCGAATTCTTCTCCCCTAGAATCAGACAAGCCTTTGTGACTCACTTGCGATCAACAGAATGTGGCAGAAGTGACACTGCATGGCCCCGAGGCCAAGTCAGAAAAGATCATGCCCTTTCCACCCGAGGCTCCTGGCACACTCATTCTCCAAAAGCTCCCGCTAGAGACCCAGTGGCCGTGACTGGAGAAGCCTGAGCCACGTGGTGGGCCCACGTGTAGGTGCTTCCACGGACAGTCGCCAGCTGAGCCCAGCCTTTAAGTCATTCAGTCTGGGTG
This sequence comes from Neofelis nebulosa, assembly GCF_028018385.1. NCBI lineage: Eukaryota > Metazoa > Chordata > Mammalia > Carnivora > Felidae > Neofelis > Neofelis nebulosa. The sequence continues at coordinate 236,160,156 of NC_080782.1, forward strand.
CCAGATCGGAATGATTTCAGCCCCCAACCACTGAAATTTTCCCAGCAGAGGCCCCAAACATAATGGAATAGAGATAAGCCATCCCAGCTGTGCCCTGTCCAAATTCCTAACCCACAGAATTCCTGAGAACAACAAAACGGTTGTTGTGTTAGGCCATTAAGTCTGGAGTCACTCATTAAAAACAGCCAGCAGCCACAACAAATGCGTAGTAAACATCTTAAACGGAACAGGTCAGACCAAACTCCCAATTGTCTTTCCTCGCTCCTGTGTCCTTCTGCCCACCCTCCAAACACACCCTTTTCTAGAACGCTCTCTTCCAATTTAATAGGATCCTCGGTCCTGCCCAGCAGAGGGTCAAAATCGGAACAGTGACTCTGACTTCTTTTTTCACTCCATATCCAATAACTGGGACGTCCTTTTGGCTCAGTCTTTAAAACATATTCAGAATCAGGCACGTGGGTGGCTCAGTCGGTTAAGCGTCCCACTCTTGATTTCGGCTCAGGTGTTGATTTCAATTTGGGACATCGAGCCCCGTGTTCAGCTCTGTGCTGACAGGATGGAGCCTGCTTGGGATTCTCTGTCTCCTCCTCTCTGCTTCTCCCCTGCTGACCCACTCTCTAAAAATAAATAAATAAACTTAAAGAATAAAAAAAAAGGGGCGCCTGGGTGGCTCAGTCGGTTGAGCGTCCGTCCGACTTCAGCTCGGGTCGTGATCTCACAGTCCGTGAGTTCGAGCCCCGTGTGGGCTCTGTGCTGACAGCTCAGAGCCTGGAGCCCGCTTCGGATTCTGTGTCGCACAGCCCCTCCCCGCCACCGTCCCTGCCCTGCTTGCACTCTTTCTCCGAAAAAATAAACATTTTAAAAAAGAATAATAAATGAAGTTAAATACATTCAGAATCCAGTCACTTCGTGCCACCTCCGCCACCCGAGTCCAAACCCCATCATCTTTCACTTGAAAGATCACGAGAGCTTCCTAACTAGTAACCAAAGTGATCCTTTTTAACTGTACCAGGTTATTCTCCTCACAACCGTTCTTCTCTTTTCCATGTAAGCACCAGCATGGTCTTACAATGCTCTACAAAGCACTACCCCCTTCCCCATTACCTGATTTCTCTTCCTACCTAGTCCCATTGGCCCTTACTCTTACTCTAGTCACATTGGCCTCCTTGCCATTCCCCAGATATGCCTGGCACATTCTCTGACCTGGAATTCTTCTCCTTCCCATATCCACCTGGCTGGCTCCTTGCTCAAATACCACCTTCTCCATAAGACCTACCACCCAGATCATCCGATCTGAAATTCTAGCACCACCACATTCCCCACATCGAGAGTTGCAAGATTAAACACACACAGGGTAACCAATTAAATTTGAATTTCACACAAGTAACTTTTTAAGACAAGCATGTCCCATGTAATACTTGAGACGCCCTTAACGCTAAAAAAGAAGCGACCCGTGGTTTACCTGAAATTCAAATCCAGCTCCGTGTTCTGTATTTTTGTGCGCTAAATCTGGCAACCCTACCCACGTCCTTTACTCTACTCTGCTCTCTTTCCATAGCCATTGTTACCTCTTAACGTTCTACACGTCCTCTGTCTTCTTCCTGCTAGAATGGAAGCTCTGTAGGAACCGAAAGATTTGTCTGTCATGGTTAGAGTTGTTCTGTTGATTCCTCTAGGGCAGTGCCTGCCACAGAACAGGCATTTGGTAAATATTTCATGAATGAGCGAATCCAATTCATTCATTGCACTGAGTGGGATGTCAGAATCTTGTTCTGGCAAGCCGGTTTCTTAACCACCATGCATACTGGTTTTAACGAATTTTAAGGACATGAGTTTTAAAGGTCTTTCTTCACTGCCCCTCTTGCCCCAAACTCGTACAGAAGGACATTTTACAGACAGCCCGAATTGTGCACCTGCGAAAGGTAGAAGGAAAGGGGACACACGTGTTTTTGACCATTCAGAGCACAGGCCGTGAAAAGAACAGAGCCATTTTATCCCCATTGAACAGATGTAACACTGGCCTAGCTTACACAATATTTTAATGTGTTTCATGTTTTCCCTCAAGAAATCGAAATCTAAAAGAAAGATCCCCCCCAAAACATCCCCCATCCGAGGCAGACTAGTCTCCCTTCTTCCCCATGAACCTACAGTGGTCATTTTGATTTGCCACCGGATCCACTGGGTTTTTTTTTTTTTTTTCTTTTTCAAGACCCTTCTACACTTACTCTCGCTCTTCTCCGAATTTCTAAAAGCAACTCACTAGCTCCTGCAGCTAAAAATAAACCCTCCTTCCTCTTTAAGTACCCCTCAATTAGGTCTCCAGTCCCTTATCACTTTCTATTCTGTTTTTCAACTTTTCACTTCAATACAGTACAGGAAATAACCACAATAAACACTAAGTACTCAGATTCAACAAATATGAATGTTTCTGCCATTAAAAAAAATCTACCTTCGGGGTGCCTGGGTGGCTCAGTGGGTTAAGCGTCCAGCTTCGGCTCAGGTCGCGCTCTCGCTATGCTATTCCTGAGTTTGAGCCCGGGGTCAGGCTCTGTGCTCAGGCCGGGCCTGGAGCCTGTTTCAGATTCTGCGTCTCCCTCTCTCTCTGCCCCTCTCCTGCTAGCACTCTTGTCTGTCTGTCTCGCTCTCAAAAATAAACAAACATTAAAAAAAATATTTAAAAAAAGAAAAAAAAAACAAACAAACCAAAAACGAACCTACCTCATAGTCTGAATAATGTTTCTGGAGGACTTGGGGGGAAGGGTACTCTTCACCTGTATAGTAAATTACCCAAGTACTGAATCAGAGGCTAGCCATATCTTCTTCCTAAACTACACTGTAAGCCATGTGTTATATAGAAATGTTTGCGTAGAACTATGTACTTCATAAATAACAAGTACAGGTATCTGCATTCTCAGTACCCAAAATAGATCCAAGTAGGCATTTAGCAGATATCCGGTAAACTAATGAATAAACCTGCCACCACCGATTCCTCCAAACACACAGGAAATGTTCGGCCTTTTAAATCCTGGACATAAGACAAACTTAACCTTGTGAAATGAACTGGTACCCCCCAAAAGGACAAACTTCTCTGTAATTCTTTATTAAAAATATTGCTGTACACATAGAGACTGAAAACAGGATTAAAGGTGAATAACCCATATTGGGGTCATGACATTAGAACTTAACATACTGGTGCTTTTAGGGAAGTTGTTGACATCCAAACCACAGAACCAAGGTCAAAAGCAAAATACAAAGGTACCCTCAAAAATATTTACAATGAAGTAAATACACTAACAGAATTTAAAATAGGTACAAAAAATTGAAATGACCAACGTTACATGATTTCAAGGGTTGTCCTTTCTGTGCTTTGATCTGTCATAACAGGAAGGTGTGGGAAGTTTGTATCCTTAATTTGACTACTCTCAGATATTACAATCTTCCTATGAATTAAAAAGACTACCTTTTAGACAACCTCTTAAGTGGAATTACACTATGGAAAAGAGGGCTCCCCCAAAAAACACCTAAGCAGAACTAATAAGAGTTCTACTGGAAACCATTCCCAATAAAAACTAAATGAAAAATAAATATAAAACAAAGCTTAAAAAAAAGATGTATTACCTGACACCAACTGTTTTCTGGCCGACAATATTTACTCATGAAAACAGATCAGCTGTCCACCTTTATATTCAAGCCAAGTCCTGAGGTTACTAGGGGCTGAAGCAAACTAGCACTTAGGATGCAAACATTCTTGGGTTTGTGATTTGAACCTGCCTTGCAGAGGGAAGTTTGCTGGTCGATACAGGATGAGAAATTCAAGCCCTATTTTACCCCTGCCCTTCCTTATTAGCTTTCACAAAACATTGGTCCACAAATTAAATTTTCAAAAAGTTCCCAGACCCCAAAACTAAAATAGATGATCCCCTTTCATTTTCAAAGAAAACAATATTGGAAAAAATCTCCAGCCCGCTTATAAATTAAGCATTTCATATTTCTTCTAGAATACAAGTAGTTCTTTTTTGTACAAAAGAATCACAATATGATTTGTCAAAAAACATATAAAAAGACAGCTGCTCTTCCTCAAATACATGAGCTAATGATAAAAGACTTTTGCATGTTAATGTCTCCAAGTTCTTGTTCCTTTTACATAAAAAAAGAACATTATGGTGGCAAATGTTAATTATCCTTTGAAGAGTGAACATTATGTTCTCGTAAAATCCATCCAGATCAAATGCAATAATTGATTTTCTTTTGAACTCAACAACTGATGCTACCAAACGTGGACTCAGACACACTTGTTAAAATGTGTAAAGCATGTCTGTAGTCTTCAAAGCTTTCAGGTGAAGAGAGGTGTTTTTTTCTTGATGCAAATCTCAAGGCAGAGAAAATCATTTTAAAGCTTATAAAAAGTGGACAGAGAAATATTAAAAACTTCTCTGAAAACTACAAATATGAGCAATTATTAAAATTGAAGACCGTAACATCAGTTGCAAGCGCTTGGAAGTCTTTCCTGACCTTCTGAGTTTCCACGTTTTCTTCATAGTTGCATGGTGAGCACCCAGTGCTAGTAAAACATTCAGTGCTGGGAAAGGAGACAGAGTCTTCATTACTGTGTTTTTGTGAAAGAAAACTCCTATGTATTTGGCAGTCTTCAGTATCAAAGAGTAGGTGTGTCATTAACTAGAAATTCCACGAATACCCAAGTTTGGCAACAACTGCACGTCCGAATATTAAGAAAGTTAAGAGGAGGAAAATTCCAAACTTTTGAGATTGACTTATTCAGGAATATCCCACATAGTGAAGTTATTATCAAAAGTACTATTACTTTGGGCTAAGCAGTGACTGCAAAGGCACAGCAGATTGTTATCCCTCCAGATTCAGGCTGTAAAACTTCAGAAAGCTCTCGATGCCAGACCACTGCTGTGTTTCGTTCACCTTCCGAACAGCGTCTCTGTGTCTGTATCCAGTGTAAAGTACCATAATAAAGCTGTGGTTCCAAGAACAGAACTTTATACAAAAAAAGCAAACTGGAAATAATCTAAAGCAATATACTCCTGAACTTCAGGCCTTTAACGCAATTTACCTTTTTTCCCATTAAAAAAAAAAAAAAAAAAGTTGCATAAATGTTAAGTATGTCTGACGAGCAGGGAAACACCTTTTTAAGAAAAGACTCTGGATGAATCTGGAGCCCAGAGCTCTGTGTGCTCCTGTGTGTAAGTTCCTGTGTATCCAATCCTTAGTCATAAAGGATTTAAGTCTACTAACAGGGGAGTTCGTATCCCACAATCCACTGACCTCTCTTTTGTCTGTTCTTAAAAACAAAACAAAACAAAAACCCAAAAATCTCCACTTGAACTAACAGCGGTGGCAGACAGAGCTTGCACCCAATACTCTTACAAGGATTATACACCACACGGTGCTTCTGTGAAACCATTTACCTGGTCCATTACGTCGGTCAGGGCAACCCATCCCCCAAAGAGCCAATGCCGCAACCCTCAGTGACAAAAATGCTGCCCATCGTTGTTTCCCAAAAATGTCCTGGCAAACAGTTTCCCTTAGTAAGTAAGTATACAATGTGGCAAAAGTTCCAAGATCAGAAAAAAGTCTTTAAAAAATTAAAATTAGTGCATACACAAGGGGAAAAACACAACAGCCGGAACGCCATTCACCTGATGGCGCTCCTTGATCCAAAGTATTCTTCACAGATCCGGCCCCCATGGCAGCCACAGCTCTAGGCTAAGTGGGACATTCTTGCTCTCGGGTAGCAGTGTACCTGACTGAAGTGCAAGCAGCCTGCTCATCTCCTGTCGGGTTTCCCAAATGTGGAAGGAGAGGATGAGACCAGTTCAGCTGGAGTGCAATTTGCTATCGGGTAAGGTCCTCAGCCGTGTCCTGCGTGCTTCTTCAGCAAATACTACAACTGCCCATTCGCAGCTGCAATCAGTTCCTGGAAAGTGTTTTCGAAGCAGCGCTTTAAGTCACTGTAAGTCACCACAAGTACGCTCTTCTCGTCTCTGGAAATGAGGCTTATTTTTTCTGGCACGCCAGCATCTAACTGAAACAGACGGAGACGCAAAACACGAAGTTCATACCAGGCACAAGACGATCCACTTTATCTACTTTAGGACAGCTTCTGCCACACTGACAAATATTTTAAAAATTTCTGTGCTGTTCCCTTCTAGATACACACGCTCGTCAGTGTGCACACTTCTCAACGGGGATGTTTTTTAAGCAGTCCTGTGTTTCCACCTAGCTTCCATACTTCATACCTGTTTGCATTATATTCCATCCTTTAATTATTCCCCCAATACTTTCCGTTTTTGTTGCTCTGTTTTGTTTTGTAAAGTAAGCTCCACGCCCAATGTGGGGCTTGAACTCATGACCCAGAGATCAAGAGCCACATGCTCTACCAACCGGGCCAGCCAGGTGCCCCAATATATTCCAGCTTTTTGGCATGACGAATTCTAGTGCGCCGAACACACTCGTCTACTTAATTTTTTTTCTTCCGTGGAATTACTTCCTTAGGAGAAACACTTACAAATATCAACAATGAGCCAAAAAGTACAAATAATTTTATGGCTGAACACATAGGGCTAAACTGCTGTCCAAAGGGCATCAGAAACCACTGACTTATGAGTTGTACCAATTTACAAGCAGCTCCCTATCAAATGCATGCCTTGATATTTTTATTTACATTTTCAGGTATTACCAAATGTTTTCATACATTTACGTATGTTACTTCCACTTGTGTGAATGCCAGTTTATGATCTTTACCCATTTATCTGTCAAGATTTGGTAGTAATATTTTAATGAGGTCTTTATAAAGCATTTATACTAATCCTTAGTCCATCAAATAAATTATCATTTTCCTTCCTTTTCACTCATTCATTCATTAAAATGTTTACAAGTTACTAATTCCGAACGTTCAAACTTTCAAATCACCTTACCAGCTTAATTTGTTGTAATTCCCACCAAAATACGCTATGTAAAATTTTAATTTTTAGATCACCAATATGGCCATCCATGCTTTTTAATTTGTTACACTCTTCCCAAACTTAGAAAATTACCACATTTTCAGATTTGGGATAAATTTTATTTACTCCTAGTTATTTTATGAAGTCAAACAGAATTTTCAAGTTTTTAATTATCCTCACATTCATTAAATAATCTTCACTTCAGATACCTATCTGTCCACGGCTTGATTTCACAGGATCTAGCTGTCACTGTTTAAGGAGTGCTACGTATTTTTAATTACTGGTGCTCTGATACATGGATACCATTTTCTAAACTCTGGGAGAATCATTCTCCACTCATTGCTTTTAAGAAAAATGTTTTCCCCTTAAGGGAAAGGGCAAACAAATACATGTCATACTAGATTAGTTCAATGGTACATTCAGTTTGTTCTGTCTTAATGTCGATTATTGACAACACTCTCTTTAAAGAGTTTTAAGGAAATTCAAACAAGGCAAAGGAGTGCTTAAAAACAAAAACCACATTCTCCCTGAACAGTTAGCACACTGAACACGAACAATTCTACACCATGTGCCATGAGGCATTTTCTCCTCTAGTACTTGTAATTTAGGGACAGTTTAGACCAGGGGTCAGCAAATGGTTTCCATAAAGATGGCCAGACAGTAAACGCCTTAAATTTCAGGGCCGCATACAGTCTCTGTCACATATTCTTTTTAGTTTTGCTTCTGCTATTTGTTTTCAGTCTTTTGAAAATGTAAAAAAAATTCTTAACTTGCAGGCTCTACAAAAAAAACAAAAAAAAAACAAAAAAAAAACAAAAAAAAAACCCACACACAAAAACAAAAAAACAGGCTGTCTGTCTGTCCAGTTTGCAGACCCTTGAGATTTAGATATAATCCTACATACAAAGACTAATGTTTACTTCTGGAGACCCATTCTACACTCTGTAATTCCAAGTAATTCATAAGGAAAATGCATTCCTTCCTTCCTCTGTGAACCGTTTCTCTCCTAGCCCTTTCAAAAACAAAAGTTCACCTCTCCAGTGAATTTATGACGTGTCTCCATCTACTTAGTTCATGTCATCACCTGATTCTCCACTTACAACACTGGGCCTCCTGTGCTTTTATTATTGTAATATTGTATTACTATGCCCACAGTGAACAGTAAATGAACAGATAACATGTACGGACATCCAACACGAGACTCACAAGAAAGCAATTCAACTGTTAAAAAAAAACTTAAACATAAAATTTTTGTTTTTCCCACCCACTGCTTTTGTGACGTTTTATCACAATAAGATGATCCACAATGAAAAATTCTATAATTATTCATGAAGATGTCAAAAAGGCCGGCCAAGTCTAGAAACTGTTATTAAGTAGATACACCTAATAATTATTAATAAAATGTCTTTTGGCTACATAGAATACATCTAACTTCTTAAGTCTCTTAGTATTTATAGAAAACACAACTTTGCACTGTGAGCTTAAAAATCCAGATACAAATTACCTTGTTAAGACAAGAAATGATATGGCTGAGGTCAATCCAAGGGGCACCCGCTTCTGTCACCTGATGGAAAAGATGATCCCTAAAGAGTTTCAACAGATAACGGTCTCCAGTCTCCGACCAGGTAGGATCCTTCTGAAACCTGGGGGAAGGTAATATTTTACCTCAGTAACTCATGCTGTATGCCACATGGCTATGTTGATTCTTCAGACTCCACACTAGTTTGATTGTTTTCTCTGATAAATCCGTTAAGTACCGTTTGTGTGTCTGTGTCCGTGTATGTAGTGTTTTACGGGTTTTTTTTTTTTTTTAATCTTCCAAAAGTTACAGGGAGGCTAAAAAAATTGGCCTTTTTCAAATTTTATGTGCCAACTGCCAAATATTAAAAAAATAACTTCACGGGGCCCCTGGGTGGCTCAGTCAGTTAAGCCTCTGACTCCTGATCTCGCCTCAGGTCTTGACCTCACAGTTCCTGAGACCGGGCTCTGTGATGACAGCAGGGAGCCTCCTTGGGATTATCGACTTCTCCCTCTGCCCCTCCCTTGCTTGGGTGCTCTAAGTAAATAAATAAACTTTAAAAAAAATAATAATTTCATAGAAAATGAAAGTATATGAAACCCAGTTTCTATTTCTTAAGGGTAACCGACCCTTATACACTCCTATTCTATAATCACTTCCTTAGGTAAATGGAGGGAAAAGAAAGGTCTTTAAAAATCTTTAGAAATAAGTTGAAAGAGATTATTCTTTTCCTCTTCTCACCTTTAGGATATAGAGTAGAGAGATAAGATCAGATCTGTCTTCTACTTTACTGGCAGCAAAAAATAGAAAAATGTTTAAGGAAACAAAAAGCGCGTAGATTTTGGTTTCCTACCATCATGAGCGTATGTGAGAATGAGCTGTGAAGAACCAGAGAACTGACCAGATGATCAGTTAGTGTCCAGTGACCTCTGGAACTTACGATCTAGTGAGGAAAACAGATGTTCAAAGAACCAAAACATGTTTTAAGTGCATATTTTGATAAGGCCATTAAGAAAAAGGGAAACAGTATGGAACGTGAATTCACCTAGGAGGACAAAGAAGGCTCTCCAGAGGAAGCAGTGGATGTTCCTCCCAGAGGAAGGACACCCTAGTCAGAGGCATCAGTATTTGCAAGGACAGAGCATGCCACACTTCAGAAACTTAACAAAGGTCAGTGTGGTTGGAAGGGGCTGAGGGGAGGAAAAGAGAGAGGCCAAGAGAGGGACAGAGAGTAAGAGCAAGGAGGGGGGAAGAGAAAAGACCAGGGCAAAGAGGGACAGAAGGCAAGACAGGGGAGAAGAAAATTAAAAGGAAAAAAAAAGACATATCTGAAGCAAAGATAAGAGAGAGATCAGGCTATGCAGTCTTGGTTAAAAAACTAGGTGTTTTCTAAGAACAAGATGGAGGGGCACCTGGGTGGCTAAGTCAGTGAAGCATCCTTGGTTTTGGCTCAGATCACGATCTCACAGTGTGCAGGGCTGCGCGCTGACAATGCAGAGCCTGCTTGGGATTCTCTCTGCTCCTCCCTCCCACACACTCTTTCTCTCTCTCTCTCTCTCTCTCAAAGTTAATAAATAAACTTAAAAACAGATGAAAAGCCCACCATTTGGGTTTAAACACAATCCTAAGAGTTTTGCAAAGATCACTGTCCATTAAAACGCTAATTAAACACATCCATTTATCTCTGTTTCCTCTCAAAACCCCACCAAACTGGCAATGAATGTCTAATAAAGGATATAATAAACACACAAGGACAAAGTGATCAGAAGCAACAAAAGAAGAAAAATCCACGAAGAAAAACTGGAAAGATGAAAAACAGGCTGGTGAGTGGTATGATGAGCTGACTTGAAGAAGACTGACCGCTAATGCTACAGAAGGCACAAGAAGGGGGAGCCACAGAAGGGAGCCATCGCCGTGAGGCCAGGCAGGGAAATCATTAGGTACTACTGAAAGTGCAGTATGGGCTCAAGGTGGAATCAGCAGAATTGATGGAAAATTCTATAAATAACAAGTAGATAACCTCTCTCCCATCCCTGCTTCCATTTCTGCTTTGCAGAAATTTTCCAGAAAAGGTACCGGAAATCTCTCTAGACAGGGTGAACAAAGACGCTCCCGCCCCAGGGTGCCAAGAAGAGCAAGCGATGGCAGGTAAGACCATTCGGTCAACCCCTCATGGCTACTTGGCCATCCAACGCTTGACCACGAATTTATACTACAGACAGAAGGTTGGAAGGTTATTTTCCGGATGCTAACTTGCCCAAGGGAAATTCTGACACTTAAGAGTATACCAAAAACAAACAAAAATTATACATCACAGCATCACACTGCTTTACCACACATTCTACAATCTCTGACACCACCAGGAACTTATCAGTAGCTTTTTAGATGAAATTCTTTAAATTTCTTTAAAATTGCATTTACTTAGCTTTTTAGTAATTTCCACACCCAACGCAGGGCTTGAACTGACGACCCCAAGATCAAGAGTCGCATACGCTTCTCACTGAGCCAGCCAAGTACCCCAAAAAAGATTACTTTCAACATGAACACATAGCCAGGATCAGAAATCCACTGGAGAATGAAACAGAAGAAACTCATTTCCTATGAGGCACTGCAGGGAACAGAACAAAACTTAGAACAACAACCAAAAAAAACCCCTAACCAAAATCTGTAATTGAGACTCTTGCACAAACAAGAATTAGATGCTGTAAGACAGAAACGTTTAGAGAGGGGCGCCTGGGTGGCTCAGCCGGTTGAGCGTCCAACTTCAGCTCAGGTCAGGATCTCATGGCTCATAAGCTTGAGCCCCGCATCAGGCTCACAGCTGCCAACACAGAGCCGGCTTCTGATCCTTTGTACTCCACTCTCTGTCTCTACCCCTCCCCCAATCATGCTCGTTTGCTCTCTCCCTCCCTCTCTCTCTCTCTCTCTCAAAAATGAGTGAACATTAAAGAAAAGCATTTAGAAAACAGAAAGTTCTTGAAAATTAAAATTATGACAGCAGAAGCTTAAAAATTCGAAGGATTGGGAAAAAACCTTTATTTTTAGACAAAGTAAGTTGAGATAATTACCTCAAAAGTAGAACAAAAAAATACAGTACAGAAAACAGAAGAGAATATTAGAAAATTAATGACGATGGTCTAATATCTGAGTAACAGGAATTCCAAAGAGAGAAGCTATCAAAGAAACAATGAAGACAACTTCTCAGAGCTGAAGGACCTACGTTTCCAAGATTAAAAGGGCCTGCCCACCCTGCTGATTCATCAGAATGAATAAAAAACCCTACACCAAGGCATCTCACTGTGCATTTCTGAACATCAATAAAGAGAAGACCCTAAAAGCACAGAGGAAGGGGAAGGGTTTGAAAAGAAAATAGATTTGAATCCGGAAGTTAAAAGACAGTGGAGCAAAGCTTCAAATTCTGACAGAAATTATCACTACTATTACTTAACTATGTACTAGAGATACCAGCTAACACAATCACTCCAAAGCAACTGAAACTATCGAAATTAGAAAGTAGGAAATGTAACTACAATTATTTGAAGATATGACTCTGTATCGGGGAAACCCAAGAAATCTAGCGAAAAACTATCCAAACACTAAGGTATCTGGGCACAAATTTTACAGAAATTGATAAATTTCACGTGTACGATAATAGGCAATCTAAGAAGAAAGAATGGCAGGGGTGGGGGGAAGGGAGGGGATTCCCATTTACAACAGCAACAAGAAAAAAAATACCTAGTAAACTTAGTGTGCCACAACAACATAAGAACAACTTAAGCACTGAAGGACAGACAGTAAAGTAGGTGTGAATGAATTCAACGATATATACCATTGTCGTGGTTACGAAACTCAACGTCTACAAACACATATGCTCCTTAAGTTTAATAATAAACATGTCATCTTATAAAATAAAAATACCACCAGGTTTATAGATTTTTTTTTAACTAAAAAAGCTGATTCTAGAATTTATACAGAAAATTAAACAGTTTTAGGAAACAACAAAAAACAATGAAATGAAGCTGAGAAAGAATGAACACTACCAGATTTTAAAATGTCATCCAAAAAAAAAAAGTTAGTCATGAAGGGGTGCCTGGTTAGCTCAGTCGGTTAAGCAACCATGCTTGGGATTCTCCCTCTCTCCTTCCCTCCCTCCCTCTCTCTCTCTCTCTCTGCCCCTCCCCTGCTCACTTGCTTACTCACTCTCTCTCAATAAATAAGCAAACATTCAAAAGAAATGACAGTCACTCAAACATTAATGTGAAAGAAGTACCGTCTTAAACCAGTGGGGAAAAGCTCGACTATTCAATAAATAGCTTTTGGGCCACTGGAGCGTCTTCTGAGAGGGAAGGGTGGGGGAGCTGAATACATACCTTATATCCTATAAATATTCCAAATACATAAAAATTTAATATGGGAAGAAAATAAAACCGTAAGTACGCTAGAAGAAACAATGAGAAGATTCCTGTAGAAAAGGCCCTTCTATGATTGAAAACCCAAAAGGATAAAAGAAGTTTGATCAGTTACACTATGTATACAAATGTCTGCATGGAAAAAAAAAACTGAGCAGTCAAAAGAGAAATGACAAATTAAAAAGAAAATGATCAAAAAGGACAAATCTCTCCAGCTCCTATAAATCAAAATGACAGACAATTCAACTGGAAATAAAAATGAGCCAACAATACGAACAAAGAAAAAAAAGGAAACAGAAACAGATCAAAAACATAAAAATGACAAGCAACATGCTCATTAAGAGTAAGTACAAAATAAAACTGCACTGAGATTCAATTTCGCATCCATCAGGTAGACAAAAATCCACAAGCTTGAAAAGGCTCTCTGCAAGGGTTTACGGTCACATATCCACAGACCTAACAACCACAACTGGGTCTATCTTTATGCACACATACAATTAAGTATGCATAAGTCAGTCCCTGCAGCACTGATTATACCAGCAAAACAGTAAAAACAACTCAAATGCCTACTGATCAGGAACTAGAGCAATAAATTATAGCATGTCCACAGAATGGACTATTACATGGCTATAAATTATGGAGGCATAGCATAGTGGTTAAGAGCACAGACTCTGGAACCATACTGTCTGGATTTGAATTCTGGCTCAGATGCTCACTTATTACGTGACCCTGGAAAAGCTATTTCACCTCTCTATGCCCACACATCTCTGTTAATCGAGAAGACTAATAGTACCTGTATCACAAGGTAGTTACGAGGATTGAGTTGGGATGTATTTGTAAACTATTGAGAATAGTGTTTGGTATACACTAAACGTACCTAAACAAAAAGATTTCCAAAATATAGTTAATAAGGAAAAAGTAACATACAGAACACTGCATGGTTTACAATTTGTATATATTAAAAAGTGAGGAGGGGATGAAAGGAATTAAGAATGTATCATTGTAACTCAGGAAGAATATAAAATAAAGATCAGTGGGAGAAAAGGGAGAGACTGGGGATGTTACAGGTGTGAGAGATTTTTTCCCCACTGCAAACCCTTTTCTACGTTTTAAAAAACTGGTTCATGTTAACCTATTCAAAATTAATAAAAAGAATTTTCCAAGGACAGTCTAGAATTTTATACCCAGTTATACTGTCAATAAGTGTAAAAATAGAATAAAGATATTTTCAGACTTACAAAGACTCAAAAAACTCACCTTTCTCAGGAAGCTACAGGAGGATGTGCTCCAATAAATCAAAAGAATAAATCAAGGAAAAAAGCAAGAAACAGGGTATCCAACACAAAGGGAGAGACCATGAGAATTCCCAGGATAATAGTGAAGGGAAGCTCCAGTTCTAAAGTGTGAGTGTGAGCAGGCTTAGAGCTCAACCAGCCCAGATAGGAACAGAAGGACAGAGGCTCCGGGGGCAATTTCTCTAAGGGGGAGAAAAAAAAAGGAACTGATAGGTTACCTATTTTTGACCATATGGGAAGGTGTTTTGTTAACTCTGGCAAAAAGTCTGGAATAAAGTGGTGGCCGATATTTTTTCATTTGCTTATTAGAGTTCTATAACAAGGCAATTATTAACCCGAGGAAAACAAAAATCAAAAAACAAAATACAAAAGAAAGGAAATATAGTCATGGTTTACTCTGTGGTGCAGCTATGAACAGTATTTACCCTGTTATACTAATGTCAACACTTTTAACTCAAAACTTATGGGTTCAATGGTAGAATGTGAGTGAGTGAGTGAGTGAGTGAGTGTGTGTGTGTGTGTGTGTATGTTTAGTTAAGGAAAGAGGGTAGGAAAGATAAAGCCTCATCCTACACAGGACAAAGTCATTAGCTGAGTTAAATACTTAAAAAAAATAAAATAAAATAAAATAAAAAAAATCAAGCAATAGTATCATAAGCATATTATTTTTAAATAAAAAGAAAAATGCCAGAAGAAACAACTTGAAGGGTTTTTGGGGGGTTTTTTGTTGTTGCTGTCATCTTCTCTTCATTTAGAAACATTATCAGAGAAAATACGAATTGAGTTTTGTAACTGTGAAGAAAGGTAAGTGAATATGAATTTTGTGGTCGAAAACAAAATCCCTCAAGCAGTATTTATGTGTCACCTATCTCTATCAACAGAGGTAACATTCCTGAAACAGAACTTATACTACAGTGAAAGTAGCTATAATACTGTTCAACCTGTCTTTGACAGTTACTATTTAGTACAGACGTCAACTCTCCTTCTTTCTTGAACGTACGATAAACTTTAACTTACAAATGAGGCAGAACTAAATGACAAATAATGAAGGGTGGCAAGGCCTTTCCAGTGTCACTGATATGACAGCTGTATGTATTGTTTATGTGATGTTCTTAAATAGAAGATAAGGGGCGTGCAACAGTTAGACATGTCTGAAATCTCTAATCTGACTAAGGTAAACTGAACTGAGCAAGCTTCAAAAAGGAGACAGGGTAGAGGCAGTCCTGACAGTCATAAAATGTTCCCTCATGCACAAACCACAATGGAGCTTTCTAACAGTCTCTTTTCTGTATGGGTATGTGTGTGTGGAATCCCTAAGAACAACCACATCTAGGCTGTAGTTAAAAAACAGCATCCTAATGGCTACCAACAGGCTTAAGGTCACTTCACATGAGAATTTTTCTCTTCCCAAAAAAACCAGTAAGAATCAGGTATACTCATTCTCGTTAGTGCATTTGATTGAAATCATATTGTAAAATACTGTAAATCCTTACTCCGGCCTCTCATTGATTGTTCCCAATTTTGCTAGAAGCCTAAACAGTCTTCCATTTTGAACCTCCTATAAGACATTTTAAAAAGAGAGAGAATGTTAATATTCCAGCAAAATTTTATGAACCTGGTATCCTACACCAGTATTACCTTTAAACCGTAAATCCTAATATCCCCACACCTTTTGGTAATCATTTTGAATGTAACATGTCCATTTCATTCAGTATCAATACTCAAGATGATCATGCAGCTGGCCATTTTTAAGAATGGTTAAAGTTACATGGGAAAAAAAAAAAAATCAAGATTCTGTCAATTAACTGGAGCAAAGCCACAAACAAAAAGCAGAACACAAATGCCCAGAGGACATAAGAAATTAAAAAAAAAATTTTTAAAGTTAAAAAATATCTGTAAACGGTCCTAGCCAATTCAGCACAAAAACTACTGTTTTCTAACTCTTTGCACATACAGATGTCATTGTATGTATCTTTTTTTTAACTCTTTACCTTTGCAAGGTCTTCCTCTATGACATCATTTCTCATTTGAGCAGCATCCAACTGAGTATAAAATCGAGCACCAATCATGGGCATGATGTCATTTACACTTCGCATCCTGTTTTGGTCAGTCAACAAATACCTAGCGAAAATAAAGAATCACCTGAACGCCAAATGTGCAATTTAATTTTTTTTTAATTTTTAAAAAATGTTTTATTTATTCTTGAGAGAGAGAGAGAGAGAGAGAGAGAGAGAGAGAGAGAGAGCGCGCGCATGAGCAGGGGAGGGGCAAAGTGAGAATAGGACACAGAACCGGAAGCAGGCTCCAGGCTCTGAGCTGCCAGCACAGAGCCCGACACGGGGCTTGAACTCACTCACAAGCCGTGGCGAGATCATGACCTGAGCCGGAGTCAGATACTCAACCGACTGAGCCACCCAGGCGCCCCTCAAATTGTGCAATTTAAAAAAACAAACACGACACACAAGCACATAGCTATCGCTGCTGCCATCACAGTAGTGTATACAATTCGAAAAGATTTTTTTCATCAAGTCAACCTCACTTTTAAGCGTTGATGATTTCTCTGGGAAATTTTGAGAGCCAATGGAAGAAACTGTAAACATGTCTCTTTCTCTACATCTTTGCTATTATGAAAATGAAAAAGGAAAGTTGAGTAGGGTTACACTTCACCGTTTGCATTCTCAAACCCTTCCTTACAATAGTGGGACATGAAAAGACTGTAACAAGCTTTTTTGGAGGGGTGAAATAGGGGGCGGTTGTAGGTGAAGAGATTTTTCCATTTGCTCTTCAAAATAATTTGTGTCGGGGCGCCTGGGTGGCTCAGTCGGTTGAGCGTCCGACTTCGGCTCAGGTCACGATCCCACATCTTGTGGGTTTGAGCCTCACACTGGGCTCAAACAAGGTTCCAACTTTTTAGAAAGGTGCCCTCTGCTCTGCAGCGTCATTTACCCGTTGTCATCATCTATTTATTTCTGAAAAACTGTCACGCACTAACATATATCAGAAGAGGCCAATTTCTCCTACCATTATAACTGAGGCCAAAAAACCCCCCAAAACCAAAAAAATCCGTTTCGAAAAGCGACCTGCTAGAATACAAAGAAGACCATGACCTACACTTCTGCCTATTCTGACAGGTGAGCCGTTTCCTAACCACCCTTGGGACGGGAGCCTCCTGCTCTCGCACTCTCTGCTTACAATTCTACCCCATTTTCTTCAGGGGACTTATCGCTACCTGCCAACATCTTACATGTTTCCGTGTTTGTTACCTCCTCCCCATCAGGGTGGAAGCTCCAGAGGTTGGGGGGTTTTGTTCATCTTGTTCAAGGTATCTTCAGGGTCTGGCACAGGACAGGCATTCTTTTGTTAAATAAAATCCTCCTGTGGATAATCTATGCCTTAGCTATTTATCTGTAACTACTGACATATTTACATCTAACTACTTAAAGTTATTACAAGCTTTGTGACTTTGGCAAGTTACTTTACCTCTCTAAGCCTCGGTTCTGTCATCTCTAAAATGCAGCTAACTTATAGGGTTATTGGGAAAATTCATTTGTATCAGTTAGAAAGTGCCTGATACATGGTTTACCGCTCTATAAAGTTGTTACTTAGTATGCAAGTATGGCTTTTTAATTTACTTTTGATTAAGGAAAATTTCAAACATTCATAAAAGTAGAGACAACACTATAACAAATGATGTCCATGTACCCTCTGCCCAGTTTTGACAATTATTAACATATGGCTGGCTAGTTTGTAACATTTATATCCTTTACTCTCAACTTTTTAAAAAGGAAGTTTGGAGATTACTACTGTGAGATGTTGCAAATGAAGGCCAGGAATTGCTGCTGTGAAAATACGTGAAACAAATATTTTCACTTGAAAGAGAAATCATGTGAGTATTCCCCGGAAGCAGGCAATCACCGGCTTCCGGTGCTCGGTCACAAGCAGGACACTTATGCCAGTGTAACAAAGTACAAGTGGGCAGCCCCATCCTCTAGCCCTCAATTTCGTATCCGGAGCTAGTCCAAAAAGAAACTGAATCCTCCAAGGCTACACAGAAAAATCAGAAGGAACAGCTGAAAACTAAGGCACTGAAAAGGACCAATATGCTCCAGCTGCTTCTAGAACATAATAGAAAAAATTTCAAGAGATACCATAGCATCTGTTCTCTACAATCACTTGTAATGACAGTAAGAATTATGGCGGTCCACCCTCTGGAATTCCCGGATGTTAGATGTGTCTGAGACAGGGAGAAGTCCCCCTGCGGTGACAGGAGTCCACAGTGGGGCTCTCCTAAGTCAAATGCATTTCAAGGACTTCTTGGGAGTCTAGAGATACTGGAGCAGAAGCCTGGGACCCTTACGTCCATGCTTTCTGTAATGGCTGTTTTGGCCACAGAATCTGTAACTGGATTACATCTGAGGTTTATTTATGACAGCTCGCGCAAAGAGAACAACCACTCTCTAGAGCAGCACTGTCTGACAGAATTTTCTGAAATGATGGGATATATTAGCCAGAAGCCGCATGAAGCTTTTGAGCTCTTGAAATGTGGCCAGTGCAAGATTGATTTCTTTATTTTTAACTTTATTGTATTTTAATTAAACTAAGTCATATGTAGCTAGTGAATACCAGTGCAACCTCAGTGGGTACCCTCTGACCAAACATTTAAAACATCAGTAACTGAACACATTGGTTCATGAATTTATTCAAGGAAATATACACTTAACAATAAAAATAAAGAAATTAAAAGTGTTTAACTGTGTTTTGCCTGATTTTGAACAGTAGGAACTAAAATAATAAATAGAAGCCCTATTAAAAGGCCTGTGTGGAAAAAAAGCTGTCTTATCTCATACGATCATCATATATGTTTAATTGTGTATTACAACTTACAGAATCAGATTCTTCAGGTCAGAGGAGTAGTTGATTGTCACCAGTTCCATGGCTTTCTGTAAATTCTCTCGCTGAATTCCTGCCAAAGAGTTGCAAGCCAAAGCCAACACAACTTTTCCTAATGATATCAGATCTGCTTGCTGACATGAAAGAATAAATATAACTTTTAATTTTTATTTTATACGTACAAATTTAACACAGTGACACTACTGCCTGCATGGAAAAAGCACCTTTACAAAGAAGCTGCAAAACTCAGCACAGGGTTCTCCAATGTTGGTGCTCAGAGTCACCTGGGAGCTTGAAGGGGCTTCCCGAGCCTCTCTACCAGAGATTCTCATTCGGTAAGTCTGGGGGAGCAGGCCCAACATTTTTAAAGCACCCAGGTAATTCTGATAAATGTAGTTAGGGCTATACTCTAAGCAATTCATCTGCCAGCTACAGAATTGTTGCTTCAAAATTAAAAAAAAAAAAAATTTATTTAGATAGAGCTGACATTCTTATTATTAAGGCTGGTTACCACATATTCACCTGACTACGATCATTACAACCTGTAACATGCCCCTCTCTCACTTTCCATCATGCCCTAAATACAGTGGGAGTTTGAAGAATTATTTGAAGAAAAGTTACTCCATTATTCAGAATGTAACATAACTATTACCTGATTTCAGGGTATGTTCTTTAGAACATCGAGAATGCTGCCAACCCCAATGACATCCCATCTGCCCTTATTTCCAAATAGCCCATTTTTACTCACATTATTAACAGATCTTTGAGCTCTGTAACCACCTGGTTTCTTTTTCTTTCTTTTCTTTTCTTTCTTTCTTCCTCTCTCTCTTCCTTTCCCTATTTACCTATCTATTTTTTTTATGATTTACCACTGTGAGGCTTTTGCTCTAAAAGGATTTTCAAAGATAGCTGGCTACATTGAGGTAAGCTCTCTATTACCTGTCTAACTCCAGGAAACAGAATGGTTATCCCAAGTGGCCCTTCTTGGCAGGTAACTATTAATAATTTTATGCCTAGGAGAATGGAATAGCTCCGAGTTAAATAAAATCATTTGAAGTAATTTTGACAGAAAACTTCTGTAAATCTTCAAAATCTGAGACCTGATCTCAAATATTGGATACATTTACTGAATACTGGTCTAGTAAAAGGAGTTTTCAAAGCTAGCTATACATTAAAATCACCTGAGGAGCTTAAAAACATCAAACAGAAGAAGTAACCCTGTAGCTATCCCTTCACTCCAATTCTGGTATTATTAGTCTGGGTTAAGATCTAGGTGTTCGCGTTTTTCAAAGCTTCCACCACAGTTCTGATAATGAAGTCAGGATGGAGAACCACTGGTTTTGTGGAATGTTTATACATAGTATAGTTGCAAAACAGGCAAATATTTCAAGACAGTCACTAATGAAACTTTAGCACACTACAGCTATCCTCAACATTTTACACAAATAAGAAAGTATAAAGAAGCCAAACTCCATTACTAACATTTAAAAAGTTCAAATTCAAAAATTCATTCAGTACTAGCATTTGTGAATTTGACGCTCTGAACAGGAGACCCTATTATAATCGGTGGAAAAACGGATTAGAAAACCTACTTTGACTCTATTGTGCTAAGAGATGCCAAGGATTCATGTCAAAGAAACTTTTTAAAACTTCACTTGTGGTACAGACTTAGGAGCCCAGAAAGGGAGGAGGTAGGGTGGCAACGGGAGGGAGCACTATTACTGTTCGATCATTTCTGTTCTCGGAAGGGCACTGCCATGAATGAACTCAAGAAGGATTCCCCTCAGTCATTCTCAGGATCAAGTAAAACATTCCGAGTTATAGTAATGAAACCATAAAAATCTTGGTCAAGACAAACTGGTACATGTAAATGTGAACTGTAAATTTCTCTAAGTGTTTCAATCCAATATCCTCAGCAAAGCACACTGAACGTTGCTATTATCTATCAAGTGTCTGAGCAGCACGTACCAACACACAGCCTCCCAAACCCTTAAAACAACAGAATTTTCAGTTTAGCTCCACCCTCAATTGATGCTGTAACTAAACCTCCCACCTAGAACATTCCGTATTCCCTAGTATGAGCCAGGAAAACAAAAGTCCAAGACAGCCGAAGGACTGGATGGGTTTTTAAAATAAGAACATCTGATTTTTGAGTGCGTCCCACCACTTTCTAAAGCTGACTCAAGGTGGAATACACACGTTTAGAAATAAAGTCTACAGGTCACATAATCCAGATTAAATTAGAACGGATCTGTTTTTAAGTAAGAGGTTAATGACGTCCTGCTTAAAATTAAGAGAGTTCAACATCATAAAAGCCCAATAACTCTCCTTTCCTTATTTGCCAGCTAAATAATTTTCCATTTGTTATTTTGCTTCTTACCTCCATCTGGTTTTTCCCCCCATTTGTTGAATTCTGGAGGTTTTCCCCCCACTCATTTTCAGTTTCTTCCTGATTCTTGATTTCTTGATTTTTCTGATTCTATCTATGGCTCTACTTATGTCCACTTTACTGAAAGTCAGTCTCTATTCACGTGTCTGAAACAGACTATGAAAAATAGACTACAAGAAACAATGCACTCCTTTCTCATGTACCCTCTTCTCCGTAAAATCACAATCCCCCACTTGGGACTATCTTTAATTCTCTCCTTTACCTTACTATAAGCTGTGTGAAAAATCTTCCACACATACATAACCCACCCCCCAAAAATTAAGGAAAAAAAAAGAAAAAGAAGAAAACCTGAGATATCCTTTTATTTCTGGAAAATAAAGGGAAGGTGACAACTGGTTGAAAGCAGCAGGCAGCTCCTAATTTACCAATCAACTGCCCCAAGTGCTTACTGAAGAGTTGTTTGTTTGGAACTCTGGGATTACTTTTCCTTCAAAAGAGTTTTTCAAGGTAACTACCTGTCACTAATGTAACTGAAATGATGTACCTCTACAAAGAAAAAATGGAAAATAATACTGCTATAGTACTCACAGAAAACCAAAATCAAACCAGCCTTATACTAGAATTTTCTTTTAAAAAAAGGAACTCTATTCAGAAGAGACAAGAATGACATAGTGTAACGCTGAACGTGTAAAAAAACAAAACTGCAAGGTGTTTCGTCTTTTAATGTGGACATGGGGTTTCCAGATTCTTGCAACAGAGTTAGATGACACTAGTTCCAAACAGTGTCTGATTTCTCCTCCAAAATTTTCCTGGATGTATATTTTAACAGCCAATACTTAGTCTCTCTTAGAAGCACAGAGATCAAGAAGAAAATTGTTCAGAGCCAGTCAGGCACTAGGTGGAAGACAGAAGAAGGAAAGTAGCTAAGAACCACCTAGAAAAGAAAGAGGAACAGAGCAAACCCCCTGAGGCAGAAGAAAGCTGCTGCTGGCAGAAAAAAGCAGTCAGATTCTTCTGTGCGCCGCCCACTAGATGGCGCTACCAACCAGGACAGCTTGGCTGCCGCCCAGTTTAGCTGGGGGGAGGGGGGAAGATGGGTCACGTCCGCTTCCAACCCATACAGCTCAACGTGATGAGTGTGGCTCTACCTCTCGGGGACTACGCTGTCCCCGGGCCAGCGGCAAAAGAGGTTTACGCATGAACTGGATCACTAGGCATCACTCAGACTCTACTTCTCATTCTGTCTCTTCCTTTTTGTTCAGAAACTTTGGCTTATAATTCAGCGAACTAAAATCTCTCAAAGATTTAAACTAAAGAAGTTGCAACGAGAAGGGCAAAGAAAAGGTGAAGTGTTTTTCTCCTGGACTTTCCACATAATTAAGAGATTCTGCCTTATATCAGACCTCTAGAGGTTAGTAAATGTTGAGAAACACCAAAAATTTCTTAACACAAAAAGAATGAATAATACGGTCTTAAAATGGCAGCTGCGTATCCTCCAAAAAGATGTGAAGTATTGCAATACAGACGAAATGACCTGAAATATTTACTTTATGTACACATCACCTGCACAGAGCAATTAAGGCAAAAGCAACTACACTTAACGTTCCTTGCAGAGACAGGCTCTTATTCTCTCACGCCTTGTATTTATCAAGAGGTATGAAACGAACAGCTAAGACGAAGAACATAGAGGGGCCTAAAGCTATGCTAGTATTATGACTAGACTAGAACCAGATTCTGATCGTGTAAAAGAAGGGAGTACGCCAAAGAAAAATTATTTAGAACATGTCGATACAACAATAGTCCTTCGAAAATATTTCTAAAATGTGTGGATTGGTGGTGGGGCAGTATCTAAGAGTAAAAATAACAGCTGTGATTTTAACACATTAAACAAGTGGGAAAAAAAGTAAAGTGTCACTGAATATGATCTATTCGCCAATTACTCTGTTTTAATCTATGTTGAGGACTTTCCCGACCACATAAACATATTTTCCTCTGAATGCTTAGTCTCTGACACTGTCGTTACCTCTCTGCATTCCAACTGATAAGGACTCTGCACTACACACGGCAGTGATTAAGAAATACATGTTCAAAGCTGACCTAGAGACACCCCCAGAATAAACTGAAATCTAGACTTAAAAGCCCCACTCCCAAATAAACAAAATCTTAGAAAAAAAGCCTTAAGTTATTAAGTGTCCATGTTCACTCTTACTCACCTGGTACTGGGCCATTAATGCCAATGGATTATTATTCTGACTGTTATCAAATGTTAAAACATCAAAAACTCCAACACAATTTACTCGCAACCTTTAAAGACCAGAGAATTTAAACAAAATTATTAAACTGAGATTTTAAAAAAGTTCAACATTTCCTATATTAGGAAGGATCTCAGAATCTTATCTAGTCTAACCCCCTATCCTACCCCCATATAACCTCTTTCAACCACCATTTTAGAGATGAGGAAATTAAGGCTCACAGATACCAAGCGATAGGCCTACGGGTGTAGAAGTCAGTAACTGATAAGGCCAGGACTGGACTGTTACTCACACCTTCGACTACCAGGCGAGTGGTCTTTTCACCACACCAAGCTGCTACTTTATCAGTGATTCATTCACGAAAGAGAACTAATTAGCTTTCTAACATTTACTGAAGATGTATTAGGCACCATTCACGTGTATTGATCATTCGGTTTTACATGTATTAGTCATTTAATCCTCTCAATAATCTCACAACACAGGTACCTTGTAAGTGTGGAAAGCAGAGACACCAATAGTCTTCTATGGTTGCTGCACACACAGAAGTTACAGAATTTGCTCAGGATCATACAGACAGCAACTAAGGAGACTCGGTATGATGAACCTGGCTCACCAGGTACCAGACCTTGAGCTCGTTGTGTTATGCTGTCCAAGAGAAGTCTCAAAATCACAGCAACTCAAATAAAACTCTGGTGAAGTCAAGGGCTGTGCTCCTTAACTTGGTATCAGTGGTCCTCAAAGCACTGGACCCAATGAGCAGCAACAGTATCGCATGAGAACTTGATGGAAATATAAATTCTCAGGCCCCACTTCAGATTCACTGAAGGAGAACTCTGGGAGTGGAGCCCCATCACGTGTGCTTGTTAATGAGCCCTCCAGGCAATTCTGTTTCGTGCTACAATCGGAGAACCACGGTTGCACATAGAAAAGGTATACGGATATCACTTCTACATCCAGCCCCTGACCCTAACTATGTATACGTCCCAAACTTTTACATGATTCCTGGTAATGACCAGGCATTGTATTCTTAAGAATTCAACTTTTTTTTTTTTTTTAACTTACAAATGGACTCAAAGTCACAGCAGTTCTTCTGGATGGAATATACGAAAAGGTAGAATTAAACGAATCATCATGCTTTGTTTACTAAACTGTCACAGGTTAGATGCTCAATGAAGAAGCCAAAACTCAAAATGGTGGTACCTTGTTTTGCCAGTTATCAGAATCTTTGTTGGGTCCATAACTCGACACGCCAAACCTGCTGTGTGAATGGTACGCAACGCAGAGCTCAGTTGGACAATATAGGCCCAAATAAGAGATTCTGGCAATAATCCGGCATGCTGTCTGGGTAATGGTCCATCATGTTGACCTATACAGCAAATAAATAAAAAATGACACCTTTTAAGTAACCAACTAAAAGACTAAAGAAGTCGAACCAAAATCAACAAAGAAAATCCATGCATCATGACACCACTTGTCAATATATACATACACATAAAATTTAAGTTCAGTCTGTTAGTAAGACGAGACCCCCCAACTTCCTATTCATGAGATTATACCTTTATGCTGTCAGCAGCAGCACAACTCTCACTGAAATGTTTTCTGTGAACCTTGTAATTACTGAACAATAAAGAAAATTAAAGGATTTATATTTAATGTGAACCAAATATGTGTAAATTCTGATTAAAAACAGGAATGATGGGGCGCCTGGGTGGCGCAGTCGGTTAAGCGTCCGACTTCAGCCAGGTCACGATCTCGCGCTCCGTGAGTTCGAGCCCCGCGTCGGGCTCTGGGCTGATGGCTCGGAGCCTGGAGCCTGTTTCCGATTCTGTGTCTCCCTCTCTCTCTGCCCCTCCCCCGTTCATGCTCTGTCTCTCTCTGTCCCAAAAATAAATTAAAAAAAAAAAATGTTGAAAAAAAAAATTAAAAAAAAAAAAAAAACAGGAATGATGGATATTATTTTACTTAAAATGTGGATAATCCTGGCCTATGTTATTGTTCAGGCAGGTGAAAACTGCTCATTCTATGCCTTGAAAGAAAAATAAAAGCCTCTACTATCATTGATGCTGAATGTTTTCTTATTCTCCTTAAACTGCTCATCTCCTCTCTTACAGCCATGTTAGGATGACATCCGACTCATAAAAATATAAACGTAAAAACCTGAGTATCACTTATGTCTAATAATGAAACACAAAAATAATCTGATCTACCATGACAGTAATCATTTTGATTCTACCAACTCGTTTAAGTGCTTCCTCTTCTTTTGTAATGAGAGAGAGAGAGAGAGAGAGAGAGAGAGAGACAGAGACAGAGAGAATCCTAAGCAGCCTCCAAGTCGGCAGAGAGCCCAATGCCACTGCGGGGCTCGATCCCACAATCCTGGGATCATGACCTGAGCCAAAATCAAGAGTCAGATGCTCAACCGACTGAGCCAGCCAGGTGCCCCTCGGTGCTTCTTGATACTATTTTCTGGGTCACTGTTAAGCCTTACACATCAGTGGAAAAGGAGCCACATAAATTTAATCCAGATTTTCTAATTCTTTCAGGGAATATGACACCTTATAAGTTCAAGTGTTCTTAGGGTTGTAAACAAATTTTTTGTGAATTAGGCATAAAAGCAACACAGTTAAATGGTTAATTGTGGAGATAACAAATAGCAAAATTTCTGGCTTGGGATAAAGTTTCCAAGGAAAAGCAAATACAAAATTGAAAAGTTGCTCTCCCTCAATTTAGACAGATTAAAGATAGTACAATCTGGAAAACGGTGTCCGAAGTGGTGCTAGTGAGAACTGCCAAGACATCGTCAAAGATCACTATGAAGAGTTTAAATAAAACTATTTGATAAATGTGGTAATAAGGAAAAGCAGTATTTATAGCCAACAGTGTTTTGCTTGCTCTGAGCCAGATTCTGTCTTTACCTGTATACTGTTAACAGCAGCAGAGTTACTTTACCCATGTTACCTCACTTCAAACGTTTTTTTTTTTTTAAGTTTATTTTTATTTATTTTGAGAGAGAGGCAGAGAGCAAGCAGGGGAGGGGCAGAGAGAGAGAGAGAGGGAGACGGAATCCCAAGGAAGCTCCGCACTGTCAGCACAGAGCCTAGTGCGGGGCTCAAACTCACAAACCATGAGGATCATGACCTGAAGCCAAGTCAAGAGTTGGATGTTCAACCGAACGAGCCACCCAGGGTGTTCCTTCTTATCACAACCCTTATATAGTATGGTATGATTATTATTTCCATTTTCTAAATTAGTATATTTCTTACAATACAAAATTTTTTAGTTTGTGCTAAGTTAAAGAGTGTAAGAAAACATCAGACTTCCATCTATAGCTCTCCAAAATTATAATTTTTCTTTTAACAGTTATAAAGGGAAACTAGAGAATTGCCTTGGAGTAGAAGTTGCTACAAATTAAAGGACGTATGCTATGTCCAGGGAAATTACGAGCATTCAAACAATACCTTTAAATAACAGAAAAAGGAGTGATTCCTGTGAAAATGTAAACATTTCAAAATACATCACATAATTGGTTAACACCAAAAATAAAGATAAAAAAAAAACTGGAAAGGAGTGCTAATATTCACGGTTCTCAACAGGGGTCCATTTTGCCCCTCTGGAAACATGTGGCAATGTAGGGAGGAGCTATTTTTGGTGTCACTGCTGGAGAAGGGGCCTGCTACTGGCATCTAAAGGATAGAGGCCAGGGACGCTGCCGAATATTGTGGAATGCACAGACAGCCCCCACAAAAATAATTATGCAGCCCTAAATGTCAACAGGGCTGAGGTTGAGAAACCCAGCTATAAATTAAAGCCAACAGTCATCTCGCAGGTGCTGCTACTAAAATAAACTTGAACAACTACAGCTATATCCATCTATAGGAAAAGTTATACCACATCCCCTTCAACAAAATTATGTATGTGTCTAAAGATGACACGGCAAAAGAAAAAAAAATGACCACACCACATGACCAGATTTTCAATGCCAAACAGCCATGGAACCACAGCTCTCTTCTTCCAACTGTCAGAAAGCAAAGTTACAAGTAAACAAAAGTAATATCTCGTCCACAGTTCAAATCCTTAAAGGAGTCACAATCCAAAAGAGAATATACTGTGGACTCACATCTTTCTTCCTCCTTAATTTCTCTCAGTATGTGAGTCAAGAAAATCTTTAAAAGATTAAAAACTACAGTAAAAAATGCAATGCTTTGTTAACTGTACTTCAATTAGTAAAATTTTTTAAGAGACTTCAATGCTTTTTCCCTGCCCCCAAACAAGAAAATGATGCATACGTTTTCCTTACCCAAATACCTAGTTAATTAACAAACATCTCAAAATGGATGACCTACCTACTTTGACTCTGAAGCAATTTACTACCCTCTAATAAACATTTATTAGGGCATAATTACAATATTTTGGTTCTCTTAAGTACTGAAACTATACATATTAGAAAATATCCCATTAAAGTAAATGTTACCTGAAAATTTATTTTGAAGATTAATTCCTTAAGTAACATGTAGTCCTACCTTTTAAAAAAATTTGTTTAGGGAAATCACTTCATAAATGATATATAGTCACACTGGGCTATAATAAGAGAGTCATTAAATTATATCCAGAAAATACAAAAGTTAGGGGGAAAATACTTGTAACAAATGAAAGATGCAATGCTACAAAATGATAAAAAGAAAAGGAAACAATGTGACAGGAGACCAAAAAACAAAACAAAACAAAAAAACCAAGACTGGAAAGAAATATACCAAGAGAAAATGTGGTTGTACTTTGGGTGGTGAAGCTATAGGCATTATTTTCCAAAATGCCTTTATCCAGAAAGCTTTATAGTTTTATTTTATTTTTTTAATGTTTATTTATTTTTGAGAGAGAGAGAGAGCGAGAGAGAGAGCGAGTATGAGCGGGGAAGGGGCAGAGAGAGAGGGAGACACAGAATCCGAAGCGGGCTCCAGGCTCTGAGCTGCCAGCACAGAACCCGATGTGGGGCCCGAACCCATGAACCTCAAGATCCCGACCTGAGGCCGAAGTCGGACGCTCAACCGACTGAGCCACCCTGGCGCCCCCAGAAAGCCTTGTAGTTTTAAAAGAAAAAACCAAAATGTTTAAGAGGAAAACACTGTCACCACATTCTCGGTTATTTACATTTCAGACACCTCCACGAGTCTTTCACACCCTGCCTCCATTCTCAGCCTATACACACAATACTCTATTTCCCAGCCGCTTATGGACTGGCTTCGATTCTTTGAGACGTTTCTTTTTTTAATGCGCTATGATCACAGAAACAAATTCACGTGCATTTTAAAATAGAAAACCACTCTTCCACAGAGCAAAGGCATTTGTCAAAATGAATCTTGCTTGCGTGTCTTTCTTACCCCACTTTCTCTTTGTGAAATAGGCATCAGCATTAGGGTCATTGAAGTGTCTGCTCATCATAGTCTCTCCTCCCGCATGGAAATCATATGCAAACACAAGGGCTTAAAATAAAACACAAAACACTCATTATTGCAATCTGGCTTCAAGTAATGAAGCCCACAAAAGCAGAAAGACAAGTACAAATTACTCACAAGGCTCTGCAAATGCTTTAGTGGTAAATACTTCACGCAAGGTTACGATATTTGAGTGCTGAATTTTTTTCCACATATCGACCAACACCATGCACTTTGTGTTAACGAGACGAAAACCTATAAAAGGAAATTTTTTCTACTAAACTGCAAATGAAATCCCTCCTTTATTCCATCAGAATCGCGAAGAGAAGGCCATGTGATGTATCATTTATGAGCTACTAATTTCCAAATGAATTAACAAACTTATTTATTATCCTTTATACACATATTAAATAAATAAATACATGCAGGAATATTTCAATAATCTTAGCCTCAACAATATGCTTCAAAGAGTGGCTAACTTATCTTCCGTACCATGTATCCTCCGAAGGCAATACGGCAGATCGTCTTTGCTGTTTACAGCTTTGTAGCAAGATGTGATGTATCCAAAATTACTTGATTTCTGTATCCGGTTGGGCGGCGGCAGTGGTTCTAGAGGGAACAGGCTATGGTAGCTGTCAACTTCTGTAGGGACTGCTAGAGTAATTCGTAAAAGACAACTTTAACTTGCTGATATGCATAAATCTCTCAGAGCAAAAAAGAAATCGAATTTACCAAAAACCACGGGTATCAAAACATACTTTTGAATTCTGGAACAGTGTCAACACTCATAACAATTCTATAAAAGAAAATGGTTTCATTATCAATAAAAAATAAGCATTATAGGACAACCAAAGAACCAGATTTCATACACTCAGAAATTTTTTTTAAAATTTCTTACATAGGTTTCACACCCAGCCCAGGGCCCGACACGGGGCTTGAACTCATGACCCTGAGAGCAGGACTTGAGCCGAGATTGAGAGTAGGATGCTAAACGGACTGAGCCACCCAGGCGCCCCTTGAAAATATTTATCTTTTATAGCACCACACAACTTTTTGTTTCTCAGTTATTAGAAACAATTTGTGTTATCACTTACAGGTATTAAACATTTCTGATTTTGATTTTGCTTCTTAAAACACTTTGGTTTGCACAAAATATATTTAGACAATGGTGTTAAGCATATGAATTCTTGTTTTTTAAAACATACAGAAATTCAAAACAAGTAACATTAAATTGGAGAGTGCGTATGTGTAATATATCTGTGGGTATACGTATGTATAAATATGGCAATCTATCAAGACTTTCAACCATTCAGTGGAACAGCACTGTTTTACTCCCTAGTAAAACATAAAAGAAAGAAAATGAAAACAACTTTATCCTCATGATTTCCACGTTCTTCAAAGCAAGAAAAATTATGTTTAAGAATAGCTGGGATAGGGGCGCCTGGGTGGCTCAGTCAGTTAAGCGTCCGACTTCAGCTCAGGTCACGATCTCGCGGTCCGTGAGTTCGAGCCCCGCGTCGGGCTCTGGGCTGATGGCTCGGAGCCTGGAGCCTGCTTCCGATTCTGTGTCTCCCTCTCTCTCTGCCCCTCCCCCGTTCATGCTCTGTCTCTCTCTGTCTCAAAAATAAATAAATGTTAAAGAAAAAAAAAAAAAAAGAATAGCTGGGATAATGCATTGTAATTGGCTCATGATACTCTAGTCAGGCATTTAAAAAACTATTTATCTTGAATCCCAATCTGTTGTTTCTTATAAGGACTAAATAGGGGCGCCTGGATGGCTCAGTCAGTTTAAGCATCCAGATCGATTTGGGCTCAGGTCGTGATCTCATGGTTCTGTAAGATCAAGCCTTGCATCGGGCTCTGTGCTGACAGCTCAAAGCCTGCTTGGGATACTCTCTCTCCCTCTCCCTCTCCACCCCTCCCCTGCTCACTCGTGCTCTCTCTCTCTCTCCTTCTCTCTCTCAAAATAAATAAATCACCATTTAAAAAAAAAAAAAAAAAAAAAAAAGACTAACTGTATTCAGTGGTTGGTTTCTGTAAAGAGTATAGGCAATTTACTTTTATTTTTAAAGTTTATTTATTTATTTTGAGAGAGACAGAAAACCAGAGTGGGGGAGGGATAGAGAGAGATGAGTGAGAGAGAATCCCAAGCAAGCTCTGCATTCTGGAGTGCAGAGCCCGACACGGGACTAGATCCCACAAACCGTGAGATCATGGCCTGAGCAGAAACCAAGAGTCCGAGGCTTAACCGACCGAGCCACCCAGGTGCCCCTATGTTTCCTTCTTTACCGCTCCCTATTTTCTGATACATACATGTATCAGTTTTGCAATTCAAAAAGAGGAGGATTTTTTTAATGCTTCAAATACAATCGAATTACATTTTCCAACGGAACAGCTTCCATTCTCCTAAATGTCTTGAATGACTTAGGAATACTCAAGAGATTTCAAATGAAAAGCAGGTAAGTGAACATGCACAGTACACACAGAAAACCTTCTAGAAAGAACACAGCAAGAACTTCAACAATGGTAACCTCTGAGTGGGAGCACTGTTATTCTCTTCTTTACACTATGCCATACTTCCCAAACTTTTTACAATAAATATGTTTAGCACTATTTTTAAAACACATCAATAAATCTCTTTCTAAAAAACACACAGACCAATATGACTAATAATTTTTCACTGAACGACTGTTAAGGAATACAGGTAAAAAACCCTAATCAGAAAACTGTAACTCCAGAAGACAGGCTCATAATGGCCCTTCCTGCCTTTGCTAAATTGACATTCACCATCTCTTTGTTCTCGAAACAACCATACGAGACACGACTCTATTTCGTAAAGAAAATAAGGATCACACATCTAGAAAGGGAGTTGGGATGCAAACTCGGGGCTCTGATTCCACAGTCTCGTGCTCTTAACCCCCAGACGGCATTTTGGCCAGAGTGCAAAAAACAGACACTGATTCAAACAGACACTAACTTTCAAAACAAGGTCACGTGACATATTCTACTGAAATAAAGGCAGTACAAGGGAAGTACACACACAAGGAAATGCAGCTGCAACTTTGCCCATTTATCTTTTAACAATCAGCGTAATTTCCACAAACAAATGATGAATAAATTTTGTTCCCTGGTTATTTCATGAGGAGCATCTAGTAAGAGAAATAATTAATTTCAAATTAGTGAAAAGGTAATGAGTGCCTACTCATTAATGAAATACAGGTTCTTATCAAGACAGGTTATTAATCAAAACAGGTTATTAATTTTGATTAATAAAGTCTTATTCAAGACAGGTCTTAATCAAGACAGGTTATCAAGACAGGTTATTAACTTATTAATACAGGTATTAATGAAATACAGGTTCTTATCAAGACACCAAGAGAAAAATAAAGGACAGAGATCTATATGGAAACATAATACAGTACAAGGAAAACAGCTATTAAAAAAGTACAACTCACCATGGCACTGGTTCTTAAACTTCGACACCCTTCAGAGTCACTGACAGTGATAACAATACACAGTTTGCTGGGCCCCATGCCCAGTGTTTACTTAGTTGGTCTACAGTCGGGCCCAAGAATTTGCAATTCCAAGAAGTTTCCAGGTAATAATGAAAAGGTGCTGCTGGGGCAAGGACCACATTCTGAGAAGCACTACGCATGGAAATACCCAGAAGGAAGCCATTCTCAAGGATCCTAGAAAAGATCTTACAGAGGATTTGGTACGTGTACTACAAACTGAAGGATGAGACTGCTCTCAGTGATACTCCACAACGAGCGAACGAGCGCTTTGCTTTGTGGTGAGGGAGTAAACAGAACCACCACCGCCACCCAGGCCTCAATGCGTATGCTGTGTTCAGGAACCGTGAAATCTCACGCGGTGGGAGAGCAGGGTGTATTACAGAAGAGGTACAACGTGGAGAAAAAGCTGAGGGGGTTCTGTTGGGACTGGATCAGAGGGGAATATAAATGCTAGACTGAGGACCTGAAATTCACTACGCCAAGCAGCGGAGTCATAGCACCAGTGTGTGACAAAGAGACTGAGGGAGGGTCACAATCAGCTAAAAACTGTACTAACTCCTTTGTCCCTGTGTGCCCTTTCGAGCAAGCCTTGTTGAATTCTCTGCGTCGCGGGGTGGAAAAAATCGTGCTCCAGTGGAAGACCATGGAGTATCCAACGGATGGCTTTTCGATGTCTGATTCTGATGTCACGGAAGGTATTCTGCACCTCTGTAAACTGCACACAGGTAACTGGCAGCACTGCAGAAGAACGCCTGCCTCTTCCGTGGAAAAGCCAGTTTGCACACGCCTTGCGATACCCCTGAGCTAGCAGTAACAGGTCCTACAACCGGCTCCCTCACGACTTAAATAAAATCTTCAAAATGTTCATTTTTATGTGTGTACATATGGTGTTACCTTGTTTCAGAAAGTCATCTTTGAACACTACATTTCCCAGTCTACCCTGAAATGATCGTATGCAGCCTGATATTAACCTTAAAAAACCGAATGTTTCCACTGATAGGAATACTCATTGTCGTTTTGCTCTTCGTTTCCAGCTCAACTTAACAAATACATAAAATTAAGTATGAATAAAGGGAATAGGGGGTGCCTAAATCACTGTTAGGCCATCGAAAATCAGACTAGGGATACCAACGTGTAAGATTATGGACAGAGCTGCATTCTTCACGTCAGCCCCAAGTTTTAGTCTGGGGTCCAATTCCACCAAGTGATAGTAAAAACAGTGATAAAAAATAAAACGAAATGTTAGTGTCTTTGCTCTATTCAACCCTACCTCCCCTCGAAGGACATATAAGATAACAGGTCCAATCTAAGATATCGAAAGTCTGAGATTCACTACGGTTTCTCAACCTTGGCCCTACTGACATACCAGACTGGATCAGTCTCTGTTGTCAGGGACTGGTCTGTGCACTGCAGGGTGTTCGGCAGCCCACCGGTAGCCAGCAGCACCCCACCACCAGCTGTGACAACCAAAACCGTTCCAGACACGACCAAATGACCCGTGATGGGGTAACCACTCCTGGTGCAGAAGCACTGATCTACAGGAAATAAATTATGACTTCAAACTTGAGAAGTACTAATCTGGTGGGAATATGAGGTATGGAATGGAAAACGGAGAGAAAAAAGACAGCAAGACCAAATATTAATGCATGGGTCAACATGAGATGAAGATTGTAGTAAACAAAAGACATGAAAAAGATCAGTTAGAGCAGTAACCCCCCCCCCCCAAAAGCATTTACTAAACCTTGTGGAACATGGGGCCCAGAAGCGGATTAACCATAACCTTTAGTCTGTGACACTCAGGTCACTGGCTCATGTCTACGTAAAGGCCTGGTTTTATGTAGTTAATTATTCTTAATAGCATAATAAGCATCTGCAAACTCAGTACTCATCAGACCTTTACCTTACATCTAAATTACGGTTCTCTCTACCAACCTCTGCCTTCCTTCTCTCACTTCCTTCCGTTTGTATATGGCTGTATCGCACATAATATATACATATGCATATACACATACATTTACATAAATGTAAATCCATGTATAAATTTCGGTTAACTTTGTAAAAAGGTAGTATGCTTTATATAGTCTCCTGCAACTCACTTTACTCACTAATCTTCCTCTGTGTGGTTGCAGCTCAGTGAACTTCCTTCCTTTAAGCTGCTGTACCACCTTCCATTAGCTGACAGCAGCACAGTTACTCTGGATTGATCAAAGTTTCTGCTATTTGGAGCGACAATGTTATGGATACTTCGTCATACATTTTGCGGCTGAAAACGTATAGGAGTTTACCTGTTTCCAGGAGGAGAAGTGCTGGATCACAGGTTCACCCAACTTATGCTCCCTATAGCAACGCACCGGAGAGCCTGTGGATCCATATCCTAACACTTTACACGACTGGACTTCGAGCCTACCTGAATTTCCCCTAATTGTCAGTGATGTTTCACATCTCTTCATACATGTACTGCTCATGTGAATTTCCTTTCTTTACGTGCCTATTCCTATCTTTTGGCCATTTTTCTGTTGAGTTTTTTTTGCTCTTACTGAATTGTGTTTCTTATATTCTTTGTCAACTGTGTAAATATCTTCTTCCAGGTTTTTTCTTTACTGTGGGTATCTTTGGATTGCTTTTCAATTCTAACTTAGTAAAATTTAGCAGTATTTTCTTTAAGAGTCAGCAATCTTTGCCTCCTGTAGAAGAAATCTTTCTCTACTGATATGTTAAATCTATTCGCTAATATTTTATAGTATAAAAAGTTTTTAAAGTTTTGTACACAAGTGCCCACCCCCTCGCTTTGCCCT
Source organism: Neofelis nebulosa (assembly GCF_028018385.1). Taxonomy (NCBI): domain Eukaryota; kingdom Metazoa; phylum Chordata; class Mammalia; order Carnivora; family Felidae; genus Neofelis; species Neofelis nebulosa. The sequence goes on from NC_080782.1 coordinate 236,195,620, forward strand.
GGGCATTTCTTCCATTTGGCTGTCCCTGAGCTGTAGCCTCTACACACTAAACCAGCAACAGGTCCTAAAGTGAATCACTCTAGCAAATTACTGAACTGGTGCGGCGGGGTGTGGGGGGGAGGCTGGTGGTAGTGGTTATGGAAACCCCCAAATTGGTAGTTAGAATGTGGGTAGCCTGGGCACCCCACCTTGGCGGGCATCTGAAATGGGAGTAGTCTTGTCAGACTGTGCCCTTAATAAATAAACCGTTAGGACATGAAGTAAATGCCAGAAGTATTATGAGTAAAAACAGCTCATATGCTTTGACTGCAATTATACTGCATCTATACATCAGTTTAGGAAAACTGACATCTTACTCATTATGTCTTCCTATTTATAATACAATATTTTGGGGGCACCTGGGTGGCTCAGTCGGTTGAGTGTCTGACTTTGGCTCAGGTGATCTCACGGTCCGTGAGTTCGAGCCCCGCATCGGGCTCTGTGCTGATGGCTCAGAGCCTGGTGCCTGTTTCAGATTCTGTGTCTCCCTCTCTCTGCCCCCCGACCCCCACCCCATGCTCTGTCTCTGTCTCTCTCTGTCTCTGTCTCTCTCTCTGTCAAAAATAAACATTAAAAAAATTTTTTTAAATATATAATATTTTGCTCAAATTATTTATCTTACTTAATATCTCTTAGTAAGTCTCCCCCATTGAGATCGCACACATCTTTTGTTGCATTTATTCCCTAGCTACTGATAAGCTGAAACCACTGTAAGTTGCATCTTTTCTTTTAATTATATTTAAGTTATTGGCTACTGGCCTACAGAAATTTAACTGACATATATTAATCTCGTATCCAGCTATTTCCTAAGCTCTATTATAATTTCAAGTTATGCCCAACCTCTGGTCATACGACTTATACATGATTGCGGTCATAAAGACTGGAAAGGCAAAAATAAACCTACTTATTTTTCTTTTCTTCTTTTATCCCAGCTAAGACCTCAAAGACAATGTTAAATAATTAAGGAAAATTCCAACGTGAATACTTTAAAGGTTATGACAGATCAGTTCCCTGTCCGTCTAAACTGAAAAGATTGGTGTTAGGGCATAAGAGCTAGACATATTACTCCTTTTAATTCTTTAGCAATCAAGAAAATGCACAGTAGACTATGTTGAGTCCTTGATTACAACCACATGCTTTGAGATTATCTCTATGGCAAATATATTCCTACTGCATTATTTATAAAGTTTTGCTAAATTATACCATATTTAATCTTGCTATATACAGAATAAGCTAGGGAAAGAGATTTTAATGTACTCTGAGAAACACTGTGGTACAGTCAAAAACCTAGCTTTAAATCCAGACTGACCAGCTGATTACTAGCCATCAGTGCTAAAGGCAAATTACTTAGCCTTCCTGTCAACCTCAGTTTTCCTCATACGTAAGAGGGAGAGGATAGTATTCGTGTCAATGTCCTAGGATTTTTATGAGGAAGAAAGTAAGACATATAAAGAATGTAATCAGCACATTATCTGGTACACCACAGTTTCAAAAGTAATAATTACCTTCCCCGCCTGTTTAAGTATCCATACTTTATCAAGTTTCAGGAAACAATATTCTAATGCACAGTGCGGTAAATCACCATGAATTTTAAAACCACCTAACTTTTTTGACAAACTAGAATACTGTCACATGGAGAACTGAAATGGACTCGATGATCAGTGGCATCTTGGAACTCTTCAAAAGTAGATTTCAAATAAATACACTCATAAAATTGTAACCAGCTGTTCAAGGCATAAAAACATGTACATCGAGATCCTGATAACCTTTAAAAGGAAGGATGAACCAACTCGCATTTTACCTGGCATATCTGCTTGGTCGATTTGAGCCATTGTTATTAAATGCCTGTTAATCAGCTCCTAAAAAAAGAAGACAAGTATATTTACATATAAACAGAGCTTCTAAAATCTGATTTTCTTATTATAAGTAAATACGTATTAATATTTTTTGATATGCACACTTTTTGATGTCGACAACATGAAACGACATTTCTAATAACGACAAAACGTCTAAATTCCAGGCCTGGAGAGACCTGCCCATAATTAAGGTCGGGGTTAAGTAGCTACGCTTTGACCCAAAGCACGTAACTATAACTCTGTGGCTGAAGACAAGGCCCACCCTAAGCTCGTCAATAATTTATTCATCAACATTATACTGGTACAACTTGTGTGAAATAACATTTTTTTCTGAGATTATAAGTATACAATGAAATTCTACGTATGAAATAATGTCCAGCTGTTTACCTAAAAAAAAAACAAAAAAACACAAATTATTTTATAAAACCTACTTTATAGAAAATATTAAGCTCTATTACTTTTTAGGGGGCACCTGGGTGGCTCAGTCGGTTGAGCGTCCGACTTCGGCTCAGGTCACGATCTCACGGTATGTGAGTTCGAGCCCCGCGTCGGGCTCTGTGCTGACTGCTCAGAGCCTGAAGCCTGTTTCCGATTCTGTGTCTCCCTCTCTCTGACCCTCCCCCGTTCATGCTCTGTCTCTCTCTGTCTCAAAAATAAATAAATGTTAAAAAAATTAAAAAAATAAAATAAAATAAAATAAAATAAAATAAAAATAAAAAATAAAAAATTTTTAAAGTTCATTTATATTTGAGAGACACGGGGGCGGGGGGTGGCAGAGAGAGCCGAGAGAGGGTGGTGGGGGGAGGGGGAGAATCCCAAGCAGGCTCCATGCTGTCAGCACAGAGCCGGACACGGGGCTGGAACTCACAAAACTGAGATCATGACTTGAGCCAAAACCAAGAGCTGGAAGCTTAACGGACTCAGCCACCCAGGTGCCCCAATATTAAGCTTTTTTAAAATGAGGTTTATTTCTAGGCCAAACTACTTATTCTCAACCTCCAGATATTAACAAAAAGTGGTCTGAAGGTTAGACACCATTTCAATAATTTATTTATGTATTTCAGAGACCTTTCAACGCACAGGATACGAAGCGCCAAAAGGTGGCCCATTTAAGTAGCTATTTATTCTGTTTTACGTCCTAACACATACTGATCTACAAATTTTCTTGAAAAACGGGTTTCCTTAAATAAATATGCCAATTAGGACTCATACAGTCTACATTCTAGCTGCTTTGGTGCATACAGCATGTTTGATCACATGATCTCATTTGAAAAGAGCTCTGTTCTTTCTCCGGCTCGTCGCTACAGCACAACAGCCATTACGGATTCCCCCCAGGAACTCTGAAAGCCTACCTGTCGGAGTTCGTCGGCCATGAAGAAGGAGGGCGCATTTGCTTTTGGTTGCATGTAGGCAACATGAGGTGCAGTTGGAGGATATATGTGGTAGTTTGGAAATACCTAAAAAGGCAGGGAGGGGGGAAATGTAATAACCAACCTTTCTCACTCGATCAGCTTTTTCATTGTTTCGGTAAAGCTGTAAGCTTTAAATGACAGCGCTAGATAAATGGATCCATTTTCATCTTTAAATCATAGTGAACTAATAAGCACCTTAGAGGACAGCTGTTGTCGGGACACTTTCAGAATGAACTCACTTTATACAAATAACCTTGTAGTAATCAATGTAAAAGTCTGACGAGAAAGGAAACATTCCTTCGGACACAGTAAAACCTAACTTCCAAGGAGAGGCCAAAGCTGCACTTTGGAAGAGGTTATGTAGTCCGTCAGCATTTTTTAAAGCAGCGGGAAGAGAGAAGAAAGCCGGTGACAGAGGTGTCTGGATGCGTCAGATAACGAGGTAACCCTGCCCTGGCTCCCCAAAGAACCACCCCCTTGCAAGGGCTTCTCGTGGCCAACCTAGACAGACTGCTGCGTCCACACTGGTAAGCACCTCACACTGCAACAGTGAGGAGGACGGACCGACGGACTGACTCTGGGTCTGGGCCGCGGCTCAGGCGAACAGAAGAGTGAACGGTCTATTTAAATACCTTCAGGGCAAAACTACGGCAAAGTTACCGAATCTGCTTCCAGCCTCTTTGCTTTCATTTTTCCGAGTGGACTTTTCCCCACCCCCTGGCTTCTTCTCTTCTGCCTCTGCCTCTCCTTCCTCTTCACCGGCCCCTGATACAAAATAAACGTACATTCTAAACTATCTTTTCCTTTTTCATTTTGAAAAAGCTGAAACAAACGCTTTGGTTTTCGTCTTTGTAAAATGAATTCAGCTGATTTCTGCTGCCCTCAGATAATTATTCTGCTCTGGATCTCAACCGGGAAGTGGTTTTGCAACACCTGTGTGTATGGTTTCCTTTAACCTATATCCGCAGGGGAAGATTTCCTTTCTCTTGCCTCGGTTTTCTTACACCAGAGAGCACAGTTTGGCTTAATTAGCTCAAGTTCACCATGAGCACATTTCTAACAGTGGTCTGAAGGGTAAAAACATCATAAAAATGTGCCCTATGTAATCTCTACAAAAACAGCTGAGAGAGTTTTGTGACAAAAGAACCTCTTTATAGATTAAACTAAACTACTTTCTACAAATACGCTATAATAAAAATGTAAATAGTTATAATAAACCCCCAAAAAAGGCAACACATTGATGGAATTCTTACTTGAAAGAACCAAGGAAAGTCTCTACTCTACCTCAATTATTTGACCTTCTGTTCGGCAAGCTGTTCTGTGATAATTTTTGAAAGATCTCTGACCAAAAACAAAACAAAACAGAACAAGACTATTAGCTATTTATTAGTTCTTGGAACATTTACATAATTTACAAGTACTTCTATAAATGTTTTCACTAAATTATTATCCCCATTTACAACTGGGGAAATGGTCTCAGAGGTACTAAGATTCAAAAGTCACAAAACAATGGCAGGACCGGGAGGGACTCTTAAAAACACATAAAAGAACTCTGTCATCTTTCCTTTCAAATTGCCTTTTAGTAAGCCATTAATCAAAATAAACCATCAGTTTAACTTGTGAGATCAAAACGTTTCATCGAAACCTATCCTCTGTAATTATGTCGAATGGCTACCATTTCGATCAGTTGTCCTACCTGAATGGAACTTGGCTTTCGAACTCACAAGCTCTTCACCCACTACTTATTTCACCATACCGGTTAAAAACCAATTTTTGGACACAGCCAGAATGAAGCCAAGAGATACAATTTATGGAACGTGACGACACTTCCCTCTTTGCCCCTTGCCCTCTCTCCCTCTGCCTTCCTTTGGTAGCTCTTTCTTCGCCCACGATCAGGGTTTCCCCCGCTGGGCTTCCTCCTTCCTTACCAATAACCCACACTGGAAGCCCCTTACCATCCCGTGTCCTCCACTATCCAGAGATCTAGAGATTAAATCATTGCCTCACCTGAAGCAAGAGTTTATCATCAGTTTGTTTTTAGTAACTACCATAAGAAACCATGTACTTTCTCCAAGTTCTTAGCAGAGGTAAAACTACGTACACCTATAAAGAAACGCAGCAAACATCAACTCCAGCTAGCACCAGTACAAGGTAACCCCACGAGCAAAACATGCCGTAAAGTACTAAACTAGAGCCAGAAGACAATCTAATTTGTGATTAAACCCGGTTCTGTCTAAACTGGAGTTGTTATTAATACAGAAAGCTTACTTTGAAGGGATAAGAAGAGGTCAGGATCATCATCTAAGTTAGAAAAGTAAATACGTTTTCACATCACGATGCAAGGCGGGGGGGGGGGGGGGGGGGGGGGGGGGGGGGACCTCCTCACTAATCTCATTATCAAGAAGGAACTGCTGTAAGACTACTCTCACTTCTCCCGTCATGTAGACGTACCATTCCAGTCAAAGGTGCTGGGGTTGTGTCTGTATAGAAGTAAGTCGTCCCGCCGACGGTTTCCTTTTGGATCACCTGACCAGAAGATGGAGTCTGAGAAACGGGATTATTAACAGATGTAGAGGCACTAGAAGGCACCATGTAATTTGCTGGATTTGGAGTGTGACTTCTTCTTCTGGGCGCAGGAGAAGTATGTGGAGTGATCTTGGGAGAATGAAGAGGAGAAGATCCGGCAGACAAGGACATTCCTGAAGAAGACGTAAAAATGTTTCTTAGGAGCAAAAACTGGCTTTAGAGAAAAAGGTCTGGAAAATAAAATGCAAACATTCATTTGGAAGAAACATCCTCTTTAGCAAATTCTTTAAGTGCAAAAATAAAAGCCATGATTTTATCTTGGTTTGTTTTAGAGAAAGCTCTGATGAAAGCAACTGTAAAGACGTTTCTTTTTTTCAAACATAGTCATTTCCAAATAAGCTAGGAAATTGATTGCAAGAATAGTCTCCTCCATATCAAGGTTTACATGAGAAACTTCAATAGTAAGAATCATCGGTAATTTAAGAAATTAATTTTATGGAAAAAGGAGAAATAAGCAACTGGGACTCTCAAAAAGCCTTTTTATAAGCCTTTAATAAAAGCCTTTCTCTCATCAAGGGCTCAATTCCTTTTTGGCAAAGAATCATTTAAAACTATGGCTATTAACACAAATACCACATTATCCTCCGGGAGTATGGTTTTAAAAATCAAACTATTTAATAAAGAGATTTACTAGATTTCTTTTGGCCAAATACAGTTAACAGAATGGTTTGAGAAAGCAAAACAACGAAGTCTAGTCTCAGCTGAAGTACATGCAGCTTACGCACTATTCTTTTTTAATCACGCAGTACACTCTCTTTATGCCTCTTGTCTTTCAACTCTAAGCAGGCATACGCTAAAACAAATGAAAACTTCTGCAGATGCGTACTCTGTAATATTAGGTCAAATGATGCCACTGGATTTTAGTGGAAGTTTTATGCAAACACAACTAGAGGAAATCATTGTATGTAGGGCATCCTCTATTAGGATTCTAATGTGAAGAAAGGGAAAGGACAATTGTCGTAACCCTTCAGGAGATTCCAACTAGCCGAGAAAACAAGTCCAGGTCACACGTAAAAGACATAAAATGACTCACGAAAACACTCCACTGTAAATTAACATACTGCAAACTACATGCATAAATGCAGGTGGAATGCAAGTTAATTAAAACCAGGTAGAATCAATCAAAGGCTTAATGGAGGTGATCAGTTCTGAGCAGAGACTGAAAAGAATTTCTAGAGCTATAGGTACACTTCTTTAAAAAACCCAGCTTACTCCCCGAACTACTTTGTGGCCATGGGGAGTAACTAAGACACACACCTTTAAAGTAATATGCCACCTCACAATGCAAGAAAAAAGTTTACCAAAATGCCTCTTGTCAGAGAAATACGATTAACAGGGACATGAATTTCAATTTTGAGAAATTCATAAAACGCCAACACTGTTTTCTGGACAGATGTAGGTGGACAAAAATAAGGTGAGAACTGAGATAACACTTCGCTCTAGTCGGGATAGCCCTTTCCACTTTCTAAAGAGCCTTAAGGTAATTATTCTGATTTTCTGAGCAACTAAATGAGTTAGGAAGGCGAGGCAGGTCAAGTTACAAGCACCACAGTACAGAAGTCAGACATGAAGAGGTTCTGACTTGACCGGTGTGACATTTGTGCAAAGTCGACAGCAAAGCCAAGACTCAAAGCCAGGTCTCCAAACTCCAAATGTGACAGTCGTACCGCTATAATACAATGTCTACTGCACTGACATGAAAACAGGCCGGGCATTGTCAAGCGTGTCTTAAATGTATCTAAGAGAAACGCTAAAAATCTAAACCCCCGTTTAAAAAAAAAACCAGTATTTATAAGGAAACCAAGCTACTATATTGATATAAGCTTATTTTTTTAAAAAAACTGTTCCAGAGTCCTCTGTGTTTTCTTAACTCTGTATTACACATCGAATTGCAGGTTAACCCATACGGCAAAAAACTGAATTATTTAACTATCTTTGAAAGATAAATACTCCCCACTTACCTAATATGAAATGCATTTAAGAGTTTTCCTAAGCTAGTATTCCAAGTCTTTCCAAGATAAAACTGGCCAAGTCATCAAAGATAAGCGAACGTGTTTACTACCTTTAAGTTAAATAGCAGCAAGAAATACAGCTACCAATTCTTGAGCACTTCCCATGGGGCAGGCACTAGTAAAAGTACTTCGTATACATCAGTCTGTTCAACCCTCACAACAACCCTGTGAGGTAGGTGTATCATATTCACCTCACTGCAAAGGAAACTAACATTAAAAAAGTTTTTAAACTTATTCTAAGGACAAATACAGGTTCTTCAGCAAAGGAATCAAGACTCAAACTCCGATCCATTCGATTCCAAAGCCTGTGCTCTTAGTCAATATGCTCTACGGTCGCCCGGTTCCTAAGTCCTGTACTAGAGGGTGGAAAGGGGTCCATTACTTGTAGTAGTAACATGAGCAACTACGTAAGCCACGTGGGGTGGCGGAGGTGCAGCACGGGGTGAAGGGGAAAATCTTGACACCAAAGTAGGTGTGTAAGTGGGACAGAAGGTACACTATCTCCTTAAGGCTCAATACATGGGGAAAGATTACCAAAAACAGTCTGTGGTCAGTTAAGAAGGAAATTCACGCACAGAATTTAGAAGCTATAAGTAGCCAGCTTTCTATGAAATTGTCAATGTTGTAGCTGTTCTAAAACAAAGTTACAACACTGACATTTGCATTCACGTCTCTGAGCTGAGGCAGGTAAGTTATTTAAACACATTCAAAAGAAAGCATGTACACTATGAAGTACCACCACCCATAGGGATAACAGGATATTTAAATGCATAGGAAGCTAGAAATGAAATGAACCCCAAATTACCGAAACATCAAACCTAGCCACATAAGGCACAGCTTTGTGCCACCAGAATATTTTACAAACATGTTAAAGAACTGAGTAAAATATGCACATAGCTGCTCGAAGAGAGGTATTCTGTACTTTCCTATGAAGACAATAGCCACAACTCACTTACTACCAACTGCCCATATACAAGACTAAATTACAAACGGCACAAAGGAGTGGAACCATACTACAGAAATGAGTAGTCAAAAGTAAAGATGAATGAAAACGAACAGGTTTGATTTCATCTCTCTCACATGTAAATACTCCTTTAGAAGTTCGCTCTTTCCATATACAGGGGGAAGGCCTACTTGTAGTGATTCCCACACCAGTGCCTTGCTGTTCACCGGTACTCGATCACCAGAACGCTTAAGCAAATATAGAAACCACTGAGGATACCATTAAGAGACAATATGGAAGAATGGAAATTTGTACTTAAAAAAAAAAAAAAATGATTCAGAAACATTTCATTTCTGTATTTATGTTCTGTGTTACTTTTTCTAATTTATTCTTAGAATGACAATTTGGTGACATCATATACAATACCTATGCACTGTAATTCACTGGGTTAAATGCAAACTGTCATACTTGAGTCGGACCTGTTAAATTAATTGCTTCAGAACATTTAAAAACATCTTTTCTTAAATGTATCCCAATTCAAATAAAAGTGAGGAAACCATACGGAAATGCTCACCAGAGGAGTTAACCAGAGCAATTAACAAAATAGAAGAACTAATATAAAAAACTTCAAGGCTACTTTATGGAGTCAAACTATCAGTGTTTTTGGATGACATGATTCTATACTTGGGAAAACCAACAAAAAGACTCTTGTAAATAATGAGAGAATTCATTACAGTAAATGTAATTACAATATTAACGTATACTAAATGAACAGCATTCCTAAATACAAACAACCAGTTAGGGCAATATCGTTTCTGGGAAATCAGATTCCACTAACATGATACCGTCCCTTCAACCCCTACCGAAATTGTGAATACACAGAACTACAAGATAAAAATACAACCCAAATTTAAAATATACCTAAGGTCAAAAGAACAACAACAAAGAACTCCAAGAACAAGAAATTAAAGAAAGATCTGGAATTAAGAGGTTATACTGCGAAAAGTCGGAGGAAAAAACCCTAGGCCAGATATAGTCTCTCACTGAGGCTTTAATGCCCACAGGAGAATACGAAATATGGCCTTCAGCCCATAAAACATGGGGAACGGAACCCAAATCCCAGTGTGAAGCCAAGGAGTCTAGAAAAGCTGCAACACCAGTGAATGTAGGAGGAGAAAACTTTCTACCTACTGGCCAACAGAGGCCAAAAAAAAAAAAAAAGTAAGCTTGCTTGTTTGTGGAAGAGAGAGATGAAGGAAAGGAGCAGACCGGGGTGGTGTCCAGAGAAAAGAACCCAACGCCTGTATCATGCACAGGTGTAAGAGGGAAAATTTCCAGCAGACTTCATGTGACAGGAATCCCAGTGAGAAATTCACATGAAACTTGCACCGGCACTGGACGTCTGCATGAAGCAAACACCAACTGCTTTTGATGAGTGCTTCTACAACCCAGAATACACAAGATCTGCCCCCCAGAAAAACAATCCCACTTAGAAGAACTCTCAAAGAGCTGGAATGCACAATATACTTGAGAATTAATTCCCTGAGAAAAAGGAATCTCAGAAAACAGAACCCTGTAAAAGAAATAAAACTAAAATGATTAAGGACATGAAAGAAATGACAAACATGAAAAAACAGGACATTTGTTCTTAAATAGAACTAGACTCTTGAAGAGTAAAAAATATAATCACTGAAATTAAAGGGGGGAAAAACTCAACAAATGAGTTAAATGGCAAAGTAGACACAATCAAAGAGAGAAAAGATAAACCAGAGAAGGAACTGAGGAAATTACCTAAAATTAAAACTCGGAAAATATGAAAAAGTAGTCAGGAGACACAAAAGGTAGAATGAGAAGGCAAATTTCCTGGAGAAAAAAAGAAAGAATATTGGGGAGAAAAAGCAATATTCAAAGACAAGATTTGTGATTTTCAAGAATTAATTTACCATATAGATCCTAATTTAAGAAATCCTGAGCAAGAGATCTACACAGAGTAAGTAAAAACAAATCTGTCAGTCAACTGAAATTGTAGAGTGACAAAGATAAAGAGACAAATCTACAAAGCTACCAGAAAAAAGACAAACTATCTAAAAACAAAAAACTCCCAAAAAACAATGACATCAGCAACATTAAACGATGAAATAATATGATCAAAGGAAGGAAAATGAAGGGCATATATTTTAATTTATTTTTGAAAGGGGGGGGGGGGGGGGGACGGAGTGGGGCAGAGAGAGAGAGAGGGAGACCCAGAATCCGAAGCAGGCTCCAGGCTCCGAGCCGTCAGCACAGAGCCCGAGGCGGGGCTCGAACTCACGAACGGCGAGATCGTGACTTGAGCCGAAGTCAGACGCCCAACCGACCGAGCCACCCAAGCACCCCAAATGAATGGTCATGTTAAAGTTTATACACAGTTTGCAAATGAGGGGGACAATGAAGACATTTTTATCTCTCACATCTCCTTGGTGAAAGAACAATTAAATGGTTAACTCGGTATAGAGGTGACTCCTTCTCCCTAAAACAATAGAATATCAAATTATATGGGTAAATCTGAATAAGCACTGACAGCGAAAGAAGAACAATTAATCTGAGATAGAGTAAAGTCAAAGTATAATTAAGATTCTAGGAATTATAACATTAAAAAAGGGCACAAAGAAACAAAGTCATTAAAAATCCTCATAACAATATCTTTACCTCCTTCCTCTTCCACAATTTCATACTTAGTAAAAGCAAGCATGGTAAAATTCTAGGGGTGACAGCTACACAAAACAGAAACATAATATAAAACATGCAACCTCTACCTCACACCATATATAAAAATTACCTCAAAATGGACCAATAACCTAAACATAGGAGCTAAACTATGAAACTCTAAGAAAACAAGCATAAACCTTCAGGATCTTCAGCTAAGCAATGGTTTCTTAAAATAGGACGCCTAAAGCACACATAACCAAAAGAATCCAAAGTAAACTGGATTTCATCAAAATTGAAAATTTTTTACACTCCGCAGTAAACCATCAATTAAAAGATTTACAACTCATATTCAATAATGGGCTCATATGCACAATATATAAGGAAATCTCATGACCCAACAATAAAAACAAATAACTACATTTAAAAATGAGCAAAGGATCTGAACAGACATTTTTCCAAAGAAGACACACAAATGGCAGATAAGGGGGTGCCTAGACGGCTCAGTCGGTTAAATGTCCAATTCTTGATGCCAGCTCAGGTCGTGATCTCACGGTTGGTGAGTCTGAACCCTGCACTGGGCTCTGCACTCAGGCTGTGGAGCCTGCTTGGGATTCTCTCTCTCGCTCTCTCTGCCCGCCTCCCCCACGCACAAGCGCTCGCACTCTCTCTTAAAATAAATGAACTTTAAAAAACGGCAAAGAAGCACATAAAGAGAAGCTCAACATCATTAGTCATTAGAGACATACAAATCACAACCACAAAACCACTCATACCACTAGGATGATTATAATAAAAACAAGACAGTAGCAAGTATTAGCAAGCAAATGGAAAAACTGAAACCCTCAAACACTGCTGGTGGGAAGGCAATGTCATGTAGTCACTTTGGGCAACAGTCTGGTAGCGCTTCAAATGGTTAAGCATAGTTATAATATGACCCGGCAACTCCACTCCTAAGTATGCTACCAAAAAGAATTTACAACATACGTTCCTGCAAACAGTGGTACATGCATGTTCGTAGCAGCATTATGCACAATAGTCAAAAAAGAGATAAAACCCAAATGGCTATCAACTGGTAAATGTGTAAATAAAATCCGATCCATCCATACCACGGGATGTTATTCAGCCATAAAAAGGGGAAAAATCTGATACATGCTATAACATGGATGAACCCTGAAAACATCGGTAAGTGAAAAGAAGCCAGACACAAAAGGCCATTGATTTAATGATTCTATTTCTATGAAATGCCCAGAACAGCAAATCCATAAAGACCTAAAGTAGATTAGTGCTTTCCAAGGGCGAGGGATGGGGAAAACGGGGAGTAACTACTACCGGTGTGAAGTTCCCTTTGAGGCGAAGTGAGGGAATGTGGAACTAGGTCGTGACAATGGCTACACAATTGTGGACACGCTACGAACCGCTGAACTGCACATCCCGAAAGGGTGAATTTCATGATACGTCGTTTATACCTCAACACGCAACAAAACGTAAAAATCCAGGGCTACACGAACTAGAAATGTACAGGGCTTATAGAAAGAAGAGATTAAAACTCTACTAACAGAAACAAAAGGTAAACTGAACAAAAGGAAATAAATACCTGTACCTGTTTGTTATAGAGACTTTAATACTACCCTTAACTGATCTAAAAACATAATGCTAGCTCAATAAAAAGAAATTTTTAATTAGCCAAACCCATTATATCTATGTGGAAAAATAAACACTGAGAATAGCCAGGAAAATTATTAAAGAATATTCAGTACAGAGGAAGAATTAAGAAAAAGTTGGGGCGCCTGGGTGGCGCAGTCGGTTAAGCGTCCGACTTCAGCCAGGTCACGATCTCGCGGTCCGTGAGTTCGAGCCCCGCGTCAGGCTCTGGGCTGATGGCTCGGAGCCTGGAGCCTGTTTCCGATTCTGTGTCTCCCTCTCTCTCTGCCCCTCCCCCGTTCATGCTCTGTCTCTCTCTGTCCCAAAAATAAATAAAAAACGTTGAAAAAAAAAAAAATTAAAAAAAAAAAAAAATAATAAAAAAAGAAAAAGTAGAAAGAACCAAGTGTGATATAAGAGCACAAGATAATAAAAAGTGGTAAGAGCTACAGTAATGAAAATGTTTGATAAAGGTTCATATCAGTAGTGGGTCAATACAATAGAACAGGCACAAAACTGGACCTCAAATACATACGAAGAAATAAGATAAGGCTGGGGCGCCTGGGTGGCGCAGTCGGTTAAGCGTCCGACTTCAGCCAGGTCACGATCTCGCGGTCCGTGAGTTCGAGCCCCGCGTCAGGCTCTGGGCTGACGGCTCGGAGCCTGGAGCCTGTTTCCGATTCTGTGTCTCCCTCTCTCTCTGCCCCTCCCCCGTTCATGCTCTGTCTCTCTCTGTCCCAAAAAAAAAAAAAAAAAAAGAAATAAGATAAGGCTGGCATTTCAAACTTCAGGGGACCGCTGGTGAGGACAGCAGTCAGATACGACAACTCACTAGCTGTCACAAAATGACAGAATGAATCCGGATATAAGCAAAGATGGCTATTTAGATAAAATAGATAAAAGCAAGTGGTCTTTTCGTTTTTCAGGCAAATATTCTGACTGAATATTTAAAGAGGTTAAAGAGAAAAGTACCTCAAAGAATATTTTTTAAAATATTATGAAAACACAAAATGCAAAAGTCAAAAGAGAATTTTAATCAATTTGACTTCCTCAAAAACAAATTTCCTACAAAACAGCAAAAAAAGGTATTTCCAACATTTAAAAAAGGGCTAATTTGCTTAATATAGTTCTTAAAATTAAGAAAATAGAAAGCAACCAAAAGAAAAAAGAAAAATTACACTACTAGCCAGTTTGTAGACAAGAAATTTAAACGCCTCCAATATTTAAAAAGATGCTCATATTCACCGACAATTAAAGAGAGGCAAATTAAAACCAGCCTCTTTACTGGCCTCTTCTCAGATTGGCAGAGATTAAAGAGTTTATTAAGACAATTAGTAAAAAGATGGGTGGCATATAAATACTGTTACACTTTAATATCAGTTGTTAAAATCTCTTTTGGAAAACAATTTGGCAATATCTGTCAACTGCAACTTTTTAATTGACACGATAATGGTAAGTACTTCGAACAAAGTCATAAAATGAAAAATAAAAAGCTGTGAACTCCATAAAAGTGGCTATATTTGTCTTGCTCAGCTTTTTGGCCCACAGGAGTCACTGAATAAATGCCTCATGAGTAAATGTTAAGAAAGGTTACTTTTAAACCCTTTCCAGGAAAAAACAAAAGTAATTATTTTTTTCTTTCAGAGAAGTTTAAGAAAAAAAAAAAAAAAAAAAAAAAAAAAGATGTCCTTTCAGATACAAATGCATCTGAGGTGCCAGGCATGAACTCTCCCTAACTATGAAAACATTAGAAACATTCCTTTTAAATACAGAATATGACAAAAATGTAAATTATGACAACTCCTACATAATATCATATTATGTAAAGCCTTAGCCAATGCAACAAAACACAAAAAAGACTGCAAAGGATGACACAAAAACAGACACTCAGATCAACTGAACAGAACAGAGAACCCAGAAATGGACCCACAAACGTATGGCCAAGTAATCTTTGACAAAGCAGCAAAGGATATCCAATGGAATAAAGACAGTCTCTTCAGCAAGTGGTGCTGGGGAAACTGGACAGCGACATGCAGAAGAATGAACCTGGACCACTTTCTTACACCATACGCAAAATAAACTCAAAATGGATGAAAGACCTAAACATAAGACAGGAAGCCATCAAAATCCTCAAGGAAAAAGCAGGCAAAAAACCTCTTTGATCTTGGCCGCAGCAATTTCTTACTCAACACGTCTACAGAGGTAAGGGAAACAAAAGCAAAAATGAACTGCTGAGACCTCATCAGAATAAAAAGCTTCTGCACAGCGAAGGAAACACTCCACAAAACTAAAAGGCAACTGATAGAATGGGAGAAGATGTTTGCAAACGACATATCAGATAAAGGGTTAGTCTCCAAAATCTATAAAGAACTTATCAAACTCAACACCCAAAAAACAAATAATCCAGTGAAGAAATGGGCAAAAGACATGAATAGACAGACACTTCTCCAAGGAAGACATCCAGATGGCCAAACGACACATGAAAAAATGCTCAACATCACTCATCATCAGGGAAATACAAATCAAAACCACAATGAGACACCACCTCCCACCTGTCAGAATGGCTCACATTAACTCAGGCAACAACAGATGTTGGCAAGGATGTGGAGAAAGAGGCTCTCTCTTGCACTGCTGGTGGGAACGCAAACTGGTGCAGCCACTCTGGAAAACAGTATGGAGGTGCCTCAAAAAATTAAAAATAGAACTACCCTACGACCCAGCAATTGCACTACTAGGTATTTTTCCAAGGGATATAGGTGTGCTGTTTCCAAGGGACACATGCACCCCAGTGTTTATAGCAGCACTATCAGCAATAGCCAAAGGATGGAAAGCCCAAGTGTCCACCGATGGATGAATGGATAAAGAAGATGTGGTATATACATACAATGGAGCATCACTCGGCAATCAAAAAGAATGAAATCTTGCCATTTGCAACTATGTGGATGGAACTAGAGGGTATTATGCTAAGCGAAAGTAGTCAGTCAGAGAAAGACAAATATCATATGACTTCACTCATATGAGGACTTTAAGACACAGAACACAAGGGAAGGGAAGCAAAAATAATACAGAAACAGGAAGGGGAACAAAACATAAAGAGACTCTTAAATATGGAGAATTAACAGAGGTTTACTGGAGGGGTTGTGGGGTGGGAGGGGAGGCTAGGGGCATTAAGGAATCTACTCCTGAAATCATTGTTGCACTATATGCTAACCTGAATGTAAATAAAAAAAAATTTTTTTTAATTTTAAAAAAAGACTGCAAAGGAAGAGATAAAACTATCATTATTTGCAAGTAATTGTCCACATATAAGAATCTATAAAATATCAGAAATACCAAACCAACATACAAACATCAATCGCATTACCTACACACTAAAAATGATCAATTAGAAAAACTGTATTTTTTAAAGACACCAATCATAATACTACAAAGTGTCTCAGAATATCCAACAAAATATATGTAAGACCTAAACGCAGAAGATAGTAAAACTTTGTGGAAAGATGTTAAAGGAGACCTGGAGAAAGGAAAGAAATGGAGAGATAGTCCATGTTCATAGATAGGAAGACATAATGATGATGATTCTCCTCATCTTTTTTTTTTTTTTTAAACATTTATTTATTTTTGAGAGACAGAGACAGAGCGTGAGTAAGAGAGGGGCAGAGAGAGAAGGGGACACAGAATCTTAAGCAGGCTCCAGGCTCTGAACTGTCAGCACAGAGTCCGACGCGGGGCTCAAACTCACGAACCATGAGATCATGACCTGAGCCGAAGTCGGACCCTTAACCGACTGAGCCACCCAGGAGCCCCTCTCTTCAATTCGCCTAAAGATTCAACTCCATGTTGCTTTCATGTATCCCCAAGTCTCCAAAGCTGCCTCCTCCCCTGGGACATTAATCAACAATCCTCCTTGCCAACACCAAATTCTCTAACCCCCATCCTCATAGTAAATTACAATTTGGCCTTATGAAAAATCTTCATATCCTATAAAAAAAATTGTCTTGATACCCATATTTTATAATTATTCCCATCATTTTGTACTTTATATTTTGTTCCAAGTACTACACAATTTAAACTGTGTCTCTGTAGCGAAGAACTGCGCCTTAATCCTCTCTTCTCTATATTGCTAACTACACTTTGTAATGGCACAGTTCTTAGAACACAAGAAACTCGTTGAAAATAAATAGAGAGGTTAAAGTCTCCTCTTTTTGGTACCAACAACCAAGATGCTAAATAGAGCAACAGCCACAATCAGAAAATGGAGAATGCCATCACCAAAATTACCTGCATAATACAAGAAGCTGGGAGGAGAAAAATAAATGTTGATGCTATCGAGTGGCATAGATGTTGACCATCACTATTTGAAAGCAAATACAAACCAAGCCACAAACCGTTATGAAAGAAAGGAATTTGAAAGAATTTGGGGTGAAGGACACTCTTCTCACAGAACAGTCTGATTATTCTAGCGTTAGTCTTTCCAGGTCAATGTAGGAAAACTAATCAGTAGAATCTACTAATTCAGTAGATTCTTACTGAATAGGGAACTGGGTAAACCTAGCTTACTAATAATTTTAACAAAGTTCCAATAACCAAACTAAATCCCCAGCAATAAATTACCCTGTATGACTACACTGTAGAGAATGGTTTAGATTAGAAATTATCAAAATATATCTCCTATTGAACAGATGAACTTGAAGGCAAATAGAAGAAGCATTATCTTCTTAACAACAGACTCATTATTTGGGGCCTCATCCAAAAGAAAATCACACTAAGGAATTCATTTAATAACATCCAGTAATAGAAAATACAAAGTCACTATTAAAAATACATCCCTTAATTTATTCATTTCTTAACCAAATTCCCCAATCACACCACCCCCCCCCAAGATAAAATGATGCAGATATAGCCCAAAACACAGACAATAAGTTTTTACTCCTAAACTCTTAACAGAGTCTTAAACATACTAACAATACATTCTTTTTCTTTGACTTTGTTGACGATTTAAAGGATGGGTATAAAAGGTCAACTCCAAAATAAGTTCAGAACATTTCTCCCCTCTTGCTCTTCCAGTGTTTCAGACACAAACTTTATTTCTTAGTTCATTTCTATCACTAGCTGTTCTTAGAAGAAAAAGAAAGTGAATTTAAGTATTTAATTTATAATCATTTAGCAATTAAAGCTTGGAGATCATGGAGTTTTTTTGCAATTTGATGATCTGCAATTTGCAGCCTGTCAAACAAATTATTTGCAATTGCAACTTGTCAAACAAATCCCCAATATACTCTAAGTAACTATACTGTATGCAAGACAGATTCCTACTGAATAGAGCTTTCTGAAATAAAATGTTAATAGTTACAGAATACCATAAGAAATGCACTCAACACTCCATAAGGGAATAATTCCTATATAAATAAAACTGCTTTAAAATAGAGTTTCTCCATAAATTTAGAAACAAAGATCCTTGACTGGGGGTCCCCAGGACCACCCCCCATGTTCAGAAATTCACTGGAACTCAATCAAAAGGATTCGGCATATAGTTGCACTCAGGGTGAAGATTTATCACAGCAATGTAAGAGGCATGCACATCCAGAGCTCAAGGAGACACACAGGTGGAGTCTAGAGGAGTTCATGGGTAGGTTTCCTTAGGCTCTCTTACTCTCAGGAGGGTTCACACAGCTCACTACTCCTCCAGTAACACATGTACAATCTATGCGTTCAGAGAAGTCCATCAGAGACTTCGTGCCCGTGGTTTTTATAGGGAAGTGATTAGGGGCAGCCTCTGCCTAACACATACTAGAATTCCAAACTCCCAGAAGGAAAGCAAGGGTGCAGCATAAACCGAACTGTTCACACAAAGAGTCTAGGCACAGTAAACCACCCCAATCAGTTGGGGAACAATGGGAACACTCCTCAACCGCCAAGTTCCCAGACATCAGCCAAGTGCCAGCCGTGCAAGCAGACTTTTTTAAAGATAGCAGTCTTTAGCCTGCTATGGTAACTCACTTCTGCACAGACACCTTGAACTGCCTCCAGCATAGTCACCACTTTTTCATAATTCTGCTCTATAGTGAAGTGGTAGTATCCATCCACTAGTATGTATGTACTAGTATGTACAGAAAAATACAAGAGCAAATATTTTCTTATCTAAACCTTTGCTGCAGGGAAGGAACAGGAGAAAAAAAGGTAAACCCTAGGACAAGGGCAGTGAATTTCACTACATTTTACCCATACATGTTTAGAAAAGATGACATATTAGTGATGCACACTCCATGGCTAGGAAATGCAGCAAAAAAAAAAAAAAAAAAAAAAAAAAATTAAATGCAGCTCAAGGGGCTAAACCTATATGCTTCCCCAGCTCCTATCTCCAAGTATTTGAACTATCTAAATATATACACTAAATGTTACGGCTTAATATAAGATTTAAGCCACTAACATTAAATAAAAAAGACTTTGTAAGATCATTAGTTAAGCCATATTTTAGCTTCTAATACGCTAAAATTATAGAAACCATTCAAAACGTTTACTTATTTAAACATTAGAAGAATATGAAACAACACTTTATTCTTAGTAAATAACTAACAAAAAGAGTTGGACTCAGTAATCCTACAGAGGAGCATCTAGGCTATGATTTGGTGTATGCATCCTAAAAACAGCTGCTTTCAATTTCAATACCTTAAAAACGATTCACATATCCACAGACTTTATCCTAAAAATTCTAGTTCTACAAAGTATCCTAAGAAATCATCCTAAATCCTGAAAGGTATTTATAGTTAAGATACATGTATACATATAACAGAGTGCATATATGCTGCTTTTTAAAAGATAACATTATGATTCAACTCTTTAATAGAGGAAATAACTTTTTAAAAACTGAAAGGCAATTTTAAGACTAGAGAAAATACTATCAATCAGCTGAAGTCTATTAAGGTGTTAGGAATGGTTTTAGGGGAAAACAGCTCACTGTAAGTGATGCTTTGTAATATGAACTAAAATTTTTCTCATGACATAGTTTTTGATCCAGTTAGGAAACAGAAAAGCTATCCGAATAATTAGTAACTTTACCTAAAATAAATCAATTTCTTTTAAGTTTAAACTTTGAATGACCTTGAGCATAAGCTTGTTTGCACAAATATCAAAGCCATCATCCATCATCTATTTTGCCTTATAGTAAAAATATATACATTTAAAAAATCCTAAATTTAGAAAAATCCCTGGTCGATTTCTGCTTCGTGATAATCACCCCACTGAGTCACCCTTAAACTCATAAATATCTTCTTAAGATAATTAAGAATCTACTTAATTATCTACTTAATTTTAAAGATAAATAAGAATCTACTTCATGAACGCAGCAATCGTTTGAAGAGAATGTTTTATCGCTTCCAATTTTTAAGCCAGTAGACTAAGCTTTCACCCTCTTTTTACAAATCAGAAGACTAAGGCCCAGAGTAGCTCGGTGACCTGTTTAGTCACATAAATTCAGTATTCATAGAAATGGAACTAGAATATAGGCCCCTCACGTGCTAACAGAGCTCAGTGTAGCACTCAAGCTGCTGAATTTAACCTAAATTTAAATCCCTAATGGCTATGTAAAAGTAATAAACCTAGGAGGAAAAACTATAGCATAAAAAAAAAATGTGATTAAAGGCAGAATTGTCAATTTTCCACTCTGTCAAATATAAAATCCTAAAGGATGGGATCAGAGTACAACCAATTAAAAACATGTATCTGTTAAAGTTTCTGGAATTCTAGAATAGGCCTCAAAGTTATACCATCAGTCCTAAAGCTTCAGTCACTGTGAAAAGAAACAAGTGACTATGAAGCCATGTATAACTGCTACAGACAAGAGTGACTCAGAAGATCCTTGAATTTAAAGATGAAATTAGAATTCAGGGTTTCTGAAGAATCCTAGTAATGTGGATGTATGGGTCCTTTTATTAAAGATGTTTTAAAATTTATGCATCTAGTGACATTAATTTTGCTCCCCCCAAAACCTATTATTAAACTGACAGGATACATTTTATAATAGACGGCATCTTAGAATCCAGGAAAATATGGTAAATCCAGATTACAGTTTTGGTCACTTTGCTGCCAAACAAGGGGACTAACAGCAACTGTACTTCAAGATCTTGCCATCAAGTAAAAATAGTCAGTACTTTACCAAGTTTTAACTTGGGAACATTTTACCATCACTGTTAAGCCACAAACTCAGGTGAGAAAACTTTCAAATCAAGATATAACTGAGACAACCATCATACAAGCATGCGTATATTTAAAATGTGGATCTAATCCTCAAATAGACTGTACAAAATAAAACAAACCAGCATCCAAAAAGCAACAGGATTAAGAAGTAACAGCTAAGATAATAGACTTTACTTTTTTCCCTGGAATAATTTCATCATTCAATCAAACGAAGCTTTGCAAACAGTTATCAAAACTGGCTACAAATGTTCTTAATTAAAAGTACCATGCGTTAAGGTCAAAACAATCCTGCAACTAATGAACCTGACATTGAACTGTTCAAAAGCTCACTATCAATAGCCCAATTTTCCAAACTCTGACATGATAGATGTTCAGTTGCACTTCTAGCCTAAATAATAAAAGATATTTAGTAGTCAACTTAAATACTGGCTAGTTGAAATTCCCACTCTTCTATATATTTTAAATCACACGAGCTTTCCAATGGCTAAAATAAAATGAATGTCTTTGCAATCCTAAACCATAACATTGTATGTGTTACCACACAGATGTACCTCTGGCCAAAATATTCTCTAGGACATGTCACATCCTGTTTTTAAAAGCCTCCAAAAAGATAATCCACAGTAAATATTCCTGCTTAATTTATTTGCCTAGAATATCAGGATAAACAAAAATTTTCTTTCTGTAGCTTAAGTCCCTCAGTGTTTCAGATTCAAAACTCCATTTAATCTAACATTCCCATTTCCTCAGATTGATACCAAAAAATATCGTTAACTTTTTAAGGTAAAAATTGGTAATTATCAAAGCATATCACAATATTAACCATAAACCAAAATAGTAATTATTCACAGATCTAGTAAAATATACACTAATCAAATTAAGTTCAATTTAGTCCTATTAGTTTCACGCCACAAATGCAAACTACCTTTGCAAAAATGAAACAGCCCAAATGCCAAAAGGTTTACTTGAAAGAAATGTTTATAACCCCATGTGAAAAAAGGGTACTTGGATTCATACTCAGCAAAATCCTATGCTGACCTCGCAGGGTGTTCTAATTCTTGCTGGAAACAAATAGCAGTAAAATTTCTATACTTTAAAAAATTGTTCCATGAAGTGTGGTGACAAATAAAAACGGAATCAATAAGGATATTGATGTTAATTGCCAGAACTGATTCCTTCACAAACCCTGTTTTCACAACAGCAACCCCTTATAATTAGGGGAATTAAAAGTTGCTGAACTCAACAATCCCTTCAGTTAAACCAACAGACCCCTCATAGAGCTGTCCAACGCTGCCCAAACTATCCATCCTTTAGTCGAATCAGTCAGTTTCATGAATTGTAGGATTTATCTTCAAGTCCAGTGCTGACTCAGAGGGTAGCTTGTTCCCTAGAGAAAACAACCAACAAAAATCAGAACAGCTACTGCTCATATGCTCTTTCAACACCCAAGTGGAAAGGACAACTTATTGGGTCCAAAAAATAGTTCAACTTCCTTTCAACTACAGGAGTAGCCAATAAACTGAAGGCAGCTATGTGCCATAGGCAGGTCTTGGTTAAAGCTTTCACTCAGTTACAGCAAAGGAATGTGAAATAGATTAAAAAGCTTAAATTTTCTCAGCTATCACACAAACCATAGGGTTTCTCACTCAAGAAGAAATTTACAGGGTATATAAATGAAAAGTATTCCAAGGGCCAAAGCTGTTGTTTTGTTCTAAATCTTTGAAGAGCTGCTTTCCGTGTGTGTGTGTGTGTGTGTGTGTGTGTGTGTGTGTGTGTGTGAGAGAGAGAGAGAGAGAGAGAGAAAGAGAGAGAGAGAGACAGAGAGACAGAGAGAGACACAGAGACAGAGAGAGAGAAGTGGGGAGAAATTAAATGTCTCCACCCAGAAGTAGTCTACATGTCTTAGGGCAGCTTTGCTTAATGACATACATAAAAAACTGGTGAAGTGTTACAAAACTCCTTAAATGCAAGATCCTCAGTCACTAGTTACAGAAAATATTCTGAATCAAAAGATAAAAAGAGTAACATGTGCTGTCTCAAGACTTGTAACAGTGGGTTGCCCTATTATTTCTGAAACCGAAAAATCAACACGGACAGCTTTTGCGCTTCAAGATATACCACAACAAACCCAGGGGGCCTTTCCACTTCAGGAGTCAGGGGTTTTGTCTACAAATAGTATGCTATTATGGAAGTGGGAGGGAAAATACTCAGTTTAGAAAGGCAGCCAGAGAGCTCAAGCTAATTTCAGAACACAGAAATGCCGTTTTGTCCTTTCACATGAATTAGATTAAAAGATTCTCGTAAAACAAGTGTTAGTCAAGACCGTCTCCAGAAAGAATCATGAAGGTGACAGATGAAACTTTTCATTTCTTCAAATGTATTAATTCCGTTATTTATTCAAGTATGGGGGAAAATTCAAGTAAAAAAATTTCCCTGGTCATTTCCAAGCTGTGGTGTGAAAATTCTTGATTCTCAACCAAGAATCTCAGTACCTGAGGACTCAGGTGTATGGAGGACAAAACTGGTAGCTAAGTACACAGTGCCTCGACATGCTGCCCATTCACATACAAGCATCTGACACGTTGGTAATTTGTGGGGTTTTCCTTTGCTTCGGTTGGGCATTAACGTCTTACCGATTCCTCGCTTCCCCAGCCTTTCCCAGAGAAGAGTTAAGCCCTAACGAGCTAAAACACTCATTGCACATCATGAACAGTACCTGTTGTATACTGTCCTTGGGAGAATGCACAAAACAGTCACTCAAATCATCTTCTGTATTCTGTGGTTCAGATGAGGAACCTCAGCCGAGTAAAGTTGCAACCCTCCCACCTTCCTTAAGTGTGTACATGTTAAGTTTTCGCCTATTAAGAAACCAGGCCTTCTGGGCCAGTGGTTTTCAAACCACCTTCATCAAGTAAAACCCTGGGCTTCCAGAGAAGCTCCAGGGTTGTGCAAATTTTGATTTGAAATTCTTTCATCTATTTTTTTCAGTATTTATTAAATCGATAATAAAATCACAAATGCAGGTCCAAATAGTGTGCATTCCTTTTTTAACATACTAGAGATTATCACCAACATACTTAATTTGTGTTGGGTTACAACATTTTCACGGAGACTCCAGAATAAAGCCTCTCCTGTCACCTTTCTCTCTCTCCATACACACACACACACACACACACACACACACAGATGGATTTTTTATTAGGAAGGTGGTGACTCTGCAGTAATCTTTATTAAAATTAAAATATAGAATAAATTATAGAATAATAAATAAAATATATATTAAAATATATAAAATTAAAATATATAAAATATATAATATATAAAATAAAACAGAATAATAAAATTAAAATATAGAATTAAAAAATATAGAAAAGGAGATTAAGGTAAGAAGAGTCATTATTCCTTCACTCACCAATTTCAAGCTATTGTGTTCAACCAAGTACCACACAGACTTGTTACTCTCACCGAAGAACTTCATGAATACATTTTAAAACCCAGACCCTGGAGGGGCGCCTGGGTGGCTCAGTCAGTTAAGCGTCCGATTTCAGCTCAGGTCAAGATCTCACGGTTTGTGAGATCCAGCCCCACGTGGGGCTCTGTGCTGACAGCTCAGGGCCAGGGTGGAGCCTGCCTCTGATTATGTATGTATCTCTCTCTCTCTCTCTCTCTCTCTCTCTCTCTCTCTCTCTCTCTCTCTCTGCCCTTCCCCCACTCATGGTCTGTTTCTCTCTCTCTCTCAAAAATAAATAAAACATTAAAAAAAAAAAAAAAAAAACTAAAAAAACAAAAAACACCAGACTCTGGAAAGCCAGTGTTATCACTTTAATAATTTTTGGTTTGGAGATGGTATATAGACGTCCCAAGCGTTCCGCTGCTTTAAAACAAGGTTTGAAAACCACTGTTCTAAGTTCTAATTAAGGTTTGGTATTCTAGATTCACAGGCGCCCTGGGGGCAGAAATGGTAATTAAGACTTAAGTTTTTGATGCCTGCTCAGTTGCTAGTTCCTGCTGTCTGTACTCCAAACCACCTTCCCAGTCCTACCTCCTACTGGGCTCCTCTCCCCACATTCTGACAACCCTCAAAAAACAATGTGTCCAAGTTGGGAGTGCTACTGGCAAACAAAATTGGTAAAGATTTTAAGAGAGTGTTACCACGTATTTTAAATATATGGAAAATTGATCTACCTCAGTGCCATTTTTCATTAATTTTTCTAAGTTCCTGCCCGATCTGACCTTTTCCACTTGCCTAGTAATTTTATATTTTTAGAGATTTTCAGTAATCTGTACACCCAACGTGGGGCTCGAACTCATGACCTTGAAATCAAGAGCCACATGCTCAACTGAGACAGCCAGGCACCCCTTGCCTAGCAATTTTAACCTTCAAATGAAATCCTACTCTTCTGATATTTCAAGATGAAATCTCACATCACTGGCATTACACAAATGGCAGACTCCAAAGATATTTCTTTGGAAAGATAAGTGACAGAGAAACTCTGCATAACAAAAGCAGTGACTAAGAGCCTAAGGTGGAGACCAAGAATTATCCACAACATCTAATGATAGTAGTTTAAAGGGTCCTGTGGAATCACTGCACACCAGCACCAACAGGTACCAACACACTGCTTGGACGCACAGCTTGTTTTAAGAAAACAAAACAGGGGCGCCTGGGTGGCGCAGTCGGTTAAGCGTCCGACTTCAGCCAGGTCACGATCTCGCGGTCCGTGAGTTCGAGCCCCGCGTCAGGCTCCGGGCTGATGGCTCGGAGCCTGGAGCCTGTTTCCGATTCTGTGTCTCCCTCTCTCTCTGCCCCTCCCCCGTTCATGCTCTGTCTCTCTCTGTCCCAAAAATAAATAAAAAATGTTGAAAAAAAAAAAATTTAAAAAAAAAAAAAAAGAAAACAAAACAAAGTGCCAACTATTTAAAAACAAAAACACCCTAGCCTAGAGACCCTAACTTAGCCTCTCCAAGGAAACTCTATGGACTTCCTCACAATCAGAATTTCAGGATGATGCCTTAATGCCAACAGAAGCCTGCTCCAAGGCTATGCTTCAACATCACACCCGAGATTTTCTTCACATCTATTTAGTCTTTACCTATCAGACTGAAGTACTTTTTGAAAGTTCACTAACGTCAGAGCATTTCTAGATTATACTACTCAACTGGTTGAAACAAACAGGGAAAAACAAACAAAAAAACGTCACAGATTCTCAGCTGTGTTTAAAATGTTTACAGCAATCATATCCATCTTTTAAAACCCATCTCTGGGGCGCTTAGGGGGCTCAGTCGGTTGAGCGTCCGACTTCAGCTCAGGTAGTGGTGTTGCAGTTCGTGAGTTCGAGCCCCGCGTCGGGCTCTGTGCTGATAGCTCAGAGCCTGGAGCCTGCTTCAGAGCCCTCTCTCTCTGCCCCTTCCCTCCTCATGCTCCGTCTCTGTCTCAAAAATAAACAAACATTAAAAAAAAAATTTTTTTTTAAACCCATCTCAAATATTTCCTATTCCATGAACCTTTCTTTTCTGAACACTTTCATTCAAATCAGATAAAATCTCACCTTTCTTCAAATTTCTGGCATTTTGAGCTTTTTTTTCTTTAGGAGTAAAAAGGTAGATGTCAGAATCTCCTGCGACATCTCTAAAAACTCCAGATGTGGAGTTTCTGATTCAGTAGGTCTCAGATGGGGACAGGGAAGGCTGTACTTTGAAAGCACCCCAGATTCATCTGTAACTACATATGAAACACTTACAGGAAACACTGCATGAGACTGAGCAATGAGCAAGGTTTCAGAAATTCAAGAAATAAGACCCAGTCTCGATCTCAAGAAGCTCACGCACACTGTCATAAGCCCATTAACGTGCTCAAAATTTTCCAATTTTAAAATTTACTCCAGGTCTCCATGTGTGATCACAATAATGGATAAAATGTTAAAAAGGCCTCCAGAAGCATTCAACTGTAGTGGAGAAAACATATATAAAACATAGACAAAATTTTTTAAGTATATTATGAGATACTCAAACACTCGAGAAGCACAGGGATGGTATATTTTCGTAATGACCAGAGAAGTAGAAACGGCTTTGGGGAAAAAAGAGGCATTTGACCTGATCAGTTAAAAATAGGCAAGACCTCAAGAAACCGAAAAGCATTCCCGGCAGAGTAAGGCCAACGCAAGGGCACAGAGATGGGGCAAAAAAAGCTGAACACATTCAAATACATATTCAAATACAGATTCTCAAACATATTCTCTCTTTATAACAGAGATCCTCCCTCCATGAGGTAGAATTAAAAGGATGAGGCTTATTTCATCAGAAAAGCAAGCAGTAGTCTTTAAATAGTAATCTTCCATTGTTTTAATTTTTAAAATATTCACTTAGCATCTAAACATTGTTCCTGCCACAAGGGAGTTTATGTTCCAATGGCCACAAAAGAGGACGACCCTCATCCTGATTCAAACAAAAGCAAAACTTCAAATTGTAATGAGTCCTGACAAGCAAGGAAATAGGACAAGATGGAAAATAATGGTGGGAAACTTTGTTTACATTAGTCAAAGGCCTTTCTTTGTGCCATTTTAGCTGACACCTAAGAGAAGAAAAGAACCAGCCCCAGAAAAAACAGGTGGAGGAAGCAACATATGCAAAGAGTCTGAGCCAAAAAGAGCCTGAGGTACGTGAAGACCAGCAAGGCTGGAACTGGTTACATACTGGGGAGGAGAAAGGGGGACATTCAGAGAAGCGCACAACATGCAAATTATGTAAGCCATAGTAAGGAGCTGGGATTTTATTCTACTGACAATGAGACGTGACCTCATTTATATTTAAGATTACTTTTACTTTTAAATGAGAAATGAACTGCAGGGACAGACCAATTAGGCTGTTTAACTCAAACACCAAAGAGGCGGTGATGGCCTGGTCCACGGATGGAGGCAGTATATACTAGAGATAGCATATGCGAGTTGAACTGACTGGATTACTAATCAACTGGCCGTGGAGAGCGAAAGGAAGAGAGCACAGATGCATGCTAAGCTTCGTACTCAAGCATCTTTCGGAGCATGATGACAGATTTACCCAACTTCCTGTAAGCCTGAACTCAGCAAACAGAATGCAGGATAATCAGAAGAATCAATAAATTCTGAAATGAACTGAAGTTCAAGAGAAGTAAGGAGGTATTCTTCTAAAGTAATTAAGAGATTCTGAAATGGCTTAGCTAGCTTAAGAGGAAAATGAAGCTGGAGAAATGACTTAAGCAGTTTAGGATCCTGGCTACCTATAACGTTTTATAACATTATAAAACGTATAAATTCACATGCACACAGATAATACGTCCATAACAATCACACCCAAATTCCAAAAACAGAAAATTTTAAGACAATGTTACTTTAATTATAAATGTATGTGACTCAAAGTATCTGAAGGAGGAAAAAGTCCTCCTGCTCTACCTCCTGGTAAAAAGACTAGCATTTCTCCACTGTCCCTAACCCCCTAAAGCACTGGTTCCTAACCAGGAAGGGACAAGAGAATGGCCAGACAGGCTGTCTAAAAACAGACATGTGCAAAATGAGAAGGGAGAGGGAGGGAGGATCTGAGTGCGAAACCGGAATGGCAGGTTTAGGGTGGGTCTAGGTCACATATTTTTTAAAACCGCCCTGGGAAGTGTCCATACACATCCTCAGTTCATCTTTAAAAGATTAACACTGATTCAAGCTAATTTTCACACAGTTTTAATTAGTAGCTTTTTTTAGTATTAATGGCTCAAGTCAAAACTCCTAAGTGTCAATTTCTCAAAACTTAAAAAACTGGTAAAATGTGTTATTTATTTTACCAAGTTTTAATGCCACAAAGTTAGAAGTAAATTACTTTTCAGGGGATAAAAGTTTTAAATTACAAATTTATTCTTTTTATACAAATACAGACAGAACACTTGAGAGCGCTCTCATCAGGGAGATTAGGTAGACAAAAAAGACTATAAATCTGATTTTTGTTAGTGAAATGATGAGAACCCACTACACCTCTAACCTGATTTCACAACATCCTGAGATAGCCCTCAGTCTTCCTGCAGGAACAGATACAATGTCCAATCCACAAATTTGCAACATACAAAATGCACACAAGCCACACAATATACCTCTCCTCCAAAAGGAGTCACAATTCCAAGAATAAGACAGTCATAATTTCCAAAAATTAGGAAAGCATGCAATTGAGCAAACCTCAAAACTCCCTCCTTCTCTATAGAAGAGATTAAAATGTATAACCAATTGTTAAATAATACTATGTGAGGTAACATGAATAAAATGGAATATAAGCATTTTTCACACACACACACACACACACACACACACACACACACACACTGTAGAACTATAAATCAGGCAAGGAAAGAAAACTCCACCCTGTACAGTGTCTTTTATTCAAATTGTTTAGGTATGTAAGTTATTAATAGAATTTCTCCCACTGTTTTTACTTCACAATTACTAAAAGCAACCATCCGAAGTTACTATCTATGATTCTTCCAATTACACCAATATATCTGCCTTTATTTACAATTACTGGTTTTAAATTCTCATTTTCTAGTTTAACAATAAGCATTCTGAATATCTGTTAACTTACTCAAAACGGGTAAAAAAAATAAAAAGAGAGAGAGAGAGAAAACAATATTTTAACCTGTAAATTCAGGTAGAAGTTTTGGACTGGGACTAACCTAAAAACTCATTCTATAAAACAGATAGGAAATATGTACACTCACAGACCTACATACTATTACTTCATAATAAGGGCATGATTTCACCTTACATCTTACATATATATTATTCTCCTAACAGATTACACCTTTCACCCAAGATAATAAAAGCAAGTATTTTGAACAATTTTGTGGATAAAGGTTATACGTGCCAGAACTCAAATTAATAAAAGTGAGTATCTTACCTAAAAACTTACTGATTCTTTTTTTTTTTTTTTTTACTTTTTAAGATTTATTTTTGAGAGAAAGAGAGAGAGTAAGTGAGCATGAACAGGGGAGGGGCAGAGAGACAGGGAAACCCAGAATCCAAAGCAGGCTCCAGGTCCTGAGCTGTCCACAATGAACCCGACGCCGGGTTGGAACTCACAAACCACGAGGGATTGTGACTTGAGCTGAAGTCAGACGCTTAACGAACTGAGCCACCCAGGCGCCCCTTACTCTGATTCTTAAGACATATAAGATCTAAATTTGTAGATATTATGTTTTTATGCCTAGGGAAATTAAATTCCCAGTGAAGTCTGTATTTCATAGATTTTTTTTTTAATGTTTACTTATTTACTTTGAGAGAGGGAGAGAGAGCAAGAGAGCATGCGCACCCGAGCAGGGCAGGGGCAAGGGCAGGGGCAGGGAGGAGAGAGAATCCCAGGCAGGCTCCACTCTGTCAGCGCACAGCCCAATTGCAGGATTTGCTCCCTGGAGTCAGGAGATCACGCCCTCAGCTGAAACCAAGAGTCACAGGCTCAATGGACTGAGCCGTCAGGCAGCCTCGTAGATTTCTTTTTGAATCGAAGGTAGCAGAGCTTCACATCCTACACGCAAACACATCGCACATAGAGTGGACCAGAATCAAATCATCGGCTACCAATGGAACTCTTTTTAAAAAGTATGACGAGGGGCGCCTGGGTGGCGCAGTCGGTTAAGCGTCCGACTTCAGCCAGGTCACGATCTCGCGGTCCGTGAGTTCGAGCCCCGCGTCAGGCTCTGGGCTGATGGCTCGGAGCCTGGAGCCTGTTTCCGATTCTGTGTCTCCCTCTCTCTCTGCCCCTTCCCCGTTCATGCTCTGTCTCTGTCCCAAAAATAAATAAAAAACGTTGAAAAAAAAATTAAAAAAAAAAAAAAAAAAGTATGACGAAACGATTTTCTTCTCTTTAATAAAGTCCAAAGTCTAGACTCATGGTAAACTGTACCTTGGATTCAAAGAACCTCTAGGACTTGGGGTAGACCTGATTCTACTTATTTTGCCACCCTTCAGTGTCTACCTTAAGCCTTCTAATGTACTAATAGAAGAAGCCTGAATCTTCTTTTTAAAGACTCCATCAAAAAAATTTTTTTTGATTTAAAAATTATTTGAGTAAGACCATGAAGACATCACATGTATTCTTTTTCATTCTTTTAAGAAGTATATAAAGAAACAGCAGTATTTTTACTTGTAAGAAAATATAAAGAAAAAGCACAAAATGTTTCTCTAACCACTGAATTACCCTTCAGTTATAAAAATTATATTTGATTAAAAGTACAAATATTTTCTCTTCATTACATTACACAATAAAAAAGTTGCAACACACTCCAAAAAGCTTTCCTTACTATGTTTTTTTTTTTCCTTTTTTTATAGTTTATTTATTTTTGAGAGACAGAGCATGAGCGGGGAAGGGGTAGAGAGAGACACAGAATCCGAAGCAGGCTCCAGGCTCTGAGCTGTCAGCACAGAGCCCGATGCAGGGCTCGAACTCACAAACCGTGAGATCATGACCTGAGGGGAAGTCAAAAGTTTAACGGACTGAGCCACCCAGGGGCCCCCTTTATTGTTTTTTTTAACGTAAGTAACCTTTAATAGAAGCCATACGGATAGAGCCAAAATAAATATAACTCAGTTTCCATCTCTGGTTTTCTCCTAACATCTAGAAAATTTTGGCAAGTGATTTATATAATCATACTTCATTTTGACTGATTATATATATACCTGTAATAAAAAGTATCTGGACTACCTGGCTATTAGAAACACTAAAAGCAGTGAAAAATCTGTTAAGTACCCTACAGCTGCCTCACAAAATGTACTTAATCTCATTTACCAAAGTTAGGAAAACACAATTGAGTTCCAATGATGAATTCGACCCAAGTGCCATCAGCTACACACTCTTACAAATTTGATGGAGACCACGACCTGCACACCTGTTTTGTTTCCCATGTCTACAAACTGTATTCATCCCTTTGGCCTACCTTCAGCCTTACCTCTACCAACAGCCTTATTTCCATGAGTTCTCATTCATTAATTTGACAGATATTATTACAATATAGACTACGTGTAAACTACAGTATCTAAACCTCTAAAAATGTGAATACCTAATCCACGTTTTCAAAAACCACTCTTAGGGTATGAATTGTAATTTTAAGAGCTATATACTATACTAGATAGCCTGTATAGTAACTCACTTTGGTATAGGTTAACTTAATTTGATCCCTATACTATTTGAAGAAACAGAACGGTGACCTGCCTGTTCCTAAACCTGGCCAAATGATCTGAAACGGTAGGACCTTCCCTAGCCTCTACAATGGTGGCAATCTTTTAAATCGTAACACTTAGATTATTTAAACAAAGGGTTGAAACAATATGGGGAGAGGGCAAATATTTCATAACAAACCTAACTTTTCTGGATCAAAAGAACCATTTTTTCTTCCCAAGTGATAGCGAATGTCTATTAATAAATGTTTTTCATTCATAGTGACAAATTATGTTTGCACTGTTTACAAACAAGAATCCTACTCCAAGACAAGTGTGTCTGCTTCTAAAAAATTATAGATAGTCACAAAAATATTAAGATTAATACCAGTTACTAGAATTTTAGCTCTGGGTTTCTTTCCAATGAATAAAAACTAATGCCAAATTTAAAACAAAAATTGAAATTTGACTTCAAGAAAATGTTGTGATTGAATCAATAAACATCTCTCTTATTTCTCTAGCATAAATAACAATTTAGTTGGTCTCTACATAAAAACTTTAAAGCATACATACTAAAATGCAATGTGTAAACAAAAGATATCTGATTACTGATTCGAGATCCATGAGGTTTAAAATTTTAAAGAGCCATGGTACTTATGCTTTTCATTTTTTGGGCATTCTGAAAAATTAGATTTTATTACAATAATTAACTTACAATATTTTTGCCCCATTACCAATACTAAGGTACGAAGAAATCCCCATTGCCCAGTTTGTTTTTTATTGTGTTTATGATCTTGAATGAGCTTCAGAACCCCTGTAACAATTAATTCAATGCATACTTATCACTTCAGTCATCCAGAACATAGTTGTGAGCTAGAAAAGCAAAACTAGCCTCAAAGGATAATTTAAAGCCCATATACCTTATTCACAGGCAACAATTCAAGTCCCTAAGTCAGTGTGTTTCTTTTTAAGTTTATCTGAGAGACAGAGCGTGCACATGTACATGCATGGGAGCTGCAGACACACGAGGGGGGAGGCGCAGAGGGAGAGAGAGAATCCCAAGCAGGCTCCCCGATGACAATGCAGAGCTCAACGCGGGGCTCGATCTCACCAACTGTGAGATCATGACCTGAGCTGAAGTCAAGAGTCCTATGCTTAACCCACTGAGCCACCCAGGCGCCCCTCAAAGTCTTTTTCTTTGAAAAAAAAGTAGTAGCATCAAAAAATGTATGTGTGCTCTCAGCCTTCGGCTCTTTCCTTCCTCCTAAGGAAAAGAAAGGGGTTATAAGAAAAAAAGGAGAGGGGCGCCTGGGTGGCTCAGTCAACTGAACGTCCAACTCTTGATTTTGGCTCAGGTCACGCATGATCCCAGGGTCATGGGATGGAGCCCAGGGGCTCACTGAGTGTGGAGGCTGCTTGGGATTCTCTCTCTCTCTCTCTCTCTCTCTCTCTCTCTCCCCCCCACCCCGCCCCTCTCCCACTTGTGTGCACTAAGGGGAAAGAAGACAGCACAGAGCACTAAGAGCAGTGGTTCTCAAAAGGGCTTCCCAGGAAAAGCAATCTTATCAGCATCACGTGGAAACACATCAGAAAAGTCAATCATCCATCTCCCCCAGACCTATGAAGTCAGAAACTCTGAGGATGGGACTTGGCAAGGGTAGGTTTTAACAGGCACTCCGGGGGATCATGATGGGCTCTCAAATTTGAGAACCACTACCCTCATGGTAGAGATACTGAGAGCACCACACTGCCACCAATAAAAAGCCAGTAAGAACTCACTAAGTGGTTCAAATAAACTTGCCCGAGTTGTCCATACAGGGCACTGAACTCAGGCACTTTAACAGACTCAGTGAGCAAGAAAAAGGCCTTACCTTCAAGGAGTTATGGGGGTGAGAGGACAACGGAAAGGCAAAGAATCTGAGTCATTGCGTAACTTGAAACAAACTGCTCACAAACTCTGATACCTGAAGGGTATCAATTGTATTCTGGTTCAGTGCCTTCACCGAGGCACACGGAGCTGACCAAGAGTCACCAAAAAAAGGTAATAGTTGATCCGAAGCAACAAAGGACTACAAGTTTTAGAAGTCTTTCCGTGAAAAACTGCTGAAGATCTCAAGTTCTGACAATTAAAGCTTCTGATAGGAAAAAAATCAAGTATGCCAGAAAGCTTCATTCCCTGTCATGCTAGATAAATCACTTATTGTAGCTTCTTTGCCAATTTCCTTAAAATAGATCTCAGAGATGCAAATAAGATAATGCCCCCAAATGTATACGCAGGAGACAACCAGGATCAACTGTTAAAATTTTACATCCAAAGGCTGGCGAACGTAACCGCACTGCTTAGAAACACAGAAGCTCCTGTTTGGGTGGACAGTCATCACAGGACACGAGGCAGTTTCCAGGCTTGTCCCTACAACTTCCCACTGATGCTCCTCCTCTCCCAGCTGACCAGAGTGATGCCTAGAAACCACTTGATCTGGGTCCCTAACTGACTACGTGGAAAAGAGCATCTCGGATGACCTGAATATCTGGCCTGGACTATCACAAAAGCAAGAAATAAATATTGGTCATATAAAGCCCTTACGGTTCGGATGTCTGTTTCAGCGGTTAGCCTACCACCACCCCACAAACAGTGGGCGATAAGATGACAATCCATAGTAACTACAGCCTAGAGGGCAGTTTGGGGGACAATGATTGTATTAGCATCCTACTCATCTGTACTGTTTTCTTTAAGGTCCAAAACCCCTCAAAGGGAGCATTAACGACTAGTTACTACTTATAGGAATACTAATCTAAAATCTGGGAACCGCATCTAAAATACAGGAAGATATTTATGAACTCATGAGGAAGTATGTCATTTCGGACATATCAATGTGTAAGAGATTCGTGACTAAAAAAATCCGGAACTAATAAACATCATCACCATAAACATGCAGTCCACATCTGAGTGTTTGCTAGTATTTATGTTTAGGCTTTACAAGCCTATGTGCACTGGGGTTTTAAAACAGATACATCTCTTAATTCCTCTCCTTTCTAGGCCCCTTCCCACATGCTCTACTCAGACTGTACATCTGAAAGGCAGAGAAGAGTAACAAAACAGATAGATGACTTTCATATATGAATTTGACTAGTCAAGCAGAGAAGAATCAGGGAAAATTCAAGATATAGAAGAGGCTGTGACCATTCAAGTCGTTCCTGTAGAATTAGGAGACTACTCCTAACTAGACATATAACACACGGCACGGTAATTTTATTCACACACACACACACACACACACACACACACACACACACTCTCCCTCGCTGAGTACCTACCAGCACCACTGAACCAAAAGGTTAAAGAGGAAATGATCCTGAGCTCTCGACCCATTTGAATTAAAGGGACAAGGTTGGGAGGTGAGAGGCCAACTTGTAGCTTTCTACATTCAGCTGGGAATCAGGAGTGTTCTTGGGCATTCAACTAATCTATGTTCTCTCTGCCTCAGTTCATCCAGAACCATTACAAAACCCTGATTCACCAGATGCTAATCTTACACTACTGAAACAAAACTCCCCTCATCTCCCCCTACGATACAAACGCAGCCTTGGTGGGATTTTCATGTACACAGACCAGGTCAAGGAAGTCCGATGCCTTTTGAAGTCCCTGTTAGGTCTAGTACAGAAATCAAACTCTTCTCTCCTTTTGCTACCTCTGCCCCATCACTGTGTTCATTTTTGACTCCTTTTAGTGTACCTATCTCCTGTAGATCCACGTGTCACAAAACAATACAATTTTCCGCTAGAAAGACTTTTAAAATCATCGAATGTTCTCTTCTCATAGAAATGAAGGTGCTACAACACTGGGATCAAAGGGTGCGTGCCAAAAGCCACACAGCTACTTTACTGTAACTAGCGCCGTGTTCTAAGGGCAATCAAGTCCTGATCCAAGGAAAGCGGCCAAAGAGCAGCAGGGACGTTGCTGCAGTTGTAGATTACTGGACTTATAATGGAAGGGAACCCCGGCCCACTCCCATCCAGCCCCTACCCCACAGGTAAGGGACAAGTCAGCCAATACATGAGATTTAAACAGGAAGTCCGCAACAGGAACTCTCAAACCTAACAGGAGGTATTAAGCAGGGATTCCCCAACCAGTAGAACATCCACTGGTAGCTATTAAACCTTACCTGACAGGTCTCCAAGCCAGCTGCAGCAGCCACATCCCCCTCTGCGCCATTAACGTCTCGCCTCAGTTTCCTGAAATTCCCAACTGGGAAGGGAATATAGCCCGCAGGCACTCCCAACCCAGTTATGGCTCTACGGTTCTACGGTTAGTAATCTTCCCTGGGACATCACCATCTGTAGCATTATGCATGCATACAAAGAGCAGTTTCCATCTAGGACGAGCTCAACGTTACAGGCCAATGAAACGGTCCTCTTCACAAAAACCTCAGAGAGCCCTGATCTTAACTATATATTTTTATTTCATTTTTTAATATACAAAGTAATCCCAATTAGAAAACCTGGAAAGCTTTGAGTGATTCTGCTGAACATACCTGAAAAACAAAGTCGTTACAAAAAAAATGGAAAACATGCAATATAAAAATAATACTTATATTTTCACTGGTTTTAGCACCTCAACACACGAAGTGACTCTAGTTCTGATACAGTCAAACTTTCAACAGGCACACTGCGGTTCTCATAGGACCATTTGCATCTATATTCTCTCGAACATTTGCAGTTTTAAGAAGTTTTCAAAGACGTTTACGAAATCATTAAAATTCACTGTATTTGAGAGACACTGACCAATGAAAACATTTCTTCTCAAGACAAAAGTGAAGCTTAAATGAGTAAGCACTTCCTAGGCACTATCTACATGCCTAAATTTGTGCCAGATAAGAAATGACATGGCCCTTCTTAAGGAATCTGTAATATGCTTAGGAAATCCAGACTGATATTTTTACAAATTAGAAGAATAGTTTCATGCCAAACTACCTCTATTGTTATTAAGTATAAAAATAATCCAGAGAAATCAGTTCAGACTGAAATATCAAAATAAAATCATGGTAGAATTACTTGACTGACCCACAGAATCCATCTAATAGTAGACTTCTGGAAAATAATTATAGGAAAACCTACTCAGAGTAACATCCTATAAAAACCATGGTGATGTTTAAGAATTACATACATGTTTTTTATAATTTTATTTTCGTAATTATACCATTGAATACAACATAAAATAGTCTAAAATGATAGAGTATGAAGTTTTTAATGCCTTCAGAGATTTCAATGTAGAGCCTAAGATACACAGCAAAATTTTCAATATGAACTTAGGTATTCACCACTGGCAAGACCAGAGTCTCAACCTATTAGCAGAGTTTCCTATTTTCCCAAAGGTACACACACTTCTTAGCTGGGTATCAGAGTAGTGATACAGCTAACTGGGCAGACACATCTGTGGATTTAACTTTATCCACAGTAGTGTTCCAGCCACAAGGACTTAGAAGAGTTCGTAACTTCTGACCTATACAATTTGTTCGTTTTAATAATATACCCCAGCTTGTCCTCTCTCTTGTTTTTCAGTCATACAAACTGATCAGTTATATGGACACACACATACATACATACAACTCGTCCCAAAAAGAAAATACCTAAAAGGGCTATCACGTAGAAAAGATTTTGACTTACTCCATTAAACACAAAGAGAAAGAACTAGGACTAGTGGACAAAAGAGAAGACAGAGTTTAGTTCAGTGTTAAGATATCATTTTCTTTTCTATTCGAGCTTTTCAAAGGTACCCTGAGCCACCTTGCTTGGCCAATGAATTCCTTACTACTTTAAGTGACAAAGCAGAAGCTAGATGATAATCTGTCAAGAAAGTCACTTCTAAACCAGCACAAGGCTCAATTATATCAACCCCAGAAAGTTCCACCTAGATCAATGACCAGTATCAGATTGTTCCAGAAACCAACTACTACGCAAATGAAATGAATGAAGGCTCCATTTGTTCGCGTTTGGTATGAAATGCCACAGAGCTAATGAATCACAGAACTTTATCATTTTTTAGCGTAGAACTTTAAGAAAAAATCTTCTTATTCAAACCTTGCGACATTACAAAAACAACTGTTCTTGCTTAAGCACCATTTGATATATTTACATAAAATTATATATATGATGTTTAGTATTTTTTTAAATAAATGGTGAAAATGTGTCAATTTCCCCCTTTTCCTTTCCCGTCACCTTCTTCCCCCATACACTGACCAAGCCGAAGAATAAACAAAACCAGCTAATTTTATCCATCAATTTGGCACCCTCATTTCAGAAAACTAGATCTAAAAACTTATTTTCTTGAGATTTTTCTATAATGTTACAACACAATGTACAAAAATGCAATTATTTAAAAGTGGTAAGTTTGGTATAATAAGTAAATGCTTCTCCCCAATCAACCACCTGACATTTGCCATCATAATTCACAGTAAAAATATCTCATGGTCCAAAAATCTGCACCTTTCTCGTCTTAAAGAAATGAATTACTGGAAAATCCTGAAAGTCGGGAACGGCTCTCTTCGTCATTCATAAATTGCTGATGGCATTTCCAAATTCAGGAACTCCCTCTGTCCCTCCCAAGTGTCCACACGCAATCAAGGGGCTCAAGAGATGCTCAAATCCGGACTCCCAGTTGTGCATTAAGCCACCAGATACACCAGCACACTGCCCAGAAACGTACGCTCCTGTCGGTGCCTGTCTCAAAATCACTTTCAAATGGACTGGAGTTAATACTGAGGCAATTAAACTCGAAGTGCAGCAAGATTTAGATTACTCAGCCTACTATCAAGTCGAGAAATACACTCTTAGGAAAAATTCTGATTCAAAAAGAGTCAGCAATTAGCTCTCATGACAAAATTATTTTTCATGGCACAAAAAACCCCGTCAACTATCATTTCATGCACTTAGTGCAGTCATATTTTCATTTCTAAAGATCTATTCAAAAGTTTCACCTAAAGCAAGGCCTACTGGGAAAAAAAATAGATCTTTAACTCTCACTTTCGAAATATTCTTACTAAAATACAGTCTGGAAACAAATTTTGCTAAGTGTGTGTTAAGCCGGCGGCTCTTAATTTTCAGAAGGTTGTGCTTCTCCCAGAAGAAAAATAATACATCTTGTGACCAGAGAAAAATACATGTTTCAAAATAAAAATATGCATATAACTGTAAGGGTTCTCAAAGACAATGAAGTCCAAGTGGAGCGCCATAAACCCAAATACTCCTTTAACAACTATTCATAGAAGATACTCAGAATGTACCTAGCTACTGTTCTTAGGTTAAATGTGCATGCAACAGCTAAGCCTGTAGATTCTCGATTTCTTAAAGGAGAATAAAATGGCTACGTGTACAATTCAATGGAAACCTAACGTGTGCTGTACATTGTCAGCAATGTAACTACCCTTTAAACCTAATTAGTTCTGAATAAATTCAAGTAACTTTTGTATAGAATTTTACTTCGTACATTAAAGCTTTTTCAAAATGCAAATCAGGTTTTAAAAGTGATGAAAACACATTTTAAAGCAAAAAAACTTTTTCACTCCAGATCTACTGTGTTTCCAGGCATGCTTTGATTCCTTCTAATTTGAAGAAATTCAAATCTAATTACCTACTTAATTTTGTTCAAACATTTTTACATCTTGGGCCAAAAGATGTATTTAAATATGTATTTTTTTCACCTATGATGAAAATGACATTGCTATAGTTTACATTTGTGTGCCAAAATTTTTAAGGGTTCGTGTTTTTTAGGGGAAAACACAGTAACTTGACATATTTTCAAGGGCAATCATTTCTAAACTAGAAATAAAAGAGAAAATGAAACTTTATCAACTGAAAATTATTAACAGATTACATCTACAGTAGACAAGAAGCATCAGAGATAAATTAAATCACCACTAAGGTAGATACATAAGCTCTACCCCTTTTTTGATTCTACAACTTTAAAGTGGAAATACCAAAATCCTTTCCCGGGCCTTGAAAAAAAGAACATTTGTGGGTAAGAAGTGATGGAAGACACTGAAGGGACACGTAATTTTTTTCTCTTTGTTCATCTCCAGAAAGTGTTAAGCCATTAACTAAAAGGAGAAAATATGAAGAAATAATAAATGCAAAACCACTCATCATTCCAGTATTTGTGGAAAATACTTTAGCTTATTAGTTAGTTGATTTTCATTTGAATGAAAAATAATTTTTAAATAAGAGGTATTCAGGAACACATTTAATATGATACACTGACCCATTTCCAATGGTTCCAGACAGGAATTACTTTCATTAATAGGAAGTAAAATGACCTTTTTAATGTTAGAGCTATATAGAACCATACATAGTTTCGCAGTTAATGTAACATTTTAAATTAATTAATTTCATCTTAAATTTAGGTTGCGATACCCAATTGAGACCAATGAAACACCCACCTACACAAAAGCTAATACCTACTAAAGAGCTGAAAGAAGTACCACAGCATTAATAAAATTTTTAACTAAAAGCTTTCAAGATCTAAAATTTTCTCTGACATTTTAACTCTTTGAATATTTAAAAGGCCTATTTTTTTTTTTTTTTAATGGCAAGCTTGAACTAGTCTGATCACAGGTGTGAACAAAATATTTACTTTTGAAACAAGAGAAGATGTGTTGTTAGGCCAAAATAAATTGGCACTTCATTAAGAGAGTCAATGTTTTCTGATTGGCATATGGACACCATTCTTGTGGGTGCTTTATGAAACACTGCTCAGAAGTCTGGACGATCTTTAAGAAATTTTACGTGCGCAGCTGACACGTAGATTATGTTCATGTAAGCAATGTGAACACACCTCCATGGGAGAAAAATCATAGCGTATTACTTACAAGTAAAACTTTTAGGCTACCAGGGATATTCAACTGTGAAACTGCTCTCTACGGAAGAAGGGAAAATGTTTACAAATTCAACTGAACCTAGAAAGAGCCAAAGTAGAAGAAAAGGTAAGGGGACAGGTGAGGGGGAGGGAGTTGAAAGGGAAGGGGAGAGGAGTAGGAAGAAAGAGAGCAAGAGAGAAAAAAGGTGGCAGAAGGAGGCTCTGATAAAAGCCTGGCAACACAAGGTTATTCCGCCTCTAAGTGCACCTGATACTTTACACGCTCTGTTCCATAGAATTATCAGCATCTTCTCTCATTCTGCATCTCAAAAAGATCCTTGATTTCAATGGCGGTATCGAAACCAATGATCCATCTCACTAACTGGATTAAGCTCTGGAGGCAGAACTAGTTCCAGGCTGATCCAGGTGGACTTTTTTGGCTTCCGTTAGTATATCGGTAATTCATTTTGTTTCTGTTTTTTGAAACATTCAAGGCTAAGTGGTCATTATCCGGCATAGGTTCTAGAAACATAATCTGTGTGAGCAGTTCAAACAGTTTATCAACACAACATAACCTACTTTATCACTTAATATAAATTCAACATAATTCTCCATACCTTGGTTTCCTAATTAAGGTACAGAGTAGTAGGGAGGGATGATGTTATTTATCCAAGAAGTTTTTCATATTGTTATATTAAAATAAATGTTAATGTGATGGAGTGCAAAAGTTGCATTAATTTTTAAAATGAAAGAGGGGACTTCAAAGAAAATGGTTCACAAAGGGTCACTGTGAACTACACCTCGGGACCCCTGGTGTACAAATGCATTTGCTCAAATTCTTCTGCCATTATGGGTAAACGCGGGGAAACAAAAGTACGATTTTCTCTACCTCGATGACCCCTAATGCATTTCTTTCCTACTACTGTTTACACTTCACCCAATTTAAAACTACTACAATAGATTTATAATCAAACACGGGAAAGGCAATACATCTAAACTTACATTTAGAATGATACAGAATTATTTTTTAGAAATTTCCTATAAAATTAAGACTTTGAAGCATATATACATATGAATATTCTATTTCTGATGTTTTTACAGAAGCTTTTGAATGAAACAGCAGTATTACTGACTTTGAAAAATAGGGGAATACTATGGTCCAAGTAGATCTCCTGTATAAGAAACCATTTTCTCCTTTAAATTTGTGTGCTTTTACACATGCTCATATATAATTTTTGTTCATATTTAAATTGTGCTTTAAAATTTTCAACTACAAACTTGGTCTATGGTACCAAAACTGACAACACAAAACCCATAATGTGTCCAAATGTGAACCGTTCAAGTATACAATTTCAGTTCTGATTAACTAATAGCAAATGGTGTTTACGGATATGTTCTCTGGAACTCACTGGAAACAGTCACTCAACTTACCTGGTGCTAAGCCAGCAGCAGCAGGACTTCCCAGGGACGGGTGAGAGAAAACTTGAGAGAAGGCAGACATATTTGACTGGGACACGTTACTCAGCCTGGAGGTTGATCCTCCTTTAGGAATAAACTCGCTTGCAGTAGGATTTGGTGTCTATTTAAAAATCAAATATAGTAAGTTAACACACTTTAAGCCCAAAAAAGACATTGAATCTACTAGGCATTATTCCACAGTGCTTTATTTACTGAGTAAAAGATTTTATTGAAAGGACTTACAGCATTTCTAATTTCCACATTCTGGGGTGGTATAATCACATTTCTTGAAGGAAACGTTTTAATCAAATTTGAGGATTTTAATCACTGCGGTTGCAGAATTTAACCCCAGAGAACGTAAAATTTGCCTCGATTGTCAAATACCCATCATACCAAACTATCCTAACACGTTTTAGAGAAGTGGGAGGTTGAGACTACCTCAAAACTGAGCAACAAGTTTCAAGTTTCATATCTTTAAACCACTTCTACCAGGATAAAGGTCAAAAGTGCCTTTATTCCAGAATTAATCATTTTCTTTTTCATAAGTACTTAAGCTATTTCCCCAATAATGCGGTGCCATGTATTTAAGTGACAGAGTAAAGCCAAGAAAGACATTTAAGAACAAGGAAAATATGGGAAGAATCAAGATATAAGAAAAATGTACCAGAGGCTCCCATGTTTTCAATGCCTACAAGTATCACATGTAACTTCTGTTATATTTCAAATATTTTACTGTGAGATCACATGGAAAAAATTTTTCTTCACAGTTGTACTATGCTGCAACATTTTAGATATTCAACGGCATGTAACGTTGGGCTTTAAGAACTACTGGAACATTATGAGACTGTACCATCAAATTCACAAACGGTCTCTATCTTGTCCATGAAGAACAAATGAATATCCAAAATATTTTTCTGAAATGGTGACCATTTTAAATTCTAAATGCCTAAGCATAATGAAGATTCATTAATGATATCATTTGAATTCAACTTTCAAAAGGGTCAGCCAAGGAGATAATTTAGTATAATTCACACTTCGGCCCACATTTTATGTGTACGTACAAACTAAGTTTAAAACACACTGAATCATGAATTTAATTACTTAGAGATTTTAATTACGCAAAGCATTTAATCACTTAAAAATCTTTTAGAACTGGTCGTTAGAATGTAAAAATGCATTCCCACAGAAGGCAGAAAATAAGACGACGGACTAATTCCTGTATACCCCAAGAACAACTTCCCTATTCAGTAGGAACGACGCTTCAACCTGATAAATTAGAGTTCAAATGATTAGATTTGGAAGATTACAGCCAATAGGCTGACCTAAATTTAAACTCGAAGACAAATGAGAGTTTACCAGTTACATACCAGCTAACATTAAAGTGATAAAACGTAGAGAAAATGTTAACCTGGGTTTAATTAAAACATACTGAAGAATGAACCTCCTTTACTGCCACATCTAAGACATGAAATTCTGAAGGGAAAAAAAAAAAAACAAAGGAAGAAGAAGAGGAAGAGGAGGAGGAGGAGGAGGAATCAGGCCTGATCCAAAATATATTTTCCAAAGGGAAAAAAAAAATTCCTCTTCTACCACTTTTATATATTTATTTTTATTTTTTAAAACTTCCAAAGTCTAAAGTTTTCAAAAACAGTGGCATGTTCTTTAAAAGTATGATCAATTCCTTACTTTCTGGGGTAGAAAAGAAGTCCATGCATTTTACTAATACACTAATCCCTAGTTACAAGGGAACACATGGCGACTAACAGGATCACTTCAGAGCTCTAACAATGTTTAGAAGGTAAGAGTCAAGATAAAAGCAATGTGTATCTTGGTAAAAGAGTCCAGAGTGCCTAAAAGAGATGGAGACATCAGGACTACAAGATTACTAAGAGACAGCAAATTCGGACAAAGAAAATTACATGTGTATACAAAAACTTTTAGTGGCATACTCCTGAGAAATAGGTATTACTCATTTGCCATGTCAGTTAGACCTTATATTTACTATGAATAACAGACTACCTGATTTCAAAGCTGAGCTTCTCTAAATTAATTTAAATTCAATTAATTATTTTA
This sequence comes from Neofelis nebulosa, assembly GCF_028018385.1. Taxonomy (NCBI): domain Eukaryota; kingdom Metazoa; phylum Chordata; class Mammalia; order Carnivora; family Felidae; genus Neofelis; species Neofelis nebulosa. Next base: position 236,240,531 of record NC_080782.1, read on the forward strand.
AATTAATTTTAAAGCCGACTTTGAAAGGTTTCTTACAAAGGAGAAAAGGATGGAAATAATCATTCCACCGTTCCCAAACAAATCATATATAAAATGTCATTATAACAAATGAGAGAGCCTCCAAATCTATTATAATAGAAATTATTTAAATTAATGTTAACTATGAAAGTTTACACACTAAACTGCAACCTTCAGAGATTCAACAGTCACCGTGGCAAAAAAACGTACCTCACAGTGAATTTTAATTAAGAAGTGAAGAGAAAAATCTAAAATCTTCCCTCCTTTCTCTTTCCTGATCTAAGATGGCAAGGCAATTCCCTTGAGTGGATGGGGTGAGAGTTGGTTTTATTCAACTCTGAGTATTTGAGATTAGAGAAAAAGTAAACGGATTTAAATGGCAGAAAAAACAATTACACAGGATTTAGGTGTAACACAAAAAAACCCACTACATTTAGGAATAAGAGAATAGAGCTATTATTATTAACAGACAATGTAAATTCTTAGAACTATCAGAAATATTTCAAGTATTAATTAAAAATTATAATAATACTGAGAATACTTTTTTATGATGCAATTACTTAACTACCGTTAAAGGATAGATTCTTTTTTTTTTTTTTTTAATTTTTTTTTTTTTCAATGTTTTTTATTTATTTTTGGGACAGAGAGAGACAGAGCATGAACGGGGGAGGGGCAGAGAGAGAGGGAGACACAGAATCGGAAACAGGCTCCAGGCTCCGAGCCATCAGCCCAGAGCCTGACGCGGGGCTCGAACTCACGGACCGCGAGATCGTGACCTGGCTGAAGTCGGATGCTTAACCGACTGCGCCACCCAGGCGCCCCATGGATAGATTCTTGAAATGGCTTTAATTTGGGGGGGTTAAGGGATAAAGATGGGTTTTAGAAAGTGACAAAACAGCACAGGAACCCACTTTGAACATGTTTAAAAAAAATAATTTTCTCAACAGTAAGGCAAAACTGGTTAACTAAAACCAGTATCACCTTAAAATTAAATATCTGTTCATCAGAAAATAAACAGTTTCTTTTAGCTTTAAGAGGTGAAGGCTGCATCTAAAGACTCAAGGACTTGGGTTGTAAAAATTTTCTAACTTCAACAACACTAAAGAGAATAAAAAGTTTTATTACTCCTGCTCTAGGATTTACATAATCCTTACGTAACTATCCAAATATGTTCCTGTAGTATCAACTTTGTTTTTTCATATACAGATAATCATATTTATATTCATAATTTTATTTCTAATTTTTATTCATATTTTAAACCCTGATTTTCAGCAAACTTTAAACAGTTCTAAATGCACACTTGAAAAAAATTTTTAGTCAAGTAAGACTTTGGGAGAATTTATCAAGAAAAATAGAGTTTTAGGTTCTCATATACTTAAATTTGTATTGCAACTTTCATGCCAAAAACAACCAAGTGCTTTTTATAAATTGACACCATCCCCCAACATTTACCTGTAATCCCTACCTGTATTCTCTAAACAAAAACAGACTAAATCAAGTCCTAACCTTTAGCTTCAAAAGCACTGTTGTAACTATTTTAAAAGATTTTTTAACGTTTTTTTAATTCGGGGGGGGGGGGGGTAGAGAAAGGGTGAGAGCGAATCCCAAGCATACTCCCCACCTCTGTTAGCGCAGAGCCCAACACAGGGTTCAAACTCACAAACCCTGAGATCATGACCAGAGCAGAAATCAAGAGGCGTAACTGAGCCACCCAGGCACCCCTGTTATTATATTTTAAATAAAACAGTAATTAACATTTCAATGTAGACATCCCACCCAACCAAAATGATAGAGTATTTCCTTAACTTACAGGGTTTTTCACAAATGAAGTAATTTTCTGATGAGGTTTCTAACTCGGGTTTTTGGTTTTGTTTTTTTAAGTTTATTTATTTTGAGAGAGAGAGGGAGAGAGAGGGAGAGAGAGAGAGGGAGAGAGCACATGTAGGGGGAGGAGTAGAGAGAGAGGATACCAAGCAGGCTCCACACTGACAGCATGGAACCCGAGGCAGGGCCCGAACCCACGAACGGTGAGATCATGACCTGAAGCCAAAACCAAGAGTTGGACACTTAACCAACTGAGCCACCCAGGCGCCCCAATAGCTCATTCGTGTTCAACACAATTTTATTCTTTTCTACTATTACAGGATTCCATGGAAACTGCTACTCTTAAAGTAAAATTCAGATTTTTAAGACTCTGCTGGATTCCACTATAAACAGAACACTTACTTAAGACCACAATAAATCAGTCCCATAAATTAAGGGACTAATTTAATAAATAGTGCAAAACAAAATGACAAGTGCCACCATTAAAATAGGTTTTTAAATTTTTTTTTTCAACGTTTTTTATTTATTTATGGGACAGAGAGAGACAGAGCATGAACGGGGGAGGGGCAGAGAGAGAGAGAGGGAGACACAGAATCGGAAACAGGCTCCAGGCTCCGAGCCATCAGCCCAGAGCCTGACGCGGGGCTCGAACTCACAGACCGCGAGATCGTGACCTGGCTGAAGTCGGACGCTTAACCGACTGCGCCACCCAGGCGCCCCATAAAATAGGTTTTCTAAATGTGGTAGAAAAACAGGAAGATTATATTAAATGAAAATAGAGCACAAACTCTTACATACTGTTTCACTGCAAATATGTCGAAAAGGTCTGTAAGAAAGTTACCCTAAGGTGGTATGATGTATGATAAGAAACCACTACTGTTCCTGAATATTGGTCGGATTTTTAAAAATTACATAATAAACCCATAAAAACCCATAAAATACCTTCCATGATACATTCCTTATAATGAACTCAATTTGCTTTACTTGTCTAATGGCTTAAGTTTTTATCAGTAATCTTTCTACTTTCTAAACGAAACATGACCTGCTTTTTCTTAACAGTTTTATTTAGATATAACTGACATATAAACACAGTGCACATTTTCTTAAGTTTATTTATTTTGAGAGACAAGCACACACAAGTCGGGCAGGGCAGAGACAGAGACAGAGAGAGACAGAAACAGAGGAGAGAATCCCAAGCAGGCTATGCACTGTTAACGAGCGATGTGAGATCACAACCTGAGCCAAAATCAAGAGTCAGGACACTTAACCGACCGACTGAGCCACCCAGGTGCCCCTAAACTGCACATATTTAAAATATAACCTCTTTGAAACTCTGGTCACAGGCAGAAACCAGGAAACAATTACCCAAATCAAGATAATGAATATATCCATGATGCCCAAATGTTGCCACAAACTTCGTTTGAATTCCTCCCTCCCATTCCTCTCTACTCCCCTACTTTGGTCTCGAGGCAACCACAGATCAGCTTTCTGTCACTATAGATTAATCTACCTTTTCTAGAATTTAATATGAATGAATCTTACATACATATACATGCAGGGTTTTTTGCGAGCTTCTTTCACTTGGCAACATTAAGATTCATCCATGTTACTGACCCCACCAATATTTCATTCCTTTTTTACTGCTAATATTTCATAATATCCATACACCACAATTTGTTTATCCTTTCATCCAATGGACAAAGGTGGTTTCCAGTTTGGGGCTATTAAAAACAAAGCTACAAAGAGAACGCTCAGGTACAAGTCGTTGTGTGTAGACCTATTTCATTACTCTTGGGAAAGTGCCCATTAGTGAATGGCTTGGACACACACTACTATGTGTATATATAACCTTTTTTAAAAATTGGTACGCTATTGGGCACCTGGGTGGCTCAGTTCGTTAAGCGACCGACTTCAGCTCAGGTCATGATCTTGCGGTCTTTGGGTTCGAGCCCCGCGTCAGGCTCTGTGCTGACAGCACAGGCACTGGAGCCTGCTTCAGATTCTGACTCCCTCTCTTTGCCCTTCCCTTGCTCGCTCGCTGTCTCTCTCTCTCAAAAATCAATAAACATTAAAAAAAATTGTTTAATTGGTAAGCTGTTTTACAAAGTAGTGCTACTATCTTAATATATCCACCGGCACTTTGTGGAAAGATCAAGTTGCTCTACATACTCGTGAACGTGAGCTTTGGTCAGATTTTTCTATTTTAGACATTTTAATAGATGTATCTCATTGTGGTTTTAATTTGCATTCCCCAATGATTTACTTAATGGCCACTCTGTATCTTCTACGGTGAAATGTCTGTTCAGACTTTTTGACCATTTTTATTGATTTTTTGTTTTCTGTTGTGGAATTTGACAGTTCTGGATAGACATCCTTGGTCTATGTGTTACACAAATATTTTCTCCAGGTCTATGATCTTTTCATTCTCTTAACAGCAGCTTTCAAAGAACTGTGGTTCTTAAATGTTGACGAAGTCGTTACACCTAAGAAATACCTGCCTAACCCAACAAAGGTTACAAATATTCTGTTTTCTTCTGTTTTAGGATTTCATGTTTTACATTTAGGTCCAAGATTCACTGAGTCAATTTCTATGAAGCGTGAGGTAGGAGTCTAATATTTTTGCACACACTCAATTATTCCAGCGCTGTTTGCTAAAGAGACTCTTCTTCCTCCGCTCAATAGCCTTTGCTACTTTGTTGAAAATCAACTATTTATTAGCAAGTTAATTTCTGGACTTGATTGTGCTCCACTGATGCCCATCTATCTTCACGTCAAAAGCACATCATCTTGATGACTACAGCTTTACAGTAATTCTTGAAGTCGGATAGTGTACGTCTCGCATCTTTTTGCCTTTTTTTTTTCTTTTTTAGTTTGGATTGGTTCTTTGAATGTTTACATGAGTATTAGGCTAAACTTATCAATTACTATTAAATAGCCTGCCGAGGGGCGCCTGGGTGGCTCAGTCGAGCATCCGACTTAGGCTCAGGTCACGGTCTCACAGTTGGTGAGTCTGAGCCCCGCATCGGGCTCTGTGCTACCAGCTTGAAACCTGGATCTTGCTTGGGATTCTGTGTCTCCCTCTCTCTCTGCCCCTCCCCCACTCGGGCTCTGTCTCTGTCTCTCAAAAAATGAATCAACGTTAAAAAAAAATTAAATACCCTGCTGAATTCTAATTGACAGTATACTGAATCTATAGCTCAATTTGGTAAGAATCAACATCTTGCATCTTAACAATAATGAGTCTTCAGATGCATGAACATGTTATACGTCTCCATTTATTTAGGTCTTCTTTAATTCCTCTCAGGAAAGTTTCAAAGTTTTTAACGTACAGTTCCTCAGACTTTCTGTCAGATCAAACCACATTTTGTATTTCTGACACTACCATAAATTACATAATTTTGAAACTTTCACTTTATGTTATTTGTTGCTAGTGCATATGTACCAGTTTCCTGCGGCTACCGTAACAAATTACCACAAACTTGATGGCTTAACACCCCAGAAATGCATTTTCTTCCACTTTTTGGAAGCCGGAAGTTTAAAAGCCAGTTGCTGGTGCTCCCCTCCAGATGCACGGGAGCAGAATCCATTCCATGCTTCTCTCCTAGCTTCTGGCAACTGCCGGCACTCTTTGGCATTCCTTGGCTTGTACCACGTCCCCTGTTTCTGCCCCGGGCCTCACATCCCCTTCTGCTGTGTGCAGTCTCCCTCTGCCTCGTCTTAACCAGGACGGACCTGCCACTGTTCAGGGCCCACTTAAATAATTCAAGATGGTATCGCCAAATCCTTAACGTAATTATACCTGCGAAAGACTCTTCTTCTAAATCAAGGAGAATTCACAAGTTCCAGGCAGGGATTAGGACATGAACTTACCTTTGAGGGAGACCAATTTGGGCTCAATTTGTTCTTCTTTCTCTAGTTTCTTAGAGTAGAAGCTGAAGTCATTGCCCTAGGAACTTTTCCTGTCTACTCTAGGCATTTAATGCTAAAAATCTACCTCATTAGTGTGTTAGCAGCATCCCACAACTTTTAACATGGCTTCACTGTCATTCACTTCAAAATGAAAATTACAAAGTAGTTGTGCTATTACAAAGTTGTACTGAACTTTCTACTTCCCCTATTTCTTCTTTGCTCCATGAATAATTTAGAAGTGTGCTGTTCAGTTTCCAAAGACTTAAAGATTCTCCAAAAATCTTTGTTACTGATTTCTATTTTAATGCCATTGTGGTCAGAGAACACATTTGTATGACCTGAATCCTTTTAAACTTACGGAGACTCGTTCCGTGACCCAGAATTGGTCTTAGTCAATGTTCTATGTGCACTTAAGAAGAATATGTATTTGGCTGTGTGTGGGCAGAGTGTTCCATGAACGTCAAACTGACAGAGCTATTCAAATCTCCCATATCCTTACTGATTTTGTCTTTCTTCTAATACTCAGAGTACTGAAATCGCTATCACTGTTTGTCTACTTCTCCTTTCAACTCTATTAGTCTTGGTCTCATATTTTAACCCTCTTTTTATTAGGTACATAAACATTTAAGAGTGGTACATCCATGCTCTTAATGAACTGTCCCTTTATCTAACAACTCTCTTTGTTCCTGATAATATTCTCGGCTCTGAAATCTACTCTGTCTGATAGGAGTATAGCTATCCCAGCTATACTGTATGTACCCCATACATCACTATACTATATATACAGCTGACTCTTGAACAACATAGGTTTGAACTGTGCAGGTCCACTTACACACAGATTTTTTCAATACAGGACCTGTAAAATGTGTTTTCTCTTATGATTTTATTATTTTCTTTCCTCAAGCTTACTTTACTGTAAGAATACAGTATATCATACATATACCATGCAAATGTTTATGTTATCGGTATGGCTTCCAGTCAACACTAAGGTACTAGTCATTACACTTTGGGGGAGTCAAAAGCTACACATGCATTTTCAAATGCATGGAGGGTTACTACCCCAACCCCCATGTAGTTCAAGGGCCAACTGTATTACTATACTCTATATAGTATACACTAATGTATACTATAGTATGCTATAGAGTTACTATACTCTATATAGTATACACTAATGTATACTATAGTATACTATACATTACTAATCTATACACTAATATGTAGTCGTACATTACTATTACTATAATTACTGTTGTAATTGTAATTGTACTACCTGCTGTAGTGTCCAATAATGTACATGGTATAGAATACTAGTAATAAACATGCACATTAGTCTTTTCTGACTAGTGCCTGGTATAATTTTAAACATATGTTTGTCTTTATGTCTAACGTAAGTTTTTTGTCAGCTTCAAATAGTCGGATCTTGTTTTTTTAAATCCAACCCGAAAATCTCTGCCTTCTTCTTGGGACATTTAGGCTATTTACATTTAATGTGATTATTAAACCTAGCTACCATCTTGCTACCCTTTTTTTAATTTGTTCTATTTGTTCTTTGTTCCCCTTTTCTTTTTTCTGCCTTCTTTTGGGATTAACCGACTTTTGAGTTTTCATTTTATTGCTTCTCTCCACTTATTAGCTGTAACTCTTCTGTTCTTATAATGGTTGCCTTAGGTTTTATAATACATGTGTTTAACTTACCACCAACTATCTTGGTCTGCTAGAGTCATAACAAAATACCATACATGAGTGGCTTAAACAACAGAAATTTAAGTTCTCACAGCTCTAGATGGTGACAGCCTAGGACCAAGATGCCCTATTAACTTGGTTTTCACGTTTTGTTGCGCTGTCTGTATCGTTTCTTTCCCAAACAGATAAATTATGCCACACCTATCCTTTTGATACTGCAGATACTTCTGAAGCATCAAATCATGACATCTATTCTACATTCTAAATATTTCTCAAATTCAACTATTTCTACCCGTGTCACCATCAGTGCCCTCCTCTACACCACTGTCATCTCTTCTCAGGTTTACTGCAACATCATCCCTATTGACCAACTAAACTCCAGTCTTGCTCACCTCTAATCCACTTTTACTTTTCAGCCAGGATAAAAGAGAATAAAAGAGAAAAGCAGAGAAAAAGAAAAGGAAGAGGAGGAAAAAGAGGAAGGGAAAGCAGGAAGAAAGGAAGAGAATGGAAGTTTTGCTTAATGTGTTTACTGATGAAATCCATTTAGAGTGAACAGGTCAAGTCTCCACTGTTCTTGACAGAATTAATTAAAAAAAAAAAAAACAAACAGGAGATAAAAAGTTGATGTTAATCTTAGCCTTATCTACTTTTTCTAAAACCTACTCCAATCTCCCATCTTCACCATTATTGTTCCCTATTTGGACTTAACAAAAGAGCCTAGTTGGGACTAATTCCAAAGATTTATGCCCAAGGGGTGTGGTTTTCCTGGCAGAGGTGAATTACTTGGAAAGGTAAAAGAAGGGATGCTGATAATGAGGAAGAAAGGCAGGAATTAGCAAGTATTTTGCCTTGATAAATTGTGTGTAAAAAGGCATAAAAAGATGAGACCCACAGGCACAAAGAAAAGCCCTATTCAGAGCTATTTTTACCAGTCTTCAGTGTTCATAAGTCATACAGGATAAAGAGGAAGGGGGGGAGGGGGGAGGTGGAAAGGAGAAGTCAAATAGCTAACTAGAGCCTCCAAGTTCACATTTCTGTAAGACTTTTTTAAGTTAATGGGTTGTTATTTCCCCTTATTTCAAGCACATCCAAATATGGTCAATTTATATTTACATTTATATTTATTATCAAAATATACTTAATTTCAGCTGACCTGCTCAAGACCAGCAAGGTTTCATCCTATAAGTTAACAATTAACATCTAAAATATTACTACTATTGTGAAATTAGTCTAGTATCTCAATTTCAAACTTTTCTGAAGCAAACTGGTAAACATCCCAATAGAGGAAATATGATTTTCTAAATAAACCAGAATCAAATTGGTGAAAACTGTGGAAGAAAGTTGATTACTAATGCTTCCAAGAGATGTACTCCAGTGTTGTTTTAAACAGAAGTTCTCAAAAAACATTTTTTTAATAGATAAATAAACAGAAGTTCTCCTATTTATAATTTGACTATCTTTAGAGTGAAGTAACATCAATACATCAGAACCTACGAAATGAAAATCAATTAGTAATAAGGTTTGTACTAAGATAGAGTTTAATAAAACGTTTCAGAAGCTCAGCAAAAGTAATTATATACATTTTGAAACAATGGGAATGTAAATTTTCAAAGATACTCATTAGTTTATCCTTTACAAAGTACATCATAAATAGGTAATACCCTAAACACCATTCTTTTTTTTTTTTTATTTAAAAAAAATTTTTTTTTAATGTTTATTTATTTTTGAGAGAGAGACAGAGAGAGAACGAGCAAGCCAGTGGGGAAGGGGCAGAGAGAGAAAGAGAGGGAGACAAAGAATCTGAAGCAAGCTTCAGGCTCCGAGCTGTCAGCACAGAGCCCGATGCAGGCTCAAACTCACGAGCCATAAAATCATGACCAGAGCCGAAGTGGGACGCTCCACCGACTGAGCCACCCAGGCGCCCCAACCTAAACACTATCCTTGAGAACAGTTTGACAATATGTATCAAAATGAAAAATAAGCATGCCTTAGTACTCTGAAACCTAGGAACTAAAGCTAAGGAGAAAATCAAGTATGGGCACATAATTTCTGTACACATAAGTTTTGCATGTAATTTTTCAATTTATGATTGTTTTTAAAAAGGAAGTAACTAAAATATCTATCAGTAGGCATTCAGTTATGTGGAATTTGGTACCTACAATAGCATGTCGCCATAAAAATCATGTGAATTGATTTATTTTTATTTGCCATGGAAACAGGCCCCCAGAGTAAAAATAAAATACAAATCAGGCTACAAATCAGCAATTATACTAAGTAACTATTTCTGTAAAATGGTGTGCTTCTGTCTCAGAGGAAGGGGAACGAAGGAAGACGTGTACGTGTGCGTGTGCACAGGCATACAAAGGATGGTGAACGTGTTCACTAAAATGTTAAGGGAGCTCTTACCTCCAGATGGTGAGGAAAGCGGAGACATTTTGGCTTCCTTCTTTGTACTTCTCTATGGTATCTGGTTTTTTTTCCCATAAGTATATATGTTTTACAAAAAAGTTACAGAAAAGTTTAAGATTTATTCATCATAAAGCCACTTACACAGTTCCCTTTGCTTAGAGTTATCATCGCCACCGAACAGCACGACGATACACAAGCATTCACACGGTATGCGATATTTCAATTGATACCAACAGAATCAATGTGCACAAAAAAGCAAAATCGGTGTACGGTGGATAGAAGACATTTTCAAACAAAAACAGATGAACCGCTCCTCTTCCACTTGGAACCTATCTGTTGTATGTCAAAGTCCCCCAGGAGTAGTAATCATTAATGGTCACAGAGGCGTTATTACCTAGCTCATTCTCAGTAGTACTCTCATTTATGCGTCAATCAGCTCAAGAAAGCTTAAAAACAAAAAAAAAAATCACCCTCCCTAAAAAGAGAAAAAGACCTATTCAGGTCAGTTAATGAGTAGTCCAGGAAAACAAGACCATCACAGCACTCCATAGAGTCGAGAATTACTATATAGCTATAACTGTTTTCTATATCTATGTACAGCTTCTATCCATACATATATAATACTAAAACTTATTTGCCACATTATATAGTAAGAGAAATTTACTTAGAGGCATTTTCTCTAACCAAGAACTCTGTCATACTCAATCACCAGATTCAACATATGTTAAGATTTTTCAAACATTTTTCTATAATGATATTTTTTGCCATGAAACCCTACCAAAAAAACTTAAGACAATGCACAAAGCATTAAATTTCAGGACTAACATCAGGCCAAATACTATGAGTCACCAATCACTAATCCGGGTTCATCCATTCGATTATTTCAACAGCTAATACATAGAAGATACCGTATTAGGCAATGTGCTAGGCAATGTGCTAGGCACTGTGGAGAAGAAAAACATAGAAAACACAGGCACTATGGTCTAGAGGCTCACAGACGGGCATTTCACAGGTACAAAATGTACACTGAACCCAACTCCACAATCCCAGACGTTCAGAACATCCACATATCAATAATAAGTAGAAGCATCTACAGTGTGCCTTTAGGACAGGTTATACATCCCTTAATTAGAACGATGTAAGTGCTAGGGAAAAGTGAACAAATGCTTCATGCTGACTAATTAGGTCAAAAGATGATATGCTTGAAATGAATCCTAAAAGACAAGTTTGCAGAGTCAAGACAGAGAAAAAGACACAGCAATCAAAGCAATGTTCAAAGACAATGTTCTAAGGCAGAGGCAGAAAGGGCATGGTATTCAATAGTTGAGTAGGTCTACAGCAGTAATCAGGAGAGAAATCAATAGGTACAGCTTGGATACATTCCCGAAAGATCTGGATTTTATTCTAATGACAAAAAGCAGATGACAAAGATAAGAAACAAGATCAAATAATCAGTTAGGCAGTGGTTTGAAAGTTAAGACCAGAAGCAGGAAAGCAGATAATGTTAATCTATAATAGTAAGTGTCCAGGTAAGAAATGAAGGTGGACCTAAATTATAACTCAGTGATGTTAACGGTGAAGACTATTTCAGGCAATTTCCTGAATTAGTGGCAAGTCAGTTGGGCATCTGACTCCTGATTTTGGCTCAGGTCATGATCTCACGGTACATGGGATTGAGCCCCACGTTGAGCTCCATACCAACAGCACCTGCTTGGGATTCATATTCATTCATTCATTCATTCATTCATTCTCTCTCTCTCTCTCTCTCTCAAAACAAATAAACTTAAAAAAAAAAAAAAGTGTCTAGAAAATTTCAAAGTAGCCCCATCAACGAACCCTCGTTGGCCAAATGATATGACAGATAAGAAAGATGGAAGAGGCAAGAAAACTCGTAAGTTAGACAACTGGGTGACATCAATAACCAAGACAGCAAAGAGTTGTGAATGAGTGTGTCCGGTTTAAAGGAAAAGATGTGATAATCATTTTAGACATAACGAATTTCCATGGTCTTATGCCGTACAGATGAAGATGTTCTGAAGAAGCTAGTACTTACAGTGAGTGTAGAGGACAGAGAGGATAAAAAAATATATACCTGGAAGTCAACTATGAGTAGGGAGTAGCTTAAGTCATGAAGATGTGCTGAGATCCCCAAGGGGCGCTGTGTGAGGTAAATGAGAAGAGAGTCAAGGACAAGAGCTTAGGAGAGTTCCTGAGGCCAGGACCACAGACGAGAGGTCCCCAAGAGAGACTATGAAAGAACAGTCAAAGAGCTAAGAGAACAAAAGTTTCAAAGAAAGAGGAATGGTCAACAATGTCAAATGGAGCAGAGAGAGATCAAGCAAAAACTGATACTTCTGGTAACCCTATCAAAAAGTTTCAACAGAGTCATGAAAGTGAACTGCAAAACACTGGGGATTGAGGGATGAATTAACAGTTAAAAAAAAAAAAAGCAGCAACAATAAGCAGGAAGCACTTCTCAAATTGTTTTGCGGTTTCTCAAACATGTTGACCCCAGAACATTTCCTCACGTAGCATTCCTTACCCTTGGGGTCCCAGAGCAAAAGAAACTTAAACATGGCATGTTCACAAACTATCAGGAAGAAATCACTGTCGAGGGAGAGACTGTCTACAACTGAAAAGGGATAAATAATAGAAGACATTGTTAGAGGGAATAAAGATAGGCTCTGAAGCATATAATAGAAGAACACCTGTTTGTCTGACACAAGAAGAAAAACAGGAAGGGCATGAATGAAAATGCCGTATACAGGTCAAAAGCTGCCACATGAGACAATTCATTCTCTCTTTTTCCCTCCTCTGAACAACACAAGTCACTTACTCAAAAGTAACAGAGAAGGGGTGAGTAGGTGTGAGCAGAGTGTTAACGGTTTGGAATAGCAGCTATAAGAGAAAAGAAGTAGATCTGAGGTCAGAAAGCAGTATGTACATGCTAATGCCGTTTGAGCTGCACCACAGTTCTAGAACTCTTCAAAGTACTGAGGAGCCCTGAGTAGAGACAGGTTTAAGCCTCAACCTCATAAAATTCCAACCCATTCCATCTAAAGCCCAAACGATTCCATCTCCTAGGGCCTAAAGTCTGGAAATCACCTGAAATAACGCTAAAACTCAGCAAGAAACTAAAGACTGAAGTGTATCCAGTGAGTTTCCAAAACCTCTCTGGGATCTTAAAAGCACCAGTAACAAGCAACTAGAATTCACAGGAGGATTCGTGGGCCAAAGGATTTTAATGTGAGCATTCTTCTACTTAAATACTTCTTACAAGAAATGCCATTTAATCAGACCACAAGGGGGGCAAATGCCATCAAAAGTGGTGGTGACAAGTATGAATCTCCCTAATACACCCAACAGTCCAACCGTTCTCATCCATCACTTCGGGGGTAAGCTAAAACAACAGTAACACTAATAATTTATGATCCATATTGAGACAAAATGAATATGATTTTATTTAACATGTCATTACTTTTAAGTAAATCTTAACCAGTGACACCTTGAGAAATTTACAAAATCATGCACTTCCCCTTCTTTTATTCAAGTTGACCCCTAATTCTTTTGTTTTTAATGTTTGTTTATTTTTGAATGAGAGCCAGCACAAGCAGGGGAAGGGCAAAGAGAAAGGGGGACAGAGGATCAGAAGTCAGCTCCACGCTGACAGCAGTGAACCCGATGTGGGGTTCAAACTCACGAACCACGAGATCATGACCCAAGGAGAAGTCAGACGCTCAATGGACTGAGACACCCAGGAGCCCTGACACCTTATTCTTATGGGAAAGATGGGAGCACACTGTTATCCCTTCCAAAAAAAAAAGCACTTTTAAACTAATTTTTAAAAATATTCAAGAGTATTAGTTAAAATGTGAGCCTCTAAAAGACAATTAATGTCACTGCCTCATTACACACACACACACACACACACACACACACACACACAGAGCCACACACATCTGAATATAACTGACAGCACCCTAAATAAATATAAACAAAGACAAAGTTTAGAAGTGATAAGGTGCAACTGTAGAAATGGAAATTTATTTAATATCCACCATGGGCTTGGAAATTTGAATCCTCATAATTCTGTAAGGTAGGTGACAGAATATTTCAATCCTAAACAACAGTATCTGAACTAGAGAATCACTGTTCTAAGAAAAAAATTTGAAATTCACATACAGCTTTTGTCAGGCAGAGAAATGGGTAATCATCGCAGGCAAAGGCTAAGAAAAGATAAAAGAGAATTCACACTCAGGTAAAATAAAGTACTCCTGGTGTGGAGTCTCCAGTAACCTTCCATCCGCCATCTGCTTGGGTGTCCGGGCGAAGATGGTGAGAAAAGTACAACATGGAGAAGCCCTGTAACTTCACAACAGTGTCAAGAAGTAATTAAGACTACTGCCAGGCTCAGGAGATTGAAAAGTATCAAGAATACTTGGACAATGTTAAACTTTTGCGTTTTAAAAAAATAGAAGATCCTCGGGGGCGCCCAGGTGGCTCCGTCGGTTGAGCGTCCGACTTCGGCTCAGGTCATGATCTCGCGGTCCGTGAGTCCGAGCCCCGCGTCGGGCTCTGTGCGGACAGCTCAGAGCCTGGAGCCAGCTTCGGATTCTGTGCCTCCCTCTCTCTCTGCCCCAACCCACTCATATTCTGTCTCTGTCTCTCTCAAAAGTAAATAAACATTAAAAAAAAAAAAAATTACATGGGGCTCCTGGGTGGCTCAGTCGGTTGAGCGGCCGACTTCAGCTCAGGTCACGATCTCGCGGTCCGTGAGTTCGAGCCCCGCGTCAGGCTCTGGGCTGATGGCTCAGAGCCTGGAGCCTGCTTCGGATTCTGTGTCTCCCTCTCTCTCTGCTCCTCCCCCGTTCATGCTCTGTCTCTCTCTGTCTCAAAAATAAATTAAAAAAAAAAAAAGTTAAAAAAAAATTACAAAAATAAAATAAAATAAAAAAAATAGAAGATCCTCTAACATTTCAAAAGAAATCACCATCCTCTGTTCTAAAACAGTTGTGATCATTAAAGTAAAACATGGTGGCCATATAGCCCAGAAAACCCATGATCAAATTTTTTAAAGATATAAAAGTATTAGAATACCACAAAACTGCATACATTGCCTAATAAAAGGAAATTAAACAGTAACATTTTGAGACAAAATACATTAATGGTACAAAAATAGTAGCAAATACATGCTCAGACTCAAAATATTTACAGTCCAGTGAGAAAAGGCAAACAGATAGAGAAACTTAATATAAAACAGAATGAGGTAAGTCTTAACACCAAGTATCATAGAAACAGTAAAAAAAAAAAAAAAAAATTTCTTTGAGGTGTTTAAGCAAGCATTCACAGAGAAGGTAGTAGTATTTGAGTTAACTCTTGAAGGGAAAAGGAGGAAAGATTTTTTGTTTGTTTTTCAGATTTGGTTAATCATAGCACAAAATACAAAGATACAGAGAAGTGACAACATATTTCGTGTTATATGAGGTATGAAAGATTCAAAATGGATAGAATTTAGGAAGTGTGGATGGTTAAAGAGAGATAGCCCTAGATAAGTAGAACAGATCCTGAAGGGATTTGAGAAAAACTATTCAGAAGATACACTTAGGGTTTATATAAACTAGGTCAGTAGTGTTAAAAAAGGAAAGAAGATGATACTGTAGAATTTTAAAGAATACAGACTACAGGCAGACAACATCATAGAAAAATATCAGGTTTACAATTAAATAGACTTGAGTTAGGAATCCTAGCTCTATCACTTACTAACAACAAAAGTTTGGGGGGTGCCTGGCTGGCTCAATTGGTAGAGTGTGTGACTCTTGGTCTCTGGGTTGTGAGTTCGAGCCTCATGTTGGGTGTAGAGATTACTTAAAAAAAATAACAATAAAGCCTTTAAAAAAAAAAAAGTAAGGTTTTTCTAAATTGCAACTTCCATTATTTGTCAATTGGGGATGATATGTCATTACTGTAGAACAGCCTTAATATGATGGCAAAATACATTGTCCAATGTATTATCTGTCAGTTAACGGATAGCCAAACTTCAGTAGTTCCCCTTCTTATACCAAATGGCAGAATGTGAGATGACCGGGAAGAAGTCAACACATGTTGCCTCAGTGACTGGGAAGATGAGGAAGTCATTTACTAAAGAAAAACCACATATTGAGGAGGGCATCTTGTGGGATGTACACTGGGTGTTGTATGGAAACCAATTTGACAATAAATTTCATATACTGAAGCAAAACAAAAATAAAAAAGAAAAAAAAAAGAAGAACCACAAAAGGATCCACAGATTTGGAGAAGAGAAAAATGCACCGAGTTTTAGACATGCCAAATTTGCAGTGATAATGGGATACGTATCTACATGCAAAGATAGAAAGCACAAAAAATCTGGATCTTGAACTCAGCAGACAGTTCTAATAGAAATAAAATTTTAAGAATTTTAAGCGTACAAGGGAAAGCAAAAAACAAGCGAGCCAAGAAAAGGAGCTCACAAGGAGCCACAGGTGAAACGAGTCAAGACTGCAAAGAGGAAAGAGTTTCAAAAACAGAGAGGCGGCCAGCGGTTCTAAGTGCTGGATCAAATGCTGTATTTGGTAATTAAGAAGATCTCTGACATTGTACGAGAGCAATTTCAGTGAAACTTGTAAAATGCCAAGTTGCAGATACTGAAGGAATAAATGGGTGGTAAAGACATCAGAGAAAAGAACAGAAGCTATTCTAAAGGTCCTCAAGTGGAAACTCCACAAACATAGTACAGAGACCTGATGTACGTCAAAAGAGCCACATGTAAAATAAATTTAGCCTCCACCAAGCTACAAAAAAACCTAAGGAAAACAGTATCGTTGATTCTCTGACGAGCATGTTTTGTATTTATACGTCTTTTTTTTTTTTTTGTATGAATGTATTAGAATGAAAGCATGAATCACTGTTTACAAAAGTCGTGGGTTTGGTAAACAGGCTCTCTCATATCATGAGACTCTTGGTGAAAAAGAAATAAAAAGATTGCTAAGTGCTAAAAGATGGGGGATCATAGAGCTCTTGAAAGAAATGCAACACTGAAGAGAATAAATGCAATTAGGAATGATTCAGGTGGAAACCTTCAGACTTCAGAGAAAGTTTCTGTTGCTGTTTTTGACTCAAGGTTTTTGTTGTTACCTTTTGTTTTCAGAAACTGAAAAACTTCTAGAGGTGTTAGGTTAAGACCAAGAAATCAATGTAAAGGTGTTTCCAGATCCAGAAAGAAAAGTAACTGTCACTAAGAATCGGATGGAAAGGTGAGGAAAAAGGACTAACTTTACAAATACTGCAGTTACGCAGAGGCCACAGTCCACGTCCAGTATGCACAGTCTATGGATGCACTCTCACCTGAAACAAAGTTCCTCCTCAGAAGTTCAGTTAACTAGCTAGATCATTAAATCAATCACAGCTCTAATACATTAGAGGGTATATCAGAGAGAGGGAAAGAGATTTTTAAAGTCTGACAAACGTGGGTGAAAATGCCCGCTTCTCTACTGGCTACTATTTAACCTTAATGTTACTTAGCTTCTCTGAAGATGTTTCTTCATTTAACAATAACATTTGCGTCCTAAACTGGGAGGAACACCAAAAGGGATGATTTATGTAAAGAGCTCACCACAGTGTCTGGCACAAGGTAACCATTTAAGAAACAACAGCTATAACTACTAAAATGAAATATAAATTAGTATTTCTCTGACCGTAGGATTGAGAAGACCTAAGATTTAAAGGAAAGGAAACAGGAAAGATTAACGTATCTGGCTATGCATTTTTTGAGTAAAATTTTTTATGTAACAAATAGAAAATGTTAAAAAGCATCATATAAAACTAAAACAAAAATGGTAAAAGAATGGATTTACATGAATTAGTTTTCTTCACACAACAAAAAGATAACCACCACCCCCCCCCCAAAAAAAAAAGAAAGGAAAAGAAAAGAAAAGAGGCTGGCATGCTCCTTGCCCTACATAAACACCACCAGGTGCCCAATGTAGGAATCCACAGATACAGTAATGGACACTAAGTGGGTATTTTTTTTTTTTTTAACGTTTATTTATTTTTGAGACAGAGAGAGACAGAGCATGAACGAGGGAGGGGCAGAGAGAGAGGGAGACACAGAATCCGAAGCAGGCTCCAGGCCCTGAGCCATCAGCCCAGAGCCCGACGCGGGGCTCCAACTCACGGACCGTGAGATCGTGACCTGAGCTGAAGTCGGACGCTTAACCAACTGAGCCACCCAGGCGCCCCTAAGTGGGTATTTTTTTAGTACTTCAACGTGTCACTGATACTGGGAGGAGGTACCGTCCTTCCGATGTTAGACCAAGCTAATAAGGCATTCCTCATGTCCTTAAAGGAAAAGAACTATCTGCAGCATAAAACAACAGTAGTATTTGAAATGTGAGATTCAGAGAACACCAATCTTTTGCACATTGAAAGGTTTGTCTATTATAACCCGTTTTAACCAAACAGAAAGCATAATTCTAGCATACGCTCTTACAGCAACCTAACGGTGTTTCGAGCTGTGCTCGAAAGAGGTACCTCGAGACAGTCACTGGGATAAGACGGGCATATTGTGAAGAGGCCGAGTGGCTCTGCCCGTGCACGACCAGTGTCACGCCCCACAGCCACACGCCAACTGCACCTCCACTCGTCTCTCTTCTTGTCTAGTTAGGGTGCAATTTATTTTCAGACTTTCTTTTTGAAACTGAAAAATAATTCTAACCGTCAACATCAAATCTCTCTCCTACCAATCTCAAAGATAAAAATTCAACGAACTGTACTGCTATTCATTATTGCCATATTCAAAACTCTCCAAGGAAATTTTGAGGATATTATCCTGGGGACCCTCCCCAACCCCCAAAACTTTTCCTTACCTTTAGGAAATACTATGAAAACTTCACTTGGGGCAAATGCTATGTTTCGCAATATTTTTGTAGTAACTTGTTTATTTCTATGCCCAAGGGAATATAGATATCGCTGTGGTATTAATACCGAACAGACCAAAGTATCGTGGAACCCCTTCATAACACAAAGTGGTGACAGAAATAAAACCAAGTTGTTAACTTTGTTGTATGTTTTGTGCATGCGGTGTATGTATGTGGGTTTACCGCCTCTGGGCTAGCAATGCATTAAAAATACCCAAGTATTCTGAAAGTTTGGGGAGAAGGATATTTGACTTCCACCTAGACTGCAGTTCTGATTAACAGGTCTGTATTATACCATTACCAGTGTCATTAAAGGAGAATATAATCATTATTATCCAAATTACAATTGAATATAATTCAAACCTTTCCCCTGGTACTTCAGAATCTTACTGAAAAGCTAACCTTTGTGATAAAATCCATTTTCATTATTCAGCAATGATAAGACTGAAATGTGCCTGCCACAACTCTATGACAACATACTGTCGAAGTTGGTTTTAAAACCAACACGTAACAAGTCTATTTACACACAAGTTTTATTTAGTAGTAAAAAATGTACAGAAAGACAACATATGAAGCTTCCTGTTATTGAGACTGCAAATAAATGAGACTCCTATGATAAATTTTATAACGACTTTTGAATATAGTACCCTGAATAACTGTGTATGAAATATAATTTGAACTCGTAACTTAACAAAATCCAAAAGGGAAAAACTAAATTTAATAAAAGAATAGGAAAATATAGTACAAGCAGAGAAAGCTCAAAAGCCACCACAGAAAATCAATGAATTGGTTAACGGGCCACTAAACTTACTTCGATTTAAAAAAAAAAAAAAAAAAAATCACCTAAGGATATCAACTAAGCCATCCAACCTTCACACCCACCACCCACACAGACACAGAAAGCAGCCAAGATATTCACTTTCAAAAAATGTCTAATAAAATTATTTTTACCTGTAAATTGTTTTCTGTGACTCTGTTCCACCAAACCATATTGATGGGTACTCCTGATTTACACCTGTCAGCAAGGCAGCCAATAGGGTTCTTTGCTTTTCGTGCCTTTGATCCCATCGGAACTAGCCTCTCCTCCAGCATCCCCAGGCGATACTTCCTTGGCTAGGAAAAAGAAGGAAAGAAACCAGGCCACTCCTAACATCCCCCACACTAATCTAAACTAACATAACTAACATATAGAGGATAGCAGGAATGGTGGAATAGGAAACAAGCAAAACTTCTAAGATACTCCCTCTAACGTCCCTATCACCACCCACCATTTCCCACCCCCACCCCCAATACACACCTCCAAAATAACCCACAGTCCTAACAGGCTGAACAACAATATGATATAAAGCAACAACTGTTGTAGAGATATACATTATAATCCCATTTTACCCAACTTTAATGAATAGAAATTACCAGCAAAGTTAAATGCTCCACACAATTTTTTCCACTGGCACTTACCTATTCTCACTGCAATATGAAGAAATGCTTCAAGGGCACAAAATATAGGTGAAAATATTCTCCAAACTCTTATCTTTTTCTGCTCCCCATTTTGCTACCTTATTTCCTACTGAGGAATTGCCCCCACTTCAAAGCAGCAGCTAATTCCTAAGAAATAGATTTGTTTTGAATTGATTTTTTTAATTTTTAAAATTCTATGCAGGTTAAAGTACAAGTCATTATGTCTGAAGTGGGCATTCAACTTAAGGTACTCAATGAAATCATCTCAAAAATTTTTTTAAAAATATACACATTTCATGGGACTTATAAATACCAGTAATGTGAACAGACTGATAACTGAATAGCTTGTCCAATAAAAGCATGAATTCATTGGCAGACATTGTCATAAAGTTAGCAAACAATCTTAATAGTAGTTGGCAGGGCTTTTTTTATACATGAAAGTTAATGGTAGTTGTCACCATCTTACCTCTAAATTTGCACTAAATTACATCTCAAGGGAATTTGTGTGTGTGTGTGTGTGTGTGTATAATTTTTTTTGTATATATATTTTTCCCTTTAAGGAATGCTGGTATATTCTTAGGGAAGGTGACTAATTTAAGCCTGAAAGAAGAAAATCTATGTTTACTCACTGTTCTGTCGTAAGTCTGCTGAAGCAAATAGTTACAATTAACTTTCTTCAGAAAAAGTGTCATGGCCAGACAAATACATAACATATAATTTTGGCTAGTAGAGACAACCAATTTGAAGAAAACACTTGATTTCTAAATTTCAAAGTAACCTTGCAAATAACGCCTATGGGAATTATTCTATGCAAATTAGATTCTAACTACAGACATGGGCCTTTGCCAGTGGTCTTTGATTTAAGGGGAAAAAAGTAAACTTGCATAAGAAAGACAACTAAACTACCTACTAACCCAATAATTATAGCAGTGGTAAGTGTTTCATGAGGCTGACACATTTCCACCTCTATGCAATCTCACACCAATTCAATTACCCTTCGTGTCTACATCACAAGCAACTTCTGTGGATGAAAATAAAAATGTACTCATCAGAACAATATTATCAACGAAAGAATTTTAAAGGAACTTATTTCTAGTAACACAGCTCACAACTGTAAGGCTTTGATACGCAGCAAAAATACTATCACCTTAATTAAGCTTTCACTAACTTAAAACTTCTATTTTAGAAAATGTCTGGCCTAAAGATAATCCTAATTATCAGAAAAGTTCAACACATCAAAGAATATTTATTTAAACAAAATCACAACCTATCATATAGGATTTACACAAGGCACCTAAATTCCGGGCACGTATTTCAAATTCAGACTTGCTTTTGAGCTGGTTATTACAATTGGTGCAATTTATTTCCTTATACCGGTGCACTAAGCAACATAGAAAAAAAGTATTTAAATAAATCCAACGTAGCATTCTCCCTTCCCAACAGGTCTCCTTCTGTTTCTTATTTTTCCGAAGAGGAATCCATCACCTCTCTCCCCACCCCAACCCTCAAAGACCTGTAATTACCCTAACACCCTTCCCTCTTGAATAGAAGCGATCCCCAAAAATGTGCCATTACAGATTGAAGTTTCTCCAATAAGTAGCAAGAGATTGAAACTTAACCGGAAAGTAAAACCTTCTATGTGACACTGAATGAAAAGACGTACGGTATCAGTACCATTTAAATTATCATGAGAAGCAAAAGACGACAAAATGACATCTGAAAAGGGATGGCAGCCATAGAAAGCACGAGGGGGAGGCGAAAAGACCACATGTAGAAGTCTCACTGCACAGGACATAAATTAGAGTAAAATCTCATCTGTAAGCTAATTCCCAAATTATCTTGACTATCATATATCCCTTGAAGAATACGCATTTCCAACTAAACATCTAAGAGATCTTTTTGTATCAGGACCTGTTCTAAATACTTGGAATACAATGATGAATAAAACACAAACCTTTCTTTCCCTCAAAGAGGATATAATGTGGTAGGTAAAAAGTCATGCAAACAGAACACACTGACTGTGATATAATAAATGCATATATAATAAATAAGGTACCAACAGGGCAGAGACAAGGGGTTCACAGAGAAGGCAAAAGCCTGAGCAGTTCTGAAGAAGAAGTTAAGTGGACCCAGACGGGGAGGGGGATAGGGAGAGGGAGAGGGAGGGCGCGCCACTGTAGGCCAGAAGAAAGGTGTGCTAGACGCGTAGACGCATAGACGCGTACGGGCACTGTGGTGTCAAGGGCAAACCGCAAGTATTAAGTCTACCAGGAGAGCAGAGGGCCAACCAACCTCCAAGAGCAAAAGGTGACGCTTCAAAGCAATAAAAAAAAAAAACCCATTCCTATCCCGTCCGAAGGACTTCAGACTTCATTCCATGGGCAACGGGAACTCGTGAAAGCTTCCGATGGAACATTACACCGGCAACGGGCAGACCCACACCCACGGTGGACTGTGGCGGCAATCCGGGCGAGGGTTGCGCAGCCCCCCTGGGCACCGCAGCACGTTTCGGCAGCGTCCCCGGCCTCTCGCCTCTGGAAGCCAGTGGCCCCACAGGCCCAACTGTGACAACCCAGAAAGATCTCCAGTGTTCCCTGGGAGCAGGGGCACAAAACTGCCCCCGTTTGAGAATCGCTGGTGATTCTCCAGGATGTGAACTCAAGGGAACTGAAGTGGGAACGAAGCTAATTACGGCCTGGGTGGGAAGAGACATGCTGGGCTAAGAACTGCTATCGGTGACTCACTGAAAGTGGGGGCTAAGGACACCGGAGAAGTCAAATCGAAGATAAGGAAATAAAAGGGGGCGAAGAAACTTTTACGGGAAATGCTTATTAATCCCTAAAGTTATTCCCCTGACATTCTGAGTTCTGTAAGATCCAAACCGTCCCCTCCAGAGCAAACAAAAGCCCTCTTCCCTCTCCTAGGCCGATCTTGAGAACGTCGATAGTCAACAAAAGCAGTAAAGGGCGCTGCTGACCCGCTGTGCTTGATAGCCTCGCCCTCCGTGGACTTCTACTTACAGAATGGAAGTATTTTTAAGTGTCCTGTCCTATCAGTAAATCACCAGCTTTTCTGCCCCACCTCCTACCAAGTCCACACCGTACATCAAAATTCCCAATCTCTTTCTGTTCCTGTGGTAAAATATCCTGAAAGTGTTCCTCCCCCTCTCCCTCTCTCTAGAGTTACACAACCCCTGCTTTAAAATCTCAAGATTCACTACAACAGTGAATGATTTTTATCATTCTTCACAAACCCTAAATTAACAGTACAGTAAGAGTAGATGAAAATAGTTTTACTCATTTGATTAGGCATTTTAAAAAAACACACTGGCTTCAACAAAAGTATTCAAGGATCCTTTTGTGTTCAAACTGTAAGGAACCTATGGATTTTCTGGAAATGTCATTAAAATAAACATTCTACGTCAGTGGACCTCGAGCGAAGCCTGAGACTGCATTTCTAAAAGGCTCCCACAACTACTAGTACTCTCCTGCTCTGGTGACCACACTTTGGGAGGAGTAAAGTTCTAGAGAATATTACAGAAAAGACCTAGAGAAAAAACAACAAACGGTCCAGACAGAAACTGAGGCCACTCCCGGAAATAACAAGAGTTCAATAGAGTTTGACCTACATACTTAGAGCCTTCGAGACCATTACTCATATACCCTGCAGAAGTTTTTCAATGCTGGCTCTTCGAAATTTCATGACCTAGTCCATAAAAGCCCTTTCCGATGGTTTAAGACTAAAGGAAATCCTCCTTTGCTCCTTACAAATGAGGGACGTCTCCGTATCAAAAGAAAGAATAGTAAAAGCAAATTTTTACGACTCTGACTTCAAAAGCCTAACTGCACACACTTTTTTAAGTCATTCATTCACTCAACATTTCAGCATAACACTCTTTGCTCTTCTTCCTAGAAATACAAAGCTGAGATCTATTCTCTTCCCCTAAAAAACTTCACAGTCTAGCCAAAGAAAAATCTATAAATACCACTGCATGTATAGAAAATGTAGTTAAAGCCACTAAGTAACAGACCAATTTTTCAGTGCACAATACTTCTGATACAACTGCAAAACAGCAATGCTTTAACAATGCTTCCTATTACTAGCCATATGTTGTTATATATCATTAACTAATTAGTGATAAACTACAGAAATCAAGTTGTTACCACAGTACAAAAAGTTTCCAATACCCTGAATTTTAAGAAACCCTTTCGAACATCAAAAACATTCACTATTTGTACTTCTAAAACAACGAGTGATGATTTAAAGTATTATGAATGACACTTTTAAATGGTTTGCATTTTATTAGTCACAACTTCTTCAGGTAACTTAGAAAATAGTAGTGTGTGTGTGTGTGTGTGTGTGTGTGTGTGTGTGTGTGTGTATGAACTATCTCCATTCAGATAATACTTAGTAACTATATTAATTCCCATTACCTTTTACTATAATAACTCAGCAACCTACCTCCTGCCACTCCTGAGGGTCTCAGGTCCACTAATAGAAACCTCTGCTCTAGAACTGACTACATATTTATTTGAAAATAAACCTGCGGGGCGCCTGGGTGGCGCAGTCGGTTAAGCGTCCGACTTCAGCCAGGTCACGATCTCGCGGTCCGTGAGTTCGAGCCCCGCGTCGGGCTCTGGGCTGATGGCTCGGAGCCTGGAGCCTGCTTCCGATTCTGTGTCTCCCTCTCTCTCTGACCCTCCCCCATTCATGCTCTGTCTCTCTGTCTCAAAAATAAATAAACGTTAAAAAAAATTAAAAAAAAAATAAAATAAAAAAATAAACCTGCGTTTTTATTTATTTTTTTTTTTTTTTAATATAACCTCTTCTAAAGGCACCTGGCTGTCTCAGTCAGAAGAACATGTGCCTCTTGATCTCAAGGCCGGGAGTTTGACCCCCACATTAGGTGCAGAGATTATTTAAATAAATAAAAATAAAACTTGAAAAACAAAACCTCTTCAGGAGTGCCCGGGTGGCTTAGCTGGCTAAGAGTCCAACTTTGGCTCAGGTCATGATCTCATGGTTCGTGAGTTCGAGCCCCACGTCAGGGTCTGTGCTGACAGCTCAGAGCCTGGAGCCTGCTTCGGATTCTGTCTCTCTGTCTCTGTCTCTGTCTCTGTCTCTCTCTCTCTCTCCCTCCCCTGCTCACTTCTCTCTCTCTCTCTCAAAAATAAATAAACATTAAAAACATTTTTTTAATAAAATAAAAACAAAACCTCTTCCAGCTCACAGCGGTCGTCCCTAAATTAATGAAATGTCCTAATATTTTAGCATATTTGTAATTATGAGAAGTAAATTGGAAATTATAATTTCATTAACGATTGGTGGGTAATCTAAACTCACTGGGAAAAAACAGACGCCCAAATTGACTAAAATCATGTGAATTTTTTAAATCAAATACATTAACTAATTTCCATACAATCATCAAGACAGGGAACTACCTCTACCTAATTTACTATGTGGATTTTAAAGGCTCCTACACCTAATTAATTTAGAATAGTAAATCCAGACCTACAAACCACTGCAGCACGGGCTCCAATCATCTTCCCCGTGAGTAAAACACTTACAAAATCAAAAACAGAGTAAGCCAGCTTCAAAGATCATGTTGTATTTTGTCCCACCATTCGTTATAATTGTGGGCTATTTGTGAAAACATACTAGGTTCCTTAAGTTTTCATTGTTCAAATAAAAACAAGAGTAGGACGCGATGGGCAAGCGAGTCCACTAAAAAACAGACCCACTGTTGGAGACTCGGGGCAGGAAAACATCTATAAATGAAAGAGCCCTTTTAATTTGCGAAGTCAATGCACAGGATAACAGGATGAAAACAGAGGATGCTCTAAGTTACATCAAATAAAGCA
The DNA here is from genome assembly GCF_028018385.1 of Neofelis nebulosa. Taxonomy (NCBI): domain Eukaryota; kingdom Metazoa; phylum Chordata; class Mammalia; order Carnivora; family Felidae; genus Neofelis; species Neofelis nebulosa. The sequence continues at coordinate 236,266,629 of NC_080782.1, forward strand.
AAACGGGATTTACATACACACACAAACATATTTTTAGGCTCTATCATGAGTCAGTCCCCCAATATCATATGCATATGTTTAAGGAAGCTTACAAAGCGGTTATTCCTTGTGTTCTTAAAACCTCCAGATTATAACGGAGTTCTACGCCAACAAAAGCAAGACCAGTGGAATACTTCTGCTAAGCAAGGCTACATTTAATCTCTAAAGAACTGGAACACCAAACTGCAACTTCTTTTATTCTTCTGGTTTAGAATGGAACTGAATATAAAACGTAGAGAAAGAAAATACCGTGCCTAAGTTATTTTAAGTGAATCTGAGGAAAGGTGTTTTTCTCTAAGTCACAAAAGTTATTTCCACAAGAAACTATCAACTGTAATCATTTTATAACTGTAATCAAGTTTTACAATGTATTCCAGTACTTTATCAAAAGCACCCATGATGCTAAACGCCTGATCACTCATTAGCAGAAGGTTCCCTTTTTATTTATTTACATTTGTCCCCTGGCTTCAATCTTGAAATGAAGCAGAATATCCTCAGAAATGCTCTTTACTAGATAGAACTGAACCTAAACTAAAGCAGTGGTTACTCAAAAGTAATCTCACACACATTCAGAAACAGATACACACGTTTTAGAACTACAGAATCGTAAGCAACAGAAGACTGGAACAACAACTACCACGTGGCAAGCACAAGGCACTACACCAAGCACTTTATACCCATTAACGTATTTCATGCTCACAGCTCTGTGAGGCCGGCACAACCGTAAAGCCCGCTCCACCGATGAGAAAAGTGAGGCTATACGAGGTTGAAATAACTCACCTAGAATCCCACAACTAACGTAAGGTCGGGCTCCAGAGTTTGCACTCCTAGCTGTGATATTCTGCCTCCAATTTGAAGAAACCTGTTCCATATTCCTTAACATATTTCAATCTTAACCTTATTCTAGCTAATCCTAAAATAGCCAAATACAAACTGCCAAACGAATCAATCTCTGAATCTACCTGGCATGGACGGGATCGATGAGAAACAAGAGCTACAGAGGCTCCATTCAAAGAAATAAAACTAAGCAGCTCCCTCTCCCCATTTTCAAAATGCAGGGGAAAACATCTTGGGAATTAAACAGAGCTGGGGAGGGGCGCCCGGATGGCTCAGTTTCTGACTTCGGCTCGGGTCACGATCTCGCGGTCCGTGGGTTCGAGCCCCGCGTCGGGCTCTGGGCTGACGGCTCGGAGCCTGGAGCCTGGAGCCTGCTTCGGATTCTGGGTCTCCCCCTCTCTCTCTCAAAAATAAACAAACATTTAAGAAAAAAAGAGTTGGGGAAATTATGCACTTTGGGTTCAGTTTAGCTAAAACTTAGGCTAGCATGTTTGTAGATGGGAATTCTGAACTCACCTTTACTAATTCATTACTGACCCCGACTTTGTAGAAAATAGAGATGAACCACCAGCAATGCCAAGCGGCTGAAATCGGCCACTTCACTTTGTAAACACAATGAGCAGAGCAGAGTAAAACGAAGCCAACTACATAATCTCAGAATGAGCTACTACTTCCCAAGTCCAGATAGACAATGCACCATGGTTTTACCAAACTATCATTACTGGGTTAAGAACTAACTCAAAACGCCCAAAGCTAAACCAAGAGAATGACTACAGCCCAAGAGTATTACACACTGTATATAAAAGGCATGTTGCCTCAGTTCACATGTTTAAATACGGTATAAAGTGTCAAACATCAAACCACCACTCACCTCTTAAAAAAACAAAAAGAAAACAAACCAAACAAAAACAACCTCCAAAACGCAAATCTGCCACAAGATCTTTTATAATCCATTGATAGAACAAAATTTCCTTGCAATCATAAATTTGGAAGATTCTTTCTTGACTCAACAACAAAAGCCAAGTGGTCACTGCCCACAACATACCAATTAAACCTAGGTACAGAAAGTAGTACATGGTTGAACTCCTAATTTGTCACAACAAAATTTAATCTGTTCTTTCCAAAGCATATCTTTATCTCAACACAATCCTGGAAGTCAACCTGGAGTACTCTTTATTTTGCAGGAAAACAAAATTAACTCTTTCAAAACTGAGCCCTTTCCTGTAAGAACTATCATATTTCTAAACAAGTTTGAATCTAATCTTATTTACACAGCATTTTAAAGAAAAGAATAAATTAAGACTGGAGGTAAAAACAATAGGAAAAATGTCACATTTAAATCTGACAATTAAAATGCAGAGAAGACGAAGAACATATCCATTTGCTAAGGAACGTTAACTACTATAGATCATTAGCAATAAAATGACAATACGTTAAAATTACAAGAAAACATCGACAATCCCTTCAATTTAAAATCACTGACTCGGCATACAGGGAATTACCATGTTATTTTAACCAAAATGAGCTTAATATTTTGTTCTTTTTAAATGTACTTAGTAAGGGATAATCAGAGTCTGTGTGACATTTCAAGTGACAGCGTAAATTACTTGTGAAATTCAAGACCAAAAACAAAATGGGAGACTGAAACATCCACGAGAAGAGGCCTAAATCTCTAACATACATAGAGCTTACAACGAACTTAAAAAGAATAGCCTAATAGAAAAACGAGCCAAGGACGTTAAAGAAACACCAATGACCAATTAACATAAATGAGTAGTTCAACAGCACCAGTAATCAAATTTAAACAATGAGGGGGAGGGGGGGTTGCCTTATACAGTAACAAAGATGTGAAATACTTTTACATCTCTGTGTTATCAAGTCTGTAGGAAACCAGAACCTATCAGTAGGAATGTAAACATGTACAACATCTCTAAAAGGTTACCTGTCAAACATCAAAAGTTTATTTTTTTTTTCAAACATCAAAAATTTAATTGTGTGTTCCTGCCCCAGAAACTGTGTTCATAGAAATTTTTACTGAGAATCACATAAATGGAAAAAGGAACAGGCATAAGGTCAATGTTTTATCTCTTCCCCTGTATATTACCAGTAGCCTCTTTCCACTACCTCTCTATTTTTCACCTTATCAAAGACTCATTTCACCTTTCTCATATTGCCCTTGCTAGAAAGACTTTGGGTTTTCTCCGAAATATAAGTAATTATTATCTATATTATTCTAGGTAAATTACTTTCTCTCTCAAAACTTCCACTCTCCAATTTTGTAAAATGAGAAAAATAATCTCTCTCCAAGACCCATTGGGATGATTAAATGATACAAAAGAGAGAAAACCTTAACTTACGAAAGAATTATATAAGTTTAACACATTACCTGGAACAGATACAGAAAATCATTATCAATACAAATAAAATCAAGTTTCTATCCATCTCTCACTACATCATGAGAAATCCCCACGTGCATTTTCACCAAATTGGAAGCACACGTTCGAGAAGCTAACGGCTATGTGGGGAGGAGTTGGGGGAGGGGGGTCCTGAACACCTCACAGAAAAGATGGACATCCTCAGAGCAGCTATTGGAGACCCATATTTCCAGTCGCAATTATAACACAGCCTGATCCACAGTGAGCAGTAACAGATTATTTATTTAGCTACAGTTAACAATGTATTAGTACAACTACCATTTATCGGGCACTTCTGGGCCAGGAAATATTTTTCGTTTAGTCCTCATAACGCCACATAGTAGGCACTCAGCATGATTACTGTTTTCATTTTGCGAATGGAGAAACGCTTGACTAAGCTTAAAGACACAAACATAATCCGTGAAGAAATGGAGAATCAATTCAGACTGCCTGGCATCCAACTCCAAACCCTAAGACTCCCAAGCATTATTCAATACCACTGGGTTATTACTACTCTGACTGTTTGCTCTTTGAGAGAAATAAAAACTCAACCAGAGCTCTGAGTAAGCTATAAACGGGGACCATGGCCTAAGGCGCCTCCCTACCTGCAGGGACTTGGATCTAACAACTCTACCAGTTCCCATAGGGACTCATGTGCATCTCTAAATCTACGACCTCACCTACCTCTGGCTTAAGTCGGGAGAGCACACATTCCCACAGCTTGGCAAGTGGAGATGAATGGAGGTTTCATCTACGCCAGTAAAACAAGAATAGCTCTGTTTAATTTGGAATTCTAAACACAATTTTCCATAGAAACATTACTCATACAATACTCATGGGTAAATGATACTGATGTGGCTGATCTGCAAAACCTAAATACTAAGCAAAACAATTCTTGAGAACATATATAAAAAAGTTAAAAACTGTGGTTTTACAGGTGAGGTTTTAAATTGTCAATTTCCATTAAGACTTCCATTTCAGTTTCTCCATTTTCTCTTCCCCTTTTATTTTTCCCGAGATCAATACTTGGCTTGATGTTCCAATATAAGCCTAAGCCGCAGAAGGATCAAGGAAAGATTTACATTCCAAACTTCCTCTGCTATAATTCTATTAATCTCTCCAAATTTACTTTAGCTTTCTCCAATAAAAGAACCCTACCACAAATAGTCTCCGGCTTCCTTGTAACTCCATAGTTTGTTCCCTAGATTAGAAATAATATAAAAGTCATCTTTTGAAGACATTAAAACAGAAAGGTTACAAGAAAAAATTTAAACGTCAAATTAATCAGAAAACATACTATATCGCCAGTAAATTTTGTAATACAGATGGGTGAGAGAGGGAGGTGTATGCTCTTGAGGTAGAAAACAGTGGGAAGGAGGTTTCAAACTGAGATAAAACATGGAAGGAAGCAGACAAAGTATTGCTAGTCAACTTCTCCCTCAAACAGAATAATCCAGAACTGGACGTCCAAAATCTACACATCCTCACAAATAATACGTCCTCACAAACAAACCATCGGCAGATAAGCCAAACCCTTTTGGTCCCACTTCCCTCATCCTAGCCAAGAGCTTTAAAATCAGGAGAAATAAACATGATACGTTAGAAATCATTGTCTCCTGAGTCCAAAGGCTTTAACTTGTTAATTCAAACCTTAAAAATCTCTTCTCCCATTGCTAGAAATAAAATGCAAGTGCCCAGGTAAAACTGCATGTTGATCGAAACAACACCATAAAGTACAACTAAACTAAAACAAGAAGTGTAAATGACAGCCACCAGAGCCTTCTGTGCTGTGGGGGAGGGAGGCGGTGAACACGAAAAGGGCTCTCGATGACTAAAACATGAGGGCAAAGAAAGGCTAAGAAAGAGATACACAAGGGGAAGCCAACAACGCCAAATACAAATTTTGAAGCTTCTCACTCTGCTTAGGCTTTGTCTCAATCATCTGTGGTCGCCCTGCATACAAACTCACAGCTTAGCAAGAATACCCAGCAAGACGTCATAGTACTGATTCACTTCATTTATGCACATCTGTATCTCAACATCTAACTCTGTTATAAAGATACTCTCTTCCCAAAGGATCCTTACCCAAAACCGTACAGCTCTATACGTCACACTTGTGATTCACGGTGACTCTCACCCCTTTTTCTGTTATGCCAGTTTGCAGCTTGATCTCTCTTGCTCTTAAGGTTTCCTCATGTATTAATCTCAAATACATTAACTCCCATTTTCAACAAAACCCCTTCTCTAGTGTTTTGGGGGGCTTAACTCTCCCTCAGAATACGCGGCTATAATTCACTTTCTTCCACCACCACTCCTGGCCAACAATGATTATACACACTTTCAAACAATGGTTACTTTTCCTGTCTATCATATCAGTTTTATCTAATGGAGAAAACAAATCAGTGCTTCTCAAACATCAGTTGTGAAAGATCATTTTTTTCATAATTTCCTCTTTATCATGGTTGTATACTTTTATAAAGTAAAAAGGAATTACCAGAAAAGTGAGCACATATTTGGATGTTGCAGTATTATCAAATTATTACAGAAGTTTCTAAAAGGTATTTCCAATCTTTTAACTTCCGTCTCCACAGACAGGTACCAGACGCTTCAGGGACTGGCGCCGGTCCCTGGGCATGAGCAGTAAGGACTGCCCTAATGCATACATTCTCAGTACACGACTCTTCAGGAAGTCGTTCACATGCCTAGCAACAATAAAGCAACCCACACAAATGGCAATGAACCTGTTTAATACTGTTTTCCACATCCCACATTTTACTTCAGCCAGTCCCTACAGACACAGGGCCCCCGGTCATAGTCTCTTAGCTTGTCTATGATAAAGAGGATTTAAAAATTTACTGAAGATCCTAACTCTCTACTTATAATCGAGCAGTATCTTCTGATTAAGAGTCTTTCCTCTCCATATTCCACACCTTCAAAAACCACAACTCAAAACATCTTTTCTCCATAAACACTTCTGCATCTAGAGAATTCTCTGCGATTTGGCAATCATCAGACATTTACATTGGCACTAATTAATATGCTGTAAGGAGGTTCATGTACTGCCTTTTCAATTAGATTTGAGAGAAGCAGTCAGTGTAAACATCATTCTTTTGCAATTTTCCACATAGCACAGAGTAAGTCTGCTTACAGTAAAAGCAATGGTCTGATCTGACCCCGAGAATTCTCATAGTCCCCAGGCAAAAACAGCAGCATGCCTGGCCTAGGGATTGGCCTGAGATTTCCAGAAAATAATTTAGCTATGAAACACAGTAGTAGGTATGGCCTAACTTAACTCTCTGTTCCCTCCAATATCATTATGAAATAAAAGGTCTCTCAGTAATCATGACAGCCTTCTAAATCAACTTAGAATTATATTTACCTAAATTTGAGTTACTTCCACTAAAACGACATCATTAAGCAGACATTAAGAATTACTACGACCAAAGAAAAAGTCTACATATGCCTTCAATTTACAAAGTGTAGCATACAATACTCTTATGCTAAGAGTTTTACTAACACAAAGAAATTTTAAACTTTCTCAAGTCAACCATTAACAATTTTCAAATACACGCAACCTGTACCAACAGATTCCTAACTATACAGTCCACTACGGGGGAAAAAATCTATGTCCCTACATATTATTTTAAATGTAAATGGCAAGAAAATATGGTCCTTCAAAGACCTACCACTATGTGAACCCCGAATTTCTAAGTAGAGACTAACCTGTAGGTCCTTTCGGTTTAGACAGACAGTGAGTTTTAGACATGAGAGAGACACCACAGTCATTGTCCAGGGCACGTTTGTCATTTCACGGACGACACACACACTGCAGCCGAGGAAGCTGGCCCAAGGTCACAAAGCCGGAAACGCCAGGCCTCAAAAGCTGCAGCACTGTGCTCGTTTCACCATGCTACTCCACTTCCCTTCCAAACGCTGAGGTCAGATTGGCAACATTTCCTTCTACCACTTTCCTACACTGAAATGAATTTTAGAAGAATGGACACTATATCCTCCTTTTTCCAATCTCCAGGGATTTTACTGTTTTCTCAAAAATGAGTATCGGCAGCTCTAAATCACATTTCAACTTTAAGGTACTAAACCCTCATATTAGGAATACTTTCAAGTGTTTGTTTGCCATGCTAGTCTTACTTTCTACTCATACATCAGAAATGCTACTTATCACAGTTAACTGATCATCAAAAATGCAAAAACTAACAAAAAATAAAGAGGTGAAAAAGCCATTAAGGGGACTCCTCAGACTACTGAAGGGCTTTTTATTTGTTCCTTAAACTAAAAAGCTCCAGATACTTTGATTTCTAGCTTTCACCTGCTCTTCAGCATTTTACGGTTTCCTTCCATGTCGCCAGGCTTTGTCTACCGTCACTGCTCCCTACTGTCAGTTAGCCAACCTGTGTTCAATTCTATTCCACTTCTACTATGTGGATTCAAAACTACACGCTCCAACTTATAAGACTAGTATGTGAAGCAAGAGTAAATGTGCTCTCGGTGACAGCGTAAGGAAATGTATAAAATTGAACCCACACATTTTAGTTTACATTAGAAGTAGTTCATAATTAATTACCTCCTTGTTCTTATCTATTGTTCAAAATGGAGATAATACTAGGTACATAAAGTATTAAGTGTCATTTATACCTGACGCCATTAATTCTTACCTTGAGAATATCTAGTCTTCTTGAATTTCCTTTTATACCACCCTCTGATCAAATGTTCCTAAAACCATCTTAAACTTGTATCAGTTTCCCAAAATTAATATTCTCTTCTTCCATTACTTAGGAAACTGAATTAGTTACAACACTGTAGTAATTTCCACCAAGATTTACAACCTCCTGAACATCTTTAGCTGCTACTGATCCTAACCAAAAATATCACCTTCTGTAGATTATTATTACTATTAACATGATGATTCTCCGTAAGACTCAAAGGCATCCAACTGTAATAAAATCTTCACTTCTACCTGTCATAGAAGTAGCCCTATAAAATACTTCAAAATCTATGCCCGACCTATCACCCTCGATGCCAAGTAAAATACAGTTAAATTTCTGATATGAGAGATTTTAAACTGTTTTTAAACAGTTGAACCAATTACGAAAAGTTGAAGATTTTTAAGTTTGCCTCGTAATGAGAAGTTTAAATTAGGGGAGAAATCTTTGAAATTTAGACAAAGCAGTTAGGAAATGAAGTTAAAATATGATTAATGTGCCTATAATGGGTCACATTAACAGCAACTACAACATTAAATTTGATGTTTTCTTAAAAATAGAAACATTAAGGTAAAGAAAATGAGGAAAAAAGAGAAGGATTTCATTCCTTCACATAAAACATCTCTATTTCATGCACAGAGATAAATAAAATTCTACACGTATGAAATATATACCCAAAAAAAAAAAAAAAAAAAAAAAAAAGGCAAGCAAAAGCAACAAAAATATCACAGTCCATTAAAAGCACCTCCCCAACTTAGGAGAATATTGACCATTATATAGGTGATGACCCCAATATCACTTGTATATTCCATTTAGTCTCACATAAGTTTCAACTTCACCTACCTTTCTTCTCTGAGAGATGTTGAGGGCACCAAAGTCATTAAACAAGGATGAAGCAGGTGAAGTTAGAGGATCTGGAAGGTAAGTTACATAAGTTTCCACACAGACAACTCAAGCAACCCACAAATCTAACAAATGTTTAACCTGACAACATTCTTAACAGTAACAAAAAATCATATACCACAGTAATATTTAAACTCAGTGCCTCATATACAGTGGATGTTCAAATATTTTCTAAGTAGAAGAAACACAAATTAGAGAATACTTCTTTCAGTCAATACTTAGCCAATTAAAGTATCGGCTAATACTTTAATCAGAAGCTATATGGATTAGGGTGCATCTGTTTGTTTAGAACCAAAAGAAAAATCAAACAGAAAAAAAGAAGAGATGGCTCTTGACCTTGTTATTAGGAATGTGTGTTTATGAAAGAAGTCTACCATTTAGTAAATGTTTGTGTACTTGAAACCCAATCATGAGAAAAATTACAAAGGGCAGGGAGGTGGGGAGGACAGAAAGCCATGCTCTGAATGACTGGACTTGGATTTTAACACTTAGGCAAGGCCTTAAAACCATCTATGCAATATTCTATCTTTTTTAAGTTTGTCACCAGATATTTTATATTCTTACTAAAAATATAAGTAAATTAAGTTTTTAAAGAGGGAAATGTTAAATGTTTCAAAATAAACATGAAATTTAAAGATTTTATAATTTCAAAGTTCTGTTACTCTGTTCAGAAGTTATAAACAAAAGTGTATCTCTAAATGGTTTTTCACTTAATAAACCAGAAGAGTTTCTGAAAAGGTACACATGATACACATGGAAATACTTACCTTCAATTCTGAGCGCTACTTACTCTTATGTTTCTCATTAAATTATCTACGAAATTCTAAAATCTATAGTAACTGTTCTTATTTAGAAGGACCTACTAAATCTCTTCAAAATGCAGTATGGACTGCTGCTTAATTTCTCCAGTTTCGACTGCCTGAGTTTTCATAGCTTACTCTCTCATTAGAATTAACAATTTAATGTATGTACAGAAAAAGCTAGTAAAATATTTTTATGTAATTTATACATTCAAGGCACCTAAAAATAGGTACTATTATGCAGAGTACTAACACTCAATTGTTACATATTTTTAAGAAGCTATTCTTGAACATTTTTTTAACATTTATTCTTTTTTTTTTTTTTTTTTTGAGAGAGAGAGAGCGAGCGAGCATGAGCGGGGGAGGGAGAGAGAGACAGAGTGGGAGACACAGAATCGGAAGCAGGCTCCACGCTCCGAGCTGTCAGCATAGAGCCCGACGTGGGGCTCGAACTCACGAACTGTGAGATCATGACCCGAGCTGAAGTCAGACGCTCAACCGACTGAGCCACCCAGGCGCCCCCTTTGAACATTTGTTTTTAAAATAGAATACAGAAAGATACTTGGAACTTCCATATTAAAAACCTTAAAAATGACCATGATCTTGCAAACAGTCACTGCATGTCTAAGAATGTTTCCGAAGAAGTAAGATATAAACACAGATGCATACACATAGTCCAATATTAGAATACTTTTTTAAAAACTTCAGTAAATTATGAAAATAAGCAATAGAATTCAATTTATTATGATCAAGAAACACTCCTAATTTTAAAGTGTATCTAATGCCATCTCAAGTATATGAGTCTACTTAGCTAAGTATTACGTATGTAAGTGTATATATATATACATATATGTGTGTATACAAGTACATGTATTTTCACACTCAGACATAACCACTACTTGGAATTATATGGAATCCAAACAACAGTGATCTGTCTAGATCATTCTTATTCTCTTCCTTTATACATATTCATAATTTTCAAGACTTCAAGGTTTCTCCAATGAACACACTGTTTTAGGATCAGAAATATACACACATGCATGTATGCATACGTGCAAACACACAAAAGAGAAAGAGGGATCCAGTCTTACCGTGGCCTGCATATGGCTTGGCACTGTCATTCAGAAGGCTTGGGGAGCTGCTACTGTTAGTCACTCTCTGCAAAACAAAATAGACAAACGTTACATCACTAAATGAGAACAGTCAGCCAATTCAGACGAATTCGCTGCTTCTTCCCCTCCGATCCACTTCTCACATCACTGACACTCTAATGTGACTATAAATGTTGCAACATGGATTACATTAATTCATGTAAAAATGTCCAAATACTCTCTATAACACATCAGATGAACATTTTACTCACTAGCCAGATATTTAAAACCAAAGTTGCACACCTATTTTGAATTGCACTTCCATATTATTAGCTTGGGCAACACATGTAACTCTTCAGCTTCCCGGTCTATAAAATATAAATTTCAACATCCATCTGAGAAGACGTAAAAGTCAACAAACGCTTTCTAATAGCCTCTCCCGGTGTGTATTAGCCTTCACACACCTTACAGATTCTATAACATTAGGCTATTCTTGGTTCTCTAAACATGTTCATTGCTTTCTTACACTCCATACCCTCTACAGTCTCTCCATCCTGAAAGGCCTTCACTCCATACCCACAAAACAGAGAGGAGTGAAAACTAGTCTCTTTCCATCTGTCTTCTACATACTCCACTGTCCTCCCACCCCATCCTACCCTTGAAAGCTCACACAGACTCCAACTGTATCCCACCAACCTCATCGATTCCGAAAACCTTCCCTCATACTCAACAAGTTTAGGAATAAATGAAGACTCTAGACATCCCCTGACACTGGAATAAACTTCACTGTTTAGTGCCATGTAAATTCAGACTAAGGATACCTGCATCAAGGGATACTTTGTTTCTACTGGGCTTCCAAATCCATTGACTCCAATGAAGCTGGTGCTGAAATAGGAATCTGTGAGACTTGTATCAGTTAAAGCACCTCCATCTATTCCAGGAACTGAAAGAAAAGGAAAATTCAAGCATTTTAATTATTTGGAAGTACAAAATACTGATGTAGTTTCTGTGTCTCTAATAGATTTTAAAGTCTCAAATCTCTGTCACACTTCCTTTTATTTATCTGTTCATAACAGAAGGCAGGACCAAATAAAATTGGCTCAGCTCTAAACATTTGATGAACAATGCTCAAGTTGACGGATTTTTTTCCCACAGAGATAGTATTTTATTTTGTATTAGTATGTAAGCACCACCAAACATAACATGAAGAAACAAACCACACTTGCACTTCATTTTCTCAAGTTTTCTTTCTTTAACTTTGCAAGAAGACAGAATACAAACACTGCAACTGAATCTTCAGAGGAGAAACAGATGTAAGTTTCTCAGGACTGTTCTCTTAATACATCTTATGAAACAGACCAGCAGTCTCACATTAACGCATAATTCAGTAAAAACAATTCTGCAGTGTAGCAATAGGATAGAGTTCAGAAATACAGACAAGCTGTTGATTTTAGGATAGGTTAATACAAAACGATTGTTAAGTAGTATGACAATCCATCATATATCAACAAAGTAATGGACAATATGGTTTAGATGCTACCTCTCGGTAATTACTTGGAGTGTTGCTATTTTCTAAGCTGACAGTTAAGTACAAAACCATATGCTTTACAAATCAGCTAAGCTCCAAGTAGGATTGTCCTCTTCTGGGCACAGCCTCTGAGAACCAGTGAAACCACTCCCACCCCCAACTAAGAAAACTAAGAGAATGCTGATAGTTGGATATAGGGTGCTATGATCTGAATGTCTGTAACCTGCAAAATTCACATGCTGAAATCCTAACCCCCAAAGATAATGGTATTAGGAGGCAGGGCCTTTGGGAGGTGCGTAGGTCATGGGAGTGGAGGTCTCAGGAATGAGATTAATCTTCTTTTTCACAAGAAATCCCTAAAGACCCCTAGTCCCTTCCACCATGTTAGGATACAAGAAGGCACCCATTTATGAAGCAGGAAGTGGGTCCTAGCCAACCACCACATAAAATGTGCCAGTGCTATGATCTGGGACTTTCCAGCCCCCAGAACTGTGAGAAATAAATTTCTGTTGTTTGTTAAGATATCCAATCTGAAGTATTTTATTATACTTCAGACAGACTAACACATAGGGATTCCTTGGAAAGCAAACTGAGATAATTTTTCTGGTCTATTTTTAAGACTTATTTCTCAAAATGCCCACTATTAAAATGAAAAACGTATTCCTAGAAAAAAACATAGTATATATAAGGTTCTAGCCATCTGCAATTTCAAACATCCACCGGGCTTGGGGGTGGGGGGGTCTCGAACTGTATCGCCTGCAGGTACAGCAGAACTACTGTATACACCCAAAGGAAACGGAATCGCTATCTTGAAGAAATGTCTGCACCCCCATGTTCACTGCAGCATTATTCCTAATAGCCAAGGCATGGAAACAACCTAGGTATCTGCCGACAGATGAATGGCTAACAAAAATGTGATACATATATACATATGCATAAAATGTGATATATACATACATACACACGTACAACACAATGGAATATCACTCGGCCATAAAAAGGGAAACCCTGCCATTTGTGACACCACAGGTGAACACTGAGGGCATTATGCTAAGTGAAATCAGTCAGAGAAAGACAAACATAGTATGTTCTCCCTTATATGTGGAATCTAAAAGGGCCAAACTTGAGGCACCTGCATGGCTCAGTCAAGCGTCCAACTTTTGATTTCGGCTCAGGTCATGATCTCATGGTTCGTAAAATCAAGCCCTGCAGAGTCCCAAGAGTCTGCTTGGGATTCTGTCTCTCCCTCCCTCCCTCCCTCCCTCCCTCCCTCTCTCTCTCTCTGCCCCTTCCCTGTGCATGCTCTCTCTGCTCTCTCTAAATAGAGAAATTTTAAATAAAAGGGCCAAACTCAAAGAAACAGAGTAGTACAGTGGCTGCCAGAGACTGGGGAGTAGGAGAAATGGGGCGATGTTGGTCGAATTTCCAGCTATGACATGACTATGAGTAAGTTCTGGGGATCTAATGTACACCATGGTGACTATAATTAACAAAACTGTATTATATAATCAAAAGTTGTTAAAAGAGTAGATTTTAAAAGCTATTACCACACAAAAAGAAGTTAATTATGCGAAGAGATGAAGGTGTTGATTAACCTTATATGGTAATCATTTTGCAATATATATTTATATCACATCAAGTTGTACACTTTAAACTTAACAGATGTTACAAGTCAATATCTCAATAAAGCTGAGAGAAAAAAAATCCATACATATACTTCACTTTTCCTGTTTTGGAAGGAAGAGAATGGGATTTCATACTTCAAGAATAGTTAAGGAAATCACTAACCTATGATACATTATTCTATATAGATCATGAAGGTCCTAACTTTCTATTTATTTTTTTTTTTACAGGCATCTGAAGAATTTATTTTTAATTTTTTTTAATTTACATCCAAATTAGTTACCATATAGTGCAACAATGATTTCAGGAGTAGATTCCTTAATGCCCCTTATCCATTTAGCTCATCCCCCCTCCCACAACCCCTCCCGTAACCCTCAGTTTATTCTCCATATTTATGAGTCTCTTCTGTTTTGCCCCCTCCCTGTTTTTATATTATTTTTGTTTCCCTTCCCTATGTTCATCTGTTTTGTCTCTTAAAGTCCTCATATGAGTGAAGTCACATGATTTTTGTCGTTCTCTGACTAACTTCACTTAGCATAATACCCTCCAGTTCCATCTATGTAGTTGCAAATGGCAAGCTTTCATTCTTTTTGATTGGTGAGTAATACTCCATTTACACACACACACACACACACACACACACACACACCACATCTTCTTTACCCATTCATCCATTGATGGACATTTGGGCTCTTACCATACTTTGGCTATTGTCAATAGTGCTGCTATAAACATGGGGGTGCATGTGCCCCTTCGAAAAAGAATACCTGTATCCCTTGGATAAATGCCTAAATGCCTAGTAGTGCAATTGCTGGGTCGTAGGGTAGTTCTATTTTTAGTTTTTTGAGGAACCTCCACACTGTTTTCCAGAGTGGCTGTACCAGCTTGTATTCCCACCAACAATGCAAAAGAGATCCTCTTTCCCCGCATCCTCACCAACATCTGTTGTTGCCTGAGTTGTTAATGTTAGCCATTCTGACAGGTGTGGTTTTGATTTGTACTTCCCTGATGATGAGTGATGTGGAGCATTTTTTCATGTGTCTGTTAGCCATCTGGATGTCTTCTTTGGAAAAGTGCCTATTCCTGTCTTTTGCCCATTTCTTCACTGGATTATTTGTTTTTTGGGTGTTGAGTTTGATAAGTTCTTTATAGATCTTGGACACTAACCCTTTATCTGATATGTCGTTTGCAAATATCTTCTCCCATTCCGTCGGTTGCCTTTCAGTTTTGCTGACTGTTTCCTTCGCTGTGCAGAAGCTTTTTGAAGGTACTAACTTTTTAAAGTTACTAAGAACACATATGCTACATACCTCATGGGATGCACAAGGAGAAAAGGCATGTGGAGTACTTTTTAAGTTTAAATTACACAAGCGTAAGACACGTTAGAGACTTTTATTACCAAGACTAGATAATTAAGTACTTTTCACGCCTTCAATCCCTTATTTTTGCAGTCCACCAATACCACCTCTACAGGATAATAACTTGCAACCCAATGGAAGTAAGGCTTACTGTTTCTGTGAAAGCTCTATTATTATCTCTATTATTACAACATATCTGTACAGAATAATAATCAATTCAACAATCACTGTGTACATATGAACCGCCGTCTGAATGACAACTGCAGCAGGGCTGATATTTTATTTTGCAGCTAAGCAAACTGATTCAGGGAGATGAGAAAGCTTGTGCAGTCACAAAGCTAGTAAGTGACACAACGGGGATGCAATGACAACCTCTTGATTGCATGAAACTGCCTTCCAGTTTTTAAGAAAGGGAATTATAAATCAAAAAAACAAAATTTCAAGCCTGCAGTTTTATTTTTTTTAACGTTTATTAATTTTTGAGACAGAGCGAGAGAGTGCACGAGCGGGAGATGGCCAGAAAGGGGGAGACAGAAGATCCGAAGCAGCTTCCACACAGCAAGCGAGATTCATGACCTGAGCCGAAATCAAGAGAGGGTAGCTTAACCCACTGAGCCACCCAGGTGCCCCTCAAGCAGTTTTAAAACTGCAAAGTCTTGATGTTAAGACATTCAAACTTTGAACCAAAGGATCTTACAGTACCTAAAGAATCAGAACTTCTACAACTGTCAGCAGTAACCCTGCCATGATTAACATATAAATGTGTATGATAATAAGCCACTTAAAAAAAACAAAAAACCATCCTCACGGCTTAACTAAATAAATGTTCTCCTTCATCTTCAGTCTTGTCCCTTCTTGGTGAAATGGGTTTAACTTTCCAAAAAGATCACAATAAATCAATGCTACCCAAAGGGAATTCTAAAGTCAGTAAATTTGGAAAATGCTGAAAAAAACAAAAGTAAACCCATTCTTCACTGCAAAACTTCTCATAGCATCGTGTCCACAATGTGAACTCTGACAATTCAAAATGGAGATATACTTCCCAAATGTACTTGCCTAGAGACCCTTTCTCCATGGAGCAGCTTGAGAGCCTAGAGTTCCATAGAACAGACTCTACAAAACGTGATCCCCTGACAATACTGAGCGGTTTTCCTGCGCCAAAGAAGACATCACAGACAAGATGCGGGCAATTCTTACACTAGGTGACGAAATCCAAATTTCTTAGTCCAACATTAAAAAGCACTCAACAATCTGTTCTCAACCCATCATTTCCAAAAGGTGCCAGGTTTGAGTCTCAGTTTTGCCACTTACTAGCCACAAAGTCTCAGGCAAAATACTTAAAAAATGTAGATTATGCCATTATTTGTAAAGTGAAAATCATACCATCTACCCTGCAAACGTCAATGAAAAATTATGAAAAACAATGAAACAGTATCTGGTAAGAATCCTGACGGTTTGTATAACTCTATAATATAACCTACTAAAAACTGACTGTACAACTTACAGTGACTGAATAAAGCACATAAATTATATTTCAATAAAGCTATTTTTTCATAAATCAGTGGAGAAAAAGAGGAATTATCCAATAAATAAACTTAAAACAACTGGGTGTCCAGGGGCCCCTGGATGGCTCAATCAGTTGAGCAACCAACTCTTGATTTTGGCTCAGGTCATGATCCCAGGGTTGTGGGAACAAGCCCTGGGTTGGACTCCACACTGAGTGTGGAGGAGCCTGCTTGGGACTCTCTCTCCCTCTCCCTCTGCCCCTTCCCCACTCATGCTCTGTCTCTCTAAAAACTTTAAAAAAAAGTAAAAAATTGGGGCGCCTGGGTGGCGCAGTTGGTTAAGCGTCCGACTTCAGCCAGGTCACGATCTCGCGGTCCGTGAGTTCGAGCCCCGCGTCAGGCTCTGGGCTGATGGCTCGGAGCCTGGAGCCTGTTTCCGATTCTGTGTCTCCCTCTCTCTCTGCCCCTCCCCCGTTCATGCTCTGTCTCTGTCTGTCCCAAAAATAAATAAAAAACATTAAAAAAAAAAATTTTTTAAAAGTAAAAAATTAAAAACTGGGTATCCATCAGGGGAAAAAAAACGAATACAGATATTTCCAAAAGACCAAAGATTATAGTGTAATAAAAGTAAATATACACACACACACACACAATCTATAAAAAGGTCTTTACAATAATCATAACTTTATTGAACTCTCTCCTCCAGTCAAAATGGTATATACTCAACTGTATTTTGAAAGCCTACACTTTACATTATGAAGTACCATCAATTCCTACACACACACACACACACACACACACCCCTAACTCTATGTTCTTCAAGACCCAGATATATGATGAAAAGGAAAACAATCCTTGGAATTAGAGCCACAGAGTTCCAATCCTACTTTTACTACTCACTAACTAGCTCTATGACCTGGAGCAAACATCCTCTAAGTGTCATTTCTTCATCTGGAAAAGAAGGCAATACCAGCTCACTCACAGGCCTGTGGTAGGGACTCAGAGGAAACAACCTAAAAGCAAAGTGCCTCATGTCCTGTCTCGAGGGATAATCATAA
The DNA here is from genome assembly GCF_028018385.1 of Neofelis nebulosa. Taxonomy (NCBI): domain Eukaryota; kingdom Metazoa; phylum Chordata; class Mammalia; order Carnivora; family Felidae; genus Neofelis; species Neofelis nebulosa. The sequence goes on from NC_080782.1 coordinate 236,284,506, forward strand.
ATGTTTTTTCCTCTTCTGTCTCTAGGATGCATTGCCCAATTATTCTAAGCTGTTAAAACCTCTACCTCTTCAGATACCATTTATACTATTTGATTATGTGTATACACACACACACACACACACACATATCTGTATACAGAATATATTTTTTTACATATATAAAATATAAACTTTGACCTTTTATTGCTATCTTCAACTATTTAAACATTTAAATCCTTATATGTTTCTGTATTATCTACCCATCTAAACTACCTGTTAACTTGAGAGTTGGGACTACTTATATTTTTTTGGTATTCCCTAATCTACTAGCACATTTTTATGAACATTTACAATTAAATCCTTTTTGAAAATTGGTATTTTTAGAAGTTGATAAAAGATGCACTATAGTGTGAGTTTCACATCCAACCTTCAGAAAACACCCCATACAAATGGTATTAGAGCCTCCAATTTTCCTGATAAGGAAATTAAAACTCACAGCCACCAGGGGATGCAGGCCCAAGAAAAAGGGGCTCTTTCACCTACTCAGCAGACACTCGCACCAACCTCCTGAGCAAACACAACTGCCCGTGAGATCTTCTCAGCCAGTTGCCAACTATTGCCCTTTGACTGTTTTTAAGTAGGTTCCATGCCCACGTGGGGCTTGAACTCAAGACCCTGAGATCAAGAGTTACATGCTCTACCAGGGCGCCTGGGTGGCTCAGTGGGTTAAGCGTCCGGGTTCCAAGTTCAGCTCGGTCGTGATCTCCTATCCTACTTCATGGGTTCAAGCCCCACGTCAGGCTCTGTGCTGACAGTGCAGAGCCTAGAGCTTGCTTCAGATTCTGCCTGTCTGTCTGTCTGTCTCTCTCTCTGCCCCTCCCAGCTTGGGCTCTGTCTCTTTCTCTCTCTCAAAAATAAACATTAAAAAAAAATTTAATAAAAAACTCAAAAAAAAAAGTTACATGCTCTACCAAATGAGCCAGCCAGGCACCCCACCCCCACCCCCGTCCCCTGCTTCACAGTGTATTTAATCCAAGTCTCAGTTTCCTCCCCTAAAACAGAACAATAACATCTACTTTACAGGTCTGCTGTGAGAATAATTCAGCGCACTGGCATGCTTGGGTGATATTATGTGCCTAATGGTTACTTCTTGTGGTTTTGTGGTTATCATTTGTATCCATATATAAACCTATTTGTAAAAGTTATCTTGCCTTTTCTGATGAAAAACTAACATGTTCTTTGTACAGAATACATTAGGGGAAACATTTCATGTAGTTTTTTAAAATTTTAATATAAATGACAAAAAGGTAGCTTGGAATATTTTAGACATGTTACAAAACCCATAGGAATTGTCTAAAAGATAAGACTCGAATCCTTGGGGCGCCTGGGTGGCTCAGTCGGTTAAGCACCTGACTTTGGCTCAGGTCATGATCTCACAGTTCGTGGGTTCAAGCCCCACATCAGGTTCAGTGCTGACATCTTGGAGCCTAGAGCCTGCTTCAGATTCTGTGTCTCCTTCTCTCTGCCCCTCCCCAACTTGTGTTCTCACTCTCTCTCTCTCTCAAAAATAAACAAACATTTAAAAAGTTAAAAAAAAAAAAAAAAAAAAAAAAAAAAGACTCAAATCCAAAGCAGGTGACTGAGCAAGACGTATTGGTCTATTTGAAGGGCTGGACTTCCCTCAGAAGCTCACAAACAGAAAAAGTCCAAGGGAAATCTGAGAAAAATAGTAGTTAATAGCTATAAACGCTGTATTTCCAGTCCTCATGGTAAAGTTTCTGTGCAGAGCCATAAGAGACCAATTCCGCGTTTCTGATCCTCCTCCTAACTCTGAAGTATCACTAACCAACATCGGTGATAACTAGGGAAGCAAGACCTTAGCACACAGCATCAATCATAAGTCAAATGTAATTTTACATGCATTATCCCATTTTTTTACCCACTCAACAAGCTGAACTGTGTCCTCTCAAAAGAAATGTTGACATTCTAACCTCAGTATCTCAGAATGTGATCTTAATCTCTGTACAGAATCACTAAAGATGTAATCAGTTGAGATGAAGTCACTGTTTGGGGCACCTGGGTGGTCCAGCCGGTTGAGCATCTGACTCCAGCTCAGGTACGTGATCTCACGGTTCGTGAGTTCTAGATCTCCATTGGGCTCGCTGCTGTCAGCACAGATCGCGCTTCTGATCCTGTCTCCCCCTCTCTTTGCCCCTCTCCTGCTGGTTCTCTCTCTCTCTTTCTCCCTGTCTCTCAAAATAAATAAACTTAAAAAAATAATAATAAATATTTCTTAATATGGCTTTAAAAAAAACAAAAGAAGAGGTCACTGTTCAGGTGAGTCCTAATCCAATATGACTTTAGACTTTATAAAAGGGGAAACCTGGACATAGACACACGCAGGAAGAATGTCTTGTGAAAGTGAAAGCAGAGATCAAGGTGATGCTTCCGAGAGCCAAGGGATGCTAAAGACTACAGGCAAACCACCAGAAGCTCGGTGAGAGGCATGGAACAGATTACTTCTCACAATCTTTAGAAGAAAGCAACCCAGCCAACACCTTGATCTCAGACTTCTAAGCTCCAGAACAATAAATCTGTTATTTAACCACCCGCCACCAATAAAGCCATTTAATAAAAATAAAAGATTAGATGGGCGATTATTAACCCAATAAACATAAGCTAAGGAAAAGTATCTCTAAGTTCAGAAGTTTCTAAGTAGTCAAGATCAAAAAAAAAAAAAAAGTAAGTTAAAAAATACCTCATAAAATAACAAATACCAATTTTTTAGAGCAAACCATTTCTAGTGCTAAGCTCTTCTAAGCTCTTCAGAGAAATGTTTATAAAGATTTTCACATATGGAGCACTGCTCATCATGCATCTTCAATTCAGGTGAAAAAAAACGTCTAGAAACATTTTTTATATTTGTTCTCAATGGAAGTAGAGAACAGTATTAAACCACAATCTATCTGAAGTAATTCCATAAAGAGCTAAGGATGCTATTTAAATAATTCCTTTTTCAGCCTTCTACCTAGACCAATCTTTCCCCCTTGAACTGTTACCCTTTTGCTTTGAAAAAGCAGAACCCATTCACTTCTGGTTCTGACAGATTAGACAGACAGGTACCGACAGACAGGAAATAATACCGTTGCCATGCACAGTTTTCCACGTACAATCTCGACAGTCCTTCAGGATATGTATCATCACCACCTATTTCGGTGTCAGTGCCAGAGATGAAATTTGAAACGAGAACAATCTTGCTTCAAAGGTTCCGAAAATTACTATACTACCTTCCTCTCAGTCATTCCTACAAACTCAGACTCCCATTCACAACTACCTAGTATTAAATGTCTCCGAATACGTGTGTGACAAGTACTTTTAAGCTACAAACTCATTTATCCTTAATTCCTTTCTCTCTCTCATCCATCCCTTCAAGTGGCTGCTGTACCAAATCTCTCAAATGCGCCCCCTGTATTTCATTGCCACTTTCCCAAAATGGGTCCTTGGCATCTCTCCCTTCAACAGATCTTATCCTTTCCCTTGGCACAGCTTACAAGGGTGGCCACACAATCTATCATCTGGTACCACTCTCCATAATATAGCCTATTCTCCACATCAGCTGACTGCAGACCAAAAGCATGCACAACGCTCTCTCTCAAAATCTGTGTCCAGGGGCGCCTGGGTGGCTCAGTCGGTTAAGGGTCCGACTTCAGCTCAGGTCACGATCTCGCGGTCCGTGAGTTCAAGCCCTGCGTCGGGCTCCGGGCTGATGGCTCAGAGCCTGGAGCCTGTTTCAGATTCTGTGTCTCCCTCTCTCTCTGACCCTCCCCCGTTCATGCTCTGTCTCTGTCTCAAAAATAAATAAATGTTTAAAAAAAAAAAAAATCTGTGTCCGTATCCTCCTGGGATGCCTTTCTTTTCTACCAGATATGCGTCACACATTTCAAAAAAGTTCAAATATTACCTCTTGATGAGACCCTCCACAATATCCCTGAACAGAGTTTATTATATGTTTTATACCTAGAGCGTATCATACTATGCCAACATTTATACATCTCAAAATCCCTTACTGGCCTATGCATTCACAAACGGCCAGTACCACGCATCTTTGTCTTCCCAAAACTGGTATAGTACCTGGCACAGAAGTGTTCCATAAATGTTTGACAATGAGACTCTCTAGTCAGGGCCCAGAGTATACATATACCCTCAGTCAGCTGCATAAAGTCGACCTCCAGAGACAAGTTCACATTGTTTTAAAAACTGCAAGATCTATCTGGCAAACTGGCCCTTAAGGAAATTGGCATACCTGTGCACCAAGAGAGCCACAGTAAAGCCTATGGCAAGACCAAAAAAAAAAAAAAAATTCCTAAAAGAGCAATTTTAGATAGATCAAGTGGCTTAACAAGTACTCAGCTGAGATCCTCGTGCCTCGTGCTCCACACTGGAATATGTACGGTACAGTGTTTTGAACTGAAAATTAAAGATCAACATTATTACCTAGTTTCCTGAATCAGAGAGGAACACTGCAGTGCAGCACGACTGGAAAATACCCGACTGTGAAGAGCACTACAATACTAAAGGCCTTCCGAGATACACTGGCTACAAAACTGATAATGAACAACTAATTAAACTGGGCTCTCAGGTGAAGCCACTTAATGTTTAGCACTGTCCCTTTGATTACTTACTGGAAAATGCCTTCCGAAACAGTTCTAGTTTAGGATCTGTGCCAAGATCACTGCTTTCTTCACACAATCAAAATCTGCCAATAAATAAATGTTTTCAGAAGTCTTCCACTGATGTTGTTTTCTCAGTAGAATGAACCAGAAATGTGTTTCTAAAGCCAGCTTACTCCTTGTGCAAAGTATCAGCGTAATATCATTCAAACTCATGGTTTATTGAGAACTGAGGAGTAGATCTGTTCCTTCTTTTTTTTTTTCTTAATAGCAACTGTCCTCTTTTAACATACTATAAAATGTGGGGCATTAGATTTACTAACACTGCCCACTCTACCATTAAAATGTAAGCTCCACAAAGGAAAGAATCTTTTTATTTGATTACTGATGTACCTCAAAAATCTAAAACAGCAGCTGACACAATTGGTGCTCAGTAAATGTTTATTAATCAAATAATTAAATAAAATGAATGAATCTCCGCTTTTAGAGCTAATCATACTAAGTGGAAAGTCTGCCAAAATCTAAGTTTTTCAAAACTATTATCTGTTTACATTAAATCTTTTTACAATATATATCAGAGGACGTTGCTAAAATTTTTACTTTAAACACTGCCTGGATCATTTTTCCAAGCCCTGGGAGCAGGGAGAAAATTCCCAGTCCCATCTTTGCCAAGACTCCTCCTCCGAGACAGCTGACATTGCTGTAAAGTCTATGAACCATAAAAGGTCACTATTTTAAAGGAATTGAAAAGGCCCCATCCCATTTTGGTTTTGTTCACCTCCAATCTCATCTTTCAATCAAGTACACAGTGAGATTCAGGAATAGCAATTTTGTTAAAAGACAGAGTAAGTTTAGGAACAGATGAACAAAATCACAAAGTTACATCTGACGGTATGTCATGTCCTTTCCAGTTTTTCCAACCCTGTCATGTTCTACCTAATTATAAATATGACAGCAGCCTAAGGTAACTGTATCAAAAATGCAGATAAACAGTGAAAGACTATTAAACGATAACACTAGTCTTTTATTAAATATACAAATGAGATTTCCCAGCGACTATTTTTTTTTTCAACGTTTTTTTATTTATTTTTGGGACAGAGAGAGACAGAGCATGAACGGGGGAGGGGCAGAGAGAGAGGGAGACACAGAATCAGAAACAGGCTCCAGGCTCTGAGCCATCAGCCCAGAGCCTGACGCGGGGCTCGAACTCATGGACCGCGAGATCGTGACCTGGTTGAAGTCGGACGCTTAACCGACTGCGCCACCCAGGCGCCCCATTCCCAGCGACTATTAATACTACCTCATTAAGTTGCAAAAGATGTGATTTACAAAACCATCTCTAGATAAGTGAGCCACTGGGAGAAAAATCTTGCTGGGACAGATTTAATATGGATGGCTATTTCAAATATCTTATTTCGGCTAATGATGTGTAAAATACAGATTTTTTATTGACCTGTAAGTGACATGAAATATTACTTTTAGGTGTACAACATAATGATTTACTGCAAAATGATTTACCACATTAAGTTTATTTAACATTAATCACTACACAGTCACCATTCTTTTAATGCTGAAAACTCAAGAACTACTCTCTTAGCAACTTCCAAATATACACTACAGTATTGTTAACTATAGCCACCTTGCTATACATTACATACTCTCAAGATTTATTGATCTTTTAACCGTTAAGTTTGTACCTTTTGACCACCTTCAACCATTTCACTCACCCCCCACTACCTCTGGCAACTACTAATCAGTTCTCTGTACCTAGGAGTTCAGGGTTTGTTTTTTTCTTTGTTTGTTTGTTTGTTTGTTTTTTGGTCTCACATGTGAGATCATATGGTAGTTATCTACACAGTTTTTCTTAATGTAACAAGTTTGAACCAGATTACTGAAGATTCTGTACGCTTAACATATGTACATATCATATTTTACATAAATCTATCTGTAAATGCACATAATAAATTAAGATGTAACAGCTTAGTGGCATCGTTTGCAATAATAGACTACAAACAATCTAAATATCCATTAAAAAGAATACAGTATACAGCGGAATATCATGCAGCCTTTAAAAAGAACAAGGTAGATTTCTATGCGTGGATGTGGAACAAATCCCAAGACATGCAGTTCAGTGAGAAAATTCAAAGTGCATTGGGCTTCCGTGTGTCTCTACCAGTATGTGTGTCAGTATGTACTACAGACAGGGAACTGTAAGCATGTGGATGATTGTAGAGGCAAAGAATATTTCTGAATAGATACATGATAAATTGGAAAGAGTGACTATCTTTTGGAGAGGGATCAGGGAGCTAAGTAGGGAAACTTTTTTCACTGTGTACCATTTTATGCTATTTACATTTTTAACCTGTGCATGTACTAATTTTTAGTTCCAAAAACAAGATACTGTTTCCCATTTTTTAAGCTGTAATTTTTATAATAAAAATGTAATTAAAAACTAGCTTTAGAAAAATAGGAATACAGGTGCCCGGCTGGCTCAGCCAGTGGTGCATGTGACTCTTGACCTCAAGGTCATTGAGTTCAAGCCTCATGTTCAGCATAGGGTGTACTTAAAAAAAAAGAAAAGAAAGAAAAGAAGGAAAAAAATAGGAAAAATATCTTTATTTTTAAAGAAAAAACAGACATCAAAACAGGGGAGGGGCACCTGGGTGGCTCAGGCTAGGCTAGGCATCCAACTTAGGTCATGATCTCACGGTTCGTGGATTCAGGCCCACAACGGGCTCTATGCTGAACGCTTGTTCAGAGCCTGGAGCCTACTTCCGATTCTGTGTCTCCTCTCTCTGCCCCTCCTCCACTCGTGCACCGTCTCACTCGGTCTCTCAAAAATAAATAAATGTAAAAAAAAAAAAAAAAAACACACAAAACAAAACAGGGGAGGGCTTTTTTATGAAGAGGATTGTTATCTACATGCCAATTAACTCAGCCAAGATAGGTGAGACCGACATGCCCCTCCCTGTACTGGAGGTTAGACTGCTGAGCAGTCAGTGTTTCTAAGACTTGTTGGGAGGGGAGGAGGATCTAAAGATCAAACATGAAGTAATTTGTTTTCTAGATCATGAACATTTAGAAAACACAGGAGCATTTTAGAGCTGAAAGGATTCTGAACATCACAAACCCCATCCGCCATTCTCCCATTTTACAGATAAAGAAATATATTTCCACATGGACTAAATGACTACCTTAAGATCACGAAGTGATTTTGGAAGACAGCACTAAAATCAAAATCTCTGAGCCCCAAGCCTGTCGTAATTTCCATATACTGATAAGAGACACAAATACTTGCATGTATTGGCTTGCTAACAACTATATGATAACAGTATATAAAACAAACATCTTTTTTTTTTTTAAACAATTTTTTTTAACGTTTTATTTTTATTTTTGAGACAGAGAGAGACAGAGCATGAACGGGTGAGGGGCAGAGAGAGAGGGAGACACAGAATCGGAAGCAGGCTCCAGGCTCTGAGCCATCGGCCCAGAGCCCGACGCGGGGCTCGAACTCACGGACCGCAAGATCGTGGCCTGAGCTGAAGTCGGCCACTCAACCGACTGAGCCACCCAGGCGCCCCTAAAACAAACATCTTACCATATTCCATTTATATAGTCTCAGACTAAACTACTTTATAAACAGGATATAAATTAATATGAGAAAAAAAGGTGAGAAATACTACTACAAACTTAAGTGTGTGTGTGTGTGTGTGTGTGTGTCAGAGAGAGAATTGTTTTTTCTCAAAATCCATATACTGAAGCCCTAACTCTCAATGTGAATGCACTTGGAGACAGGGCCTTTAGGAGCACAAAAGTTATTAATAACAATTAATCCCAGGCAATAAGATGAAAAGACTGGTCTACTCTGACTTTATACACTGCTGTTCCAATGGAAATTTTTCATAACTTAAAAATAAGTGAAAATCAACCCTAAAATACATACATAAAAAATAAATATTCAAGTCCGTCAATAAATGCCTCAGAATCCTAGCACAAATCTTTAATATCACTTCTGGGTTACTGTAAATGCTCACAGCTTTGGTACGCGAAGCAGATATGCCTATAAAAAACCAAACCAAAAAAAAAAAAAATGCTGCTTCATAATAACGATAAATATAAATTTTCAAAGTTAAAAAAAAAAAAAAGAATGCACACAACTTGGCTGAACCTTGAGGGAACTGTGCGGGGGGGGGGGGGGGGGGGAGGAAACGAATCCCAAAAGATTTCATGCTATATAATTCCATTTAAAACCATTCCTGAAATGACAAAATTACAGAAATGAGAGCAAATTGGTAGTTGCCAGGTTTGGGGAGGGAGGGAGGCTTACAAAAGGGCAACTTAAGGGTGACAAAACCATTCTGTGTCTTGACTGTGTTGGCAGGCACACCAACACACATGTGATCAATTCCCACAGAAATACACGTGCATGCACACACACAAGTGCAAATAAGATTAGAGAAACAGGAATGATAAGTGGAATGTAGCAATCAATGCCGGCTGTGATACTATACTCCAGGTATGAAACATGTTACCACTGGAGGAAAATGAGCGATGAAATGAGCTCTCTGTGTATTGTTTTTTACAACTGCATTTGACTCTACATTATCTCTAAATAGAACGCTAATTTAAAAACTGAAAAATCCTATAAAAGGGCAAAAATATGAAGACATTTTGCTTTATTGTGGCAATGCACTTTTATGGAAAGAAGAGGTTTACTCATTCATTGAATCTTACCTCAACTTGTGTTAACTCAGTCCTCTTTGAATATTCCTCATAAAATTTATCAAGGCTTAATATTATCTTATAACATCTCACAAGCCCACAAAAAAGAGTGCATGCTATATGAGAGTCCATTCCTATAAAGTTCAAAAAAGTCCAAAAAAAGTGAAAAATGAATCTACAGTGTCAGAATGTAGTGTTAGAAACCATAAGTTATATTTGGGAACTGGGGCAAACCATCTGGGATGGGACAAAAGCAGGACTTCTGGGGGTACTCATTATGTACTATTTCTTGATCTGAGTTCTGATTATAAGCCATTGTTTTCAACTTATAAAAATTCCAAAAACTTGTGATTTGTACATTTTTCCCTGGGTATGTATACCTCAATAAAAACTTTTTTGACACAGACACACGATTCCATAAAGCCCAAAGTATTTCTGCAGGCAGATCTACCCTATCAGAGCAGAGGAGTGTATGACCTTTCAGCTAAGGGAAACGCTGTGCCATCTTACATTTAAAGAAAAGGAAAAAATGAAAACAAAATAAAATTGTGATGCTAGATGATCAAGTCCGCAAGAAAATTTAAACTTCTGATAACAATACCTCTTAGAATATGCTGTCTAGTTTAACTGCCTCATGCACTTAACAAACCAAGCCTGTTTCCAAAAATACGTCAAAGAATATAGGAAAAGGTAGAAAGCAGACTAAAAACTAAACATTTAAGGGTGAAGATTCAAAGCAGCCATTAAACCACCAACACAGTCCTCTTCCCTGATTCCTGAGCAACTTTACTTGCCAGTCACTGGTATGAAGCAATCTGCTCTCATCCAAAAGGAGTCACAACCCAGTACGACTCAGTTACCCAGAAGACTACAGCGGAAAAGAGGAGCCTCAGGCTTCACCGGGCAAGTTAAAGCAAGCCCTATAGAACCTAAATGAATAACTCAGCTATTTAATCAAATAACTGTTAAAGGACTAAATACTAAATTGTCAAATGCCTTCTTAGCAATAACTACCTGTTCTCTCAAGAAGACCCTATATCCCAGACAATTACTTTCCTTTTATGAGGTATGGAATGAGCCTCACCTTCGAGCCATTGTCAGTATCTTCCCCCACCTCCCATCTTCACCTACTTACACTATCCTGTCCTATCTTTCATGTACCAGATCTACTACTTCTGCATGTTAGAAAATCCTAGAAAGATAACATATTTAATCGAATAGCAGCTTTTTTGAAAATGCCTTTCTGTATGTAACAAAGGTACCATTCAGTTTGCCCCTACCACTCAAAAACTGATCAAATTACTTTGAGCCACAACTCACACAACCAGCAAAAGTTCACCTTGAAAATGCAAAGCTGCTGCTCCAAAGTGATAAATTTCCACCAGTAAAGTAACCAATTTTTACAAAACACTTTTAAGTGACAAATTAATCTTCTGAGCGTATCAATGCGGACAAACACATCTGCATTACAGCCAAGTCCATCACAGCAAGCTTTCTTTTAAAAAAAGCTCATCTCTGGGAAAACAATAATCCTCACAGTACAAACAGCTGGCGAAACATCTAGCCAAACTCATTTACAGTTAAAAAAAAAAAAAGACAAAAATGTACTGATGACCAAGTTAAAATGCCTATCAAAGTATCTTCAGATCTGCAAGCTGTTTAGAATTCCCAAGAAACGGGACTCCCCCTTCCTTTGGTTTAGAAATAGTATACTCAGAAACAGAAAAATCTGACACCTGCTCTCCCCCACTTGCTTAAGAGCAACATTCTGTAAAATAGATTGCATTCACGCATCCAACTCCACTAACAACTAAAAAGTTGCAAGGCAGTAGATAATGACAAGTGAAAAAAAGGAAAAAATACCGACAGCCCTGACAACATACTCGAAGCCAAGTGCTCAGGTGCACGCACGTGAACGCCGCACCGGACACGCTTTCCAGGCTCCCTGCTAAGAGTTCGCTTGATACAAAGTTGTAGAGGACAGGATCCCTACTCTCACCCGGCAAACTTATCTTGGCTTCAGCAGAACTATGTCGAAATGCAAGTCTTGGGAAATTCCTCCTCTCAGCTCTCGACTAAACCTAAGCACAGTACACAAGTTGCTGTCCCATCACTCCTAATCCTTAGAAAGCATTTCCTGCTTGAAAAATCTTTCTCCCGTACGCCTTACACAAACTTTTTCCGTTCTTTCGGCCTTACTCCAGGAAGCCTTAAGCCCGCCCATCACCTCCCGCCCCCTGCCCACACTCACACCCACTAGGGAACCTCAACACTCGGCAGACACCGCTCCACACGGGCACGCAAAACACATGTGCCTGCAAACCCAGCCCCTTTCCACACCCCCCGGAAACGACACCCCCTTTCTCACACACCGCACGCCACAGCCCATCCCCCTTCCTCCCAGCCCCCACTCGCAGCACCCCCGTCGACCCACCCACGTTCCGGGGAACCCAGCCTCCCCTCACTCCCCAGCTCGCCGAAGGCGGTGGGGAAGGGAAGCAGGAAGAAGGAAGGAGGGCTCAGGCCCGGCCTAGGCCTTTCAGACCAACTAGGGAAGGTGAAGGGGGGGGGGGGTGGGGGGGACCCGCGGGCAAAGCTCGTCGCAAGGCCTCATCCGGGCCCCCTCCGGCCCCAGGCCTTCCCTCCGCCGCCGCGCCAAGGCCCGGGCCGCCCTCCCAGCCCGGACCACACTCACTTGCCAGCCGCGGTCCATCGAGGACGCCGCCGCCGCTGCCTCCTCCGCCGGCTGCGGCTCCGGCCCCCGGGCCTCCCAGGTCCGGCTTCTTGGGCCCCGGGGGCGGCCCAGCTCCCCCGCCCGGGACTGCTCCGGGCGGAAAGGCGGCCACCGGCGCGCCCGCCAGAGCCAGGGGGACGCTGTTGCTATGGAGGCCGAGGCCCGGGGCAGCTCCGGCGGCTGGGTCCTCATGTAGGAACTGACACTCCTCCCCGTAGAAGCAAGTCTTATCCTTAGCGTAGTAGCGGCAGTACTTCAGCTTGACTCCCGCCGCCGCCCCGCCGGGGACACCCCCGACCCCCGGCGGGGCCACCACCGCCACTGCCGCCGCCAGCGAGGAGGAGGAAGGGGAGGCGGCGGCCGAGGGGGGCGGGAGGCCGCCGCCACTGTTCATGGCAACGCCGCAGCCTCGTCTTCCGCTGCCGCCCGAGGAGCCGCCGCCGCCGCCGCCACCATAGACCGGGGAGGGAAGGAAGACGCTGCCGGTGCCGGATAAAAGCCTGGGCGGGTGGGTCTGTCCCGCTGCGGGAGCCGGAGCCGCCCGGGGAGAGGGGGGGAGGGGAGAGGGGAGGGAGGAGGGGGTAGGAAGGAGGGGAGGGGAGGGGGAGAGTTGGGATTCTCTCTCACTCACTCTCTCGTTCTCTTTTCTTAAAGGGGCCGCGCGGGACGACGGGGTGGGCGCGCGGGCCCAGACGGGGCCTTCGAGGGAGCGGGCTTGGGAAGGGGGAGCGGCGGCGGCGAACGGGCTGGGAGGGTGGAGGGGCCAGTTTATTTTTAAATTCTGCCTCCACTCGCTCTCTCGCGCTCTGGTTCCTCCGGGTTGTTTATTCCATTTTCCTCTTCCTGAGAGGGCCGTCGCCGCTGCGCATGCGCGCCGAGGCGCGAAGGTTTGTGGGTAGCGGGAGCGCGAGGGGAAGCCCCGCCAGGCGTCCGGCCCCCGGGGCATCCGCGAGCCAGCCGGCGGTTAGGACGGGCGGTTCGCGGTGGCCTTCCCTGAGGCTGATCCGGGTGGTGAAGTTCTCACGAGACGAATACCTTCCTACTTTGTATGTCCTCTAACTTACAAAACCAGGCGTCGTTTTTTTAATCGAAAAGACAAAATTAGCAGCCTGTAAACGGTCAATTTGAGGGTCCGCACCTGGAGACGGAGGCAAAGCCCTTGCTCTGTTTGAAGGATAGTTTCGTCTGTTTGCCACACTTCCCCTCCCTCCTCTCCCTCTTTTTTCACCACCTTCCTCTGTTTCCTTCTCCTTGAAGGCGATGAGAACTGCAGGACTGATTACCTTAACTGCTGGGCCTTCTATCAAAAAACTGAGCCAAAAATGGTGGATTTGGACAAACCCCCTGCTCAGTGCAGCACCTGTTTTCTCTATTTATATTACTGAAAGGCTTCAGTAAAATATTATGAAAAATAAGATGCCACCTGGGGACAACACTGCCTAGGCAGCGCCAGGTTTCATGTATAAATGTGCTAGATTGCTTTTCTCCCATCAGCCTAGTCTTGATTTGAAATTCATTTTTAAAAGATAGTTTTTCCCTCCGCGATCTCTGATGTTTTGCTCTGTATTTAAAAAAAAAAAAAAAAGTTTTCAGGAATTTTAAAGCATTGCTATGAAGGGAAAAGTAATTTTAACATTTTAGTTTTTCCTCCTGTCTAAAAGAGTGGGCCAAAAGGCAATATCGCAGTTGTGCAGGGGGAATATTTGCTGGCAGTATTTAAGGAATTGTGGCAAATAGAAGAAATCGCAGAAGAACGGATATAAGCAAGTGTACCACACTGCAAAAAGGGGGAAAAGTGGATTCCGTACATCACAAACTGGTAAGCCTGGTGATGTTGCTTAACTGAATTCAAAAACAACGTTGTGTTGCGACTTTTGTTGAAAACCCCTTTCGTCTATTTATTCAGCAAATATTTATTGATGCCCATTATGCGTAGCAGGAACTGCCAAGAGCTGGAGAAACAAAACTAAACGAGATGCCGTCTTGTCTGAGTTCGAATGGATTCCTTTCCCTCTGGTCGGGGAAGCGTAAAGTACCCAGGCGATTATAAACCTGTGTCTTCAGTGTTAATCTTAGCACACTGGCTATAAGAGGATGTTAAAGATGTTAGACTTTCTGGAGAAAGTTGATAATTCTAATAGCAGGCGTTGAGAACATCTGCTTTGAATGCAGACGGAGTGAGTTTGTAAGTGCTGAGGTTTAAGAGCTGTGTCACTCTGGGTAAGTTACTTCATTTCTCTGTGCCTTATTAGCAAAATGATGATGATAGTATCTACTTCATAAAATATAAGCTACTGTATGTAAAGTGTCCCATGCTTAGTAAGAATTCATTAGATTTTAGCTATTGCTGTTAGTAATATTGCGGCCAGTAGTAATCGACGTAGAAGGGTGCGGAAAAGAGCTTCACAGGCAAAGCAGGCAGCTTGTGCAAAAGGCCTTGTGAAAGAGAGCTTTCATTGTTAGGACAGTGGAGAACTGAACAGGAACCATATCGCACAAGTCTCCGTGTGATATGTTAAAGGATTTAACTTTTTCTTGAGGGCAAGAGAAAGCTGTGACAGGGTTTTAAAAAGTCACGTAATGCCATGGTCAGATTTCCCTTTAGAGAAAAACATTTTGATTCTCATAAGAACCCTATGAGAAAAGTAAAGAAGATGGGTTATCACCATTTTGTGGATGAACAAACTGAGTAAGGTGTGGATTTACACCAAGTTACCAGCTTGTAAATCTCAAAGCTACGATTTCAATTCAGGACTTCTAGGTCCAACTCTTAATCTTAGCTCAGGTCTTGATCAGGTCATGAGGTTAAGCCTGGCGTCGGGGTTCACGCTAGGCTTGAAGACTACTTAAGAAAATGTTTGTTTGTTTTTTTAATTCAAGACTTCTAATTACAAAACACGTGCTCTTTCCATCACACATTTGCCGTTCCTAAATGAACATATATATTTACTGATTGCTTGGAAAGCAAAGCTGTGTCTGGTGAGACAACCTAGGTTCATTAAATCCATGCCAAATTAAGCATATCACTCAAATAAACCTTTATTGAGAACCTATGTATCAAGTTCTGTGCTAGGCTATGATAAACAAAAATATGTAAAATACAGCCTGTGTCCTCAAGAGTTACTGAGAATCCCGAGGGGAAATGCCAAAGATAAATCATCCCTCACTACCACATTTGACAGAGTTTTCTATTAAATCATTGTGAACAAGATGGAGAAAAGTAGACCAAGATACTTTAGTTAGGTGACTTGAGTATCTTTGATTAGTCATAATTGAAATGTTGGGGCGCCTGGGTGGCTCGGTCGATTAAGCGTCCGACTTCGGCTCAGGTCATGATCTCACGGTCCGTGAGTTCAAGCCCCGCGTCGGGCTCTGTGCTGACAGCTCAGAGCCTGGAGCCTGTTTCGGATTCTGTGTCTCCCTCTCTCTCTGCCCCTCCCCTGTTCATGCTCTGCCTCTCTCTGTCTCAAAAATAAATAAACGTTTAAAAAAAAAAAAATTTGAAATGTTGCTAAAGCTGCCATTGGAGTGCTTTAAACAATATCCGAAGAGTATTGGTAAATTCGTACATGGTCTTTACTATCTTCCTTTGGACTCTGTCCTGAACGTTTCTTCAAAAAATGTTATCTACTGCCTAGCATATTTAGCAGATCGGCAATGTGTTGCAAAAACAGTGGGGATAGATAACGCGGTAAATGGCAAATTGGGATTTGTAAAAAATGGACCAGTGCTAACAAATTGAAACCTGAATTAAATTTGGAGGGAAACGGCAAACAGGCACTTTAATACATCACCGACGATAACAACCTCTCTGCGTGCCTCCTCAAAGCAAACAGGCAGTATTTCTTCAAAACCCTTCAAAATGTACATTACCTTGTAACTGTTATTCCACTTGGCAAATAAGTCCTAAGAAAATAAATGTAAGTAAGGAGTTTTATGCTGTAACGTAATCATTGCAATATTACATACAAAGCTAAAAAAAGAAAGAGCTGCTAACAATGTAAATTCTAAAACCAAGGAGAATAAATAGTGGACTATTCACTTGGAATATTATGCAGCCATTAAAAAAGACAGCCAGGAAAAGGTACAATGGTGTTTACAGTACAATGTAAATATTTAACATGAAAGAAGATTGCATGTGTTGTATTATAATGATATAAACAATAAAAACAACTAATAGAAATAAAGATTCAAAGAACTGCCTCAAAACATTAACAGTGGTTTTACCTAAGGTGGTAGAATGACCACCTCTGTTTCCTCTAGTTCCCAAATTTGTATCATGATCATATGTCCATAATAGAAAAATAAGCATTAACATTTATTATAATTTACTCTTAACCTTTTAATTCTGAGGGTGAGTACATGGATGTTTATTCAGTTGTTCTGTGTGTTTTTAGTGTCATTTTGTTTTCAAATAAATTTGTGAAGGCAAGCCAGACACTCACTTGTTGTCCATTTCTTCAAATCTTCACTCGTCCAGTGTTTCCCAAAGTGTATTTCACGGCAGATTGGTTCAGCAGTATGTTAACTGGCTTTACACAGAGGAAAGGGTCTAGTGTTGAGACGGTTCCCATGGGAAATGCCGAGTTGAACAACTTTGTTCTTTGTTTCGGCCTTGAGTATGTTGACATGTTGTAATTCTCTAAAAGCGGGACTTAATTAGCAGAATTTACCGAATTATTTCTTACCACTTTTTTCAGAACACTTTTCTGTCTACTCCTCTTGCAGAGTCAGTGTTCCTCAAACACACTTTGAGAAACACTGTCCCAGTCACCTGCCTTCTCATTTCCCCCGTAAAACTTGCTCTTTTCACATGTGTCTGCATTCTGCAGTCCCCCATGCCAACCCTTCTACCTTGCTTTCTACTTCGTGCAGCCATGAAAAGAAAGCACTGCCTACGTCCTTAGAACAGGAGCCCCTTCTCCCATCTAAGACAGATCCTTTCATTCCTGCCCTGAACTCCCCTAATATTTCCTCGGTGGACTAGCGTTCTCCATCCAGCATCTCCTCGGACTCTCCTCCTAGTATGTGATTATGTAAAGTTTCACACCGAAATAATGCTTAAGGCATCCATTCCTTTCTGTTGTGAAACTTTTGTAATCAGAACCGAAAGCATTTTTGTTTTTTAAAATCCCCGAAAAGAAACACTGCTGGTAAGAGGGCTAACTAGTAACAGCCACGTTGGAGGGCAATTTGGCAAGATTTGTAAAATTTTCAAATATCCATACCCAAGACCCAACAATGCCACTCCTGGTATCTCCCCTAGAAAGACCCTTTTGTGCTCAAGGAGGCGTACGTCACAATGTTCGTTTGAGGCGTTGTTGTTAATAGTGAAATTGGAAATTACCTAAATGTTCGTAAATACAGAGATGGGATCTTTAAGTGCCATTATTCTCGAGGAGCCGTTGTTGAATGAAAAAGCCACAATGCAGATAAATACGGAATATAACACCTTTTATGTAAAATAAAATACATTTCCTACAACGACATATATAAATGTGCACAAAGGACTGGAAGGATACACATGACATTGCTAACAGGATGGGGATTAGAAGCAGTAAGGAAAGGGGACTTTAGCTTCATATGTAATGGGCCAGATTTTACAAGAAGAATGGATGCCGGCTTCTGTAATTAAAATTTGACTTTAAAGAAAGACAACCCTCACCTTCTTTTGTCCTAACTTCTCTTCAGGGGCAATTTACTTGGACCACCCTTTCCACCACCAGTCCCTTCGTCTCCATTCATCCTTAACTGAGAATAATCAAGAACAAGGGACGTTACCCTTGCTACGTTAAAGTCTTTTTTTTTACCGGGGCCACTGCTGATATTCATTAGCAAATTTATTGGATACTCTGTGATATTCAACAACAATAACAATTCTGCGCTCCTGGCTCGGCTCCCAGTCACCCTTTCCTCTCATTTTTTCCTTCCTCCTTTTTAGTGTTGCCTCTGCCTCTGCCATTCAGCGCTGCCCGCATAGTAGGTCTTGCAGAAATACTGGGAAATGCATTTCAAGTGATCAATTTATTAAAATTTAATACAGCGCACGGGAAATCCTCTGAGGCTCGAGCTTGTGTTGTGAACACAAAATGCCATGGTAATGAGACACAAAAGTGCACTGGATTTGGAATTTAAATAAGTGGTTTGAAACCTGGTTGTTACTACGTTCTACCCATGTGGCTTTTAAGCAAGTCTCTTAACCTCTTAGCTTCAGTTTCTTAATTTTTAAAATGGAAATAATACCTACTTCATGGAGCTGTCCTGAGGATCGAATGATCTCTCTGCCACCGAGTAAACACAGTTTTCATTTACAAAATAATTTTAACCACCTTTCTGTGTAGAAGGCATTCTACTTCTAACAACTTTGTATCTTATTACCTTTGATGTTCCTTCTTTTTAGCACCTGTCATACATCCCTCTACTTCTGTGATGATGACGCTGGCTGGCAATTACTGTAATGATGTCTCAAATTACAGTGTTTCACTGCTTACAGAAGCAGCCAGGCATGGTTTCCTTTTCTCTTCCCGACTCTCCTGTGAAACAGTGAAAATGAGGATATTATTTTAATGTTGGGAACCTGAGACTTCGAAAAGATCTCTAAGGTTCTGTGACTGGCCCAAAATTAGCTTAGGCTCTTTAAAATGCCATGTTCTAGGATTTTTCTCCTAAACTATGATCAGCTCAGTAGAGTTTATGTCCTCTCATTCTGGATCTTCTTACTGTTGCCTTTAGCCCACCTTGGGATTAAATCTATTCCCTCCTTATCCTTCACTAAAATGCCTCAAGTGCATGTTTCATTCATTTGGATACTCTGTTAACCGAGCCCTTGAGCAAGTCTGGGGTTTTGAAACCCACAATTGCATACTGATAGGGAGAGTAACTTCCAAGATTATTTACGTGTGCCTTCATGGTTGTGTTTACAAATGCAGCCACATTCCCATTTGTGGATGGAAGAACTGTGAGGAATGATGAAATCATGTTTTTCTTCTTCACCTGGTAATCTAAATGAGCATTGGTTTCCAGGTAGTCACCCACCTTGGTGAAAACAAGACTTATTCTAAATTATACCACATTTTTGAGATGTACTTACGCACCCTAATCACATTTCTAGAATGTCATGGTAGCAAATCTTCATTTTTTAAGAGAAGATTAGGTACAATTTATCAGAGCCAGTCGTCATAAATGGCAAAAATTACTGAACAGGACCATCTCATTCGTGATTCAAAATAATGATGTGAATATAAGTAAAACCAATGTTCTTGTGTGGCTTAAAAGCTGACGCTGAAAATAATTTCCTAAAAACAATGGAACATCATTAAAGGGTAAGTGTAAAATGTTCCCATGTAACTATAATAAGTATTCCACAAGGAAAGTGTTTGTTTGAGTTTATAGGCTAATGTGTTTGCTTGTTAAAAATTATTCAAGGGTCTTATTTTTCTCTCAGATCTCTTCAAAAACATTTTGTAGGCGACTTCCTACTTCTAGAGGGGGGCTCTCTCTCTAGGAAGGGTTCATTCTTGAGTAGCCTTTACTAAAAATAAACCTTCAGACAACTCTAAGTAACTTTCATGCTATGAAGATGACCTCCACAACTGCAAATAATCCACAAATCATATTTACTTTGGGATAGAATGTGAGAATTATCTTTTGTCTGGGTGGCCTCGAGCAATGTTCCCCCAGCAACAGTTTGCTAAGAGCTAAAGTTGATGTTAATTTGTGCTAAGTACCAGTAATTGGGAAAACTTAACATTTTCTAAGTAGGGATTGTGTCAGTGGTCGCAGCCTCAGTTTAAAACTTTCTCCAAGACAACTAGCCTGGAAACTACGTGTGGATAAGTTAGGGCTATTTTTGAGTCCCAGAAATGAATTTCACTGCCTTCATATATGTTTCTTCTACATTTGTAAAATCGAATGTCGTCTTACACTCTTAAGTTCTGCTCTGTAATTCATTACTAGGTTATTAGCAACTTTCTGTTGTTAACCTTGCTTGGACAACTTTTTGGTGGACTAACAACAAAAGTCTTCCGATTTGTGGCAGTTACAAATCACTGATATGTTGAAAGATTTTTTAGTGTATCTGTGACAAGGTAGCCTTTCATCAATGTCATCATACTCGTACATTTGTGTAGAGTGTGCAGGTGTTAAGTCTTGGTAGTAGGAAAAAGCAGTTTGCCACCATTCTTGACAAGTTTTCAAAGGACTTGAAGACTTTCCTTCTTCTATTCCTTCTAATAATCTTATATACTCTCCTTATAACATGTTAACATTAGCGTACCTTGGAAATAACCATGATTGTGGAAGTATGTCATTTTTATCGTCCCCCACAGCTACCACCAGCCTTACAGAAGTGGCTGCAATTTAGCAAAGCCCTCTGCCACCATTTCCTGTTGATTCGGCACCCCCACTCCAGAAAGTCACTTGGATGTTTCTATGTGTGACATGCCCGTTATAATTTTAAATCTGACAGCTCTATGTTAATTTATTTTACTATTTCAAAGGTTAGATATTTGTTTCAGTGCAGATGTTCTAGTTTATACTCTGATGTAAAGCTTTGTATCAGGAGACTTACTAAAAGTATATATATTAAAACAAGATTCTTAATGGGATATGCCATTAGTAAATTTAAAAGGAAGCTCCTGGAAGCAAGAAACTTTGTCTTTTGCACAGGTGTGTTCAAACTCTTCACATAACCTAGTATAGAGCAAGGGTCTAGGTACTAGAGTTGATTTAGGATTTTTGATGTTTGCCTAAGTGAAAACAAAAAGCAAGAATGAGAGTACTGATTTCGGGAAAAGAAAATTAAGGCCCAAATACTAAGTGTGAAAAAGAGGAATGTTATGTACAAATAAAAGGCAAATACAAAATAATAATAATAAACTTTTATGCACCAAATAATACTATTGAATGCCAAAATGCAGAAACAGCAATACAAAAGTTGGTTTGAATCACATGCACACACACAATTATAATGGTAGAGTTTAATAAACCTCTTTCGGAATTTAACATAAATAGACAAAAAAGCAAGGACACACTAATGTATTAATAATACATAATCAACTGACTTATGTTTTAGCTGAATAGAGAACTTTATACCCTCTTACCAAAATACATATTCTTTTCATGTAACCATGAAAGATTTACAAAAATTACACATACCCTTGGCCATAATATAAACCACACTGCATTTCAAAAGATAGGGCTTTGGGGGTGCCTGTGTGGCCCAGTCGGTTAAGTGTCTGACTCTTGATCTTAGGTCATGATCTCACAGTTTGTGGGATCGAACCTGGTGTCGCTCCCTGTGCCAACAGTATAGAGCCTACTTGAGATTCTCTCCCCCTCTCTGTCTCTCCCCTGCTCACTCGCTCTCTCAAACATTTTTTAAAAAGGGATTTTACTGACTACATTTTCTGATTATAATCCAGTATAACTAGAAATCAATGCTAAAAAAGGGTCATAAAGCCCACCTACTTGGAAAGTAAGAAATGTTTTTCTAAATATTTCCAGGACCATAGAAAATAAAACTGAAAGTATAATACCCAAAAGTCAATGAAAAGGAGTACATACTGCATCTTAAAGCCTAGGATACACTGCTATACTAAGAAGAAATGTATACATAGCCTTAGGTACTTTCATTATTAAAAAAGAATGAATAGTAACAAACTTACACAAGGACAAAATGAAATGAGAGGAAGAAAAGGGAGTGTGTAATAAAGAAAAGACTGAAACTAATGAAATAGAGAACATCAAAAGGTTTAAACAGATACACTCCTGGCAAGTCTGATGATGGCAAGAAGAAAAACAGACATATTATCTTCAAAACACTTATAGAAAATAACTACCAATCTACAATACAGTGTCCAAGGAAAATATTTTTTAATGTTTAATGTTTATTTTTGAGAGAGAGAGACAGAGCATGAGCAGGGGAGGGGCAGAGAGAGAGGGAGACGCAAAATCCAAAGCAGGCTCCAGGCTCTGAGCTGTCAATGCAGAGCCCAACGCCAAGCTGGAACCCACAGACCACGAAATCATGACCTGAGCCAAAGTCGGACGCTTAACTGACTGAGCCACCCAGGAACCCCTTAATGTTTAGTTTTGAGAGAGAGAGAGAGAGAGAGAGAGAGACATACACACACACACAGCACAAGCAGGGGAGGGGCAGAGAGAATCCAAAGCAGGTTCCATGCTGTTAGGGCAAAGCCCCACGTGGGGCTCCAGCCCGTGAACCATGAGATCATGACCTAAGCCGAAATCAGACACTCGACTGAACCACCCAGGCGCCCCAGAAATATTCTCTGAAAATGAAGATGAAATCGTTTTCAGACAAAAGTCAGAAAATTAGTCCCTAGCAGACCCGCACTAAAGGCTTTCAAATAGAAGAAATGAAGAGCGATAGAGAGGGTGAAATATATGAGTCAAACCAAATGAATATGGACCATATAAAACAATACCAGTGCCCCGTGAGGTTTTAAATAGATGTGGAATGAAAAGACATGAAAACAACACATAAATCATAGGGGATGTAAGTGAAGGACCTTGAATTCCTTGCATTTTCAAAGAACAGTAGTAATTTACCTTCGACTTTAGTAACCTCTAGGATAACTAGAGGTTTTGTAACCTCTAGAGTAACTACTAAAAGTAAGAATATATAACAACTTAATACAAGAGGAAATGGAGTAATCATGTATCTGACCCAAAAGAAATAAAGACAGAAAAACTGACACAGAATAAGCAGAATAAATGGAAAACAACTTTAACTATATTAAATGTAAACCTTCAAGCTCCAATTAAAAGACAAAGACTTTCAGCCTTTCCAAGCTACTTGTATAAGGGTCCGTACGACATTGTTCTGGGTTCCTGTGGTAACTTAAAGGGAATCTTTCACAATCTTTCCGGATCTTTGGGTGCTCCCCGATGAAAGAGGAGGATGTCTTCATAAGGCAGCAGGAACCCGCTTAGGTGGCACCAGCCTTGACCTCCAAATGGATTAGCACACCTACAAAAGGAAGAGTGCTGGTGTCTACATCACAAATATGAAGAGAACCTGGGGGAAGTTTCTGCTTGCAGCCTAAGCCACTGTTGATGTCAGTGTCACATCCGCCAGGAATACTGGCCACCAGGCTGCGTGCAAGTTGGCCACCACCATGGGATCTGCTCCTATTCCTGGCTGCTTCACTCCTGGAACCCTTATTGACCAGATCCACCCTCGAAGGAGCCACGATTTGTGGTAGTTACCAATCCCAGCCTCTCACACAGGCGCCTTATGTTGCCCTGCCTACCATTGCCCTGTGTAACACAGACTCTCCTCTGTGCTATGCGGACATTGCCATCCCGTGCAACAATAGACCTAGTGGGTGGTAGAGCCTGAGGTCTACTTCTAGAGACATCCTGAAGAGATTGAGAAGGAAGAGCGGGCTGCTCCTGAAAAGGCCAGGACCAAGGAGGACTCTCAGGGCAAATGGACTGTTCCTGCTCCCTGGTTTACCGCTACTCAATCCAAGGTCACAGACTAGTCAGACGGTGCAGGTGCCCTCTGCGCCTGTCCGGTGGTTCCCTCCTGCAGCCTGGCACGTTCCGCCTGCCACTGAAGACTGGTCTGCAACTCCCACTGCTCAGGCCACTGGAAGGAGGAACAATACTGTCTGTTCTTCCACAGACTCTTAAACAGAAAACGGAAATAAGGTTGATGGAAAATAAAAAGACCAAGACTTTTGGGTTGGATTAAGAAGAAAACTATCGGGGTGCCTGGGTGGCTCAGTCAGTTAAGCATCCAACTCTTGATTTCGGCTCAGGTCACAATCTCAGGGTCATGAGATCAAGCCCCATGTCAGGCTCGGTGCTGAGCTCCATGCTGGGGATGAAGCCTGCTTAAGATTCCCTCTCTCTCCCTCTTCCTCTACTGCTTATGTGCACGTGCCTTCTCTCTTTCTCTCTCTCTCTCTCTCTCAAAAGAAGAGGAAGAAGAAGAAAACTATATTTCAGGGTTCAATCAAAGAAGCACAATCAGTATGAGTGTAAAGAATAAGGGCTTAGTTGTAGAAATTAGACCTTACACAATTAGGGGACATTTGATACAATTTAATGCCCATGATATTTTTAAAAATCCATAGCAACTAGGAATGGAAAGGAGCATATTTAATCTATAATAGGGATCCTTAAAAAAAAAAAACCAAAAAACCTATGGCAAACAGCATATTGGTGAACTGTTAAAAAATTTTCCCTCTGAAATCACGACTTGGATGGATGCTCACGACCACCATGTACACACCAACATGGTCCCAGAGGTCCTAAGTGACACAAAAACGGAGGAAGGAGAACTAAGGACTGGAAAGGAAGAAGTAAAACTAAAGATCCTTAGAAAACACGCTTCTGTATTATTGCTGGATACAGGGTCACCATAGACGATTCATTTGTATTTCTCTTTATCAGCAAAAATTAGAAAACTGAAAAAGTTTTAAATGATACCATTTATACAATCATACCTAGAAGTAATTCTAATGAACTGTATATAAGACCTTTACATATAAAACTTTTAAAAGGTAAGATATGAGTTATTATTATTTCATGACTTCATAATACAATGTATTCATATTTCATTATTAAGGAGACCTAAATAAATAGATATAGATATAGCAAGGTCACAGACTGGAAATAGTATAAGGATGTCAGTCCTCCCCCAACTGATAAATAAGTTTGGTGCAATTTTAATCAAACCCAAGCAGGGTTTGTGTATGTGTATGAGTATATACTACAGACCAGTGAAGAAAGTTTTTTCAATAAATGATGCTGGTTCAATTAAATACAGATGGATGTATTTAATAGATTATAGGTTTAAATTTGAAAGTAAAATAAGGCTTCTTAAAAATAACATGGTAGAGGGGCGCCTGGGTGGCTCAGTCGGTTAAGCGTCCGACTTCAGCTCAGGTCATGATCTCACGGTCCGTGAGTTCGAGCCCCGTGTCGGGCTCTGTGCTGACGGCTCAGAGCCTGGAGCCTGTTTCAGATTCTGTGTCTCCCTCTCTCTCTGCCCCTCCCCTGTTCATGCTCTGTCTCTCTCTGTCTCAAAAATAAATAAACGTTGGGGCGCCTGGGTGGCGCAGTCGGTTAAGCGTCCGACTTCAGCCAGGTCACGATCTCGCGGTCCGTGAGTTCGAGCCCCGCGTCAGGCTCTGGGCTGATGGCTCGGAGCCTGGAGCCTGTTTCCGATTCTGTGTCTCCCTCTCTCTCTGCCCCTCCCCCATTCATGCTCTGTCTCTCTCTGTCTCAAAAATAAATAAACGTTGGGGCGCCTGGGTGGCGCAGTCGGTTAAGCGTCCGACTTCAGCCAGGTCACGATCTCGCGGTCCGTGAGTTCGAGCCCCGCGTCAGGCTCTGGGCTGATGGCTCAGAGCCTGGAGCCTGTTTCCGATTCTGTGTCTCCCTCTCTCTCTGCCCCTCCCCCGTTCATGCTCTGTCTCTCTCTGTCCCAAAAATAAATAAAAAATGTTGAAAAAAAAATTTTTTTTTTTAAAAAAATAAAATAAAATAAAATAAACATTAAAAGAATAATAATAAATAAACATCTTCTAAACATTTGAAAACAGGCATAACTAATCTGTAGTGTTGAAAGTCAGTATGGTGACTATATTTAGGAAGGAGAAAGAAAGGCATTTGGGAGCGGACATGTAGAGGACTTCTGGGACAATAGTGATGTTTTATTTTTTGACTTGGGTAGTGGTTATATGGGTTCCCTATGTGATAATCCATTGGTCAGTACACTTCTGGATCATTCGTTTTTCTCTATGTTCTACTACCTTTTAAAGTATTGTTAGTAAATAACATAACAGACACCATTAGGAATTTGAAAGGTGCTGTGACAGTAGATATGGAAGAGATTCATAGATTTTTATGTGTGATAAAACATGCAGCATAAAATTTGCCATCTTAATCACTTGGAAGTGTTCAGTAGAGTGTTAAGTAAATTCACTTTGATGCAAAACAGAGCTCAAGAACTTTTCATCTTGCAGAACTGCCTAAATTCTAAACAATTCCCGTTTTCCCCCGCCCGTAGCCCTTGGTTAACCTCCACTCCACTTTCTGTTTCTATAAATGTGACTGTTTTAGATACCGCATACAGGTGGAATCCTACAGCATCTGTCTTTTTTTGCCTGGCCTCTATCACTTAGCATAGTGCCCTCAAGGTTCATCCAGAATTTATTTTCTTTCTAAGACATAGGATACTCCATTGTATGTATGTACCACATTTTGTGTATCCATCCATCCCCTGAGGAATAGTGATGAATGTCTCTGGCTATTGTGACTGGTACTGCTATGAACATAGGTGTGCAAATCCCTCTCCAAAACAAACCCTGCTTTTTCTTTTGGATGTATACCCAGAAGTGAGGTTGCTGTATCGTACATCGCTACTATTTTTAATTTTGTGAGGAACTGCCACACTGCTTTCTAGGGCAGATGCACCATTGCACAATCCTACCAAGTGCTGGAACCAAACTGGAACCAAAAGGGTTCCCATTTGTCTGCATCCTCACTGACGCACTTTTTTGTGTGAAATAGTAATCACCCGGAAAGGTGTGAGATGATATCTCATTGTGGTTTTGAGCTTAAAAGTATGTTTTCCTAAATTTGAACATCTTTTTTTTTTTTAATATTTATTTATTTTTGAGAGGGTAGGGGGTGGGGAGGGTCAGAGAGAGAAGAAGACCGAGAATCCCAAGCAGGCTCTGCATCATCAGTGAGGAGCCCAATGCGGGGCTCGATCTCACAAACTGTGAAATCATGACCTGAGCCGAAACCAGGAGTCAGACACTTAACCAACTGAGCCACCCAGGTGCCCTCTAAATTTAAACATCTGTATTGAGTTATAATTCACATATCACACAATTCACCCATTGCGGGTGTACAATTCAGTGGTTTTTAGTATATTCACAGTTTTCGTGCTTCATCACCACAATTTTAGAGATTTCCATCACCTCAAAGTGAAACCACATGCCCTTTAGTGTTCATTCCCCTGTGTCCACCCCAGCCTTTAACAAACACTTTTGTACTTTCTTCCTCTGCAGATTTTCTGTGGATTTCCCTTTTTTGGAAATTCCGATGGTATTTTTAAAGGAATGTTTGCAATGCTATGACAGTGAAATTCAAGATCTAGAGGAAATGGATGCTTTCTCGGCAAAATTTAAATTTTCAAATGGACCCAAGAAGAGGTTGAAAACCCAGAAGACCCATAGAACTAGAACATGAATTTGCAATGTAACTTTTAAAATACATGCCAAATCCAAATAGCTTTGCATCTGAATTTTACGTATCTTTCCAAAAACAGAAAATTCTCAAGGACTATTCTTGAGGCTAGAAAAAGAGAATGTTTTCACTTTTTGAAACTAAGATAAACTTACTACCCAAACCTTGTTTTGTTTTTGTTGCTGTTGTTCTTTCCAATTAAGTAGGCACCATGCCCAGTGTGGGGCTTAAACTCATGATCCTGAGATCAACAGTCACGTGCTCTACCTACTGAGCCCATACGACCCAAACCTTGTAAAGATATTGCCAAAATAAATAAATCCATTGGCTAATTTCACTAAGGAATATGAACATAAATAGGCTAAATAAAATATTTGCAAACTGAATCAGTAACTATTTATTTTTTTTTTAACGTTTATTTATTTTTGAGACAGAGAGAGACAGAGCATGAACGGGGGAGGGGCAGAGAGAGAGGGAGACACAGAATCGGAAGCAGGCTCCAGGCTCCGAGCCGTCAGCCCAGAGCCCGACGCGGGGCTCGAACTCACGGACCGCGAGATCGTGACCTGAGCTGAAGTCGGACGCTTAACCGACTGAGCCACCCAGGCGCTCCTGAATCAGTAACTATTTAAAATAATTTGAAATATAAGCAAGTTGAATGTAAAAGAATAATAAATCAGGGCGCCTGCGTGGCTCAGCTGTGCTGCAAGGATAAGACAGGGGATTTTAAAGACTTGGTTTAGGGGCGCCTGGGTGGCACAGTCGGTTAAGCGTCCGACTTCAGCCAGGTCACGATCTCGCGGTCCGTGAGTTCGAGCCCCCGCGTCGGGCTCTGGGCTGACGGCTCGGAGCCTGGAGCCTGTTTCCGATTCTGTGTCTCCCTCTCTCTCTGCCCCTGCCCCGTTCATGCTTTGTCTCTCTCTGTCCCAAAAATAAATAAAAAACGTTGAAAAAAAAATTTTTTAAGACTTGGTTTAAGCAAACAAAAATATACGCTATCTCATTAATAATTTTGTATATTCCATGTTGGAATGATAATGTTTTAAATGTATTGGGCGAAATAAAATATAATATTAAAATAGTTTTCACCTGTTTTCTTTTTACTTTTGTAAAACATGGCTAGTAGAAAATTTTAAATTTTGTGTGTTGGCTTGCATTATATTTCTGTTGGACAGCACTGCTGTGTGTCAAATACCAATATACATTAAGGAAAAAGTCTAAGGTGGCTGAATATTAGATAATTATATAAAAATAAATAATTTTTATGCCTTAAGAACCAATTAGAAATGGAACTAGAGAAGATATCTGCAGGGGCACCCGGCTGGCTCTGTTGGTAGAACACATTACTCTTAATTTCAGGGTCGCAACTTGGAGCCCCAGGTTGGGTGTAGAGATTACTTAAAAAAATAATTAAAAAAAAAATTTTTTTTACGTTTATTTATTTTTGAGACAAAGAGAGACAGAGCATGAATGGGGGAGGGTCAGAGAGAGAGGGAGACACAGAATCTGAAACAGGCTCCAGGCTCTGAGCGGTCAGCACAGAGCCCGATGCGGGGCTCGAACTCACGGATCGCGAGATCATGACCTGAGCCGAAGTCGGACGCTTAACCGACTGAGCTACCCAGGCGCCCCAAAAATAATAATTTTTAAAAAAGAAAAGATATCTCTACATATAGTAGTGAGAAAGCTCTACATCCCGCAAAATTATATACATAAATCAAAATCCCTACAAGAGGATGGGGTGTTGGGTTTTTTTAGCTCGGTTGTTGGTAATATTTATTTTTGTGTGGTACCTGAAGCAAATAATTTAATAGCCCTAAGAATAAATAAATATGGAAACGAGGGAAGACCTGCTTCATCAGATAGTAAAACTTTGTTATAAAGCTCCTGTAATTACAAGAGTACAGTACTGGGATAGGAACACATGACTAAATAGTAGAAGAAAAAGAGATCCAAGTTTCATGAAACATAATCTGTGGCAAAGGCGTTGTTTTAGTTCTGTGAGAAAAGGAATTTTTAAAAATAAATGTTGCTGTGATATATTTCTATTTTAGAAAACAAAACAGGATATGAAAACAGTGGAAGGATCCAGTATATAAAAATAAAGTCCAAATGGGATATAAAAAATAAACAAGAAAACTTTAGGAGAATGTGTATGTAATAATTGTGTCCAAACCTTAAACAATTGCTGGAACCCAGTAAGCAAAAGAGAGAAATGAGATCCAGAAAATGAAACTCAATTGAAATAAAGAGAGAGGGGCGCCTGGGTGGCGCAGTCGGTGAAGCGTCCGACTTCAGCCAGGTCACGATCTCGCGGTCCGTGAGTTCGAGCCCCGCGTCGGGCTCTGGGCTGATGGCTCGGAGCCTGGAGCCTGTTTCCGATTCTGTGTCTCCCTCTCTCTCTGCCCCTCCCCCGTTCATGCTCTGTCTCTCTCTGTCCCAAAAATAAATAAAAAATGTTGAAAAAAAAAAATTTAAAAAATGAAATAAAGAGAGAAAGAAATTCTAACATTGAATAGTGAGGGGAAGATAGCATGACAGCATGGTGGGCCTACCTTCCGGATTTTGAACTGTTTTTTTTTTTTTATAAAAAGCTTTAAATAGTATGAATGGATCACTTTGATAAAAAAATTAACACTAAGATTAAAAAAGAGGTGTGTGTGTGTGTACATGATAATAAAATTTGGAAGTATTTATGATGATTTTGTATGGCTAGCCCATCAAATTCACCAAGAATTCTCTCAAATGTTACTGCCCCCGTTTTCAAAAGAAAATGAAGCTAAGAAAGATTAAGTAATCAGCTAAGATCATACCGCTAAGTAAAGACAGCCATATTTCAACCTAGGTCTAGACCATCTAAAGTTAAGAGCTATTTTTTCAATACTTCCGGTAGAATGAATGTTGTTACTCCTTTTCCCTGAATGTACCCCTCCCACCTAGTTGTACTTTCCCTTCTCTGTACTCTCCCAACTGTCCCCTGGACAGGTATATAATTAGGTAATTTTTGTTTAGGCCAAATATTCACAGTGTATTAAGGAAAGTAGAGCCTATCACATAAATGTGTAATCCCTCGCTTAAGTTATTTACATGCTAAAAAGCCAAATTAGATCAGAGTTTTCAAAGGAAAAGGATCACCAAAGTAGAGACATAGTCGTGGTAACTGCTATCAGAGGACTAGTTACTTGTCGGTTATTTCCCCTTGGATTTGAATTAATCAGATGTGTGAGTTTCTTAGAAGCTGTCAGTTTTGATAGTCACATACAAGACATTTGGCTGCATTTGTAGGCTCAGATATTTTCTTAAAAGCTAAGGAATGCAGCTAGAACTGTTGTCTCACCACATAACTGGAATAGGATTATATCCACTTAGTAATTATACTAAGGCGAAAAGCAAATACTTACTGTGATTATATAATTCAGTACCATTAATGAAAGGCAACTTTTAAAAATGAAGGTTTGTAAAAAAACAAATAATAAAATTAAAAAAAATAAAATAAAATAAAAATCAAGGTTTGTAGGAGAAAAGCCTATACTCAAGAGCAAAAATGGGGCGCCTGGGTGGCTGAGTTGGTCATGTGTCCAACTTCAGCTCGGGTCATGATCTCCTGGTTCGTGAGTTCAAGCCCCACGTCGGGCTCTGTGCTGCTGGCTCAGAGCCCGGAGCCTGCTTCGGATTCTGTGTCTCCGTCGCTCTCTCTCTCTCTCTCTCTCTCTCTCTCTCCCTCTCAAAAATAAACATTAAAAATTTTTTTAGAAAGAGAAAAATGGTTCTCAGTGCACATATATAAAGAAGAAGAAGGCGAGAGGGAAGAGGAAAGAGAAGAAGACGGGACAAAGGAAGGGAGGGAAGGAGAAAGAAAAAAAGAGTGGGGCGGGGCTTTGGGGGACGGGGGGTGAGAGAGAAAGGAAGGAATACTAGCCAATGGTTCCCCCCGGAGCAGCAACTCAAACCATCACCTTGAGATTAACCCCCCAATGCGAACTTACAGGAGGGTGTGAGAAGTGTTCGGCCTGCAAGGAGAGGGATAAGTATCCAGGTGGGAGCAGTTGTTCATACCTGTGTATTTGAAGGTTTAATAACTAGAGGTCAATCTACTCTGATGAAGCTGGAGGTGCATGTGGCCCTGTAAAGGCCTTGGGAGGGGCCCTAGCAACGTGTTCTCACGGGCATATCTGTTTGTAAGATTTTCGAAAGTAATATATTTTAACCATAGCTAGTTAAAGCTGTTATTTCCTTCCGCTCAGACTTCCCCTTGTGTTATGTTTGGGATATAGTTACTTAGCTTGGGTTTAATGGAATAGTCTTGGGATTCATAGTCACTCCTATGTATAGGTAAGTCATGGAGAGTCATCCAGATTATAGGAATGGCTTCCAAGAGCACTCCTCCCTCTCAATGCCTACCCACCGTGAACCATAACACAAAGATCTAGGACTAAAGCCAGGCCTGTAGCCTACTCTGTAGAAAATTCTTCCAGTCAATTCTTCCAACTGGGAACATATGAAATTGTAAGCTGGAGGCTTTGGCCCTCATCAACACCTTACTTCAAATGGAAGTCCTCGCCTGTCAAGAACGTGTTCGGTAATGCAACGCGTACAAGTATAAACGAACCATTCCTTATAAAAAAAAAAAAAATGGGAATGGCACAACATAGAATTTGTCAGAACCCCTGTGTTTGTGGGGCAGAGCCTGTAGCAGCATTACAAACTGCAAATGTGTCTTTGTGTGAAGTTGTATTTTATGCTTCCATGATTGGATTGAGTCTTGGCATATCTAACACCTCTTGTCCTGACAAATTCTGGCGATTCTGGACAAGACGGCATGCCGAGCTGGCACCAAGGCAGTGAAATGGCCCTGAAACCTTGCCACTTACATGTAAAAGAAATTTGATGAGGATTTTCCCAGGTTTGACAACAGTTCTGAAAATTGTCGTTGCGGAACCAATCATGAATGGTGTTGCAGAAATTTTCAACTATTAATAACAAAAGAATTTTGATTGGCCATCATTATAAAAGACTCAATTATCTTTCTGTTCTCTCTAGAGAATATGATTTCTAAAAACAGTGATATAAAAGAGGCAACAAAACATTAGGCAGCCAGAAAAGGTAGGAAAAAGTGATTTACAGATATGTCAGCCAGGTAATAATTATTTAACTAATTAAAATAGCTTAAATGTAGAAATAAAATTATTTATCTCAATTTAGTGACATCTCTGGTATTTGTCAGCTTTTAAAAATCTGTAATTCCCAGGACGCTTGGGTGGCTCAGTGAGTTAAGCATCTGACTCTTGATTTCAGCTCAGGTCATGATCTCACGGTCGAGAAACTGAACCCCACGCCAGGCTCCAAGCTGAGCGTGAAGCCTGCTTGGGATGCTCTCCCTCTCTCTCTGCCCTCCCCTGCTCATGCTCTCTCTCTCACAATAAATAATAAATAAACATTAAAAGAAAAAAAATGGGGCACCTGAGTGGCTCAGTCATTTAAGCATCCAACATCAGCTCAGGTCATGATCTCGAGATTTGTGGGTTCAGGTCCTGCTTTGGATCCTCTGTCTTCCTCTCTCTCTGCCCTTCCCCCGCCCTCTCCCCAAAATAAATATTTTTTTAAATGTTAAAGTACATTTAAAAAAGAAAGAAATGGGCAGAAGACACGAACGGACATTTCTCCAAAGAAAACGTACAGATGGCCAAGGGACACATGAAAAGATGCTCGACATCACTCATCATCAGGGAAATCCAAATCAAAACCACAAAAGATACCACCTCACATCTGCCAGAATGGCTCAAATTAAAAACACAAGGAGCGGGGCACCTGGGTGGCTCAGTCGGTTAAGCAGCCGACTTCGGCTCAGGTCATGATCTTGCAGACTGTGAGTTCGAGCCCCGCGTCGGGCTCTGTGCTGACAGCTCAGAGCCTGGAGCCTGTTTCAGATTCTGTGTCTCCCTCTCTCTGACCCTCCCCCGTTCATGCTCTGTCTCTCTCTGTGTCAAAAATAAATAAACGTTAAAAAAAAAAAATTAAAAACAAACAAACAAACAAAAAACACAAGGAGCAAGTGTTGGAGAGGATGTAGAGAAAAAGGAACCACTGTCGGTGGGAATGCAAACCGGTGCAGCCACTGCGGAAAACGGTATGGAGGTTCTTCAGGAAAACTAAAAACAGAATGACCATACGACCCAGTAATATCACTACTGGGCATTTACGCAAAGAAAATGAAAACACTAATTTGAAAAGATATATGCGTCCTGTAGTCCTTGCACTTATTAATCTACAATAGCCAAGATGTGGAAGCAGCCCAGGGTCCATATGCACAGATGAATGGATAAGGAATAGGGGGCATGTATATATATTACTCAGCCATAAAAAGGAATAAAATCTTGGCGTTTGTGACAGCATAGATGGATCTAGAAAGTATAATGCTGAGTGGAATAAGTTAGCGAAAGACAAATACCATATTATTTCGAATGTATGTGAAATTGAAGAAACAAAACAAAGAAAAAAAAGACCAAAAAAAAAAAACACCCCAGACTTAAATATAGAGAATAAAGTGGTTACCAGCCAGGAGGTGGGGAGGAATGGGTAAAGTAGGTAAAAGAGATTAAGATACAATTACCGTGATGAGCACGGAGCAGTGTATAGAATTGTTGAATCGCCATATTGCACACCTGCACCTAATATCACACCACACGTTAATTATCCTGGAATTTTAAAAACATGTAAAACTTTGTAATAGTTCTATCTTTTCCAATTCTAAATAAATATTTACTTTTGTGCCTAATTGTATGTTTATAATGTTGCACATTCTTTTTTTTTTTTTTTTTAATTTTTAAAAATGTTTATTTTTGAGAGAGAAACAGAGAGAGAGAGAGAGACAGAGTGTGGGTAGGGGGAGGGGCAGAGAGAGAGGGAGACACAGAATCCGAAGCAGACTCCAGGCTCCGAGCTGTCGGCACAGGGCCCCATGTGGGGCTCAAACTCACAAACCATGAGATCATGATCTGAACCGAAGTCAGATGCTTAACAGACTGAGCCACCCAGGCGCCCCTGCTGCATTCTTTTTTTTAAAAAAGAAGGTTCTCTAGGGACGCCTGGGTGGCTCGGTCAGTTAAGTATCTGACTTCGGCTCAGGTCATGATCTCTGGGTTCACGGGTTCGAGCCCCGCATCGGGCTCTGTGCCGACAGCTCAGAGCCTGGAGCTTGCTTTGGATTCTGCGTCTCCCTCTCTCTCTGCTCCTCCTCCATCTCAGGCTCTGTCTCTCTCTCTCAAAATAAATAAGCATTTAAAAAAAAGGTTCCCCAAATTATATATGATTCAAATCCCCCCTCTCCCTGCCAAACCTGGATCCTCCCTTTGGCTCTGACGGCAAGGGAAAAATACCCCAGGACCTAGGGTGTAGGGTTTATTTAGAAAGTGGATACAGGTATACATAGCAAAATAAATGAGTAAGTGAAATAATGAACCAACGGAAAGAGAAGCCTGCTCACGGCTACGGCCCCAAATTTAGAAGCCTAGTTTCTTTTAGACTACACAAATACACTTGGGCATCATGTGTTCTGGGCCCTCTCTGCTCCTCCTCCTGTACAATATTCCTCGGTGATCCCACCCAGTCAACTCATGGCTTAAATACCATTTGTAGACTGGTGACTCTCAAATTTATGTCTCCAACCCAGACTTCTCATCTGACTTCCAGACTTGTTTGTGGATGCTTACCTGACATTATCACTTGAATGTTCACAAACGTTTCAACCGTACCATGTCTAAAACTGCAATCTCAAGGTTTTTACCAAACTTCTCTGCCAGTCTTTCCCATCTTGGGAAAGGGAGGCTTTAAAGTCCCAGTTACTTGGGGCGCCTGGGTGGCTTAGTCGCTTAAGCGTCCGACTTTAGCTCAGGTCATGATCTCGCCATTCATGGTTTCAAGCCCCATGTCAGGCTCTGCGGTGACAGCTCAGAGCCTGGAGTCTGCTTCGGATTCTGTGTGTGTGTGTCTCTCTCTGCCCCTCCCCTGCTCACATTCTTGTCTCTCTCTCTCTCTCTCCCTCTTTCTCTCAAAAATAAACATTAAAAAAATAAAAAATAAATTAAAAAAAAAAAAAGACCCAGTTTCTTAAGCCAAAAACCCGAAGGTCATCCTGAGCACCCTACCTCCCAAACTCCCTTTACCCTACCTTCAAAATAAATTCACCATCTTCTCTTCCCCTCCACTCCCATGGCCCTTGTTCATATGATCATCATTCTTCTCCTACATGATTATGTTAGCCTCCTACTTTATCTTGTGCAATCCATTTTCCAAAGAACAGCCAATCAACATTTTAAATATATATATTGTCAAAGGGTATAAACTTCCAGTTATAAATTGAGTAAGTTCTGGGAATCTAATATTCAATGTGGTAACT
The DNA here is from genome assembly GCF_028018385.1 of Neofelis nebulosa. Lineage (NCBI taxonomy): Eukaryota > Metazoa > Chordata > Mammalia > Carnivora > Felidae > Neofelis > Neofelis nebulosa. The sequence continues at coordinate 236,320,240 of NC_080782.1, forward strand.
ACAGTTAACAGAACTATATCACATAGTTAAAAACTGCTGAGAAAGTAAATCTTCAATGTTCCCACCACACATGCAAAAACTGTCATTATGTGAGATGATGAATGTGTTAATCTTATTATGGTAATCACTTCACAATATATCCTTGTATTAAATCATGTTGTATGCCAGGGTGCCTGGGTGGCTCAGTCGGTTGAGCATCTGACTTCAGCTCAGGTCATGATCTTGCAGTTCACGAGTTCAAGCCTGGTTTATGAGTTCAAGCCCCACAACAGGTTGTCTGCTGTTGGCATAGAGCCCACTTCAGATCTTCTGTCCCCCTCTCTCTCTTCCCCTTCCCCCCTCTCTTTCAAAAATAAAGAAACATTTTTTAAAAAATACACTAGCAAACCCGATCCAATAATACATTAAAAGAATTATTCACTACAATCAAGTGGGATTTATTCCTGAAATGCAGGGGCAATTCAATATCCACAAATCAATCAATGTGATACATCACATTAATAAAAGAAAGGATAAAAACCATACGATCCTCTCAATAGATGCAGAATTCAGCGAAGTTGCAGGATATAAAATCAATGCACAGAAATCGACTGCATTCCTATACACCAATAGTGAAGCAGCAGAAAGAGAAATCAAGGAATCAATCCCATTTATAATTGCACACACACACAAAATAAAATACCTGGGAATAAACCTAACCAAAGACATGAAAAATCTATACGCTGAAAACTATAGAAAGTTTATGAAAGAAATTGAGAAGACAAAAAATGGAAAAACATTCCATGCTCATGGACTGGAAGAACAAATATTGTTAAAATGTGGATACCACCCAAAGCAATCTACACATTCAACGCAATCCCTATCAAAATAACACCAGCATTCTTCATAGAGCTGGAACAAACAATTCTAAAATTTGTATGGAAGCAAAAAAGACCCTGAATAGCCAAAGTAACGTTGCAAAAGAAAACCAAAGTTGGAGGCATCACAATTCCAAACTTCAAACTGCATTACAAAGCTGTAATCATCAAGACAGTATGGTACTGGCACAAAAACAGACACATAGATCAATGGAACAGAATAGAGAACCCAGAAATGGACCCACCAGTGTATGGCCAACTAATCTTTGACAAAGCAGGAAAGAATATCCAATGGAATAAAGACAGCCTCTTCAGCAAGTGGTGCTGGGAAAACTGGACAGTGACCTGCAGAAGAATGAACCTGGACCACTTTCTTACACCATACCCAAAAATAAACTCAAAATGGATGAAAGACCTAAACGTAAAATAGGAAGCCATCAAAATCTTAGAGGAGAAAACAGGCAACAACCTCTTTGACCTCGGCTGCAGCAACTTCTTACTTGACATGTCTCCAGAGGCAATAGAAACAAAAGCAAAAATAAACTACTGGGACCTCATCATGATAAAAAGTTTCTGCATGATGAAGGAAACAATCAGCAAAACTAAAAGGCAGCCAATGGAATGGGAGAAGATATTCTCAAACGACATATCAGATAAAGGGTTAGTGTCTAAAATCTATAAAGAACTTATCAAGCTCAACACCCAAAAAAACAAATAATCCAGTGAAGAAACGAGCAAAAGACGTGAATAGACACTTTTCCAAAGCAGACATCCAAATGGCTAACAGACACATGAAAAGATGCTCAACATCACTCATCATCAGGGAAATATAAACCAAAACCCCAATGAGATACCACCTCAAACTTGTCAGAATGGCTAAAATGAATAACTCAGGCAACAACAGATGTTGGTGAGGATGCGGAGAAGGAGGAACCCTTTTGCACTGCTGGTGGGAATGCAAACTGGTGCAGCCACTCTGGAAAACAGTATGGAGGTTCTTCAAAAAACTAAAAATAGAACCAACCTATGACCCAGCAATTGCTCTACTAGGTATTTATCCAAGAGATACAGGTGTGCTGTTTCGAAGGGACACATGCACCCCCGTGTTTATAGCAGCACTATCGACAATAGCCAAAGGATGGAAAGAACCCAAATGTCCATCGACTGATGAATGGGTAAAGAAGATGTGGTATACATATACAATGGAGTATTCCTCGGCAGTCAAAAAGAATGACATCTTGCCATTTGCAACCATGTGGATGGAACTGGAGGGTATTATGCTAAGTAATATAAGTCAGTCCGAGACAGACAAATATCATATGATTTCACTCATGTGGAAAGAAACAAAACAGAGGAACATAGGGGACGGGAAGCAAAAATAAGATAAAAACAGCAAGCGAGACAAACCATAAAAGACTCTTAAATACAGAGAACAAACAGGGTTCCTGGAGGAGTGTTGGGTGGGGGGATGGGCTAGATGGGTGAGGGGCATTAAGGAGGACATTTGTTGGGATGAGCACTGGGTGTTAGATGTAAGTGATGAATCACAGAATTCTATTCCTGAAATCATTATTACACTACATGTTAACCAACCTGGATTTAAATTTTAAAAATCTATGGGGCCTCTGGGTGGCTCAGTCGGTTGAGGGTCTGACTTCAGCTCAGGTCATGACCTCACGGTTCATGAGTTCAAGCCCTACATTGGGCTCTGTGCTGACAGCTCAGAGCCTGGATCCTGCTTCGGATTCGGTTTCCCCTCTCTCTCAGCCCCTCCCCCGACTCACACTCTGTCTCTCCCTGTCTCTCAAAAATGAATAAATGTTAAAAATAAATAAATTTTAAAAATCTAAAAAATAAATAATCACATTGTATGCCTTAAGCTTACATAATGTTATATGTCAATTATATCTCAATAAAGCTGAGGAAATATATATATATATAATAGCCGATCATATCACAGTCCACCCCACCACCCATTAAAATCTTCATTCATTTCCCACTGAATCAATATAAACCAAAACTCCTTGGCATGACCTTCGAAGCCCTGAATGCTATGATATACTTCTCGACCTCATTTCTTCTCAGAGCAGCCCACACTGGCTTTATTTGAGTTTCTTGACCCACCAGACTCTTTTCTAAAGTCACATACTTTATGCAAATCCTCCTATAGGTCTCAGTTTAAATATCCTCAGGGAGCCCTTTCCTTACCACCCAGTTTTTTGGTTTTTTTTTTTTTTTTAATTTTTATTTATTTATTTTTGATTTTTTAACATTTCAATTCAGGTTAGTTAACATGTGGTGTAATAATGATTTCGGGAATAGAATTTAGTGATTCATCACTTACATGTAACACCCAGTGCTCATCCCAACAGTTGCCCTCCTTAATGCCCCTCATCCATCTAGCCCATCCCCCCCACCCAACACTCCTCCAGGAACCCTCAGTTTGTTCTCTGTATTTAAGAGTCTCTTATGGTTTGTCTCCCTTGCTGTTTTTATCTTATTTTTGCTTCCCTTCCCCTATGTTCCTCTGGTTTTTGTTGTTTTTTTTATTTTTGGGACAGAGAGAGAGAGACAGAGCATGAACGGGGGAGGGGCAGAGAGAGAGGGAGACGCAGAAGCGGAAACAGGCTCCAGGCTCCCAGCCGTGGGCCCGGAGCCCGACGCGAGGCTCGAACTCACGGACCGCGAGATCATGACCTGGCTGAAGTCGGACGCTTCACCGACTGCGCCACCCAGGCGCCCCTCTGTTTTGTTTTTTAAAGCCCACGAGTGAAATCATATATTCGTCCATCCCCGACTTTCGCCTAGCATAATACATTCTAGTTCCATCCACATTGCTGCAAATGGCAAGATGTCATTCTTTTTGATTGCCGAGGAATATTCCATTGTATATATACCACATCTTCTTTATCCGTTCATCCGTCGCTGGACATTGGGGCTCTTTCCATACCTTGGCTATTGCTGATAGTGCTGCTATAAACACGGGGGTGCGTGTGTCCCTTGGAAACAGCACACCTATATCCCTTGGAAAGATACCTAGTAGTGCAATTGCTGGGTCGTAGGGGAGTTCTATTTTTAACTTTTCGAGGACCCTCCATACTGTTTTCCAGAGTGGCTGCACCAGTTTGCGTTCCCACCAGCAGTGCAACATCTCCACATCCTTGCCAACATCTGTTGTTGCTTGAGTTGTTCTTTTTAACCATTCTGACAGGTATGAGGTTCCTTAGCACCCAGTTTAAATTAGGTCTCCATTATTCACTCACTCACTAGCACTTGACAGTTTTCCCCTTTGAGGATATATCATAACTTGGAACCATAAGTTATTTGTTTCACGTTTATCCATCCTACTGGCTATGAGCTCCATGAGGGCAAGGACTGTTTGCATTTACCTCAGCACTTGGTGCACAAAAACTTTCAACAAACACTTGTTGATGAATGAGTAAATAATATGATGCCCAATTAAAGTTAGAGCAAGCCTGGGGCGCCTGGGTGGCTCAGTCAGTTAAGTGCCCGACTTCGGCTCAGGTCATGATCTTGCAGTTCATGGGTTCGAGCCCCGCATCGGGGTCTGTGCTGACGGCTCAGAGCCTGGAGCCTGTTTCGGATTCTGTGTCTCCCTGTCTCTCTGCCCCTCCCCCACTTGCGCTCTGTCTCCCTCTGTCTCCCAAATAAATAAACATTAACAAAATTAAAAAAAAAAAAAGTTAGAGCAAGCCTACTAAAATTACGGTACAGGGTTAGAAGAAAATAATCTCTGTTCCTATTATTTTTTCGTATGGTTTTCACGTCAGTGTTGTTTGCGAGGCATCTCATTGCCAAATATTTGCCTTCTCTCAGACTAATAATATTGACTCTTGGTTGACTTGTAGACTTTTTAGAGTTAAAAACACTTTTAGAGCTGCAAGAAGCCTTATGGATGAAGAAACAGAGAAGTTGTGGTCTGCCAAGGTTATACAGTTTGTGAATGGCACAGCTAGAATGGGACACCAGATCTTCTACTAACTGCCATGTCAGTGATTTTTTTTTTTTTTTTTTTTCACTAGAAGATAGCAAAGAGGAGCAGGAGAGAAGAGAGAGCACGGAATTAAAAATGCTAAGTAGGGGGCACCTGGATGATTCAGTCGGTTCAGCATCCGACTTCAGCTCAGGTCATGATCTCCCGGTTCATGGGTTCCAGCCCTACACCGGGCTCTCTGCTGACAGCTCAGGACCTGGAGCCCGCTTCGGATTCTGTGTCTCCCTCTCTCTTTGCCCTTCCCCCACTCGTGCTCTGTCTCTCTCTCAAAAATAAACATGTTTTAAAACTTTAAAAATGCTAAGTAAACTAATAAAAATATTTTAGGATATTTACAATTTTTACACCTATATTTCACACTACATTCAGGTCTGTTTAGTAACCCTTGGTTTTACAGAGAAAGAATTTTTTCAGCTATTGTTTTGCAATAATTGAACATTTTGTTATTTTAAAACTCCCTGCAGGGGTCGGGGTGGGGGGGGCGCCTGGGTGGCCCATTGGGTTAAGCGTCCAACTCTGGATATTGGGTCAGGTCCTTCGATTCTATAGCTCCCTCGCTCTCTGCCCCTCCTCCGCTCACACACACACATTTGTGTGCACTCTGTCTCCCTCTCAAAATAAATAAATCAACTTACAAAAAAACTACCTGTAGGAATATATAACAACTTCGTATATTTTAGAACATTTTTTTTTTTTTAATTTTTTTTTTCAACGTTTTTTATTTATTTTTGGGACAGAGAGAGACAGAGCATGAACGGGGGAGGGGCAGAGAGAGAGGGAGACACAGAATCCGAAGCAGGCTCCAGGTTCCGAGCCATCAGCCCAGAGCCTGACGCTGGGCTCGAACTCACGGACCGCGAGATCGTGACCTGGCTGAAGTCGGACGCTTAACCGACTGCGCCACCCAGGCGCCCCTTAGAACATTTCTATATTCAAAAATTACTATGTGGATTGTATTATTATATTCCATCAAATATAAAGTAAGATATACTGTTATCTTACATAATACCAAGAAAAAATGCCTTCTTACCAATTAGAATTTTTACTTGAAATGTATTGAAAGAGCTATTTTAGACTTATTTAGACATAAGGTTTTTAGTAATGTTTATTTGTTTTAAATGTTTATTTTTGAGAGAGAGACAGAGACAGAAACAGAGCATGAACAGGGGAGAGGCAGAGAGAGGGAGGCATAGAATCTGAAGCAGGCTCCAGGCTCTGAGCTGTCAGCACAGAGCCCGATGCAGGGTTCGAACTTGTGAACTGCGAGATCATGACCTGAGCCGAAGTCAGATGCTTAACCGACTGAGCCACCCAGGTGCCCCTAGACACAGGACTTTTGAAAAATTTACGCACACTCGGCATCCATAAAATGGAAAACGTTAAACAAAATTTATTGGCTAATTTTTCCTAAAATTTCTTCACTTTTAGAGCCCAGTTCTTCTGAATCACTTTCTGACTCAGAGTTGTCAGTGTCTGTGGTTTTTCCACATAGTTCTTCTTAAAAATAACTCTGGGAATTCAGATTTGGAGTTTTAAAAGAAAAATATTTTCTCTGCTTATTTAATATGAACCCTCACCAATAAATCCACATTGTTCTCAGAAAGTAAATAAATTACCTGCTGAAAGCTGACAAAATTTATCTGTCTAGCTAACCAAAATGAGACAGTCTAAGACAAAAACTGCATATTATCAGGTAAGTGACTAGGGAGTAGATGGGGAGTTTCTATGATTGATGAGGGGTAGGTTTGGAGCTAGTGATGACGTACAGATGTATAGCCTCAATTTTCAGGGTCAGCTCAGCTCTAGATGGTTGGGTTTTAATCTGTAGAAAGAAAGGAAGAGAGAAGAAAATCAGGAGAAAGCCAAGACCTACTATTTCTTAAACCGTTATCCCTGTGCTTTGATTTGGAAACAGCCTGAGCCACCCAGGTGCCCCAAGATTTTATTTTTAAGTAATCTTTACACCCAATGTCAAGCTCGAACTCACAAGCCCAGGGTCAAGAGTCGCATGCTCCATCAGTCTGAACCAGCCAGGCAAGATGATCCTGTTTTTAAAAGGATTTTTTAGGGGCGCCTGGGTGGCTCCATCCGTTGAGTGTCCGGCTTCAGCTCAGGTCGTGATCTCGCAGTCCGTGAGTTCGAGCCCCGCGTCGGGCTCTGTGCTGACAGCTCAGAGCCTGGAGCCTGTTTCAGATTCTGTCTCCCTCTCTCTGACCCTCCCCCGTTCATGCTCTGTCTCTCTCTGTCTCAAAAATAAATAAATGTTAAAAATAAAATAAAAAATAAAAGGATTTTTTAGGGGTGCCTGGGTGGCTCAGTCAGTTAAGTGTCTGACTTCGGCTCAGGTCACGATCTCATGGCTCCTGAGTCGTAGCCCTGCCTCGAGCTCTCTGCTGTTAATATGGAGCCCACTTTGGATCCTCTCCCCTACTTCTGCTCTTTCTCTCTCAAAACTAAGCAAACATTAAAAAAAGCGTTTTTTAAAAATCTCTGTATACAAAAACCCACAAAAAAATCTACGTATACAGGAGCGCCTGACTGGCTCAGTCTCCAGTGCATGTGACTCTTGATCTCAGGGGTCATGAGTTGGAGCCCCACACGGGGGTAGAGTTTACTCAACAACAACAACAAAAATCTATGTATATATACACACGCAGAAGAAAACCTGGATAGACTAACATCAAATTCATAATAGTCACTAGTTAGTACTTGTGTATGTGTGTACTTTACCTTTTTTTTTTTTTTTTTTTTTTGCTTAGACATGTATACTCCTAGAAATAGAATATTCTTTTCCAGAGAGAAAAAAATTAAAAAAGAGGTAATGGTGCGGGAGTAGCAGTGGAGAACCACGAGAATGTCCACATTCCAGGCTCCGCCATATAGGAAATTGGGGGGAATAAGCAGCATCTGAGAGAGCTACAGAGGATACAGTTTCCCTGAGCGGAAGCCAGATTTCCAGGCCCACAGGTGGAGGGAATGTTTCGTAGAGAACTGACCACACTTGTCTCTGTAACTCTGTTATGCCAGGCATGTGGTTGTTTTTTTTTTTTTAATTTTTTCTTTCTTCCTTCCTTCCTTCCTTCCTTCTTTCTTTCTTTCTTTCTAACGTTTTATTTATTTTTGAGACAGGGAGACACAGAGCATGAACAGGGGAGGGTCAGAGAGAGGGAGACACAGAATCGGAATCAGGCTCTAGGCTCCAAGCTGTCAGCACAGAGCCCGACACGGGGCTCGAACCCATGGGCTGCGAGATCATGACCTGAGCTGAAGTCCGCCGCTCAACCGACTGAGCCACCCAGGTGCCCCGCCAGGCATGTGTTTCTATCAGAGCCCTAATCATGCTGCGGTGCAAGTATTTTTTAGGTGACTCTGAACCCATATTAGATGACACGCCTCTTTAATTGTAAGAACTGTCAGGGCGCCTGGGTAGCTTGGTCATTTAAACGTCTGACTCTTGGGGCGCCTGGGTGGCTCAGTCGGTTGAGCGTCCGACTTCGGCTCAGGTCATGATCTCGCGGTCCGTGAGTTCGAGCCCCACGTCGGGCTCTGTGCTGACCGCTCGGAGCCTGGAGCCCGTTTCAGATTCTGTGTCTCCCTCTCTCTCTGCCCCTCCGCCTGTTCATGCTCTGTCTCTCTCTGTCTCAAAAATAAATAAACGTTAAAAAAAAAATTAAACGTCCGACTCTTGGTTTCAGCTCAGGTCACAATGTCACTTTTTGTGAGTTCAAGCTCTGCATTGGGCTCTGTGCTGGCAGCATGGAGCCTGCTTGGGATTCTTTCTCTCTCCCTCTCTCTCTGCCCCTTCCCTGTCTCTCTCTCTCTCTCTCTCTCTCTCTCTCTCTCTCTCTCACACACACACACACACACACACATGCTCCCTCTCTCTCTCTAAGAAAATAAACATTGAAAAAAATTAACAATAAATAAATATAGGAATTGACTTCGCCACCTATGTAAACCCAGTGCCTAGTACACAGAAGACATTTAGTAAGTGTTGCTTGAAACAGGGAATGAAGAATAACTATTTCTCTTATTGCGTCTCCACTTGAAAACGCAGGCTCCAGGGGCACCTGGGTGGCTCAGGTGGTCAAGCATCCGACTTTGGCTCAAGTCGTGATCCTGCAGTTCGTGAGTTCAAGCCCCGCATCGGGCTCTGTGCGGACAGGTCAGAGCCTGGAGCCTGCTTCGGATCCTGCCTCTCCCTCTCTCTCTGCCCTTCCCCGACTCATGCTCTGTCCCTCTCAAAAAAAACATTAAAAAAGAAAAGAAAGAAAATGCAGGCTCTGATTTGAAGACCCCCGCTACCCTCAAAAAACCAGTCTTCTCTAAAACATCTCCTTGCCAGTTTGCCACAGTGATTAACATTCTCCCCACTGGGGCGCCTGGGTGGCTCAGTCAGTTAAGCGTCCGACTTCGGCTCAGGTCATGATCTCATGGTCCGTGAATTCGAGCCCCGCGTTGGGCTCTGTGCTGACGGCTCAGAGCCTGGAGCCTGTTTCAGATTCTGTGTCTCCCTCTCTCTCTGCCCCTCCCCTGTTCATGCTCTGTCTCTCTCTGTCTCAAAAATAAATAAACGTTAAAAAAAATTTTTTTAAATAAATAAATAAAATTCTCCCCATTGAAGTAAACTTTTTTAGTTAAAGCATCATCTCCAAAGACTGTACTCTTGAACTCTATCCATTCCCAGGACTGGCGAAACGATCATGATTGTTGAAACTGAATGATGAATACATGTATCATTACATTGTTACCTCTACTTTTGTGTATGTTTGAAAATTTCTGTATTAAAAAATGTTTTAGAAACCTGTCGAAAAATTCAACAAGTAGGGATGCCTGGGTGGCTCAGTCGGTTAAGCGTCCGACTTCGGCTTGGGTCATGATCTCACGGTTTGTGGGTTCAGGCCCCGCATTGGGCTCTGTGCTGACAGCTTGGAGCCTGGAGCCTGCTTCAGACGCAGTTGGGGTGCAGTCGGGGGAGCTGACAGAATGGTCCAGAACAAATCTAGAATGCAGACTGGAAAGGGTGAGGGAAATGGTGAGAAGGGGGAAGAGGTCACTCCTGATAGAAACAGCATCAAGACATGGAAACCAGGTAGAACGTAGTGAGGTTGGAACTCTAGTTCACTGTGATGCTAACTACGGGTTTTTTTGTGTTTTGTTTTTAAGTTTATTTATCTTGAGAGGGAGAGAGGGAGAGACAGAGAAGGTGGGGAGCAAGAATGTCAGGCAGGCTCCTCCCTATCAGCACAGAGCCCCTCTCGGGGCTTGAACTTACCAACTGTGGGATCAGTTGAGACCTGAGCTGAGATCAAGAGTCAGGTGCTTAACTGACTGAGCCACCAGACGCCCCTCTAACTACGGGTTTATATGGAGGGGTCACGGGAATAAAAATGGCCCTCGTAGAGGCTAAGCTGCTGTTACAAAGTCCCCAAGATACAGTGGATTAAATACAGTCAAAGTTTATTTCTCGCAAGCAGCAGTCTAGGGGTATGTTGCTAGTCAAGGCTTCCAGGGTTGTTCATCTGAATCTTAAACGCCTTCCATACTGTTAACTCCACCATACATACCCATGTGGTGCATGGGGGTGGAGGGGATTGGAGAAAGAGAAATCCAAAAATCCCCCCGTGGTCACTAAGGAGCACACAGACCCTACGTGAACACGTTTGTGTAGGAAGAATGTGAAACCTGTAGCTAGTAACTCCCTTTTCCTCTATCAGCTTCTTGGTCCTGAGCTGGGCCACTCTTTTTTTGTTGTTGTTGTTGTTGTTTTAAGTTTATTTATTTTGAGAGAAGAGAGAGTGTGAGCTGGGGAGGGGAAAGAGAGAATCCCAAGCAGACTCCTCACTGTCAGCATGGAGCCTCCCCACCCTCCCGGACGCAGGGCTCAAACCCACAAGCCATGAGATCATGACCTGAGCCCAAACCAAGAGTCTGACGCTTAACCAACTGAGCCACCCAGGCGCCCCATGGGCCACCCTATTTTTAATCCTTCCAATCCCTATCTGCTCTCCCCATTCACCAGCCAGGCCTACTGAACAACAGAAAATGCTACCAGCTATATTTTTATTATCTTGTCATCAAACACAAACACATTTTAGTATTTTTAAGTATCTTTCGGAAAGTACTAGAGAAATAAAGGGAAGAAAACAAAAGTCACAGGCACTCTGCAAAAATAGTACTAGAACAACTTGTTAGTTACCGTTTTTCCTTGAAGGATGTAAATGGCTTACTTAGGACAGGTCTCAGTCCCCCTCTCTGAGGATGCTAGGAGATGCCTGGGGGAACTTGGGTCTTGAATCAAATGATTCCTTTCTTTCTTTCTTTCTTTCTTTCTTTCTTTCTTTCTTTCTTTCTCTCTTTCTTTCTTTAAGTTTATTTAGTTACTTGAGAGAGAGAGAGAGAGCACAAGCGAGGAAAGGAACAGAGAGGGAGAGAGCAAGAATCCCAAGCAGGTTTCACACTTTCAGTGCACAGTCTGAGGCGGGACTCGAACTCACAAACCGTGAGATCGTGACCTGAGCCAAAGTCGAGAGTCGGACGCTTAACCAACTGAGCCACCCGGGCACTCCAAATGATTCCTTTCTTAACTGCAAAGGTATTTCTGCTGCTGACTCTTGACAAGCATACAATTCTCAGTTTCTCTCTTCCTTTTTTTTTTGTTGTTGTTGTTGTTTAAAAAACATTTTTATTGAGATCTAAATCACATGCCACCCAACTCCTCACTCATTTAAAATGCATAACGCAGTGGTTATAGTGTATTCATAGAGCTGGGCAATCATCACCACAATCTACATGAAGAAAATTTTATGACCCTGAAAAGAAACCACAAACCCATGAACAGTCACTCCTCGCTTGCACCCCTACTTCCCCCCCAGCCCTGGGAAACCGCTACTCTTTACTGATTTGCCTATTCTGGACATTTCCTGTAAATGGGATCATATCGTCTGTAGTGTTCTATGACTGGCTTCTTTCACGTTACCGTAATGTGTTTAAGGTACCATGTCGTAGCACCCATCTTTCCTTTTCATGAGCAAATAATATTCCACCGCGTGGATACACATTTTGTTTTCCTGTTCGTCAGCGGGTGGGCGTGTGGGTTGTGTCTACCTTTTGGCTACTGTGAATGAAGTTGCTAAAAACATTCATGTACAAGTTTTTGTGTGGACCTATGTTTTCATTTCTCTTGGGTACGTACCTAGGAGTGAAATCACGGGGTCATAAAGTAACCGTATGTTTAACCTTGTGAGAAATTACCCGACTGTTTCTCAGGGCACCGGCACCATACTACAAGCCCACCAGGAGTGCAGGAGGGCTCCAATTTCCCTAAATCCTCACCCACACTTGTTATTTGTCTTTTTGATTGTTTCTTTTGATCAGTACTTTCTGCTCTTCTCTGTAGATGGGTTATAGGCCCCAACTAAACTGCCCTTCTATGCTTTATGAGCTCAATTCTTTTTCACTCTCTAAAAATTCCACACCTAGGATCTTGAGAAACTTAACAGAAGACCATGGGGGAGGGGAAGGGGGGGGAAGTTACAGAGGGAGGGAGGCAAACCATAAGAGACTCTTGGATACTGAGAATAAACTGAGGGTTGATGGGGGGTGGGAGGGAGGGGAAAGTGGGTGATGGGCATGGAGGAGGGCACCTGTTGGGATGAGCACGGGGTGTTGTATGGAAACCAATTTGTCAATAAATTATATTTTTAAAAATGCTGGCAAGGAAAAAACAAAAAAAGTAAAAAAGGAAAAATTCCACACCTAGGCTTTGGGCCAATCTGCGCTGGCCTGGCATGCCCACCTTCCCCCTTCCGGAGTCCCCTTCCTGTGGCTTCCTAAGGGAGAAGAGTCTAGGATGCTGTCTTCCCCTCCCCGCCCCCCATTAGTCTCCATATTTCCCTTGCCCGAAAGGGTTGTGTCCTTTCCCCATTCCTAGATACCAAGATAGCAGAATCCCTTGTGATTTTCTTTGAAATGTAAATGGTCCAAGTTCCACTTGTCTCAGACCTCCTCTTTTCTAGTCCATTTGTCTGAAGTATGTTAAGTAGCTGGGTGTTACCTTTCTTGATTTGCTAAAACACTGCCCCCTTCCCTTCCATTTTGTTTTTAGTTCCATTATTTTATACGTTGTTGGTAATTGAAGCCATGATGTTCTCCTTGAGTCTAATATTGCTTAGCAGAGTGTTTAAAACTTCCAAGATTTTGGGATCAAAACTTATTAACTTTTTGGCTTTATTGTAGCGTGATGAGAGAATATACCCTTTGCTTTTGAGATTTATTTATGTGATCCAGTGTCTGATCAAGATTGTCTAAAGCGCCAGAGAAGTCCAAAAAGGAAATATCTTCTCTGCTTATAGGATGTAAATGTCTTGTTAATTATATTGTTCAAGTCTTCTACATTCTTAGTTGTTTGTTTGGCTTTTTTTTTTTTTTTTTTTTTTGACACTTTAAGATGGGGCCAAGGAGTCATAGCCACAGGTGCCACTGTCTTCAATATTTGTCTTCTTTTCACGAACTCCTTTCTTTGGCCTCTGGAATCACTCTCTGCTTCAGAATTTATGGTCTTCATTCATTCATTTAGAGTAGGAATAATGATACAACTACAGGATTGTTATCAGAATTAAATAAGATAATAGTCGTAAAGTGATTAGTACTGTGTTTGGCCATTATACTGAGACACGATGGCTTAAAGCAAGGCTATGGGGGCGCTTGGGTGGCTTAGTCAGTTAAGCCTCTGACTCTTGATTTTGGCTCAAGTCATGACCTCATGGTCACAATCTCATGCTGGGTATGGAGCCTGATTAAGATTCTCTCTCTCTCTCTCTCTCTCATTCCGCCTCTCTCCTTCTCACTCTCTTAAAAAAAAGGGGGGGGGGGCAGGCTATGGATGCTATGGATGAAAGCCAACCTGAATCCCAATAGCCTCATATTACCTGAAAGACCTTGGGCGTGCCACCTCACAGATCTCAGCCTATTGGTTTGTTTTAAAGCCTTCAATTTTAAGTAATCTCCACACCCAGGGTGGGGCCCGAACTCCTGACCCCAAGATCAAGAGCTGCGTGTTGTACTGACTAAGCAAGCCAGGCACTGCTCTGAGCCTTGGGTTTCTAATTGGAGAAACCAGTTCCATCCCACTCCTGAGTCCACAAGTCAGAAATAACCAGTTTGCATTTTCGTGTACTGACTTCCAGGCGTTTGGGTATCTGTATCATTTTAAAAACCTAACAACTCGTCGGAGGCCTAGTTTGTAATGGCTTTCGTTTTTGTGTCAACTTCTAAAAGTAACTCACATTGGGGCGCCTGGGTGGCTCAGTGGGTTGAGCATCCGACTTCAGCTCAGGTCATGATCTTGCGGTTCGTGAGTTTGAGCCCCGCGTCGGGCTCTGTGCAAACAGCTCGGAGCCTGGAGCTGCTTTGGATTCTGTCTCTGTCTCTGTCTCTCTCTCTGCAGCTCCCCACTCTCACTCTGTCTCTCTCTCTCTCAAAAATAAATAATAAACATTAAAAAATAATAATAAAGTAAAAGTAACTCATGTTATATTCCTTTGTAAAAACAAAATATGAAATTGCAATCTGTTTAATATAGCCATTAACAACTAAGCTGTAGAAGAATCCTATGGATTAATTAATGTCTAGGTACTGATTTTGAAACCTATCTGCTCTGGGTGGCATTGGGTTTCCCCTTTCCCCCTAAAAAAAGATCTTTTGGAATCCTAATCCCTGTACCTCTGATCATAACCTTATATGGAGACAGGGTCTTTCTAGAGGTACTCACGTTACAATGAGGTCATTAGGGTGGGCCCTACTCCAATATGACTGGTGTCCTCATAAAAAGGGGAAATTTGGACACAGGGGCAGATATCCACACAGGGAGACTGCCATGCAACGATGAAAAGAGGGATCAGGGTGATAACAGCAGAAGCCAAGGAACGTCAAAGATTGCCAGCAAACTACCAGAAGCTTGGGGCAAGGCATGGAACAGATTCTCCCGCACAGCTCTCACAAGGAACCAACCCTTACCTCACCTTGAACTTGAATTTGTAACCTCCAGAACCTCGAGACAATAAATTGCTGGTTCAGCCACTCAGTACTTGGTTCAAGCAGCCTTAACAAACCAAACCATTATCCAGATGTTGCCAAGAATTCGAAGGAGACGATTATTCTGAACTCATCGTAGGCATTAACAGAGAACTGTCAGGGACCACACAGCGTTGCCGTGGGAGTTTTGCGGTTCACCTGTGTGCCACCAAATTCGAGCCTTGAAAACAGTCTCCAAAGTTATGCTAACCCAGTTCACAACCCAGTTCATCTCATTTAGGCAGGTTAGTAAAACGACAGTAAAAAAGCAGCTGGTGATGTCCCAGGGAGGATAGTGATCTTCCACACGTTCAGGATGAGTTAACTACTCCATTATTTCAAGCTCTTTCCCCGCCCCACCCCAATCTTTTTATTACAGAAAATTTCTAACAAAAATATAATGAGCTTATGTAAGTATTGCTGAGGTTTGATATTAGTTACACAAGTCAATTTTGATTTCCCTACTCAAACCCCCCACATCAAATTATTTTAAAGGACATCTGAGACTTTAAATCATTTTTTAAAAATGTTTGTTTATGCATTTGGAGAGAGAAAGCATGAGCGAGGGAGGAGCAGAGAGGGAGGGAGAGAGAAAATCTCACACAGGCTCTGGGCTGTCAGCAGGGAGCCCGACACGGGGCTCAGACTCACA
The DNA here is from genome assembly GCF_028018385.1 of Neofelis nebulosa. Lineage (NCBI taxonomy): Eukaryota > Metazoa > Chordata > Mammalia > Carnivora > Felidae > Neofelis > Neofelis nebulosa. Next base: position 236,335,838 of record NC_080782.1, read on the forward strand.
AAACCAGAGATCATGACCTGAGCCGAAGCCAAGAGTCGGACGCTTAACCGACCGAGCCTCCCAGGTGCCCCTAAATCATTTTTAATAGCTTTATTGAGATCGAATTGACATGCCATATAGTTCACCTATTTCGTGTACAACTCAACAGTTTTTAGTATATTCACAAAAATGTGCAGCCATCACTACAACTAATTTGAGAACATTTTCATCATCCCCAAAGAAACTCTATATTCACCAGCTGTCATTCTCTATTCCTCTCTCAACCTCCCAATTTTATCTGTAAATATTTCATATGTGCTTCTAGAAAGGTGGGAACTGTTCTAAAAATACGTAACAATGTTATCACATATGAGCTTTTTTAAAACAATAGTTATTGGGGTGCCTGGGTGGCTCAGTCGGTTAAGTGTCCGACTTCGACTCAGGTCGTGATCTCACGGTTTGTGAGTTCGGGCCCCTCGTCGGGCTCTGTGCTGACAGCTCGGAGCCTGGAGCCTGCTTCAGCTTCTGTGTCTCCCTCTCTCTCCGCCCCTCCCCTGCTCACTCTCTCTCTCTCTCTGTCTCTCAATAATAAATAAACGTTAAACACACACACACACTAATTATTGAATATCAAAGATAAGATCAGTGGTCACATTTTCTTCACTATTCTATATTACCAGTTTGCTTTAATCAAGATCCAAATAAAATCCTTACACTGCAAACTGCAATTGCTAGATGTATCTGTTAGTTTTCTTTTAATCTTTTTTTCTTTTTTCTTTTAATCTTTTCTTTCTTTTCTTTTTTCTTTTAATCTTTTCTTTTTTCTTTTAATCTTTTCTTTCTTTTCTTTTTTCTTTTAATCTTTTCTTTCTTTTTTCTTTTAATCTTTTCTTTCTTTTTTCTTTTAATCTTTTCTCTTTTTTCTTTTAATCTTTTCTTTCTTTTTTCTTTTAATCTTTTCTTTCTTTTCTTTTAATCTTTTCTTTCTTTCTCCAACTTATTTTTTTTCCTTACAATTTTTTATTGAAGAAACTAGGTTATTTGTTCTATAATGTCTGCTAGGGTCTGGAATTTTCTGATTATATCCTTGAACATTTACAATGTTCCACCATCCCATGTATTTCCTATACACTGGTAGCTGGATCTAGGATCTTAATCAGAATTGATGGTTTTTGTTTGTTTGGATAAGTTTACTTCATAGGTAGAAGTGTTGTGTCAAAATTCCTTTAAATTTCTCTTTTATTGTGAAAGACACCATACTTGGGGCAGTGTATAAAAATAGTTATGTAGTTTAAAAAATAGTTATATAGGGGCGCCTGGGTGGCTCAGTAGGTTAAGCCTCCAACTTCAGCTCAGGTCACAATCTCACAGTCCGTGAGTTCGAGCCCTGCGTCGGGGTCTGGGCTGATGGCTCAGAGCCTGGAGCCTGCTTCCGATTCTGTGTCTCCCTCTCTCTCTGCCCCTCCCCCGTTCATGCTCTGTCTCTCTCTGTCTCAAAAATAAACGTTAAAAAATTTTTTTTTAAAAAGTTATATAGTTTATTTTTTTTTATTTTTTTAAAAATATTTATTTATTTTTGAGACAGGGAGAGACAGCATGAATGGGGGAGGGTCAGAGAGAGAGGGAGACATAGAATCTGAAAGAGGCTCCAGGCTCCGAGCTGTCAGCACAGAGCCTGACGCGGGGCTCGAACTCACGGACCGCGAGATCATGACCTGAGCCGAAGTCGGATGCTTAACCGACTGAGCCACCCAGGTGCCCCAATAGTTATATAGTTTAAATAATAATAATAATAAAACAAATATCCAGCATCCATCACAGAGATTTAAAAAACAATAAAATATTGGGACGCCTGGGTGGCTCAATCAGTTAAGCGTCTATTTTGGCTCAGGTCATGATCTCACGGTTCATGGGTTCGAACCCCACATCAGGTTCTGTGCAGACATCTCAGAGTCTAGAGCCTCCTTCAGATTCTGTATCTCCCTCCCTCTGTACCCCTCCCCTGCTTGCTCTCTCTCTCTCTCAAAGATAAATAAACATTAAAAGAATTCTTAAAAAAAATATAGAGAGTATTGCCAGGTCCTTAGAAATCCCCAATCTGCCTTCCCTAATGAAATCTCTAATTAAGTCCTTCTCTTCCTGCCCCATTCTAGAGTAAGCCCTGTCCTGATTTTTGTCATAATTATTCTTTCACTTTCTTTATACCCCTTACGAATATATTCCTAAAGAGAATATTGTTTGGTTTTGCCATGACTTGCTCAAACACCCCCCAACATCGTTTTTGAGACTAATCCAGGTTGTTCCAGATAACTGCAGTTCATTCATTTTCATTGTTGTATATAGTATTTCATTATATGAATACACTAACTTATTCTTTTGTAGTGGATATTTTCAGTGACAACCTACAGGTGAAGTGCTTTAATGTCATTTTTTTTTTTTTTAGAGAGCTAACAAAAGGGTGTCGTTGAAAATATTCCATGATTTTCGAAGAAGGAGAGGGACATATTCGTGTCATTTAAGGGCTAGAAATGTGTTTGTAAGATGAATGACCACTTATTCATAGCTATGTAGCAGCTAAGCATTATGGTGATAAGAATCTACATAAACGATGTCCTTTTTAGGGCAAATGAAAAACATTCCATTCAACCCAGAAATATACTTCTCTCTTCTGATTTCTTTTTTCATCTCATTCCTCCTGGTTGCTTCTTGCCCTTTTAGGAGTTTCTGTGTTTTGTTTTTTAATGTTTGTTTGTTTAGAGCAAACACACACACACACACGTACACAGGGGAGGGGCAGAGAGACAGGAGAGAGAGAATCCTAAGCATGCTCTGAGCTGTCAGCACAGAGCCTGATAAAGGGCTTGATGTCATGAACCACAAGAACCTGAGCCAAAATCAAGATTCTGATGCTTTAGCAACCAAGCCATCCAGGTGCCCCTAGGAGCATCTTTATAATAGGTTTTATATCATGAACTCTGGAACCAGAATTTCATATTCGAGTACGCATAGCTCGATGCATAATCTAAGGCTCTAGATAATGTACGACTACCCTCTTTAGAGTGCTGCTGTGAGGAATAAACTAGGTACCATACTAGACATGACCCTTGGCACCTTTCAAATAATGTTGGGCATTATCTTCATGTCCAAAAGTTTGCCTATGTTTCATACCCCAAAATATTTCAGTCCATAAAATGTGCTGTCTAGAATTAGTGTTTTCCACCAATTTCCAGGGAAAATCAAGTTTGCATAGAAACTATTCCTAATCTCCCTTCTCTTTTTTGTTTTAAGGAGTAAAAGTTGTTGTTATTAAATCTCAACTCGAGTACATTTTTAAAAGTACAATCATATCAGTTTCAGGTGCACAATATAGTGATTCAACAATTCTATGCATTTCTCAGGGCTCATTGGGGAAGAGCGCTTTTGACCCCCTTTATCTATTTCAGCCATCCTTCCTCCTACCTCCCACTCTTTGTGACCACCGGTTTGCTCTCTGTATTTAAGTCTGTTTCTTGTTTGTTTTTGTTTCTTAAATTCCACACACGAGTGAAACCGTACGGTATTTGTCTTTCCCCGTCTGCCTTATGTCACTTATTTGTGATTTGACTAATTTCCTCCCCTCTCAGGACCTCTCGCTGAGATTCCTACCTTGTGCCCAAAGATGCTTCTGAAGGAGCAGCGTACCTTCATGATTTTGTGTTCGTGAACAGTGCTCCATCCAAGCTGATATCCTGCAAACTTGTAATCCTCAGTTTCTTTTAAAGCTTGGAGTAATCAAGCTATAAATAAAAGGTAATGCATTCAGTCTTGGCAATTAGAAGGCTTACGTGCCCCTTTCTCTTCTCATTACCACCCTCCTTCGTTGCTTTTTTCTCTTTATGTCTCCCTTACCTCGTGCCTCTTCCTCTAGGTCTGTGTGAGACCCACGACAGACACTTCACATTTGTTTAAACTCTTAATTGTGATAAAATGTACCTAAGATAATATTTACCACCTGAACTACCTTTAACTGTACAGTTCAGCAGTGTTAAGTACATGGTTGTACAACCAATCTTCAGAACCTTTTTCATCCTGCAGAACTGAAACTCTGTACCCATCAAACAACCAACGTTCTATTCCCCCTCCTTCCCACCCATGGCACTTAACCGCTCTACTCTCTGTCTCTATAAATTTGACTACTCTGGGTAGAGTACTAGTAAATGGAGTCTAGTAAATGTAGACTACCTTCATTTAGGTAGAATCACGCAGTGTTTGTCTTCTCGTAACTGGCTTATTTCACTTAGCACGTCCTCCAGGTTCATCCATGTACAGATATCTCTTCATGAGCCTCTTTCGCTTCTTTTGAGTATATACCCAGAAGTGGGACTGCTGGGTCCTCTGGTAATCCTATTTTTAACGTTTTGAGACACGACCATACTGTTTTCCGTAGTGGCTGCATCACGGTAGACACTTGGGTTTCCGTCACGCCCTATGGGGTAAAAAATACTGTGTTCTAGACTACAGCTGTGGAAAGGATGATCAAGAACGAACACTGGCAATTATCAGGCTTTGCCATTAAAAGCGTGGACTTCCCGGAATGTGGAACCACATTACAAACCATTTGGTCCACTCCCCTCAGTTACAGGGGAGTAAACTGGGACTCTGAGAGGGCAAAAGTGGCTGGGGAAGGACAAAGGGCTAGTTAAGGGGAGATTTCAGAACCGGCATCCAGGGCTTTCCAATCTTCAACTCACGGCAAAGAAAATAATTTTCAACTTGAGATATTGTGCGATGAAGTACAAGAATTACGGAGTGGATCATTCAAGAATAGCCTCTGGGATGCTCTCTCTGCGTGTTCTGCTTTTCTTTCTCTGGCTGGCTTTTAGCCTCCGTGTCAACCTTGACCCCGAGCCCGCTCTTCTGGCTGCCGCTAACGACCGGGTCCTGAGCATCCTTAGAGACAGAGGGGGAGACAAAGAAAACCGGTCCGCAATGAGGATCCCCCGAGCTTGGAAATGCGACCCTCTGCTCCTCCGCGCGCCACCCCCCCCCCCCTGGAGCCGCGCGCGTGGGACGCGGATTTAGCTGCCATCCCGGGGCCTCCAAGACCTCCCCCCCCCCCCCCCCCCCCCCCCCCCCCGCGCACGAGGAGGACGCTTTCTGGTTCGCGGCCATCCCCAGGCTCCGAGATCCGAAAGACAGGGCTCGGGGACTCCCGGGGACAGAGGGCAGCTCTCCCCTGCCCAGAGCGGAGGAGCCCGCACCACTTCCCCGGCGGAACCGCGCCCGATCTCCCCCGCCACAGTCGGGGAGCCCCGGGCGCCGCGGAGCGCGGGCTGCGGACCGCGGCGGGCACGTGGGCTCGGCCGCAGCGCTGCGCCAGGCACCGGCTCCCCGCCTCGGCCCAACCTCTCGGCTCCCGCCTCGGCCCCTGCCGGTGGGGAGAGGGATCCTCCCCCCTTCCACTTTGCACCAGTCCGAGGGAATTTGCGGTCGGTGACGCGCATCCTTAAGCGAGCCACCTGCAGCGCGGGGCGCGCCGCTCTGGGCGGCATCGCAGGGCTGGGCCGGCGCGGCCTGGGGACCCCGGGCTCCGGAGGCCATGCCGGCGTGGGCGCGCCGTGGCGGCCGGCTGCCGCTGCTCGGTAAGGCCCCGCACGCCCGCTCGCAAGCCCCCGCAGCCCCCCGGCGCGGCCCTCGCCCCCCCCCCACCCTCCCCCCCCCCCCCACCCTCCCCCCCCCCCCCACCCCGCACGGCGGCCCCGGGCGCGCGCCTCCCGGTCCCCGCCGCCTCGCTCCTCCCCGCGCTCGCTCTTCCCTCGCTCCCGCGCCCCTCCCCTCTTCGGCGCCCTCCCGGCGGGCCCCCGCGGCCCCCGCCGGTCCACCCCCGCGGCGTCCTCCCTCCCCTCTAACGCCGCCGCCCCGGCGCGGCCCCGCGGCCCCGACGGCGGCCCGGACCCCGCGGGCGGCCTCCCGGCGCGCTGCCCGCGGCCGACCCGGAGCCGGGGCCGCGCCGCCCGCCTGCCCCCCGCGCCCGCGCCGCCGCCCGCTCGGCCCGCGCGCCGGGTGGCCGGGCCGTCCGCCCGAGGCCGCGGCCGCGGGGGTGGCGCCAGGTGGCTCCGGACGGCGCCTGGCCCGACCCCGGACACTCCGGAGTGGCGTCTTTGGCTCCCCGTTTGAGGCTATGATTTGCCGAGTGCGCTCGGGGGAGGCAAGGCGCCCGCCGTTCTCCCCCGGAGCTAGTCATCCCGAGTAACGACCCCCACCCCTGCCGAATTTCGGTGGGATCAGCGAATCGCCGCTTCGGGAATGTTATACAAGCAGGATTTACATATGAGAATATCAGCGGTCCGTGCCTCCTGTACTTGTTTTTTTTTTTTTTTCTTTTTTATCCCGGCATTAAGCCCCAAGGGGGTTTTCAAGGACTCAGCTGACTGTTCCCAAATAATCTGCTGGGTAGCGCGCAGGTGGCAATGCAAGAAAGAGAAAAAAAAAAAAAAATCCCCCTTAGAGCCATCTCATCGATTTGGAAAGATGAGAGGGTCGATTCGAGCTCAGGGTGAAGGAGAGAGACATTTCTGGGAGGCTGAGGAGCCCGGGAGCCTTGGGCCCCTGTCTGGTCCAGCAACCTTGGGACTGGCACCCACCGCTCCCGTCCTGGCGTCCTCCTCTGTCCTGTGAGGGTGCCCTGTGTGTCTCCTCCAGCTCCAGAATTCCAGCATTCTAACTTGAAATCTCAGTGGGACGTAAAGTAATTTTCATTAGAGACGTGCAGGAACTATTTCCAATGGCTTTTGGTAAAAATTAACTCAGAATTATCGAGTAGGAAATGGAACATAAGGGAGAAAAGAGTGGGAACACAGACATGTTGCGTTCCTTAAACATTTATCTTTGCGAATTGGTAAATATGTACATTTCAAATGTATCGTACAATATGTTTTCCAGAGTCAGCTCTCTGTTGCGTATGATGTTAAGGAGTAAGTGAATTTGTCAGTAGCATTCAGAAGCATTCTGGAGGTACAAAGATCAGTACTTGCAACTACATTCAAGCTGCACGGAGTTCCTTTATATTTAGGAACAGTCTCAGAGATTCCTACATCTCTTTCCAGATTCTTCTAAATGAGGTGTAATCTGCATGCAGCGAATATGCACACATCCCAACAGTACAGTTCCATTAGTGTTTATATGTGTATGTACCCACATACCCTTGGATATAGATATGGAGCAATTCTAGCCCCGCCCCCTCTCAGTCAATATCCCCCAGAGGTAGCCACGTTTCTGACTTCTAATACCATCGCTTTGCCTGTTTTTCAACTGCGTGTAAAGCAAATCATCCTGCATACTCCTTTAAGTCCAGCTTCTTTTATTCAATATTGTGATTAGGAGATTCAATCTTGTTCTCAGTAGCAATGGTGGGGGGGGGGGGGGGGAGTGTGTTTTAACTGCTGAGTGCTATTCCTAAATATGAATATACTCTACAATTTATTTACCCATTCTGTTGTTGAAGAACATTTAGGCTGTTTCCAATTTTGTATAATTAGGAGCGACACTGCTGTGAACATTCTTTTACATGTTTTTGGTGGACCTAAACACTCATTTCTCTTAGGATGATGCCCACCAGTGCAACTCCCAGATCCCAGGGAAAGTCACATATTCAATTCTGGTAGACACTGTCAGTTTTCCGAAGTGGCCCTTCTGATTTACACTCCCACTGGCAGCTTTTGGAAGTTCCAGTTCCTCGCATCTTTGCCACTCACTGGTGTTACAGATTTTCTTGAATAAAGGAGCATAAAGTGAGAAACTTCATGGGATGACTTTAAACTATTTAAAAACTTTAAATTCCTTGAATCAGAAGATGCGATCCCCATTTCCCTTAGATTGTAAAGTTCTACCTCATGAATGCTGATGAAGCTTTCTAAGTAGGATTTAAAGATTGGAAACGTGCTTCCCATGGCTTCATGGATACTGGGTACAAGGAGGGGGATTCCAGTAGTTCAAGAAGGACGATGCTGTCTCTTTCATTCGTGTCCGAAAAGTCGTGGTCAGAGCCTTGAATTACACATTTTATTGCCATCCTTTGCCCTTTTTGTTCTTCTTGCTTTATTTGCCTTCTTGTGAACTGTTAGCCTGAGGGGGGATGTTTCAGGAGCGGGCGGAGGCAGATGTGGATGCTGGGCAAAGACAGGTTTGGATTAGATGGGACACCAGACCTGATGGCCTGATGTTCAGGTCCCCTTTGATTCTAAAACTCTGGTTCTAATTGTTGCCGTCATACAAATTTGGATCGGCTGTTCGTTTCTTCTTAGGTACTTCGCGTCTATCCATAGTAAATCATCCTTTTAGGTTGAGTTGTGAACTCTTTTCCTTCCATTAAAGAGTGGCTCTTGGGGCGCCTGGGTGGCGCAGTCGGTTAAGCGTCCGACTTCAGCCAGGTCACGATCTCGCGGTCCGTGAGTTCGAGCCCCGCATCAGGCTCTGGGCCGATGGCTCGGAGCCTGGAGCCTGTTTCCGATTCTGTGTCTCCCTCTCTCTCTGCCCCTCCCCCGTTCATGCTCTGTCTCTCTCTGTCCCAAAAATAAATAAAAAATGTTGAAAAAAAAATTAAAAAAAAAAAAAGAGTGGCTCTACTTTTTATAACCAAAAGGGCCCTTTCATGGATTCTTAGTTATTAGTCAAGGGAGCGTGGATGAGAAAGAAAAACATTTTTTATTTGATAAACTTTTATTGAGCCCTTATTTCCGTGCTGGGCACAAGGGGTATAAGGATGCGAGAGATCAAGGCTGGAGGAACTTATTACATATAAATAGCTAATTCTGTTCTTTTTAAGAAATGCACGGTCCGTGCCTTTCCCCAGGAAAAGCCCTGCAGCACAAAGCTGGCTCTCAGATAAACCTTCCCACACAGTGGTTAATGATCGCTATCTATAGATGAAAAAATAGCATACTTCAATGAAAGAAACTTTAACCAGGTTAGAATGGAAATCACAAGACTTTTGTCCCCCAAAACTACTTAAACGTAGATATACTATATTTAATGGTTGTGGGAAAGAAACTGCTCTCGCATTGAAAATTAAACTAATGGACTGTTCCAGAGTTCAATATGGCCATGTTTTAAGGCTTGAGAAGAAGACATTTTCTAAATGGTTCTTTGAACAAAGTGTATCGACCTCACTTTGCTCCCAGAGAACATCTTTGCTCCCTTGGGAAGCTCACAGGAAGGCTTAATGCCAGCACATTCTCCCCTGTCCTTTTTGTTCCTGTCATCTTGTCATTCTTGAACGAAACTAGGCAAGCAGTGTGACAAGAGCCCCTAACGTTCAGTGTTCAAGATAACAATCTTGCTGACTCTCTTCCACCTGACACTGTCTTCATCTTTGGGTAAAGATTCTGATTTGACAAAAAGCAAATAACTTCAAAAGTATGGTATTGTATCATTTTTCTTGATTTTGAAAGGGATCTTGCAGAGGTTAGGAGTAAATTTGGAGAAGGGGGCATGAGGGGCTGAGAATTGGCTTAGCCTGCTTTGTCATTTGCTTTCCTTGGTCTTGCCACCCTGCTCTAGCCTTCAAATAACAGACTCTTGTGAATCTCACCGTAGGCATTTTGTCTGAGTAGAGTTTTTTGGCTTTCATCAGGTGACAAGGTGATCTTAAGATTTTTCCATGACTTCCAAAACAGCCTTAGCCACTTCTTAGCTAGGTAGCCATAGTCATGTGGCCAAAGGTTTTTCTCTCTTTTGGGGGCTATATGAGCTTTACACTTAGGTGAGTTCATTACATTTGGTTGATACCTCCTATGGCTTAGATGGGACACCGGACCTGGTGGTCTGATGTTCAGGTCCCCTTTGATTCTAATACCATCAGTGGTCCTCAAGTGGTAAAAGCCTTTGTAGAACTCATTGATGGTCGTTAATTTGAATCATGCAATTCCGTTCTATGGGTACCAACACATGTGGAGGAAATTTAAAAATAATATAAAGTACACACACACAGTGTTCTTTTGTGGCTAGAGGAATTGCATAAGATCCTAAAAGAGGAACTATTGTTATTTTTAAGGTTAAACAGTAAAATATTTTTTCACTGCTGTCATTAGAAGTCAAATGGTGGCCAAGAGTCCTCCAAAAAATTATTTACAGTCTATACTAAAACAGGATATTGTCATTATTTATCTAGGCTGTTGTGTTTTGATTATATTCACTGAATTCAGGCTTCACATGCTTTGCTGCTTGAGTTATGATTTTCCTAATGTTAGGGATTCTGTTCTTGGAGGCAACGCAGATATATTAGGACTAACAAGACAGTTAGGAAACGTGTTCTTTACTCAGGCAGGGAATTTCTCCGCACTTGAGTTCCTCATTTGTAAAGAGGAGATAAGCAGTATCTTACTCCTTCATCATTGGATGCATTCCTTGGTAGGCCTGTGCTTTGCAGAAAGAGCGGTATCTGAAGTCTAAAGAAATCATTAGGATTTTCCTCCTTCCCTTCTTAGACACTTTAGAGCACCATCCATATCTCGGACTTGTATTAAGTCCCGCATAGTACCGGTTCCTGCTTTCAAAGAGCTCACAGTCTGACGTCGGGGGCATTGGCGGGAAAAGGTCAGGCATATAGAAGGAGAATTGCAGTTCGATTTTGGAAATATGCACAGAGACGGAGCCTGTAACCCAGACTGAGAAAATAAGGCCAGGCTCCCAAGTGGAGGTCATGCCAGAGCCGTGACTAGAAAGATAAGGAAGAGTTGACTGGGAAAGGGGTGGAGGAGGACATTCCAGCCAAACAGGGCGGCAGAGAAAGGGTACGGCGGTAAGAAACATGCATTGGATGGAAAAGCAGACTTCCGTTCTGGGTGGCTGAGAGACAAAGTATAAGGCCTCCAGGGTAGAGTAACTATCCTTTGAAAAGTTGTGATTCCGAAGGTAGCCTGAAGACTGTTCAGGGGATAGCTTTAAAAAAAAGCTTCTGGGTTGCCAGAGGCTCAGTGTGTAATGTGTAAATAGTGTTCTGATGGGATGAGGGACCCGGACTTTACAGTGTAGACCCAGAGTCTCCGGGCGGAATTCACTGATCCATTGTATTCCTCATCAGGGTGTGTGGGTGGGTGTGTGTGTTTCACTGTTTGTTTTGGAGAGCAGGTGAATTGCATTCATCAGGTTTTCAAAGAGGCCTGTGACTCAAGAAAGAGTAAGTAAGCACCATTGCTCTAAGTTGTTGGGGGGTTTTAAGCAGGAAGGGGGCACGCTCTGGTGCATGTTTTAGAAAGACATTTCTGGCGTCTGTATGGAGGGTGGATATCAGGCCGACAGGCCCACGGCGGGGAGGCACGGCAGGGAGGCCAGCCAGCAAGGTGTGGGCAGCAGCCCAGGGCCAGGGACGACTAGGGTTTGAAGTAGGGCAGTGGTGACAGAGATGCAGAGTTGCCTCCGGGTTTGGGAATTACCAAGAGGTTAAAATGTCAGCGCTTGGCAACTGCCTGGCTGATGGGAAGTGAGGGAGGGGGAGGAGTCAAAGATAGCTTCTGAGTTTCTGCCTTGGACTGAGAGGGAAAGAGAAAGGAGGGAGTAGGTTTAGGAAGGAAAAAGGGGACCCCCCCCCCACCAGGTTCAATTAGTTTGCTACAGCAGCTCACGGAACTTAGAAAAGCATTTTACTTACTAGAGCACCAGTTTGTTATAAGAGGATCTAACTCAGGAGCAGCCAGCTGGGAAGAGAGGCATAGAGCAAGGGGTGTGGGAAGGAGAGATGGGCTTCCACACCCTCTCCAGGAAGCCACGCTCTGGCCACCTCCGGGTGCTCTCCAACCCGGAAGCTCATTGAATCTCCCAGTTCAAGAATATTTGTGGCGTTTTATCGGCGACTTCCCCTCTTCCCAGAGGTCAGCGGGTGGGGCTGAAAGCTCCCACCCTCTCATTACTTGGTCTTTCTGGTGATCAGCCGCATCCTGAGGCCATCTAGGGCCCCCCACCCAAGTTGCATCATTAGCATCAACTTTAGTGTGCTCAATAGAGTCCCATCATGGATAACAAAAGACTCTCCTATCAGAACATTCCAAGGGTTTTAGGTTTGTGCCAGGAATCCGGACTGGTCAAATAGATTTATTACACCACCCCAGTCCTGTCTACCGCCCTCATTTACTAGGTGCAGGGAAATGGGGCCTAGAAAGGTCGAAGGACTTTCTGCAATTCAAGTAGGTGACTCTTAGAACAGGGGCTTGAAACTCAAACTTTAAAGTCTTTGCCAGCTCTCTGTGCTCCCCAGGAGACTCACCTTGGGGAAGCTGACAATGAGGTGCCCCGGCATTCTCTGATTTGTTTTATAATGTCTACATCCATCACACTTTCAGTGGAGATGAAATTTTACCTAAAATTTTATTTTCGATTGGTGCTAAATTTGGTTTTTTCTCCACTTATCCCCACCTCCACTCTAGCCCTGCATTTGCAAATCTTGCCGCTTTGGGAACACTTTTCCAATTCCAAAGTTGTCTTCATTCCTCAGACTGTGTTTAGAACTGGACTCTAGGGGGATACGCATCCGACTCTTGATTTCGACTCAGGTCATGATCTCATGGTTAATGGGTTCAAGCCCCACATCGGGATGGCAGTGTGGAGTCTGTTGGGGATTCTCTCCCTGTCCCTCCCTCTCCATCTCCCCCCCCCCCCCGCCCTCAAAAATAAATAAATAAATAAACATTTTAAAAAAATAAAAGGAACTGGACTCTGGGAAGTGCTACCAGGGTTTTGGAATGGATTCTCATTAAGAACTTTAATCTCCATGGCAGCCGATTCTTCCTTTAAAGCGTTTTTGCAAAGTTGGGTCTATTAAGGTACAATTGTCCTATTGCAAATTTTACCCTTTTTGGTGTTTGGTTCCTGGAACTTAGCCAACACATATCATTATATAACTAGCACCACTATTAAAATATAGAACATTTCCCTTCCACACACACCCCCCCCACCCCACCCCAGAGCTTCTCTTACTCTTCTCTGTAGTTAATCAACCCCAATACCCAACATCCAACCCCTGGCGACCAGTGACTTCTTTTCTGCCCCTATCATTTTTCCTTTTCCAGAAGGTCATGTAAGTGGAATTTTATAATATGGAGACTTTTGAGTCTGTTTCTTTCACGCCTCGTAACTACGTGAGATCTATCCATGTTGTTATGCGTATCAGTAATCAGGAAACAAAAGTAAGTGAAGTACCTTTGAAGATATAGTTGGCCTTATTAAGTGCTCCATGAATCGGGCAGCGCCCCATGTAGCAGGTAGAGGGGAGCTCCAGGAGCTGTGCAAAACAGAAGAGTTTTCTAGACAGACATGAGATAGGGCAGTTAGCAAAAGAAAAGAAAGGGTTGTTTCAGACAAGGTCACTTTCCCTTAGGGACATATACAGGGTGTCTTATTAGGTGGATTGCTTCATCTTTCTTTGGGGCTTGGGGATGGCCCCTGTGACAGATTAACTCATTGGAGCTGACCGGAAAACATTTCTGACTAACTGGTTAAGACTACATTTCTGGGAAAGGTTGAAACTGGAATTAGGTGAGGTATTAAGCCCCGGTTTGGTGACTTGGCCTAGCGTAAATAGCTCTGTTTGGGCCTGTGGTTTTCTTTTTAACAGTACTTTTTTTTTTTTTTTCCTTTCTGTTGCTGAGTAGTATTTCATTATTGGACGTGGCACAGTTTGTTTAGCCATTAATCAGCTGAAGTTCATTTGTTTGCTTCTAGTTTCCGGCAGTTGTCAATAACGCTGCTATAAATACTTGAAGGCAAGTTTTGCTGTGAGCACAGGTTTTAATTTCTCTTGGGTAGACACCCAGAAGTGGCATTGTATTGCTGGAATGTTTGCTCAGTGAACGTTCAACGTTATGAGAAACTGCCAGTTTCTCAACGTCATTGTCATCACTTGGTATGTTTTTTGTGTTTGTTTTTTTAACCCTTCTAATAGGGGTACAGCATATGTCATGGTGGTTTTAATTTACATTTCCCGAGTGACTGATGATGTTGGTCGTCTTTCCGTGTGCTTAACTGTCATCCCGTATTATGTTTGGTGAAGTGTTTCCTAAAATCTTTTGCCTGTTTTTTAGAAATCAGGTTGTTTGTTTTGAAAATATTTTTCCCAGTCTATGGCTTCTCTTTTCATTTTTCTAAGAGAGTATTTTTGGAGAGCAGAAGTTATTCGTTCTGATGAAGTCCACTAGTGGAGAAAATGAGCCCTGGACTAGACACTGCTCTGGTCCCACCTAACCAAGCCTAAAGGAAGACCTGAAAGGAATAAAATGTTTACAATGAACTCAACTGCCTCCCATAAAAATGTTCAAAAATATGTAACCAAATGCAGAAATATCTGACACCAGGTGAAATTCACAATGCCTAGCAACCAGTTACAATAGACAAAGGATAAAAATTCAACCCATAATAAGGAGGAAAATCAGTCATGAAGAAGAGACCCAGAAGTGACATCAACTATAGAATTAGTAGGCAAGAACATTCAAATAGTTGTTATATTATATTCCACATAGTCCTGAAGCTAGAGGAAAGATTAGACAAGCTAAGCAGGGACATAGTAAATACAAAAAAAAAAAAAAAAAAAATCACACCAATTGAACTTCTAGAGATGAAAATTATAATTACACTGGAAGGGTTTGACAGCATACTGACTGCAGAAGAAAGGATTAGTGAACTTGGAGACAGCAATAGAAACAATCCAAAATGAACAGAGAGAGGGGCGCCTGGGTGGCTCAGTCGGTTAAGCGGCCGACTTCGGCTCAGGTCATGATCTCGCGGTCCGTGAGTTCGAGCCCCGCGTCGGGCTCTATGCTGACAGCTCAGAGCCTGGAGCCTATTTCAGATTCTGTGTCTCCCTCTCTCTGACCCTCCCCCGTTCATGCTTTGTCTCTCTCTGTCTCAAAAATAAACAAACGTTAAATTAAAAAAAAAAAATTAAAAAAAAATGAACAGAGAGAAAAGACAAAATAAAATGAATAGAGCATCTGTGAGAACTTTGGTTGGTCATATATACATGTAAGTCTGCTATTAGAATGTATCCTTTTTCTCTGATGCTTTTAAGAGTTCCTCTTTATGATATATTGTCGTAGTTTTCTTCCTGAGTCATGTGTTTGGGTTTTGTTGGGCTTCTTACCTGTGGGTTTACATTTATATCAGGTTTGGAAATGAAATTTTTCCTCCATTATTTTATCAGTTACCTTTTTCTGACCTCCTTTTCCCCATTATTTCCCATGACATGGATATTTGACCTCCAGAAGTGAGTAAATATAAGATTTTTTTTTTTATTGTTTAAACCCCTATGGAAGATAATTGACTATTTAATGCAAAATAATAACAGTAACTTATTGGGTTTATACCTTATATAGAAGTGCAATGTGTGATAGTGATAGCACAAAACCTGGGAGGGATGAAATTGAAATATACTATTGTAAAGTCCTTATAGTAAAAGTTTTTCAAAAGTTTATTTATTTTTGGGAGACAGAGACAGAGCACAAGTAGGGGAGGGGCAGAGAGAGAGAGGGAGGCACAGAATCCGAAGTAGGCTCCAGGCTCTGAGCTGTCAGCACAGAGCCCGACATGGGGCTCAAACTCACGAACCACAAGATCATGACCTGACCTGAAATTGACACTTAACTGACTGAGCCACCCAGGCACCCCTGTAAGCTCTTTATATTATACATAATGTGGTATAACAGCACTTAAAAGACTGCTTTAAGGTAAAGATTCATACTATAAACCTTAAAGCAATTGCTTAAATAACAAAGCAAAGCATTATAGCTAATCACTGAAGAAATAAGATGAAGTAGAATCATAAAATATACTCAATTATTCCCAAAGGCGGTAGAAAAAGAGGAAAGGGGGGGGGAAAAGGACAGATGGAACAGATAGAAAACAAAGAATAATATAAGCCTAAGCCTATTAATAATCTCATTAAATTTCAATGATTTACACATCAAATTAAAAGGCAGAGGTTGTCAGACTTGGTTAAAAACAAAAACAAAAAAGCAAGACCCAACTTATATGGTACATAAATAAAGTCAACCTTGGATATGAAGATGCAAATAGGTTAAAAGTAAAAGGATGGGGGGAGAAAATTCCATGCCAACACTAATCAAAAGTTGGAGAAGCTAAATAACAGACAAAGTATATTTCAGAGCAAAAATATTACAAGAGGCAGAAAGTTATGTCATAATGCTATAAAGCTTAAGTCATCACAAGGACAGAAAAATCATAAACACTCATGCATTTAACAGAGCTTGAAAATACATGGATCAAAATCTTATTGAACTTGCAAGGAGAAATGGACCAATTCAGAGAGTTCAATACCCTGATAATTGATAGGGAAAAAAAAACAAAACAAATCAGTAATTTATAGAAGACTTGATCAACCAGGTTGATCTAATTTACATTTATAGAACATTGCACTCAACAACAGCTGAATGTACATTCTTTTCAAGTGCATACAATACACTTATCAAGCTAGATCATATTCTGGGCCAGCAGACAAGCTTCAGTAAATTTTAAAAGGTTCAAGACATATAAAGTATATCCTGTGACTACAGTGGTATTAAATTAGAAATTAATAACAGAAAGGCACATGGAAAATCCTCAAATATTTGGAAACCAAAGAACACATTTCTAAATAATCCTTGAGTCAATGCAGTAACCAAAAAACAAATGAGAATGTACATTGAACTGAGTGAAAGTGAAATGCAATATATTGGGATTTGAGGGATGTTCCTAAAGCAGTACTTAAGAGGAAATTGGTAGCATTAAATTACTAATTATTAAATGATTAGCATCCTTAAATTGTAATGCTACAAATTCAGACCAATGGGCTTAGATTCAAGCACAAGCTAGAGGAGGAAAATAACAAACCCCATGTAAATAAAAGAAAGGAAACAAATATCAAAGTGAAAAATCAATTAAATAGGGGGGAAAAGGAGAAAATCAATGCAACCAAGAGCAATAAAGGATCAGTAATATTGCTAGACTTCTAGCCAAACTGATCAGGAAAAAAAGAGAGAAGACACAAATTTGCAGTATCAGGAACAAGAGAGGCAACATCACTATAGAATCTATAGATATTAAAAGGATACTATGGAAATATTATTAATGACTTTATGCCTATACATTGACGACTTCCATTTAATGGAAAAAATACCTTGAAAGACACATATTACCAAAGTTCATTCGAGGAAAATTGATAATCTAAATAATGTTATGTCTGTTAAAGAAATTGAATTTGTAGGGGCTCCTGGGTGGCTCAGTAGATTAAGTGTTCTACTTTGACTCAGGTCATGATCCCACGGTTTGTGAGTTCGAGCCCCACGTCGGGCTCTGTGCTGACAGCTCAGAGCCTGGAGCCTGGTTTGGATTCTGTGTCTCCCTCTCTCTCTGCCCCTCCCCTGCTTGCACTCTCTCTCTCAAAAATAAGTAAAAACATAAAATATATATATATTTAAAAAAAAGAAATTGAATTTGTAGTTAAAAATATTCCCACAGTGGAAGCACCTGGATGGCTCAGTTGGTTAAGCATCTGACTCTTGTTCAGCTCAGGTCATGATCTCATCATTCATGGGTTTTACCTCTGCATCAGGCTCTGCACTGACAGCACAGAGCCTGCTTGGGGTTCTGTCTCCCTCTCTATCTGCCCCTCCTCTGCTCACTCTCTATCTCTCTCTCTCAAAAATAAATAATAAATATATTTTTTTAATTCCCATGATGAAAACTACTGGAGTAAATGGCTTTACCGGGGAATCCACCAAATGTTTAAAGAGGAAATAATACCAATTCTATGCAAACTTTTCCAGAAAATTTAAGAGAAGATAATGCTTCTCACCTCATTCTATGAGGCCATTTCTATGATACCCAAACTGAGGATATTAGTAGCAAAAAAAACACAAAAATAAACCTGCAGGCCAATAATTACCATAATATAAATGCAAAAAATTTTAGCAGTACTTTAACAAGTAGAATTCAACAATATATGAACAAGATAATACATCATATCCAACTGGTATTTATTTCAGGAAGGTGGGGTTGGTTAACATTTGCAAATGAATCAATGTAGTTCACCATATACACACAATAAAAAAGAAAAATCACTAAAAAAACAAAACCAAAAACAAACCTATATGATTATCTCAATAGATACCAAAAAATGCATTTGACCAAATTCCACATCCATTCCTAATAAAATTTCCCAGCAAAGTAGGAATAGACATGATCCTCCTCCAATTAAGTAAGAGTATCTATGAAAATCCTTTAGCAAACATCATACTTAATATCAAATGGCTGAATATTTTGTACTAAGATCAGAAATAAGGCAAGGATGTCCATTCTCCCTACTCTTCAACATTGTACTAGAGATTCAGCTAGCGTAATAAGGCAAGAAAAAGAAATCACAAGCATCCAAATTGGAAAAGAAGAAGTAAAACTGTCTTTATTTGCAGACAACATGATCATCTGTGTATAAAATCCTTTGGAACTTACAAAAAAGTAATCACAACTAATAAGCAAGTTATGCAGGTTTGTAGGACACAAGATCAGTGTAGAAATTAAATCGTGTTTCTAGAACTAACAATCAGAAATGGGAGAAAAAATATAAGGTAGCTTAAAAAAGATGAAATAGGGATAAAGAAAGGCAAGATCTGTACACTAAAAACTATACATTGCTAAGAGAAATTAAAGGAGACCTAAATAAAGAGAGATATACCATATATGTGTATTATAAGACTCATATTGTTAAAATGTCAGTCTTGCTCAGTTGATCCAGTGACTCAATACAATTCTGTCAATATCCCTGCAAACCTTTTTTGCAGGTTTTGACAGGCTGGTTCTAAAATTAACATGAAAATGAAAGAGATCTACGATACCCAAAACAACTTTGAAAAGAACAAAGTTGTAAAACTTATCATCTTGATTTCAAGACTTATTATAAAGCAACAATAATTGAGACAACGTGGAATTGGCATCCAGATAGACAGATAGATCAATGGAAAAGTATATGCAGTCAATTTATTTTTGATGAAGGTATACAAGTAATTCAGTGGAGAAATCAATACTCTTTCAGTGAATGGTGCTGAAACAATTGAATATTCACATGTAACTATAATCATATGAAAAGTTTTGACCCATAGTCATACCATATAAAAAGTCTCCTCACAATGGGGTGCCTGGGTGGCTCAATTGGTTGAGCGTCCAACTCCTGGTTTCAGTTCAGGTCATGATCTCTTGGTTTGCAAGTCTGAGCCCCACATAGGGCTCTATACTGACAGTGCAGAGTCTGCCTGGGATTCTCTCTCTCCCTGTCCCTCTGCCTCTTCCCCGCTTTTGCACAGGCACCCTCTCTCAATAAATAAATAAACAAAAAAAAAAAATGTTTTTTAAAGTACTCAAAATGGATCATAGACCTAAATGTAAAACTAAAATGTACATTTAAAACCTGGAGCTCTAAAACTAGGAGAAAACCTTTATAACCTTAGATGGAACAAAGAATTTTTAGATACAAAACCAAAAGCATGATCCATAAAAGGAAGATTGATAAATTGGACATCTTCAAGATTAAGAATTTTCATCTTCAAAAGACAAGCCACAGACTGGCAGAAAATAATTGTCAATTACATAGTTGATAAAGGACTTGTATCCAGAATATATTTTTAAAAAGAACTCTCAAAACCTGAAGATGGCCATGTAGGAGGCTCCTGAACTCACTTTCTCCCATGGACACACAACATCGACAGCTACACATGCAACATTTTCTCTGAAAGAAATCCAGAAACCAGCTAAGTGACTCCAACGCAATGAGGAAATGAGGAAAAAAACCCACATTGAAATGGGTGGAAAAGGCAGAGAAATATGTCAATCTCACCAGAACCCAATCCCTGACATAGCAATCAATATACAAACGAGAGGGAACTCACCGCCCTCAGCTCCTCCCTGAGTAATGAAAGGGTTTGTTTGACCCAACATCTAGCATTCCTATTTTTTAAGACTTCCACCTTGGGACCGGCTCCCAGAACTCCTGGCTCTGAAAAACAGTGGCTCTGGAAAACAATGGGGCTTGCATCCTTGAGACTATACCAAACAAAGAAACAGATTGTAGCAAACAAAGAAGCAGTTCTTTGGGCCTGGGAGGACTCCCTGTGGTTATCCCCCCAGGATGCGGTGCAGAAGCCACAGATAGAAATGTCTCCCAGTCTTTCCCTTAAAGAGACCTGTTTGCAGCCTGAGAGTTAGGCTTCTAATTTAACATATATCTAGGAACTGTGATCCTGCCCAAGACTGGGGAGGCTAGCAAGCATGTCTCTACATTTTCCTTCTGTTAGTATCTCCCTGAAGGGGGAATGTGCACGGGTTTGGAGCCCTGACTTTAAATGCTACTACCTTTGAGTCAGCCTTCCAGTCACTATTCATCTTACTTAGGTCCTCCCCTTTGCGACACTGACAAGGTCTTGGCCCACCCTCACTATTAGGAACCAGTGACTTGGACAATCACAAGGGTTTGGGGGCCAACAAAGACCTAAGCCTGGATTTTCTGAGAAGGTTCCTCTCCTGCATGAGACCATTCTGTGAAGGTTGGGAGAGGTGGCTGTTTTATCCAATGCACGGACACCAACACAGAGAGTCAAGGAAAATGAAAAGGAGTGTGTTCCGAACAAAAGAAGAAGTGAAAACTCCGGAAACAAACCTTAGTGAAACAAAGATAAATGGTTCACCCATAAAGAGTTCAAATTAGCGGTCATAAAAACTCCACGGAAATACAAAAGATCATGAGACTATTATGGACACTTATATGCAAACAAATCAGACAATCTAGAAGAAATGGATAAACTTCTAAAAACATACAACCTACCGAAGACTGAACCGGGAAGATCAACAGAAAATTTGAACAGAATCGCTAGTAAGGAGGTTGAATCGGTAATGAAAAATCTACCAACAAAGAAAATCCAGGACCAGTTGGCTTCATTTGTGAATTCTACCAAACATTCAAGGAAGCATGAATGCCAATCTTTCCAGAAAATTCTTCCAGAAAAAAAGAAGAGAGGGAAACACAAAGTCGTGTTATGAGGCAGCATAACCCTGAAACCAAAACCAGGCAAAGACATTACAAGAAATGAAAACTACAGGTCAATATCCCTGATGAAAATAGATGCACAAATTCTCCACAAAATATTTGCAATCCAAATTCAACAATACCTCCAAAAGGCCATACACGATATCTAGAGGGATTTGTCCCCGGGATGCCAGGGTGTGTCAGCATCTGCAAATCAATCGATGTGATATGCCACATTAACAAAATGGAGAACAAAAACCCTATAATCATCTCAATAGATGCAAAAGAAGCTTTTTAAAAAATTCAACATCCATTCATTGGGGGCTTAGACGGTTAAGCATCCCTGGATTTTTAACTCAGGTCGTGATCTCACAGTTTGTGAGATCAAGCCCAGTGACAGGTTCTGTGCTGACAGCTTGGAGCCTGTTTGGGATTCTCTCTCTCTGCCCCTAACCTGCTTGCACTCTTTCTCTCTCAAAATAAATAAACATTAAAAAAAAGTAATTCCATTTACAGCTGCATCATAAAGAATAAAACACCTACAAATAAATATAACTGAGGAATTAACAACTCTGTACACTGAAAAGTGTAAGACATTGATCAAACACATTAAGACAAATACATGGAAAGAATGTCCATGGTCATGGATTAGAAGAATTAACATTGTCCAAATGTCCATACTATTTAAAGCCACCTACAGAGTCAATGCAATCTCTATCAAAATTCCATGGCATTTTTCACAGAAATAGAAAAACAATCCTAAAATTTGTAATGAACCACAAAAGACCCTAAATAACCAAAGCAATATGGAGAAAGAACAAAGTGAAAAGCATCACACTTTCTGATTTCAAACACTGTTACTGAGTTCTGTAGTATTTAAAACAGTACAGTTTTGGCACAAAAACAGACATGCAGATCAATGAAACAGAATAGAGAGCCCGGAAATAAACTCATGCACATGTGGTTAATTAATTTGTAACAAAGGGGCCAAGTGTATACAGTTGGGGAAAGATGACGTATACAGTTGGGAAAACTGGACAGCCACATGCAAAATAATGAAACTACACCACTATCTTACGCCATACACAAAAATCTCGAAATAGGTTAAAGACTTGAATGTAAGACCTAAAACCATAAATCTCATAGAAGAAAACACAGGGGGTAATCTCCTTGACATCTGTCTTAACAAGATTAGATTTTTTGGATTTGACACCAAAGGCAAAAGTAACAAGAGAAAGAATAAATGAATGGGACTACACAAAACTAAAAAGCTTTGGCACAGCATCAGAAACCATCAAAAATATGAAAAGGCAACCTATGGAATGGAAGAAAGCATTTGCAAATTATATATCTGATAAAGGATTAATACCTAAAATATAAAAATAACTCCTACAACTCAGTAGCAACAAGAAAGAAAGAAAGAAAGAAAGAAAGAAAGAAAGAAAGAAAGAAAGAAAGGGAAAGAGAGAGAAAGGAAAGAAAGAAAGAAAGAAAGTAAGAAAGAAAGAAAGAAAGAAAGAAAGAAAGAAAGAAAGAAAGAAAGAAAGAGAAAAAAAAGAAGAAAAAGAAATCTGGTTGGAAAATGCACAGAAGAAATGAGTAGACCCTTTTCCCAAAGAGGACGGCATCACTAATCATTAGGGAAATGCAGATCAAAACCACAATGTTAGAATTCTAACCACCTGTTAGAATTGCTGTCATTAAAGAGACAAAAGATGACAAGCGTTGGCAAGGATATGAACAAAAGAGAACCCTTGTGCACTATTAGAGGGAATGTGTACAGCTACTTTGGAAGAGTATATAAGTTACCAAAAAAATTAAAAATAGAGCCTTTGATCCACCAATTCTACTTCAGGGTGTGTATCTGAAAGATAATCACTATCTCAGATAGATATCTGCAACCCCCCCCCTCCCCCCAACAGCACTTTTTACAGTAGCCAAGACTTGGAAACAACTTCAGTATCCACTGATGGATGAGCGGTTAAAGAAAATGTGAGATAGATACGTAGGTAGGCAGGTAGGTGGATATACATCTATATGTATACTGTTTTCCATAGTAGCTGTGCCCCTTTACATCCCCTCCAATAGTGTACAAGGGTTCTCTCTCTCTCTTTTCTAATGTTTACTTATTTCTGAGAGAGAGAGAGCATGAGTGGGAGAGGGACAGAGAGGGACACATACACACACAGAATCTGAAGCAGGCTCCAGACTCTGAGCTGTCAGCACAGAGCCCGACGTGGGGCTCAAACCCACGGACCATGAGATCATGACCTGAACCAAAGATGAACGCTTAACTGACTGAGCCACCCACGTGCCCCACAAGGGTTCTTTTTTTGTCCATATCCTCGCCAACACTTGTCATCTCTTGTCTTTTAAATGATGTTTATTCTAACAGGTGTTAGATAACATTTCATTGTAGGTTGTTTTTTTTTAAATTTTTTAAGGTTATTTATTTTGTGAGAGAAAGAGTGCAAGCAGGGAAGGGACAGAGAGAGGGAGAAAGAGAGAGAATCCCAAGCAGGCTCCTCACTGCCAGCTCAAAACCAGATGTGGGGCTCTAACTCATGAAACTGTGAGAAAATGACCAGAGCTGAATCCAAGAGTCAGATGCTTAACCAACTGAGCCACCCAGGTGCCCCATCATTGTGGTTTTGATTTGTATTTCCCTAATGATTAGTGATGTTGCCCTCCTTGGGAAAAGGCACAGTTTCCAACCAGATTTCTTTTTCCTCTCTCTCTCTCTCTCTCTCTCTCTCTTTTGTTGTTGCTATTGAGATCGGTATCTATCTATTTATGAATATTATTCCACTGTAAAAAAAGAAAGAAATTTTTGACAACATGAATGGACCTTGGGGGCATTATGCTAAGTGAAATGAGTCAGAGAGAGTAAGATAAATACTGCATGATCTCACTAATCTGTAGAATCTAAAAAGTCAAACTCACAGAAACAGATCAGATTGGTGGTTGTGAGAGGCATGGGTTGGGGGTGGAAGAAATGGGTGAAGGTGGTCAGAAGGTACAAACCTCCAGTTACAAAATAAATTCTGGGGATGTAATTGTATACCTTAACCTTATACAATGTTACATGTTGACAGTAACATAATAAAACTAGGAGGAAAAAACTATCAAAACAATAATAAAATAAGCAACCCAGTTTTAAAAGGCTTGAATTGGACAAAATATGTGGACAGAAACACTGCCAAAGAACATAAAGTATGTCATATAAGCATCTGAAAGGATACTGAACATCATTAGTAGGAAAATAAATGTTAAAACCACAATGAGATATCATATACCTAGTACAATGGCTAAAATTAAAAATTCTCATCACACCAAGTGTTGGTGAGGATGTGAATTCCACAGCTGGAATCCCCATACAATGACAATAGGGATATAAAATGATACAACCTCTTTGGAGAGCAGTTTGGCACCAGAAAGTTACATAGACACCTCCCTCCCATATGACTTGGGTACTCCAATCCTTGGTATTTAGTCAAGAAAAATAAAAGCATATGTCCATACCCAGACTTTCATACAAATATTCATAGCAGCTTTATTTGTAAGAGGCTAAAAGTGGAAACAATTTAAATTCTGTCAACAGGTAAATGAATTTAAATATTGTGTTATATCTATATAATAGACTACTACCCATCAGTTAAAAGGCATGAGCGACCGATATACTGCTACAATAGGGATGAATCTAAAAATAATACATACTGGGGCACCTGGGTGGCTCAGTCGGTTAAGCGTCCGACTTCAGCTCAGGTCACGATCTCGCGGTCTGTGAGTTCGAGCCCCGCATCGGGCTCTGGGCTGATGGCTCAGAGCCTGGAGCCTGCTTCCGGTTCTGTGTCTCCCTCTCTCTCTGCCCCTCCCCATTCATGCTCTGTCTCTCTCTGTCTCAAAAATAAATAAACGTTAAAAAAAAAATTTTTTTTTTAGAAATAAAAATAATACATACTGATAGAAGCCAGACAAAACCAGAAATTTCGTACTATGTGATTCCATTTATATGAAATCCTGGAAAATTCAAGCTAATCTATAGTGACAGAAAGGAGATCAGAGGTTGCTTGGTATGTGGCTGTGGGGTGAGTAGGAGGAAGGGATTACAGAGAGGCACGTGGCAACTTTTGGGGGCACAGAAACTTGACTGTGGTGATGGTTTTACAGATAGATATGTATTTATGTCAAAACTTACCAAATTATGCATTCTAAATATGTTCAACTTATTGTATATTAATTATACTGAATAAAACCATTTGAAAAAAGAGTGGGGAGAGGCAAAAACCACTAGGGAATAGCATAGAGCAGGGCAAGTTCTTGAATTCTCTAATTTTGTTTTGTTTTCCCCTATCCCTTGCAGCTGTGCTCATTTGATTTCCTTTAAAAGACTAGGGTTGGGGCACCTGACTGGCTCAGATGGAAGAACATGCAACCCTTAGATCTCGGGGTCCTGAGTTCGAGCCCCATGTTGGGTCTAGAGATTTTTTTTTAAAAAAAGAAAAAGGGGAAAAAAAAGACTAGGAGCTATATTAAGGGAATTAAAAAGTACATAATGACTAAATGCTAATGTGATTGTAGTAAAACTATTAAATTCACACCTTACATGTAGATATATAAATTGGCATGGCACCTTTGGAAAACCAAATGGCGATGCATTCCAAGAACCATTTAAGTATGTTTATATCCTTTAATCCACTAATTCCACTTCCAGAAATTGATACTAAAGAAATACCATTTTATTTTATCTTATCTTATCTTGTTTTAAGTTTATTTATTTTGAGAGAGAGGGCGAGACAGAGAGAGAGTGTGCGCACTCGTGAGCAGGGGAGGGGCAGAGAGAGAGGGAGACCGAGGATCCCAAGCAGGATCTGCACTGTCAGCACCGAGCCCAACAGACCGCTCAATCCCACGAACTGTGTGATTGTGACCTGAGCCAAAATCAAGAGTCGGACATTTAACCGACTGAACCACCCAGGCCCCCCCAAATGACGGTTTTGGTTTTTTTTAATACGATATTTATTGTCAGATTGGTTTCCAGGCAACACCCAGTGCTCATCCCAACAGGTGCCCTCCTCCATGCCCATCGCCCACTTTCCCCCACAGTTTTGTTTTTTTTTTTAAAGACATAAACTTATTTTCTGGAGAGGCAGAAAATAAAATTTAGAAAGCTTTCAAACGCATGAAGAAAGCTGAATCATAAGATAGAGGATGAGAAAGCCGAAAAGCAACCCAATTTCCACTGCAGGACCCCCACACGAGTACAAATTGCTAGCAGCAGGCTCCCAGAACATGGGCTGCCCACACGAGAGAGGAGTCTCCCCTGGGGAATCTGATTAGCCCAGGAGAAAACCTAAAAATAACCATACAGAGATGATGGGACAGCAAGTCAGACTTCATTCTTATATATGAGCACGCTGTCCAGGATCGTCAATCATTTGGGGGAAAACATCCAAATGATAGGAGAACAGAAAGTGAAGGAGAGAGAAAGGATCAAAGAAATAATTCAAAAACCTTTTCCTAAGAGAAGAATATGAGTTTCTGGATTGAAAAGGCCCCCTGAGCATCTTGCACGACGGATGAAAATACTGGCCGTAAGGCACCTAATTCTAAAACTTTCAGGGCAGAAAGGAAACATTTCACAAGCATCCATAAAGAAGAAGAAATTGCTTTCATGCAAATAATCAGTTCCTCAGGGCACTACCCTTACTTCAAATTCTTAGCAGCCACTATGCTTATTTCACATGGTCAATATCACATTGGACGGCACAAAGACTATTTCTATCATTGCAGAACCTTCTAGAAGACAGCACTGCTCCAAGTACCCCTGCCCCTGATTCATAGTGAGACTTGATTTTGATGAAGTTGTATTTCATATGTACTTTCCCGTTGGCCACCTTTGCCAGATTAATTTTGTTTTGTTGTTTTGTTGTACAATGAATACATACTTTCTTTTCAAGGTGTGCGTGTTATCAACATCCTTGTCTTTATTTTGTTTTACAGTTGTTTTTTCAGCAATGATATTTGAGACTATTACAAATCAAGATCTGCCTGTGATCAAGTGTGTTTTAATCAATCATAAGAACAATGATTCATCACTGGGGATATCATCATCGTATCCCATGGTAAAGTAATGTTAAAATTCTAACTTTAGCTATTTTCTCTAGAGACCATACTTTGTAAGCTGTTGAGGCCTGCCATGGCCATATGGATTTTTCTTTCTGTGTTTGTAAGTATATTATGTACTCGTATGCACTCCATTCCACCCAGATCACATTCTCTCGGGTTTGAATTCAGGAAGGACACCAATGCTGAGCATGAATAAGTAACAGAAATTACCCTTTCTCCTTGAAGAGAACCCAAGCTTCTCCCTCAAACCTGAGCCCCTAATTTCCAACTGCCTCCTGGTTATGGTTAAAATGGGTTTTCCGTTTGCTCATTAAAATCTACCTATCTGTTTTATTTCATCCCTACTTCCCCAAACCTGCTCCTATACTTATATTAACTGAGGGGCGCCTGGGTGGCGCAGTCGGTTGAGCGTCCGACTTCAGCCAGGTCACGATCTCGCGGTCAGTGAGTTCGAGCCCCGCGTCAGGCTCTGGGCTGATGGCTCGGAGCCTGGAGCCTGTTTCCGATTCTGTGTCTCCCTCTCTCTCTGCCCCTCCCCCGTTCATGCTCTGTCTCTCTCTGTCCCCAAAATAAATAAAAAACGTTGAAAAAAAAAAAAATTACTTGTATTAACTGATTTCTGTTTCGGGCCCTGTCTAGTTCCCAGGCTTGAAAGGTCAGCATCCTTTTGGGCTGCTTCCTCTCTCCCTTACCTTCACATTGGGTCAGTTACCAAGTCTTGTCAATTTCCTTGCTTTGATAGTTCTCACTTAATCTCCTATTCTCTGGTCCCACAGCCACTTCCAGAATTCAAGCCCTCAGTATCTCCCCCATAATCCCAATGATATCGCAAGGGACTTCTTCCTTCTAGAGTTCATCTCAGACAGGGCTGCCAGACTGTTCTTTCTGAGGCACAGCTGCATCCTTCACTGCCTGGCTTGGACCCTTCAGTGACTTCCCATTAAGCTGACATGAGGTTGCTCTATTATCCGACTCTGGCTCCGTCGGGTTCCACCTTTGTTCTTCATCACCCTTCTCCTCCAAACAGTTCGTATAACAGCTTAGGTATTTACTCAGAGGAAAGAAGCTTAAATAATAGAGGACTGAAAATATTTCAAAATATTAGAAATATACGGCAAAAAGGGAGCATACCTTAGCCGATTCCGTGAACATTTTCAGTGAAGGATTCATGCCGATGGGTAGTCACTGTTTTCTTTTACATGGGTGTAATACCTAAACACATAACATGATGCCCTGAACTTCACTCCCCACCCCCCTAAAATCAGAGATAGCGAAAATATTCTCAAATTTTAAAAATAGTGTGAATTTTATAAGAATATAAAACTTCTGGGGGCGCCTGGGTGGCTCAGTCGGTTAAGCGTCCGACCTCGGCTCAGGTCCCGATCTCATGGCTTGTGAGTTCGAGCCCGGCGTCAGGCTCTGGGCTGACAGCTCAGAGGCTGGAGCCTGTTTCAGATTCTGTGTCTCCCTCTCTCTGCCCCTCCCCTGTTCACACTCTGTCCCTGTCTCTCTCAAAAATAAATAAACATTAAAAATAAATAAATAAATAAATAAATAAATAAATAAATAAAACTTCTGATTTAAAACATGATTTTTTATGTCAGATTTTTAACAGAAATTGGCCTCATAACATATTGCTTATTAATAATGACATTTTGCATACACAGGATTTCAGTGTGGACAAAAAAATGTTAATATTATTTGCCATGATGTTTTAAACTTTTATTGTCTTTTCAACTTAAGAAAATAGCTGCTTACATTTAAATGTTTTCTTATAAAATACAGTCTTCAAAAAAAGCTAATAATGGGTCTTGGTTCCTAGTATTAAGTCCTGCATTATTTTTTTCATGCAGTATAAATTGTATGCTTATGCAATATTCAGGATTGGATTAAGACCTCATCGCTCTCAAACCGCATTTAACAGACAATCCTGCAAATCCTAGATGCTGCAAAGATGTGCAGTCTGCATAGCTTTTACCTCCTTGAAGTTGAGGCTGCTCTTTTTGGGTATTTTCCTACTTTAACGTGAAGTGGATTATTAGGGTAGCAGCGTTCTTGAAAATAATGGTTTAGATTTCATCCACAGTTCACACGGCTCAGATGAGACATCTTTCTTTCTTTCTTTCTTTCTTTCTTTTTTAAAGTTTATTTATTTTTGAGAGAGAGAGAGTGACAGAGCGTGAGCAGGGGAGGGGCAGAGAGAGAGGGAGACGCAGAATCCGCAGCAGGCTCCAGGCTCCGAGCTGTCAGCACAGAGCCCGATGCGGGGCTCGAACTCACGAGCCGTGAGATCATGACCTGAGCCGAAGTCAGGGGCTTAACCGACCGTGCCACCCAGGTGCCCCAGATGAGACATCTTTCTGGGAATCTCATAGTTCGGGCGCGTTCTGAATAACCAAGCACTCTAGTAGACAAAACGTGCCAATGTAACTCGAATAAATAGGCAGCTACATCCTTAGCTGTGTTACCAATATATCCTAGAACCAAAGTAAGATGATTTTACTGTTCCCACAACCCACTTAATTGTTTAAAGTCATCATTTATCATTTCTGTTTGAAGATGATTGTGGTGTGGGTGCTGGGTTTCTCCACTGCAGAGTTACTGTTTGTTTTCTTTGTAATTAACAAGTATCTGGGGGAAGATGCAAATATCCGGTCTCTCCTCCAATTTTCACCTACTGATTTTAGCACCCATTGGGGATCTTGCCACAACAGTTTTACTGTGATGTTTGCCTAAGGGTGATTTTCTTTTTCTCCCATTCCCTCTACATTTATAAAGTGGAATTCTGTGAAGAAGAGCTATCTCTTCTTTCTATTCAACTTATTCATATCAATTTGGACTCAGAGATATTTATTTTATTCTATGAGTTATGACCTGAGACTATCATTTTTATTATGGTATTCAGATTTGTCCAACTTAGGCCATTGGGAGCCACTTCATATTGACGTCTGTGTCATTTCAACACATTCCCTTGTTTTCTCAAGCACTTCCTTACTTTCCAGGACTGCAGGACAGTTCAGCCCTGGAATGAGCCATTTCTCTAAAAAGCTCTCCAAAACACTGGAGAATGGTGTTTAGAAACCAAGGTCTGAGAGTTGGGTGTGCGCATTGCTATTGGGACGTCATTGCCTCTAGGCAATGTATGTACTTACACTACTCCCCCCACCCACACACACACTCTATTTATCTCTCTATCATCTCTATATCTATCTATTTACCTATCTATGTATATACCACCAGAAATCATGCTGATAACTTTGCTTTCAATTCAGCTTTCAATTCAGCAAAGGGTTTATTCAACCTTTTCTTCTTTCCAATTTTGTACTTCGTTCTTCGAGAGTAAGAAACCTGGTTCTAATTATCTATAATAAATGACTTATGTAAACCTAGTGTATACGTAACCTGATTTCAGAATTGCTAACCCACACCCCAGTGAGAAACAGAATTACTAACTCGAATACAGCCTTTGTGTACAATTCTTTTTGTCTTTAACTTTATAGTATCCAACATAATATTTTTCTTTTCTTTATGTTTATTTATTTATCTTTGAGAGAGAGGAAGAGAGAGGGAGGGCACGAGTGAGTGCAGGGCACAGAGAGTAAGAGACAGAGAATCCCAAGCAGGCTCCACACTGTCAGTGCAGAGCCTGATATGGGACTTGAACTCATGAACCACGAGATCATGACCTGAGCTGAAATCAAGAGTAGGACACTTTACCGACCGAGCCACCAAGGTGCCCCAAGCACACATAGTTGTATTAGCTATTGCCAGATGCTCCCCAGAAGGGTTGTACCAGCGTGCGTTCCTCCAGAAATGTATAGAATAGCTGCTTCCTCCCAACCTCACCAACAAAACGTGTGGTCATACGTCAAAATTTTTGGCAGATTGACAGATAAGTAGTATCTCAGTGTTGTTGTTGTTGTTGTTTTTAAGTTTATTTATTTATTTTCAGAGAGAGAATGTGAGCAGGGGAGGGGCAGAGAGAGAGCGAGAGAGAAAGAATCCCAAGCAGACTCTGTACTGGCAGCACGGAGCCTGACATGGGGCTCAAACTTAAGAACCGTGAGATCATGAGCTGAGCTGAAACCAAGAGTCGGACGCTTAACCAGTTGAACCACCCAGGCGCCCCTCAGTGTTGTTTTAATTTATATTTTCTAATTATAATTGAGTTTGAACATTTTTTTCATATGTTCAAGGGCAAGTCTTTCTATCTGTCTCTGGTGAACTGTCTATTCAGTTCT
This sequence comes from Neofelis nebulosa, assembly GCF_028018385.1. Lineage (NCBI taxonomy): Eukaryota > Metazoa > Chordata > Mammalia > Carnivora > Felidae > Neofelis > Neofelis nebulosa. The sequence goes on from NC_080782.1 coordinate 236,367,218, forward strand.
TTCTCCCATTTTTCTTTTGTGTTTTGGTCCTGCATCCCTCATTGTCAAAAAAATTCTTTATAAATTAGGGGGATTTATTTGTGGTCTGTGTTGCAAATATTTTCTTCCAGCACGTCAGGTTTTTTTATTTTGTTTCGTTTTGTTTTTACTTTATTCTGTGCCTGTCTTTTAAGACCCAGCTCGAAAATAAATAAAACATTAAAAAAAATTTTTTTAAGGGGGGCCTGGGTAGCTTAGTACTGCTCAGGCCATGATCTCATTGTTTGTGAGTTTGAGCCCCACGTCAAGCTCCGGGCCGTGGAGCCTGCTTTGGATTCTGTGTCTCCCTCTCTTTCCCTGCCCCTCCCCTGCACGCACTCTCTCTCTCTCTCTCTCTCTCTCTCTCAGAAAATAAATAAAATATTAAAAAAAAAAAAAAAAAAGACCCAGCTCAATTTCTGGATTTCAATGAAGCATCCCCACCACCCCCATCCCAGCTTGGAAGTTACCTGTCTCTTCTCCAAAGTTCCAGAGCACTCAAATTTACCTTTCTTTCTTTTTTTTTTCTTTTTAAGATTTTTTGTTAATGTTTATTTATTTTTGAGAGAGAGAGAGAGAGAACAGAGTGCGAGCAGGGGAGGGGCAGAGAGAGAGGGAGACCCAGAATCCGAAGCAGGCTCCAGGCTCTGAACTGTCAGCACAGAGCCTGACACGGGGCTCAAACCCACGAACCTGGAGATCATGACCTGAGCCAAAGTCGGACGCCCAACTGACTGAGCTACCCAAGTGCCCCTCAAATTTCCCTTTCAAAGTAGTAGGTATCCTTTTTTTTTTTTTATGTTTATTTCTTTTTGAGAGGCAGAGAGAGATGGAGTGCAAGTGGGGGGAGAGACCGGGAGAGAGGGAGGCATAGAATCCCAAGCAGGCTCCAGACTCTGAGCTGTCAACACAGAGCCCGACGTGGGGCTCAAACCCACGAACTGCGAGATCATGACCTGAGCTGAAGTCAGATGCTTATCCGACTGAGCCACCCAGGCGCCCCCATCAAAGTAGTTGGTGTCTTTTCATGGGGCACATTGTATTTCACCCGGTGTTTTAGTTATTCCTTCCTACTAGACTTGAAACCCTTTAAGGACAAGATCAATGTCTTTTCTTCCTAGTCCCATAGTGCCCAGTAGATGGTCTAGCACTTATCAGATATTGAGTACATGAACTTACCCGTTACTTGCTGAATAAATGCATACAGAAAGCCAGAAGTATGGCTTGTGATCAGTAGCAGAAGACCTACCTACCCTGCTCTTCACCTGAAGAAGCTTGTGTGTGTGTGTGTGTGTGTATGTGTGTGTGTGTGTCTGCATGCACATGTGTGCGTGGGCGTGCTGTGCTGGGTGTTAGGAGAGTGACAGGTGAAGGGTCCCGAGACAGAAGTTGCTATCACACCTTCCTCTCAACATAACCTCAGTTACTTAAAGCCACCAAGAAGTATGGTGGTGGCAGTGAGCCAAGGTGGGGGGTGGAGGGGTGGGAATCTGCCCAGAAAATATTTTGGTTTTTAAGTTTTTAAGTTTCTTCTAACACAGGTACCAATTTGCCATTGCCATGTAGATTCTTATCGACATACCAATAATCACAAACACAGTTACCCGCCTATTACGAATTTTGTGACTATTGTTTGTACATTAGTTTGCTAGAGCGGCCGTAACACAGTATCACAGACTGACCTAAACAACAAATTTATTGTCTCGTAGTTCTGGAGGCTAGAAGTGTGAAATCGAGACGTCCTCAGGGTTGGTCCCTTCTGAAGGCTCTGTTCCAGGCCTTTCTCCTTGGCCCTTAGAGCTCTATCTTCATTTTCTTTTCTTTTTTTTTTAAGTTTATTGATTTATTTTGAGAGAGAGAGAGAGAGAGCAGGGGAGGGGCAGAGAAAGGGAGAGAGAGAATCCCAAGCAGGCTCCGAACACAGGGCTCGAACTCATGAACTGTGAGATCATGCCCCGAGCCAGAATCAAGAGTCAGACGCTACCTACTGAGCCCCCCACGTGCCCCACTATCGTCACTTTCACATGCCACGCTTCCGGGTGTGTGTTTCCTTCAAATTGCCCCTTCCTGTCAGCACGCCAGGCACACTGGATTAGAGCCCATCCAAATGGCCTCGTTTTAACTTGATCACCCGTGGAAAGGCCTTATTTTGGATAAGGTCACATTCTGAAGCAGTGGGGCTTAAGATGCAACATCTGAATTTTAGGGGGAACACAATTCAACTCCCAACAGTGTGTCAAATATATTAGAAATGCAGCCTAAAGTTATCTATCTTTTCTATAGAGAATTGTGAATAATAGGATTTTCGGTCAGTGACATGTTCTCCGGTGTCGACCTCCTTGATAAAGGTCCCAGTCAGGGGCGCCCGGGTGGCTCAGTCGCTTAAGCCTCGGACTTCAGTTCAGGTCCTGATCTCGCAGTTCGTGAGTTCAGGCCCCGCCTCGGGCTCCGTGCTGACAGCTCCGAGCCTGGAGTCTGCTTCGGAGTCTGTGTCTCCCTCTCTCTCTCTCTCTCTCTCTCTCTCTCTCTGCCCCCCACCCCCGCTCGTGCTCTTTCTCTCTCTCTTTCTCAAAAAGAAATAAAAACATTAAAGAAAAAAGAAAGGTTCCAGCCAAGAAGAGGATGCATCAAACGTGCCCTTGTAGTCAATTCACGTTGTTTCCACTCAGGCATCAGAACCCGCAGAAGACCTTGGGTGTGCCTTGAAACCCGAGAGCACAGAGGTGGTTTATGGAGCAGCCACTGTGGAAGTGGACATATCTGCATCCATCACACTGCAAGTCCTGGTCAACACCCCAGGGAACATTTCCTGTCTCTGGGTCTTTAAGCACAGCTCGCTGAATTGCCAGCCACACTTTGATTTACAAAACAGGTAACTGGGCTGGAGGATGGGGGGGGGGGGGGGGGGAAGGGAGGGGGGAGGGGGGTGGGAGGGGGATGGGAGGGGGCCGAGAGAGGGTGGGTTGGGGAATGTGCCCCCACAAGGATTTTTGGAGGAAAACATCCTGGCCGCAGAATGTGGTTCATACGGTGTTTCTTTTCAAATTTCTATCCATATCCATTATAACTCTTTATCTCCAGAGAAATGCTGAACTAAAAATACAGTTAGGACATGAATACCTGGCATTAAATAGCTGTCAGACCTATAGGATGTACCACACGGAAAGTGAGTTCTAATGTTAACTATGACCTTGAGTGAGTACCCGTGTTGGGTCACCAGTTGTAACAAATATACCACACCTATGCAAGATGTTAATAATAGTGAAAACTGCGTGGGGAGGACATAAGTGGGATCTCTCTGTACTCTCTGCTCAATTTTTCTGTCAATCTAGATTTACTCTAAAAAAAGAAAAAAAGCCGGTTAACTTAAAAAATGACATATAGATACACAGATATAGTTAGGGCTTAAGAAGACAGTGAATGGCTGGAAAAATGTACAACAAATAGTGAAAGAGTATTTGGGATTTTTAGGATGTCTTAGTTTTTTAATCGGATCTTGTCTGAAAGGTAAAACGTTAGAAACTTTTCACTCTCCTTAAAGTAGTCAGAAGCTGCTTTTTGGGGAATGCTCGGGGAAAGAACATTTGGTTTTAATCTGTTTTGTTTCATAGTCTGATGAGCAGAATTGCAATGATGGGCGACAGTCACAAAGTGTTTTAGTAAGAAATGGACCCGTGTACGAGGAATATTGGTCTCATGATCTAGAAAAAGACACCTCAGCCAAGAATTGTGATTTAATGGCCAAGTTTGTATCTAACCCTGCCGACTGCTGCCCTCTGCTGTCCCAGCCCCTGTGGATGATCCCAGATAGGGGCAGGAAGAAAGCGGCAGAAGCCATTTAAATGCCCACTTAATAATTCTAAAGCTGCTTTTCTCTCTAGCTCTTGGGGGTGTTCTGGGGTCCCATGGTGTAGAGGAGGCATTGTTTCCAGCAACAGTGCAGGAAGTGGTACCTACATGGTCCACAGGGGGTAACCTGCCTGCCTGACGTATGGGGGGGATGTATCTGTGACCGATTCGTACCAACTTTTTGCATTTGTTCCTTTAAGGTCAAACAAACTCATAAGTAATTTTTAGGACAGTAGCTATAATTCTGAAGTTTGGTTCTAAGTCTTGGAGCACATTCATTTTCCTTTCCTCTTTTGAGGCCGTATTACTCACTTCTGTTTTTTGGTTACTTGTATCTTGGGGTTAAACCAAAGCCCTCTTTTAGGCAGAATTTTGGCTCCAAGAAATGTTCTGGTAACCTTAAAATGTTATGCCACAACAGTTCTCACTGGATTGAGACCAAAACGCAAAGTAAAAACGTAGGGGTTTTTTTGTTGTTGTTTTTTTTTGTTTTTTTTTCAGTTCATGAGAGGTTGCCTTTTTGGATTTTAGGACAGACGGTCCCATTTGTTAGCCAAGGTCATGGGTCTGATGTGGATTAACTAACTTAGTACCAGAACTATTTAACAGCTTTTCCGTGGTACAGAATTATAGAAGCGTGTCTCTGGACTCAGGGCCAGAAAGCGTGAACACCTAGGCTTTGAGAACTTTCTTACAGTTTTGTGGGTTATGGACAAGAGTTCACAAATGACACCAGGAGACTGAATGGTTCAGAGAAGGAAAACAGAGTGCCAAAATACCTGCAGACTCCAATCAAACATGGATCCTACGAATTTACTGTCCTTAGGAACGCAAGCACACGTATTTCTTGAACCGTGCGGCTTGGAGCTCTGGGGAAGGGCGTCTCTGATATCGTGTGCGTTTGGATTTCCTGGGGAGCTTGTTAAAATGCAGATTCTGATTCAGTAGGCCTTGAGAGTCCGCATATCTGTCAACTCCCAGCTGCAGCTAACACAGTTGGAGGGAGACCAGCGTTGAGTAGTATGGGTCGAAAGGTCAGAAAGTGCAAATTTAAACCCAGCATTACTCAACAAACTACTAGAGGATATTTTAAGCTTTAATGACAATGGGTATTACCAAACAACGCATCGGAAGTTGTTTCCTTGAAGAGAAGGCTCCCCAGCCAAACTGATCTTTACCAAGGATCCAAAAAGTTAAAAAGCACAAACACTGAGACCTCTGTATCCTTACGTATCTGTGATTTCCTCCTTCCCATAGGATAACGCCTTGTCTCAGATTTCACTTGAACTTGATCATCTAGAGCAAGACACATGCAAAACATTGTTTCTTATCTCTGTGCGTCTTGCCTGTACGGTAATCTGGGCCTGCAAATGGGGAACTGAGACTGGTGGCCAGGTGACTGGGCAATATAACTGTGGAGGGTGGCTTGCCGTTGAAGGGAATAGCCCGTTATTGCTGATGGGAGTGTCCCCCCAAGCCTGTGCATTTGGGGACGGGAGTTTTCCCTCCAAGAGGCTGGAGAAGGCGCTAGAGTGGAGGTCACTCATTCTGAGGGGAGGGACTGAATCAAAGTCAAAGTCCAACTCAACAAGGCTCAGGCTGCGTGAGAAGCTGTGTTCTCCGAGTAGCCTGCCCCCTGTGCCACCGTCGGAGATGGAACGTGAGGGCCACCGGGCCGCCTTCTGGCTCAGTATGAAATGGTACATTTTAGTTTCACACGTTTTCCAAAATAACTAGTTCTCTTTCTTGTGTGTGTGTGTGTGTGTGTGTGTGTGTGTGTGTGTGTGTGTATTTTTTCAGAGGGGTCGTTTCCATGGTCATTTTGAAAATGACAGAAACCCAAGCTGGAGAATACCTACTTTTCATTCAGACTGAAGCTACCAATTATACGATATTGTTTACAGTGAGTATAAGAAGTAAGTCCCCGTTGCTACTCGGTATTCATGACATTCCGAGACTTCGGCGCGGGTCACGATCTCGCGGTCCGTGAGTTCGAGCCCCGCGTCGGGCTCTGGGCGGACGGCTCCGAGCCTGGAGCCTGCTTCCGATTCTGTGTCTCCCTCTCTCTCTGCCCCTCCCCCGTTCGTGCTCTGTCTCTCTGTCTCAAAAATAAATAAAAATTAAAAAAAAAAAACAAACCCAGGACACTCTCTATTTGGCTTTTCCCCCACCCATTTTTTTGACTGACAGGGAAGAAACGGGAAACATTTCGACCTTGACCTTGGAGTCAGAAGTCCTGGGTTCTTATTCTGGGCCTGTCACTGCCACCTTTGGCGGGTCACTTAATCTCTCTGAACCTCAAATTTCTTATCTGTAAAACGGAGATAAAAATGCACACCTCAAAAAAAAAAAAAGAAAAGAAAGAAAGAAAATGCACACCTCACAGGATTGTAGGATCTTAGCAGCATCCAAGAGAGCTCCCTGAGATGTTGGAAAGGTCTGTGTCTGCTCTAACAACGTAGTCACAGGCCACGTGGGGCCGTTGAACACTTGAAATGTGGCCAATGTGACTGGGGACCAAGGTCTTGATGGCACTTGAATAACCACATGGAGCTAGTGGCTACTTTATTTATACAAATGCTAGATCACTACGCAAACCGCCGGGAACAATCCAAATGTTCTTATGGAGGCGACTGTGTGGTTGGCATTCACCACCTGCATGGCTTTCTGGCTTCTTGTTTCTCCCAATTACACACGGGCCTAGTGATTGCAAAGAAAAAATCTTTTTTTAACATTTATTCATTTATGAGAGACAGAGAGCACAACCAGGATAGGGGCAGAGAGAGAGGGAGCCACAGAATCCAAAGCAGGCTCCAGGCTCCGAGCTGTCGGCACAGAGCCCGACGCGGGGCTCGAACTCACAAGCTGTGAGATCATGACCTGAGCCGAAGGGAGGCTTAACTGACTGAGCCACCTCGGCACCCCGAGAGAGAGAGAGAGAGAGAGAGAGAGAGAGAGAGAGAATCCCAAGCAGGCTCCACACTCAGTGAGCCCCTGGGCTCCATCCCATGACCCTGGGATTGTGACTTGAGCCAAAATCAAGAGCCAGAGTCAACCTGCTTAGCCACCCAGGAGCCCCTAGGGTACCTTCTTTTCATCTATTATTTACAGTGTAAAAATAGGACAGCAGCTACCCGAGTTCATTGTAATGTGCTTTCAGCATCCTGTTGGGTGGTGACGTTCAAAAAAACCTGGTAGAGGAGGACTTGGCAACAGTGTGAAAAAGAGGAAAGGGTTTAGCGAACCACAGGTTTAGCAGTAACCAGCAAGTAAGGCTGGGTTGCTACAAAACAGGAAAGCCGAACCTCGGCCGCCTCCGGTGGAGTGCGTAGGTCCGGGAAATTAATGGATGATTATTCTTCTCGGTTCCACATTTTGTTTTCAGCTGCATACTGACAAAACAAAACAACCCGATAGTGAAGAACAGGAGTTTCTGAAGTTTGAACAGCCGAAGGAATTGAGAATGTTTAGGACACAGAAGGAAATATTTTGGGGGGAAAAAAAAAAAAAGCCTGATTGCAGTATAATGTAGAGGAAACTTTCCTGGCATATAAGTCAGGGAACCTGGCTTAAGTAGTTAAAATACTTTGGACGGTAATTATCACCCTTGATGGTTGCTTCTGATTTTAAATCTCTGAAAGATTTTCATGTGTGAGTAAAGCTACACTTAAAAACAGTTGCTCTAGGGGCGCCTGGCTGGCTCAGTCTGTTGAGCGTCCGACTTCGGCTCAGGTCACGATCTCGCGGTCCGTGGGTTCGAGCCCCGCGTCGGGCTCTGGGCTGACAGCTCGGAGCCTGGAGCCTGCTTCCCATTCTGTGTCTCCCTCTCTCTCTGCCCCTCCCCTGCTCAGGCTCTGTCTCTGTCTCTGTCTCAAAAATAAATAAAAACGTTTAAAAATATTTAAAAAAAAAAAGAACAATGGGAAATCCCATGTCCTATTTACATGTAAGTGATTACATTTAAATGTAAATTATGTAAAGTATCACCACTTTGGAAAACAGACTATCATTATGTGTATAGCTGAACTTGTGCTCATATCATATAAGCCAGCAGGTCCCCTGTGTAAAGAAATCTACACACCTGCCTTAGTAGAAATGGATAGAATGTTCATAGCACTATTGTTGGTAAACACAACAGATTGGTCACGAGCTAAATGTCCCTTGCAAGAAAATGGAGTAACAGATTGTAATATATTCACCGATGCAATACTATGTAAAAAATGAATGTAGTATAGCTACATGCAAAACCATGGGTGGATCTTAACAACATGAGGTTGGATAAGAAAAGGAAGTTGTGGAAGACGACCTATTGAGGATACCATATTTTGAAAACCAGAAAACAAACCAACATATTGTTTGGGGACACATAGCTGTGTGGTGAAAACATTTTTAAGAGCACAGGAATAATAAACACAAAATCAGGATAAAGGTTACCTAGGGTTGAGATGGTGAGAAGCAGAAAAGTAGATATTTATTAATATTTCAGTTATTGTGTTGGATATCAGTCTATGGGCATTTATATTTATTTAATAATAAAGACTAATTGCTTTGAAATTTATACTTCATATATTCTTTTGCCTCTCTGTCTCTCTCTCTGTCTCTCTCTCTCTCTCTCTCTCTATATATATATATATATGTATATATATAATCATATTTTTAAACAAAATGTAAGACCAGAGATTGGGATTTAGAACAGGAAAACTTTTTTAACAGACAAGGTTTGTTGAACAATGGACTGATCTTCCTTGGGAGGTAGTGAACTCCTGTCACTAGAGGGATCCACACAGAATAGAAAGTTTGTATGTCAAACATTATGGGAAGCAGAAGCTGGGGCGGGGAGGTGAAGTATAATAGCCCAAAGCAAACGGGAGACCAAACTGAACCTCTCAATTCTGTTTCAATTCTAACTTTATCCTGCTGTATTTCTGCATTTTTAAATCAGTATATTTCTGCCTGGTTCTAGATAAAATCATGGGAAGAAACTTGGGTCTTAAACTATATAAGCATGGGTTTTAAGCTTTATGTTATTTCTTTTCTTTTTTTTTTTTAATGTTTATTTCTTTGTTCTGAGAAAGAGAGCACAAGCAGGGGAGTGACAGAGAGAGAGAGAGAGAGAGAGAGAGAGAGAGAGAGAAAGAAAGAATCCCAAGCAGGCTCTGCACTGTCAGCCCTGAACCCTATGCAGGGCTCGATCTCATGAACCGTGAGATCATGACCTGAGCCAAAATCAAGTCAGATGCTTAACTGACTGAGTCACCCAGGCACCCCAAACTTTACATTATTTCTAGTCTTTTTCCTGTGCATATTAATATTTGTATTATTACATGGCTTCATTCTACTTAACTTTAATTGTCTCTAGGTTTATGAAATACCCCAAGAAATTAGCTAAATACTGAAGTTGGCATTTCAGCCAGAGTTGAATTTAATAGATTGGTGAGGAGGGGATATATTATTGTTTATATTTGGAGAGGGGGCAGAAGACATTGCTATGGTATAAAATATTTTTTCTTAATATTTTCTTAACGATGTAGAATTCTTTTCGTGAGGGGCTACTAAGACAGTTTTTTTTTTAATATTAAAATGTTAATAATTTATGATGCTTTAGACACGCTGCTTTACACACTAAGGAGACCTTACTTTAGAAAAATGGAACACCAGGACGCACTGGTCTGCATATCTGAGAGCATTCCAGAACCGACCGTGGAGTGGGTGTTCTGCGATTCGCAGAGTGAAAGGTATGACGGGCACGGAGATAATGGCTATTATTACTTTACTTTTGGTCTTTTTCTAATGGAGTTGACATCATACTGTGCACATAAATTGGCTCTTCAGAAGAATGGGGCTGGAAAAGTACATACCTTATGCTACAGAGATTTAATGGATCGACATACATGAAGCCTGGAGATTGGTGGCTGGCAGATAGTACTATATAAATGTTTGCTTCCATTTTTCATATGTGCCATAGCTAAGTTCTCAAGAACTCATGCAGTTTTAACTACCAAAAACTTACTAAACAATTCTATTGAAAAATGAGACTGAGTATAAGGAGAAAGAAGTAAAAAATTAGGTCACCAAATGATATGGATGTGATCCCAAATTCTAGAGGAAAAGAAGAGAACGCCTGTGGGTACGTATGTAACAGGTGCATTGGGGGGAAAAAAAAAAGATGGGAAACCTACCCACCAAATAATAACAGTTGTTATCTCAGGGCAGCAGGAATACCGGCAGCTAAAATTCTTTCCTTTGGGTTTTCTGTCTTTGCCAAGATTTCCACAATGAACCCAATTATTGTTGTCTTGTAATAAGAAAAAAATACCCTGAAGGAATGGTGTGTCAACAAAGAAAAGGATGCCCTTGACTAAAGAGATAAGGAGGAGAAAAGTGGTCATACACAGGCTCCAAGTGATCCCTGCTTCCAGCAAGGCAGCAGTTGGGGACACTCTTGGGAGGAATCCAAGTCTATTTTATGCTGGGTGGGGGAGGGGAGGAGGGTGAGGATGAGGGGGTGAAGGTAGCGGTGAGGGTGTAGAGGGGTGAGATGGAGAGTGGTGAGGGGGGGATGACTGGGTGGGAATGAGGGGGTAGGGGTAAGAGGATGGGGGTGAAGGGGTGGGGGTGAGGCGGTGAGGGTGGGGGGCTGGGGTGAGGGGGTGGGGGTGAGGAGGTGAGGGTAGGGAGCTGGGGTGAGGGGGTGGGGGTGAGAGGTGAGGGTGGGGAGCTGGGGTGAGGGGGTGGGGTGAGGAGGTGAGGGTGGGGGGCTGGGGTGAGGGGGTGGGGGTGAGGAGGTGAGGGTGGGGGGCTGGGGTGAGGAGAGGGGTAAGGAGGTGAGGGTGGGGGACTGGGGTGAGGAGGTGGGGGTGAGGAGATAGGGGTGAAGAGGTGAGGGTAGGGGGGCTGAGGAGGGGCTGGGATGAGGGGTGGGGGTGAGGAGGTGAGGGTGGGGGGCTGGGGTGAGGAAGTGGGGGTGAGAGGTGAGGGTGGGGAGCTGGGGTGAGGGGGTGGGGGTGAGGCGGTGAGGGTGGGGGGCTGGGGTGAGGGGGTGGGGGTGAGGAGGTGAGGGTGGGGGGCTGGGGTGAGGAGGTGGGGGTGAGGAGGTGAGGGTAGGGGGGCTGAGGAGGGGCTGGGGTGAGGGGTGGGAGTGAGGAGGTGAGGGTGGGGGGCTGGGGTGAGGAGGTGGGGGTGAGGAGGTGAGGGTAGGGGGGCTGAGGAGGGGCTGGGGTGAGGGGTGGGGGTGAGGAAGTAGACCCGCTGACTTCCTTCCTGAGTGATGCCTCTCCTCTTCTCCTTGAGCTCTGCAGACTCTGGGACCTGCAACCTTCTTCTCTCCCTCTCCCTTGTTGTCCTCTTTTGGGCTTCAAAGGAAAGACACTCACCTTGTTAGGCTGTGTTAAAACCGAATCCTGCTTTTCTTTCTCGTCTTTTTTCCTCCTCTTTCGTCTTCCTTTTCTATTGTCTCTCTCTCTCTCTAAAGAATAGCAACAGAAGAGGTCACCAACCCTCCCCCCCCACCACCAAATTTAAACTTCCATAAAAACGTATGTCATTCTCTCCAGTGTTGATTGGTTCAGATAACTAACTAGAAACCTTAGATTTGGGTTTGTTTACCTTTCTTTAAAGTTTATTTATTTATTTTGAGAGAGAGAGACAGAGAGAGAGAGGGAGAGAGAGAATCCCAAGCCGGCTCCATGCTGTCAACGCAGAGCTGGACGCGGGGCTCGATCTCACGGACCAGGAGATCCTGACCGGAACCAAAAGCAAGAGTTGGTCGCTTGACCGACTGGGCCCCCCCAGACGCTGGGTTTGTTCACCTTCTGATCCTCTCCTTTTTCTTCAACAGGCTCTGGAACCTTTGCCTTTGTTTCTCTCCTGCACGTTCGTCTGTAACGTTAAAAGGTGTTTAGTCAAATGGCAATTCTTTTCTAATTGCAGCTGTAAAGGGGAGAGTCCAGCTGTTGTCACGAAGGAGGAAAGCGTACTTCATGAACTGTTTGGAACAGACATAAGGTGCTGTGCAAGGAATGAGCTGGGCAGAAAGTGTACCAAGCTGTTCACAATAGGTAGGAGCACGAGAATGTGAACTTTTCCATGATTTAGGAACGACCTGACGTTAACAGCAAGCGCCTGGGTGATCATTCACCTTCAGGGCCGTCCTAGTTCCTTATGCCACTTGGCACGGAATATTATGGATTCTGTAGCAGCTGCCTTCTTTATAAAAAGGGTAGACTGTCTCTAGAGGAGTCTTCCGTCAAAGCAGCTTGTAACATTTGAGATGACACTAAAATCTTTGTTCTTCCGAATGTTCAGGATGTATTTTTGCAATGAGGAAAAAAAAAAATCACTGTTTTCTTACTCGGGATGTGTGTCATCCTTCCAGATCTCAATCAGACTCCGCAGACCACACTGCCACAGCTATTTCTTAAAGTAGGGGAACCCTTATGGATAAGGTGCAAAGCTGTTCATGTGAATCATGGATTCGGACTCACCTGGGAATTAGAAAATAAAGCCTTGGAGGAGGTAATATGACCAGTTTGCCTTCTGAAACTGCAGAGACAACGTCCAAATAGTACAGGTTGAAGTCATTAAATTCAAACTCTGTTTTATTAAAACCTAGGGCAGCTACTTTGAGATGAGTACCTATTCTACAAACAGAACTATGATACGGATTCTGTTTGCTTTTGTATCATCAGTGGGAAGAAACGACACTGGCCATTACACTTGTTCCTCTTCCGAACATCCCAGTAAATCAGCTTTGGTTACCATCATAGGTAATGCAGGCTGCTCGCGCAATCTTTCTTGATACGTTTAGTTGCTTTAGTGTGGAATGTGAGGTACGTCCGGCAAATTCTGATTTCAGTATAATGTTAGTGTCAGAAAGCTGAGAACGACTGAATTAAAATAGCTTTTGCATCTATAAGCTCCCTCCGCCCTTCCTTTTCCACTTAAACCATGCTCGCTTGAATGGCACTGTCTTAGCACTCTCTTAGCCCTGGCCTTGTGACGTGACCATCTGTGTTGGCGGTCTTCCCACAACTTACCAATAGACTGTAAATTCCCGAAGGACGGGAAAAATCTCTTCCATCCTTGTAGTCCCAGACCCTGGCAGAGAGCTTGACACGAAATAGGCGCTTCATAAATACGGTAAGACCTTGGGTTGGGAGTAACTTGTTCTGGGGGTGTTCTGCAAGACGAGCAAACATTTCTAAGAAATTTTGACTCGATAAACGAGCGATGTCTTGCGATAGGAGTAGTACCTGACGCCGAATGTCACATGATCACAGCTGAGCCAGTGGTTCTGGAAATTCGCTGTGATACACAAGTACGTTATGATATCCAAGCATGTTTCCGGAATGAATTCTGCTCGAAAACGAAGGTTTTACCATCGTCGTTCTGAGCGCCAACTGACAGGGTGATGAGCGATGATGGAGAGAAGGGACAAGCGGTTAGATGCACTGAAAGTGGGTGGGTTGTCGAGGAAGTGACAGTAACCATGCTTCAGGAGTCTCATATCAGGCGGCAGCCTCCAGCCATACTGAAAATGCTAGGACATGGGTGATTCTCCTACCAAACTAATGAGGAAGCGCTTCAAAGAAAAAAAAAGCCTGGTGAATTCTGCTGGCTGGATTGTTTTATTCGCGCCTGCCATTCTTTTATGTTGAACGTGTCACTCACTGAGAGAGCTGTTGCGACTGAGTAAAGGGCGTCCAGATTCTGTCGGCCGATCCCTCCGGTTGTACATGCTTGGTTGGGCTGGGGGAGCCCTTCAGTCTCTTGAAATTGTCTGTAAAATCTGGAGGTTTTATATATTTCTTTGGGAGGAAAGTCAAGTATTTACATCTAATTCTTTCAAAAAAATGTTTTTTCGATGTTTATTTAGTTTTGAGAAAGCTTGAGTCGGGGGTGGGGCAGAGAGAAAGAGGAAGACTGAGGATCTGAAGCTGTCAGCACAGAGCCCAATGTGGGGCTCGAACTCACGAACTGTGAGATGATGACCTCGGCTGGTCAGATGCTCAACCAACTGAGCCCCCCAGTCACCCCACCGTCTAACCCTTAAAGGGATCTGGACTGTAGAAGTGGGTGAGCTCAGGCTTATGACTGGGGATAAGACGCCTGCATTTCTTGTTGGACTGTCCAATCTGACCCGCAGCATAGCCACAGCTGAGTATTCTTACGTTATACTGATGAATAAAATGTTATTGTATCTTCTCAGGGTGTTTCCATACGAACCTCATCTAATTTAGAAATGCCTTTTTTTCTTTTTTTACAGAAAAAGGATTTATAAACGCTTCCAAATCAAGTGAAGATTATGAGATTGACCAGTATGAAGAGTTTTGCTTTTCTGTCAGGTTTAAAGCATACCCACAAATCAGGTGTACGTGGACCTTCTCTCAAAAATCATTTCCTTGTGAGCAGAGTGGCCTCGATGATGGGTACAGGTGAGCCAACAAAGAGCTCAGGGGCTCGCCAGGCTTAGCGCAAGCCTCCTTGTTGCCTTCCGGAAGAGCACTTTCGTATTATGAGTCTGTATATTATTGGGTTGACGTTGAAGTGGAGGAAGAAAACAAAGCAGAGATTAGGACACCGTAATAGTCTGATAATCAGTTCAAATAGCATAACCTGCCACACACACACACACACACACACAAAAACCCAGAAAGAATCCCATTAGTTTGAGTATGGTTCCATGGCGTTTTCTGAGTCACGAGATTGTTACTTCCCATTTGAGAGTATTGTGCTATATAGTATACTAAATCTCCCTCGGTAGATATGCAGCTAATTGAGGAAGTAAAACCCCCTAAAAACAGCAAAACATTGCCTATAAGTGCATTGATTTAGCTCTTCAAAAAATTAAGTGCAGAAATAGCCTACGGATAAAAAAATCCCATTTTCCTGGGGATTTGTACAACTCTATTCAAGATTGTCTTATGGGAGAAACTCCCCATTCCCTCTTTGGAAACCAGAAAACGCCTTTTTTTTTTTCTTGTAGTTTCTGTAGCTGCGACACCTCCTAGCTCTTAAATGTAGTCCCGTGTAACATGATTTCCTGCCAGACTCCGAGTTCCTGAAAGGTATCTGTCATCTCTCAAGCAAGCCAGTGGTTTAGAGTAAATTGTTTCTCAGCATGGGGTCCGTAACCACTTCTGTAGAAAACATCTGGGCAAATGCTAAAAATGCGGATTCCTGGCTCCCATTCCAGGCGTGCTGACCAGTTGGGGCAAAATGCCCAGATTCTACATTTTCAGTCACCTCCGGTGATGCGTATCACAGGCCTAGCTCTGCGTGGTGCCTCACACCGGCTACCAGCCACACATGACTATCGAGTTCTTGAAATGGGCTAGTTTGGACGGAAACAGGCCATAGCCGTAGAATACACACTAGATTTTGAAGACTTCGTGTGAAAAAGACACTGTAAAAAACAAATCTCATTTTTTTATGTTGATTATATGGCGAAGTTATAGTATTTTGGATGCATGGAGTTACAGACAACCAGTGATTCCTCTTCAGTTATTTTTACTTTTTTATCTAGCCTACTGGAAATTTTTAAATGACGCCTGTGGCTTGCATTATGTTTCTATCGGATAGCGTTGGTCTGGGCGAAGAGCTTAGAGTTGTTTTCCCCTCGGTTCTCCTCTATTTCGCAAGTAATGTGTTATTCTTCATACCCCAGAATGATCCTTGTGATCCAAGGGTTACAGCTGATCCTTGTTGGCATGTTTAAAAAGAGCTGTCGCGCTGAGTTTGCATGACAAACCCCTTACTGTTCAAAGCACTCATTTTTCAATTAAGAACGCAGCCTTTGACCTGTGAGCGGACTGATACCCACTTACTTCTCCGACCCCGGGTTTCTCAAAAGCAGCACTGTTGACTTGGGCTGGATAATTCTTTGTTCTGGGGGCTGTCTGTGCCTTGTAGATGCTCAGCAGCGTCCCTGGCCTCCACCCACCGGATGTCAGTAGCACCGTCACCCCCCCCCATGGCGACAGCCAAACATAGCTCCCTCCAGACATTGCCAAATGCCCCTGGTTTGGAAAAAACTGCCCGTGGCTGAGAACCACTGCCTCAGAGGGATCACCCTGTTGTCATAAGCTCTTGTTCTGAATGATCAGACTTCCGAGTAGAAGGCCGGGGAGTTAGCCCTGTCTTCCCAGTTGAATGGACCACCACAGGCCCGTGCTCAGAAGGGTACCAGTGGTGTCCACATCCCCTCCCTTCTTTGCGTTGTGACTCGGGGTCAGAGAAACTCGTAGCACCATGGGATTCTCTTTTGACCCTGATTCAAAGAGCTAGGGGATCAACTCCACTTAATTCAAATATTCCTTAGATGTCTTCTTGACGGACTCGATGGTGTGAGGGTCTACAAGAATGAATACAGTGATGTCTCTTTCTCTCTGCCCCGCCCCCCAAATTTAGAGGGGGCACATTCAAAGGCAAGAGGCACCTGGGAGATCGGTCTTCCTGTGCTGCTGGCTCCTGGCACAACCCCTTGGGATTTTACAGAGTCACCGATGAGAGGACCGTGTCTCTGATATAGGGGCCACAGGCCAGTCGAGTGGCAGAGTTCATTCCGTTTCATTCCACGGCCACAGTCTGCACCCCTGGCCCCAAGAGGTGACTTTGCACAGGTAGCCAAACGAATAGATCGGGACAGGTCCTGATTCTTACGGGGTTCTGTGCCTTTCGCATTCATGATTGGCTGGTAGTATGGTTAACCTCTTTGGGTGTTGAAGCTCACCAGTGAGTGCGAAAGCTCCACAGGATCGGTGTTCTGTCATTTCTCTGTCTGTCTGCGCTACCTTGCTGAGGCAACGCGTGTTTCATAAACGAACGAATTCGTCATCACCCCGGGGAGTGGCAATGCACAGCCCCGGGCCAGAACAGTCAATGGCCTCCTCTGTGCCCTGCGAGCACCACACCCACGGCACCCGCCACAACGCCCACCACTCAGTGTTTATCTCACTCAAAAAGTTCTTGAAGAGCTACAGTGTTTGCTGGTGATAATGATGCACCTGATATCACGCCTCACCACGTGCGTCACTCAACACACGGCACAAAGGGAAAGTGGAGCCTCCTCCCTCCTGAAAAAGATGCTCAACATACTGAGCGACACCAACAACACCTGAAAAATCTCGACACAGCTTCAAGTGCTCTAGGCGCCTCTTGCTCGCCCCACGAGGCCCTGGGTTGAGACAGCAGGTGGCAGACTCCATGGCGATGTGAGTCCTCTCCAACTTTTGATTATAAAACGTTCCAAGCTTACTAAGAAGCCGAGCGACTAGTGCAGTGAAGCATCCCTTCCCTTAACGGTTTACCCAGACTGGACTCTGTTTGTGAGGTATAGCACTGTAATCATACCGCAACCGGTGACTTTACGAACAGAGCGACACGAGTTTGCTTTTTTTTTGTTTTTTGTTTTTTTTCAGACGTAACCGAAAGGCCCGTGTAATAACCCTCCTCGCGGGAGGGCTTTGGTGTGGTCAAAGCGTGTATGCCAGAAGTCTGTCAGCTTCCCTACCTTCACGGCTTCGTTTCTCCTATTTACTTCCTCAAATATTACACCCAAAGTGTGAGGGTGCACATAATAAAATGTGTTTACATCTTATATCATTTTCTAACAGCCCTGGTATCTTGATCTTGAGAAGAGGTCCTAGGATAGTACATCTCTTGGCTTGCAGAATTTCCTCCCTATCAACTTCCTTAATAAACACCGAATCTACCTTCGCTTTTTCCCAGTTTCATGGTTAAGAAAAAAAAAACCCACAGAACTCAAGACGTTATAATTATTGAGTGGTGCCTTCTGGAAGACTCTCCTTGGCTTGCCCAATCCCCGTGTCTTGCTTTGTCCTGGAGCATTTAATCTTCCAGTTCCGGGAGCCTTGAGTTCTGCACGCACCAGGCATTCACTGAGCACTTACGGAAAACAGCAGTGTGGTCGTCGTGTGGGTTCTGGGTGGTGAGTTGCCCTCCCCCTCAAGAACAGACTAACAGAAAAGCGGGCTCTCAAATCAATAAATGATATATAATCGCAGAAGTATATCGAGCCTCTTGGGGCGGATTTTTTTCCCCCGGAAGGAAATGAGCCTTGAGCGTCCACAGAAAGGAGGGAAAAGACGTGTGGGTTCAGTGAACTACCGAGAGCCTCAGCAAACCCTGCCCCCTTCCCTGCTGCCGAGTGTGAAAGAAACTTCTTTAAGCTCCTACCACATGCCAGGCAGTGTGCACGTCCTTTATGTGGATTGTCTCGTTTAATTCCCATAATCCCATCGTATGAAAGACAGACTAGGTGGTTACTTGTCCACAGAGGGCAAACTCAATACCCTTCCTTTACTCCTGTTTTCTGAAATTGCCTGAAAATTAAATTGGGGCGCCTGGGTGGCTCAGTCAGTTGAGCGTCGGACTTCGGCTCAAGTCATGATCTCACAGTTCCATGAGTTCGAGCCCCGCGTCAGGCTCTGTGCTGACAGCTCGGAGCCTGGAGCCTGCTTCGGATTCTGTGTCTCCTTCTCTCTCTGCCCCTCCCCCACTTGTGCTCTGTCTCTCTCTCTCTCTCTCTCTCTCTCTCAAAAAAAAAAAATTAATAAATAAATGTAAAAAAAAATTTTTTAAATAGAAATAACACCAATAGTTCTACCTCCAGAGATTACATTTCAGACTCTTTCTAATTGACCTCTTCTCAAGAACAAGATAGCAGGACTGCTAGAAACGGGTTTTTGTATACATATGGCATTAACTGTGCCATTTGTAACCTGATTTTTTATTTAAAATATATCATGGGCATCTTTCTATGGTCCTAAGTATGTCTTCCATTATTTATATTATTTCAATGGCCGCATAGGATTCCACTTTTTAGGCAATTTTATTTTAACTGACTCCTGTTGATGGGCATAACTTCAGTGGGGTTTTTTTTGTTGTTCTTTCCATAGTTTTAAATTTGTTTTAATGTGATTTTTCTCACAGTATATGCCACAATAAAGTTTCTAAATTTCTTTTTTATTCAAAATGATTACTGGACTTCATGAGCCTCATAGTAATGAAAATCTAACGCATATATTGTGTTCACTATGGGCCAGACACTATTACAGATGCTTTATACAAAACTACTTAAAAATTTAATAGAGCATTCTCCTCCCACAATCCTATGAGGTAGATACTGGTACTGTCCTTTTTTTTTTTTTTTTTTAATGTTTATTTATTTTTGAGAGAGAGACAGAGCGTGAGGGGGGGAAGGCAGAGAGAGAGAGGGAGACACAGAATCCAAAGCAGACTCCAGGCTCTGAGCCATCAGCACAGAGCCCGATGCGGGACTCGAATCCCTGAACCGAGAGATCGTAACCTGAGCTGAAGTCGGACGCTTAACCGACTGAGCCACGCAGGCGCCCCAGATACTACTACTGTCTTCATTTTACCGATGAGGAAACTGAGGTACAGAGAGGTTAAGTGACTTGCCCAATGACACACCACGGGGCCATGGCAGAGTTGGGGTCCCAACAAAAACAGTTGGCTTCAAAGCCTTTGTTTTTAACCGTATCACTAGTTATGATGAGGACACCAACTCATTTCCAAAGCGTAAGATTCTCAAACCCAATGTGTAAGAAAACAAAAATACGAGCATTCTCTTTGGTTACTTAGAAATAAATGTATCCCTCCTTATGAGATGTGCCATACTTTGCTATTTAGTTTTTAACGGTGATATTCCCCCAGGCCTTGCCGACTCCCTTGAAATAAAATAAAAGCAAGCATGTTATTATATAGAGAGTAGTATAAAATCATCAGCACCTTTCTCCCACCTCCTGACTGTCTTAACCTAACGTGGAACGAAAGTTTGAACAGATCAGATTCAACACCAGCCTGGCTGCGTTCCCCCAGCCCCGCTTTCAGAAGCTCTCAGGTTCCCCAACACATGCTTTATTATTCTCTGCATGCTGATTTGACTTTGGTAATCCTTTGCCCTTTGAAAAAGCATTCTTTATAGCAAATCACTCCCTGAGCCACTAGAAAGAAACTGCCCTTCCTCAGCCCTGCCCCTCTAGGCACTGAACGAAAAATAAAAATGACCTGCATTTTGATTGTAGAGAGGAGAAAACCGTTTTCGTGGTTGTAGTGAGAAAACCTCTTTGCCACCAAGATATTATCTCACCGTCAACTCCAGTTTTCAGGTCTGCGATCACATGCCAGCTGGTCATCTTTAGAAAAACCCTCGGGAAAGAGGAAGCTCTGAGTGTCCAGGTTACCTCGTTGGTTAGTCCCCTTGGAATTCCCAGAGGAGTTCAGTGACACGGTTGTTGCTATTGCTAGGGTTTAACTGTCATAACAGGAGGACAAGCTGTTTCAAACAACCTGGATATTTGCTTTTGTGTTCAGGCTACTTATGTGACCACTTTCCTACCTGGAAGAGGACATTTCAGATGCTCTCATCTATCCTATGGCAAGTCGTAGTCCACGAAGATAGCACAAAAGACTTAGGAAGGGAAAAGTTTACAAAGCATTTTGCTTTGGTCTGCATGATAATCACTAACTGTATCGGTAACTTCTTCTTGTACCAAATTGATTGGTGCTTTTGGCATGGCGCCTGGCTAGCCACACCGGCTTCTTTTTTATCTCCTTTCATCTTCCTTTTCAGGGTCTTTGGCTATTGTCCAGTGGGAATTATGAGTTCTCTCTCTCTCTCTCTCTCTCATACATATACATATATATGTATAATATATATATATTGGTGGTATACATACATATATACATACATATATATGTATAATAAAAATTTTTTAAATCTTTATTTATTTTTGAGAGAGAGAGAGAGTGAGAGAGCAAGCTAGGGGCTGAGAGAGGGAGGGAGAGGATCCCAAGCATGCTCTGCCATCAACATAACGCCTGAGGCAGGGTTTGAACTCACAAACCATGAGATCACGGCCTGAGCCAAAGTCAGACACTCAACCGAGAGCCACCCAGGCGCCCCCCACGTGCTCCCTTTAAGAAGCACACACATCTTTCCCTTCTTGGACCACTTAAACTCTGCCTTCCTAAAAGTCTAGAAATCACAGGTAGCTCTATTTACTTTCCTCCCTAGTGTTATAATTTGGCATTCCCCGATCCTTCCGTCACTTCTGTCTCACCAGCCATGTCCTCCTTGTTGCCCAGAAGTAGGTCAGGATACGAAATTCCCCCTTTCTAGTTCAGCCTTCTTGTTAGCAAGGCAAATAAACAACTTGTCAAATGCTCACTTTGATGGGTCAGAGCAATAAATTCCCTCATCGCTACACAAGGTCAGAATGACCCTTTAGCTTTGGAGATCAAGGCACAGAGCACTGGCGTCAGATAAACATGGGCTCAGGAGCTGCTTTAGTGCGTGTTGAATGTTGGGGGTCAACAGGGATTCTGTTCTCTCCTTCATCTTCCATATCCAGCACAGCACCTGCTCGTTCTTTTTTCCTGGTGCCTCTCGGGTTTCCTTTTGCCTCTCCTGTCCCATTTTCCCTACCTCAGACAGCCCTTGCTTTTTCGTACTCTGAATTCTCAAATCTGAACTTTTACTTCTGCTCTCACAGGACTTCCCACACTATACTGGAACCACTCATCACCGTCACCGGCAACGTGAAAATTCTGTGAGAACAGAAACTTACCTTTTCTACCTCACTGGTGTGCCCCTGATTCCTCCAATAAGTAGACTCTACCACTGATAGCAGAACAAGTGAATGAATGAATGTGTGAATGAGTTGCTACAGCTGCCTCCGGACTTCTTTCCAGTAACCTTTTCCTACCACCTAAACTACGATCCCGTTCATCACGTTCCATTCCCGCTCAGGAATCTACAGCATCTTCCCGATTTCCCCGTGAATCTAAATAATGAGGCTTGGGGTGCCTGGGTGGCTCAGGGGGTTAAATACCTAACTCTTGATTTCAGCTCAGGTCATGATCTCATGGTCTGTGAGTTTGAGCCCCGCATCGGGCTCTGCGCTGACAGCATGGAGCCTGCTTGGGATTCTCTGTCTCTCTCTCTCTCTCTCTCTCTCTCTCTCTCTGCCCTTCCCCTGCTTGCAAGCACATGTACTCTCTCAAATAAATAAATAGTCCCACCCCTTACCCATTCAGCCTTTTCTACTACATCTCCCCTTGTGCTCCTGCTCCGGTCAAGAGGCTTTGCCCATTCCTCTCCATTGTGGCCATACGCAATGAGTTCCCATCTCATGTCTTAAGGAAAGCTGTTGCCTCCACTTGGATGCTTTTCTTCTGCCTTCTCATTAAAACAAACCCATCCACAAAGATCTAGCTCAAGTCCTGCCTGCTTCTGTGCAGACCTCTGAACTTTTCTCATCTGTACTGGCCTCTGCCTTCTCTAATCTTCTGTTGGCCTTTAGTTTAATGATTTAACTATTCTACCAATGGAAGTGTTGTCCACCCACCTGGATGATGATGTCTTTGGGAACAGGAACCATATTTTATAGGTCTTTGCATCCTACATAGCTGCTAGTTTAAGCCTGCTTTCCACCCCCTGTGTTCTCCTGTTGACACTTCTATCCTGTCAGTATGTGGTCGTTTCCCCCTTTTTTTCTTTAAGTTGGCTGTATAGAGAGAGAGGTAGCCTAATTAAATAGCTTCCGAACAATCCTTAGATTATCTTATTCTGTTTTAAGGGATTTGTTTTCTATCTCTACAATGCACGAAGGCGTATTCAACAGCTCCTTGATCCCCTATCTCGCCTACACTGTCCAACATGGAGCACCCCATGTACCTGGTAGGCATGTTGGATAATCTCCAAAATCAAGTTTTCCATGTCTAAGTGTATTGAGTGGCTGATGAGCAATCCGCAGAGATGCTTGAGCCACCGGAAGATTTTTGTACAAACTCAGTGGATTTGAGCCTATATCACTGTTAATCGCTATGTGAGTCAAGGGTTGGTTATAGGTCCCGCCTTGGGCCAATGTCAGAGAGCCATCCTTTCAGGAAGCAGGAGCATTACGGTCTCCTCTGCCTATACAGGTTTTTCCATATTTCTGGGAAGTCAGACTAGTCCAGAATGTATAGAAGAGTGGGGGCAGGAACCTTCTTGTCTCTCTTAGGAACCCCAGCCTAGACGAGGGCTTCTCAGCCCTTAACGTGCATATGAATCACATGGAGATCATCTTAAAATGCAGACTCTCAGTAGGTTTGGGGTGGGACTTAAAATTTTGTATTTCAGACAAGCTCTTAGATAATACCAATGCTGATGTTGCTTGGCTGTGGACCACACCACACTTAGATTAACAAGGGCCTGGCATACAGACACCTGTCCACGGGACTTTAGGGAGTGAGAGTCTCGAGAAAGACGTCCATGCACGCTGACATTCATTTCAGCATCTCCTGTAAGAATCTGGCTAAGTGTATCTTTAATTCTTTTTCAAACAGCATATCTAAGTTCTGCAACCATAAACACCAGCCAGGAGAATACATATTTCATGCAGAAAACGATGATGCCGAATTCACGAAAATGTTCACGCTGAACATAAGAAGTAAGTTAAATTGTCAAGAAATTTCACTTTAATCTTATCACTGCTTACTTGTGTATTAACTATGACCAGAAAGAGCTAAGTAAAGGCTTAGAAGGGATGCCATAAGCTATTGTTATATACTGAAGTATGTTGAAATTTTATTTCAAATCTACTGGCTTTGTTTACAGATAGATAGATGATAGATAGATAGATAGATAGATAGATAGATAGATAGATAATTGTTCTGTGTTCATCTTTGAGGCTAAGATACCTTCTCCCATGTCCTCTCTGAATGTACTTTCTTGTGGTCTCTTATTGACTTTGGTACTTTGAAAGGTCATGTGAAGGAACAGCTTAAAGTCCTATTACCTGACATTTATTTGTTTTGGTAATTTTTGTTCCTTTGGCCCATGAAAAGATGCGAGTACATTTCACTGGACTTTTTATAGATGTTTCTCTCCTGAAGCTAAGAATCGTTTTGATTCTTGGAGGTAGAGAGATGAGCACATCTCAGCCGTCTACAGGAGGGGCCTGGCGGTGGGAAAGTAGTGTTTTGCACATGGGTGGTAGGGCTGTTTGGACAGAAAGTTCCACCCAAGGGGCAAAAAAAGGGAATAACCAGAGGTCTTGAGTCATCCTGCATATGAGACACCTTCCCAGACGCACAAACTGCTTGGAGTAGATGGGCAACCTAGATGAAGCGAACGCTGAGGCCATTTCTGGAAAGTACCATACCACGTGAGCTTATTTTACATGTTCTTCTCTACAGGGAAACCTCAGGTGGTAGTCGATGGATCATCAGCAAGTCAGGCTTCTTGCTCCTCTGATGGGTACCCATTACCATCTTGGATCTGGAAGAAGTGTTCAGACAAGTCTCCCAAGTAATGAGGACATTGGTATCTCTTATGTTGGAAGAACATAAAACTCATACTCTCTCTGGCATATTGACGCTTGCTCGTGAATACGATTTAAGAAGAAGGGATGCAGTATTTAAAATGCTTACCTTCTGAGTCAGCTATAATTCTAAATGGTCACAGATTGTCTCTGACAACTTTCAACCAAGAAATCTCTTTTAAAGCTCACTAGACAAACCCTAACTTCCAATCTGACGCTAGGCCCCGCCTGTCTAACTTCCCTGCCATTTCTTTTCAGCTGCACAGAGGAAATCACAGAAGGAATTTGGAATAAAACGGCTAACAGAAAAGTGTTTGGACAATGGGTATCAAGCAGTACTCTTAACATGAGTGAGGCCGTAAAAGGATTCCTGGTGAAGTGCTGTGCATACAATTCCCTTGGCACATCTTGTGAAACAATCCTTTTAAACTCATCAGGTACACAGCAGGTGCTCTTGTAAGGAACCACCTTCAGGAATTCCCCACTAGAAGTTAGTCCCTGTTGTTGGCTTTTATTTGGGGAATTTTCCAAAAGCGTACAGGTTCAGGTGTGACACAAGTCTTTCTTGAGTCAGGCAAGAATCCCCCACTGAACATAGGCTGTTTTGTAATTTAGGGGCAGAGGGACTTCTCCTTACGTTATTATGACTCATGAGTTATAGTGATGTAGGTAGAACCATAAACCCCCAGGATGGGAAGTATCTACCAAAAGATCCAACTCTAGAGAAACCGATGTAGTGATTTGGGGTCTCTCCCATTTTCCCTTTTGATGAATCTCTTTATGTTCCTTTAGCCTGCTGTTTTATAATTTCTAGTTTGTTTTTTACAACCCTTCTAACCTAAGCAAGTCTGAAACCTGCCTGCCTACACGTAGTTTAAAATCACCAGCATCCCAAAACTAACTTCCCATGCATACGATACCTTCGTACAGAAAACACAAACTTCTTTTATTTTATTTTATTTTATTTTATTTTATTTTATTCTTCAAAAACATTTTTTAAACACTTATTTATTTTTGAGAGACAGAGCGAGACAGACCACGAGTATAGGAGGGGTGGTGGGCAGGGGTGTGGGGGGTTGGTGGTGGGGCACAGAATCCAAAGCAGGCTCCGGGCTCTGAGCTGTCGGCACAAAGCCCGATGCCGGGCTCGAACTCACAGACCGCGAGATCACGACCTGGGCTGAAGTCAGACGCTTAACCGACTGAGCCACCCAGGCGCCCTTATTTTATTGTATCCTTAAAGTTTATTTATTTATTTTGAGAGAGAAAGAGGGAGAATGCATGATGGGGGGAAGGGGCAGAGAGAGAGGGAGAGAGAATCCCAAGCAGGCTCTGCACTGTCAGCACTGAGCCCGACATGGTGCTGTGCGATCGATCTGAGCCGAAACCAAGAGCCAGATACTTAACCAATGGAGCCACCCAGGTGCCCCCTAACTTCTTTCTTTTAATGTCTGACCTGAATATCCCGTGGGTTTAAACAGATGTGATTGGTATAACCCTAGTACGTGATCTTTAAGAATGGGATTGAAATCACTCAAAATTTTCTAGGAAGGGAACTTGTCCTTTACAGGGACATTGCCCGATTTTCCGTGGGGGAGGCAAGTATTTGTCAGGTGCTTGTAAGGACCGCAAATGATGGCTTCTCAAACAGGATGTGCGAAGATCCAGTGAGCTTCCACTCCATCCAGTTCACTGCTCAGTGATTCTCTTTCCTTTCAGTGCCCTTCGCCTTCATCCAAGACAACATCTTGTTCTATGCGACCCTTGGGCTTTGTCTTCCCTTCATCGCTGTTCTAACCGTGCTCATCCGTCACAAGTACAAAAAGGTAAACGCAAAGGTAAAAATCCATCCCTGTTTCCTATTTCTGAGGAACTGCCTGTTGCTAATGGTCCCCTTATTTTCATCTCTGAAGCAATTTAGGTACGAAAGCCAGCTGCAAATGGTACAGGTGACCGGCTCTTTGGATAACGAGTACTTCTACGTCGACTTCAGAGAATATGAATATGATCTCAAGTGGGAGTTTCCAAGAGAAAACTTAGAATTTGGTGAGAATCCAATGGTCCAAATGTTTCCACAGCGTTTCCGTTCTGTTGGAAAGTCTCTAACGTGCCCTCGCCCACCGTTATCTTGCAGGGAAGGTACTGGGATCAGGTGCTTTTGGAAAAGTGATGAACGCGACAGCTTACGGAATTAGTAAAACGGGAGTCTCAATCCAGGTGGCAGTCAAAATGCTGAAAGGTACAGTAAGGCGGAACGGTGCCCACAAAGGTGTGCAAAAATGGGAGGCATCGTCTCCCGCCTCCTCTTCTCCTCGTCTGCAGCATTTTTCCGGTGACCGCGTGCCACACTTTCAAGGCTAAGAGGGGACTGGGCTGGGGTTGGTGTCAATCAAGTCGTGAGTATAAAATCCAAGTCACGAATGCAAAAGTCCACCTCTTCTTCCTCTTCTGGCTTTGTGAGGTGTTTCCAGCTTCAATGTTAGGGGGTACTGTTATTACGGGCAGATGTTGTTTCTTACATTGTGACACAGACTCTGGGCAGAAGAACCAACTGAAGCCCTCTGCATTCTCACTTCCCACTTGTGTCTCCCCCGCCATCCCTCCCCCTAGCGTCCTTGGCTCAGCAAGAGCCCTCTGGTTGGCTTTTGCTGCCGCGATCAGCAACCTCCAACAAACGAAGTCTCACGGGCCTCTTTCCTCCTCCCAGTCCGACTGCCTCACAGTCCTTTGCTGGCTCCCCGTCTTCCACCAACTGTTGATGAAGGCTTGCCTCCTTCCTTTGCACCGTGCATGCTCACTACAGGCTACCTCAGTGTCCCCCCCCCGCCCCCTTCCCCGCCGTGGCTCTAATCTAGGTACCAAGGGTTCTCACAATTGCTCTCCCTTCTGAGCCTCAGGTTATGTCCAAATGCCTGAGCATCTCAAAAGGTTCTCTAATTCGAACTGAACTCCTCCAACCGTGGCCCTCCATCAACGCTCCCGCTCAGTGATTGGTGCCGAGGGCCAACGACTGGCCAATGACTTGCCCACAGTTGGGCAAACCGGAAACCGAGGCCGCATCCTTGAAACCGGGTCCGTTCTAGCACCCCACAGGCTGTCGCTGCCTGGTATCCTGCCCCGTGTTCCTTGAACCCACCCTCTTCTCACCTCCCTACCACCCCGGGCCAAACCTCTCTCTCCAGAATGGCTGCAGCGGCCCTCCAGGCAGGCCCTACGGGCTCCTTCTGGATTCTCAGTGTTGAGGCCCAAGTGCCGGTTATGGAATGCAAAGCAGACCGGTTTCCCCACTTAGCACTTCCCGGTGCTTCGGATTACTCCCGAAGGAGTCTCCACAGCCCTGCAGCAGCATCTGGCTGCCCTTCTCCCCACCTCACCCTCCCCACCTCACGCTCACTGGGAGGCTGCCTGCTTTCGGTTCCTCCAGAGCGCCGTGCTCCCTCCCATCCCAGGGCCTGTGTGCAGGCTGATCCCTCTGCCCACCCTTCCCCTTTCACGTGGTTCTCTCCCACTCCTCCTTTAGATCTCAGCAGAAATATCACTTCCTCAGAGAAGCCTTCTCTCACACCACAGAGATCAAGTTCCTTGCTGTAAGTTAGCTCTCCGTAGGCCTTCTTCCTCATGCAATGTATCACAGTGGGGATGACATATTTGCTTAATTGCTCCATTAATGTCTCATCTGCCACATTGGTCCGTAAGGCGCGTGAGGGCCAAGGTTGTATCTGTTCTGCTGTGTTTTCTTTTACTTGGATCTTTGCCCGTTCTGTTACTTCAGCGTGGAATGTTCTCCCTCCCTTCCCACTGTGAAGTCGCCTGGTTATCTCTTACCTTACCTCAGGCATTCGGGGTCCGCTTCCACCCCCCTCCGAGGCTCGGTTAGGCGTCCCTCTTGTGTGACCCCACAGCCCCCTTCTATTCATTTGCCACTTTGCATTTACCACACTGGGTTGTAATTGTTTATTTACTCGTCTCCCTTTTTCAGGAGACTCTAAACTCCAAGAAGACAGGGGCTGTGTCTTTTGGCTATCATTCCTTCCCCCATCGCTTGGCACATCGCCTCATACACAGCAGGCATTCAATAAATACTTGTTCGAGGGGTGAATGAGTGAATGAATGGGTAAGAATGAATGAAAGTCAGGTCACGGGGTATGAAAGTGCTCTGGCAAAGTTAAGCACACCATAAAAGATATTATTTTGGTCGTGACGGGCAAGACATGGGGATTTGAAAGCTACGGATCCCTATAAAACATGAAGCAGAAGACACAAGGTACCAGGGGATCCCAGTGCTCACAGCGGAGAATCTCACTCCCACTCCCAGTGAGAGAACCCCGACAGCTCACTAAATCAAAATGGATGGCATCAGTGCTCTGGAAAAGCTACCGTACAGGCTAGGATGTCTCCCAAGACAAAGCAATGACACCTGGAAATACCTAGTCAACTCTTCACTGAATGCAAAGAAAAGTTACCGCGTCTATAGGAAAGAAGGTGTTACCAGTGGAGTGGGTGCCTGGTGCCTGATACCTGGAGAGGGAAGTCTAAAGACCCTGCCCCTGCTTCTAGGGCTCCAGCACTCTCCCGGGCAGGGGTGCCCCAACCAACCCGGGCACATCAGTCTCATTGACGTGAGACCTGGGAGTTTATCAGTAACTACCCTTACGCTATGCTTCTAAGCAAGATTATGAGGATAATTTGCCGAGCTATCTAGACTTATCTCCAGGGGGAGAATGCGTTGTCCAATGGATGCATTCTAGCCTATTTGGTAGCTCTCATGATCAGCTAACGAGTCTCTCGAGAACTTGGTTAGTGGGAACTGGTCTCTTTGACCTTCTCACCATTGGACCTGTTGACACATACAAGGTTTTAGACCTGAGGACCGTGAACTGGAGCCAGCCACCCTTGCCGACATTCCTGTCCTGTCTCTCCACGCCCAACAAATCCAAGAGTCAAAACAACGAAAAGAAGTTACGTTTCTCCCTTCAGCATACTTCCGAACTTTTTCATGTATTTTGTTTTGTTGTATTTCGATTTTTCGAGGGTCCACTAGAAAGATTTCTATTTTTGGTGGGTAGAGGAACGTCCAGGGGAAAGGCTCATTATTAGGCTCAACTTTTATAACGCAGTCTTTGAAACTCTGTCTTCAACACAAGCTCTTATTACTAACAATCGCGGACCGTCTGACGCAGTACGATTTTTCGTGCCAATTCGAACTGGAGAAAGTTTTCGTTTATTATGTGACCTAAAATACCTATTTTTCTTTAGCCTTACATTCTGTACGCTTTTCCGTTGACAGAAAAAGCAGACAGTTCCGAAAGAGAGGCTCTCATGTCCGAACTCAAAATGATGAGTCACCTGGGAAACCATGAGAATATCGTAAATCTGCTGGGGGCCTGCACGCTGTCAGGTAATCAGTTCCTATTAAAAACATCTCACCAAAAATATTTCAGCTTGAAGACCCAGAGGACACCTGTTCCCATTTTCTCCTCTTTCCTCAGTCACAGTGTGGGTCCCCAAGCCCAAGGGGAATTAGACGTTGAACCCTCTGAAGTCAGATAGGTCAGTATGGAGAAGGCCTCTCTGTAGGGGGAGACGCCGCATAATTTTCACCTATTCGAAAACAGCAACAGCGCTGCGGGTATCTCATTCCACTTGCTCAGATGGAGCTTCTCCCCCGGCCGTGAAACTGGCCTAAACGCAGTGGCGAGAATGGCCGCAGAGCCTGGCCACTGCCCTGTTTGGGCGGCTTCAAATAAAGCACAGCCAAGGCAGGCTTTCAGACTTCGTTTTCCCAGAACTCAACAGAGCATGCGCTCTGATTCACTTATGCTTAGAGATACCCGAAGGACGGGAGGCACCTGCGTGGCTCCGTCGGGTAAGTGTCCAACTCTCGATTTTGGCTCAGGCCACGATCTCACGGTTCGTGGGATCGAGCCCCGCATCGGGCTCCACACTGAGCGTGGAGCCTGCTTGGGATTCTCTCTCTCTCCCTTTCTCTCTGCCCCTCCCCTGCACATGCTTTCTCTCTCTGTCTCTCAAAATAAAGAAATAAGCATTAAAAAAAGAAAAGAAATGCCTGAAGGATGTGCTCAAGCATCCTTCCTTCTGGGACCGGGACCAAAAAATGGGAAACAGAGAAAATGGATCTGAGAGGATGCCTGTGATGTATTTCTCCCTCCTCAGGCAAATGGCAAATCGGCATATATTTGCCAAGTGCCCACAGTGCAGCTGGCATATTATTCCCAGTTGCGAACTGGAGAATCCAAGTGGCCGGTAGTTATTGACGAGGCAACAGGTGCAGTTAGCACCCACGCAGAAGGCAAGACGATACCGCGTTCCAAAGAAGTTAGAGCAAAAAGCTGGAATTGAATTGTGCGGGAAGAGATAAGCTCAGGGGTGCTGGCTGGCTCAGTCGGTGGAGCCGATCAAGTGTGACTTGATCTCGGGGTTGTGAGTTCGAGTCCCACGTTGGGTATAGAGATTACTTTAAAAAAAAAATTTTTTTTAAAAAGAAGAAGAGATAAGCTCAAAGTTGTACTCCCAAAGTCAGGGGAGAAGTAGGCTCTCTTAGATTATGTTGTCTGCCACACAGACATCTGAAAAAGTTATTTGGTATTTGTATGCCTGTAATGAAAACTCTCACTATTTCAGGACCAGTTTACTTGATTTTTGAATACTGTTGCTATGGTGATCTTCTCAACTACCTAAGAAATAAGAGAGAAAAATTTCACAGGACGTGGACGGAGATTTTCAAGGAGCACAATTTCAGTTTTTACCCCGCTTTCCAATCATACCCAAATTCCAGGTAAGAGACGGGGTCAAGGTTTCACAATTATATGTCGTAGAACACAGACAAAATATGATGGTTAAACACCCCCCACTGGCCAGTCTCTGAAGGCCGTAGTCCAGCATTGTGTGCTCTGTGGGTTCTAAGATCTAGAAAGGCCACATATCTTTGCTATAGTTTTCTCTGCTGATTGGAACAATGAGACCTTTCGCTTTCCCGTGGTGCAGGGACTGTAGCTGTCTCCGTCCACCTGTGCCGGAATCACACCCCTGGACCCAGGCTCAGTTTTGGGAAGAGTGCATTATTCTGTCTTTCAGGTCTGCTGGATGACATGTAGATCCCAGTTGAAAGAATGAATGCTTTTTCCAAAGCCCTCCACGTACTTATTGAGAGTAGTTCAGGTCTTGGGACTTTTGCTCTGAACTCATAAATTGGATTTTCAAAAATTAGAACGGATCAGTTGACGTACTGTGATGGGGGCAAAATTAAGAAGCGGTAACATTTGTCCCTGTGCCCCCCGTTGTATATTCTGCCATCCATGGGGAGCCTGTGTGATTCTCAGTCCTGTTGAGATTTCTTGTTGTGGTGTGTATAAACGAGGGCTATAGGAGTTTGGTGATCCTTTGGTCCTCATCCTTGGGAATTTCTTGCTAATTACTTGAACATCGTGTAACACCTTTCTCTGAGCCGTTCTTCATAGAATGATTCCTCAGTCCACAGTGCATCCCTGTTTCCTTGCCATATGCGGAATCTCCCTTATTCTAAAGGCACAATCGTTAGAGACTTTTGTCTTTACTGCGCGACTTTTGAAGGGTGCGTTTGAGATTCCAGCCTTGATTTCTTTTAATGTTTTTTTGTTTTTTGTTTTGTTTTTTTTTTTTAATTTTTGGGACAGAGAGAGACAGAGCATGAACGGGGGAGGGGCAGAGAGAGAGGGAGACACAGAATCGGAAACAGGCTCCAGGCTCCGAGCCATCAGCCCAGAGCCTGACGCGGGGCTCGAACTCACGGACCGCGAGATCGTGACCTGGCTGAAGTCGGACGCTTAACCGACTGCGCCACCCAGGCGCCCCCCAGCCTTGATTTCTAAGTGTGTAGCTTTCAGTGCACACCTTTGGCCTTCTAAGGTCTGAGACGGAGACCTAGCATCTTAAAGCCGGGAGGCCTCATGGAGATCCCCAGGGGCGTCTTTGTACGCTTGCCCTTAACCGATTGATACCCGTCACCCCAATCTTGTCTTCCACACTCGTTTCTCAGTTCATATTCGAAAACTGAGAAAATTCCATAATCTCATCTGTATTCTAGAATAGAGTCTCTTAATGAGTCGGATGTGTGTGATCAGCACTCCATGGTTAGTAACAAGTAATGCTGCTCAACAGGGCCTTTGATTCATTCTGGTCACTGGGATATTAAATCCACTGAAGCAATTTAGGGACATTTGTGGTCTGAAAGGATGCCATTTTCCAAAGATAGGGATATTGTAAATTGGGGTGAAATTGTACGCAGGAATAAATGGCATCCTTGTATACAATGTGCACAGAATTCCTCAGTGAAGAATTTTACATTATAACCGTAAAAGAGATTATCGATGTTACTATTTATTAATTTCATGGGAAAGGGAAATGAGCTTTATTTACAAAGACCAACTTGAGGACAGAAGGATGGTAAAACACTTAGAAGTCTTTATGGAAGATCCGTATTACATGAGTTTTTGTAGGGAAAGTGAGCTTTAACATTTTTTTTTTTTTACATGTATTTATTTTTGAGAAACAGAGTGAGACAAAGCATGAGCAGGGGAGGGGCAGAGAGAGAAGGAGACACAGACTCCAAAGCAGGCTCCAGGCTCCAAGCTGTCAGCACAGAGCCCGGCGCAGGGCTCGAACCCACGAACCGCGAGATCATGACATGAGCTGAAGTTGGACGCTCAACCGACTGAGCCACCCAGGCACGCCAGGGAAAGTGAGCTTTTAGAAACAGAAGAGGCCTGAGTCCTAATTGTACGTTTTGTTAGCTTCGTGATTTCAGCAAATCACATTTATCTCACCAAGTCTTTTGTCAAATGTGACTCTCACACCCAGCTTGTCGCGTTGTGGCAAGGACCGACTGAGGTCCTCTTTGAACTGTAAGGACGTTATACAGAGAGTGGGGATCACTCCTCTCCTAGTGAGACTTGCCAAGCCCAATTAATTCCACACGTGTTTTTAACGCCCACGTGCGCCAAAAATGGACCAATGGATGCTGTGCTTTTTGTTTAAAAGCCCATTTATAACTGGAACTCATTTCTTTGATGAATTGTAATTTTTTTAAATATAATGTCTACTCAGAAGAAGAACATAAATAACGAAATAATTTTTTTTTAATAGCATGCCTGGTTCAAGAGAAGTTCAGATACGCCAGGACTTGGATCACATCTCAGGGTTCAACGGGAACTCATTTCAATCTGAAGGTAATATTTTATTGTAATTAGTAGCACCTTACGACAGAAACGGATACAGGAATTCTGTTAGCTATTTTTTTAAACGTTTGTAAACGCGAAACACGATTTTCTTTGCTAATGTCATTTGTAGGCTTTATTAATGCATATTTGCTCTAAAGGTGGTGAAAAGCCAATGGTTCGTATATTGTGCATTTTACGTCAGTATGCAGCTAATAAACACTGAGGGCTATCTTATTTGGTCAGGTGGTTCTTTTTAAAGTCATACATTTATTAGGGCCACCGAGTACTGATAAGTGGAAAAATGACGAGTTCTGGAATCAGACAGAAGTTGGGTCGACCTTGGGGTTCCTTCACTTCCTGGCTGGAAGACTGGATGAATTATGTCACCATCTGAGCCACAACTTTGTCATCTGTCAAGTAGGCCCAATAATGCTTTTCTCGTAGGACCGGCAGAAGGATTAAATGGGACAACAGTAAAATGAGGCACAGCTTCTGGCATAAATGGGTTAGCCCCAACGCCACCAGAGACGTGCGGTGATAGCTTCTTTCTGCAGTCTGGGTGCCCCAGCTCACTGTGACTCTAATAACTGCCCGTGGAGCTTTACTGGGACAACTTCATAGACTCTGGAAAACATGAGGACCCGTTCTGTCTTACAGATGAAATCGAATATGAAAACCAAAAGAGGCTGGAAGAAGAAGAGGACTTGAACGTGCTGACATTTGAAGATCTTCTCTGCTTCGCCTATCAAGTTGCCAAGGGAATGGAATTTCTGGAATTTAAGTCGGTAAGCGCCTTGTGAAGAAGAAACTAACGGCAGCAAGATAATCTGGGAAATGAGATGTGCTTTCCCTTTCTTTTCTGGTTTGTTTTAACTTGTATCCCTTAAAGTCTCGCCCCTCCCCACACCCAGCCACCACACCCTTCGCTGTGGGAGCCGCCTAGATGCTTCTTCCCACCAGCTCTTGACGAATTACAGTTATGAAGGCCCCGGGATCCCTTATTAGATAACGGTTATCACAGCCCTGCCAGGCTGTCCAAAGTCCCCTGAAACTTCCAGATAGGCGGTCAAAGCGAGGTGTACAGAGTCAGTCCTTCCTTGGACGGTCAGTTCAGGTTGTTCAGGCATTTGGCCCTGGGTAAATGGAGGCTCAAATACCATGCGCCGTGCTTGTGGGGCCAGCCCGTCCCCCACTCTGCCCACCTCCGCCTTTGCCTTCTCTGCAGTGCCCTGCTGCGGGCCAGCACCGTTCCTGGGCCCTCCCGGCTTCCTCTGCCGCTAATCCCGGATCCAGGCCGTGGATCCTGCCACAAACCACGGTTTCTATCTCCACTTTGCATTCTTTCTGCAACCGGCTTTCAGTCCTGTTCTCTGACATTTCAAATGTCTCCTGCCTGTAAGCAGATGAAAGCCATTCCTCTGGCTCCTTTCTGTCCTTGCCGTCTTGTCCTTCGTCTCTGCCGAAGGCCACCTTACCTTCTATTTCCCAAACTCTTCCCTCCTCTTTTCCCTTTGAATTTTCATTCTCTTTCTCCCTCTCTCCGCCACATCCCTCCTCTTGCCTCCTCTCGCCCTGAATTTGGAGAGAAGGCTTTCAACTGTATTTTTTTCTTTAAAAAAATTACTTTCTGGGGCTGTGGGGAAGAGGGGAAAGTGGGCGATGGGCACTGAGGAGGGCGCTTGTACGTAAGCGACGAACCACGGGAACCTACCCCAAAAACCAAGAGCACACTTTACGTACTGTATGTTAGACAACTTGACAATAAATTATGTTTCAAAAAAGCACTTGCTGTAATATGATGTCATAGGTCGAGTCTATCTCAGTTTTAAAAAGATTAACGTGAAATAAATCTACAGCTTTGAAGAACAGGAAAAAGTGATCTTCATAATAGTAACCGAACCTATGAAGCATCTTGAGATAAACAGAACCAGAAATCTGCAAGATCCCCGTGAATAAGCCCGTGAGACATTATTCAATGGCAGGAGGAAGACCTGAATGAGCTTCACCGGGTTCATGTAGGAGAGACTCTGCGTTTACCAGAAACGTCAGTTCTGTCCAAGTTAATCTGTATGTTTAACGCAACTCCAGCTAGACGCTCAGGGGTTTGGTTTTGTTTTCCTCATGCGTATTGAAAGGGCACGTTACCTTCTTGGCTCGTCTTTTCCAAATGTGGGCATCCTTGCTCAATAGTTGAAAAAAAAAAAAATCCCATCTTGTAATATTTTCCCATCCCTCCTCTCTGAGGCCCGTTCTTCTCTTCATCTTCCCTATTGGCTGTTGGACTCCTCTTGTCTCAAGTGTACGGATAGTTGCTTTATCTGTAGTTCACCTACGCGGCCACAGTAGGGCTTCCGTGAGTGTCTTTGTGGACCTCGGAGGGCATCGAGCTTGATTGCCTGTCCTTAAGTAACTACTCAAACTTCTCACAACTGGAGGTCAAGGGGCACTGCTTTTTTCCCCCTCTGGGCTTATTATAATAAGAATGTTCTGAGGACTCTCCAGTTTCTTAGACCCTGTCCCGTTGTTTTCACTTCAGGCCCTCTCCTCTGCATCTGTCTGTCCTTTCTCCCTCCGTCTCTGGTTCCTCCTCAGTTTCCCCGTAGGTTCCGTGACCCCATCAAACGTTACTTGAGCCCTGGGGCACCGTGCTAGGTGCTGAAATAGAGTCAGCTCTTATCCCTGACAGGGGAGAAAGAGACAAGCAGATGTGCAAATCAAAGATTACACTGGAGTGTGGTAAATATTCACGTTCCAGTAAGTCCTGGGGACCCAGGCGAGGCACAGGCAGGTCAGACCCGGGGGGAGGGGAGGCGGTGCAGGAAAAGCTTGTGGAAGGAGCCCAGGCTTGGGCTAGAGGAGATGTTTGAGGCAAAGGAAAACCAGCAGGGAACATGGGATCGGGCAGGGAACACGAAATCAGGAGGAAGTCCGCTGAGAAAGGTCATGAGTTAAATGTGTGGCATAGTGAGGTCTCTTGGGCAGCAAGGTAGGGTCCTAACCCAGTAGATTTTTGCCTATCCCTATCTGAAGCTCAAGAGAAATGTTTGGGGGGTGCCTAGGTGGCTCAATCGGTTGGGCGTCCGACTTCGGCTCCGGTCATGATCTCACAGTGTGTGAGTTCGAGTCCCGCGTCGGGCCCTATGCTGACAGCTCGGAACCTGGAGCCTGCTTCGGATTCTGTGTCTCCCCCTCTCTCTGCTCCTCCCCTGCTCATGCTCTGTCTCTGTCTCAATAATGAATAAACGTTAAAAAAAATTAAAGAAAAAAAAAGAGACATGTTTGGGTTGGAAATTGAGGTTTGGGTGATGGCGGTTGCCTCCCTAGGTTTGGACGAAGCAAGTGGCTGGGGCGTGGGGGGATGTGGAACGAGAGGGGGCAGCGCTGGGGAATGAGAGCAGGCTTGCATGGGGCCGTGGGAAGAAACAGGTTCCGCCAGGGGCCAGTGAACGGGGCCAGATTCACAGAAGGAAGGTCGTGAAGAAGGAGGGGCTGCCGAACAGGACCAGTTATCGACGGGAGGTCAGCGCAGAGCTCTGCTGGGCTGTGCTGTGCACCGTGGGGCTCGGCCAAAGCAGTTGGCAGGCGTTGGGGAAGAGGAAGGCAGGTTGCAGGGGCCCGGTAGTGACGTGGGTGCAAAGTAAGCGGAGTCCACAGGCCGAGGACCGCGCTCTCAGAACACCGGCTAGGGAGGAAGGAGACCTAGAGGGATTTGAGTCTGTTGGGTTTTTGCTTTTATTTTTTCAAGGTTGAAGAGAGAGCCCCTTTGGCCCTTTACTCCTTAGTGCCCTGTTCCTTTGAATACCTTCTTTCTTAGAGTTAATTCTCTTGCCGGACCACTCGGGTTCCTGTCTTGTCATCTCTCAACCCAGGGGCTCCCCACTGCACTTCAGTCCTCCTTCCCAAACTTATTGTTTTCACATCTTCCAACTATTTTCTTTGCCAGTACTCTCGCTGTCGAGAGCACCGGTCAGGAAAGAGGTCGTTTACTCCGCCCCGCAGTAAGAGTGCTGGAAGTCACTCTCTGAAAATCCCCTCCGGAGCTCAACAGCGGGCCCTGTTACTGTCTTTTGGGCCGTCCGTGTTCAGTCGGTGCCACGAAGCAAGCGTGATGACCGCTCGTGGCCCAGGAGAGAGAAGACACTTGGGTGAACCCCACGTTCTGTAACTCCCGCCGACCCTGAACCTGGAAGAAAGCTTGCACTCGGTGATCATCTGCATCACAGTAAATAACACTCCAATTTCATTCGTTATAGTGTGTTCACAGAGACCTGGCAGCCAGGAACGTGCTCGTGACCCACGGGAAAGTGGTGAAGATCTGTGACTTTGGACTGGCTCGAGATATCATGAGTGACTCCAACTACGTTATCCGGGGCAATGTGAGGCTGCTACTTCGTACACGGTTTTTATGCCGTCACTGTGTGTTTTGTCGTTGTTACGGTAGACAGCCGCACTCACTGTGGTGCGTGTTTGAGTCACGGCCACGTCCGAACACTTGCTCACGGCAGTTAGCTTTCTTAGGCTTGACAGCTTTTTCTGTAGCTTCAGGGAATATCCCAGCTGTATTAAAAGCCGAGTAAAGGAGCATCACCTCTGTCACAGCAGATCAGGTAGGGACCTTGGAGCACAAGCCACACTTTAAACAAAACCCGTTACCTGAGCCTACAGTTCCCGAAGCTGTAAAGTGACTGGAGTCATGTTTCCAATCGCGGGATTTGGCAATAGCTACCATAAAACGTTTTTTTTAAGTACGACATATAAATTAAATATTAAATGCAAAATCTTTAAAGGCACAACATTGAACGTAAATGTTAGCTAGTGAATGTTTAGCATCTTATGACTGCCACACAGGGAGACCTAAAACATGACTGAATACAAAAAATTTAAAAAATTTAAAAATTAATTAATTAATTAATTAATTAAAAAATTAAAAAATCCCTAAGGACAGATATGGGTTTTTTATTTTATTTTATTTTTTTATTTTAGAGAGAGAACGCACAGCGGAGAGGGGCAGGGGGACAGAGCCAGTCTTCAGCAGGCTTCAGGTTCAGCGCTGAGCCCTATGTGGGGCTTGATCCCAAGACCCTGGGATCATGACCTGAGTCGACACCAAGGGTCAGATGCTCAGCCGACTGAGCCACCGAGGCGCCCTGTTTTTGTTTTTGTTTTTTTAATTTAAGATTTTATTTTTAAGTAGTTTCTACACCCAGCGTGGGGCTCGAACTCATAACCCTGAGGTCAAGAGTCACATGCTCTACTGAGTGAGCCAGCCAAGTGCCCCCCGATGTGTTATTTATAAGAGAGCTATTAGAAATACTAAATGATAAAATTGTGCAGTGAAAGAACGTGGCTGTAAGAATTACAACACCTGGAGTTAACCCCCTGTCCGTACGTTTTGGAATTCCTGGGTGCTTTTTTTGTCCCCACTTGTGAAATGATAATAACGGCGAGTGCTGACACAGTGCCTACTGTGTGCTTAGCACTATTCTAAGTGCTTTACATATATTCATTTAGTCCTCAAAGCACCTCTCTTGGGGATGAGGAAACCGAGGCCCAGAAACATAACTCTGCCCATGATTACACAGCACGTGGATTAGAGCACGGTAAGGAGATGCTGGTAAATTAGTGGACGACCTTCTTGGAAGGACTTTAGTGGAAATACCACCTACAGGAATGTGGTGAAGGGAGCACACGCCATCTCTTCCAGGAACGATACCAGGCTGGCTTCTGTGGCTTTAATAATTTCCAGGAGCACGAGAGGCGGGTTTCCCCTGCAGCGTTTCCCGTGAGGATTATACGCTTCCCTCATTGGGGTTGTTGTGGGAATAAACCAGTAAAACCAACATGAAAGCACCTGTCCGGGGGAAACGGCCAATAAACGTTAAAAATCAAATTAAACTGCATTCCCATTAGCATCAAATAACCATCCGGGCTGATGTTAGATCCATACCTCCCTCGTTGGAGCTGAATCATAAATATGATCAAAGCTTCTGTGTGGCTGTGCAGTTTTTAACCTTACTAGCTGGCAGTCTCTTACGTGGGAAGGTGAATTTCATGTGGCACCTCGGTTAATCCGTGTAATTAATCAAATTTGTTTGTGCAGGATTTAAAATCGGGTTTCCTTCTTGAGCTTCAGTTTTGTTTTGTTTTGTTTTTTTATTTCCTTTAATAATCTCTACGCGCGATGTGGGGCTCGAACTCGTGACTCCCAGGTCGAGGCGCAGGCTCTACTGACTGAGTCGGCAAAGTACCCTTCGAGCTCTGATTTCACTTGGCAGGTTAAACATGCGTGGTGAGGGGCTGCTCAACTCACGAGAAAGAAAATACTACAAAAAGCTCTACCCCGGCAACCTATCCACCCCTACGTCTTGGTTCCGATCCCAGGCTGCACGAACTCAAAACCCGCCTCTCGTGCTCCTGGAAATTATTAAAGCCACAGAAGCCAGCCTGGTATCGTTCCTGGAAGAGATGGCGTGTGCTCCCTTCACCACATTCCTGTAGGTGGTATTTCCACTAAAGTCCTTCCAAGAAGGTCGTCCACTAATTTACCAGCATCTCCTTACCTCTGGTCACCTGACTGGTTCCTCCTTCATGGTGTCTGCTGTGACACTTACCCATTTCCAAGCACAAGCCTTTGTTCACGAGGAGTTTTAAAGAGATACCGGTTGATTTTTTATTTTTAAGCCTATTATTAGAATGTTGATTTGAAAGTGAAACACTTCCCCTTGGGCAATATGATCTCCTCAATTAAGGATTAAGAGCGGCTTTAGGAAGAAAATACACTTTATTATCGGCTAATAAGAGAAAAGAAACACGCCTCGTTCAGTCCGTTCACCACCCATCACCACTGATCGGTCCCCTCTTGGATTCCGCACAGGCCCGTCTCCCTGTAAAGTGGATGGCTCCCGAAAGCTTATTTGAAGGGGTCTACACCATAAAGAGTGACGTCTGGTCATATGGAATATTACTCTGGGAAATATTCTCACTTGGTAAGTTTTGCAGTTTGCTGCCAGCCGTTGCCCCCGACACGCTATCCCATTCCTAAATCAGGGTGCATGACCCGTGACCTCTAATGCTCCCCAGAGCTGGCTCGTCCTTACCTCTATGCAGTGTGTGCCGTTTCACGTTTGTTTTCTTTTTTAACTCTTTTTAATGTTTATTTATTTTTGAGAGAGAGAGACCAGGGGAGGGGCAGAGAGAGAGGGAGACACAGAATCCGAAGCAGGCTCCGGGCTCTGAGCCATCAGCACAGAGCCTGACTCGGGGCTCGAACTCACGAGCCGCGAGACCGTGACCTGAGTCAAAGTCGGAAGCTCAACCGACTGAGCCACCCAGGCGCCCCCTTTTGGTTTTCATTTTTTTTCCTAATGTTTATTTAGAGACAGAGAGAGACAGAGCATGAGCAGGGGAGGGGCAGAGAGAGAGGGAGACACAGGATCCAAAGCAGGCTTCGGGCTCCGAGCTGTCAGCACAGAGCCCAATGCGGGGCTCGAACTCACAAACCCTGAGATCATCACCTGAGCCAAAGCTGGATGGTTAATGGACTGAGCCACCCGGGCGCCCCCATTTCGTGCTTTATTTGTGGTGTCTGTAGGTCTGTCTACCCCCACCGGGCTATACCCACCGGCTGGAGGGCAGAAGTCATGACTCTCCCCGCCCACAGCCTCACGCCAAGCAGTGTCAGGCCCATGGGAGCTCTCGGTCCATGCTTGTTTGTTGAGTGAATGAAGAAACGAATGAGATGGTTTCTCCTCCCTAACGTTTTCCTCAGGTGTCAATCCTTACCCTGGCATTCCGGTTGACGCTAACTTCTATAAACTCATTCAGAGTGGATTTAAGATGGATCAGCCATTTTATGCTACAGAAGAAATGTAAGTTCAAATCACAGGGCAAGGTGGCCGAAATCAGGAATTTACAGTCTCTCTCGTTCCGAATGCATGACAAAAAAAAAAAAAAAGCGCAAAACTCCTTAATGCAAAATGCATATGATTCCTCTTAAAAAAAAAAAAAAAGGAAAGAAAAGGAAACTCTAATCCTTTTCTTGGGGGGGGGGGGGCGGACGGGGATTCCTGAACAAAACTGAACCTTCCTGCCCTAAGATACTATGAATTAGGGGCTCCAGTTCCTTTGCTTGAGGGATCCCTGGGGGTGATACAACTCCCACTTCTCGACTTCTGGGCCACGTCGTAGTTTTTATTTTTTATTTTTTTAATTTTTTTTAACGTTTGTTTATTTTTGAGACAGAGAATGAACAGGGGAGGGGCAGAGAGAGAGGGAGACACAGAATCGGAAACAGGCTCCAGGCTCCGAGCCGTCGGCACAGAGCCCGACGCGGGGCCCGGACTCACGGACCGCGAGATCGTGACCTGAGCTGAAGTCGGAAGCCCAACCGACTGCGCCACCCAGGCGCCCCGCGTCGTAGTTTTTAAAACGCATTTCTGTCCCTCATCTAATTTGCCCTTTCCGGTGTGAGTTGAAAATCTAGTAGAGCCCGTGCCACAAAACAACCAGGCCACCGCTGAGCAGCTGTACGGGGCCTCCGCTTCCCTTGGTTCAGCTTTCCTCTCCTTACTCCTCCTCCTCTTGCTTTTACAGATACTTTATAATGCAATCGTGCTGGGCTTTTGACTCGAGGAAACGGCCGTCCTTCC
Source organism: Neofelis nebulosa (assembly GCF_028018385.1). NCBI lineage: Eukaryota > Metazoa > Chordata > Mammalia > Carnivora > Felidae > Neofelis > Neofelis nebulosa. The sequence goes on from NC_080782.1 coordinate 236,409,299, forward strand.
CCAACCTGACCTCGTTTTTAGGATGTCAGCTGGCTGACGCAGAAGAAGCGGTAGGTAGCGGCACCCTGCTTGAAAAGGCGATGCTGGAGGGGCGTTCAGGGGGTTCGAGCCCCGTGTCGGGCTCTGTGCTGGCAGCGTGGAGCCTGCTTGGGATTCCCTCTCCCTCCCTCTCTCCCTGCCCCTCCCCGACTGGTGCTGTCTCTCTCTGAACAAGTAAACTTGAAAAGGTATCCTTAGAAAGGAAAGCGATAACTCAGGACACACGCTGGCTTCCTGAGACCCAAAGATACTACGTTGTCTTTCTCACCGCCATTTGTCTCGTTTGCCCTTTAAAAGTTGTATGGGGTGAGATATATTTATTGGTAACTGGTTTTTTGTTTTTTTTTTGCGGGCGGGGGGGGGGCGGGGGAAGCTCTCCCTAAAGGTTTCGGCCAATTGAGAAATTAAATGTCCAGTGCACAGGACTAGACAACCAAATAAAACTGAATCCCTGAGCACCGCCCCCCCCCGCCCCACCCCTGCCACCGACCGTTAGCATGGAGTAATCACACGACTCGGTCATGTAATACAGTATCGTGGAGGGAACATTGCCCTGCAGTCCTGAAGAGTCGAATCCCAGTCCTACCGCGCGGTCTCCTCATTGCTGTGTGCATCACGGCAAATCGTTCCTCTGGGTCTTACTTTTCTCACCTGTAAAATGGGTTGTCACGCCGGGTGATCCTTGAGCGCTGTGAACTTGGAATCCCTTTGCTAACTCTTCTCCCCGGTAATACAGCCTGGCGTAGTGAATGGAACCATCCTCTAGAGGCCGTGGACAAAGGATGGGACCTTGGACCTCCAGTACCCAGGTTCAAATCTTGGCTCTGTCATTTACCTCTTACAGGCCTCGATTAAGTCAATCTTTGTTGGCTCTCAGTTTCCGTGTCTGAAATACGGGACTAACAGATCTTACTTTGGGGAGGTCTAAAGAGTAAATAAACTGATGTATGTGCAGAGACTTCCCACACAGCAGGCACTTGGTAGTTAATAAATGTTAGCTGCATAGGCACCTGACTCTTTAAATGGATTGTCTGTGCTCTTTGTCTAAACTACTGAGTCCGTTTTCAATTCTGTGGCCTCTCCAGAGACCTGGGTATAGGTCGTGTGTGGCCTGTCCTCCTGGCAGGATGTTCGAAGAATCCCATTCGATCATTCGTCCGTTTGCTTGTTTGTTTCTGGGCTTTGTTGTTGTTGTTGTTCTGGTGAGAGAGTGAGCATGAGCAGGGGAGGGGCAGAGAGAGGGGGGGAACAGAGGATCCGAAGCAGGATCAGCACAGCCAGCAGCGAGCCCAGCGCGGGGCTCGAACTCACAGATCATGAGATCGTGACCTGAGCCGAGGTCGGACGCCTAACCGACTGAGCCCCCCCGGGCGCCCCTGAAAAAAAATCACATTTGGAAATGAAAATGTTGTCAGGGAATTAGGTCCAGAAAGTCAGGGGAGATGGAAAGCCTCAGGGCTATCGAGTAGATAACCCGGAAATAGTTAATGACGCTATAAGATAAACTGAAAGAAGAATCGTGGAGAGAAAACAAGAAAGGAGCTGTTGAGGCAAAGAGAAAGCACCAAGTAATTTTCACTGGCTGGGGAGCTGGCTTTGGATTCACAGAGGTCTTATTTGCGCTAGAATTTTGGGAAGAATGAGTAGTATTTTGGCTGCTGGGGGATGGGGGGTTGGTGGCGTGTTCCAGGCTGGATGAGTGACGGAAGTAAAGGTTCACAGGTGAGAGAGGCGAATGGAAAACAAATGGTTGTGGCTAAAGTATAGGGCGAGTGGGGGAACACGGAGGAAAACAAGACCATAAAGGTAGCGGGCCAGGGTGGAGGGTCCGCTGTGGCTGAACCGTCCCTTGGCTTTGTTCAGGACCGCCTTGGACTCGGTGTGCAGCTCTCCTCTGTCCCCATGCCCCCAGGACGTCTAAATCCCTCTCCCTCTGTTCAGGGGGCCTTCAACATATCAGGGATTGTTGAATGGCAAGGTCTCCACGGACGATGACTCAGCTGAGGGTATCCAAGCTCAGGGACACCCCTTCAACTTCTCCCCCCCGGTTCTCTTCCTCTCTGCCCCCTGACCCTCTGTGATGGAAAGTTCTTTTCCCTACCCGTCTCAGAGCCACTGATGGCCAGCTGTAGCTCCTTTAGGTAAATGACAAAATAGTGTCCCTGCCAGGGAGACATTCATCCACCCAGCCACCGTGGGGAGCCTCTCACCCCCGGCTGGTGCAGTGGGCTCCAGTCTAGAAGCCTGGGGAGCAGAGCAGAGATTGGGCTTCAGGCCCCCCTTGCCCACTTGGCTGGGCACCTCAGAGCGAGGCATGATCTCCGCAGCCGTGCCCACTGTGAGCAGACCCTGGCTCCTCCTGTGTCGCCGTTCCGTGGTTTCTCTTCACACCTCCCGAGCACAGCCACGTGTCGTCTCCTGAGTGGGAAGACAGGCCTTGCCAGCGTGCCTGGGGTAACATCTCCTGCTCCTCCTGTGAATGCTTTTTGTAGAATCCGGTTTTGCTCCATCGTGGACTCGGGAAGCAAATGGCCCCCAGGGAACCAGTGAGAAGAGGAGGGAAGCACGCAGAGGAAACACAGGTTAATGCTTTGAGGTGTAACTTACAGCAGGGAGATCGTCGGACAACGTGCTAAGGCAATGAGGATTTGTGGAACCGGGGAGGATTTGCAGAATGCACAAACATGCTTCAAGATTTGTCTCGAAGCCCAGATCACTACGTGTGTGACAGATGTTAACCGGGCTTATGGTGGTGACCCTCTCGCAATAGATACCCAGAGACAAATCGTGTCGTACGCCTGAAGCTAATCCAGTGTTACATGTCCCTTATACATCCGTTGTTTTTTTTTTTAAAAAGGAGCCAGATCAAGTTATTCCCTCGTCTCCAAAGACCCCCTCTGTAACTTCTCCGGTCAGTTTTCAGGGTCCTTCTTCTGAGTCCCCATAACACTATGTGACACTCTGAGACTCAGTGTTGTGTGATAGTTTTGCTTTCCCATCACTAGACTTGGCTCACGAGGTCAAGGACATGCACTGTTCATCTTCACGTCCCCTGTGTGGTCCCACAGGCAGGAGACACTCACAGCATGAGGGTACGTGAGAGGCCCCGTCTGTTTTGTTCACTGTGACATACCCAGTGCTTAGCGTATAGAAAGGGCTAAGCAACGGTATCGGGAAGAAAGGAAGCGTAAAAGCAAGTTTGGGGAGGCAAAAGCGAAACAGCACAAGGAAGGACATCCGTTAAGAGGTGACTGTGGCAGCAGAGGTGAGCAAAGGCGGGAGTGAACTGGACCGCGGCAGGGGGGAGGGGTGCAGAGGAAAGGGACACACAGCTCCTGTTTCAAGAAAGGGGCCTGAACTCACATCACTTCTCCTTTCATATCAGTGCCCACAAATTATAGGATATATAATATAGAATATAGAACTGTATTATAAATGTATCATATATAATGTATTGCAAATAAATATAATACAAATACAAAGGATTTGTATTTGTAATACAAATTTGTATTTGTAATACAAATACAAATATTTAATATAAATCTTAAAATGTAGATATATACACTACATATTTTTATTACTTTTTATTTTATTTCTTAAAAAATTTTTTAATGTTTATTTTTGAGAGAGAGAGAGAGGGACAGGCAGAGCATGAACGGGGGAGGGCAGGAAGTGAGAGAGACTCAGAATCCCAAGCAGGCTCCAGGCTCTGAGCCATCTGCGCAGAGCCCGATGCGGGGCTCGAACTCACGAACCAGGAGATCACGACATAAGCCGAAGTCCGACACTTAACCCGCTGAGCCACCCAGGAGCCCCCGTTATATATTTTTAAAGAAGTGAGGCCATAATTGCCTTTGAAAGCCAGAAGGCGATCTCTGTGGCCCGGGAACGGTGGAAAACCCCTGGGATGATGAAAGCAGTTAGGACTGAAGGGAGAAGACCCACGGCAGAGGACTCTTTGAAAGGATAAGGACACGTGCTTCCCTAACGGGCAGGGAGAGGTCTGGTAGGATCTTGCAGTGGTTCCACAGTGGGGGCAGCCACACTGTTAAGTACACATAAGAATAAAGCAAGTGTTAAAAATGTGAGTATAACCACCGTTAAAAGAGAATATAATATATCTCAGGCGTAGTGTAGAAATAAAAATATAGTTTATAATCTCAGGTGTGGGGCACCTGGGTGGCTCAGTCAGTTAAGCGTCCGACTTTGGGCTCAGGTCATGATCTCACGGTTCGTGAGTTTGAGCCCCATGTCGGGCTCTGTGCTGACAGCTCGGAGCCTGGAGCCTGCTTCGGATTCTGTGTCTTTCTCTCTCTCTGCCCCTCCCCTGCTTGCTCCCTGTCTCTCAATAAATAAATAGATAAATAAATAAACAAACAATTATAATCTCAGGTGTAGCATAGAAATAAAAAAAGGACCATAGAAAACTTGATCAACCCAACAAAGCAGGGGAGAGAGAAACAAAGAACATTCATGGAAATAGAAAAAAAAAAAACACACAAAACAGGATTCGTAAGTCCACTTAGGAAAGAGAATTTCAAAATAAATGTGCCTGTCATCATACAGGCACATTAACTGACCTCAGTGCAGTGGAATGGGACATCGCCAAGAACAACCAAAAAGGCCCCAACATCTGACGTCAGAGATGAAAATCCCTGCTTACAGAAGTCTTCGGTTCACAAGAAGGAGGAGGAAGGAAAAAGAAATAAAAATAGACCCTGCTTATTAAAACCTGTAGGAGCCAGCCACGTTTATAATTCTAAATTCATTTGTTAGAAAACAAGAAAGAATGAAAATGAATGACTTCAACTTTCAACTCAAGAAACTAAGGAAAAAAAAAAACCAAACAGCAATGTATGAGGAGACAGAGAGGAAAAAGAGAAAGAACAAAGCAGCAGAACAGAACTAATAGATGGGCACCTGGGTGGCTCAGGCGGTTAAACATCTGTCTTCGGCTCAGGTCATGATCTCGCAGTTCATGGGTTCGAGCCCTGCATCAGGCTCTGTGCTGACAGGTCGGAGCCTGGAGCCTGCTTCGGATTCTGTGTCTCCCTCTCTCTCTGTGTCCCTCCCCTGCTCGCTCTCTGTCTCTCTTTCTCTCAAAAATAAACAAATATTAAAAAAAAAAAAAAAAAAAGAACTAATATTGATACAGGCAGAATTCATTAAACTGAAAGTAGCCCCCAAAACAAAATAATAGTGATGGTCAGGAAAGCCAAAAGTTGTTTTTAAACTAATAATTTACGTTAAAATAATAATAATAATAATAAAAAAAAAAAGGGGGGCGCCTGGGTGGCTTGGTCAGTTAAGCGTCCGACTTCGGCTCAGGTCACCATCTCGCGGTCCGTGAGTTCGAGCCCCGCGTCCGGCTCTGGGCTGATGGCTCAGAGCCTGGAGCCTGTTTCAGATTCTGTGTCTCCCTCTCTCTCTGCCCCTCCCCCGTTCATGCTCTGTCTCTCTCTGTCTCAAAAATAAATAAACGTTAAAAAAAATTTTTTTTAAACTAATAATTTAATTGCTCCCATTTTTGGTGTCATGCACACTTACTAACATGTTACCCATAATAATACATTTAATTCTCATTTCAGGCTCACGAAGTAAGTTCTATCATTACCTCTTTTGCAGATCAGTAAACAGAGATACAGAGAGGTTCAGTAATTTGCCCAAGGTCACACAGTAAGGGTCAGACTTAGGGGTTAATACACCAGTCTGGAAGTGGTTGACACTGTATATTAATATTGTATATTAACACAGTGTACAAATATACCACTAAAGCACACTAGGAAGAGAGCAATTAAGAAAGAAGAGACAGCACAAATAAGATTCAGGATAAAAAGAACGTAATTATGGATAGGGACACCATTTTCTTTTCTTTTTTAAAAAAAAAAAATTTAATGTTTATTCTCGAGAGGGAGACAGACAGAGACAGAGCATGAACGGGGGAGGGTCAGAGAGAGAGGGAGACACAGAATCCGAAGCAGGTTCAGGGCTCCGAGCTCTCAGCCCAGAGCCCGATGCGGGGCTCAAACTCACAAACCGCGAGATCATGACCTGAGCCGAAGTCGGTCGCTTAATGGGACACCATTTTCAAAAGTATAAGAAAACCTTACCCACCTCTTTACACGGATGCACTTGGAAAGCTGGGGTTTCAAAATTTTTATAAGGAGAATGTACTTACGGATTACTTGTGCCATTAAAAATTCATTTAAAAAATCACTTACAGGGGTGAAGGAGGTACAGGCTTCCGGTTATAATGACTAAGTCACCAGGATGAAAGGTACAGCGTAGGGAATAAGTCAGTGGTAGTGTAACAAAAAGTGTATGGTGACAGAAGGCAGCCACGCTCTGGTGAACACAGTAACATACAGACTCATGGAATCACTATGCTGTACACCTGAAGCCGATGTAGCATTGTGTGTCACTTATACGTCAGTTAGACCAATTACGTAAATAAAAATCCCTGAAAGAAATGGAAAAGGAAGACATGAAAAGCAGTGATATACCCAAACGCGCCCCAGGGACGGACTGACTGGCTCTGGGAGCACAGCGAACTTGAGGAGATGGTTCCGGAACTTCTGGATCACAGGATCACAGGACTGGCAGTGCGCCAAGTGGAATTGCAAACACAGGAAGCAGGGAAGGTTTGGGGATGAAAGATCATGAATACAGGTTGGGTTTGAAGGGTCCCTGGTGTTTCTGTCACAGCCTCGCTCGGAGGGTTAGACATCCAATGCCCGAGATGTACGTTTGGTTCAACAGGTCATGACCAACTGCTGCTTTCCGAAAAACACATATCATCCCTGTTCATCCTTCCGGGTGCAGGCAAAGTGTTATTGTGCAGACCAGGGTCAAAAGGATATTTCTCTCGATCTGCTTTCCAGAAAGAAAAAAATTAAAGAGTAGGAGGCGGTCCACTCAGTTACCAAACTGTGAAAAACAGACAACCCTTGTCTTGTCGTAAGGCTCTGGAGAAAATAGTGTTCCCAAACACAGCTGACAGTGCAGCCTGAGTGTTTCAGCACTCAAGTGTGCGTCCCCTTGGACCCAGAGATGCCACTTCCCCGTTCATCCCAGAGACAGACGAGGCCAGTGTAACCTTTGCAGTTTTATGTTACATAGCCAGTCCACCGAAAGGTTAGTGAGGGGCGGCCGGGTGGCTCAGTCCGCCGAGCGTCCCACTTTTGGTGCTGGCTCAGGTCATGATCTCGCGGTCGTGGGATTGAACCCCATGTCCGGCTCCTCGCCGAGCATGGAGACTGCTTGGGCTTCTCTCCCTCCCTCTGTCTCTCTGTCTCTCTCTCTCTGCCCCTCCCCCACTCGCACTCCATCTCTCAAAAATAAATAAGGGATTGGTGATTTTGAAGAAGGTTGGTGATGGTACATCAGTACTATGGAATGCTAGGCTGCTGTCAAAAAGATGAACGTGCTCCCATTCCGTCAACAGGGAAAATATATAACGCACGTAACATCCGGACAACATATTAGCAACTCAGAATAAGGCTCGAAACCAGAATCTACACTCTCAGCCTACGGATACACAATTGTGTATGCACAGCAGACTATAACGGTGGCCACCTCTAATGAGTTTAGCTTGTTTTCTATACATCTTCCTATATGGCTTACGTTATCTCTATGAATGTGCATTAACTTTATCATCAGACAAAAAATAGAACTGCTTTCATTTTGGAAAAGCACTCTAAAGTCACCCAAGTGAAACTCAAGCATCAGTCCCCCGTATTAATTGCATAATGAACAGGTCTCTCTTAGTGGCCTTTCTCTTTTATGGTTTTACCGCGCAGCTTTAGGATTTCTAGATCGAGATTTCGTAGCCAAGATTAGAAATAATAATGGAATAAAATGCTCGACTTGATTTCTCCATGAATAAAAGGACCGAATCTGCTTTGTCAATTAATATCCTCTTAAGATTATCCTCTAAGGCTTATGTATAGTAATAGCAAGTAATTTGCAATAAAGCCCCGTGACATGTACGTCATCATCGGATGGTAACCAGTGTTGTGTCTTTTTTCCCATTTTCAGATGTATCAGAACACGGATGGCCATGTTTCCGACCGTCCTTCCGTCTACCAAAACAGGCAACCTTACAGCAGAGAGGTGGAATCGGGTTTACTCACTCCACAGGCTCCTGTCGAAGATTCCTAGAGAAACGACTTAGTCTTAAGGACTTCCTCCCTTCAACCCCCAGCTTAAACAGGCTATAGATTACCAAAACAGGATTAATCTCATCACTAAAAGAAAGTATATTCTCAACTGCTGCTTTGCTGGACTTTTCTCTAGAAGCTCTCTGTATTTACTCTTGTTTTCAAAGGAACTTTTGTAAAAATCACATCATCCTTTGCACAAGGCAGGAAGAGCTGATAATTAACTTTATTGGAGCATCTACCCACATCCAAAGGCCTTCTCAGTCTGGCTTCAGTGAAAATTGTGTACCTGAACTATAGTATATTCTTGTAAATACATAAAACAAAAGCATTTTGCTAAGGAGAAGCTGATATGATTTTTTTAAATCTATGTTTTAAAACAATATGTAACTTTTCCAGCTATTTAGTGATATATTTTATGAATGAAAATAAAATTTCTTCTTTAGAGTTGTTTGTCATTGAATTGTTTGCATGGTCTATTTAGAGAAAGACTTAACTGGAGGGGATGAACCTAATGAAATTGTGTGCAATGTTCTGTATTTTTTTTTTCCTACTGAGAAGGTCCATCCTTTTGTTGGATCCTTAAAAGGATCTGTGACTCCTGCCCCCAGACCAGGAACCAAACAGCTGGCGAAGGCTTGCTTTTCTGCAGCACTCCATTGATTCAGCCTCCCTCGTCCTTTGAAGCTTAGCTCCCTCCCTCCCACAGGCTTATAAACTTGGACTTGCCCCTGTCCTTACATTCCAGTGTGGTTCTTGGTGAAGGTCTGCCTTCTCTTGTCCTCCCTTCCAGTGCCTCGGTTAAGATAAGAGCCCTGAAGCCAGTCCCGCTAGGCCAGACTTCTCTGTCCACCACTCTTCGCCATGCAACGTTGGTCAAGTAACTGAACTTCGTTAGGCCCCAGTTTCCCGTTCTGGAAGAAGAGATAATGATGGATGGAATCTCTCTCACAGGGTTGCTGTAAGAATTAGATGGATAACATACATAATATATGCATGTCATAAATATACACATTCACAGATGGTCCCCAACTTACAGTGGTTCAACTTACTATTTTTCAACTTTACGACGGCGCAGAAGGGATACACGTTCAATATAGACGGTCCTTTGAATTTTGAATTTCGATCTTTTCCTGGGTTAGCAATATTACCCTCTTTCATGATGCTGGACAGTAGAAGCTCTCAGTCTGCCGTGGGATCACAGGGTAAACAAGCAACACCCTGGCCAGCATTCTGGTTTTTACTCTGGGTACGGTATTCCATCTGTGACATGAGAGATCCAACACTTTATTATAAAATAGGCTGGGTGTAGATGATTTTGCCCAACTGGAGGCTGACATCAGTATTCTGAGCACATTTGAGGTGGGCCAGGCTAAGCTGTGATGTTCGGTAGGTTGGGTCTATTAAATACATTTCAACTTAGGATATTTTCAACTTACTGTGGGTTTACTGGAACATGGCCCCTCCTGGGATGTTTATTCCTCTTTAAGCCCGTGCTTTGTTGCTAGACTTGAGCTCTGTCTTAGGTCTTTCTCAGCTCCACCAGCCATCATGAGTGATGGCTTCCTCTGCTGAAATCTACAAGCTTCTTGTCCATATCATCCAACTGGCCCTTAACATGAACATCCTTTCTTTTCGCTTGGATTTCTTTCAAGCAACAAAAATGTATTATCTTTCAGTTCTATAGGTAAACAGTTCGACAAATGTCCTTCTGGGCTAAAATCAAGGTGTCATCAGGGTTACGTTCCTTTCTGGAGGCTCTAGTGGAGAATCTCTGTCCTCACCGGTTCCAGCTTCTACGGGCTGCTAGAATTCCTTGGCTGGTGGCCCCCTGCCCCCATCTTCATAGCCAACAATACTGCATCTTTCCATCTGTTCTTCTGCAACCTTGTCTCCCTCTGCCCATGAGCTCAGCAGAGACCAGTTCTCTCATTGCAAGGATCATGTCTCTTCACTTGGATTTTTAGAAGCATGAAAGTAGATATGATTTATTCTAAGTTCTATGCTTAATTCCCATTTGTGTATACAGTCAGGACACAAGAAATATCTGTATTTGATTGGTTTTTTTTACCTACTCAATTTAAAGCATCAAATATGCTTGGTGTTAAGAATTCAGATAATTTTGTCTTTTTACTTATAGTAGTAAGTGAAACTTTCCCTTTATGTGCCCAACCCAAACCCCAAAATGTTCCTTCAAGGGAAATGCTGTTAAAGTTTCAGATATATTTCTCCCACCTTCTTGTTTAAATATACGTGCATTACTTACACATACTTACACAAATACACTCAACCCACCGAATTCTTTGTTTTTTTACATAAAACAGAACCACACCAGCCAGCCATATTGTCAAATGTATTTTGGTTCTTAACTACATGTCAATATTTTCCCAACTATACATGTTTGTGAAGCACCTGTGATGAGGTAAGTGTTAAGAAACGTATGTATCATCTCATTAAATCTTCGTAACTGCCTTATGAAGTAGATACTAAAATGATACCATTTTTTTTCTGGAGAATTGGAAAGTTAACTTAGTAACCTGTAATCTCCAAGCCCTTGTTAACACTTACCTTGTGGTGACTCTTGGGTTCTATTATTATTTTATTTATCGTATTTATTTATTTTTAACTGTGGTAAAAACAACACATAACACAAAACATAAAAAAATTTGTTAATGTTTATTTATTTTTGAGAGAGAGAGAGAGAGTGCACGTACGTACAAGTGGGGGAGGGGCAGAAAGAGAGAGAGAGAGAGAGAGAGAGAGAGAATCCGAAGCAGGCTCCAGGCTCTGAGCTGTCAGCATAGAGCCCGACGCGGGGCTTGAACCCACGAACACACAAGATCGCGACCAGAGCTGAAGTTGAAGGATTAACTGACTGAGCCACCCAGGTGCCCCTCATCTTAACCATTTTTAAGTGTAAAGTTCAGTATTGTTAAGTATATTCACATTGTTGTGAAACGAATCTCCATAATTTTTTAGCTTGTAAATCTGAAACTTTGTCCCCATTAAACAATAATAATTCCCCCTTTCCCTTTCTCCGAGCCCCGGCAACCATCATTCTGCTTTGTTCCTATGAATTTTACTACCTCATATAAGTGGAATTATACAATATGTGTCGTTTTGTGACTGACTTATCTCACTTGGCACAATGTCCTCAAGGTTCATCCGTGTTGTGACATGTGACAGTACGTGTTTCCGTTCTTTTTAATGCTGAATAACATTTCACAGTATGTGTATACATTTAGTGATTCACTTATCCATTGATGGACATTTAGTTTGCTCACGCTCTTGCGTTTTGTGAGTAATGGTGCTATGAACACGGGTGGGCAAATACCTCTTTGAGAACCTGCTTCCATTCTTTGGCATATTTTTGTTTTCTTTTGTAAAGAAGTGGGATTGCCGGATCAAATGGTAATCCTATTTTTAACTTTTTGTTGTATATATTATTTTTAAAGATGCCGTTATAGTGATCATGTGTTTCTTTGGCCATCCGGTATCTATTCCCATTTCTTTCAGCAGCAGCACTGTGATTTGATACATTACTCGTCCCTATGGTATGGAGGCAGTGGGGTGGGACTTCAGTGGGGGCAGGGGGTGGTGCCTTCTAGCCAAGGAGGGTCCTTGACTCAAGCCTGGCTGATAAACTTCCTCTTTCGTTCTGGAAGTTGGTGCCCGACCTGGATTCAGGCAAGGATGAAAAAGGGAGTTGGGGGGGTTGGGGGGCGCCTGGGTGGCTCAATTGGTTAAGTGTCCAACTTCGGCTCAGGTGATGATGATCTCACAGTTCGTGGGTTCAAGCCCCGCGTCGGGCTCTGTGCTGACAGCTCAGAGCCTGGAGCCTGCTTCGGATTCTGTGTGTCCCTCTTTTTCTGCCCTCCTCCACTCGTGCTCTTTCTCTGTCTCCGAAAAATGAATAAATGTTAAAAAAAAAAAACAGTATTTTTTGAAATAGAAAAGAAAAAGAGAAAGGGAGTTGGAACTTACAATTCTCAGCAACAGCAATCTCCAACCGAGAGTGATAAGCAGTCCCCACTTCCTAGATCCCTGGAGCTGCTCTGGCCCCTCTTCTTGCCCAAGCCTTGCTCTCTGGCCTTCCTGAGCCTGGGAGCCACTGTCTCTTTTCCAGAAATCCCCTTCGCATGCTGTGAACCCAAGTCGGTGTCCAGTGCTTCCAACCAAGACCCTTGGCACATACACCTGCGGCCAAACCGATTTCAGTCAGACCCACATACATTCTGAACGTGACTTCGCTGCGGATGGGAACCAACAAGTACGTTTGTATGTGGGATCACCCACACGGCACCCCCCTTGCTGCTGTAGTACCCAAGGCGCCGAAGAATTTGATTTCCTTGCAAATGAATACTCTCTTGCTCATGAGCTTTCTAGAAATGGCTCCATGCCCTATGTAGACTTCCAGTTCCTGCTTTCTTGAAAAAAAAAACAAAACAAAAAACCCAGTTCATACTTCTCAGATTCACTCATGCTGTTACATGGATCTTAAGGGCTTGTATTTCACTGATGTGCAACGTGAATATACAATTACCACCATTTGTTCATTTTCACACTGATGATATTTGGGGCTTCGGGGCTGGGTGGGGTAGTGGGTTCATGGGTGTTCATTAATATTATTTTTCTTTATAACATAACTTTTGTATGTATCAAATATAGTATTTAAAAGGCAACATTCTCCAGGCGTCTGATGGCTCGGTCGGTTAGGCGTCCGACTTTGGCTCAGGTCATGATCTGGCGGTTTGTGGGTTCGAGCCCCAAGTCGGGCTCTGTGCTGACAGCTCAGAGCCTGGAGCCTGTTTGGGATTCTGTGTGTCCCTCTCTCTCTGCCCCTCCCGCACTCACGCTCTGTCTCTCTCTCTCTCTCTGAAAAAATGAATAAGTATTAAAAATAAAAATAAAAAATAAAAGGCAACACTCTCTGAGGAAGGAAGGTATTTAAAACCCTTGTTGGAGGAAACAAAATCAGACTCTATCAAATCCAGCTCTTACCACAGATCTGGTTTGAGTTCGGTCGTTTGTCTCTGACGTGACTACACGTTTTTTAAAGACATTTTATTTTTAAGTAATCTCTACACCCAGCGTGGGGCTCCAATTCACAACCCTGAGATCCAATTTTAGTATATGTGCTGCCGAAGCGAGCACCACAACCCTGAGATCCAGAGTTGCATGCTCTACCGACTGGGCCAGTCAGGCACCCCAAACTACACATTAACACGGCTAAGAACACAACTCAAAAAAGCACGGATCTCAGAGACGGGTTCTGCTAACTGCGTGCACAGCCCTTTCCATCCGACCAGTAGGTGGCGCCCCAGGACTACTGTTTTTTCCCTTAATCTCAATCACAGGGCTTGACTTCACTCCTACACCCTACCCTGCCTTTGGAAAGGCACATTGTAACCAACAGGATAAAGAAAAGGCCGATCTGTTGGTGAGAGGGAAGAACAACCCTCTACGCAGATCACTTAAGGTCATTTATTCAATATTCAGTTATTTCAGAGTTGACTCTGCTAACGATTGTGCGCTTTATGTGCATTATTCATCACATTCTGGACATTAACAGAGCAGTCTATGTCAGCTTCTTTATGGGACGTTTTTTTCGAACACCAATATCTTTTAACGTTTATTTAGTTTCGAGATGGGGGTGGGGGGAGGTGCAGAGACAGGGGGGTGGTACAACGGATCTGAAGCGAGCTCTGTGCTGTCAGCAGCAAGCCCGATGCGGGGCTTGAACTTACGAACCGTGGCACCATGACCTGAACCTAATGCTCAACCGACTGAGCCACCCAGATGCCCCAGACCTTTCATTTATAATTAATTTTTTTTTTGAGAGAGAGAGAGAGAGAGAGCGTTTGCACACGAGGGAGGGAGAGAAATCCCAAGCAGCCTCCACGCACAGCACGGAGCCAGATGTGGGACTCAGTCTCAGTCTCATGATTTGAGCGGAAATCAAGAGTTCCACGCTTAACCGACTGAGCCACCCAGGTGCCCCTGTAGGACCTGGTTTTTAACATTCACTTCTAACGCAGCACATTTATCTGCCCAGGGGATTGACTTCTGAACTGACTCTTCTCGGAGCGTCTTCTGTGCTGAGTGCTGCCTGAGCCTGGACTGGCCTCCTACTGAAAACAAAGAGTCTGTTTCCCAGAGATCTTTCGGAGTAAAAAATACAGCCAGGGAAGATGTCCTGGGTGACCTCCTACTGAAGTTCCAGCCCTTCGATTAGCCGCCTTGTGTCCCTCCTTCACCCACCACTTGTGTTTCTTCCTGATCTTCCTTCTCTCTCCTCACGTCTTCTCGAAGGACTTTCTCAGGAACACGCTTATCCGGGCTCCTCGGCTATTCCCCGATCATTTTGTCAAAAATAAATGACATATCAGCTTTCACATTTGTTTCTGTCTATGCCATTACCATCAGCAACAGAAAAAAAGAAAATGGTGGGGGGGAGGTGCTGTTATCACCTAAAAACACTCTATCTTTTCAGATCGTAGGAGTCCAATGTGTATTACATCCCACATTATCTTACCGAGGCAGGAAAGGCATGGATGAATTTTTTTTTTTTTGGTAGCAAAACACATATAACATATATGCATGTGCATGTACAACCTACCCCCTGCAACCATTCCTCAGTGTGGAGTTCAATGGCATTCAGCACATTGACACTGTTGTGCAAATCACCACCACCACCGTGTCCAGATGGAACGTTTTCATCTCCGCAAACGGAAACCATCCCCATTAAACATTAACTCCCTACCCCCTCTACCTCCAGCCCCCGGCGACCACCTTCCTACATTCTGCCTCTGTGATCTTGAGTCCTCTAGGCACCTCATATGAGTGGAATCACCCAGGATGGGTCGTTTTGTAACTGGTTTATCGCACCTAGCGTATAACGTCCTCAAGGTTCACTGCGATGAACTCTTTATATTACCATTTGTCGATAATACACTTTGTCCCGCAGCTGTGCTAAAGGCACATGTATCGTCCCATTTAGTAAAACGTGGGGTAGGAGTTGCTGCGTGGCAGCTGAACAGTTGGTGACACCAAGGCGCTTGAAGAAGGTTAAGTCGCTGGGGCACCCGGTGGAGGGGCTCGGTCGGTCAAGCATCTGACTTCAGCTCAGGTCACGATCTCACGGTTCCTGGGTTCCAGCCCCGCGTCAGGGTCTCGGCTGTCAGCGCAGAGCCCGATCAGATCCTCTGTCTCCCTCGCTCTGTGCCCCCCAAATGCAAATAAACATTTAAAAATTTTTTAAAAAAGAAAGAAAGAAAGCAGGTTAAGTCACTTCCTTAGACACAAAGCAGGTACTAAGTACTCACCCATCTCACAGCCACACCGGGGGGTCTGGGCTCCTGCCAGGGCCTGTTGCTTTGGCTCAGTCCTCAGCTTATGAAAGCCGTCTGGGAACAGCAAGATGAGATGAGTTCTGACTCCCAATATGCCTCAAATTAAAAACGTCTGTGAAAGAAAAGCAATCTGCCTTTCTGGTATCTTCTTGACAAAACACTTCACGCCTGCTCCACTCACGAAAAGTTAAGGGCTGCTGGTGGGAGGGAGCGGACGTGTGAACGTTTCAGCTACCAAAATGAAACAAAACTGTATGCCCGTTTAAGAACTTTTTCCGTGTCCTGGTAAAAGTCTCTTAAGAGAAAAATTATACTAAAGTCAAATATGATATATTCAGCAACCGGAAGGCAAGAATGCCATCTGGTGCTGTTGATTTATGAGGCTACATCTTTATATAATTTAACTCTTTATTTTTTATCTATTTAATTTTTAAAAGTTATTTATTTTGAGAGAGAGAGAGAGAGAGAACGCTCCAGCAGAAGGGCAGAGAGAGAGGGAGAGAGAACATCCTGAGCAGGCTCTGTGTCATCAGCCCAGAGGCCGACCCAAGGGCTTGGGCTCACATATCCTGAGATCATGCCCTGAGCCAAAACCAAGAGCTGGACGCTCAACTGACTGAGCCACCCAGGCACACCTCTATAACTTTTTAAAAAAAGCTTTATTGAGGAGGTTCTGGATGACTCAGTTGGTTGAGCGTCGACTCTCGATTTTGGCTCAAGTCATGATCCCAGGGTTGGGGGATCCAGCTCCGTGTTGGGTTCCGTGCTGAGTGTGAAGCCTGTTTAGCACTCTCTCTCTCTCTCTCTCTCTGCCCCTTCCCTCACTTGTGCTCTCTCTCAAAAAAAAAAAAAAAAAAAAACTTTCCTGATACATAATTCATATACCACACAATTCTCTTATTTATATTGAACTACTCAATAACTCAGCTTTTTCCCCGGATGAAAGTTGCCTTACTTGCTCACCGCCTTCCATGTTTCTGGTTGGTTTGATTGGTTGAGGGTCAGCAGAAGTGGAGCCCAAGGTGCTGAGTCAAGCCCAGTGGCACGAGCTGCTGGTTCCCCGTTGGTAATTTGTATGTTGTTGTTGTCGTCAACATTGTTTCCGTGTCCGTGACTGTTTAATTCCTGAACTTTTTGCGTCTTGAAGGTTCCTACGTCGGTAGGTTATCGGGAGTGCCATTATTATACGATAGATACAGCAAAATAAAAGGTTCGGTTTCCAGCCCCGTGCCAGAATGGTGGTAATATCAATGGGTAGGTCTTTCCCACCATGCCTCTCGGCATCGCTGTGCTGTGAGCGGAAGGGTTTCCATTTGCAAATTCAGATGTGGTTCGTGGAGCAGCGGAGAATCCCCAGGCTCCAAGCCCCAGGCAGCGGCTCCTTTGGGGGCGGGGAGACCCTTGATGTGCAGAGGTAAGAGCAGGAAATGATAAGGGGTCATATAAAAGGGGGGGGGGGCGACAAGGAGTGATGGAACCAGAATGCCCTTCTTTCTCTACTTCTGCTCTAGCTGCTTTTCCCAGCGTCTGGGGTTGAGGGTGGTAATGAGGCGAAGGAGCCTGGACAGACCAGGGTGGGGATCCAGCCAGACTCCTCCTCCCTTTCCCCACACTCTGATTTGAACTTTGCAGATGCTTCACAGGTCACACTACAACGAACCGAGGCCGGTGGGGGGGGGGGGGTGGCGGAGGGAGAAGAAATGGATGGCTATTGGCCTGTTGACTGGGCCCACCGCAAAGCCTGCATGGACAAGCAAAAGACTCTAACGGCGGGAAGGAAAGAGGAGAAAACCCTGTGGTTGGTCCAATGGAGAGATTCGACACAGAAAATAGTAGCCAACACCTACGTAGTGCTACCACCAGGTGAACACGTCATTGTCCCCATTTTACAGACAAGCTGAAAAACAGAAGGTTCGGTATCTTGACAAACGTCTGATTGTACTGGCGGAACCGGGATCAAAACCCTCCTGGGTCCGTGTTCTCCACGCTGCGTTCTACTGCCTGAAACGCATACGCCACAGGATTCGATGTGCTTTCACATACACACAAGTACGTTACACGTAAGTGTTAATCTCGTGTCTCCTCTCTCACATTTGAAGACAAGCCAGCAACGGTGGTGCTTCGGGCGCTGGATTTACTTCCTTGAAAAGCAAATTTTTGAGGCGCCTGGGTGGCTCAGTTGCTTGAGCATCCAACTCTTTTTTTTTTTTTAATGTTTTATTTTATTTTTGAAAGAGAGAGAGAGAGATGGAGCGGGAGCAGGGGAGGGGCAGAGGGAGAGGGAGACACAGAATCCCAGGCGGGCTCCAGGCTCCGAGGCATCAGCACAGAGCCCAAGGCGGCGCTCCAACTCAGGAACCGTAAGATCGTGACCTGAGCCGAAGTTGGACGCTTAACCGACTGAGCCACCCAGGAGCCCCTCCCCTCCTTTTCTTTGAATTTATCTTCCACGGTAGTTTTCATTTTGAGTACCCATGAAAGATTTCCGGGTGAGAAATTCGATCCATGTGGTCATTGGGTCAACGAATTCACCCCATGGTGTTTATTATGCGCCTACCGTGGGCACGGTTCTAGGCACCCGGGACACAGAAGCACGCACGACACGCTGTCTCCAGGCTCATGGCATTGGTCAGAGCTGAGAGGTGATATGCAAATAAGTAAATATAAGAAGCAAAGTGATTTCAGATAAGCATATATTCTCAGGAAGAAGACAGCACATAATGGTGTTTGAGGGACAGTTGAGAATGGGGCAGAGTTATTGCTTTGAGACCACATCCCGTTTCAAGAGCATTTATAAAGCACCTGATGTCTTAGGTATCCGAAATACAGGGAAAGCGCGTAAAGCACACTACCAGACCCCACAGCGGCAACAGAGGGGAAATCAAATTCCAAGCGGGTTGACTTGCGACCAGTCTCTGAGTTACCAGACGGAGCTTCCCGGGACGACGTTGGCGTTAAAATGTTCATGACACCGAGAGTCTCTCTGGCTTGAAGGCCCACAGTGAAATCGGGTCCCTCCTGGCTTTGTGGGAGCAGAGTAGCCGGAAACATTCCTCCCGTAGAGCCCTCCGCTCCCTGGACTGGAGCCTGAAGCCTGTGTTTGTCCATCACCCGAGTACTCTGGACCCACTGCTCCCAGAAGCATTCAAACCATGCCAAGCGGGTGTTGCATAAAAAACACACACACACACACAACCACGATAAAAGCTTGTGTGTTCGGCAAATATAAGCGGGTGAGCGGGCCGAGCGTCGCTCAGTCGCCGAGGGGGGAGCTGACGTTCTGCTTCGTCCAGCTGAACGCAAGCAGTGGACATGGAGAAGGTCAACTCCATGGACTTTGGAGAATTTGTGGATGTGTTCGGGAATGTCGTTGAGAGATGCCCTCTGATTGCGGCTGCTGTGTGGTCCCAGCGCCCGTTCTCCAACTCGGAAGATTTAGAGAAGCACTTTTTTGCCTTTATTGACGCCCTTCCACAGTCAGGTGAGGCTGCGGCATTAGACGCCGAGAGTCTGTGCGAAGGGCTCTCAAGCGTATTTACCCGAATGGTTTGAGATATTTTAGCCTAGTTGCTTATCGCTGACGTATCGATTGGTATTTTTATCGTAAGGCTCGATCTCCTTAGACTCGGTCAATGAGGGTCAGACGCTTGCGAGGTGTCAGGTTGGAGGTAGAATTGCCGAGGTAGGTCGGCTCGGGTAAAGGGGTTGTTAAATATCAAAGCCACGAGGTCACGACGCGAGAGGAACAGGCACCGTTCTCCTCGGGCCTCGCAGCCCCACAGAGGCCAAAGGTCAGGCTGAGGGCCCACCCTCTCTTAGCCAAGTGTGTTGGCTCTGGGAATGTCCTGTATGCAAGAGAGGAGACAGCACGGTATCAGAATATCTCAGGAGCCCAGGGGAAAGAGCAAATGGCTGACATTTTTACCAGAAAGGGCCAGTTTGGACTGGACCACCGAGGAAAGTAGACTCACTCAGATCAGCAACTCCCTAAGGGAGTGAAGAGGAAAAGACAAAAATCTGAAGGAATTCCTCTGGCGAAAGGGAGAGAAATTGTTGATTTCCTCTGGCTAGAGAGAGACAAGGCGACCCTTGCGGGTGTGGGGTGAGGAGGGTGGAGGTTTAGGCTTACCCCAAGTGACTCAGAGTGACACAGGGCCTCACAGGGATTCAGAGACCGAGGGTTAGAGTCAGGGCTGCTTCCGGGGCTGTTCGGGTATCTTCGGAAAAGCCTGAAGGGAGGCGAGGGGCAAGGGCTGCCTTCACAGAGGGGCTCCCACAGAGGCCTGGTGTGGGGGGCGGGGGGGAGAAGAGGACCTCCACGGTCTTCTCCTCCATAATGAGGCCAACGGACAGTCTTGCCCATCCGTCCAGAGTCTGACATCCGGGGTGGTTTCCGAACGTCCCCCAAATAAGGAACTCGTTTTAATTGATTTGGGGCACATCTAGCAAGAGGAGAGGATCGTGTTATAAAATCAAACGGACAGAAATGTTGACAGTCACCCCCTTCTCGGGGCCTCTCTCAGCTCTGCCACTGGGCTCGGGCATTCGTGGGGCTGAAGGACACCAAAGCCTTGTGACCGATGACTCACAGGATGGTCAGTCCCAGCTTGATGAGCCGAGAGGCTCCCCGTGTCAGCATACAGCCTGCAGAACAAGCTGGAAAGAGTAAGAGGCTACCAGAGCCCATGTTCTAAATGTCTGACAGGAAAAGGCAGGTCAAATGGAAGGCTTCTAGGCCAGAGGGGAAAAATAATTTTTAAAGGGTGTGAATGCCTTATGAA
Source organism: Neofelis nebulosa (assembly GCF_028018385.1). Taxonomy (NCBI): domain Eukaryota; kingdom Metazoa; phylum Chordata; class Mammalia; order Carnivora; family Felidae; genus Neofelis; species Neofelis nebulosa. Next base: position 236,429,630 of record NC_080782.1, read on the forward strand.
TGGCATTTTTTCTATCATGTTAAAAAAAAATAAAGGAAAAAAATTCCATGATCTGTCTCAATACCTAAGGGGTGGTAGGGCTGGGGAGGGAAAGGACTGCGTGGATAATTCAAACCCAGTATTCACTGCTTTATCCAGTTATTCAACATTTATTTAGGGCTTACGGTGCCAAGAACTTAGATAATAAAATTAAAATTTCCCTATTTCCGTCTTCTCTCTCATCAGCAGTCACTCCAATCAGTTTGAGCTGAGGTTCTCGTTAAGGTTAGTTAAGGTCTGGTTAAGGTGAAATCCAATCACAGTCCTGAGCAAAGCGGGATATGGGGATTGGCATTCACCCCCTCCCTCCTGAGGCTTGTATTTGATCCCTCTCCTAACTCAGTGGGAGCTCCGTATTCTGGTCGGTGTCAGAATCCTACATCGCTCAGTGAATAGGGACTTAATATCGAATGCATGAAACGATTCAGAAGATGAGATCGTAAGATGATTTTGAAAGGTGATGGATCCTGGTACCCTCTCCCCACACATTTCACCTGGAGCGACTTTAGTGACAGGTCCATGGGACAAAATGACCAGAGGGAGCTGGGGTCACTGGGGTGTTTGCTCCCTTCTGCATCAGACACCGTTCTTTGCAGGGACCTCCTTATGTGGATCCTGCTTCTCAGTCCTCTGCCAGTGTCCACATTCTCTTAGGCAGCTGGGAGCAGGGCTTCAAAGCTATAAGGGTGGTTACTTTGTATCTAATCACCTCCATGATGTTGGAGAGGCAACGTGAGCGATGAAAATAATAATAGCGAAAATGCATTTAACCCTTACTTTTGGTGTATTTCAGGCACTTTTGTAAACACTTTCCATTTGTTAACTCATTTAATCCTTATGATAATCTTATAAAACAAGCATTATCATTATCATATCCATCTTACAGATGAGAAAACAGAGGAACAGAAAGGATAAATAACTTGATCAAGAACACACAGCTAGAAAGTGGCAGAACCGGGATTCAAACCTTGATGGTCAAGCCAGCAGCTTTTGAAGCATTTTTTAGAGAATCAGAACAGTCTAAAAAGAGTTGCTAGGGAGTTCTTTTATTCATTCACTAATTTATTCAATTCATATTAATGCTTGATGTCCCAGATCCTATGTTGGGTTATTTCAATAAGCAAATGAAACGGGATTTACTGCATAGTCTAGCTTTAATCTGCAGAGTTGGGAATGTAATAGAGTCTTTTAATCCCATAACGAAAAGAGGCCTTAAAAGAAAGTTCGGGATAGGGTGATCTACCTGGTCAAGGATTTGTTTTATACATGATCTAAGAAAATCCTCTACAATTAGCAGAAAACAAAATCTTGTTTGTAGAGTAAACCAAGGTTGACAATCCACTCCGGTTACACTATGAGGATTATTGGTCAGTAGGTGGCAGTCCAGGATTAATATTCAGTTCCAGCACTGATTGGCCAAGCACCCTTTCAAGCCAATCAGTTCCTGATTTCCGGCCAAGGGGCGTGGAGAAAATAAAGGGAAGACAGTTGAAACACACACACACACACACACACACACACACCCCAATTCAGTACTAATTTGTGTTAAAATCAAAGATAAAAAGTGCATCTCCTTGTGACATTTCAGAATTGCAATAATGCCATAATTTATTATTTAATACTTCTTTCAGAACATAGTTGTTGAATGAATAAAAAAGATACTAATAATTCCCTGAAATGCAGGCTATCAGGTATTTAGAAGAGGCTGTTCAAATGTGTTCAATCAAAAGATATATATGGCACTCCTTCCCAAAAGTGATGTGTCGGTCAAGCGCCCACTGTGCCCCAGGAATTGTCCCAGGCGTTGTGGACAAGACAAGTGCCTACCTTCAACGAGTTTACATTCTAGTAGAGAGAGACTGGATTAACATAAGTAAATGAGATAATTTCACATTCTAAAAAAGTATTAGAAGAAAATATGTAATAAAATAAGTCTTTCTTAGGAAGTGACACTGGAGTCCCAAAAACCAAAAGATGAGAAGAAAGCGGTCTAAGCTCCAGGAGAAAGCCATCTTAGAAAAGGAACCTGAGACTTTTTGGATCCAGGTGTCATAAAAAGAAAAACAAACTGATGGCATTTGAAGCCATGAGTCCCAGTGAGGACACCTGGGCATTTGTGCAAATACAGAGGGGAAGAGAAGTAAGTACTGAGTCCTGGGTACTTCAGTGTTAGTGATCTGGCAGAACAGGAACCAATGACGAAAGTAGGTGAGTGATGATAATCTTTTAAGAAGGACAGAGGAACAACCATATGACATTCTCTCAAGAGGCTGAGGAAGAAGACAGGAGAACAGGCCGCTGGGTTTGGGCAAGATGGCCATCATCTGTGACCTTGATGAGCGCAGACTGGATGGCGGGTGGGACTGAAAGCTTGATAGAGTGAACCTGGAATAGGAGGTGAGAAACCCTTTGAGGTGTTTGCTGTAAGGAGGAGCAGAGATATAGGGAGAAGCTAGAGGGCAATAGGGAATCAAGGGAGAGTTTAATTTTGTTGGTGGGACGAGTGACTCTAAGGCGTGTTCGTGGTTGCTGAGGATAAGGCAGTGCCGGGAGTGAGGGGGGAAGAAATGGATGTTTGAAATTATAGTCTTGATATGAAAAGAGGACCAGCTTCAAGAACACAACAGATGGGGGGGGGGCGCCTGGGTGGCTCAGCTGGTTAAGCGACCTACTTGAAGCCTCCAACTCTGGCTCAGGTCATTATCTTCTTGAGTTCCAGCCCCACATCGGGCTCTCTGCTGTCAGCACAGAGTGTGGTTCTGATCCTCTGTCTTCCTCTCTCTCTGCCCCTCCCTTGTGCATGTGCCTTCTCTCTCTCAAAAATAAACATCAACACACACACACACACACACACACACACCAGAAGGAATAGATGATCCATTGTACCAGCAGGGAGAACACACTAGTTGGTCCCGATGTAGGGACCCTGGTGGCCTCTAATGGGATTCCAAGCCAGTTGCCTGCTCTGCTCTCCTATTAAAACGAAGAGTGTCCGCTTTGTGCCAGGAACTCTCCTAGATGCAAAGATTGATGACTTGTGGTCACAGCAAATAAGACACGTCTACCCCTACATCCCTGCGTGTGCCATGCCAAAGGCACAGGCCGTAGGATTTCAGGAAAGACTGAAGAAAACAGGCAGCATTGAAATGGTCCGGCCAACCCAGGACAATCGACTGACCTGGCCAGTGCGCAGCCCGGTGCGGCTGGGTCAGCGTCATCCCGGATAGTACTCCAGGGATCAGTGGTGGGGAGAAAAGGTGGAGTCCTGGGCTGGCCCGGATCACATTCTGTTTTTTTCCTGAGCTACCGTCGTCTGCTGGCCCCCTTGCACCTTTTTTTTTTTTTGTCTCTAATCTGCAGCTGTGTATATGGGTCGCAGGTGTGCGTGCGTGCGTGTGTGCGTGTGTGCGCGCGCGCGTGTGTTTTCTTCTTCTCTTTGCCCTGCCCTTCTCTGGGCCTCCCTTCTCTTCTCTTCCCCCTACCTTCCCCACAAACAGTGTAAAACACAGGTTCAGTCCTAGGCAAACATTAACCCCAGACGGTGTTTTCAAGAGGGGAGACAACCCAGGGGAGTGAGAAGCGAGGTGCAAGAACGAGGAGGAAAGGGGCAGGTGTGGCGCGCGTGGGACCGGGCCCCCGCTGCGCGGCCTCCAGTCTCTGCTCCGAGGTCCCCTAGGGGAGTCCGCTCGGGGCTGTATGGGGACGAACGCTAGCCCCACGCCAACGGCTCCCCGCCAATAACTACTTTCCCCCAAGCTTGAGCTGGGCCTCTAGAGAATAAGAAATAGGGGGGAAAGGAAGTCAAGACGGGGTCGGTCAGAAGACTGGGTCACGGTCCCCCTCGCCTAAAGGCTGCTTGGAAAGCCTGAATATGCAAGGAGGGGGCGCCAAGGAGAGCTCTCTGGGTCAGGACCTGTAGAGATGCTCAGGACTCTATTTCCCCTCCCCAGTCTGCCGTTTGCTGGGGGGCCAGGGCTGGGTGGGTGCGGAGGGAATTCGGATTCGGAGTGGTGGATGGTCTCCGGGCACAGCCTCCAGGACCTGGGGCGGGGATCAGTGCAGGTAGGGAATTTAACACCTTCATTTTCGCCCCACCCGGACCCGGGAAAAGAAGCACCTAGCATTTGCAGTGCCCCGGGACAGGACCCATGAGAAGGGGCCTAAAATAGTGGTGTCGTAGAGATGGAATTACGGGGGACACGACTTTCGTTTAAAACGCCCTTTAACCTTGGAGGGACGGCCAATGCCCCCCAAGTCGCCTGGTATTTGAGCTACTAGCCAAGTGACCTTGGGCAGGTCCCCTAATCCGTTCTGAGCCTCCATGGAATCCTCCCTTAAAAGCAGAAGGTCCGGTTCTCCTGACCTGGACCCTGGTCTGTGAGTTGGATGGTGCAATCCCAACCAACTTTTAAGTGGGCAGAAACCGTAAGGTTTGAGTAAGGGGAGGTTTTATGCCGTATTTCAAACGAGTTTTAAATGATCTCCGTCTCCAACAGAGCTCCTGACTCATCTCAGCGCCAGAGTCAGATGCTTCGGCCCCACAGTCCAGTTAGAATGTTTACTACGACTAATAAGAACGGCTGTTTCTTGGATGTTTGCTAGTATTAGGTGCTGCGTTGGGGGGGGGGGGGAATGAATTGTCTCCAATCCTCATAACGACTCGGCAAGTTAGGTGTCATTACCCTCCTCGTACAGATTATGGCTGGCTGCTTACCATATCGGAAATCTTGCCCAGCCTTGAGCATTTGAATTCTGATTTGAGAGAGCTAAGCAAAAATGGTTGGTCAGGGTTCACGGAAACTCCCCGGATTAGGATGTAAAAGCTCAGGCATTACACCAGGGGGTTCCACTTTTAAGCCTCGGAGATTATGAGAAGCTATCTTGCAAGAAAACTCCAAGTTGTTCTCTGCGCTGTCTTTAGGATCTATATTTGGAGAAAGGGAATGAGCCTCAGACGGCGGGTGGGCTGGGGGGGGGGGGCGGTGGGTGGAGGGGAGGAGGGTGGGTGGGAAGGGGGCGTTATTTTCCTAAAAGGAGGAGAGCCACTTTCATTCAAAAGGCTGTGGAAATCCGGCTGGAAATGAGTTTCTTTGCAGTTAATCATCTCTAAGTTTCTCTGGATGCTTCATTCCAGACGCCCCAACCTCACACTTAGGATCACAAAATCCTGGACGTTTATTTGCCGAGCCCCATGGATGTTATCCCCGTTGGGCCCTCCCCGCCCTTCTCCTTTGGAACGGAACGAAACCCATTCGGTGGCTTTTGCAGGAAGTCTTCAGGCCCCCGCGTCCGGCCCTCTCCGACATCAAAGCCCCCTCGAGAGCAAAGGACTTTGAAAAGATACGAAACGCTCGGGCTCCTTATCGCGTCCCTGCTCCCTCCCGAGCAAGTCGTAAATTCCGAGCCTCGGAGGCCTCTCCCCTCCGCTCTTCTTGCCCCAAGGTCTCAAAGGACAAGCCTGTCACTTCCCGCCCCGCCCCTGGGTCCGGGCCCAGGCCGAAGGAGCTGGCACCGAGGGGCGCAAGGTTCGGGACGTGTTCGAGGGGCTGCGGCGGTGGGCGCCCCCGCAATCCAGGACACCCCTCGTTGCCCTTCGTCACCTCCAGAAGACCCTGCGTCTCCCCCCTCCCCGCCCTCCCCCAAGCCCCCCATCGGGCGGGGCGGGAGGCCGGCCGGCAGCCCCGTGCGCCCTCTCCGCCGTCTCCGCCGCGCGCTGACGCGTCCCCGCTGCGTGTCTGTGCTTCCCCGCAGGCCAAGAGGGCATCCTGCGCTGCCACCCGGACCTGGCGGGCCGCGAGCTGCAGCAGGGCACGCTCACTGCGGAGTCGCGGCGGGAGCAGAGGGGCGCGGGCCTGATGAGCCTGGACGCGGCCGAGCGGCTCCGGCTGGCGGAGCTCAACGCTCAGTACCGCGCGCGCTTCGGCTTCCCCTTCGTGCTCGCCGCGCGTCTCAGCGACCCGGCGGCGGTGCCGGGGGAGCTGGCGCGCCGGCTGCAGCGCCCGCCCGCCGAGGAGCTGCGCACCGCCCTGGGCGAGGTGAAGAAGATCGGCCGCCTGCGCCTCGCCGACCTCCTCGGCGCCGCCGGCCTCGCCGGACCGTAGCGGGCGCGCGAGCCCGGGACCCCGGGCGCGCGTCGGGACCGGCCGCGGCGGGCGGCTGGCGCGGGCCCGGAGCGGCGTCCACACGCGCACGGAGGGAGGGGAGCGGCGGAGCCATCGGGCGAGTAATGAGCCCCTTTGTCCACCCACCCAGCCGCCCACCCGCGCACGCTTTGCCAACGTATCTGTAGGGGGTCGCGCTTCGCCCCGATTGAGCCAGCTCACTGCTTCGATTCTACACTCCCTTTGCAGCCCGTTTGACGCCACCGGCCTTTGGCTCCCCATCCCCTCCTGCTAAGCCCGAGCCGCAAGGCAAAAACGGGCGGAAAAAGGAATCTTTTCTTCCGCAGCGGTGTGTCTGTTTGTTTTCTTCTTCTCCCCCCTCATTTGCCGCACCCGACATTTACAGGCGAGCGGAAGGCGTTTTCTCACTCTGGGGCGCCTGCTGGAAGCTGGAGCCAGGAAGGAGAAACACTGGTGCGGGGCCTTGGTGCCGGGGAGGCCGCGTGTGGGGGAAGGTGGGCAGGAGGGAGCCCCGTGATGGGCCGACGTTGGGAAGGCGCCCCGTGGGGGCAGGCGGAGTAGCTGGCACGGTCGCCCTTGAGAGAGGGTTGGGAGTGGGGCGTCTCCAGGCCGGATGGGCCCAAAAGTCAGGGGCAGGCGGCCTCCCCGGCTCTCCCAGAGGTCGGCCCTTGAGAGCTGACTGGTCAGACCCTCAGGCTGCCACGGGAGACCCGTCGGTCATTACAAAGTTAACAATAAAATAAATAATAATTTAATAGCACTGACTGAGCAGTGCCGCACATTCTAGCCCGAGGTGAACGTGAGAAACCCTCCCCCCCAGAGGGCTGACAAAGCAGGTGATGGAGAAAAATCGGTGCCCAGGGAAATCTTTCTGGCCAGAGTAAGCTGTTCCGGGGAGCTTCTGAACCCTGGGGCTCCTGAGCCCCCCTGCAGACCGGACAGCTGTCTACACTGAGGGCCAAAATTCCACTCGTGCAGGACGGGCTCATCGTATTCCCTCTCTCTCAGCCCCACACACTGGAAGGTCTACCCGACCCCAGCGAACCTAAGTTTCCGTTGGCAGAGGAGAGAAACAAGCCGTACCCCTCCTCTTCCATGCGGATAGGGTGAGAAAGGAAGGCAGAATCTGGCCCTTGGAAGACTGGAACCTCCATTAGTGACCAGCCCCCCCCCCCCAAGCCCCCCCCCCCCGCCCCTTCCAGGTAAGCAGCAGCAGCAGCAAGAAAACCTTTTCATAAAAAGCCAGCGTGGTCAGGCTGCAGTCCCACAGACAGAAGCCACCCTGGCCGCCCCAGGTACTTCAGTCAAGGAGCCTCAATCCCTTTGCCACCTTGCAGGTGTTTTCCGCTAGTGGTAAGGGCGAACGGAGGCCAGAAGCTGGTGGCCGGGCTAGGTTGGGGTGCCAGGGAAGTGAGCTGCGGCTACCAGCATCCCTGTAGACTAAGGCCTCCTTGGCCTGGGCCTGGGCCAGACGCCTTTCTGGAAGCAGGAGCATCAGGTGCACACAACAAAGGCAGCTTGATGACTCAGTTCCTGCGCTCTAGGACCCTATGGTGGCAACAGTGGGCCCCTGGGGCCTGGGGCTAGACGCCTGCCTCACTTTAGCCAAGGTAACTTGGGGGCTTTACTGACACACACAAGAAATCTTTGGCCTGACAGAGGGCTTTCTGCCCCAGGATACAAGCGCCACAGGCCGGGCCTGAGATTCTGACTAATCCAGTGTATTCAAGCCCCCCTGTCCAACCCTAGGATGAGTCAGTCTCTTAAATAGAGGGGCCCCAGCTGCAGAGTCTGGACTGTCCGTGTAAATGTGCTCAAGCTAAGATAGTCAGGCTTCCCGCGGGGGAGGACTTGCAGCCGTATTTTTAGACCGAGTGTCCGTGAGATCCTCTGGGGCACGACCTGGGTGTCCTCAATCACACAGTTACATTTCAAAGCTTGCCAGAAATTGTTTATTTCTGCAGGAGGGGGTACGGGCTGGGGAAGACTCTGGATCCACCCCTTCAAAGGAGCTGGGAGGGGGAGGGGGACGGGGAAGAAGGACTGGCCGAGGATGCCTCTTACCAACGCTGCTGAGCGCTTGCAGTCTTGAGGGCAGGACGCAGGATGCGGGACGCGCACGCCCGGGTGGGAAGGGCCCTGGCCAAAGCCACAGGTAGCTCTTGCTTTTTTCTCCGGTAGGAGCAAAGAGGCAGGGGCCGCCCTTGCCCGGGCGGGTCAGCCGTGGCTGCCATGGTCTGGCAGCAGAGGTTTCTGTGGCCACCTCTTGGCTCACACAGCATCGCGTCCTGGCTTTGGCCTGGCGGAGATGTTTCTCATTTCCGCGCTCCGGTGCGCAGGATGCGGGAGACAAACCCGGACTTCTGAGGCCGGGGGCCACGGTCTGGGTCCTGGGCGTGCGCACCAGCCGGGACAGCGGGGTGGCCCAACGCGCCCCCGCGAGCGTCCGGGAGCCCAGAAGTGGCTGGTGCAGAGTCTAGGGTTCTTAATTTCATACTTTACTTATTAATTTGTTAAAGCGCGCGCGCGCGCGCGCGCACACACACACACACACACACACCCCACAATGGCAATACTAAAAACGGCTGGAAGGCGAAGAGCTGATTTCACTCTTCCTAACCCTCCCAACCCCTCCATGCTACCTTCCCAGGTTGGGGAACTGCTTCGCCAATTCTCACCTCTCCCTTAAAACGTCCAAGCCAGCCCGCCCGGCCATCACTCTTGGCAAAAAGACCTGAGAGCTTTCCTGCTAGGAATTCACGAGCCCAATCCGAGCCTGGTATTCACGTATGTCACCGGGAAACGGAATGGGGCCTTCCTTGTATTTACCCAAAGAAGTAGGCTTTTTGGTCTGTGTGTCCAAAAGATGTCCACAGACAACTGTCATGGGAAGAAGGGGGGGGGCAGACAGCACAACTGATTTGCATACATTTCTTTACTCATTTTAAATTTCAGGGATCAGGCTTAGGATATCAGTTCCAATTCAAAAATAAAGAGCTCTTTTCAGAAAGTATTTACCGGAGGACAAGAGCAGGTGGTAATTGGCGAAAAATCTGGGAAGGAATTTATGGAAAATTTGTCATTCGATAAACTAATGAACGGCAGTTAGCAGGTGCCTGTGAAAGAGAGATATAAGTGGGATGTGGAAGGTAGTCAGAACGGTGGAACAGCAGAACCTGATTGTTCTGGCCCTACTTGGCGTAGGGTGTGGGAGTGTGGATTCCGGGAATCATGCTAGTTGGTTTTGGGTTTCCAGGGTGGCACCAGAAGCCTTAGTAATAATTAACATCTGTACAGAGTCCTACGCGTTGCCCAAAATGGACTTATAGGAGCTCATTTAGTTGTAGTGACTGGAACAGCTAGCTGTGTGACCTTGGGAAAGGCGCTCAACCTCTCTGAGCTTCAGGTTTCTCCTTTATAAACTGGAAGTGCTACATGGACAGTAAGTCCTTTGTCTCCCCTCCAGAGAGAGTAGCTTCCCAAAGGGCCCAGTGACTCAAGGAGAACTGAACCTTATCTGAGCTCCTTCCCTCGGCCTCATAAAGCCTACTGTGCAAGGTTTCCTCGGAACATATTTTCATATGATAAGCAAAAGTCCCTCTAGGCACAGACGTTGGTGAGCGGACAAATGGTAACCAAAGGCCTTCCACGTCAAAACCAAGTGATAACGTTTAGCTGTTGCTGGCCTGAGAGCTTGATTTCTCTCTCAGCATCGCGGGTTTTCCTCTGGGGTGAGACCCCCCCCAAGGCCCTCTCCCTCGAGGGACTTTAAATCATTCTCCGTGCTTGCCCACCACAAGGAGCTAGAGTGGTTCATCCAATCCCCACACAGTGACCACAGACTCTAATTTCAGAAGAAAGAACGAAAATGGGCAACTGCCATTTATTTGCGTGACATTTACCCAATGAGCAAAACCAGACTTCGGCACCTCTCTCAGGGCTCATCTCCCTAAATCTCCTGCCTTTAACAGTATATTTTTGGATCGAAGATCATGACAAAAAAAAATGTATATTCCTTGCCTTGGATAAGAAACCTTGGAGGTTACTCCACGGGAGGAATAAGGCAGTGCATTTCCTCACTCCCCTGCACCCTGTCCCCTGAGCGGTAAAACTCTAGTCCACTAGTGACCTCCCACGAATTCGGGAGCTTTTCCTCAGGTACAGAAGACCAGACACTCGGTTTGCTTGCGGGGGCGGGGGGGACATTCTTGACACCAGTGGGGGCAGGGACACATCTGCTCTTGGGAATGAAGCCTGGGCAGCTGTGGACAGCTGCGGCCCCTCCCTGCTGTTCAGAATGAACACGTTGGGACCCATTGTGGCCTGATGGGGCCGAAAGGACACTGCCATCGATTTCCTTCCCAGAGATGTTAGCCGAGTGGGCCGCGGCCGGGCAAGGTGGGGTTGTTGCGGTCAAACCACTCGTTATTCAGCCCTTCCTTTGTGCGAGGGAGTTGCCGATTGCGTGTCTGATTGCGGGTGGTGGCTGACGAGCTCCCTCAATGCCAAGTGAAGAAGAGATGAACTCATTCCTCCACAGCAGTATAGCTCGCCAAGCCGAACGATTTTATCCTGCAACACTGTCTTCTTTTTCGCTCTTCCTTAATTACCCTGACAAGCCAGATCAATGCAGGGTGAGGGTTTCCTGTGCAGAAGAGAGGAAGGATAGGAGCAGTTGCACTGTTTGAATAATTTCCTTGATCTCAACGGGATTCAGAAAGCAGACGTGCATGCTAAGGTGGAGAGAGATGGTCTGCCCTATCAGGCTTACAAGGGCCACAGGCTCCCTGCTTTTCAAGAGCCACAAATATGGGGAAAGAACACCCCCCCCCCCAACGCCGGCCCAAGCTAGAGCAAACACTGGGGACCTTTGAGCAGGGAGAGAGTCCTGTCAATGATCTGTGGATTCAAGGAGTGTCTCATCTGCCCAGAGGAGCAGCCCGCCCCCTTCCTGTGCCTCCCTGCACCCCCCAACACACACCCCTTGCCCCTGCCCTTGCCACCAGCCGGAATTCTGGAAGCCCCTGACCCTCTCCAAGGAATGTTGAATGGCCTTTACAACGTTAGCAACAAAGAGACCACGTCCCTTTGATAACCGTTGTGGCTGCCCTGTGGTCTTCCTGATGCTTTATTTACCTGAGTCTCTTTCTTCCCACCCTCTCCTGCCCTTAAAAGCCTGCTTTGGCTCAGACTCCACGGGGTCACAGCTTCAGCCCCACCCCAGCCCCAGCCCCAAGCTTTCCACAAGTTTGCCTCATCCAGAGCCGTTTGCTGAAGGCTTCTCTGGTAGGGCAGCCAGTTGGAGACCAGAGGTACTGGCTGGAAAAAAAACCTTGATCCAGAGAAGTTGGGGCCAACTATCCCAGGAGGTTCTCAGCTCAGGCCAAAGGTTCTAAGAAAGGCACCAAGCACCTTGGGTCCGGGACTGAGAAGGCTCTCCCCCAGGGTCTCCTGCGGGTGGCACCCCCGTCCTCCCAGGGCCACACATCTGCACCCAAAGGCTGGTAGAGTCCCATCCAGAGGAGGCCCCCAGAGGATAGGCACCTGGTGAAGACCTACCAGAAAGGCTAAGCCATCAACATGAAAAGACACCCAAGCTTCCTTCTCATCAGCCACCATCCACCCCTTTCTGACTGCTCTTGGCACCCTGCCCTTTGGGGACCCAGATGGGCCTCTTGGTTGAGAGTGCGGCCGGATGTGAAGGGACACTTCCACTCTGAGGAGCTTATCCAAGGACATCAGTATTGGCTCCTTTCTCCTCATCAAACAGCCCAGACCCCAGGACCTTGGGCAGGGTCATGCTACTGCCCTGCAGGCCCATTTTCCATTAAGAAAACCAATTGGTTTTTCACCACGATTTCCTTTCTCCAGCTCTCACACCCCAAGAGAGCCTCAGGTTGCCTGGGGTCCAGCCAGCTCTGGGGCCTGGCGTGACCCCTAGGGCCAGAGCGACCCTGGCTGCTCCCAAAGCATTTGGGCGGGCAGGCCAGAGCCCTTTCTCCGGGGCAGAGCACAGAGACACAGCTGGAAAACCGGGACAATTAGCCAGCGGCCGGCGGCCGGGCCATAAAAACGCAGGAAGCGGCCACTGCAGGGCGGAGGGAATGGCTGTCCCCAATAAAGCGATTGTTCCAAAGAATGCCCACATTCCGAAGACACAGGCTTGAGCCTGGGCCTCGGCTTCCAGAGCTCGAGGCTTGGGAGGGGGTTGTGGGGGACAGAAAGAGGAATTGTGTCTCCAGGAAGAGGAGGAAGATGTTTGCTAGATCAAAAGTCTGAAGTGCCCACCACTTAACCTCCCACATTCCCACCCCATCAGGACTGCAGACTCTCCCTTTCGCTCCCCCTCCCCCAACTCAGTGATTTGGGTTCTGCAATGGGGCTTGCGATCTTTTTTCCCTGTTTTATTTCTTGAGCTGTCCCATGAACTCAGCTGTCCGGACCAGGCTCGGTAGGTCCACTTGGAGGACTTGCCCGCCACCACCCCCCCACCCCCGTCTTCCACCTCTTGGGGGCTCAGCTATCTGACCTACCCCCGCCCCGCAGACTGCTGATTGTAACCAACCTCCTTAGGAAACGCAGACGAGAAGAACCAGCAAGCCGGGGATCCCTCAGCCCTGGGCTTGTTCACATCCAACTTGGGCCTGGCCTCCCTCCGCTATGCAGCTTTGGTGGGTGTCTGTAAAACGGAGGTGGTGACAACACCAGCTCAGTTCCCCACTTAGGGAGATGTGAGGATCGAGGCAGGTAAAGGGCACTGGAAAAAAGCTCCAGAGACGAGAAGGTGAAGAAGTGACAACCGCCCAAGAGCGCTTGACAATGAGAACCGACAAGTGCAGCTGTGGAGATGGGCGGCTAGTGTCCCGCTGGTCCCGGAGCGCCCGAAGCCGCCCAGGCAGCTTGCCCAGTCCCCGGACCGGGCCTCTGCGATCCTCAAATCCTAGTCTGGTGGCACTGTCTGGGCTCGGAGAGAAAGCTTGGAAGGCCACCACGGGGCTGCTCCCTGCAGTGGCTACACGGAGCCGGGGCCGGGCGCGTGCGCAAGACAGATCTGGTCGCCTTGCGCTCCTGTCCCGGCAGTTCCCAAGCCAGGCCTCACAGCACTGGTCCCCGCAGCTGCCACTGAGCCCGTGGGGCCCCCGACACAGCGCTTCAAAGTTGGTCCTTTCTCAACTTTTCTTCACTAGGAGCTCTTCAGAAGCAATCATTAGTAACAGCCCGGGTTCCCTGCCCATCTCCTAGAGACGAAAAACGATTTTCTTTGGACAGTGTTCTACCTCGGAAAGCAGAAAGTGGTTTTAAGACAAAGCCATTATGTACAATATACAAATACCTAGGTATATATTAGCAGCAATTTTGACTCTCTTTACCTGGATTTTTAACCACTTCAGTAAAATAAACATGTATGGGTAGGTTCGCTGAATTTTCGCAGACAACCTACCGTGTCACCAGCACCCTGTTCAAGAAACCAGAACTTTGCCAGCACTCTAGCAACCCTCTTTTACCCCCCTCCCCCCATAACTGCCCTCCACCGTCTGACTTCTGCCACAGGCTCCTTGGTCTGACTGTTTTGTGTCTTTGGATGCAAATGCTTTTTTAATAACTGAATTGCTTTAATTTAACTTAAATCCCAAACGTGAGATGAACTCGGAGACGCAGCCTGAAGCTAGCAGCATAATTTATCTTGTGCGAGAGGCAAGAGGTTTCCTTGGGGAGGAAAATAGCTGATTAGCAGCCACAGTTGTTTTGGGGGGCGCAACCGTTCTGGCCAGGAGCGCAGAGAGGGCAGGAACCGGCCCCATCTCTAAGGGCTCGGCTCCTCACCTCCCGGGTTGGTCAGAAACGTAGTCATCAAAGCAATGGCTTCCCTTTTCTTTCCTCTTTGGTGTAGAAGGAGCCTGTAGATGCACCCCCCCCACCCCGCAAATGCAGAAACACTACTACTTAGTTTCCAAGCCCAGATTCCCACCAAGATAGCTCTCCCCCCCCCCTCTTTTGCAAGTCTCTTGATTTCATTCTTTGAACCTGTGATTGGAGGTTAAAGTGCACCAGGTTGGAAGGAGGAGGAAGCTCTTAACAATAAAGGTTTGAATATTTCGCGGTGATCGGGTCGCAGCCCTCTCTTGAGCTCCCCTCTCCCCTTATCTTTTAAAATGCAAATCGTGTTTCGGGGGGTTGTGCGCGGGGTGCGCGCTGCGCCTCGACGTCTCCAGCCATTGGTGTCTGTGTCATTACTAATAGAGTCTTGTAAACACTCGTTAATCACGTAAGGCCGCCGGCCTGGGGCTCCGCACTCCAGCCTGTGGCGGGTCTTCCCCGCCTCTGCAGCCCAGTGGGGAGGAGGTGGGAGGAAAGAAGGAAGAAAGGGAGGAGGGAGGAGGCAGGCCAGAGGGAGGGACCGCCTCGGAGGCAGAAGCGCCGCGAGGAGCCAGCGGAGCACCGCGGGCCGGGGCGCAGCCAGCCGCCGCTCTCGGCGCCCCCCTCGCCCCTTCCCCTTCGCGCCCCCCCGGCAGCCTCCAGCGTCGGCCCCCAGGCAGCATGGTGAGGTTTGCCGTCGGGCCCTCGCCACCATGTACGTGAGCTACCTCCTGGACAAGGACGTGAGCATGTACCCCAGCTCCGTGCGCCACTCTGGCGGCCTCAACCTGGCCCCGCAGAACTTCGTCAGCCCCCCGCAGTACCCGGACTACGGCGGCTACCATGTGGCGGCCGCGGCCGCCGCGGCCGCGAACTTGGACACTGCGCAGTCCCCGGGGCCGTCCTGGCCCGCGGCGTACGGGGCCCCGCTCCGAGAGGACTGGAACGGCTACGCGCCGGGGGGCGCCGCCAACGCGGTGGCGCACGGCCTCAACGGGGGCTCCCCGGCCGCCGCCATGGGCTACAGCGGCCCGGCCGACTACCACCCGCACCATCACCCGCACCACCACCCGCACCACCCGGCCGCTGCGCCTTCCTGCGCCTCGGGGTTGCTGCAGACACTCAATCCCGGCCCTCCCGGGCCAGCCGCCACCGCCGCCGCCGAGCAGCTGTCCCCGGGCGGCCAGCGGCGGAACCTGTGCGAGTGGATGCGGAAGCCCGCGCAGCAGTCCCTCGGAAGCCAAGGTAGGCGGCGGCGGCGCCCCGCCGGAGGGGGCTGCTGGGCCGGCCGCGCGTCCCGCGCCGACCCGGGCGTCCCGAGCTGTCTGGGAGCCGGGCGCCAGGAGGGCCGGAGAGGGAGACAAAGTCAGGGGGCCCCCGACTGCCGGGCTTCTCTACCGCGCCTGGGCTGGCGGGGTGGGGGTGGGGGGCGGGAGGGAACAAGTGGGTCTCCCAACCCGTGTTTAGGTTAGGGCAGAGGAGAGCCTTCCTCCTTCCAACGTCCCAACACTCCCAGGACACCCCCAGGAATGTGGGCGTAGCACGGCTGCGTAGGAGTGGGAACGCGCGTCCCCCGCCCTTGGTGCCTCTGGCACTCGGTGCGCAGCTTGGAGCCGCCGGGGAAAGGGAGCCTCGAACTCCACCGAGCCGGGCTTCAGAGCCTTGCTCTCCACGCCGCTGAGCCGCTCAAGCAGAGGGGTGCCCTGGGGAGCCAGGAGGGCGGCGAGGCCGCGCGTGGGACCGGGGTCAAGGAATCTCAAGAGCTAGGGCGAAAAGGGAGAGCCGGCAAAGCTGCTGTTGCAGGAAAGGCAGGCCCCAGGAATTAGGCGGAAGGGAGCGCGCCCCGTCATTGAACTCCTTTGATTTGCAAAGGAGTTCGAGCCGTCCGAAGCTGGAGGGCTAGGGGCAAGAAGTCGTGGGTGTCCTTTTGTGTCTGCAGAGGGAGAAGGGGAAGAATCCTTGGTGGGGATTCAGCTTCTGCTCCAGACAGGGATCATTTCTCCCCACCTTTCCTTTCCAGGGTCTCCGGGCTGGGGCTGTGTGTGTGTGTGTGTGTGTGTACGTGTGTGCACGCGCAACCATGTTCAAGAAGCTTGCTCAGGAGATATCCCTGCAGACATCCTAGGTTTGCCGGACCGCGAGTGCCCATCAGTTCCCGGTCTGCCCCTTCTCCTATCGGGATATGTGTCAAAGTGGGAAGGAAGTTGGAATAGGTGTGGTGGGAGAGTCCTGTTGGCATCCCCTTTTCGCTCCATGAAGTTTTCCTAGCCTTCTGCACTTCCGCTTTTCTTCTCTTCCCTTGTTTCTGGCCCAGCCCGGCCTGCACGCAGGTTATGGCCACTTTGCAGAGGTTTATAGCCAATTACAGCCGTATAAATCAGAGCAGCCGTTGGGGGCTGTCTCCGGGCATCAGTACTTGAGTCACCGGGCACATGCCGGGTGGGAAATGCGGCCGCCCAGGGAGAAGGCCACAGGGCCAGCCTCGGAACCTCGCCTTGGTGCCTTCCCCAAAGGGAGACGCCGTCGCCGGAACCGAGCGCTGTCTCAGAGAAGGCTGTCTTTCACGGAGTCTGCCTGGGGCGCACCTGGCAGCGACCGGGGGGCCTACGGGAGACCTCTGGTGTGTCCCGGGACAGTGGCCGCGGGGCCAGGGCCGGGGAGGGGGGAGAGGGAGAGGGAGGGAAGCCACAGGAGCCCAGGCCGCGGGGTCAGCAGATGAGAGGCCGCTGTGAAGTCCCGCGCCGAGGTGGCAAGGCCGCAGTCGGCGCCGGGCGCCCTTGTGATGTTAATGTCGGGAGGCCGCGGCCCGCGGGCCAGAGCCCGGCTCCTCTGCGGAGCGTCATCTGTCAACGGGCTAGGGGGGGTTGGTCCTCGGCCCGGCCCGCTTTGATATACACCTTCCCAGCCCTGCCATTGTCTCTTTTAGGGCCCGGAAAGAGGGTGGTGACTTTCGCAGTCAATAATGAATTCTCACAAGTCCCTCTCATCTCTCCCCTCCTCCAGCCCCCTCCTTGGTTCCCAGGGGGTGCGGGGCGCCTCCAAGGCCCTTGGGGACGCGGGCCGCAGAGCGCGCAGGGGTCCTGGTCACCGCGTCCCCGGCCCGTCCGGCAGACGGAAAGGGCGGCCCTGGCGCAGGAGCCGCTCCCCAAGGCGAGTGTTGCTCCCGGGATGTTCGGCTCGGAGAACTTTCTTGCGCCCCGCTGCCCAGCCCCGGGGGTGCCCCTTTGCGGCTCCAACCTGGGTGCAGTGGCAGCCGCGCCTTGCGCTGTGTGCGTGAGCCAGCCCGAGTCTCAGTTTCCTCATCTGTAAAACGGGCGACTCCCGCCGGTAGCCTCGAGTGGGTTAGCGGCGGTAGCGCGTGTGAACGCGCCCGCCCCTTGCAAGGCTCCCAGGACGTGTTAGTTCCCTTCACGGGCTTCGCAGACGCAGGGTCGGGGCCGCTGCGCCCATTCAAATGCGCCTGCCGGGCCGTGTTTATGTTAATGCGCCTGGCGGGGAGGGGGATGAAAGCGGGGGCCGCCATTTGCTCAGTAGTGGTAATTCAAACAGAATGCGGTTGTTATTAAGGCATTGAAAGGGCTTTTCTTTGATAAGATCGCCTTGTCCTGCATTGTTTGGGACTGTGTTCCCCTTTCAGCGGCTCGGGGGAGCTCCCTCTGATCCGGCCCTGTATCTTCCCAGGGCGCTTTTGTTGTGGTTTGCAAAGGGTTTTACCTGAACAAAGTCGGCCTGCGGGGCATTAAACACCTCCAAGAAACTCCCAGACCCTTTAGATCTTCCTGTAGGATCGGGCACCGGGCGACTGAACCTGTTCGGCTGCAGGATGACCAGGACCTGGGGCCAACGAGGAGCCCCTGCCAAGGGATGACCCAGGACAGACCCGGGGGAGACGCCAGGTTCTCGGGCCTGCTCCAACCGCGACGGCACTATTTGTCAAGGCCCTTCAGTAAAACAATCAATCTGAGGTTTAATATGTTGACTCAATCCAATGAGCACAGATCACTGGTCAGGATAGCTCTGGCAGAGTTTGTAGCAGAAATAAATGGGGGTGGGGGGGTTTCAAAAAAGAAAAAGTGCCAAATGCGAAACCGTATTCAGCCAGGTATAGAATGTCGCCAGCGGGAGGGGTCTTCTTCCTGCCAGACCCCAGCTCGGAATTCCACCAGATGGGCCTCGTGTGCCTAGGAGGTGATTCTGGTCTGTCACATCCTGCACCCACCCCCACCCCCCTTCCTACTGTTAATAAAAGTAGAAAGCAACAGACAGAAAGTCACACCACCACCCCACGCAGCGACACCAACGCATCCCCACGGCCCCAGCTGCTTTTAGGGTGGGCTTCCGTCTTCAATAGGCCAGAAAATGTGAACATTCCCAGGACTCTGGAGACTCTGTCCTGCCCCCTTTCCCTTTGGGCCCAGCCTGCTCCAGTGCTCTGTTTGGTTTACCAAATGGGGGGCTGGGTTCTGCTATCTTGTGTGTAGGAGGTTGGAGTTTTTCTTCGTTTTTAAAAACCACTTAACCCCAAGGTGAGTTTAGTTGTCTCAGATAGCCTCGCACCCTCCCCTCAGGACCCTCTGGGGGGTCTTGTCAGACCCGGCAGGAATCAGCCAAACCCTGGCCCCCCGGGGCGAAGAAGGAAGAGAAATAGCCCTTGGGTTAGGGAGGTTTGTCATTACCCATGACTGATGGGCCGCCTTGCGGTTCCCCAGCCTAACTTCTCCTTCCTCCACAGTGAAAACCAGGACGAAAGACAAATACCGAGTGGTGTATACGGACCACCAGAGGCTGGAGCTGGAGAAGGAGTTTCACTACAGTCGTTACATCACCATCCGGAGGAAAGCCGAGCTGGCCGCCACGCTGGGGCTCTCCGAGAGGCAGGTGCGAACCGCCTTGTTCCCTCCAGGGCTGGTGGGGTTCCCCGGGGCAGAGTTGGAAGCTGGGCCCCCGGAAGCCACCTAGTTCTGTGGGCAGATTAAAGCACAGGTTAGAGGGGCGCCTGGCTGGCTCGGTCTGTAGAGCACGCGACTTTTGATGTCCGGGTTGTGAGTTCAAGCCCCGTGTTGGGCGTAGAGCTTACCTAAATAAACAAATGAATAAATAAATCAGGAGGATGGAGAGCATTTCCTCCTGAATGAGTTTAGAAAAAGTTCCTTCCACCGCTAGTTGTCTTTTTCAGGTGTTGAAAAATTTCCCCATTTTCCGGCACCCGGGAGGTGCAAAAAAGAAAAAAAAAAAAAGCCCCAAAGAACGGAGCAGTACTTTAATCCAGATTTCTATTTGGGTGAAAGAGGACTTCAATTAAAGACCTATTAGCTTTGTGCCCAGCCCAGCACCTGGGGAAAAAAATGAATACAAGACCCCAATCCCTACCCATAAAAACTAGAACGAGGCTTGACTCATGAACACTGTATATGGTCTAGAAAAATAAATAAATAAACAAAACAGGCCACATCCACAGCCGGGAAGCCCCACAGTAAATCTCATTCTCAACTTGAAGGTGAGGACTATTCCATTTCAGTGTAGCTTTGAGAGGCCAAAGGTTGTCACTTTGAAGCACATCCATGCTGGCCTCCGCCTGCTTGTTGTAGAAAGGGCTTTGCAAAGTTTCTTTCCCTTGGCTCTGAGACTCTGAACTTTTCCAGTAAAGTTGTAGATAAAGGTTGCTTTAGAAGGAAACCTGGTGAACGAGGGGCGGGGGGGAGGGGCTCTTCTCTCCCGAGGCCGTACTGGGCTTGGGAAGGGCTCCAGGCAGGGCTGGGGCTGTCACGGGGCTCTCGAATGAACGTCTGGGAGAAGGTTTGGGGGTCCTTTCGAGAGGGCACTTTTTTAACTGGAGGGGTAGATGCTGGTGCTGAGGGCCATTCGTTTTCCCCTTGCATCGTCTTCTTCACCCCCCCGTTTTCCCCTCCATTTTCCACGTCCAGGTTAAAATTTGGTTTCAGAACCGCAGAGCGAAGGAAAGGAAAATCAACAAGAAGAAGTTGCAGCAACAACAGCAGCCGCAGCCGCCGCCGCAGCCCCCACCGCCGGCACCGCAGCCCCCCCAGCCGCCGCCAGGCCCTCTGAGAAGCGTCCCCGAGCCCCTGAGTCCTGTGTCTTCCCTGCAAGGCTCGGTGCCCGGCTCTGTCCCTGGGGTTCTGGGGCCGGCTGCGGGGGTGTTAAACCCCACTGTCACCCAATGACCCACGGGCGCCTGCAGCGGCCGAGCTCGAGGGCCGAGCCACGAGGAGCATAGACTCTGCTAGAATCCTCAGGAGAGACCCCTCCCCTCCCCTCCACAAATGTACACCAACTGACCTAGCTCTCAGAGGAAGAATGGGGGCCAGGAGTAAGGACAAGGGGGGGTTGGGTTGGAGGCCTCAAGGAAGACATGCTCCCAGATTTTGACTTTTTCTGGTCTGACTTTCTGCCAGCAAGAAGATGGGATATGATCACTGAGGCTTCATCTCGTCCCGCCAGGGAAGCATTGCCTGGACTGGCGAAACAGACCGGGCTTCCAGCCCCCACCTCCCCAGCTCTTGGCTTCCCAAATCTGCAGGAGGCACCTCTGGTTGAGGGGAGAGAACGACTCAGGGGAACACCAATGCTCGGAGCCAAGATGGCTGCCGCCTACTCACTGCGATCCGAGGGCCCGCTGGGCCCTCCTGCTCAAGGGCAGGCAAGATTCTGTGACTGCAGAAGTCACAGGCGGCTAAGATAGGAACCTGGACCTACCAAAGACTGCAGAACCCCCAGGTCTTTGTCTTTCTTCTCTTCCCTTCCCAGACCAGGAAAGGCTTGACTGGTGTGGGCGCCCAGTGGATGGTGTGAGAGGCGTGGTTATTGGACTCCAGGCCTGACAAGAGGGCCCAGGACAGGGCCTTGTTTAGAAAGCCTGTCACCAGAGCTTCTCTGGGCTAAATGTATGTCAGTGCTATAAATGCCAGAGCCAAGCTGGACTTCCTGTCATTTTCACAATCTTGGGGCTGATGAAGAAGGGGAGTTTTTGTTGTCGTTGCTGCTGTTTGGGTTGTTGGTCTGGGTAACATCCAAGCCAGCATTTCAAAAGCCTTCTGGATCCACGGGGAGAGAAGTGGTATGGTGAAGGGAAGTGGGGGGTATTTGAACACAGTTGAATTTTTTCTAAAAAGAAAAAAAGAGAGAGAGAGAGATAAATGAGCTTTCCAGATTTCAGATTCTGTATTTATCGTCTTCAGATTTTGTCTGGAATTATTATTTTTTTTTTTTTTTAAAGAAATGAAACATCTTGTCTACTTGCAACCTAGTGTTGGAAAACTCGGACAGGGAGTGGAGAAGGTTATCTGAACAACCTCATTTTACCCCAGAGCATCAGAAGCCTGAGGGAGCAGGTTTTGAGACCTTCCCTGCCCCCAAGCCTGAGCCCAGCCTTGGATTGTGGAATGTGTGGTTCTCCTGGGGGTGCCTTTGGGCAAAATGCACATCTGAATGGTCAGCTGCTTCCCAGCGGCCAGGAATTATGGGGGGTGGGGGTAAGCGTCCCCTCATATCATCTCCTCAAATCTACACTGACGCAGTTACCAACACTCCCTGCATCAGTGAGTCCCTTCACCCCAGGGATGCCCCACAATCCAGCTAAACAGAAGCATTAAGTAAAAAGGCTTTATTTTCTGCTCTCCCAGGGCAACGTTTCCATGAATATAGTCTTCTGTGAATCACTGGGCATTTCTGTGAGCCCTGTCTCCACCCCTTGTCCTTTCTCGCGAAATCCTCCCACCTACCCCACAAAGAATTCAAGAACCAGTATAAGGAGAGCCTTTCAGTGGTGGTTGCTTGTTATCTGGCCGGCCCGCTGGGGACCGGGCTGCTGTCCCTGAGGTTTTTGGGTCCTGGAAGCCACCGAGCAGGGCCCGGGGAGAAGGGCCTCGCTCTCGATTCCGGTCTTCCCACAGGCACCTTCGGGCCCTAATCGCGGCCCTCCGCCGAGGGAGGAGGTGCCCCGAGGGCTGCGGAGGAAGAGCCGAGCGGCGAGACCTAAATACCGCCTGCGGCATCTCCCCGGTCCCGCGGCCCTTCCGGGTGGCATTCCGCTCGCTCGGGGATTGAGAAAGGGGCGCTGGCGGCCCGGGCCGCGGGCGCCCGGCTCGGAGCCGCAGGGAGAGAGCCCGGCCCGCCTCTCGGGCTGCGGGGTCCTTTGAGCCGGGGATGGGGGGCGGGGGGGTGGGGGGTGGGTGGCGATCGCCGCGAGGTTAGCCCCCTCCCCCGGCGCCTCCTGCGGAGTGGGGCCGCGGGGAGGGGGGCGCGGACCCGCACCCGGCCGCGCCCACCCGCCCCCCGCCGCCGCCGCCGCCGCGGTTGCTATGCGTTGCTGTGAAACGCCTGTCAATAAACCCTGTTTGGACAGTGCCGCGAGAGCACAAGGGTTGTTTGCTTAGTGGTTAGAGGTTCAAAAGTCGGCATTGTCCCGCGGCAAGCGATTACAAGTTCTTCCCCTCGCCGGGTCCGGCCCCCCAGCACTGACGCCCGCCGCGGGCCCGCGCGCCAGGCATCCGGGGCGAAGAGGGGAGCTCGGCTGCTCTCTGAAATGCAGGCCCGGGGCTACGAGCCGCCCGCCGGGCTCCCAGGTCGGGGAGGGGGCGGGCCAGGAGGCCCCCGCCCCCCACCCGGTGCCGACGAGGCCACCGCGCCTGCGACGCCGAGACTCACCCTTCGAGCAAACCCGGGGAGGGGGGGAGGAACACGGGGACGTGGCGCGAGCTGGGACGCCCGGGTGTGTTTTTGAAAGGGCGGCCTCGCAGCTGCCAGGGCCTCCGGCTCTGGGACCGGGATGACTCCGCTTCCCTCCGGATTCCTCGGCCCTCCCGGAGCTCAGGCCGCCAGGGGGCGCGCGCGCTCTGGGAAGAGCGGGGATCCGCGCCCGCGCTCCTCCCCCGCGTCCCGAGCGGACCCGGAAGGGGACTCGTTCGGAGCCCGCTGGACGGTCGCAAGCTCCAGCGCCTGTCCCGCCGCGGCTGCTCCCCATCTGGGGCGCCGCGAGGCTTCTCCACTGTGGCCGCGAGCCTGTTGCAACTCAGGCGGGCGCAGGAGATTCTTCAACCGGTTGAGCTGTTCAAGAAAACCAAATTTGGGTGAAGGGAGTTACTCGCCTTCCCAAAAGGTCTTCTTGCACAAGATTTTTAAAAAAATAAAAACATTACAGTAATACGGATATGATATTAATATATAGAAAGACTGAGAACTTAGGATACATATGGGGGGGGGGATGGACCCGTATTGTTGAACTCCTGTCCAAACAAGGCATACAAGGGAGGCCAGGCTGGCTCAGGCGACTCTTGATCTCAGGGTCGTGAGTTCAAGCCCCATGTTGGGAGTGGAACCTACTTATAATTTAAAGGAAAAAAAAGTTTAAAAAAAAAGCATATATGGAGAGAAGACGGCTTGAGTCCTTTTTTTCCCTTCTGTGAACAATTCATGGCTTTATCGTATTCATCCCATAAAGCTAACAAGATGGGCCCTTAATGAAAGTAATGAAAATTTCAATCAGTTTCACTTCTTTCTGATATTATCTATAAGAGTCCTACAATAGTCAAGAAAACTAATCTTAAATGGAAATCTATATATATAAAGAGCAGTATTCTTGCTGTGGTTATCCACAGCCACTCAGGGGGAAAAAATAGGAGAAGGCAGCAAGTAGAAATAAAGAACTTCAACTACACTGAGCGCCTGGCTGGCTCAGTTGGTAGAGCGTGTGACTCTTGATCTCCCGGTGGTGAGTTCAAGCCTCACATTGGACCATTGGGCCTAGAGTTTACTTAGGAAAAAAAAAAAAAAAATCTTAAGATCTAAGGGGCATTGTTTGCACCTTGTTTTAGAGAGGGGCTGCTATTTACTGGTTTAATGGCCTCGGGGAGATCTCCACCACTAATGGGGGAATCAAATAAGGTAAAAGTAAGGGAATGCAATTTACAGCACACACGTAGGATCAATCCCCAATAATGACAAGAACTACGGCTGCATCATGAACCATCTCTTGTAAACGGCAGAAGAATCCTTACAGAGAACCTGTGAACAGGGATGATTCCTCAAATCACACATGAAGTTTTTGGAATTCATTGTCTCACTCACTTTGCCAAGTAGCCCCCAGTCCGTTGTCTCTTGATTTCCACTGCCTAGGCACCTGCATACAATCTCAAGTGACAAAGCACTAACATTCCAGACACGAAGACATCTCACTGCCGTGCATAGTTAACTTTTCATCTACCGGGAAAAACATCCCCAAACCCTTCTTGTTGTAATGAGGAGACTCAGATTAGTTGAGGAGGTAGTTAGGGACATCGATCAGGACGCTTTCAACCCCAAAGGGGCAGAGAGGCAGGTATTCTAATTAGATGGCATTGAAAGTTTCTCTATTTTGAAGTAACTTCCCTTCCAATATCTCAATGTCCATTCTGTACTCTTCTGGGAGACACCCCAAAAAGTTGCTGTGGATTTAATTCTTTAAGGCTGATTTCATCCCTTGAAGTAATTTCAAGCATTTGACTCCAGTGCCCACATTTTCCCCTTGCACTGAAACCACAGCAATAGGTTTCGTGTTACATTAGTTTTGTGGAAGATACGGGACACATTCATACCTAAATAATGTAGATTAACTTGTTCACATTTTAAATTAGCAATTGTTTTCTTGAATAACATTGAGATCACACAAACTTCTAACCTCCATCATTCTTTTTTTTTCTTTTTTTATATGCGGATATTTATTTTTTAAGATGCTTTGTTGGCAAATTGGTTAACATACAGTGCATACGGGGGTAGATTTTCTCGAAGAGTACGAAACATGATGTAAACAACACAAAACCTCTCACACTCCAAACCAAGAAAGTAGAATCTCCCAGTTCCGGAGATTATACCAGCATTTACCGTGACATTGTTCTCCAAAGAATCAGTCTTTGAAGAATCAGTTTAGAGAGGGTGAGGGCCAGCACATAGATGACCTTTGGGCTCCTAGGTCTCTAGCACCCAAACATTACGTTTGTTTCAACTACAGTTTTTCCATTTCGGAATTTGTCATTAACCTCAGGGGATATTGCTACTATGATGACAAAGTTAAATAACCAGTTGGTTTTCTTTCTTTCTTTCTTTCTCTTTCTTTCTTTCTTTCTTTCTTTCTTTCTCTCTCTCTCTCTTTCTTTCTTTCTTTCTTTCTTTCTTTCTTTCTTTCTTTCTTTCTTTTTCCCTGCAGGATCCTGGCGATTCTGTGCTACAGGTCTGTCTAATCCATCAACCAGAACACAGCCCATTTGGGTCCATGAAGAATTCCCTGATATTAAATGATAACCAGTCTCTCCACACGTACATATTTACATAAAAAAATAATATTCAGGTCATGTCTTGGGTTTTTGTGCCCAGTGTTGTTTTGGTAAAGTAGGAGCCCAGGCATTTCGTGCATTTTAATATTTGTGTTTTGATTTCTAGGAAAGGAATTCTTTTCTAATTGTTTATGTGTTATCAGAACTTTCAGGATTGACAGTTTGCTATCATAACGCATTGTAGCTGTAGTATGACGATGACAGGTTTTATGCAAGTGATAGATGAGAAATTTCTCCCCAACCTCAGGAAAGCAAACAATGAAACCCAATACAGGAGCTAGTCACTCGTACAAACATACAATGGCCTGTTGGGTGGCTCTTAAAGAATTTTAACTTATTGGCGATTAGTGGAATAAGTGACAAAGATGAAGTACCTAAACCACACACTAGTTGTCAAAGATGACCCGAGCAGCCTCTGTCTTTTAATTCCTGGAAGACACTTCGGGCATTTTCTTTCGCTCTGTGTATCTAACGTATCAGAAACAAAAACCACACCAAAAACTCCACAGGATTACATTCTATTTTCGGTTCCCCCACTCCTGCTTTCTAGGTAGAATTATGTGAGTTGCTAGAAACAAATAGAAGACAGACATAATCAAGCAAGACTTAGAGACCATTGGCCAATAAACCGTAATATAGAAGCGTGTGGGAAGAATCAAAAGAAAGGCTGTGTGCATGTCTGGAATCCACATCTGTAAAATAAAAACATTTTTTCCCCCGAAACCACTTTATTTATTGATTGATTTATTTGCTCTTATTTTGGGGGTTTTCCTCAAACCACTTTAATGAAAAAATTTCAAATTTCAGAAATCCAAATTCCTTTGATTCTTTTCATTTGTTCCTGTTACAATTCTCATCGTTTCTGCAAATCTGACATAGCCACCTTAGTACTTGGACATCTGCTACTGACGCATTGTTACACCCATTAGATTCAGAATGACATTCTTTATTTAAAATTTTTTTTAACGTTTATTTATTTTTGAGACAGAGAGAGACAGAGCATGAACAGGGGAGGGGCAGAGAGAGAGGGAGACACAGAATCTGAAACGGGCTCCAGGCTCTGAGCTGTCAGCCCAGAGCCCGACGCGGGGCTGGAACTCACGGACCGTGAGATCATGACCTGAGCCGAAGTCGGATGCTTAACTGACCCAGCCACCCAGGTGCCCCAGAATGACATTCTTTAAAAAAAAAAAAAAAAAAAAAAAGTGTATTTATTTTTGAGAGAGAGAGAAAGAGAGAATCCCAACCAGGCTCCTCCCTGTCAGTGCAGAGCCGGAAGCGGCGCTCGAACCCACCAACCAGAAGCTCATGAGCTGAGCCGAAACAGTCAGATGTTTCACTGGACTGAGCCACCCAGGCGGCCCCAGAATAACATTCTTGATTATTATTTTTTTGAGAGGAGGGGATGCAGCTGAGCAAGGGGCAGAGAGAGAAAGAGAGAGGGAGAGAGAAGAGGGCCTGCTGGACATAACCTGAGAAGTCAAGTCAGAAGTTAGATGCTTAACCGACTTGAGCCACCCAAGCGCCCCAAAACGTCACTCTCGATCATGATCTTAAGCCCACAGAAAGCCAACCAGCAACATTTATTTCTCCTTTCTAGGGCTAGAGTCACGCAACTCACACTTAGTTCTCATTGTGACTCTTGGGTGGACCCTTGGGCAGAACCGAGAACCAAAAGGCCAAATGACCAAGTGAATGAAATGGCCAAACGGTCGTGCCGTCTTGAAGCCGTGACGTGAGTTAGGTTTCTAGATGGGCTTGGAATTCCCGAGTAAAGCTGGGCGCCGCTTTTGCAAATCTAAAGCCAGGCACAACCGACGAGAAGCAAGCTGTTCCCTTAGCGGGAACGCCCACCTCTACCCCAGAGAAACCGTCTGGATTTGAGTCTTTGTTTTAGACAGAAAAATGGAAGAAAACTTCGCTCAGGCCCAAACAGAGAAAGAGTCATCCAAAAGAGGCTAGCCTTGCCTGGCGTCAAGGCATCTGCGCGCGGCCCCAGCCACCAGGGAAGATAGACCCTCAGGTGGCAGTGGCCTCACCCCTTCCCCTGCAGCCTGGATGCAAGCGTCAGCGTCCAATCCAGACTCCCCGGGGGGGGGGGGGGGGTCGTGCTGCCGAACCGTCCCCAAGGCCCTGAGAAGCCGCAGCCCAAGCGACACGTGCCTCCTCGAGTTCTCAGCGCTCCTCGGGGCGCAGGTGGCGCGTCTCTCCCGCCCTCGGGCGCCGGTGGCCGCCTCTTCACCCGCAGGGCTGGAAGGCTGCGCGGGGGTCGCCAGGGGTCGGACCGGCCGGCCGCTCGCCCTCGCTGGGTCTCCGCGGTGGCCCAGGGGGTCCCCAGCTTCCTCCGCCACGCCACCTGCCCCCGCGTGGGAGCGCAGCTGGGGGGCCAGCCAGGTGCCAGCTCGGCGGGAAGCCCAGGGGACACCTCCGCGCCACCCTGGAAGTCGCGCTTTCGAGACTGCAGGCGCTCTCTTTTCCTTCTTTTAATTTTTAAAACAATTTTTAACGTCTATTTTTGAGAAGCAGCGACAGCGCGAGCAGGGGGGGAGAGCAGAGAGAGGGAGACACGGAATCCGGAGCAGGCTCCGGGCTCTGAGTTGTCAGCACAGAGCCGCACGCGGGGCTTGAACTTGCAAACGAGAGATCAGGACCTGAGCCGAAGTCGGAAGCTTAACCGACTGAACCACCCAGGGGCCCTGACTTTCTTTTCCTTCTTTGGGACCGTTTGGCTTCAGCCGTTGCTTGTGGTTATTAGTTGAACGTACCGCGCTTTTTCAGGGGGCGTAGCGCTTTGGCGGGGGCGGTACCGGGAACGGGGACCGCCGGCGCTGCCGGGACCCCAGCCAGCCGGGAGCTCGAGAGTCGCTTCCCAGGGCTCAGCCGAGCAGCCCGGGGGACGGGGATGGGGGGCGGCTGCGGCGGCAGCCAGGCCGGAGGGACGATATTCTGAACCGGAGGACGGGAGTGTTGGCGTGCTCAGCGCCAGTCCGAGCGTCCCCGCCCCGCGGCCCAGCCCGCGCGTCCCGCTAGCGTCGCGGCCGAGCTGGCGCGAGTCCCCGGCAGGCGGCGCTGTTGCCCCGGCTGAGCGGGCGGAACGCAGGCGAGCGCCGGGCCGTAGGGGGCGGGGAGCGGGAGGGCCGAGCTGAGGCAGGAGCGACCCTCCGCGCCAGCATCGGTGTTTCCCCGGACCTTCCGGCAGGGGGCATGGCGTCCGGGGTCTGTCGCAGCGGGTGTGGCCTCGAGCCTCGGGTGCGAACGAACCTGCCCCTTCCCGCCTTCCCCCCGCTGCGCTCTTGCGTCCCCGCGCTCCCGCCCCCGGCCACCAAAGCTGCGGCCTGCGACCTGGGGAGAGGCCACCTCCCCAGAGCCGGGTTGGGGCCCCTGTGCCCGCCGCCCTCGCGGCTCCTCTCGGCAGGGAACAGTCTCCTTGGTTTGCCCCTCACCAGACTCCAGAGAATTTTCCAGCTTAAATGATTAGTGGCGGTTTGAGGGCTGATCCCCACCCTGGGCCCACTTTGGGACGTGTGGGGGAGGGGTGGAGGCGGGATCATTCTTAATCTCGTCTCACAGCTAAATAATTTACTAGAGGTTTTCTCTCCCTGCCAATTCCCTTCCCTGCACTTGACTTCCTGCTTTGTGAAGCCCCGGGGAGAGAAAGGCCAAGTCTTAATAAAAGTTAATATTAATAGCGGTGGAGGCGCCCTGCCCGTGGTTTTCCGACACCTGATCGTCCCCTCCCCTCCCAAGCCGAGCCCCCTTCCTCTGGTGTTTCTTTTAAAATGGGAGATGGGACTTGCGCTTTGGAGTACGTTTGGGAAGTCAGGACACTGGAAGAAGGACGCTTGGGCCACGTTCTTTGCAAACCACATCCTCCTGCGGCTCAAGTGGCAAAGGTCGAGCGTGCACACAGTAGCCGCCCCACAGAAGCAGCGCCCGCCCCGCCGCGGCTCTGGCTCTAGAGCACAGAGTTTAGAGATAAGCGGGCAGGAGAGTCAGCAGGTTTGACAGGAGCGATACCTGCAGGAAGGGAACGGGCAGAGCAAACTCAGTGGAGGTGGGAGTGGGAGGGTGGGGAGAGCAAAATTGACTGGCGAGGGAGAAGTGTTCAGCACGCAGTTAAAAAAAAACAAAATACAAAAGCAGCGAGGCAACAAACCCATCTTGTAAAAAGAATACCTAGTGTCAAGGTCACCTTTTCCTAACGTGCGGTCAGATTCAAACTTGCGGTCTTTCCTATAGAGAAGTCTGGTTTGGTGTACACTTTTATTAATGCAAGCGGAGGGCTTGCACAAACAATTCCTTTCAGCAAAGTTAAATAGTGCAGAAGCGTGGGAAAAACAAAAGTTAGTTTCTCCTCTATTCTTTCAATCCCATCCGTCTGAGATAGCCCCAGCGGTATCATTCCAAGAGCTTTTTGTGTTTATGCAAACATATGTTACATACTATCTTGTACTTCCTTTTTCCTTCCTTTAAACAAAAACAAAGTCAAGTCATATTTGTGGGTTGTTTTTATCACTTAATAATGTATCATGGGGATTCCCCAGCTCATTACATGGAAATCTGACAGACTCTTTTTAGTGATCACCACATTTTGTAAATTTAGATAGGTCAGACTCCTATTCATTTAGTCAACAATTTCCTGAATGTTTATTATGTGCTGAGAAAACAGCACTAAGATCACAGACACACACCCCAAACTAATGTAACATTGTGTGTCGACTAGACTCAAAAAAAAAAAAAAAATAATAACTTGCCATGAAAGGCAGATAACAACCCTGGTATCATAAAATTAAAAAAAAAATAAGTTAAAAAAAGGCCTCTCTTCCTTAGCCAAATTATGGGAAGAGCCTAAATGTCCATCAACTGACGAATGGATAAAGAAGATGTGGTTTATGTACACAATGGAATACTACTTGGCCATAAGAAAGAATGAAATCCGGCCATTTGCAGCAACGTGGATGGAACTGGAGAGTGTTACGCTAAGTGAAATAAGTCAGGCAGAGAAAGACAGATACCTTATATTTTCACTCATATGTGGATCCTGAGAAACTCAACGGAAGACTAGGGGGGAGAACAGAGAACTGAGGGTTGATGGGGGGGAGGGGAAAGCGGGTGATGGGCATTGAGGAGGGCACCTGTTGGGGTGAGCACGGCGTGTTGTATGGAAGCCAATCTGACAATTATATTTTCTTTAAAAAACCTCTATTCTTGGGCAGCTTACGTTCTAGTGGGGAGAGACTGCAAATAACCGTATTTATTTAACGACTTCGCTACTGACAATATCCAAGTTGCTGTCAGTGTTTTGCTATTATAAACAGTGAAAAGGTAAACATTTTTTAACATATGTCCTTTTAGAGCGCACCTGCCTGGCTCAGTCAATAGAGCAAACGACTCTTGATCTTGGGGTTGTGAGTTCAAGCCCCATGTTGGGTGTAGAGATTATTTAAAATAAAATCTTAAAAAAACAAAAACCAAACCCCCCCAACATACACCCTTTTAGACCTTCATATTTTTAAAGGACAGATTACTTAAACCGGAAATGCTAAATCAAAGAAAATGCCCATTTTTTACTTTACTAAATATAGGCATTGTTTTCCAAAAAGGTTTGTGACTGCATTAGAGATTATCTTTTAACTTTTTATTAATCTGATGGACAGAAAATGCTAATTTAACCTTAGTTCCATGATTATTAAGCAGGTTGAGCATATTTTCATGTGTTTATTGGGTATTCGCATTTTCCGTGATTTGCCTGAGTCTATTATTTTATACTAAACAGAAAGAAAAGTGCAGAGCATCCACATCCCAGGCCCTGTGCTTGAATCTTTAACTTAAATTATTTGATTTCATCTTTGCAACAACTGGCATATAGTCCTATAAAATGGATTCTGGTCCAGGCCTGACATCAAACATCACGTTATTTCAACCAGTATCGAGTCTGATCCCTGAATATAGCAGACTTTCTAAGTATAAAGGCAAAGTAAGAAAGTATAAAGGAAATAATGGATAGCTACCAAAAATATCATTTCAAAAACTTACTTATTAAAATTTGTTTAATGTTTATTTATTTTTGAGAGAGAGAGAGAGAGAGAGAGACAGAGTGTAAGCAGGGGAGGGGCAGAGAGAGAGGGAGACACAGAATCGGAAGGAGGCTCCCGGCTCTGAGCTGTCAGCACAGAGCCCGAAGCGGGGCTTGAACTCGCGAACTGTGAGGTCATGAGCTGAAGTCGGACGCTCCACTGACTGATCCACCCAGGCAGCCCCATCATTTCAAAAATTTAAAGGCAAACAAAAAAATGACAAAATAGTTTTTGGTACAAACACGACAGAATTGTGATTTTTAACATATAAATAATTCAATGCAAAATAAGAAAGCCCCTAGACTTCTGCCACTCCTCCCTCAAATAAACCCGACATACAATGGTGGGACAGGTAAAGGACAGCTGCTACTGATACTCCTGTTCTAAAGCAGAGAAAGCAGAAACACACAGCAGTCATTGGTTTATATTAATTCTGAAATCCATCCAAGCGTCTGTTGCCTGTTTATTGATTGGGACGCCATCTTGCTCCCTGGGAGTGGCCATCTGGGACTTTTTCCTCTGCCCGGTTGGCCTTTGTTCCTGTTCTCTGAGTCATCCTTCCTTTTTCCATGAAACGTGGTCAGTGTTTGCAATGTTTTCAGCCTGCTTCACGCCTAGAAGTTTGGGCACCCAAAGATCTCAGTTCATTTTGTACTATCTTGGTTCCTTTCAACTGAAAGTGATATAATTACTTTAACATCCTTGTGGATTTCTTATGTTTCAATTTATAAAACTATTCCCTTAAGTTAAATTACCCACAAATCTCTTAGATAAGTCCTTCTCTACCTTGGGTCCCCATGAAGCCGTTGTGCAAAAGTGCCTTTAAGAGTTTTAGAAGCCCAGGGCACCCGGCTGGCTCAGCTGGTAGAGCATGTGACTCTTGATCTTGGAGCTGTGAGTTCGAGTCCTCTATGTGGGGTGTAGAGATTACTTAAAAATAAAAACTTTAGGGGCGCCTGGCTGGCTCAGTCGGTTGAGTGCCTGGCTCTTGATTTTGGGCTCAGGTCATGATCCCAGGGTTGTAGCAACTGTGCCCCATGTCGGGCTCCATTCTGAGAGGGGAACCTGCTTAAGATTCTCTTTTTCCTTCTGCCCTTCTCCCCGACTCTTTCTCTCTAAAATTAAAAAAAACAAAGCACTTAAAGGATTTTTAGAAACTCTATTGTTTAACAGAGATTATTTGTAAGGCTTTCCCTAAAATCCTGAGATGTCTGATGAGCTCCAGAGTATAGCATCTTAAAATATGCCACTTTGGGGCCACCTGGGTGGCTCAGTCAGTTGAGCATCCGACTTTGGCTCAGGTCATGATCCCGTGGTTGAGCCCTGCCTCGGGCTCTGTGCTGATGGCTCAGAGGCTGGAGTCTGCTTCCAATTCTCTGTCTTCCTTGCTCTCTTCCCCTCCCCCACTCATGGTCTGTCTCTCTCTCTCTCTCTCTCTCTCTCTCTGTCTCTCTCTCAAAAATAAATAAACGTACAAAAAACAGGATCAATTCATAGCCAATCTTGTTTCATTTATATCTCCTCCATATTCTGAAGAAAATGCAAAGCATCATATGAATTCATCTCTAAATGTTTTAGAGAGGATCTTTAAAAGATGTGGACACATTTACCATTGTTGTATCTATTTTTTATATATTTTTTCATTATTATATCTTAAAAAATAGCACTTCTGCACAACAAAGTCAACTTTATGGGAGAAAATATTTGCAAATTGTATTTCTGATAAGGGGTTAATAGCCAAGATATATAAAGAACTCATACAACT
The DNA here is from genome assembly GCF_028018385.1 of Neofelis nebulosa. Taxonomy (NCBI): domain Eukaryota; kingdom Metazoa; phylum Chordata; class Mammalia; order Carnivora; family Felidae; genus Neofelis; species Neofelis nebulosa. Next base: position 236,462,814 of record NC_080782.1, read on the forward strand.
CAATAGCAAAAAATCAATCTGATTAAAAAATGAGCAGAGAGGACCTGATTAGACATTTTTTCAAAGAAGACATACAGATGGCAAACACACACATGAAAAGGTGGTTGGACATGAATCATCAGGGACATGCAAATTGAAACCACAATGAAATATCCCTTCACATCTGTTAAAATGGCTAGTATTAAAAGACAAGAAATAACAATTGTTGTTGACGATGTGGAGGAAAGAAACCTTTGGGCACTGTTGTTGAGAATGTAAATTGGTAGAGCCATGGTGGAAAACGGTATGGAAGTTCCTCAAAAAATTAAAAATAGAACTACCATTACCATATGATCCAAGAATTCCCCTTCTGGGTATTTACCCAAAGAAAATGAAAACACTGACTCGGGAAGATATATATGCACCCTATGCTCACTGCAGCATTGTTTACAATAGTTAAATCATGGAAACAACTAAATGCCCATTGATGGGTGAATGGATAAAGAAAAGGTCACCCACACACACAGAAATATTATTTAGCTATAAAAAAGGATATAAATCTTGCCATTTATGACAAAATAGGTGGACCTCGAGGGCATTATGCAAAGTGAAATGTTAGACAGAAAAAGATAAATATCATATGATCTCACTTATATGCGGAATCTTAAAAAAAAAAAAGGAGACAAAAACAGAAAATGGAACAAACAAAACAGAGCTCATGGATATAGAGAACAGAGTGGTTGTTGCCTGAGGTGGGGTGTAAAGGGGAGGTGAAATGGGTAAAGAGGATCAAAAGTACAAATTTCTAGTTACGAAATAAGTAAGTCATCGGGATGTAATGTACAGCAAGGTAACCGTCGTTCATAATACTTTACGGCATACTGAGGGTGGCTAGGCGAGCGGGTCTTGAAAATTCTCATTATGAGAAAACAGTTTTTGCAACTACACATGGTGATGGACGTTAACTGGACTTATTGTGGTGATCACTTCACAACATATACAAATATTGAGTCATTATGTCATACACCTGAAGCTAATGTAATGTTATGTCACTATACTTCAATAAAAATAGCGGTATTTCTTAATATCGTTAAATATGTACTTCGAATTCAAAGTTACAATTGTCTTATAAGTCTTGTAAATGTTTTTATTTTATAGTTTTGCTTAAACTGGGATACAAAAAGGTTCATAAAATTTTGATTGATTGATATTTCTCTTATGGCTTTAATAATCTATAGTAGAGGGGCGCCTGGGTGGCTCAGTCGGTTGAGCGGCCGACTTCGGCTCAGGTCATGATCTCACGGTCCGTGAGTTCAAGCCCCGCGTCGGGCTCTGTGCTGGCAGCTCAGAGCCTGGAGCCTGTTTCAGATTCTGTGTCTCCCTCTCTCTGACCCTCCCCCGTTCATGCTCTGTCTCTCTCTGTCTCAAAAATAAATAAACATTAAAAGAAAAAAATTAAAAAAAAATGATAATCTATAGTAGAGATTAACCCCTCAAATTTCTTTGTGTTTTTAATCTTACAATTTATTTGATGAAGAAAATTGGTTTATTTGTCCCAGGGTATGATCTACATTCTGGTTTGTTGATTATATCATATATATAGATATATATAACATATGTATGTTCATATATATATATATATATATATATATGAATGTATGTATATACACATAAATTCATATTCTCCCTTTCTGAGATAAATGGTAGTATACTATATATCTAGAGTTATTTTGAAAATATGATTCTGGGGCACCTGGGTGACTCAGTCGGTTAAGGTCATGATCTTGTGGTTCAAACCCTGCATCAGGCTCTGTGCTAACAGCTCAGAGCCTTGAGCTTGCTTCAGATTTTGTGTCTCCCTCTCTCTCTGTCCCTCCCCAACTTGTGCTCTGCCCCTCTCTCTCTCATTCTCAAAAATAAACATAAAAAAATAAAATAAAATATGATTCTAACTTTTAGCTGAAATGGGGAATCCAAACAGGTCTCCCAGAATTTCACCAGTAACTATATTAAAGACAACCAGAAGGTAAAAGTGGTAAATAAAATTAAAAAATAAAATAAAGAAATCCATGGAGGATTTTGGCATCAGGGGAGGGAAAAGAAAGAAGGAAGCGAATGTGTTGGAAAATTATAATCTAATAATGAAAACACAGTAAGAAGCATAATTGACAGGATGGGAAGAAGGGAGATGATCGTAATGTTGAATTAATTCACGTATTTATTCCTTTAGTGAGTCTTTCTCTGTTTGTTGCACCCTTGCCAAACACGAGACTCTATGTTGTGTATTACAACATTGATAACACTATGAGAGGAAAGTCAAGATGGAAAGAGGAAACATTTGGAAAGGAGATATGGACTTCTTTACATAGTTCCCTGCACATTTGTTTACCTTAGCGTGTCCCAGAACCAGAGGCCAGAAAACAGTTGAAAGGCTGGGATAAAGTAGGCTTTCTTGGATGATGATATCACCACAAAAACAAAACAAAACACTTAAAGGATCACCATCCTTGGATGATGTATCAGAGGTGATATGACAGGTGTGATGTCCATACCTGGCCAACCCTCAGGGACAGTCTTCAGTTTCAGGACTTGAAAGTCAGTATTTACAATGAACACATTTAAGGAAGGTTTGCAAATGTTTTTTGTTTTTTTTTAATTTGCATCCAAGTTAGTTAGCATATAGTGCAATAATGATTTCAGTAGAATCCAGTCATTTAAGGAATTTTTGCAAACTTTTATTAATTTATTTTAAATGATGTCTATTTTTTTTCCAAATGGGACACAGTCATGTGAAAAATACAAATCATCAGAAATACAAAATAAGAGTGGAGGCCCCCCAAAGTTCCAGTAAGGGTCTGTTAAATTTTTCTGGATTCATAATATTCTTCTTGCTACTTGCAAACATCTACAAAATCCGGAATGTCTATGACGAAAAATAATTTCTTCTTTGGAACTTAGCTAATGATAGCTGACATTTATTGCAAGAACTTCAGTAATTTGCCTAGGGCTGCACAGCTAGTAAATGGTGGATCGGGAATTCAAACCTGGGGCTGCCCGGCGGGCTCAGCTGGTACAGCATGTGACTCTTGATCTGGGGGGATTGTGAGTTCAAGCCCTGCATTGGGGGTAGAGTTTACCTAAGGAAGGAAAAAAGAATTCAAATCCAGAAGTCCAGCTTTAGAGTACACACTACAGAGGCTTTCTAGAGCAGGGCTATTCCACAGAAATATAATCTGATCCAGGGCGACTGGGTGGCTCAGTTGGTTAAGCCTCTGACTTGATTTCCACTTAGGTCATGATCACAATTTGTGAGAGAGAGAGAGAGAGAGGAGAGAGAAGCCCAAGCTGCCTCCACACTGTCAGTGCTCAGCCCGATGCGGGCCTCGATCTCACGAACTGTGAGGTCACGACCTGAGAAAAGTCAAGAGTTGAACACTTAACGGACTGAGCCACCCAGGCGCCCCACCAAGTCCTAAATTTGATGTGCATTTTGCACTTTCGGCACATCTCGGTTTGGAATAGCCACCTTTCAAGTGCTCACTAGCCACGTGTGGCCGGGGGCTACTCTATGGACGATGCAGAGCCCGGCAGTTTGACTTGTTCCTTCGATAAATGCTTCCTGCAGGCCCACTGTGTGCCGGGCGTCATGCCGGGTGCTGGGGAGTCAGTGACGAGTTAACGTGAGATCGTGAGCACCACTCTGAAAAGAGAGAGAGAGAAGATTACTAGAGACACTACTTTAGATAAGGTGGACAGGAGACATATTTTTCCACGTTGGACGTTGGAATAGAGAGCTGGGTGGGCCAGGCATTAGAGAGCTTATTGTATTCAGGCGCTGCTTTAAGTGTTTTCCATACATGAACTCCTTTCGTCTTCACAAAATCCAAGAAGCTGGGTCTATTATTGTCCATCTTCCAGATGGAGACCAAAATGGAAGACAGTAAATAAACTTGCCCACGTTTACACGGTAACCCGCTTGAGCAGGCTTCAGGAAGAAGAGGTGCTCAGGCAGAGGCATTACGGGGTACAAATCTCAGGGCGGCTGTGGCAGGCTGATGGGACCCCCCCATCTCTGGGTCCCAATCCCTGGCACTTGTGAATGTCGCCTCATAGGGCAAAAGGGACTTTGCAGATATGATTAACTTAAGGGTCTTTTTTTTTTAATTTTTTTTTTAACATTTATTTATTTTTGAGACAGAGAGAGACAGAGCATGAACGGGGGAGGGGCAGAGAGAGAGGGAGACACAGAATCGGAAGCAGGCTCCAGGCTCCGAGCCATCAGCCCAGAGCCCGACGTGGGGCTCGAACTCACGGACCGCGAGATCGTGACCTGAGCTGAAGCCGGACGCTCAACCAACTGAGCCACCCAGGCGTCCAGCTTAAGGGTCTTGAAATGGGGAGATGATCCTGGATTATCCGGGTGGGTCCAGTGTCATCACTAGGGTCCTTAGATGGGGGAATGCAGGGCCACCTGGGTGGCTCAGTCAGTTGAGCATCTGACTCCAGATTTCGGCTCAGGTCATGATCTCACGGTTTGTGGAACTGAGCCCTGCGTTGTTGTGCTCAGAGCGGAGCCTGCTTAGATTCTCTCCCCCTGCTCGTGTGCTCTCTCTCTCTCTCTCTCTTTCTCTCTCTCTTAAAAGAAAGAAGAGGGATGCAGAGGGGGATTGGGTGACACACATGATGACTATGGAAGCAAGAGGTCTCGTGACTGAAGGCAGGGGTAGGAGCCCCAGAAAGCAGGCATCCTCTAGAAGCTTAGACGTAAGGAAACAACCTCTCCCCTCTAGCCTCCAGAAGGGGCACTGACACTTTTATGTTAGATTACTGACCTCCAGGACTGTGAGACAATATATTCATGTCATTTCAAACTGCTGAGTTTGTGGTAATTTGATGGCAGCAATAGAAAATGAATATAGGATCTACACGTGCGTCCTTTCTCTGTGCTCGATCTGGCCTCCACGTCTTTGCTCTAGCCGCTCTCTCGGCACAGTCCCTCTCCTCGTCCCCTCTCCTCAGCTGGACCACTTCAAACTCTGCTAACATTTTCCTGGATCCCCAGGCTTGGTTTCTCCTTCCTCTGTGTTCCTCGAGCACTTTATATAACTCTCTGCTGTATCACTTATTACATTATATGATAGTACACCCTTCTTTCTACTTGTCTGATTCTCGCTTCAAAAGATGTACTTTCTGGGGCGCCTGGGTGGCTCAGTCGGTTGGGTGTTCGACTTTGGCTCAGGTCACGATCTCGCGGTCTGTGAGTTCGAGCCCCACGTCGGGCTCTGGGCTGATGGCTCAGAGCCTGGAGCCTGCTTCCGATTCTGTGTCTCCCTCTCTCTCTGCCCCTCCCCCGTTCATGCTCTGTCTCTCTCTGTCTCAAAAATAAATAAAACGTTAAAAAAAATTAAAAAAAAAAAAAGATGTACTTCCTGAGGGTAGGCATCCTGTCTTCTGTCTCTTTCCATCCCCAGTAATCAGCAGAGGGCCTGGTAAATAGTAAGCAGTTCATCCAAATTTATGGCATAAAAACAAACAAACAGAAAACCACAGTAAGAATCACATCCTATAAAGTTGCCTTCACAAAAACAATTTGCTCACCAGTACCTTGTGCTCTCTGGCCAGCTTCCAACGGCCACAAAAGGGGTGGGGGGTATCTTACCATCCCCCCCCCAGTCAGTTTGACCTTGAACCGTTCTGTCTGATGGCATCCTAAATCAGACAGCCTTCCCAAGTACTGTGCAGTTTGACCCCACGTCATTATTTCTGGTTGTTGAGGCTCTACAGGTCAGCCAATGATTAACGAGGTGAATGAAGTGTTTACAGACTTTTAAAAGCAGAACTCAGTTGCAACTCGGTACACTTGGTACATTGTCCGTAGGAAATGTGACAACGATTTAGTCAATGTTCTTTTACATCTTCCCATTTTTCTTCTCAGCATGAAGTTCGTAAGGTCAAGTAAGAAAAAAATGTAAAACGTCATCTGCAATCCTTCTAATCACTGATAACATTTTTAAAGTTTATTATTAATTTTAAAATTAGTACATTCCTACTGTCAAAAGTATAAACAACACAGAAGAACATCCAGTGAAATGTAAAGGAATACCTACTCCCACTCCCCAGAATTAACTGTTATTAATAGTTGGTCACCGGGGGTGCCTGGGTGGCTCAGTCGGTTAAGCGTCCGACTTCAGCTCAGGTCATGATCTCACACTCCGTGAGTTCGAGCCCCGCGTCGGGCTCTGTGTTGACAGCTCAGAGCCTGGAGCCTGCTTCAGATTCTGTGTCTCCCTCTCTCTCTGCCCCTCCCCTGCTCATGCTCTGTCTCTCTGTGTCTCAAAAATAAATAAAGACATTAAAAAAATTAAAAAAAAAATAGTTGGTCATGCTTTTATCTAGTCTTTAAAAAAAAAAACAACAACAACTGTAGGGGTGCCTGGGTGGCTTAGTTGTTTAAATGTCCGACTCTTGGTTTCAGCTCAGGTCACGATCTCATGTTTTGTGGGTTCAAGCCCCGTGTCGCGATCCACGCTGCCAGTGCCTGCTTGGGATTCTCTCTCTCTCCCTCTCTCTGCCCCTTCCCTACTCATACTCTCTTTCAAAATAAACTTAAGGGGCGCCTGGGTGGCTCAGTCGATTAAGCGTCCGACTTCGGCTCAGGTCATGATCTCACGGTTCGTGGGTTCAAGCCCTGCGTCGGGCTCTGTGCTGATAGCTTGGAGCCTGAAGCCTGCTTCTGATTCTGTGTCTCCCTCTCTCTCTGCCCCTCCCCTGCTCACGCTCTGTCTCTGTCTCTCAAAAATACATAAATGTAAAAAAAAAAAAAATTCAAAATAAACTTAACTATAAAACAACTGTTTACAAAAAAAAAAAGCACAAGATCGCAACAATAGTAATGAAAACAACTAATGAAATTCCGCAAAACTGACTAAGGTCAATTAATTTCAAAAATCGTAGTCTTGTTTTTAAGGACGGCTAAACTAATCGTGTGCAGGATGCACGTTGTGACTGTGCACGAGCCCTCTGACCACCCCAACCCTCTCAGATAGTCAGTGTATCGTGGCAAGGATAATGGGATGGATGGGGACTCTCACAACACTTTATCAGCATTGTTTGGTTACCCATATAACACCAATTTTATAAGTGCTGAAAATAAAACGGCCGAGAAGGAGGCCTTAAGCCACCTTTACAAGCTGATGGCTGAACTGAGCAAAGAAACCTGGGGTCTTAAATTGTTTCTGGTCTCTGCTCCACTTTTCATCATTGAGGGCTTGACAGCTATGTGGCTCTCTAGGTGATAGCTTGGATAAATAAATATGATGTGTGAAGTGATTTTATTTAACCTCCAAGGTTAAACAAAGTTCAAGGTGGAGCCCTAGAGTTTGCCTGTCGATATGGCCTTAGTTGTGACTGTTTTCAAGAATATGGACTTTGTGGCTGATTTATTTTCTTTAAACATGCCTTATGCATACTTTCCAGAATCAGCTACAGGGCTGGCCTTGAAAAAGCACCCTCCTTACGTCCAGGAGAACTCGGTTGTATTTGCACAACAGGTTGAAAAGAGTAACATCTGAAAAGGATTCGGTATTTGCCAATTTGTTTTCATAACAGTGCAGAAGATACGGACTTCACAAACAATAGTGAGAATCTTAACAAATTCACACTCACGTTCCACCCTTGCCAAAATTCAGCTCCAATCTTGGATTTTTGCTTTCCGGAAATATTTCTACGATCTATTCACCTTTGCCTTCCCAGCATCTAGCACCGGAAGGGGTCCACAACAGACCCAGAATTGTAGCCCGGCCTAGCCCAGATTCCACATGGGTGGGACCAGATAAAGAGGTAGAGACCAAGAGGCCAGGTTCCCTGCGGACCTCTGAGAAACTAGCTACCGCAAAGAGACATGCTGGAAGTCAGGGAAGGTTCATAGAGAACATCCAATGGTTGATGAGCTAACAGATTTGATAGAGGACCCAGGGTATCATCCAGAGCCTAGTATAGTTATTATTATATTATATTATATTATAAATGTATATAATAAATAATTATAATTATTTGTTATCAAAAATCTTTTTTTGAGAGAGAGAGAGAATGAGTGCACGTGAGGGAGGGGCAGAGAGAGAGAGAGAGAGAGAGAAGTAGGGTTCACCTGAGGCTCCTGTTCTCCTGAGGCGGGGCTTGAGCTCACCCCATGTGGGACTCGAAGTCACAAACTGTGAGATCATGACCTGAGCCAAAGTCATATGCTGAACGATTGAACCACCCAGGTGCCCCCAATCAATCTTCATATAAGGGAGGATAGAAGAAATGAAGAAAGGCAGGCAAACATAGGAAGAGTAAGTTGGTGGGTCCTTCCATCCAGAGGCAACAGAACATTGTTTAGAGGCAGGACCGTGGTTTCGGAACCCGCACGTATGCACCAATGGGCCCAGAGAATGAAGGGGCCTGTGAGTCCCCGCTGGGGGTTTGGCCTTGATGCTTCAGCCTATGGAAGCTACTGAGAAAGTTCAGGTAATGGAGAGTTAAGAGCACATTCGGGGCACCTGGGTGGCTCGGTCGGTTGAGTGTCTGACTTTAGCTCAGGTCACGATCTCACGATTCGTCAGTTCGAGCCCCGCATCCTGCTCTGTGCTGACCGCTCAGAGCCCGGAGCCTGCTTCGGATTCTGTGTCTCCCTCTCTCTCTGCCCCTCCCCTGCTCACATTCTGTCTGTCTGTCTGTCTGTCTGTCTCTCTCAAAAACAAATAAACGTTAAAAAAAAAAAAAAAAAGAGCACTTCAGTACTGGAAAGACCACTTTGGCCTAGGGACACTGCCCTAGGGACAAAGTGTGAAGGAAAAACCATGGTGGGTGGAGACAGAGAAGGAAGCAGACTGGATACGGTCCTGGAAGGGAGAATGAGCAGACGAAATATTCTGAGATTTGTGGGGTGAGGATTTGAGTACATATGTCGAGGACATTGATCTTAACATGCTGCATTTCCTTCCACATATTGTTTATTATAAAATCACGTATTGTATGTATACGATTTCAAAGTAAACACACCGCAAGAGATAGTACATTCCCAAAGCTTCTGATGTGAAACAAAATGCGAACACAATAACCCGCTGTTTTAAATTAACGTACAGATTTTTCCTTCTATTCATCCCTCGATGACATGTCCTGTGGGGACAAATGACACCTTGTCTTTCTTCATAGGGGTCCCATCTCACCAAAGCAGTGTAAAAACAGCATTTTAACCATTAAATTTCAGAGTCCAGTCCTTTGGGGAGGCGCCTGGGTGGCTCAGTCGGTGAAGCGTCCAACTTCGGCTCGGGTCATGATCTCGCGGTTTGTGAGTTCGAGCCCCGCGTCGGGCTCCACGCTGACGGCTCGGAGCCTGGAGCCTGCTTTGGATTCTGTGTCTCCCTCTCTCTGCCTCTCCCCGACTCGTTCACTCTCTCTCTTTCTCTCAAAAATAAACATTAAAAAAAAAAAAAAAAAAAGACCAGTCCTTAAAAAGATAAGCTAAGTAGTCAGATATTTTCACGTGATAAATTGAGTGCTGTCTTGGCTCGTCACTACTGGTCTATGTGGGGTCTCCAAGGAGCCAAGAAGGCATGCCCAGTGAAGTTTGGGAGCTGAAGGAAAAAGATAAACTTAAAATGTCCCCCTTCACGATTCATCCTTATCCACAAAGCATCCTGAATGGTCTCCTGGTCCAAGGTCTGCTCAGGAGACAGAAACCATGAAAATTACCTGCCTCACGTGGAGAAGAAGCAGACATGAGAAACTATGAGTGAAAACAGAACACAAAGGTATCATGTACGTGGCGAATGCAAGAACCAGCTACCCCCCTAGGGCTGGGACAACAAAACAAAGAGGTGGTGAATATGAAAACTGAGAGACTTGAACAGGGTGCCTCTGGAGCTGAGGTCTCTGGGGAGGGGCTGTTGGCAGCCAAAGGTGATGCTGCCTTTGCGGGATCATCGCTGCCTTTGCGGAGGCGTGGATTCTGCAAAAACCCCAAACTGGAATAAACAGCTGCGAATGGACTAAAGTGGCAAGAAGAAGCCTGCCCTGCCTGGCACTGAAGTGAGCAAGAAACAGAAACAAACCCTCCCTCCTGCCTCTGGCCACCAAACCTCCCCCTAGTGCCTCCTACTGGTTGGCGGAACCAAAGCAATAGCCAGCTGCCCCAGGAGAAATGTAGTGTCGGTGTCTCGGCTCAGCTCCAGCATCACAAAGGAGAGTATAGGAGGGTGGGTTTGAAGCCGAGAAGTAAGAGCGTAACGATCACATTTGTTTTTAAAAGTGTTTGACCCAAAAGTGTTTGACCCAAGTTCTCCCCACTCCTTTCTTTCTTTTCTTTTTCGTTTTTTCTTTTTTTTTTTTAATTTTTTCAAACGTTTTATTTATTTTTGAGACAGGGAGAGACAGAGCATGGACAGGGGAGGGTAGCAGAGAGAGAGGGAGACACAGAATCTGAAACAGGCTCCAGGCTCTGCGTGGTCAGCACAGAGCCCGACGCGGGGCCCGAACTCACAGACCACAAGATCATGACCTGAGCCGAAGTCGGCCGCTTAACCAACTGAGCCACCCAGGCGCCCCCATTTTTGTTTTTTCTTAAAAAAAATTTTTTTTTTTTTTAAGCAATCTCTACACTCAACATGCACTCAACGCGGGGCTTGAACTCATGACCTGAGATCAAGAGTTGAGAACTCTAGGGGCGCCTGGGTGGCTTAGTCGGTTAAGCGTCAGACATCGGCTCAGGTCATGATCTCGCGGTCCGGGAGTTCGAGCCCCATGTCGGGCTCTGTGCTGACCGCTCAGAGCCTGGAGCCTGTTTCAGATCCTGTGTCTCCCTCTCTCTCTCTCTCTCTCTGACCCTCCCCCGTTCATGCTCTGTCTCTCCGTGTCTCAAAAATAAATAAACGTTAAAAAAAAAAAAAAAAAAAGAGGGGTGCCTGGGTGGCTCAGTCGGTTAAGCGGCCGACTTCGGCTCAGGTCATGATCTCGCGGTCTGTGAGTTCGAGCCCCGCATCGGGCTCTGTGCTGACAGCTCGGAGCCTGGAGCCTGTTTCGGATTCTGTGTCTCCCTCTCTCTGACCCTCCCCTGTTCATGCTGTGTCTCTCCCTGTCTCAAAAATAAATAAACGTTAAAAAAAAAAAAAAAAAAAAAGAGGGGCGTCTGGGTGGCTCAGTCGGTTAAGCGGCCGACTTCGTCTCAGGTCATGATCTCGCGGTCTGTGAGTTCGAGCCCCGCATCGGGCTCTGTGCTGACAGCTCGGAGCCTGGAGCCTGTTTCAGATTCTGTGTCTCCTTCTCTCTGACCCTCCCCCGTTCATGCTCTGTCTCTCTCTGTCTCTCTCTGTCTCAAAAATAAATAAACGTTAAAAAAAAAAATTAAAAAAAAAAAAAGAGTTGAGAACTCTATCCACGGAGCCAGCCAGATGCTGTTCCACACCACACCCCCTCTCATTTCTAGTCCTTCTCCCTCTAAAGAGGATTTGAGTTGGTTTCCAACAAAGGCACATAACAAAGGCACATACTGTATAGGACATTTAAAACAAAAAAGCTTAAAATAGTTGAAGTAAGGATCAAGCACCACTCAGAACAGTGTTTGCAAAACTTTGGGAACCAAAGTAGAAACACGTTTTATATTATGACTTAGTAGACATATATACACATGGCTGAAAAGTTTCAGAAAGTAATACTTATGCTCACTAAGACTAACACAGTCTGATATTTTCTGTTCTATTTTGTTCTATATATTTTATATTTTGTTTGTTCTATAGTTTTTGTTCTATATTTATGTTTTTCAAGCTCTCATAACCCACCGAACTGACTTCATCGACGACGACTAAGAGGTTGCAAGCTACTGTGTGAAAACTGCTAATCTAGAGGAGGGGGAGATCCAGCGCTGTTACCATTATAGACAACATTTAGCGGCCATTTCCATATCAAAAAGTACTTTTCACACCCTTTGTTTTATTGAACTCTCACAACAATCCTGTGAGGTGGGTGTTTCCCCCAACTCACCAATGAGAAAACAGATTTAAAGTAAACCAAGCCAGGCTCGCAGTTCTAAAGAGTAATGAATGGTGAATAGAGAACTAGAAGCCAATTTTTCTGGTTGAAAATCCCAGCCTTCCTCAACATTCTATGCTAGAATGAGAGACGTAGTTACTTTGAGCTCTAATTTTATTTTAATTAATTAATTAATTTATTTTTAACATGTATTCATCTTTGAGAGACAGCGAGACAGAGTGTGAGTGGGGGAGGAGCAGAGAGAGAGGGAGACACAGAATCTGAAGCAGGCTCCAGGCTCCCGAGCTGTCAGCCCAGAGCCTGACGCGGGGCTCGAACTCACAGACTCAGAGATCATGACCTGAGCTGAAGCTGGACGCCCAACCGACTGAGCCACCCAGGCGCCCCTGAACAGCAATTTTAGGTTTGAGGTTTTTGCTAGAAAAGGCAGACGATGAGTTGTACGGTGCTCATGGTCTGAGGAAAGCAAGCACACAAGTTTATCTGAACAAGTCTCCTAGAATGAAATCCAAGGACAGGGGATCCCTACCTGGACTATGTGTAAGTATTGTTTCCACATGTGTTTTTTCGCAGAAAACACCAAATTATTATGACAATTTTTATATAGACTCTTGGCAACTGGTAGAGATTGTGAGCTGTCCCTTGTCATTCTACTCTTCCTCCTTTAATGTTCTCCCCTCCCATTTTTTTAAAGTTTATTTATTTATTTTGAGAGAGAGAGAGAGAGAGAGAGAGAGAGAGAGAGAGCAGGGGAGGGGCAAGCACGCTCCGAGTTGCCAGCACAGAGTCCGAGTCTGATGTGGGGCTCGAACACGAAAACTGTGGCATCATGACCTAAGCAGAAGTCAAGAGCTGGATGCTTAACTGACTGAGCCACCCAGGTGCTCCCCCTCCCATTTTTAATTAGACAAATGGCCATCTAGAATGAAGACCCCATTTTCCAGCCTGCTGTACAGGTAGCTAAGTCTTGTTAATAAAGAGTAAGCAAGAGGGGTGTAACTTTCCTGAAGTGTCACTAAAGGGAACTGTATGCATTATCTATTGTTGTTATAGCAAGTCAGCACACATTTAAAAGCTTAAAACGACACAAATTTATTATCTCCCAGTCTCCTTGGGTTAAATGCCCCCTTTGGCTCGCACAATTCTCTGCTCCAGGGTTCAAATGGTTAAAATTAAGTTGCTGGCCAAATGGGCTCTTCTAGGAAGGCTTTGGGAACAATTCATGTTCTTGGCACAATGTAGGTGCTCATGTTGTGGGACTGAGGTCCCCATTTTCTTGCCAATTATCACCCGGCAGCACCCCTTAACTCCCAGAAGCCTCTCTCCAGTCCTTGCACCCGGGTCTCTACCTCCTAGAGGTAGCAACAGCATACAGCATATCAAATCCTCTCACACTTGGAAACTCTGACTCCCTTCTGCTGCATATCTTGGATTCCAAGCTAGAGGAAGTTCTCTGCTTTTAAGGGTTTATATGATCAGATTGGGCCTACCAGGTAATCTGGGATGATCTCCTTATTTTGAGGTTCCCTAACTTAATTACATCTGTAAAATCCCTTTTGCCCTGTTACAGAACATATTTACAGGTTCAAGGGATTACAGGGGGGACGTCTTTCAGTGATCAAGGGCTTACCCTCCCTTGTTTCTTTCCTGCTGCTGCTCACAAAGTGGGGGTCATAGCTGGAGTGTCATATGGGACAGTGAAATTAGGGCCACAGTTTAGGGGTAGCGGAAAGAGAAGCCAACGTAGCCTGAGTCCCAGACAACTCTGGAGCAATAGTCCAGTCCTCGATTATCTACCTCCAGACTTCCATGTAGGAGGGAAATTAACTTCATTCGTCAGCCACTGCTTTTCGTGGTTTCTATCGGTTACTGCCAGAGGTAGCTAATACACTAACATCTAAGGAAATGGCTTATTAAGGAGGTCCTGGGATGATCACCTATTCTTGGGGGCCTAGGGACCCCTGAACAAATTTCACCTAAAGATTTTTTATTTTTGTCATCTCTACACCCAACATGGGGCTTGAACCAACCATCAGACTATCCCTAAGTTAGATAAACATGTGTGCCGTGGGATGCCTGGGCAGCTCAGTCAGTTGAGCACCTGACTCTTGCTTTTGGCTCAGGTCGTAGGATCGAGCCCCGCGTCAGGCTCTGCTCTGAGTGTGGAGACTGCTTGAGATTCTCCCTTTTTCTCCCTCTGCCCCCTCCCCCATCCATGCTTGTTCTCTCTCTCTCTCTCTCAAATTAAAAAAATAAATAAATAAACAAACGTGTCCTTTACACATAAAGCTAGCTGAATTTGGGCATCAGTCAGTGTGGCTGGCTTTGCCTCTGTGTTTTATAGAGTTGTTGGCCTATTTTCTCCCACTGGTCAGCACCAATGTGACTTTTCAGGCCAGACACTGTTATGAGAAGCCAGGAGAAGATCCAGCTACCCCTATCAGGGGAAGATCTGAGGACATCCGGGAAAAGGGACACCTCTACTTTGGGCCACTGTTGTTGTCTCCTCTGGGCTCCACTGTCCCTGCTCTAGTGGGACAAGAAAGACCTCAGCTTCAAGGGGCACCTGGGTGGCTTGGTCGGTTAAGCGTCCAACTTCAGCTCAGGTCATGATCTTGCGGTTCGTGGGTTCGAGCCCCGCGTCGGGCTCTGTGCTGACAGCTCAGCTCTTCACATACAGTATTCTGTTTCACCCTCACGACAGTCACATGGGATGGGATTATCCCTCATTCACAGGTGAGTTGACAGGCTCAAAGGGATTAAGTTATCTGTCCTATTTCAGAAGGGTAGTGAATAGTGGAGGCCGAACTAAAAGTTAAACCCTACCCAGGGTGCTGAGAAACAGCACTTTAAATTTCCAGATCTGTCCAGGGAGCCTTCGCTTTCTCCTCCGTTGGATCCATGGGGCATTGGTGACAAAAGCCAGCATGAAAGTTGGTTTGTGCTTTTCCCAAATCCGTTTGTTTGTATCTTTGTGAGAGGGCCCCTTCATCCAGAGGAGGGATAATCTACTATGCGACACTTCTGACCTAGAAACTTAGTCTTTCAACATTAAATGGAGAAAAGCCATGCATTTACTATTGCAATAAATTCAGTTATCTAGTATTTTCACCTAAAAAACATGTTGGAGATTATTTTGTACATTTTATTGGGTTTCTTGAGCTATGGAAGGGGGAACAGCTCCATGGGATAGATTGATTTCAAACTGGCAGTGTTTTCACACATATCTAGAAATGTGAAGCTTCTGGATTTTTCAGGGCATGTATAAATGGGATAAATAATTTTTCAAGCTCTTAGGACTTGGAGATGACTGAGAATTCAAGAAAACGCTAGAGTTTATTCAGTTGATTATAAATTACTCGCAGCAAAAAAATACTGTAATAATTTTTATATGTGTAAATAATATGTGTAATACTGTAATAATTTTTATATGTGTAAATAATATGTGTAATACTGTAATAATTTTTACATGAGTATCACTGGAGGTAGAGTTGTGTGTGTTCTATAATGCAAAAAAGAATCTGATGATATAGCATATATTTAAGGTGTCCATATGGTCTGTGTTTAGGGAACGACTCCAAGCAAGTCAACTTAAAGTTGACTTATAAAATATCACTTAAGGTTTGAGCTATCTATCCTTTCAAAAGCCGTGGCATCTTATGTAGAGAGAAAAATAACTTTGACGAAAAAAGGAATAGAATTTTATTGTGCCCAATCTAGCTCATGATACACAAATACAGCATACTTTAATATGGGGACTTGGCGTTGACAGGTTATCAGACCCATTTCAGCCAGCCACTTTCACTCTTAAAACAGTTACTGGTAGCAGAACTTGACCTCCGTTTCCTACCCAGAGTTGCCTGCAGCTCAGTTCCCCTTCTCAAGCTGTCCCCAAGTAGCAATTTCCTGAAGGCTGGCTGCCAGCTTAGAGGCTATATATCACTCCTAGTCAGTTCCTCTGAAGGGAAGTCTTTCTGTTTCCCGCTGCCCTGCCTCAGTTTCCCTTTGGATGTACCCCCCCCCCCCATTTAGCTTGCCAGAATGGGTTTGAGTAAAATTTGATTTCAATGTCAACCCAGAAATTCCCTCTTCTGATCCTCTTAACCACTTGATTTTCAGAAGAGTTCCTAGATGATGCTGTTGAAGTACGGAAGACCTTAGTTGTACATTTTTTTCTTAGAAGGAAAAAAATAATAATTCCTTATAGTTTAGTAGTCAGCTCCCACCAAGCTTCCAAGCTGTGTACTTCTCAAGACAGCTTTTCCTGCTTTCAAACATTGCGTCAACACAAAGAATTGAGACCGTTACCTGAGTGGATGGTTTTCAGCAGACACTTGGAAGACAGCTGTGCTGGGCAGAAAAAACGAGTATAGAGGAGGGTGTCCCTGGTCCCCAGATACACATTGCCACCCACTTGAGACACTCTAACCATATGCACACAAACATACATAGGCATACCTAGACAGGCAAAGATAGAGACTCACTCTAGGACACACAGCACACCGACATAGACACAAAGATCTGGAGAGAAAGAGAAGAGGGGAGAGAGAATGAGGGAATGCGAATATAAGAACAGGCAGATTTCATCAACTCGAAAGGACACAGCAATGCTTTGATTTCATTCCAACTTAAATGCTTTGAACTGAATTCGTTGCAGAGGAGATGGCGAGGGCGACAGGGCTAGACCAAGGGGGCTGAAATTAACTTGGGAGACCAAAACAGCCCTTGTGGTCCAAAAGGAGAACTTGGGGGAACTGAATAAGCTCCCACTTACTCAGGTAAGCTCACCAATAATCAGTTCAGTCTCCATGACTGCAGACACCATCCGGAGAAGAGGTGATCCGACTTCTGTTTCAGAAATGCCCAGCGCGCAATAAGAGCCCCAAAACTGTTGCTGAATGCAATTGGGCACCGGCCCCGGATCGAAAGGTGCAAGCGAGTGACAGACAGCAAGCCTGTTACAAACCACAGGCAGAGCCTGAAAATCATCACCAACCGTCAGATGTTGGTATTGCATGGCACGAGTTTTAGCTTTTAAGGTGAGAACTTCTTCGAGAAACTGTCAGGAAACCTACAGGAAGAGCTGTACCTCAGAAGGAAAGGAGATTTTTGTTTGCCGTGCACTCTTTTCTGGCACTGCGCGACTGCGGCACTCTTCACGAGGAGTCCCGACGCTTCGGCCCCTGCCGCGTCGCGGGCGTGCTTTCCGGGGTTCTCCACCGCAACGCCCACTCTCTCGGTGGCTTAGAGAGAGGAGGGGAGGAAGTCGGTGTCGGGGGGAGGAAGTCCGTGCTGAATTTTCCGAATCCCAGGACGGGCGCTTTTGACAGAGCTGGGAACCCTGCTGCAGAAGCAGGAGCGCCGGGGAGCGCTCCTTTTGGCCTCACCAGCGCGGAGCGGCGCTCCATCAACCTCGGGTAGTAGATTCCAGAAGCGCAGGGGGATGGCTGGGCTTGTGGCTCCAGGTTGCATGACCGTCGGGGGTCTGTCTTGACGGGCGTGGAGGTGCAGGCGGGCGCTCCCGGGCTTGTCTGCGCCCCGAGCAGAGCCCCGCGGTCCGGGTTCCTGGAGCGCACTCCGCTCGCCTGGCGGGCGCGCACTGGCGCGCGGAACCGCGTACGGCTCTCCCGAGCCCCGCTCATCTTCCGCGCCGAGAACACTTGCCCTGAGGGCTTTCGAAGGCCACCGGTGCCTGTTTCCCGCAGGAGGGGGGCACGCCCAGCCAGAAGAGCAGAGGGAGGCTGACGGCCCCACCGGAGAGGCGGGTACCCGGGTCACCTCTGGAGTTCCCGGAGCCGGAGATCACTTGACTGGCAGAACGAAGCCCTTCTCAAGGCCCCGCTGGCTGGTTTTTGTTGTTTTGCTTTTTCCCAGCTCCCGGAAGGTCTCTCCTCACTCCAGAGACGAGGCTCTGTGCGGGGGCTTGGGCTTGGGGCTCCAAGCGCCCCGGCCCCTCCGGCCCACAGGTCGCCTCCAGTTGGCCAAGGGTGGCCACGTAGAGTCGGAGATTCACGCGTTGAGCCCCACGCGGGTCGCCCTCTGGGGCCTGACGTAGCGCCCCCCCCACCCCGTGGCCAGAGGGGTCGGGACAAAGGCCCCCGCTCCGTTGGCGCCGCTCAGGTGGAGCGTCCAGAGGCACCCACGACCCGGGCGCCCGTTCCTCTTTCGTCCTCTCTTCCAGGCCCATCTGGGTAGCTGGACTGCGCTCTTCGCTGCCTCCCCGGGGCCTCCCCGGAAGGCTGGCCTCTACCGGCAACATCACTGCGCCTCTGCCACTGCCCTCACCCCCGCCGCGTGTACCGGCGCCTGGGAGCCGGGCTCGGGAATGAACACTCCAAAGACATGATCTCATTTAATCCCGTTATGCGCCCATTTTATGGAAGAGGCGGCGGACCACGAAGGGATTAGCTCAAAGCCACGCCGAATTTTATTTTCCGGAATTCAAGCCGCGGGCGCGGGGACTGGAAAGCCGGAGTTCTTCCCCGCGGGCCGCACAGGCCCTGGCGGCGGGTCTCGGAGCCGCGGTGAGCGGCCCAGTTGCGCTTTCAGCGAAGCTTAGGGATCCCGCGCCCTGTCCTGGGCGGTTGCAGACCGCACGCCTGGCCCCGAGGCAGCACCTGCGCCCCCGGCCGCCCGAGCCCGCCCCCGGTGGCCCACACCTCTTCTCTCGCATCGGCGAGCCCTCCAGCCCGCGCGGAGAGGCCACGGTGCGGTCAGGACAGCGCGCGACATCGGGACGGGAGCCCCGGACAGGGAGGCGGGTTTGCTCGGGAGCCCTGGAGCCATCCCTGGCCTCCGAGGACCGGTCTCCGCGCCTCCACCGACCGGGCGGCTGAGCTTCAATTCAGCCAGTCCTCCCCACCCAGCGTCAGCTTCCCTCGTGTAAGATGGGGACCGTTTCACTTACCTGGCGAAGGTCGCCGAGGGAAAATCCAGAGTTTATTTATGAGGAAGGGAGTCGTAAAACTAGGAAGTGCCCGCTCAAGATCAGTGGTGACGCGAACAGGTCACACCATCAGCGACAGCGTGGGGATTTGTCAAAGGACAGGGGCTGCGAGGGCTGGCAAGGAGACTCGAGAATCTCTGCAGCCAGAAGCTCCCGGGCTCGCTTCTCAAAAGAATGATGTTGCCAAAACAGTGATGAATAGTGAATTTAGGTAGTGAATTTAAACACTTTACAGGCATTCTTTGGTTTAAATCTCACAACTTGGCGATGTAGTGTTCACTTCCACCTTACAGATGCGGAAATCGAGGCACAGAGTAGTTGAATAATTTTATCAAGGTCATGAGTCAGTATTTGAGGGAAACCGGGTTTGAAGGCAGATTTGCTTCACTCCAGAGCCCAGGCACGTGTGGAGAAGCTTTGGGCATGGTCATTGTCTCCCCAGTGAGACTTCTCACTGATGAGAAAGTTCCCCTTTCAGATCGACAGATTTCTTTTATTTTCTTTAAAAAATGTTTAAGTTTATTTTGAGAGAGAGGGAGCAAGGGAGTGCGAGTGGGTAGGGGCAGAAAGAGGGGAGAGAGAGAGTCCCAAACAGGCTCTGTGCTGTCAATGCGGGGTGGGGGGGGGAGGAGGAGGCTTGGGCTCAATCTCCGGAACCTGGAGATCATGACCTGAGCCAAAACCAAGCATCTGGATGCTTAACCAACTAAGCCACCCAGGTGCCCCTCTGTGGATCTCCTTTAATTTGGAGGGGCGTTAGGACTCAAATTCTTTCTTTCAACAAACAAAAAAACAAAACAAAAACTAAGCCCTGCTGTCCCTCTGCAAAAGAAAATACTAGCAACAGTTCCTGGGAGTGAGCCAGTGCCCCCCAAAGGTGGGAGCGCTCAGGTGTCGTTAGGTGCCCAGCTGAGGGAGGAGCAGGGTGGGCCCAGAGATTAGAAGCCTGCTAAATCAGGGCCTGTTTGCTCCTAATACAAGACACTGTCAACCTTGGGGCTGGAGACTCATCCAAAGCAACACTTCCTTCAGAAGAACCGCCGAGAAGGCCCTTGACCCAGACCTCTGTTTGGGGAGGCAAGAGACCCCGCCAAGGCCTTGGCCAGCTGAGAGTGTTTCCTTGGCTGCTGCGTGGTGGCCCAGGATGGGCTGCTCTTGGTTCTGTGCCATGCACAGCCAGTGGCACTTAGAACCCCCCACGCGTCCGGGCTACACTGCCTGAGAAATTCATCTTCAGTAGTGACGCAAGTTAAAAATGAAACCAAACTGAACATTCACCAGCTCATACGCTGCCCCAACCTCAAACCCAGACGTAGCACTTCTAAATTGCTCCTTTCCCCCTGGTTAGTACCAAAAAATAAAAATAAAAACATGCTGCTTTAATTTTTGAAGTGAAATGGAATCGGTGCGTGGCAAAGGTCTGAGGCAAAGCGAGGAAAATGAGTGTGCATCTCTTTTCCATGTGATCCGTATTTATTAACCCTTTTCCACAAACACCACCTGACCACGGGGCCCAGACCCTGAAGCAAGCAGCTGACCTGTTAGGTAACTTTAAAACTTTAAATAAAAATAGTCAGTTTTCAAACTCCCCAACCACATACGTTTTCATCATTTCTAAAGATGTGGAAATCAAGGGTCTCTACAAATAGTTTCCAAGGTGGGCCGGGCCACGCTGCTTGCCTTTCGGATTAGCCTCCCTTGCCCTGAGACTAGGAAGCAAATCCACATAGATTTAGCTCCAAATATCTTCAGTTTAGTGAAGGCTCAGGGGCCATCTTTCTCCCCCAGTCCCTTGCTCCAGGCCCACCTCCACCTGTCTTCTCTCCAAGCATTGGACAGACTGGATGTGCAGGGACTCTGGCACCCTTCTGCCCCAGCCCTGCTGTTGCCCAGCCATCCTTGCAAGATGTTCTGTTCTCTTCGTTGGAGGAAAGAGATGCGGATTGAAGGATAGGAGCTGGTGAGGTATGTGGCTATACTCAAAGGATTTTTAAAAAGTAAGAGGAAGTTGGGGAGGAGGAAGAGGCGGGAGGATTATTCTAATCCATGGGCATCAATTTCACTAGGTCTTTGAAACCTTCCTCTCCATCATTTCTAAGCATTAAGGCAGAAGCCCAAGTAAAACGGGCTGTTTTAGGGCAGATTAAGGCACTCCAGCTTGCCTGCAGTGTGTTGGGGGCCCATTCCAACTTGTGGTTTCTGTTGTTGTTTTTTCTTGAGCTGGTTTCTCTAAAGAGGTCCACGGTTCTGGAGTGCTAGGAGCTGCACAGCAGCGGCAGGTGTCGCCAATCCAACAATATCACCCGAAGAGGCCCCAGATATTACAGAAAACCTCTCTTCTCCTTCCAGAAGGTCTGCCGGCATCTCCCCAAGGTGCCCCGATTGGCACAGGCACCCGAGAACGCGAGTTCTCCCCTTCTGTCTGGGGTGGCCCCCCCGCCCTTTGAACGGCCAGGGCTGGTTGTCCACACCCAGGGTCCTACTCCTGCTACCCTCCCCCCTTCTTTACCAGTGGTCAAAGCCTCCTGGCAAGGAGGAGCCCCCATCTCTCACCGGGGTTCCTGTGGCCGCAGGGGCGCGACACTGGAGGGCTGCGGCGACGCGCTAAGGCCAGGTGGCAGGCGGCCTTCTCGGGCGGCGGCGGGGACGGCCGGCGGCACAGCACCACCGGGGGGCAGCGGTGGCGGCAGCGCCAGCAGCTCTTCGCCCGAGGTCACTGCGCAGTCTTGCTCGGGTTCCGCATCCGCGCCACCCCCGGCCGCTGTCCCGCAGCTGCGCTTCTTGTCCTCCTCCTTTTTCCATTTCATGCGGCGGTTTTGGAACCAGATCTTGATGTGTCTCTCGGTCAAGTTCAGCATGACGGCCAGCTCCACCCTGCGCGGCCTCGAGATGTATTTGTTGAACAGGAACTCCTTCTCCAGCTCCAGCAGCTGCGCGCGAGTGTAGGCAGTGCGTGTCCGTTTGTTTTCCTCGGGCTCTGCAACATAGGCGCCGCCTGTGGGCGACAGGGCACGTGAGTGTGGTCCCTCGACCCCTGGCCCCACCCACGCAGCCCAACACTGAAGCCCCCATGCTGGGAGTCCTGGTCCTCCCAGCTGTTCCTGCCACCGAGCCTCAACTTCCTGTCCCAGAGCTCAGTCTGGCCTCAAGTGGACTTTCTCCAGTAAAGGTTCCCTTTTCTTGGAGGTCAAAGCTGTGCAGGGCTCTCAGGCTCTCTCGGGAGCGGGCCGTCGCTCTTCGGTGGGTTCACTCGGCCAGCGTTTGGGTTGATGGTGATTAAAATGCCCACAATAGTTATCCAAACGTACTCGATTCTACAAAGGCAATAAAGTGCCTTTAATATAAGACTTAACCCCCCCCCCCCAGCTTTCTGATGGTCACCCACACAGTAAGAATACATGTCAGAGCACTACCCATTTCACACACGGACACAGAACTGACCCCCCAAAAGTTCAGAACATAAAACCAAGCAATCTTTATCACATACGATACACCTAATTTTTCCCATTGTTTACTATTTTTTTTTTAAAGGTCTCAGCTCAGTTAATTGATTTCACGACCAACTTGTAAGTACAACCCTCAGTGTGAAAAAAGCCTTGAGCTAATAAAAACCCTGATCTTATGACATATATTGTTATATCTGACTATTCTCTCTCTAGTAGTAATATTGTTATAATCATTCCCAACTCCAGAGCTGGTAAATTCTTCTACAATTGTTTTAACCTCTGCCCAGGCCCGTGCCTTGGAGAAGGGAAACTATTCTGGGCCCGGAGGAACGTCCCTGTCAGCCCTGGCCTCTGTGTTCTGGGCCCCAAATGCTGGCAAAGGTGAGGGGAGCCTTGGGGTCCCGCTGGGAACGGAGAGCCCCACACCGGACGGGGTTGGAGTCACAGGCTCTATTCCAGCTCCTAGCCCAGGCCCAAGGAAGCAGCAGCTGGCCCACACGCCTGCTGTTCGTCGCTGTGCACCAGGTCCTGAACATTTCCTTTTTCTGCCAGGTACCGACTGCACCCCCAGGCGCAGACTTCGTCGAAGCTAAGTTTCACTAAACACTCTGGGAAGAGGCCTAAATCTGCTTGTTTTAGGGCGGAGTCTAGGATATTTCTCCTGTGACTGTTAGGAAGCCTTAGGGGATTGAAAAAGCTAGTGCGTATGTTTGGAGGGGAGAGGGTTTATTAGATGAGAGAACTAGGCCCGCTCTCCCCCAGGCCAAAAGGAGGCGCCCAGAATCCAAGGCTTGGGCAGAGTCAGCAGACAAGTCCCACTCCCTGGGGAGCATTTCCAGAGTCTTATGCTTCTAAGCTTTCCTTGGCATAGGAGAGAGGAAGAGGGAGCCTTAAAGGAACGTTTGAAAAGGCCCTCTGAGGTTCTTAAATTCCATCCATAATCTCTTGGGACCACCCCAGGAGACCTATGCCCAGGACGGCTTGGCAGGGGATGCAGGCAGGTGGCGTTACTTAAGATGTCAAGAGCCCCCTGGGTCTGCGCCATTCCCTAAGGCTCAGGGGGAGGCAGTTTAGGGGCAAGCCTGCCGGCAAGGCTGCTACAATTCATTTTTTTAGGTCGTTTTCGAACGTTCCTACAGTATTGTTATTAGCATTCATATCTGTGCTGCAAATGAGAACCCTCTAGTCACTTTACCCTTCCCAGGCGTTTGAAACCCCACAGGAGTGGACAGGCGAGTTCACACACGCTTGAAGCTCCGCTCCTTAGAGAGTTTCCCGGGAGGATCTCGAGGTCGCAGGAGCACCCCAAAGGCAGCTTCCAGGCCAGGGGGGTCGGCCCCTTCTCCCTGAGCTGAGCTTGCAGCGGGTCAGAAAGCTCTGGCAAAGGGCTTTCCGGCCGGACTCTCCAACCCCTGGATGTTAGTTAGTTACCCTTTCAGGGTTTCCTTCACCCCAGGGCAAGGCGGCCGATTAACCAATAGCATTTACCGTCTGGCTCCCAGGGTCCGCCCGAGCCCAGGCGCCACCAGAGCAGGGGTCACACCCCGGGGGTGGGGAGGTGACCCCACTTTAGGCCTCGCTCGCCTTTTTCCCCCCCGACGAAGCTGCAAGGACGGCCGGGAACGTGGGAAACGCGCGTCCTTAGGTCCCACCCTGGTCGAAGGACGTGGTCCTCCCGCCTCCCAAGAATCCCGCGTTTCCCAAGACTCCCCGGCCTGCGGCGGCCGCGGCGCTGGGCCGCGTAAGGACGCAGTGGCGCAGGGCAGCGTCTGGCGCCCCCCTCGCCCGGGGCTGCGCGGTAAGTGGGGGAAGACTGCAGCCCAGCTGGGCCCTGTCCTGTCCCCGGACCCGCCCGGTCCTCGCCACTCAGCCTTCACGAAAACGTGAGCTGAGGGAGAGGCGAGCCCCGGGCACCCTGGGCGAGCCCGGGCCCCACAAAGCCCCGCCGGGCCGCGCCGGGGTCTGCGTCAGGCACGGGGAAGGGGGGCAGACGGGGCGCCGAGGACTCTCGAGGGGCGCCCGCCCGAGCCCCTTTCCCCCTACCCCCGACTGCTGGAAGGAAAAGAAAAGTCAACTATGCGCCATGCAGGTGTGACCAGAGGTGGCCGCGGCACGGAAGCGGTAGCAGCGTGTAGCGGCGCCCAGGCCGCGCCGGAACCTGCCGCCAGCTCCTGGCGGGGGAGGGGGCCTGGGGGCCGCTCCGCGTCCTCGCCTCCGGGCTCCGGGGAAGACCTTCTGCGACACGCCGGGCGCCTAGGGCCGCGGGGACACGGGGCTCACGCCTCCCCCGGCACAGCTGTTGCAAGAAGGGCATTCCTTCTTCAGATTCACTTGCTGGGAAGAGGCGCGGGGAGACCCCCTTCGAACGTTTCTGTTTGCTCAGAGGCGCACCAGCATGGAAGACGCCTCTCCCAGCTGCCTGCCTCCAGCCTGAGCGGCCCGGCCTCGGCCTGGCGGTGAGTACCCCCTCCCCGCCCCCTCCCCTCCGCGCCGAACATCTTCGCGGGCTTGATGCAGTCCGTCTTCCCTGCTTTCCGGCATCCACTGAGCGCCCCCGAGACTGCCCGTCTCCTCTAATGACGGCTCCCGGGTGGGCTCAAGGCCACAGGGGCCCAGGACTCCAAAGGCACGCCCCGGCCCGGGTCGGGAGCATCCTAGGGTCCTGCTCGGCTTCCTAGACGCTCGCGCCGTGGAGTCCTGGCCAGGTGGATCCCTCCAGTGGAGGAGGATCCCTCCGGAGGGTCGGAAGCCTGAGCTCAGCCAGGCCTTGGCTGGCTGGGGGAGCGCAGGCTGCTGGAGTTCAGCGTATGGATAGGGAAGGAAGTAGGTTTAAGCGCCCAGGAGGAGAGCTGAGTGGAAAAGACGCTCCAAAGGGGCCCAGAAAGGCGCTTCTGCGCGGGATCGCCTCGTTGGCTCCCTGTGGAGTTTAGTCCGACCCTGGGTTGTCCTTAGGGGCTGGGAACGCGAACCGGTAGAGGGTCTTGGGGAGCCCTTCAGCCGGGACGGGAGCCGGTGAGGGGACTAAGGGGATGAGGGGCCGGACTTACCTGCCCAGTGGCCTTTCCACGCGTGAGCCTTGGTAGACTTCATCCACGGGAAAGGCAGCTGGACGCGGCCGGGCTCCTCCAGGGCGCCTGGCTCGGCTCCATCCGGGAAGGGCCCGGCCGGAGGGTGGGGGAGGGCGAGCTGAGCTGGGAGGTGGTGGTGGTGGACGTGCGCCACCGCGGTGTCGTCGGCGAGGGGGGGCACCTCGTACGGGGAGATGTCCGGGGGGCTGCCCTGCTCCAGCGCGCCCAGGGTCGCCGGGAACGGGGGCGGCGGCGGCGGGGGCTGGCGGCCCATGTACAGACACGCGGGGGGACTGGCGCTGAACTCCGGCGCGGGGCCCCGCTGGTAGGCGCATGGGTCCTTGTAGAGCTGCGTAGCTGCATAGTACTGCTCCTCGCCGTTCATGGCTGCTGCCCGGGCTTGGAAGCCGGAGCCGGGGAGTCGGAGCTGTGTGGCCCTCCCGCTCCCGGCGCCACCCCCGCTAGCTTTGACAGCTCGGCTCCGCTCCGCAAGGGGACCCGCCACCGGCGGGGACAGGCGGGCCGGCCGCAGCGCAATAGGCTCCGCTGTGCCCCACGTGGCTCAGCCTGGGGCCATTATTGGCCTGGCCGACTGCCTTAAGAAGCCAGGCCCAGGTACCCAAGAGCACTGCATTTGTTTCCATTTTCTCTCTCAGCTGAGTTTCCCCGCACACACCTGTAGGCCGAGCTGGCCGTGCGATCTGAAGGGCAGCGTTCATGAAACTCTTCGAGCTTACGTTCAATCATAGAAATGTATATTTTTCATCATACTTTAAGTGGTCGATTTTCCTTGTTTGTTTGATAATATACACAATACACTAATTCATGAATACAACTTATATAGATACATATGCCGAGGTTGTGCATTTAATTTTTTTTAACGTTTATTTATTTTTGAGACAGAGAGACACAGCATGAACAGGGGAGGGGCAGAGAGAGAGGGAGACACAGAATCGGAAGCAGGCTCCAGGCTCTGAACCGTCAGCCCAGAGCCTGACGCGGGGCTCGAACTCACGAACCGCGAGATCGTGACCTGAGCCGAAGTCGGACGCTCAACCGACTGAGCCACCCAGGCGCCCCCGAGGTTGTGCATTTAAACTGTTTTGTAACTGTTAGGGAGTACGGTAAAAAAAAAAAAAAAAAAAAAAAAAAAAAAAAAAAAAAAAAAAGTTTGCAGACCCTAGCTCTATAGGAAGGACTTGGTCTTCTGTCTTATTTATGAAATTTGTACACGATCACAATGATGTCAGTGAACTAACCCATAAAGACCCAGCATTTGTTGTATGTTTTTTTTTTTAATTTTTAATGTTTATTTTTGAGACAGAGAGAGACAGAGCATGAATGGGGGAGGGTCAGAGAGAGAGAGAGG
Organism: Neofelis nebulosa; assembly: GCF_028018385.1. NCBI lineage: Eukaryota > Metazoa > Chordata > Mammalia > Carnivora > Felidae > Neofelis > Neofelis nebulosa. The sequence continues at coordinate 236,489,649 of NC_080782.1, forward strand.
GAGACACAGAATGTGAAGCAGGTTCCAGGCTCCGAGCCATCAGCACAGAACCCGACGTGGGGCTCGAACTCACAAACCGTGAGATCATGACCTGAGCCGAAGTCGGATGCCCAACCGACTGAGCTACCCAAGGCGCCCCTCCTTGTATGTTTTTAAACTGTGGCGTGCTCGGGGGACTTCCGGAGAGTAAACTGTAACTTCAGAATTGATCACAGTGGCATTTAATTTTTTTTTTTTTTTTTGGTAATTGAAGGGCATTATTAATTTTGATTTTGGGAAATTGGGGCTCCTTTGACCAACTCAGTGCAGTTTCCTAATGTGGCAGAGGGGGAAAGATTTAGCGTCCCCTCTTGTGGCTGGGAGGAGGGGACGGCGTTGGCACGGGGTTTCCAGATCCGCGATGGCTTCCCACGGATCCTGAGCCCCAGTCCGAGCCAGCTGAAGAACGTGTGTTCTGCGTCGGATTGAAATAAGGCAGCGCTTCAAGAGAGGAGGGAAGTGTTTAGAAAAGAATTAAAAGCGCTGCATTTTAATGACAGCGTCAGTCTGTGGCCTCCACTGGGTAACTTCTGGGTATCCTGCGGTCCTCACTTAAATAGGGCCGAGTGTTTCCGACCGGATGATGCAGACTATCTCCGGGTCGCGGTGGCGCACAAGCCCCGGCCTGAGCATGAGCCGCGCATCCGACCCATTTGCCCAGGGCGTCCTGGGTGGCCTTGGACGGGTCCTACCGAAAGGACCACAGTCCTCGAACCAACACGGAAGGTTTTAGAAAAACTGGCCACCTTTGCAGAAAAGCCTTGGCAAGAAGGAACGTGAACCACCGGGAACCAGTACGGGAAAAACCACTGCAACCTGACTTTCCTAAACCACAAACGACACCCAGCCCTTCACGAGGTAGATTGTAATGTATTTTCTCCTTGTGGAGATACCTGTGTTTTAAATGCGTACGGACCGAATGCGCTACTCAAACACGCTCATTTTCACCAAAAAGCAAAAGCCAGTTGGGAAGGGGGACTTCCCTGCAGGTTCCTTGCGGCGTGCGATCCTGGTGCGGTCTCAGCATATGCGTTCAGGAGAGAGCTGGGCACCAGGAGGTCCGCCCGTGGGTGGGGACGCGCGCCGCACCCGGCCTCCTTGGTGTCCCAGCTCCCGGGAAGGGCGGACTGGGGGAAGCCGCTGGGGGAGGGCAGGGGGAGTTCCGGCGATTTCTTCAGGGAAAAGGGCCACCTGCGGCCCTAGGGGCCGGGAGGGAAAGGCGGTGGGACCCGCGCGCCTAATCTCTGCGCGTCCGCGTCAATGAGTCCATTGTTCGCCGCGGCCGCGGAGGACCAGACGCTATCACCCGGCCGCGAGTGACCGCATCGATCAGCAGGCAGGGCCCGAGGGGGGTTGCCCGGCCGGGGCGTGTTGACCCTCGGAGATAATCTGCCAAGTCGCCGCGGGTTGACTTGGCGACGCGGTTATGAGCGGGCGGCGAGCTCCGCTTGGGACAAAGATCGGCCGCCTCCCCCCCCCCCCCCTTCCGTCTCCCCCTCCAACACCCCTTTCTCCCCCTCCCCCCTCGGCTACCCCCTTTACCCCGGACTAAGCCCGCAGACCCCGCCTTCTCCTCCTCCCCTGCTCCCCGCCTTGCCTGCCACCCCCGGCCCGGAGAGTGTTTATTTTGCACTTCTCATCTAATTGCACATTTCTGTAAATTGGTCTCCATTTCGATGCTTCATTTGCTCGCATTTGATATTTTTGCTCGGCCCTGCAGAAAGAAAAGAGGCGCTCAGCAGAAAGCAAATCCGTCCGCCGAGCTCCGGGGCCAAAAACCGGCAACCCGGGGCTGAACAAAACCTTGGGGAGAAGGGGGCGGGGGTGCTGGAGGCGGTCGGTGGAGGCGCCTTCTCGCTTTCACAATTCGCATTTTCTGCCGCTCGTGGCCCAGGAAACAAAGGTCCAACAGCCATTTATTACGGTGATGATTATTAGTTGGGACAAAGCTAACAGCGTTTTGGGACTGGCTAATTATGACGTGTGTCTAATTATAACCCATGTAGAAAACGCGCCCCCGCGCAACCCTCGGCCGAGCAAGAGCGTGTGTTGTATTTTCTTCTGTGGATATCGCTCGTGGTATCATAAAAGCACCGGGTCCATTACAGGTGAAATGCGTTTCCGCTCTGAATCCCCGCTGCCCCTCTCGCCTCCCACAGGCCCCGGAGCGATACCGAGCCATTAGGCGAGCGCCTTCCCGAGCCATTTAACAGCAGCTCTTATGGATAAATAAACAAAAAAGGCTGTAAACCAATTATAGTGTGGACAGTGAAAAAGTCGTTTATTAGCAGGACGTCCTGATAGCCCTCGCAGATACTGGAGGTCCTCGCCTGCCCTTTCCCTTCTGGAGATAGTTTGTGCCCTGAAGAACACAGGTTACCCTGCTCTTGGTCAGTAGCTGAATCTTCCAAGCATGCCAAGGGCTGAATTTGACTTGGTGGTAAGGATTTTTCAGCCACTGTATTCTATTACTCAGGGGGAAAAAAAAAATTGACGGACCTCACTTGACTCCAGAGACGTGTCCGTGATGAATTGGTGTGGAATTTACTTTATCGGAGCATAGTTGTTTTTATGATTAACTTGCTGTTGAAAATAAAAATTAAACTATATCCCGAGTGGAAACGCTGAAGCAAACGATGTGGTTGGTGTAGGTAACGAGAGAATACACCTTCCATAATTTACTTGGAAGTTTTGCACATTAGCCTTTACTTCGGTGGGGGCTGATGCTGGTTTTTTATTCCTCCAGGGCAAATCCTTTCCCCCTGCCTCCTTCTACTCGGGGGGGTCTTCCTCAGAGTGTGGTACCTAGGTCTGAGAGGGTCAAGGAAAACTCGTGCAGAAAAAAGAACCTCAGGCTTTGAATCAAAGGCTTCCCATGCGTTCGTGGGGCAAACCAGCACAAGTGTAGAGTCGAAACTATTTCCCAGAAAATTCAGCGCCATTGTGTAAATAAATGCAGCCTAAAAATGTAATTTAATGGGACGATTGTCTTGGCTATCGTTAGTGGGAGAGAGGAGTGGGAGGGGGCAATATGGCAGACTGGATGCACCCCAGGACTGTGGACTGCTCGTCCGTCCCCGCACGCGACTTGGTGCTTTCTCCCAGGAGTGGCCCTGGCAGCCCTTTCCTCGCGTTTCTGTTTAATCCTTCCGAGGCCTGGTTTACTTTGCAGCTGAAAGGAAAAGTGTGAAAGGAAGTTGGGATTCCAAAGCGTCTAAAGCCCCCTGCTTGCTCTCCCCCCCACCCATCCCTGTGGCCCACTCTTGTAGTTCCCAGCCCTTGGGCTGGCTCTCCCCCAGGTTCCCACCTCTGCTCTACCGTTTAAATATTCAGTCTCCCCAAACCCCAGCCCTTGCCATGTTCCCTTCTCTTCTTCATCCCCGGTAACCAGCTCCTTGCTTCCATTGAAATTCCCTTTTTTGCCCTCCGCCCCCCTCCCATCACTGTGTCCTGTGACTAATCCTTTGTTCTCCTGGGAACCTTTCCTTACCTCCAGGAGCCCAAAGGAGGGTTGACCCACATTTCCTGGTCATTCCAGCCTCCTTCCTGAACCATCCCGCAGTTCACATGGTTTATTAGTTAGAAGGACAAATCTTTTCAATAACATTTATTGATCCGGCAGCTATTATATAGCTTTTTATACGTGCCTGTCCACAAACTCTTGGGGTAACAGAAACTCAGTAGAAGAAATACGTTCTGGATTTGGTGTACCTGGAAAACTTAGGAGCCACACATACCCATCTTCCAAATTGCCCTTGCCCTGCACAAGCTGTGTGTTCCTTGGCAAGTTACGCAACTCTACTAAGCCTTTCTGTCCTTATTTGTAGAATAGAGACAGAGGACTGCCCCATAAAGTATACCCCTTGTATATAGTAACGATCACAGCAGGTTCAGGGCACAAGACACTCTTTCAAGTATTTTGCATATGTAAATCCTCACTAAAATCCCGTGAGGTAGGTACTATTATTCTCATTTTTCTGTGCAGGAAACTGAAACATAGAACTTGCCCAGAATCACACACTAGATCCAAGCTGAGGAGGTCCGGCTTTAGAGTCCATTCTCTTGGATGTGACCCTATACTGTCTTGCGATGTAGTAAACAAGAAATTTTTTTATTTTATTTTATTTTATTAAAAAAATTTTTTTTTTAACATTTATTTATTTTTGAGACAGAGAGAGACAGAGCATGAACGGGGGAGGGTCAGAGAGAGAGGGAGACACAGAATCTGAAACAGGCTCCAGGCTCTGAGCCGTCAGCACAGAGCCCGACGCGGGGCTCGAACTCACGGACCGTGAGATCGTGACCTGAGCCGAAGTCGGCCGCTTAACCGACTGAGCCACCCAGGCGCCCCAACAAGAAATTTTTAAAATTATTTCTGTGAGAATTCAGTGAGGCAATATGTCTAATGTTCCTGGCTCTTCACGGGCACCGAACAAATGGTCTTCTCTTCCTTTCTCCTCTGGCATTGCTTTTAGGGCATCTACAGGCGTTCAGCTATTGGTCATTATTGCAGCCAGAAGAATTGCAGAGCTGTTGCCACAAGTCCGTGTTTAAGGGCATGGTAGACCGAGAAAAGGAGTATTCAGAAACATTGTGTTTTAGGGAACGTACTCCAAAGTGGGGCCCTGCTTGAAGTAGGGGACGTGGGGGCCACTGGATGGCACTTGCTTCCGCCAGCCCCCAACAGGCCGCAGAGAGAGAAACAAGTGTGAGGGAGATGCAGGGACTTCTTTACATCCAGGGAAGCCCTGAACAGAAGACTTGAAGGGGGTGAACGGATCACAGCTAAATATGCCGTAGCTATCCCAGGAGATGTGGAATCCAGCATCGAAGCAGTGTCTTCTAGCCAGAGCCCCGCCCCCGTATTTTCCATGGTTCTTCCATTTCCAGGTTGGAGACGAAACTGTTAACATAAACTCAGAGGAAAACCTCAGATGGCTTGGGAGAGAAGGGAGCAGTTCTTGTGTGTGGGTCGGGGCAGTCCTGGAATCCTCCTCTCTTCCTGCTTTCTCCAGATCAGGAAGGTAGTCATGTGCAACCCTGGCCTTCTTCGTAAGGATGCAGAAACACGCCTGTCGAAGTGACTCCTCTGCATGTCCCCTGAATCTGAGACCCATGCAAAAGTGTTAAAATTAGAAATCTGTGGGGCTTAAAACGGGGGAGTCAGCTCTATCTAGGGCACGTGCATTTCCTCTTCTGCGGTGATGAGAGTAAAAGCAGATTGTGGTCTCAAATTCACTGAATTTTCCTATTAGTAATTCTTCCTATGGTAGATATGCCTTATCGGGGTGTTGTTGTGCAGAGAGAAGCTGTATTTGAATACGTTTACTTTGTGTATTTTCTCCAATCACATATTGCAACCCATTTACCTTTAGGCAAATCCCACAAAGGTACAGGTTTCTACTATGCAATGAAATAACAGAGATTCATAGGGGAGTGTTTCTGGAAGTGTGATTCATGAACCATGTGTACTAAAATCACTGGGACGCTTATAAAACGCAAGCAGCCTAATCCCAGAGGTGCTGAATAACCATATGTGTGGGGTGTGGTGGGACTTGAGAAATCTGCATTTTTAACACACCCGAGGTCATTCTTAAGTACACTATGAATTGAGAACAACAGGAAACAAACACTTGAGCTGTAATTTATTTGATATATGGAGGCTCATGGATGGTCTCAAAGGACGAGCATTCTTCAAGCATGGCCGTTCAAATAAAAATACACCTCTACATCATAAGGTTGTTGTGAGATTTAAATAGAAGAAACGTATGGTGAATATGCCTTAGTTCATGCAGAAGGCATGTTATTTGCGTCTCTACGTGGGCAAGCCACATGCAAATCCTGGACATTTTCAGATTTTCCTTTCTTTCTCACACATCCGTTCTTGCCTTATAGGACTAAAGATTTAGGAAGGTTCAGCATGGTCTTATTTTATTATCGTGCTTCTCCCACTGAGCTCTTTGGAAACAGCGGGACTCTCCTTGGGATGTTAATGTGGCTCCAGTGTGGGCTCAGCCAAGTTGAGCTGAGCTTTTCCAGCCACAGTAGCTAACACATAAGGGCAAATAAAGGGAGGCAATAAAACCAAAGCAAATTGATTCATCTCTAGGCAGTACCCTTATAACTTGTGTCTTAATGCCATATTCTCTCTACACTGAACATGACCAAATAGCTTCCTTTAAAGGTAAGTGAATTTTATATAATTTGTGGCTAATTCCATTTAATTCTGCCCACATGAGCATGTGATAAGGGAATGTTAAACTGGTTAACAACAACGGGCTAAAAGGGGCATTGAGGAGGAGGCCAATATTTGATTTCCAAGTGCTCTGGCTCAGCGCTGAGAAATCCAGATGACTATGAGTGTGTTGGTTTCTTGGTTATTTGCTTTCTGTGCTCCTAGCTCCTGAGTAAAGGGCAGTGAGAAAACACTAGGATCCCATCTGTCACAATGAGGCTAGTTACAACAAAAATAACGACTCCTTTTTATAAAATCATTCTTGGTCTGACAAACTCCCCTCGGACTGCAGGGAATCAGGAAGAGTAAAAATAATAGAATCAATAACAACTTTGTTATCTAGTAACTTAAACAACCCTTGCCTGCTGGGATGGCAGAACAGGCTTTCTTATCTTGGAAACAGGAAAACTTTCTGGATAGTAAATTATTTTTTACAAAACGTTTCTAACTGGATTAGGCGTCTGTAGAGAGTGCCCCAGGTAGGAACCATGCCAAATTCGAATCACTTAGACATGATCATTTAAAACTTGGGTCGTTTTAATTTGGGTCGTTAAATCTAATACACACTGTTTCTTTTTATTTAGTAAAACGTCAACCGTGGTACAATTATTGGGATACTGAATGTATTTAATTGGAAAGCTAGAAAATTAAATGGGAAATTTTCGTTTAAATGTCTGGATCATCTGGGCAACTGGATTTTCATTCCTGTGTTAGTACTTGCCTACATCAGCACTTGGCCCATGCTGTGGTCTTCTGAGAGCTTTCATAATCCACACCCGAGTCTTCAGAGTCAGGAAATGTTCTCTCTCCTGAGTGATCTGTCTGTCTGACAGCAGGGATTGGGCCTGGTTTGATTTGGGTGTTCCGTGTTGATTTCTTTGCATGTAAATAGTGATGACTCAGTTCAGGAATTACGGAATATATCTTAGTTTGAAGAGAACCATCTCCCCAAAGTGCGAGTGTTCATAACAGCAACTAACTAGATAGTTCACACATCACCGAGATTATCCCGACCTGGTTCATTCAGATACATGAAGGAAAAGGAGAGGCTGAGGGGCTTAAATTATCCAGTTATTCTGTTTTTACTGCTTCCATTCACATTCAAGCTTGTCACTTGTATGCTGATGTTTTAGGACAGACCTCCTCATTTCACATTTCTTTGTCCCTCTAACACCTTCTATAGGATGTCCTTAAAGTCTGAACACAGGTGACTCTACATAACATTTTGTGTTCCATGTATACAAGATAAAATATTATCTATGCATCCCAGACTTTATGGACAGCCTGTATATAAATTGACCTATTTTTTTTTTTTTTTTTGTGGAAGAGGCACATGGGGGCCTAACGTTTAGTTTAGGGGAAGAAAACCTTTTCTCTTTTCACTAATGCTGTATCGTAAAACATAATCAATCAGTGTTGTCTGCTTCATTTACAAAGCAATTTATTATTAGACTCTGCCAACATGGTCACAGTCAAACCTTGACGTTTCTAGAAGTTGGAGTTAGAGATTGCTATGAATCCAGATAAACAGCACTGTTTTCTTACCTTCCCAGCAAATTTCGACAGGCGATAACAAAAAGGCAAACACAAGTCTCTAACCCCTAGCCTGGCGTTATCTGTCTCCTGGCCTGTAATTACACAGGATTTGGAGTTTTCTCAGGAGAGTGGAGTGACACTATTTACCTTTTTGTATTTATATGACCAGTAGCCAAACTTAAATATAATAACTAGGGAAATTCAGTAAAGAAAAATACTGACTGGGAAAGAGTCAAGTTCTCTGTTTCTCCTGCCGCATTTCCTTATGAACCTCTTGCCTGCAAGCCCCAGGGCCATTTTTGAAGAGAATACCGATCGTATTCCATCCAGTATTTATAACATTCTAAGACTTTCGTTCTGATCGTTGCTTGATATGAGGGGAGGAAACAACTGGAGACGGCTTATGTACATCTTAGCTGAAAAAATACAAGTTAACAGAGTTAAGTGGTGTTTCAACAGGGTGTTTTGTTTTGTTTTGTTTTGTAAAGGACAGCGGAATGGTCTTGAGAAGAAGTAGATAGGCACGTGGCCTGGCCTTTTCCTCATGCCTCATCTAATTCAAGCTCCCTTTTTTCAAAACATTTTGTTCACCTTCTAAAAATCACTAATAAGGGCAATAGAATTAATTAGCAACTTAGTACCAAATTTTGCACAGAACTCTCTTATCTGTCAAATTCCCAGATATTTCAAACATTTCAGCTCCTCTCTCTTACGCTTTCCATCCACAAGGAACCCCGAAGTGAGTTTAGTTTATGTTACGGAGTCATTATAATTCTTTCTCAGCTTGGTGCCTGGAATGAGAATATTGTACTGTAATAGGTAAGCAAAGATACTGAAGCCATAGTTCTGACTTTGCAGTTTTAGTCAAGGAGCTCTTTTGGATTGTAATGAATGCTAGGAGTCATTTCCCTGGAAAAACGCACGAGTGTGTAAGAACACAGAATTCTGTATGAGATTTCGGGAAATTCATAGCCCCCTGCCTCCTTAGCCCATTCATGTCCACCTTCAAACGCAAGCCAATTGGAGCCAATCTACGCCCAACATGAGATTTTCACCTTTACTTCTGGATTTGGGGTTGAGGGTTCTGGAACTTTACCAAAGTTGCTGGTCAATATTCACGATGCTCATTGTTTATTTGGTTGGGTATTCATGCTATACGCAGAGGACTTACACACTGGGTAATTATTGCTCAACTATCTAATTATACTCACTTGCTCGACAAGGATAATAAAACATAATGTAGCCGAACGGTGAGTTTGGAACAGGTGAAATTATACTTCTAAGATTATTAGAAATGGACAGACTTACAGATGCATTGAACTATGACATTGATCTGTTGCCATAAATGGTAGCTTGGCATAAGATTGTTCTTCTCTTTCTCCTTTCGACAAACTCCTATTTAAATATCTACTCTGTGCCAGGCGCTACGGCAGGTTTGGGGGTTATAACAAAATAAGACATGATCCCTACTCGTGAGGCCTTCGATTCTATTGGCGGAAAGGAAGCAAGTGCATAAGCAAACACACACGCGGCACAGAACTCCAGGTGCCCTGAAAATGTGGCTTTTCTACCTCTCATTTGAAGCTTGTGAACACATTACTCACATAGAGACAATCTGGCTTTCCCTTGTGGTCCATTTTCAGTTATTTCCTGAAAGCAGATAGGGTATGGTCTGGCTTCATCACTTACCAGCAGTTTGACTTTGGACTTTGAGTTGACCAGTGTTTCAAATTTCCCATCTACCGATGGCAGCTTGGTGAGTGGTGGCTCTGGAGCAGGACTGTCTTGATTTGAATCCCAGCATCCCTACTTATTAATTGTGTGACCTTGGGTAAGCCCCTTAACCCCTCTGTGCCTTAGTTTCCTCTTCTGTGAAATGGGAATAGTGATAATACCTACCACAGAGAGTTGTACCCATGAGTTAAAAATATGTGGGAAACACTCTGAAAAGAACACACGTGTAGAGTACGTAGCACTTCGTTCATTCATTCATTCAATCATTCATTCTTATGTAACAAATATTTATGGAATGCCTACTTTGTGTCGCACCCTGTGTTAGGTATAGGGGATACCATAATAGAGAGAGAGTCTCTGCCTCTAGTCTAGTAGGGAAGTCAGACAGCGAGAGAGGAAATTTAAATGCCCTGGTGAGATCTCTGTGGCAAATGTAGGCTGTGATGGGGAACACCATAGCAAGGGCACATCCCCCAATCTCGGGATGTTTCCTTCCTGCTTTATTAATCCCCTAGCTAAGGCACACACCTTCAGCTCTTTTAGGATTTTTCTCATGTTTTTTTTTTCTTTTTTTAAGAAACGTTCAAGAAAATTTAATTACATTAAAAAGACACATAACATAGGACTTACCATTTACACGCTTCTAAGCGTACAGTTTCATAGTGTTAAGTACATTCACGTTATCGTGTAACCCAATCTCCAAAACTTTTCATTTCGCAGAACTGAAACACTCTGCCCAGTGAGTGACAGCTCCCCATTGCTCTGTCTTCCTAGCTGCTGGGAAGCAGCTGGGAAGTACCTCACAGGGTTTCATAATTTTCCTGCATGTTCTTCTTCGCCTGAGTGATGAAGTTTTGTCGTTGTAGTTACTGTCAAGAAGGTGTCGCTTTCTGTCGTGGGTTTCAGCTGCCTTTTTTCTTCCTGCTGCTACCGCTGTTTTCTGGAATTCTGTGAATTCATGAACTTGGCTTCTTCCAGAAAAGAAATTGCTGTAAATCGAACAATATCCTGGGAACAGACTTGTCTATCGCTGGGCTGATGGCCTTGACCGAGGGCTCATTGATGGCTCATCGCTGGGCTCATCTCTGTAGGAAGATCCTAAGGAAGTGGGAGGTAGCCAAAGACTTGTTTGACATAAGTTAAAAGAAGACAGGGCGCCTGGGTGGCTCAGTCAGTTAAACGTCCGACTTCGGCTCAGGTCACGATCTCGCGGTCCGTGAGTTCGAGCCCCGCGTCGGGCTCTGGGCTGACGGCTCAGAGCCTGGAGCCTGCTTCCGATTCTGTGTCTCCCTCTCTCTCTGCCCCTCCCCTGTTCATGCTCTGTCTCTCTCTGTCTCAAAAATAAATAAAACGTTAAAAAAAATTTTTTTTTAAATAAAAAAAAATAAAAGAAGACAAGGCAGTGAGGAAGCATGCACCTACACACATGCCTTAGATACGCTCAAGTCCCCAGCTTTATGTTCCACACTTGTCCAACAGGATGCAAGCGATATTTTAGGAATACGAATCTGACAACACGAAGCATGGGCAAATCCAGAATATGACTAAGGTAGTTAGACCAGTTCGGAAGCTGTTGAAGAGAAGTTGAGGTTTGAGAATGCGCAGTTTAGAGTCCCGATGGAAATGGAGAAAAGGGGGGAAAATGCAGAAGGTGAGAAACAGAATGTAACAGCAGCAGTTGGTGATCTGTCGAATGGGAAGTAAAGGAAAAGGTGTAGGAGATCGGAATCAATGTTTGCTGAATGCTGACTCTGCCGGGACCTGGCTGGACCCTTTGCCCGTGGGACTGCCCTTATGACAGTCCTCTGAGTTAAGTATTACCTGTTTTACTATTGGAGAAGCGGAGGTTCAGACAGATTAACTAGATGGCTCAAAGTCAGATGATGAGCAGCTGGTCGTGTCATATGTATTCGCCCAGCATCCGTCTGACTCTAAAACCCATGCTCTTTTGTTACTAACATGGCTTCGAAGCCGCCAGCCTTGGGGACTGAAAAACACGGCTTTATTCTGGGCAGAAACGAGTTGATGGGGGGGGGGGGGCCGGGAAAGGTAATAATTAGTCCTATTTGAATATGCTGAATGTAGGATAAAGGCGGGCAATGGAAATTCAAGGGGCTTTCAGGCATTTGGAGGCGAAGGTCTGAGTGAAAGACCAGGGCTGGCCAAGTGGGTCCAACTTGTTGATTGGCTTATTGAAAGATTGAATGTAAAGAGAGCCATGGATCAATTCTTGAGGACAGTCCCACGTAGGGGACCAAAAAGAGAAAGGGGAGTCGGTCAAGTCAGTAAAGGAAAGTTCTTGGGACTGTGATTTGATAGCAAAATAGTACATGTGCTTCGGTTTGGAGAAGTGTGGCAAGACGGAGGGTTCCAGATTGTCAAGCTTGATTCAGGAAAGTCCTTTAAGATTTCTGGGTAGAGTAGTGCACTTACCTAATTTTAGTACAAGTGCCACAGGCACTTTGTCTAACATCATTGACTTCTGTTTTATACCTGCATCCACGAGGTTCCCAATTTCTGTCCATGTTTCCTCTTAAATAGCTCTTGAATTGGCCTTTCCCTAATGCCGTTGGCCATTGCCTTGGTGTAGATTGGCTCTCACCCAGGCTCTGGTGACAGGTGTCCATCAATGGTCCCTGTTGCCTGCCTCTTCCCACCCCAGCACGTGTACTTTACCACCCGAGTTTTTTCCACATGGTATGAATTTTGTAATTTTCTCAGTCTAAACATAGGTTTCTGCGTTGCACGTAAAGTCACGCTCCTTGGCAAAGCCCAGTGAGCCCTTCAGTTTGGCACCAACCCTTTCTTCAAGCTGCTTTTCTCTCCCGCACGCACCAGATATTCCAATTAAATGACGGTTCTCAGCATTTTCTCATGCATCCTGCCTCCCCAGCCACTGCCTGGATTAGCACTCTTCCATGCTTGACCCTGGCAAACCTATGTTTATCACTCAAAGGCCAACAGAGTGGCACGTAGCTTAGAAAGGATGTTGAAACGGAGCAGAAAATATTGCTAGCATCAAATTCAAACCCAAGGAATAGGCACCCGTGGTCCATGTAATTACTATTGAGAGAAATGCACAGGAAGAGCTGCTATTTCTTCCTACTCTCTTGTCGGATTTCTCAGGTTGTGCCCACTGCTGGGTTATTGATGTCCACAGGAGAGTTTTTCCCTCTTTTCCCATTGTCCTCTCACCTGAGAAAAAGAACTTCCTCTTGTCACGATCAGCTGTCCTTCTCATCCTTTGCGCAGGACTTTGTCCAGATGGTGGGTGCCCTTGGCATTCTCTGAGCCTTAGGATGTGTCCTTAAGGCCTGGATGGTGAACAGGAAGACTTCTTCCTTGATTGTTCCCTAGAATCCCAGGTTGGGTGGTTAAGATGGGTCCATAGAAGACCAGCATGCATGGTATGCCGCCGGAATTGAATTTGAAAAACCTCAAAAACTGAAAAGCTGAAATGGCGCATTGCCCTTAGAGCCAGGAGACCTGCATTTCGGACTTGTCCCTCCTACTGGGTGGCTGTGATCTCAAGTGGCAGTGATTTAAAGGTGGAGGCTTGTGGACCATCTTGGGCACGTAACCTAGCAGGAGTTGGCAACCCTGGCATCTGGAGCGTCGGCCATCGGCAGTGTGTTTGGCGAAAGACTCTCCCAACACCTGAAGAAATTATTTGAAACTCAAGATTCTGGTGATCAGTCTGGTGATCTGGAGGAATCAGCTCCAGCTCCTGCCCGTGGAGGTGTTGTAAAGGTGGACGACTTGCTAAAAAGAGAATAGACGGGCTGAAGCTGTGTCTCCGCCCGTAGGTAAAGCTGGCTGGGTACAACAGGTTCATTCAGACAGTGATGTGTCCACAACCCAAAGAACACCAAGGAAGGCCTGCAACTGTCAGAAGGTAGGAGAAGCATAGGACGGTTTCTCGCTCAGAGCCTCCGGAAGGAACCGACCCTGCTGACCTCTTGCTGACGCTCCTGAACGGTGAGAACATGAATTTCTGTTGTTTTAAGCCGCCCGGTCTGTGGCAGTTTGTCATGCCAGCCCTAGGAAATCCAGAGAGACAAACTTCATTTTTCTTGCCATGAAATATGATAGTTGTACTAACTCATGGGGTGGTTGTGAGAATTAAAGGGGAAATCGTTTGTGGAGGCACACTGATAGAATTTCCATACTCTCTTCTCGTTTTTTGTTCGCTTTTGAGTACACTTCCCCCCCACCCCCAAGTCAGATGACTCATCACTCTTCCCTGCCTTACTCTTAGCCCCAAAGATGAGGAAAAATACCTCCTAAGGTAGCGGTAAGCACACCTGGCGGCGAGGTGAGATATTCAGACCACAGGTGAGATATTTTTGAACCTCTGTAGCCTGGAACATTCTGGCTGACTTCAAAGTGGTTGAAGAAGTTCGTATGATCGCCGTGTAAACGGGCTGCTCGGGAGTTAAAGTCCAACACTAATTTTATAGCGACAGGGGCCTCACTACTGTGAGGTGTGGGTGCCCTCCAAGGGTGCCTGTGAGCATCCTGATGTGTTTTCTCACAGCTGGAGGAGACACTCAAAGAACTTTTGTTTTTAGACTCGGAAGTGGTAAAATGCGATATCCGGAAAGTGTTAATGCGTTTCCAAAGGATATAGAGCGGCCTCAAGAAATTGTCTTTTGGTGTTCTGAATGTACGTGTCAGATATTCAACATTAAAAAGTAGATTTAAAACTTCTTTTTCCTGAAGCTTATGTTGCAGTTTTTGAAATTGCCAAGTTTTCTAAGGTCCTTTGATGCAATTTGGTCTCTGTTCTTTTTTTTTTTTTTTTTTTTTTTTTTTCAACGTTTTTTATTTTTGGGACAGAGAGAGACAGAGCAGGAACGGGGGAGGGGCAGAGAGAGAGGGAGACACAGAATCGGAAACAGGCTCCAGGCTCCGAGCCATCAGCCCAGAGCCTGACGCGGGGCTCGAACTCACGGACCGCGAGATCGTGACCTGGCTGAAGTCGGACGCTTAACCGACTGCGCCACCCAGGCGCCCCTGGTCTCTGTTCTTAATGAGTATTCCTTGGCTTAGGACCCAACCGTCCGCTCCTGTCCTAAAAACACGTGCAAGTCTGCTTGCCTTTGAGCATCGGGTTCTAGAATGACATACACATGAGTCAGATATGATTCCTTAGATTCGGCAGGGATCGCACAGGACATACCCAAGCAAGTTCCACATATAACTGTCCCACACCCTTCAGGGGACGAGGAGGAAGGAGCAATCATAGAATTCTGCCAACACAGATTGTTTGGTCACGTGACGTTAAGCACACCGCGAACCTGGTTTTCCCTGCCTTAGTGTGAAGAGAGAGGACCGGCACAGGTTGCTATAGACTGAATGTCTGTCCTCCCAGACGTCCCGTGTTGAAATCCTAACCCCCAAGTGAGGGTATTTGGAGATGGAGCCTTGGGAGGTGCTTAGGTCAAGAGGATAGAGCCCTCATGAGTGGGATTAGTGTCCTTATAAAAGAGACTCCAGAGGGCTCCTGCTTTCCTTCTGCCACGTGAGGACACGGCGAGAGGATGGCCATCTACGAACCAGGAAGTGGGCTCTCACCAGACGCCGAGGCTCCTGGTGCCTAGATCTTGGACTTCCCAGCCTCCCAAACTGTGAAAAATAGATTGCCACTGTTTATAACCGCCCCTCCAGTCTGTGGCATTCTGTTAGAGAAGCCCAAATCGCTAAGACACAGGATGGGGCAGCCGTCAGCCTATAGCACTTCACTCTGGTGAGGTGGGGCTGGGGAAGGGGGGTGGGTAGCAAGGGGCAGGAAGAGCATGGCTTGTGAGGACTCAGTGCTTTTGTCTTGTCCAAGAGATCTTAGATTCCCCTGAATGGAGCTGAGGCCCTTCAGCTCCATCCGATACGGACCCCATAAACGTAAACCCATGTCTTTGCAATCCTCCTTCCTCAATGCTTACCACGTAGCAGGTGCAAACTAAATGTTTGATCGCCCCCCACCTTCCCCTTTTCCACCTTCCCACTCTCCCTTCTTTCTCCTATCCGTAACTTCTCTGTGTCCGGTCACTATCGTGCCAAGGACCGGGGAGCTCAACGGCGAATTAAACAGCCCCTGTTATCGATCCTTTTATTGTTTTGGACAATTTTCATAAAAATAGAGTTGTACTTACTGACTGCTACTTTCCCCACCCTTTTTTTTTTTTTTTTTCTGGAGTAGAATAAATGCTAGGCTGAGAGGCCTGAAGGGAAGGAAACGCAAGTCAAGGAGTGGGTTGGGGTGTGAAGGTCCAGAGTTTGAGGTGGGTGAGGGATAGGCTGGGGAAAGAGGAAAGAAAAGCAGGAAACAGTTTCTCAGGCGATTGATTCCCCCCTCCCCCTCCCCCCACCCCCCATCAATATCCTCCACAGAGCTGGTTAATTATCAATTTTCATGAGAAAGCAAAGCTGCCTGGCTCTTTTTAAAGCCCTGAAGCACCAAGCAGGCGATGCGTGATATGTCTTCAAGTCACTGAAACATTTGCATTTTGTTGCACCCCACCATTTATTCACGGCTTCTGCATGCTCTGTGTGCTCTAAGATAGTCTCTAAGACGCGAAATAGATGTTTCGCTTTTACCATCTTTTTTTTTTTTTTTTTGGTTTATCGCTTCTCTTTGTTCCCAGCCTACTTTAAAATGGATAAACATGGCTGTATGTTCCATTTCCCTCACGTATGTGACTAGAAACTGGAGGTTAAATGGCTGCTTTTGCAGTAGTTCTGTTAACAAATTTTTTTCACAGCCATTATGAATTTTCCAGCGGTCTGGTTCTCTAAGCCTGTCCTCTTCCTCAGGACAAGACAGGGACAACATTGCACTTTGACTACTCATTGAACCACCCATTGGGTTCTTTGTTATTGTTATCAAAGGGTTTAGTATCCTCTTTTTAAAATCCCAGAATTAGGTCTCCTGGCTGTTGGTACGTGTTTCCTTGACTATACCAACATATTTTTTCAATTCCAGTCTCACTTTCTTGCATATCCATCCCTCCCTCTGAGGTTACTTTTCTTCTTCAGATGATATTCTTTAATGATGGCAGGGGGTAAGGAAATGCTGTAAGTCTCTGTATATTTTAAAGTGTTTTGACTTTTTCCTTCACACACACACACACACACACACACACACACAAAATGGCGGTCGTGCTGGATATTCTCTGTTTGCCTCTCCCAGTCCATTTTTCATCCTTCTCCATTCTGCTCTGTGCTCTGGGAGGCTGCCTTTAGGTATTGCACGAACAGGCTCTTTTGTGCTCTCCCTGACGGTTGGGTTGAGTCCGTAAGAGGCACTAAAAAATCAGACTTACAGCTTAGCCTACATAGTGTAGAGTCATTTCTCTGCGCTCCTCCCTCTAAGTATAATGGTAAACTCTGGAAACAACATGAGAGATACCAAAGGACAGCTCTAAAACGTGGAAAGAAGAAGGTATGCGGGTTGGGGCCCCAGAACCGAAGGCACAACACAATGGTAGGGCACTTTAAAGCCTCTCAACCAAGAGAAGAATGTGAGCCAGGCCTGGTATTTCCTGACCACCAACCTAGCAACAGAAGGCAACTGAGGTGGGCGCATTCCTCTTCTGGATGAAATAGGAGACCTGCTGACCAGGTGAGCCCCATAGCATCAGCCAGTGGGAGAAGTTGGGAAACTCACTGAAAATAAGTGCCCAAGTAACATGCTCTCCTTCCCTGCCAGGCCAGAAAGCTGCCGCCCCAACTGAGAAACACCAGGAAGCAGGGTGCCACTGGCCAGTGGGATGACACCACAACAGATATGCAGCTTGGGGAGCCGTGGGCCTGTCCCCCACTTAGAGATGGCGGGTGGCCTGGCCTGATGGAGTTCCTTCTTCCCAGAATGCAGCACATGTGGGGACAGGTAGAAGCCCCAGGTACCAGATAAACCAAACAGAGCAAAATAACAGTGCAAGAGCTCTAAAAGTTAATTTGTTATTTAGAACCAGATCCCACAGAATTAGGAAAGAATCTGTGTGCTAAGTCTAAGCAGGCTGGCAACTTGCTAAAACAAAACTTAAATAGGACCCAGAGACTTTCTACAATAAGAACTAAATGTCAGGAATTAATAAAAAATCACCTATCATACTGGGCACAGGAAAATCACAGCTTGAATGAGAAAAAACAACCAACTGCTACCAACACCATGATGAATCAGATTAGAATTATTTGGCAAGTATTTTATTTTATTTATTAAAAAAATCATTTTTTAACATTTATTAATTTTTGAAAGACAGAGACAGAGTGTGAGTGGGGGAAGGACAGAAAGAGAGGGAGACACAGAATTTGAAGCAGGCTCCAGGCTCTGAGCTGTCAGCACAGAGCCCGACGTGGGGCTTGAACCCACAAACCGCAAGATCACGACCTGAGCCAGAGTTGGACGCTTAACCGCCTGAGCCACCCAGGTGCCCGCTATCTGGCAAGTATTTTAAAGCAGTCATCATAAAAATACTTAACCAAGAATTAGAGATTCTCTTGAAAAAAAAAATGAAAAAGTAATAAATCTCAGCAAAGAAGTAATAAAGAAGAACAAAATGGAAGCTATAAGACTTAAAAACAAAATCGTTAAAAAAATTTCTTAGTGATTTAGCTCAATAGTAGAGTGGAAATGACAGAGGTTAGAATCAGTGACCTTCAGGACAGATCAGTAGAATTTATACAATCTGAAAAAACAGAATAGACCAAAAAAAAAAAAAAAAGATCTTCAGGGTCCTGTGGCACAATAAAAAGACCCAATATTTGTATCATTGGAAGTTTAGAAAGAAAGGAGTAAAAGAGTGGGGCTGAAAGAGTATTTGAGGAAATAAGGCTGAAAACACTCCCAATTTGATAAAATATGTAAACGTACAGATTCAACAAGCTGAATGAACCCCAAATAGTATAAACCTAAAGAATTCCGTACTGAGACATACCATGATCCAACTTCTGAAAGCTAAAGACAAAGAAATATTTTGAAAGCAGCCAGAGAGAAAAGACACACCATCTCTAGAAAAAACACCAACGTGAATGATAACAGGGGTCTCATCTGACGCCATGGAGGCCAGAAGGAAGTGACACAACATTTTTCAGGTGCTGGAAACAGAGAACCATCAGTTATAAATACTACATCTGGTGAAACTATCCTGCAGGATTGAAGAGGAAATAAAGACATCTGAAGAGGCAGGACAATGAAAACAACTTGTTGTTGGCAGACCTACCCTAAAAAATCGCTAAAGGAGAATCTTCAACCGGAAAGAAAGTGATAAAAAAAGGAATCTCAGAGCATTAGGTAGAAAGAACAACAGAAAGAGCAGAAACATGGCTAGACTCTAGACTGTTCTTTAAAAAAAAATTTTTTTTATTGCTTATTTATTTTTGAAGGAGAGAGAGACAGAGCGTGAATGGGGGAGGGGCAGAGAGAGAGGGAGACCCAGAATCCGAAGCAGGTTCCAGGCTCCGAGCTGTCAGCACAGAGCCCGACGCGGGGCTCGAACTCAGGAACCGTGATATCGTGACCTGAGCTGAAGTCGGACGCTCAACCGACGGAGCCACCCAGGCACCCCTACCTACCACAGACTATTCTTACGAGTTTTAGAAATCATATTTGAAACAAAAATATGACAATATCTGGTACTCAAGACAATGATATGTCAAAGTAAGGAAGATAAAAGGACTCGAATGGAGAAGGAGTTTTCCTCATCTCGCACAAAGTGTTAAAACTTTGACGCCAGTAGACTGTAATAAGTCACACATGTGTTTTGTAATGTGCAGAGCAAACACTAAGGAAACTATACAAGGAGATACACCCCAAACCTATAAATCAGTAAAGTGGAGTCCTAAGAATTGTTCAAGTGGCAACAAAAGAGAAGCAGAGGAAACAAAAAAAAAATCAATAAAATGGCAGACGTAGGTACTAACATATTAGCAATTATCTTAAGTGTAAATCGTCAAAATATTCTAATTAAGAGTTACAGACTAGCGGGTGGATTAAAAAAATTTCTGAGCTATATGGTGCTAACAGTTCAAATTCAGCATCACAGGTGGTTCAAAAGTCAAGGATGAAAAGAAGACACACTATGTACACGTTAATTAAAATAAGGAGTAGCTCTACCAATATCAAGTAAAGGAGAATTCACAGTAAAGAAAATTAGTAAGGATAAAAAGGGATATAACAAACATAATGATTAAAAGGATTGATCTACCAGCACCAGGAAGACACAACAATCTTAAACAGCTATTTAGCTGTTTTAGAACTTCAAAATATGTGAAGCAAAAACTGAGGGAACTGAACAGAGCAATAGACAAGTCCATAATTATATACGGGGATATCAATATCCTAACTTTCAGCATTTGTTAGAACTATTAAATGGAAAAGCAGCAAAGTATAAAAGACAAGACATGAGGGCACTGGGGTGACTCAGTTAAGCGTCTGTTGATTTCAGCTCAGGTCATGATCTCACGGTTCGTGGGTTAGAGCCCTGCATCAGGCTCTGTGCTGATCTTGTGGAGCCTGCTTGGGATTCTCTTTCTTTCCCTCTCTCTCTCTGTCCCTCCCTGCTCTCTCTGTCTCTCCCAAAAGAAATAAATAAACTTAAGAAAAAGATATGAGTGATACAATCAACCAGTAAGAGCTAATCAACCTATATAAAACACTGACCACCAACAGCAGAATATATACTTTTTCCCCCAAATACCCTGAGACATTCACCAAGGTAGACCATATCCTGGTCTATTAAACAAACCTCTACACATTTAATAGAATAGAGTATGTTTTCAGAGTAGGTTTTCTGAACGTTTTATAGTTGTACATTTAAGATCGTGTTTTGAGTTAATTTTTATACAAGGCATGAAATTTAAGTCGTCATTTTTTTTTAACTTATGGATACACAGTTGGTCCATCAGCATTTGTTGAAAAGACCATCCTTTTCTCCATTAAATTGCTTTTGTATCTTTGTCGAAACTCAGTTGGGTATAATGGAATCAAACTAGAAACCAATAACAGAAACGCAACAGGAAAATTCTCGAAGAGCTGAAAGTTGAACATCACACTTTGTAATAATCCATGAATCAAAGAGGAAATCTCAAGGGAAATTTTAAAAATATATAAAAGTGAATGAAAATGAAAATACAATATAGAAAAATATGTAGTACTCAGCTAAAGTAATGCCATGAGTAAAATTTATAGCACTAAATGCTTTCATTAGAAAAGAGGAGGGGCACCTGGATGGCTCAGTCGGTTGAGCATCCGACTTTGACTTAGGTCATAATCTCATGGTTGGTGAGTTTGAGCCCCACATCGGGCTTTGTGCTGACAGCATGGAGCCTACTTTGGATTCTCTGTCTCCCTCTCTTTCTGCTCCTCCCTCATTCTCTCTCTCAAACATAAATAAGCATTTTAAAAAATTAAAAAAAAAAACCAGGAATTTTCTCAAGTCAATAGTCTAAGTTCCTACCCCAAGAAACTACAAAAAGAGCAAAATAAACTCAAAATGAGTAGAAATAAGGAAATAATAAGAACAGAAAATGGCGAAATTGAAAATAAGAAATGATAAGAGAAATCAAACAAGATCAACATAAATGGAGAGACATACTATACTCATGGATTCAAAGATTCAACATAGCAAAGGTGTGAATTCTCCACCAAACTGACCTGTAGGTTTAATGCAGTTGCTGTCAAAATCCCAGCAAGATTTGTTTTGTAGGCATAGACAAGCTTATTCTAACATTGATATATATGAAAAGACACAGGATCTAAAATAGCTAAAATAATCTTGGAAAAGAAGAATAAAGTGTTAGGAATCAGTCTACCCAATTTGAATATGTATTATATGTCTATGGTAATCAGGAGTATGTTATTGGTGGAGGGATAGACACCTAAATCAATGGAACAGAATAGAGAATCCAGAAATAGACCGACACAAAGATGCCCAACTGATTTTTTTATTTTTTTATTTTTTATTTTATTTTATTTAAAAAAAAAATTTTTTTTTTAACGTTTATTTATTTTTGAGACAGAGAGAGACAGAGCATGAACAGGGGAGGGGCAGAGAGAGAGGGAGACACAGAATCTGAAACAGGCTCCAGGCTCTGAGCTGTCAGCACAGAGCCCGACGCGGGGCTTGAACCCACGGACTGTGAGATCATGACCTGAGCCGAAGTCAGACATTCAACCGACCAAGCCACCCAGGCGCCCCCCAACTGATTTTTGACAAACTGATTTTGACAAAGATGACAATTCAATGGAGAAAGGATGGTCTTTTTAACAAATGGCGAGAGAAATTATATATCCATAAATTAAAAAAAATACCTAAATTATTTTGTAAAATTTTTTTTCATGTTTATTTATTTTTGAGAGAGAGAGAGAGAGAGAGAGAGACAGAGAGAGAGAGAGAGCAACAGAGTGAGCAGGGGAAGGGCAGGGAGAGAGGGAGACACAGAATGCAAAGCAGGCTCCAGGCTCCAGGCTCTGAGCTGTCAGCACAGAGCCAATGTGGGGCTTGAACCCACAAGCTGTGAGATCATGACCTGAGTTGAAGTCACTTAATTGAGCCACCCAGGCACCCAAGACCTAAATTTTTATGCCTTATATAAAAACTAACTCAACGGGTGCCTGGAAGGCTCAGTCAGTTAAGTGTCCAACTCTTGGTTTTGGTTCAGGTCATGATCTCATGATTTGTGGGATTGAGCCCATGTCAAGCTCTGTACCGAACAGCATGGAGCCTGCTTGGGATTCTCTTTCTCTCCCTGTCTCTCTGCCTTTCCCTCTCTCTCTCTCTCTCTCTCTCAAATAAATAAAATTTAAAAGCTAACTCAAAATTAATCATGATTTTAAATATAAAGCTATAAGACTTTCAGAAGGAAATCTTTAGAAAATAGGACTAGGCAAAGTGTTCTTTGAGATTTGACACCAAAAGTACATTCCCTAAAAGGAAAAATGGATAAACTAGAACTCATCAAAATTAAAAACTTTTGTTCCATGAAAGACTCTGTTAAGAGGGTGAAAAGACAAGCTAGACTCATGAGCCACATATTTAACAAAACTAGTATCTGGAATACACAGAGAACTTTCAAGACTCAACAGTTAAAAAAAAAAATCCATTCAGAAAATGGGCAAAAGCTATGAACAGTCATTTCTCTGAAGAAGTCATACAGATGGCAGATAAGCCCATGAAAAGATGTTCATCATTATTAGCCATTAGGGAAATGCAGATTAAAGCCACAATGTGATGTCCTACTGTAATTTTATGTGTCAACTTGACTAGGCCATGGGTTGCCCAGATAGTTGGTTAAATCACTCTGGGTATTTTTGTAGGGTATTTCGGGATGAGATTAACATTTGAATCAGTAGACCTAGTAAAGCCCATTGTTCTCCCCAGCGTGGATGGGCCTCACACAATCCATTGAATGCCTGAAAAGGCTGAGTAAGGGAGAATTCTCTCTGCCTGTCTTTGATCTAGAATATCGGTTTTCTCCTGCCTGTGGACTTGGTCTGAGACTGGAATTCACACTCTCCACTCTCCTGGTTCGCAGGCCTTCGGAATCGAACTGGAATTATACCATCAGCCCTCCTGGTCTCCCGATTTGCCAACCACAGGTCTTGGAATTTCTCAGCCTCCACACCCACGTGAACCAATTCCTTATAGTACATCTCATTCATATTTATGTGAATTCTACTTTCAATACCTATTTCAGCAACTTTCCACAAAATACATGCATATGTAGGATTAGTAACGTTAACACCAAATACTTGTGAGAATGTGGAGAAACTGGGTCTCATATATTGCTGGTGGGAATATAAAAGGGTATGCAGTTTGGAAAGCAGTTTGACAATTTCTTAAAAAAAAAAACTATGCATTTGTCACATGACCCAGCAGTTGCTCTCTTGGCCATTTATCTCGGAGAAAGAGAAGCTGATGTTCACACAAAAACCTGTACCTGAGTGTACATAGCAGCTTACTTGCAATAGCCCCCAAACTGGAAACGGTGCCAGTGTTCTTGTACAAGTGAATGGTCCAACAAACTGTAATGGCTCCGTATGTGGAACGCTACTCAACAATAAGGGAATTAGCTTGGATGAATCTCGAAGGAAATATACTGAGTGGGAAAAGCCTATGCCAAAAAGTTACATACTGTATGATTCCATTTATATAACATTTTTGAAATAAAAAAAAATTTATAAAAATGAGTAAAAACTACCAGTTGCCAGAGTCAGGGAAGGGGAGAGGGGTGAGGTGGTATGGGGGTGCGGTTATAAAAAGAGGGCCGGAGTAGTCTCCCTGGTGTTGGAACAGTCCTATATCTTAACTGTGGTGATAGATACACAAACCCATGTGACAAATTTAGATAGAATCCACTATCTAGTGTCTTCAGATAGAATACACTAAGTGCACACACATACACTCACGTAAGTACAAGTAAAACTGGGAGGATCTGAACAGTGGATTTTATCAATGTGAATCTCCTCGTCGTGATTATCGAACTACAGTTTTGCAAGGTGTTACCACTGGGGAAACTGGATAAAACATACATAGGACGTCTTCATATTACTTCTTAGAACTGTATATGAATCTGTATACACACATACATACATTCGTGAAAGGTTTAATAAAAAAAACCACCAGAGATTGAGAGATTGAGATGGGGGTACTTACTCCTCCTTGCTTTGTCCCTGTAGGTTGGCTGCGTCTCTCTAAATGGGTAGTGTTCCTGGGGGATGTCCTCTCTTGTGGCAACTGTCCTTGGGTTCTCTTTAAGGCTAGGGTTGTTCTCACTGTTGCCAGCTTTGGGATGCTGCACTGTCCCTTGCTGCACATCTTTAGTTAGATTTATTCCCAAGTACTTTATTGATGTTCGTAGCTATTGCAAATTATCTTCCTAAAATTTCATTTTTGACTACTGTTTCTGCTTCTTATACCTCTCTGTTTTATTGTGCCTTGGACATAATAGATGCTTGATAGATATTTATTCATAAATTTGTTTCTAGGATTTAAAAAATGTTTTTATTTGTTTTTGAGACAGAGAGAGACAGAGCATGAGCAGGGGAGGGGCAGAGAGAGAGGGAGACACAGAATCCGAAACAGGCTCCAGGCTCCGAGCTGTCAGCCCAGAGCCCGATGCGGGGCTCAAACTCACAAACTACGAGATCATGACCTGAGCCGAAGTTGGCTCAGTTGGCTTAACCAACTGAGCCACCCAGGTGCCCCCTTCTAGGATTTTTGAACGTGTGTATGTTTTTCTACTGTATCCTTAGTGTTGGAAACCATTTATAAGCAACAAATTGGATAACCTAGATGGAATGGACAAATTCTGAGAACCATACAATCTAGCATGACTGAATCAGGAAGAAATAAAAATCTGGATAGGCCTCTAGTAAGATATTGAATCAGTAATCAAAAACCTCCCACCAGAAAAAGTCACAGACCAGATGGCCTCACTGGCAAATTCTACTGAATACTTAAAGAACTAATGCTAGTCCTCAAACTCTTTCAAAAAATTGAAGAGGAAGGAATACTTCCTAACTCATTCTATGATTTTACATACAGTCAATTATATATATATATATATATATATATATATATATGAATTTATATGTATATATATGAATTTTATATATATATATGAATTTTATATATATATATATATATATATATATATATATATATATATGAATTTTTTTAAAGCATGCTGACTCATTCTATGAGGCCAGTATTACCCTGATACTAAGCCAGACAAAGAGACTACAAGAAAAGAACAGTACGGACTAATAACCCTTATGAATATTGATGCAAAAATCCTCAAAGGATATCCGCAAACCAAATTTAACAACATACTAAAAGAATGATACACCGTGACCAAGCAGGATTTATTTGGAGCGCAAGGATGACTCAACATCCAAGAATCAATCGATATAATACACATATTAATTAACTGAAGGAAAAACAAAACACCACATGATCATCACAATAGATGCAGAAAAAGCATTTGACAAAATTCAACACCCTTTCATGATAAAACACTGAGCGGAGTTGGAATAGAAGGAAGCTTGCTAACATGATAAAGTCTGTGTATAAGAAACTCATGGCCAACGTTACACTCAATGGTGAAAGAATGAACACTTTTCCTCTAAGATCAGAAAGAAGACAAGGATGCCTGCTCTTGTCACTTCTATTAGACATGATATTGGAAATTCTATCCAGAGAAATTAGGCAAGAAAAAGAAATGAGTCATGCAAATTGGAAAGGAAGAAGTAAGATTATTTCTTTTCACAGGTGACATGATATTATATGTAGAACCTACTAAGGAGTCCATAAAAACACTAAGTGCTAATACATTCAGCAAAGCTGCAGGATACAAAATCAACACAGAAAAATGAGTTGAATTTCTAGGCACTAGCAGTGAACAATTCAAAAAGGAAATCAGTAAAACAATTCCATTTATAGTAGCATCAAAAGAATAAAATACTTAGAAATAAACTTAATCAAGGAGGCGAAAGAGTCGTACATTGGAAAAAAACATTGCTGAAGGAAATTAAAGAAGACACAAATAGGGGCGCCTGGGTGGCTCAGTCGGTTAAGCGGCCGACTTCGGCTCAGGTCATGATCTCGCGGTCCGTGAGTTCGAGCCCCGCGTCGGGCTCTGGGCTGACAGCTCAGACCCTGGAGCCTGTTTCGGATTCTGTGTCTCCCTCTCTCTGACCCTCCCCCGTTCATGCTTTGTCCCTCTCTGTCTCAAAAAAAAAAAAAAAAAAAAAAAAAAAAAGAAGACACAAATATATGGAAAGACACCCCATGTTTACAGATTGGAAGATTTGGCACTGTTAAGATGACAGTTCTGTCTAAAGTGATGTGTAGATTCAACGCAATCTTTGTCAAAATCCCAATGATGTTTTTGCAGAAATAGAAAAACTCATCCTAAAATCCATATGGACTCTCCAGGGACTCCCGAAGAGCTAAAACACTCTTGAAAAAGAAGACAGTTGTAGAACTCACACTTCCTGATTTCAAAACTTACTACAAAGTGATGGTCATCAAAACAGTGTAGCATTGGCAGAAAAGCAAACATATATACCAATGAAACAGAATAGAGAAGCCAGGAATAAACCTTTCAATATCCAAATGATTTTTGGTAAGGCTACCAAGATATTTGAAGGAAAGAATAGTTTTTCAGCAAATGGTGCTGGGAAAGCTGGATATTCAATGCAAGAGAATGAAATTAGACTCTTATCTTACACTATACGCAAAAATTAGTTTAAAATGAGTCAAAGGCATAAACATAAGAGCTAAAACGATAAAACTCTTCGAGTGACGTAGGAGGAGTGTCTTCATCACATTGGGTGGGGCACTGGTTTCTTGGAAATACCATCAAAGCACAGACAACAACAGAAACACTAGATAAATTTGACCTCATCAAAAATGAAAACTTTTGTGTATCAGAGGACATTGGAGTGAAAAAAGCAAGCTATAGAATGGGAGAAAATATTTGTAAAGCCCATATCCTTTTGCTGAAAGAATATTCTTTCTCCATTGAAGGGCTTTTGCACCTTTGGCAGTAATGGGTTCAGCCCTTCTGTGTGGGCCTATTTCTGGGCTCTCTGTTTTGTTCACTGACCTATGTGTGTGTTCCTCCTCGGACGGCACACTTTCTTGGTTAATGGGGCTGTTGAGGAAGTCTGAAAAATCTAGTAGAGTGATTCCTCCCATTTAATTTTCCATTTTCAAAATCGTTTAGCTACTTTACTGCTTTTACCTTTCCATATAAATCTTAGAATGGGCTTGCTGACATTTTGATAAGAATTGTGTTAAATCTATAGATCCATCTGGGGGAGAATTGATATCTTTATCACGTTGACTCTTCTGATCCACGGATACAATATATCTCCGCTTATTTAGGTCTTTTATTTGATTCTTCAGCATTTTGTGCTCTCTAGCCTTTTGAGGAAAATTTTAGTGTTATTACATGTTTTTTTACATATGCCCACCCAATTCCCAATTCCTAGATATTGCTGAGAGGAACCTTTAGCTCCAGACTAGAATTAGACATTCTCTTATGGTATGTCATATATTTCAAGGGCCCTTAGTAGTCACAGTACACATTCCCAGTCATTCATTATCTATTTAGATTAACCATATGTACTGCAAAATTCTTTGCCTAGCATTGATTCCTTTTCTGTTTCCTTCTTTTAGCTTTTTTTTAAATTTTTTTATTTTTTTATTTTTTTTAGCTTTTTATTTATTTTTTCTTCTCCTCCTTCACCTTCTCTCTTCTTCCTCCTCCTTCCTGACAAAATTTTTTTCTGGACAGTTTTTCTCATACGGACTATGTGAATGATGATCTTTCGATACTTGTATCCCCACAAATACCTTTCTTCCACACTAACGAGTGGATAATGTCTTTACATGTTATATATCCTTGGCTCCCGGTTTTTTTTTCCCTCAGTCATTTATAAATATGACTTCAAAATATTCTACCAACTTCTTTTGCATATGAGAAGTTAGTGCCAGTTGATTTTTTTTTCTTCTGTAAATAGCTTGGTCTTTTGGTCTAGAAGCATGCACATTTACCTTTAACCTTGGAATTTTGGAAATTTTTTTAACGTTTATTTATCTCAGAGCGCGTGCACGAGTGGGGGAGGGGCAGAGAGAGAGGGAGACAACGGAATCCAAAGCAGGCTCCAGGCTCTGCACTGTCAGCACGGAGCCCGACGTGAGGCTTGGACTCACGAACCGCAAGATCATGACCTGAGCTGAAGTCGGATGCTTAACCGACTGAGCCACTCACCTTGGAATTCTGAAATTTTACCGGGATGTGCCTCGATGGGTGCCTTTTTATCACCTCTCCTAAACCTGTGTAAATAAGTCTGCAAATAACAAAATTTTCTTACCCTTTCCTTCACATGTTACTTATTTTCCTTCTGGCATTCATATTACTTGCATAGTAGATCTCCAGGATCAATCTTTAAAGTTATCTTTTATGTTCCTTTAGATATCCCTTCCCTTTGTATTTTTATCCTAGGTTTTGAAATTGTTTCTTCCACATGGTCCTTTTTTTTTTTTTAATGTTTATTTATTTTGAGAGAGAGAGAGAGAGCGCACAAGGGAGGGGCAGAGAGAGAGAGAGAGGGAGAGAGAGAATCTCAAGTAGGTTCCACGCTCAGCACGGAGCCTGGTGAGGGGCTTGACCACTCCACCATGAGATCAGGAGCTGAACTGAAATCAAGAGTTGGATGCTTAACCAGCTAAGCCACCCAGGCGCCCCCTACATGGTCTTTAAAAACCATAATTTTTATCTCAAGACTGGCAATTTTATCACTCAATTTGCCTATTGAATTTGTCATTTTGGGAAGAAATAAACATTTGTAAAGAGGCGGTTTTGTGGCTTTAACCGAATCTCCTTAAGGGTTCTGTAACATCAGTCCTGGCAACAGATAATTTCCCAAATCCTATGACCTGTAGTGGAGAGAAGGGTCTGTTTCGTGCAGTTGTTCAGAGATTCTGTGCTAACAGAAGTTCTGACATCTTCAATACTCAGTTTAAAAAGACGGATTGAAACATCATGAAAAAGGTGCCTTTTCATGAGGTGAGCAAGGTTGCAGGAAGTTACTGGAAGTTTGCAGCAAGTTGTTGGAAGAGGTGCAGAAGTGATAGATGGGTCCCGTAAGAAATGGAGATACGTCAGATAAGTCCCTGCTGGACTCTCCCCTCTCGGGTGGCATCTACGCATCCGGTCTGACCCAGAGGGAGAGAAAACTTTGTTTCTGCTAGACGTTTCCCAAGATTCTTTATCTGCTCCTTCCTCTACCGAGGAGCTCAGGATAGCCTGCCGGTTAAGAGCTTGTGCCCTGAAGTGAAGACAGACCCACGTGTGAGTCCTTGCTCTGCCACTAACTAGTTTTGGGTCTTTGGATTGGTCACCTTGAACAGGCTAACTCTGTAAGCCTTATTTCAAACTTCAACTCTAAACTGGGGTTGGGGCGCCTGGGTGGCCCAGTCGGTTAATCATCTGACTCTTGATTTCGGCTCAGGTCATGATCTCACTGTTGTGAGAAAAGAGCCAGGCCACCCCACCCACGAAGTTCCTCTTTCAGAAAACGCTGGGTGACCAGATAACTGGCCATTGGCACGACCCTGCTTTTTCCTCCCCGCCCTACCCCTGCTTTCATTCTTGCTTTTCTGGTTTAAATTCACCAATAAAGAGTGAGCCTGCCAAAAAAAAAAAAAAAAAAAGAGGGAGAGACAGCCTGCAAAATCCAAGGCCCCCCACCCTCGGCCCCAGTCAAGGGAGAACCCAGGTCGATGTGAGCTTGCTACCCTCACCACCTGCGGTCTCAGCAAGCCTCGGGCTTGCTGTGCACCTTTCAGGAATAAACTTTGTGAGTCGACAAGCCTTGTTTTCTCAAAGTTCCCTCAAAGCTGATTGTTGCTGAGGTACATCTTGGAATCAGAGTAAAAACCACAAGGGCCCAACGGGCCACAACACTGGCTCTGGGTTGGGGACATGTCTGCGGGCTCATTACCCGTGGTCTGGGCCCAGGTGAGAGTCCCCAGGCATTCCTGGCTGATAGCATCTCCAGTGACAGGGTGAGGGGGACACAGATCCGGAGCCCAAACTTACCTTTTTAATCTTAGCTCCCATATGACTCTGCTATGAATACACTCTTGCCAATCTGGACAATTTTTGACCACTTCCCCTTTGTTCCTTTCATCTGGAATGTTCTCTTACCCATTTCTACTTATCAAGATTGAACCTGTTCCTTAAGAACAAGCCTTTTTTTTTTTTTTTTCCCAATGCCACTTTTCCTTGATCTTCCCTAACAAAGGAGGACTCTCCTAACTTAATTTTTGTAGAAACTTGTTTTATTTTTCTTATCGCTCGTGGTTGCTATCAGCTTCTGGTATGAGTCAGTACCGTGGCAGGTGAAAGTGGCAGGATCTCCGCATAGTTTAGCAAAGAGGGAATGCGTAGGCTCAAAGAACTTGAAATACGGAGGAAACGTCAGGCAAAACCAGATCCAGAGCCTCCGATTATCAAGCTTATCAGGGTCCTTAGCCTCTACCTTGAATTTTTACTTATTTTTGTGAATTGGCTTAATTATTATCTCCTGCTCACTGGTTTCCTCTTTGGAAGGAAAATGGACCTCATTTAGCCCAACGCCATCTTGACAGCTTGTGATCCGGGTTATAGAGGAACTTTCCATTGTCCTCTGACAGAAGGGCCTTGGGAGGAAATCCGACGGGCTGGCTTTGGTGACCTGCTCGGTCCTGGACCATTAGGGGCTAGTGGGTTGGAAGGGCGTGATGATCCAGGTCTGGGTCATGTGCCCATCCTCACGTGAAGAGGGAGGGAAGGCTTGCTAGAAGGATCAGGGGATCAGTTATTACAGTTCACTAGTCTCCTATGCTGTATGGTAACTCCTGGAACACAGGGGCCATGCCTTAGCCTAGAACCCCTGGAATAATGCCTCACTCAGATTAAGCCCTTAGTAAATCTTTACCGAATGAATGAACGAACAGATTGTCTCAGCCTCACATTGGAAAGTGCACTAGGCTGTTGTTGAACAGAGTGATCAGGCTTTGGGAAATACCTTCCCAAATGTAAAATGTAACATTGGTAGACAGATGTGTTATTTATTGGCGGACAGCGTAGCTACAAGAACCTAAGGACAGCAGTAAACCCCGCTAAGACAAGAGCTGGAAACTTTTTTCAGTTACTTGTAAATAGAAGATTTGACTCTTTGTGGTCTTTCACTTTAAGATAAAATTTCCTGAGCAATTTGTACCTTTGGTTCTAGCCCAGGCAGGGGTGATAAAAATATGGGGGGGAAAAAAAAGAGGATTTAGTTGGGACTATGTCTGTGCTAATGCTTCTACTGCAACAATGTGACTTGAAAGTGTAAAACAGGGGCGCCTGGGTGGCTCAGTCGGTTAAGCGTCCGACTTCGGCTCAGGTCATGATCTCACGGCCCGTGAGTTCAAGCCCCGCGTCGGGCTCTGTGCTGACAGCTCGGAGCCCGGAGCCTGTTTCAGATTCTGTGTCTCCCTCTCTCTGACCCTCCCTCGTTCATGCTCTGTCTCTCTCTGTCTCAAAAATAAATAAACGTTAAAAAAAAAAAAAAAGAAAAGAAAGTGTAAAACATGTTGTTGCATTTGTTTTCTTTATCCCCTGGGGGGTGGGGGCAAGGTATCTGGTGGAGAATCTTCACCTGCAATTTGAATACAAGTACCCATACCAGCTCAAGGCCTTAGCTCTTACCGATTGTTAGAGAATGTGTCATCTGGGGACCACAGTTCGGCTGCCACAAGGTTCAACGTGTTTTATTTTAGGGAAGGATGTGGGAATACAAAATGGGGGATGAGTCTGGTTTTTTTGGGGCAGATTCTTTGAAGGAGAGGATTAATGATTAAAAAGTAGAAAAATGGGGCGCCTGGGTGGCTCAGTCAGTTGAGCATTCAACTCTTGATTTCAGCTCAGGTCGTGATCTCACGGTTTGTGAGTTCAAGCCACGCGTTGGGCTCTGTGCTGACAGTGTAAAGCCTGCTTGGGATTCTCTCTCACTCTCTCACTGCCTCTCTCTCTCTCTCTCTTAAAATAAATAAATAAACTTAAAAAAAAAAATCATCATCAGATGCCAAACCCAGAGGGAAATTTTGACAAGGAGCCGGATTTTGCATTATTTTAAATTGTCTCCTCATGGACCGCTTATAGGCTATAGTGAATAAATTCGGCAACAACTTGATCAGGTGGCCAAAATTAATAATTCCAATAACTGACAGCTGCACGTCCTATGCCTCCAGGTGTTACGCCCCGAGAAGGGCTCTAGAAACGTCAGACAAACACAAAATGAATGGGAGAAGAGGACAGACTGTATTCTTCGAAACTGTCAATGTCGTAAAAGACAAATAAAGGTCGCGGAGATGTTTCAGGTTAAAGGAGGCTAAAGAGACGCGCCATACCTGACCCTCAACTGGACTTTGTATCAGAGAAGGGACGTGCTCTAAAGGACATGATCGGTTCAAGTGACAAAAAGTAGAAAACGAGAATATTAGCAGCAGGCTCAAGTATTATACCAATAAAAAGTATCAGTTGATGACAGGCCTGTGGTTATGTGAGAGCACACCCACACAGCACATGTCTACACGCATGTACACATACACATGCACTTTTTAGAAAAAAGGAATTTACACCAGGATCTCTGACCCGTACAGAGTGATTTCTCAGCTCCCCACGTTCCATATTGTATGAACTTCTCGAGCGAGAACTGGCTCCCAATGACATCAACAGTTCTCTTCATTTGCTTCATCCTATAATATATCTAAAGTAGTTTTAGAATTGGTTTGCCTTTATTACTGCCACAAATACACCTGCTGAAAAGAGTTCAGGATTTGTTGCCAAATTTTTACCTTCCTCCCCGCCCCCTACACTCACCCTGTCCGAAACTAAGGATAGATAGTTACTTGAGCTAGTCCCCCACTCAGGTTGTCATGATACTCATTTGACAAACAATAAAGTTCATTTTGTTTGACTTCACCATTTAGCCTTCTGTTTTTCTGAAAAGAGGCATTCTTATTGACTTCATTTTATTTTTTGAATAATACATTCAAATGGATTCAAATGGAATACATGGATTCAATTTTATTTTTAAGATGTAGAACATTAGGGGCACCTGGGTGGCTCAGTCAGTTAAATGTTCGACTTCGGGTCAGGTCACCATCTCACAGTTCGGGAGTTTGAGCCCCGCGTAGGGCTCTGTGCTGAGCGCTTGGAGCCTGGAACCTGCTTCACACTCTGTGTCCCCCTCTCTCTCTCTGCCTCTCCCCTGATTGTGCTTTGTCTCTCTCTCAAAAATAGATAAACATTAAAAAATTAAAAAAAACTCTCTGCCCCTCCCCCGTTCATGCTTTGTCTCTCTCTGTCCCAAAAATAAATAAAAAACGTTGAAAAAAAAAATTTTAAAAAAAGGGCGCCTGGGTGGCACAGTCGGTTAAGCGTCCGGCTTCAGCCAGGTCATGATCTCGTGGTCCGTGAGTTCGAGCCCCGCGTCAGGCTCTGGGCTGATGGCTCGGAGCCTGGAGCCTGTTTCCGATTCTGTGTCTCCCTCTCTCTCTGCCCCTCCCCCGTTCATGCTTTGTCTCTCTCTGTCCCAAAAATAAATAAAAAACGTTGAAAAAAAAATTTTTTTAAAAATTAAAAAAAAAAGATGTAAGACATTAATATGCTCTCAAAAGTCAAAACTATGCAAAATATCATATTCAGAGAATTGTTATTCTCTCCTGTATCCCTTCTACTCCATTCTCCCCTTCCTCTTAGTAGTGGTGGTTCTGCTGGTCCTGTGTTTCTTCTTGTAACGAGAAGCAGATCGTGTATATTTTCTCATTGCCCCTTCTTTCTTACACAAAAGACAGCATACTATCTATGTCTTATTCTGCCTTTTTTCTTTTTCACTTTATATTTCCTGGAAATCACTCCATATGGGTTGAGAGAGATCTTCTGCATTCTTTGTTTTTCCATCTTCAAGTTCACTGGATCTTTCCTTGGCCACGTCCAGCCTACTAAGAGCTCGTCCAGTGTATTCTTCATTTATGTTTTGTGTATTTGATCTCACATTTCCTTTCCATTCTTTCTCAAAATTTCCACCTCTCTGCTCATACTACCCATCTGTTCTTGAATATTGCCTACTTTCCCCATTAAAACACTTAGGTATTAATCATGGTTATTTAAAATTCCTGGTGTGATAATGCCAAAAGTCTCAGCTATATCCAAGTCTGGTTCTGACGCTTGCTTCCTCTTTTCAGACTACTTTCTGCCTTTTGGTAGGCTTTGTCATTTTTCGTTGAAAGCCAGACATGATGGGGTGCCTGGTTGGTTCAGTCGGCTAACCGTCTGACTTTGGCTCAAGTCATGATCTCTTGGTTTGTGGGTTCAAGCCCCGCATCAGGCTCTGTGCTGACAGCTCAGAGCCTGGAGCCTGCTTTGGATTCTGTGTCTCCCTCTCTTCCTCTCCCCCTCTCCCATTCATGCTCTGTCTCTGTCTCTCTCAAAAATGTAAAAAAAAAATTAATTAAAAAAAAAAGCCAGACATGATGTATTGGGTCAAAGAAACTGAGGTAAATAGGCTTTAAGAGTGAGTTTTCACGTTAATCTGGCCAGAAGTGAGGTTGTATTTGCTCTTTGCCAGAGCTGGGGTTTCCAAGGCTGAAATTTTCTTTTGATATCCTTGGTTTTGAACCCCTGGCTGTCTTTGGGTTTCCCCGAGACACTCAGTCTTAAATGGGGCCTAAAGTTTTCAGTTCTTTCCTGTAATCTCCAGGAGTCCCATTGGTGTGGCGGTAAGGCATGGGAGGGGGAGAAACAGTATATAGTCCTGTCATTACATTTCAGTCTTTAAGTGAGCCCTGGGCCACCTTAGCCACCTGCCCCACCCTCCCACACTGGTTAGGTAAGGAATACTGCAGGGTCCCGGAGTGGCTATTTCCCTCCCCACGGGTACGTTAGGCTCTGGTGAGACCTGGGGTGGGGGGTGGTTATGCTCTGGCAAAAGATTTTCTGTTGAGGGCAGGCCATCGTGAAGGAGAGCAGAGTGCTCTGGGCTTATTTCAAAGTGGTTACCTTCCCCCTTCCCCCTGAGGATCTCGTGGGACTCCTGGAGGTAAAACTCAGCAAAGCGTGGGGTGCTCGAAGACGGGGCTTGTGGTTTTTTCTTCTCTCTCAGGCTAGCCTCTAGAAATTAGTCATCTGCCCTCAAGTGCCCCTGCCACGCCCCGGTGCAGCCTGTACTCCCTCACACTCTGATTTTCTGTATCTGCCTACCTGTCTCTCCAGGTTTCAGAGTGTCAGCATGTCTGATCTCAGTCCTTGGATGGATCTGAAATCACCGTTGATTTTCAGTTTCTTTAGCTACGCCCCGCCCCTCCAGCCCTCTTGTGAGGCTGGGAGTGATGAGTTCCCGGCTCTTTGCCTGTCAGACCAAAAAATAGATGTCGGTGCTATTGATTTTCGCATGTTGATTTTATAGCCTGCTAGCTTTTGAAGGTTTTATTGTTTGAATTGCTTTATCGTTGGTTTTCTGGCATGTTCTAGATATGCTAGTCTGTCATCTGCAATTAGAGGTTGTTTTATTTTCAAAAATGGTTTTTCCTTATGCCTGTTTCCTTTAGTCAAATTGCACTGACTAGAACGCCAAGAAGAATGTTAAATGGTTGTGCAGATCATGGGTGTCTTGCCTTGTTCTTGACTTTCATGGCAATAGCTCTTGCATTTCTCCATTAAAAAAGAAGCTGACTTTAGGGCTGGATTTTATGTATTTTGCCATGTGTTTTAAAACATGGGTTTTATTATTTAAGTATGGCAAGGCCAACAGATCAAGAGATGACTTTCGTTGAAAAGACAACTTGTTGGGGTGCCTGAGTGGCCCGGTTGGTTAAGTGTATGACTTCGGCTCAGGTCATGATCTCACCATTTGTGAGTTCAAGCCCCACATCAGGCTCTGTTCTGACAGCTCAGAACCTGGAGCCTGATTCAGATTCTGTGTCTCCCTCTCTTTCTCTCTCTCTCTGCCTTTCCTCTACTAGCACTCTGTTTCTTTCTCTCTCAAAAGTAAACAAATGTTAAAAAAAAAAAAAAAGATAACTTGTTATACTCAGATCCCTCAAAGAAGGGACGAGCCGCACCTTGGGGACCACATGAGGAAGCCCCAGGGTCAGCCAAGAGGAAGGGGGAGAGGTAGGGGAAAATGTATGTGGTCAGGAGCCTTTATTGTGGTTTCCATGGAAAGGAAGGGTGAGGCCAAGTAAGTAGGTCTAGGATGGCTGGCTTGAATAATTTCAGCAGGCTCTTGGGCCTAAAGCCTATCCTTAGTTGTCTCTTACTTGGCTCTGGGGTAACTAGGGTAGGGAGATTGTGGTCCAGAATCTGAGAGCCCAGTAAAGGAGGTGGTCTTATAGGCGAGTTGTTTACTGTCTCTAGGAATGAGCTGATCCTGGGAGGGGTCACTTTTCTTGGATCAGCAAGTCCCCAGGTGTCAAAGCATCCAAATACAGAAAATAAAGTGATAGGCTATCTTATGTTAATATAGCATGTTAAGGAAGCGTTACCCCACTTCTCTTTTCTCAAGAATTTTTAGGAATGAGTACTGAATTTTATCAAAGACTTTTCAACATTTATCAAGATGATCATATGATTTTCTCCTTAGATCTGCTAGTACTATGAATTCCATTAAAGTGTTTTCTAATACTGACCAAATCTTAGATTTCCTGGCATACGTTTTGGTCCTAGGGTGTTAATATTTTCACTGTCAAGACCCACGTTTTGTGCCAGTGTTTTGCAACGCTCCCTTTACTATCTTGCAATTAAACATACAGAGAATATAACCTGCTTATATGTTATTACAATAGCGATAGCATCAAAAATATATTTCCCTAAGTTTTAAAGCATAGGACAAATAAAAAGCAAGTCGTTTTTTATAAACTGACGTGTATTTTTAGATGTAAATGTTTGAGCATGATTACACCAGAAGATTCAATTATTAGACCAGATTTTGCCCTGTTCTTAGAATCAGTGTGAATGGGGCAGCTCGAAAAACTGATAACAAAGTGTTGTACTGGCAATGTCAATAATGTAAGTATGTTGTCGTTAGTGACATAACTGTCCAATGGTTGAACAACTGTTAGTATTCCAACAAATCAAAGCACAATTTTTGTCTTGACTTACATTCTACTTGCGTGCCTCGAAATGTCACCGTATATCCAAATGATGCAAAAATGTGTGTGTAAAACAGAAATAGGTTGTAAGCACAGAAAATTATAGGTAAGTTTTTCACTCATAACAATGGTTGGTATGATATTCATCATTATGCAGGACCATCCCGTGAATCGGGCGACATCTAGCGTCCCTGGCACCCACCCACCAAGTGCCACTAGTACCCCAATCATTTCTGTGCCCAGACACTCCTCCATTTAGTTCCTTACTAGGCTAGATGAACTCTGTTTATCTCAAGCAATGGCATTTTTGTTTGTAAACATAATCCGTATCCATGGTAATGTCTTTTATGCACAAGACTGCAAACTAGGGGTGCTTGGGTGGCTCAGTCGGTTAAGCATCTGACTTCAGCTCAGGTCATGATCTTGAGGTTCGTGAGTTCGAGCCCCGCGTCAGGCTCTGTGCTGACAGCCCAGAGCCTGGAGCCTGCTTGGGATTCTGTGTCTCCTTCTCTCTCTGCCCCTCCCCACTTGTGTTCTGTCTCTCTCTCTCAAAAATAAATAAACATTAAAAAAAAAAGGCTGCAAAATAGATGAAAGTTATGGGGAAATGTTCACCTTCACATGTAGTAAAAAAATGTAAATTAAAGGATATACCATTTACTTCCAATGAATTATTGATTTACAAAGATAACACTGAATAGTTCAGGGTGGTATAAAACAGGTTCCTTAAAATATTTTACTTGTGGTGTGAAAATTTTACAGCAGTTTGACAAGAGTTTCTCCATGTATCCATAGTCTTATACCAAATTATCCAGTTTCTTGGGGGCTATTCTAAAGGCACAATTTGAAAATACAGGAGAAGAGACTTATGCCCAAAGTGTGATTACCAACAATAAATGATTAGAAATGTAATGGGAAAAAAAAGGATCCAATATATGATTACAAAAAAGTCTAGGGATACATTTTACAAGATACACGCAGGACCCACAAGAAGGAAACTGCAAAACTCTTAGATGTCAAAGGACTTGAAGATTTGAAAAATGTTCTGGAAGAGAAGACTCCATATTGTAAAGCTGCCAGTTTTTTCTGAGTTAACATGTACATATAATAATGATCCCTAATTAAAGATTCCAATGGGATGCTTTTTAAAAAATATGACTGAATGTTTCTAACATTTATCTAGATGAATAAATGTAGGAGAATATTTTTAAAGTTTTTTGGTGGGGGGGGAGAAAAGAATGCTATCAGGAGAAATTTGCCCTAGTAGAAGTTAAAACATGTATTTGTAATCAAACAGTATGGATTCTGGGGTCAAAATAAATGAACAGATAAGTGGAATAAAAGAGATATTCAGATATAGATCAAAGTATATATTAGAACTTACTATAAGATGAAGGTGCTTCACTTTTATTTTTGTGGAAGGATGACCATTTAATAAATGGTGTTGTGTTAAGCGGGTAAGTATTTGTTAAAACAATAAAAATAGGGGCACCTGTGTGGTTCTGTCGGTTAAGTCTCAGGCTTTGGCTCAAGTCATGATTTCATAACTTGTGAATACAAGCTTCACATCGGGCTCTGTGCTGATAGCTCAGAGCCTAGAGCCTGCTTCAGATTCTATACCGTCTCTCTCTGTCCCTCCCCGCTTGTGCGCGTGCTCTCTCTCTCTCTCAAAAATATAAATACTAAAACAATTTTTTAATGTATATAAAAAATAAAAATAGATACCCACTCATTTGTTGTGCCAAATAAATTTCATATGTATTAAAGATCTTTTTTAAAATGTTTATTTTTGAGAGAGAGAGAGAGAGAGAGAGAGAGAGAGACAGAGTACAAGTGTGGGAGAGGGACAGAGAGAGAGAGAGCGAGACACAGAATCCAAAGCAGGCTCCAGGCTCCGAGCTGTCAGCACAGAGCCCGACTCGGAGCTCGAACTCACAAGC
Source organism: Neofelis nebulosa (assembly GCF_028018385.1). NCBI lineage: Eukaryota > Metazoa > Chordata > Mammalia > Carnivora > Felidae > Neofelis > Neofelis nebulosa. The sequence goes on from NC_080782.1 coordinate 236,528,828, forward strand.
TGCGAGATCATGACCTGAGTCGAAGTCGGACACTCAACCTACTGAGCCACCCAGCCGCCCCAGATGTATTAAAGATCTTAAAAGATCTTTAATTACTTAAAGAAGTAATTACTTTAATTACTTAAAAGAAGTAATATTAAACTAGAAGAAAATATAGATAAATATAATATGAAAGTGGGTAATTCTTTCCTAAGCATGATACCGCAAATAGAAGCCATAAAGAAAAAAATTGACTATGTAAAAATCAAAGGCTTCTATACATTGAAAAACTAAAAACCACGAGACAAATGAATCAATGCCCTTAAATACCAAGAGTTCTAACAAATCAATATGGACGAATTCCTTTTTCATATTAAACTTTCATGTCAACAGAAAACATTGTTTAAAAATTGAACAGGAAATTTATAAAGAGAGTAACATAGGCTGTCATTAAGCATATGAAAAATGTTAACTCTCTTATAAGATAGAAAATGGGGAAAACTCAAGATAATAAGCTTCACACATTATTTTGGCAAGCATTTAAAGGAATCTTAATATCCAGTAATGAAGACGTGTAGAGGTAAGCATTTTAATATTTTGTTGGTGGGTGTATGAATCGATGCAACCTTTTTGTACATCAATTTGACAACAGGTAGCAAAGCCTTAAAAATCTGTATAATCTTAAAAAAATTTTTTTTAAATGTTTATCTTTATTTTTGAGACAGAGAGAGACAGAGCACGAGTGGGGGAGAGGCAGAGAGAGAGGGAGACACAGAATCTGAAGCAGGCTCCAGGCTCTGAGCGGTCGGCACAGAGCCCAACGTGGGGCTTGAACTCGGTCAACTGCGAGATCGTGACCTGAGCTGAAGTTGGATGCTCAACCAACTGAACCAGCCAGGTGCCTCCCAAATCTGTATAATCTTATGTGAGATTAAAATTTTGTTCAGAAAACATTTTTAGTAACATGAGAAATAATTTTGCTAAAATTCTGGGTGAAAAAAAAAGCTATATGTGATGAAGTTTAAAAATACAGGCTTTAGAAAACTCTAGGGCAGGGGCACCTGGGTGGCTCAGTTGATTAAGCATCCTGCTCTTGATTTGGGCTCAGGTCATGATCTCTCCCTTGGTGAGTTCAAGCTCCCTTTGGGCTCCATGCTGACAGAGTGGAGCCTGCTTGGGATTCTCTCTTTCCCTCTCTCTGACCCTCCCCTGCTAGCTCTCTCTCTCACAATAAATAAATAAACATTAAAAAAATTAAAAACTCGAGGGAAAAAATTTAGATTGAAGTTCACCACAGTGCTAATAGCAGTTGCCATTGCGTGGTTGTATTATGGGTACTCTTATTTTCCTTAATTTTCCAAAGCTGCACAGTGTTTTTACAGCTGCAAAATAAAACCAATTATATCTTAACAGAGGTTGCTTAATAACTAATCCTGCGCCTGGTCTGTGGGGGCATTGAATAAATGTTTGTTAAATTGAATTGTTCCCTGGCTACTAAGCCCACCAACAATTTTTTAAACATTTAGAATTCTGTTTCCGGAAGGAATTTAAAAACTGGTTCACATAACACTTAATCCCTGGGTATATATGAGTTGAGTAATTCATTAATTATCCAGGCTTTAGCTTTTCCAGGAAATATAGACAGTTTACATATCAGTGTAGATAGGTATCTTCTTGGCACAAAAAGCCAAACTTTAAAACTTTCATATATCTGCAAATACTTCTAAATCACTCCTACTTAGGTTCCTTAGTTAAGAAAATTATGTGAGTTTTTCTTAAAGCATAAAGAATTTTCATACTCCGATTACTTTAGGTCTGTGCATAGTTGTCTTGTAATTTCAGTAGGTGGCAATTTAGACACAACTTTTTATAAAGGGCAAGTTCACTTTCCTAAAATGAACCATGGAGGGGCGCCTGGGTGGCTCAGTCGGTTGAGCGTCTGACTTCAGCCTCAGGTCATGATCTCCTGGTTCGTGGGTTTGAGCCCCGAGTCAGGCTCTGTGCTGACAGCTCAGAGCCTGGAGCCTGCTTGGGATTCTGTGTCTCCCTTTCTCTCTGCCCCTCCCCTGCTCCTGCTTTGTGTCTGTCTCTCAAAAATAAATAAAATGTTAAAGAAAAAATAAAAAAAATTAAATTAACCATGGAAACAGTTACTGATCCCGCACAATAGCATACATTGTAGCCTAGGTGCTAAAAGCTTGCAGAAAGGGATTTCCCAGGAAGGGACTTTTTATTAACAGTTAGATCTCCTAGGGGCTCTTTGGGTCATATACCTGTACAGGTGTATCTTTTCCCAGGTACCTGTGTGAGTGTACCAGTTAGCAAGGTTGCTTTTGTAGTCTAAATATTCCTGTGCTCTCGCGTTTCTTTTCCCAAATATCCAGAGATCTTTTTACCTTCAGCTCAAAAAGAAAACATGGCGCCACCTACTAGCATTCTGTAGTATTACATTGTAACCAATTCTTAACTGAGTTTGGTTTATTTAGCAAACACTCTTTGAACTCCATTGTAGCCAGGCATAAGCATCAGAGCCCCGAAGATGAGTAAGACAGCCCCTGCGGTGACAGACTTTTCAGTATAGCTGAGAAGACAGACATTATTTGGGGTGTGTTGCCAGGAGAAGGGTGTGGCATTTTAGCCCCGGGACATTAGGGAGATAAGGAGACCAGTTAGGTGGTGGTCAATAAAATTTATTTTTGAGAGACAGAGCACAAGCCGGGGAGGGGCCGAGAGAGAAGGAGACACAGAATCAGCCGCAGACTCCAGGCTCTGAGCTGTCAGCGCAGAGCCCGACGCGGGGCTCGAACCCACGAACCGTGAGATCACGACCTGAGCCAAAGTCAGATGCCCAACCGACTGAGCCACCCAGGCGCCCCACGCAAGTGATTGATTAAGTGTGATCTACAAGTGACTCTGGCCAAAAGGCTGAGAAAAGATCAGTTATGAATAGGATCATCTGGATTTTGAATTTACTCTGAGCTTCATTTGTTCATGTTACCTCTACAGGTGTGATCGGATTGTTAGTGCCCGTGAACTTCCAGATGCCTGAAACGTTCTTAGCCCCAACGATAGACTGTAGTATTTCTTTCTCTTTTTTACATCTCAAAGTTGTTGAAAAACACGTGACAGGTAAACTTTCCGGGAGGAAATGTTTCCGAAGAAAAGTGTTTAACCTCACCTTTAATGCTTCTTATCTGTCCTTTAGTTCTTTCGTTGAAGGGTTCAGAGGCCTACGCACAGGTTCCTGGTTGATGGTACATTTTATTCCCATTGATGGATGTACATACAATTTCTCAATCGTCATTGCTGTTTAGTGTTCTGTTGTGGCTGTTTTCCCGTTGTTAAATATGTAGCCTAGCTGTCGCTCGGTGAATTGTTTCTTTTCTTAGGAAACTTTCCCCTGTATTCCTCTATGTGCAGCGAAGAATCTGGATGGAAGAATCTGGGTTGGGTCGGGATCCTACTGGGTAGGATCTTGAGAGATTGACTTAGCCTTGCAGTGTGTTGATTTCCTCCTCCACAGATACTAAGAGAACCTACACAGCCATTGCTCTCAGCGCTTTCAAAGGTATTACCTTGTTGGGGCGCCTGGGTGGCGCAGTCGGTTAAGCGTCCGACTTCAGCCAGGTCACGATCTCACGGTCCGTGAGTTCGAGCCCCGCGTCAGGCTCTGGGCTGATGGCTCGGAGCCTGGAGCCTGTTTCCGATTCTGTGTCTCCCTCTCTCTCTGCCCCTCCCCCGTTCATGCTCTGTCTCTCTCTGTCCCAAAAATAAATAAAAAACGTTGAAAAAAAAAAAAATTCAAAGGTATTACCTTGTTGCCTTCCAGTGTGTACTATTCCGATAAGAGGTCTGTTGAAATTCTTTGGTAGATAATGTATCTTTTTTCCTATCATGGCTTTTAGGGTTGTCTCTTCATCCTTAATGTGCTTGTTTCACTGTAGTGTATCTCTATATGGAATTTATTGTTTTATTTTTCCTGCCTGGTGTCCAACATGCATGAGAACACATTTCCTCAATTCTGGAAAATTATCTGCGTCGTTTTTTAAAACATTTCTTCTTTGTCATACCCTTTATTTTTTTTACATTTTGGAACTCCTGTGAGACATTTCTTTGAACCTCTCCATCTTACCTCTAAGCCTCTTTAGTTCTCCTTAATGTTTGTGTGGCTTCTCTGTACTTAACTGCATTCTGAGTTAATTTCTCACTACTGTGTTTTTCAGTTCACTGATTTTATCTTTGACTCTGCTGGGTCTAGAGTTTATCTTGTCTATTGCATATTTTATTTCAAAGGTTGTATTTTTTATTTTTAAGATTTCTAATGTTCCTTTAAAGAGCAGACTTATTTTGCTTTTATTTCTACTTGTTTATGTTTTATAGTTTTTTTTTCTTTTTTTTTCTTTTAAAAAAAAATTTTTTTTAATGTTTATTTATTTTTGAGGCAGAGAGAGACAGAGCATGAACGGGGGAGGGTCAGAGAGAGGGAGACACAGAATCCGAAACAGGCTCCAGGCTCCGAGCTGTCAGCACAGAGCCCGACGCGGGGCTCGAACTCCCGGACTGCGAGATCATGACCTGAGCCGAAGTCGGCTGCCCAACCGACTGAGCCACCCAGGCGCCCCTCTTTTTTTTTTTTTTTTTTGAGAGAGAGAGAGAACATATGTGCATGAATAGGGGAAGGGCAGAGAGAGAGGGGGAGAGAGAGAATCTTAAGCAGACTCCACACTCAGTGCAGGGCCCAATGTAGGGCTCAATCTCACAACTGTGAGATCGTGACCTGAGTCAGATGTATGACTGAGAGTCAGATGCTTACCCGAATGAGCTGTCCAAGCACCCCTTTTCTTATTGTTCCTTTCATTTTCAATTGAAGTTATGCTGTCAGTTCCCCCTTTTTTTAAATTTTTTTAAATGTTTTTTTTTTAACGTTTATTTATTTTTGAGACAGAGAGAGACAGAGCATGAATGGGGGGAGGGTCAGAGAGAGGGGGAGGCACAGAATCAGAAGCGGGCTCCAGGCTCCAAGCTGTCAGCACAGAGCCCGACGCAGGGCTTGAACTCATGAACCACAAGATCGTGACCTGAGCCGAAGTCGGACACTCAACCGACTGAGCCACCCAGGCGCCCCCCTACTTTAAAAAATCCTAAACGTATTTTGTATATGTTTTTGTCAGACTACTATTCTATAATATTAATTTTATATGGAATAATTTTATATTTTGACTTTGTTGGCTGATGTTTTCTTTTTTTATTAAGACAGGTTTTTAAAAATTTTTTTAATGTTTATTTATTTTTGAGAGAGGGATAGAGTGCAAGTGGGGGAGGGGCAGAGACAGAGGGAGACACAGACTCCGAAGCAGGCTCCAGGCCCTGAGCTGTCAGAGTAGAGCCTGACGCGGGGCTCGAACTCACAAGCCGTGAGATCGTGACCTGAGCCAAAGTCAGAGGCTCAACCAACGGAGCCACCCAGGCGCCCCAAGGCAAGTTTTTTAGGGATCAATTATTCATTTGTTTATTTTGTCTAGTGAGATCAAAATTACCAAGAAAGTAAAAATTGTAAAAGAAAGGCACTATTGAAAAAGGAAGAAATTGCAAAAAGAATAAGTTCGCTTTAAGCCCCTGAATTTATTTGAAGTTCTAATATTTGTTGGTTTAGTTTATAAAACAAAGATGCATTTGCCTATGAGTATTCAGATTAATTAATGTACCACAAATGAATAGAAGGTAGGAAGGACTGTTGGTATTACAGCAGTTATAACATTACTGAGCTCAACTGTTTGTTTGTTTTTTTTCTAATTATAAGCACATTATTGTTTCTTGGGTTAGGAAAAAATTAGCCATTTTCCCTTCTATAGACCGCTTCAGTGAACTCAATATTTTGATGTGTGCTTCCCACTTCCAACATCGTAGAGCCATTTTGGTTTTTCGCCGTCAAAGAAATGTAACCATTGTTCTCCTCTTGCGCAGCTGAGCATCTTCTCACTTTTCATCGTTCTTTATTTTTATTGTTTATCTTTCTCAAAACTATAATGTACATAGGAATCAACCGCTTCAATTTTGTTGAGAAACAGCAGTCCCCAGTCCTTCCTTCCCCCCCCCCCCCCCCCGCCCATTTCCACAGAGGCAGCCATTTTCGCCTCCTAGCTAATTATTTTGGGACTTATGTGTCCATAAACAATATAATTCAATGGATACTTCATTATTTTTTTAGCATAGGCATTTTCTATTGGTGCTCTACCATGATTAGTCATAAGAGCAGTCACTCATATAGCACTTAGATTCTGCCAGGCACTTTTCTAGGTTCTTCCCATATATTTATTTAATGGTCTCAGTTTATTTATCTATTTAGAGAGAGAGAGAGAGAGAGAGAGAGAGAGAACGAGCCAGGGAGGGACAGAGAGAGAGGGAGGGAGAATCCCAAACAGGCTCTATGCTCCATGCTGAGCCCAACATGGGGCTCGATCTCGTGACCATGAGATCATGACCTAAGCTGAAATCAAGAGTCAGAGGCCTATCCAACTGAGCCACCCAGACACCTTAGGGATTATTATTAATACTGTCTTACAGATGGGGAAACTGAGGAACAGAAAGATTCAATAACTCGCCCAAGGCCCTACATCTCATAAATGACTGAGTTGGGATTCAGACTGATGTGATTTGGCTCTATAGCTCATGCCCTTAACCTTATGCTGCTCCGTCTCCAGAGTAAGGATTTAGCTTTCTTTCATCCCCTTCCCCACCATACATATTCACCCTTTCCACCTCCTATTCTCCAAATACGGTTACATTGCAATTTTGCTTCGATTAATATTCAGTATTTCCACGTGGATTGGAGCCTCACCAGGAGACCTGCAGACTCAGAGCCTGAAGGGGAGTCATCTCTGCCGATTCATAGACATGCGACCAAGAATAAAAATGCATGTCACGTTCTGAGCACTCGTGGTCATTCATTACCCAGCAGAAACTGGCCAACACAACATTCTGAAATGACTTTATTCTACCTCCATGCTTTATTGCTAATTTGGTTGGGTATAAGTGTCTCGGTTGGGAGAAATTTTCAGAATCTGAAAGCATTGCTTCATCGCTTCCTACCGGTATTTGAAAAATCCAAAGCCGTTCTGATTTTTTATCTTTTATGCTTGATATATTTTTCTTTGTGAAATCTTTTTTTTTTTTTTTTTGTCTCTACTGTTCTGAAATTTTTCAGTACTGTGGTTTGGCGTGGATCTGTTTTCATCCGTTGTGCCAGGCATTCGCAAACATTGTCAATCAGGACACTCGTGTCTTTTAGTTACGGGAAATTTTCTTGAATCATTTCATTGGTGAGTATTTCTGCCCCATTCCTCTGTGCCCCTGAAAATCCACTATTAATATATGGTACCTTCTAGACTGGTGCTCAAATTAAAAAAATTTTTTTGTTTTTGCCTTATTTGTGTAGTTTTGTGGGTTTTGTTGTTGTTGTTCTATTTTTGGGGGGGAGATTTTCCCAATTTTACATCCATTTATTCTTCTGGGATTTCCATTTCTGATGTCATATTTAAAATTTTTTCAGTAGAATTTTCCGCTGGAAATAGAATTCTGTTGTTTTGTGGGGGCAGTATCTTTTCTGGTCTCTCTACAGATGTTAGCTTTTAAAATTTCTCTCTTTCCATAAACTGTTTCCCGCAAGTTGATTTTTACCGTTTTTGTTTGTTTGTTTGTTTGTTTTACTTTTGTCCTATTTATTTGTTTGTTTGTTTATATTTAAGTATAGGTTTAATTTCAGATCGGTACCATCTGTTACCATAGAATGCTATTACAATACTGCTGACTATATTCTCCATCCTGTATCTTTTATCCCTCTGACTTAGTCATTCCATAAGTGGAAGCCTATATTTCCTACTCCTCTTCACCTGTTTTGCCCAGTCCTCTACCTCCTCCCCTCTGGCAACCATCAATTTGTTCTCTGTATTTATGAGTCTGTTTCTGCTTTTTGTTTGTTTGCTTGTTTTGTTTTTTAGATTCTACATATAAGTGAAATCATTCGGTATTTGTCTTTCTTTGTCTGACTTATTTCACTTAGCATAATACCCTCTAGGTCCACCTATGTTGTTGCAAATGGCAAGGTCTAATTTTTTTTATGGCTGAGTAATATTCTACTGTGTGTGTGTGTGTGTGACCTCTCCTTTGTCCATTCATCTATGGATGGACACATGGGCTGTTTGTATATCTTGGCTATTATAAATAATGCTGCAATAAACACAGGGGTGCATATATCTTTTTGAATTAGGGTTTTCATATTCTTTGGGTAAATATCCAGTAATGGAATTATTGGATCATATGGTAATTCTATTTTTAATTTGTTTTACAGTTTGTTTGTTTGTTTATCTTGAGTGGGGGGAGGAGTAGAGAGGGAGAGAGAGAGAGAATCCCAAGCAGGTTTCATGCTGAGTGTGGAGCCTGATGTGGGGCTCAATCTCATGACTGTGAAATCATGACCTGAGCTGATATCAAGAGTTGGATGCTCACCTGACTGAGCCACCCAGGTGCCCCGGTTTTTAATTTTTTTTTTGAGAAGCTTCCATACTGGTTGCGCAGTGGCCGCACAAATTTACATTACTTTTTTTTTTTTTTTTGTTCTTTATCCTTCAGGTTCAAAGATTTCCTCAGGTAATCTGGCAATCCTTGGTCGTCTGCCCATATTGAAGAATGAAAAGCTAATAGCAATAAAACTAATAGCAATGGGAAATTACAAGCACTTAGGTGGGGTGTGTTCACCATTGTTGACTATGGGGTAATTGGGCGCTCCATTTATATGTAGAATATTTGATGCCAATATCTGTAGATGTTTCCTCCCGCCCTGGGCGTATCCTCTACAGAAGAATCTGCCAATCTCCTCCCAGGATCTCAGCATCCAGTGTGCACTTACTTATTTAATCTACATATTTTAATACAGTAGCCCCACCCTCCACTTTGCCTGACGTCTTTCAGTTCGAGACAGTCTGTTTTATTCCCTCCAGAGAATAAACCTCAAGTTTTTGACTGAGACGTGGAAAAGGCCATCTCATAGCTTTGTAGAGTGAAGAAGAGGGGTTTAGTGCCTGGTTTCTTTTTTAACAGACTTTCAAACAATCCACTATACTTAAAAGACGCTGGGGGCGCCTGGGTGGCTCAGTCGGTTGAGGTCCGACTTCAGCTCGGGTCATGATCTCACGGTTCCTGAGTTCGAGCCCCGCGTCGGGCTCTGTGCCGACAGCTCAGAGCCCGGAGCCTGCTTCGGATTCTGTGTCTCCCTCTCTCTCTCTCCCCAACCCTGCTTGTGCTCTGTCTCTCTCTCTCTTTCAAAAATGAAGAAACATGAAAAACAATTTAAAAGACTGCCACGTTCACTCCCACTTCCCCAGGTAACTGACGCAGTCGACTCCTGAGATCTTTTGAAATGTGTAGTATAAATCATCATGTTGGTTTTGGGGTATCCCCACTGTTGGCTCAGGACTCAGTTTTATTTTTGAAGTCTCTGAGTTCTTTATCACTCATTTCTCGGCCTTAAACATTCTGAAATTTTGCTCCTTGCTTCTCATTCTCTTCATCCTTTTGGATTTATTGGTTCTTAAAATATTATTTTGGTGACCTTTGGAAGGAAGGAAACGTTGGTGGTTATGTCCCAGCCTCCATCTTTACCTTGAAGCTTAAACTCTTGGCAGCTTTCTTGGTGTTTGATTTCGTCACGCATTTTGGCTTTTATTGCTCAGACCCACTTGGGATAAAAAGATTTTTGTTTTCTTTTCACTCTTATTTCTTAGGGTAGTTGATTTCAGAACCCAGCCACTATGCTGTGAGGAAGCTACTCCAACAAGAGGCTCACGTGGAAAGGACCCAACAATTAGGGATGATTTGCCAGCCTTGTAAATGAGCCTTTTTGGAAGTGGGTCCTTTAGCCCCAGATAAGCCACTTCAGCCGACACCCCCAGACGTCCCCAATGAACACTTTCAAATTACAGATTCATGAAGACAAAGTATTTATTGGTATTGTTTTAAGCAACAGTGGCTTTAGTGACTGGCTGGGAGACCCCTCCCTGCATAGACAAGTCCTACCTTATCTATGGGCTATTGCAAGGTTTTAAAGCGAAATAGTACCCCTAGGATTCTTAAAAGCTCTATTGTCTTTTTTTTTTTTTAATGTTAATTTATTTTTGAGAGAGAGAGACTGTCAGAGTGCTTAGCGGGGGAAGGGCAGAGAGAGAGGGAGACACAGAATCCGAAGCAGGCTCCAGGCTCTGAGCCGTCAGCACAGAGCCCGATGTGGGGTTTGAACTCATGAACCGTGAGATCATGACCCGAGCTAAAGTCAGACGCCTAACTGACTAAACCACCCAGGCACCCCAAAGCTCTATTGTTTAAACAAGAGGGTCGTCCAGGCAAAACCTTATGATCCTTAATAGATTGTATGTTTTAAAGGGTCTATGAAGGCTGTTCAAAAACTTTCTGAGGTCTTAACAAAGCGTGCTCTAGTTACGTACTCTGTCTCATTTTTACCCAGAGATGTTTTCCTGCCAGTGCCCTGGGTTTGATATTTTCTGTGAGGTCCTTTCTAACTTGGAGAATCTTCTGGTAGGAGATATGGAGATGAGAATTCGTTTTATTTTTGAACCAGCAAGTTCTGGTTCTTTTATATTTTCTATAAATTCTGCTTAAAAAGGGAATGATTCCTCTCTTCCCTTTTAGGTCACCTTTCTCTGTCCAGGCCTTATGACACACGGTTAAAATAAACCAATTGTCTGTCACCTTTGACCTTCTGCCTGGAAATCTCCTTAGCCAGATTCATCAGTTTATCCGATGTTTTTGATTTTCCACATCCCTGCAGGTGAAATTTTGCTTACCCTTCTGCCATTTTATTACAAGATTCCGCTTTCCTGTTGTTTCCGATAACATTTCCCTCATTTTCCTTTTAAGCCATCCTCTTTGAGGATGAGCCAACCTCTTTGAGGTCCGTCGGACTTCCACCAGGTCTCCTCAAGTCCTCTGCATCTCACTTGGCTCCGGTCCCAAAGCCAACACCACCTGTCTCAAATACTCCACTTCCAGTGCCAAAATCCGTTCGTCGCTATTGCCGTGTAACAATCTACCCCCCAAACCTAGCAACTTAAGCACCGACCGTTTAACTCCCTACATGATTCCGTGGAGTGTGACCTTGGGGAAGGGCTGGGTGGGGGGCCGCTCTTGCTTGGGGTTTCGAACAGAGCTTCAGTCAGATACCTGCTGGGGCCACCATCGTCTAAAGGCTGGACGGGGCTGGATGTCATGGGACTCACTCACGCAGCTGGTGATGGACACTGGCCGTCAGGTGGAGGTTCACCTTGCCTGTCACCTGGGACACTTGCTCTTGGCCCTCTGGCGCAGCAACTTCAGCATGGGGTCTGGTTTCACCCAAAGTGAGCACCCCGAGGAGACTGATCTCAATTTGCATGGCATTTTCTGACCTGGTCTCAGAAGCCGCTCAGTGCCTCTTCTGTTCTACTCTGTTCGTCAGAGCAGGCATAAACCAGCCCAGGTTCAAAGGGAAGGGGCGTTGGTACCCCCTCTCAGGGGAAGAATGTTAAAAAAAAAAAATGGGAGGGGGCATGTTTGACAAATCGCCACACCATTCTACTGAGAGTTTGTTCAAACGTCGGCAGTCCTTTTCTAATCCGTAATCCAGCAACCTCCTCATACTTTGTGTCCCCCTGAACTATGGCACTCGCGACTTTCTTGAAGTTTATTTCCCTCCGTCGGGGTGTCTCCACAGTTGTCTCCTAATTGTTCTCATAACTCCTTTGCATCCCACTCCTTCCCCGTAAGACTGTCTCCTTTCTCTCGCCCCTTAGATGCAGGCTGCGTCCTCAGCTGGGGTCTCCGGCCACTCGGATGGCTTCTGTCAGCAGCGGAGGCGTGTCTGTGTCTGCTCATCACTCCTTTCTTCGAGGGGAAGACGAGGCCCTTCCACCCCAGGGCTGGACACCCGTGTCACTCGCAGTCTTGGATAGAAACAGAATTCCACCCCCAAAGATCAACTGAGGCGATCTTGAAGAAGGGCTGCTTTGTAGAGGTGTTGGTTCTCTAAGAGAACCAACAGCAAGAAACCGTTCTCGTCCCTAGGTCTGAAGGGGAAAGAGGAAGAATTGCCGTTACCAGCACCCAGCGGGAGCTCTCGTTTTGTAGAACCAGCCACTCAGCAGCAGCTATAGAGCGATGCATCAGCTGACAGTTGGCAACCGGGAGCAAGGCGGGAGCAAGGAAGAAATACCCTACCCTTTCTCTCCTCCCGCCCTCCGAGTGCCTCCCGGTGCTTCCTACTGGAAGCCAGCTGGCAAGGGCATCTGGCTGATGCAGTCATTGCCGTCAGCCTCCGCCACGCTGCACAGGACAGCGAGGACGGAGAGCTGGTCTGGGGGACAGCAAATGGAGAATAACCAACCGCCAGAGCATGTGGCCTGGGTTTGGCCAAGCAGAGCGCTCTATCCCCTTTTCCACTCTGGTTGCTTAAGTGTTGGGCACGTGATTTAAGCTCAGCTAAACAGATTCCTCCCTGTGTCTCTTCCTCGTGTTATTGGGGTTTCTGGGACAAGAGCTCTAAGGACTATGGAAGCCTGGAGCTGCCAGGGGACAACTTGTTGACAGGCAGCAGGAGCCCGTCTGGGGATCAAGACAAACAGAGGCGAGCTGAGCTGAAAGGTGGGCCAGGAGAAGCAGAAGTATTATAGGGAGAGAACACATCGTTCTCTTTCTGTACGTGCACTGAATCCATGACTTGCTCCATCAAGGACAACTGGGTTGCACTGTCTCTGAACCAGGCAAGCACTGTTCTCATAGACAGTTGTGAGAAGCTTGGATTTTAGGGGTTTGCTGACTTGTGCAGTGCATTATTCCTGACTTTCAGAAGTGGGGTGCGGTGCTGAAGGGAGACTCTCGCCGGACAGTAGGGATGGCTTTAACATTTTCCGTGTGGTCGCTTATTCATGGCTTGGAACTAAGGCTAAATGACAACCTCTTTTTTTCTTCCTTTTTTTTTTTTAATTTTTTTTTTAATGTTTTATTTATTTTTGAGACAGGGAGAGACAGAGCATGAACGGGGGAGGGTCAGAGAGAGAGGGAGACACAGAATCTGAAACAGGCTCCAGGTTCTGAGCAGTCAGCACACAGCCCGACGCGGGGCTCGAACTCATGGACAGTGAGATCGTGACCTGAACCGAAGTCGGACGCTTAACCGACTGAGCCACCCAGGCGCCCCTCTTCCTTGAACTTACAGAATTGGACTTTTTTTCCCCTTCAGAATCCTCAGGATGTTTTTGAATCCTTAGATTCAGCCACATTCGTGCCTTGGATTTCACAGTAATTTATCGTAAGAGATTCCCTCCCTCTTTTATTTTTAAAGGCAGGTTGCGTCAGGTTTCTGCCCCTTTCAACAGGAAGACCAGCTTATCATCTGTTATCGTGGCTTTAAACATCGCTTCTGAAATGGTGACCCCAAATCTACATTGCTAATACTACCTTGTCTCTTGAGCTCTCTTGACGTGTCTTCAAGTTCCTGCTCTAAACACCTCTATTTGGATATTTCCTACGTTTCCAGCCAGGCAGTCCAAGTTTGAATTTGTTTTCCTCCCCCAAACCTTCCTTTTCTTCCTGGCATCTATATTTTAGCTAATCTGGTCATCCAGACTAGTGATCCCAGAGTTATTGTCGACTTTCACCTCTCCCTCTCTTCTCACCTATCCCCATCCTGCCATTCATTGACTCCTACTGATGTTATTTGATTTTTTTTTTTAACTTTAGAACTTTATAGTGAATAGATGATATGCTCATCTGTTGAAATTCGGAAGTGTAGAGACCGAGAAAGAGTTTTCTTCCTGCTCTGTTCCTTGTGCATGTAGATCCCCATCTAGGAGATAGCCAGTGCTATCCGTTTCTTGTAAAGTCCTTCAGAGATAATATGAATGCACATACAAATATTCTTTTCCTCCTTTTCACATGACCCGTATGATACACATTGTGTGGTTCTGTACCTTGCTGTTTTCACTTAGCAATACATTTTGGAGATCATTCCTTATTAGTACTTTTTAAAAAATGACTGTGTAGTATTCCCTGGATGCACGTACACTTATTAGCAACTCCCCTGATGACAGGCAAGCCCTGTGGATTTCACTCTGGTGGCTGGGCAGGGCTGAGACTGACTCAGGGTAAGGGGGTTGCCTGTGGTCACTAAGCTAATAAGAGTCAGGGAAGAATCCAGTGCCTGGTATGGGGCTGTTGCCGGCACCCCAAAAGGACACAGAGGGGTTGACAGTAGATGGAGTGTGAAAGCTGGAGTCCTGGGGTGAGGGATCCTTTCCTAAGACAGGGCCTGGACCCTTCCAGGCAGCAATCATTTTGTAATGAGACTTCCCTTGGGTCTCCGACACTCTTCTGAATTAGTGGAAGGCTGTTGGCCTCTTATAATGCTGATAGCTTGGCTGAAATGCGGCAGTTTGAGTGTGGACCCCGGTGCTGTGTTTGAAATGTGTGTAAGCAGATGGCTGGCTTTGAGCAATATGCTTTGGGGGACTCAGTCCCTGAACGTCTCGCTGTCCCCACTGTATTTCAGCTGCGAGGCCCCGGCTTTCCCAACTTTTTAAAATAATGGCCAATCCACACCAGCCAAGCCTTTAACCAGGATGGCCTGAGGCGACAGGCAAGCTTAATCCGTGTGGATGCTTCTGCTTGGGCTGACGGGGCCTGTGCCTTCTCTGACTTGACCAGAGAAAGCCCGTGTCTCACCAGCAAGCACCTGCCTCTTCTCTGGGGCCAGCAGTTGTGGAAGTGTGGCAGGGAGGAGAAGGAATCACTCCTCACCCTCTTCTTTGGCTCGGATTCCAGTGTTTCCCATTCCCATTGGGTGTGGGAAAGAGCGAGAAATAGCATTAAGGCTTGCTTTGTCCCTGTTGTAAAACCTGCGCCTCTCGAGGGGGAAATCAGCAGCCTTGTCCTACCGTTAGCCCCAATCACATTCGTGTAGGTGAGCAGCATCTTACTCCCTACCATTCATCAAAATCTTGGCGTGTCGTATCAGTTCTCTTATCTGAAAAACGAGTGGTTGGATGCATTTTCTGACCTGACTCCTCATGGCTGGCTGGCTATAGGAGCTGCTGCTCTCAGGGGGCCTAACGGTTGAAGAAGCTTCCTACAGTGAAGAGGACCAACACTGGGCTGGCCTCCGAGGAGCTGCAGGTGAGTGACGGGGCACCGTTTGTACTTGTGGGGAGTTGGCATGACAGTGGGGGAGTAGACCGAGGGTCTTGGGCATCATCAGGTGTGCTCCGTGTAGACAGGCACAGGGGCTGGGAGCCAGGGGGTTGCTCAGCCCAGCCTGGAGGAGCGTAGAGAAGCTTCCATAAGAGCCAAAAGGAAAGTCTGTGATTTGGCAAGACAAAGATGGGGAAAAGGGGCGGGAGGGGAGCTAGTGGCCACGGGGGTGCACGACAGGCTGGGAGGCTTCTGTGAACTGTAGTAGGCAGCCTGGGGGCTGGGGGCTGGCACAGGGGCCTCTGTTCCTTCCATGATGGGCTCCTTTCATTGCTGACAGGGAGTCAAGAAGGTGGCAGGGTCGCTTTGCCTCTGAGATTTTGTACTCTGGTAACAGCGGGGGAAGCAGAGGCTGGGGGGTGCAGCAGGAGGGACAAGTGACTGGGGAGACCGCTTGGAGGTGCAGCCGTTGCAACGGTTCAGAGGCGTGAACTAGGGAAGAAGCAGCGGAGAAGGTGAGGTCAAATTGGCGGGGCTTAATTTTCTGTTGGGTGTGCAGGGCGAGGCACCTTCAATGTCCTCCAGGATGTGGCAAGAAGGCCAGCCCTTAAGGGCTACCTCCAGTGTGGCCCTAGCACCCGCTCTGCAAGGGTAGGGGACGGTTAGGATCACAGGAGCAGTATATGCTGACTCTGGTTAGCTCTTGGCTCTACGTTTTCCCCTTTTTCCTCAGCGGAGTCCAAGTTTGTTGGTCTTTGGACAAAAGCACGAGGCCTGTTTGCTCCAACAGTGGCCTAGAGCCGATTATGAACTTATTGGAGATGGTCTGTTGTCATCAATGTTTATTATTATTATTTTTTCACCGCAGTTTTAGCCCAAAGGTAGGGGCTAAAGGGGCACAGTGAGGCCTGTATTTCCTCTTGGGATATTTTCTGGCATTTTTCACTCAGTTCTCCTCCTGTGTAGATGCTGGCTGTGGATGGAGATCAAGAAACATGTTAGTGACAAATAGTTTTTGTTTTGGCTAAATGGGGTTCAGCGGAGGGAACAGCAGGGATCGTGGGTGGCACCAGGGAATAAATAAGAAGTGGGTGGCAGAGTGGGAGGGGCCTCGGGAAGGAGTCTCCAGTCTCAGAGTTCCATCTAGAACAGGGATGGCAGTTACGGGACCTGAAATTAGAGAGACACACGGAGACCACAGTTCCCATGCCGCCTCAAAACCCCATTCCAGGAAGGAGTCAGGCCTGGAGAACAGATAAGCTGAAGCTTCAAGGCTAATTGTAGAGCATCCCAGCCAGGTGACAAAGGTGAGCAATTTCGTGTGTGTGTGTGTGTGTGTGTGTGTAAAGTATTGTGGGTGGCAGGGCCTGGGAGCCCACCAGGACAGAGATTAATAGCGCAAGCTCTGGAGTGAGACTGTCTGGGTTTAAATCCCTATACTTAGCTGTGTGACCTTGTGGTGTGAGTTACTTAACCTCTCTGTGCCTCAGTTTAGTCTTCTATAAAAAGGGATGAGAATATCTTAAAAATTTTTTTTTAATGTTTATTCTTTTTTTCCCCAATATATGAAGTTTATTGTCAGATTGGTTTCCATACAACACCCAGTGCTCATCCCAAAAGATGCCCTCCTCAATGCCCATCACCCACCCTCCCCTCCCTCCCACCCCCCATTGTTTATTTATTCTTGAGAGAGAGAGACAGAGCGTGAGTGGGGGAGGGGCAGAGAGAGGGAGACCCAGAATCCGAAGCAGGTTCCAGGCTCTGAGCCATCAGCCCAGAGCCCGACGCGGGGCTCGAACTCACGAACTGTGAGATCGTGACCTGAGCCGAAATCGGACGCTCAACCGACTGAGCCACCCAGGCGCCCCAGGGATGAGGAGAATATCTTATCTCTGGGTCTCTGTGCAATCAGATAATACAGAGTAACACTCAAAAATACTGTCTGTCATAGTCATTAGTTTCTCAGAAAATTGACCATGAACATGAGTATGAACCAGACTTATATAAAATGGACACTAATTTTCACTCATGTTGTCAAAAAATTAGGCAAATAAAAAACAAAGCAAAGTTCTCCCAGAATCCAGCAATTAGGACAAAACCTTTGAACAAGGAAAGATATTCAGATAGCCAATAAGCTTGTGAAAAGATGTTCTGTTCCACATTAATAACCTTCCAAGAAACACAAATGCAAGCCGCGGCCCTATACCAACATACACCTGTCGGAAAGGCACAATGAGGAATGCAAATTGGACCGAATTTTGTTGAGATGGAAACATAAATGCACAGAACCGCTTTGAAAAACCCACCGGCAGTATCCGCTTAAGCTAAACGAGCGCACGGCCTGTGGCCCAGCGGTCTCGATCTCGGGCCCCGACGCGGCAGGCACCTGTGCGTAGCTCATCAAGAGATGTGTCCAAGGGGCACCTGGCTGGCTCCGTCAGTAGGGCACGTGACTCTTGATCTTGGTATTGTAGATTTGAGCCCCACCTTGGATATAGAGATTACTTGAACATAACAATCGTAAACAAAAAAAAAAAAAAAAAAAAAAAAAAGAGGGAGAGAGGTGCGCACAAGGGGGTTATAGCTGCATTATTTGGGATAGTGCCACAGTGGAAACCACCCAAGCCTTCATCAACAGTAGAGTGGAGACATAATCCCTGGTATACTCCGACAAATGGAGTTCTTAACAGCGAGGTGGATGGGCGGACAAACCACAGTTATGTGCAAAGCTGTGGAGGACCCTCCCAAAGATGGTGGAGAGCGAAAGCAGCCAGAGACGAAGGGTACGAACTGTGATTCCATTTATATGAAGTTCAAAAACAGGCCAAGGCGTTTTGTGTTGTTCAGAGGTCGGCTTGTGGGTGTGAGAAATCATGCCCTGTGACTCGTAGTCGGTTGCAGACCCGGTGGGCAGAGGTAGACTTGACCTTGCACGTGGATGCTGCCCGGCTACTCCGGCCGGAGGAAGAGTTGCTTTCCTCGGCCCCGTGGGGCAACGGCGCGGCCAATGAAAAGCCATCACACTTCCAGCTCCCGGTGTTAATCCAATGGACTTTCAGTTTATTATTTTTTTTAATTTTTTTTAACATGTATTTATTTTTGAGACAGAGAGAGACAGAGCATGAACGGGGGAGGGGCAGAGAGAGAGGGAGACACCGAATCCGAAACAGGCTCCAGGCTCTGAGCGGTCAGCACAGAGCCCGACGCGGGGCTCGAACTCACGGACCGCGAGATCATGACCTGAGCCGAAGTCGGACGCTCAACCGACTGAGCCACCCAGGACTTTGAGTTTATAACAGCCTTCCCAACTTACACCTTTCCTCCTTCAAAAAGCGTGCTCCTCCTTTGTTCCCCAGACTTGCCTCCGTTTTCGCTGCGACTTGTTTGTCCCGTGCTGCAGTCCTCTTTTATTCCTGAATAAACCCATCTCTTGCAGGCAACAGCACTGGCAGTTTTCATTTGTGAGGTTAACGTGGCTCAGCTCTGGTGGGGGAAGGGGGTTGTGGCTGCACCGGTAGCTTCTGTGGGTGCTGGTGGTGTTCTGTTTCTTGATCTGGTTGCTGGTTTCACGGACGTGGACCTTCTTTGAACTTGTGAGTTGTGGACGTCTCTCTGTGTACGTTGTACTCGGATAAAACATTTAGGCCACGTGTGGAGTCATCCCTAAGCCTGGAACATTCCCCCTACACACAGCTTCATCCCAGGCGCCAGGAACGGAAACCACTCCCTCCCTCTCCTGCAGTGAAAGGATTCCAGGGCCAGCGCAGCGAAGGAGGCCTCCAGGAGCCTTGGTTCCGGGGTCGACAAGTGGAGCGATGGCCTTGTTCGCCGCTGTATCCATATTGCACAAAGCCAGGCACAAGGTGATGTTTCATGAATCTCTGTCGGAGGCAGGGAGGGAGGAAAGGCAGTGGAGTCGCAGCAGAGGGAGCTGAGTAGGATTCTCTGTCTTACGAATAGCCTTCGGGTTGTGTCCAGCCCAAGCAGAGTGATGTGGTCATTTATAATGATGTACCTCAGTCGGGAGTACCATGCAGAGGTCTATCCTGGAAGCAGACTCGTGTTTCTGTTTGCCCAGGATGAGACGGAAAAAGTCATTCAGGTACTCATTCATGAACTTTAGGTAAGACCTTTACTCTGTGCCATAAAGGCACAGCGATTGCGCTGGGGGAGCGTGCAGGGGGCTGGGGGAGCTTCGTGCCCTGGGGGAGCTTGCAAGGGGCTGGAGGCAGGCAGTCTGCGTTCCTGCCTACGTGACCACCTGTCAGCACTGGCCCGAATGGGGCTGCGCTGAGGAAAGGTCACTTTGAGGCAGAGGTAGGTGTGGTGAAGGGACAGGGCGGATGAAAGGAGGGTGCGGATTAAGGGAAGTTCAGGGTCCTTCCCGGGGAGAGTCCTTGAAAACACACACACGCAGGACTTGGCTCGAGCGAAAATAAAAGAGGAGAAGGCACCTCGGCTTGTTTTCGCTGATGTAGGGTTGATTGAAGTGGGGGGAAAACCAGCCTCTAAATTGTCATTTCTGGGGCACCTGGCTGGCTCGGTCGGCAGAGCATGTGACTCTTGATCTTGGGGTCTTGAGTTCAAGCCCCCACGTTGGGTGTAGAGCTTACTTTGAAAAACCTGTTCCTTCTTTTAGCTCCTGCAATGACACCCTACCGACCACACGCTTTTCCTTGTGCCTTTTTTCCTATATGTGCCCGATGGCACCTTTTTTTTTTCTTAAAGGCACATCCACATTATTGTGTCCTAGGGAGAATGTGGTTCAGTAGCATCTGGTGGAAGAAATGGTGATCCCGTGGAGTTCAATTCAAGGGACATGAGAAAATCCAGGCCACCCAAAGACAGAGCCCACTGGAGCCTGAAATGCCACCATTCCCAACTCATTCTGTTGTGAGGGGAATTGTCCTTTCCCTCCTGTTTTCTGTGTCAGTGACCTCCCAGAAGGAGTGATGGCTCAAAGAGACGGTAACTGTCGGAACTCTGACAACAACTCTCACGACTCTGACCTGGATACGTGAGAACCGTGCCCCAGAGAATGCTGGATGAAGGGAAGGGAGTGCGGGTGTTGGGGAGGCCAGAGCCGAAGCTGAGGCCCAGTTTTGCTGAAGGACCATGAAGAGCCAGAATTTGACGCCCCGGGTGACTGTCACAGGCTGTGGCAGTGGTTCTCAAAGTGGGGCCCCTGGACCGGCCGCATCGGCATCAGCCGGGAGCTCATTAGACATGCATATCCTCAGACCCACTCGATCAGAAAATGGTGAGTAGGGGGGCGCCTGGCTGGCTCAGTCGGTTGAGCATCCAACTCTTGATTTTGGTTCAGGTCATGATCTCATAGTTTGTGGGATTGAGCCCCGTGGCTCAATCCACACGGTGTGGAGCCTGCTTAGGATTTTCTCTCTCTCTCTCTCTCTCTCTCTCTCTCTGCCCCTCTCCTCTGCTCTCTTTCTGAAATTAAGAAAAAAAAAAGAAAGAAAAGAAAATGGTGAGTAGGGCCCCCAGCACTCTGTGTTTGAATGAGCCTTCTGGGCGATTTGAATAAATGTCAAAGTTTGAGAACCTCTAAGGAAAGAGCCATTTTCTTGACCAACTCTTCCCTTCTCCCCAACATCCTCTCTCCTTGGGAAAGAGACCAAAACAAAATGGCAGTTGAATCACCATATTGTGTGCCTGAAACTAATGTGCTGTATGTTAATGACACTGGGATTAAAATAAAAACTTCATACATACATTAACAAAGAGAAATACATATTTATAACCTTCAAAAGCCAAAACCAAAACTCCAAAACAAATCCAAGTCCCCAAAAGCCAAAATGGTATTGGATTGAAGCTCATGAATTTCGGATATTTTCTGGGGATCTTTGTCCCTGCCCCAGTCCAATAAAACCCTGTCCCCCTCACACCATAAGAGACCAGATTTTGAAAACACACTGAATTAGATGTAAAATTCTGGCTCTGCCACTTACTGGCTGTGGGGACCTGAGAAAAGGATCTGACCCTTGGTTTTCCCATCTGTAAAATGGGGCTCATAATATGGCCTATCTGACCAGGGTTTTCCTGGTGATCCTAGTGCTATATACCCAGTTAGAGCTCAGTAGGTGGGTCTGTTGGTTGTCAGTCGTGCAGTGTCACCTGAACTGGAAGAAATTAAACTGGATCTCAAAGAAATCAGCCTATGATCTTATAGCCGTGGGGGGAAGTGGGAGACCACGTGGCAATTCGGAACTGAATGTCTTCGGGTTCTGAAACGTGAGTGAGCTATGCTATCCTGTGACCTTGAATACTATGTAAAGAACAGGGAGATATGAACCAGGCAATGAAGCTTTTAAGGCTGGTGAATTACTTCTGCCCTGTCTGCCAGGGAACTCTTACCCAGCAGAATGAATGGTGGGCACTCGCTGGCCTCACCAGTCTTGGTGGGGGTCAACAGCTTGCAAGACTTGATCCCTGAATGACATAGCACTGCTGGCTGGCAAGCTTACAAACAGAGCCGCCCCCATCCCCCACGGTCACCTACCCACAGAATGATTTATGGTCATTCAGTTTTCATTTATAAAACTGACAGTATTCCAGCTGATAAATACTGATGTATGTGAAATTCAGCAGCCGCAGGATGAAAGCCACTGGCCCCATGGCGACATCTGGCCGCCTTACAAAGACATCATCCCCCGCCCTTCACCCTATGGAATGCTGACTACTATTAGGTATAATAAGAGGGTTTAAGGTCCACAGGGATACGACGATAGGGTGAAACTCAACCAGTGGATTCCACAGCTGGGGTAGATCTCAGCTAGAAACATTGGGAATCAGATTCATGAGGAACACCATGCAGCGTGACCCTCCTACAGCAATGTGTTTTTGCAGCATGGTGGGAGGCTGGTAACTTTGGTAACTGGGGACATGTATGTGGTGGCTGTGAAGAGGGCTGGCTTTGCACCAGTAGGTGGTCTGCAAAAGCAGTGGCTCTGGTTTCCTCGGAGAACCTTCCGTGTGACAACAGTTCCAGTGAGGGGATTGGTAGTGCCTTTTATCTGCAGATTTCAAAGTTCTTGACATGAGTCAGTGTTTCCTAATACCTGGTAGGAGGTGATTGTGTTCACTTCTCCAGACAGAGAGCCTGCAGGGCACCCCGGGCAATGGCGTCATCAGCCACGGAGGGACTAAGTGCTCACCTGGCCCTGAGTGTGTGTCGTGACTGTCCCCTGTCACCGGTGCGGTAGCCAGCATGGGGCAGGGAGCACCAAGGGAAAAAAGGAGGACCGGGAAGAAACAAAGTACAGGGTTCTCCTCACCTTGGTTCCCAAACTTGGGGCTGTATCTCAATCACCCATCAAGCATGTTAGTAACTCGCATCTCTGGTCAAAATGGTTTCTCCAAAAATTCTGACTCAGTAAGTCTGGGTGACAGTGGGGACCGGAATTCTGGATGTGACAAACTGCACAGGTGACCCTGATGCACGAGCAAATTTCGCTCTTCAGGGTCAAAGAGTAGACTCTGGAAGGAAACCCGGGGAGGAGGGGGTCGGGGTGAGAATTTGTCTTCGCAGCTGCCCCCAACCCACACTGTCCCCGGGGAGGGTTCACTTCCTCTCTACCCCATGCAGGGGGTCGCAGCTGAACCCCACTCCCCTCAGCACAGGGGTTCTTAACCTTCACGCACCTTTGAGAAGCCGATTTTTAAACACCTCCCTGAAGAACATCCACGTGCCTGCACGGTTTAGGCTGTGATCTCAGGAGTAGCCCTAGGAGGCAGGGGTGGCACCAGGGGAGGCCGACAACCATACGCAAAAACTTCACCCCAAACCAAGAGAAGCCGAACAAAACGTTAAAAATCACGTGCTCGTCTCTTTTAGTCCTACTCTACATAGTGCCTCTCACGGCTGCACGGCCATTTCTGGTAATGACAACGAGGCGCCTAGTGTCTCAATTCAGAAATGCTACCTGGGGTTTACCGTGGATGGGTCTCCTTGGCACTGACTAGGGAGGTCCCCCCTCCTCGTGACGCTGCCTTTCTGATCGCAGAGCCCGGAAAGCTGAAAACCCTATCTTCCGCAGGGTCTTCTTTGCAAGACCCCTTGCAGCTGGATGTAAGGTTACGCCCCACAGTGGGTGCATGTGGCAGAGGTCTCCCTGGGCCGTTCCTGGAGACTCTCTGCAGGCAGGTGAGGCAGCTAACGGGGTACCCTTTCTGGTGTCCAGCCCTCGGCATCCTGGGCATCGTGAGGCATCTGCAGCTCCTGCCTTCCGGGTCTCAGCAGTGGTGGTATATTCTAGAACTTGCACAATCACTGGCTGGATTAGAGGAGAGGGCTCTGGGCTGGGCATCCAAGGATGACTCCCAGAACGCCCCTCCCCCCCTCCCCCCATGGACCTTTGAGGGAAGCCCCTCCCTCTGCAATGGTCAGCGAGGTGAGGACACGGAGATTGTTGAGTTCATCGAGACAACCCAGGGATGAGAAGGGTGTTGGCAAACACCACGAAGCTGGGGACTGGTCGTCGATGAGCTGTTGTGACCTTTCTAGCACATTGGCACAGCATGTTATGCGAAATCCTTATACATCTGTCTGCATTTTTGTGAGTGACTCTTCAGGGGTTGAGTTCCTGGACCAGGGGGTATGTAAACTTTGATAGGTATTGTTAAGTTATTCTTCAAAAATGTTTTAGTAATTCACAGTGCCATCAACACTTTACCTCACCTTTATTAACACAGAGGGGGCAAAAACCCAGGCATGACTTTTAAAATATCCACCGGCATGGTAAAATAACCCTAGGGTGGCAGGAGTACTGATCGAACGAGAACAGAAGCCCGGCCAAGCAGGACAGACACACGCCTCGCCTGTCAGATGGACGCCAGCCGGATGGACACGTAGATGTTGAGTATCAGCTCTGGTGTAACCGATCTTCTTAATCTTTAATAATACGTGAGGAGACAAATGGTAGCTCGTTGTTGTTCGCTTATGCCTCTTGGACGTATCGATGATCTCAAGGGATTTTTGGGGTCGGTTTTAAATTTCTGTCTTACATCTTGCATTTCGAAAAGTTACGCAAAATAGCCCAGAGTCAAGTTCAGCAGAACCGTTTCACGAGATTACTGTAGGTCAAGCCTTATGCTAAGGTTTGGAGACAAAATAATAGTTGCCACTCTTGAAGAATTTACGGTGTGTCGGAAAGACCAGCCAGGCACACGTGCGTGCACACACGCGTTCACACAGGGGTAATTTCAAAGCAAGGAGCGCCAGGATTTCCAGGACAAAAATGAAATCATTGAGTACTTTTTTTTTTTTTTTTAATTTTTTTTCAACGTTTTTTATTTATTTTTGGGACAGAGAGAGACAGAGCATGAACGGGGGAGGGGCAGAGAGAGAGGGAGACACAGAATCGGAAACAGGCTCCAGGCTCCGAGCCATCAGCCCAGAGCCCGACGCGGGGCTCGAACTCACGGACCGCGAGATCGTGACCTGGCTGAAGTCGGATGCTCAACCGACTGCGCCACCCAGGCGCCCCCATTGAGTACTTTTTAATACATATGGGGGGCGGGGGGGAAATGTAGGGAACACAAAATCATCAAAGGGAAAGCAGCTATCATCTGGGCCCGTCTAATAATGCCTGTAATTTAAAGACAAATGGAAAAAACTGTCCCCATAAGAAAAAACTGTCCCCGTAAGATAAAAAAATATCTTCTTTTTATCGCTATGTTTTGGCATGCGGAATGAAGATGGCAATAAAATACTGCTATGTGACTTCTTTCCGTGATAAGTTGTGTGCAAGAAAATGTCACAAAGAAGGATGGACCAGATATAAAGACGGCTCCATCTCTGTCCCCGCCACGGTAGTGTCAGCGGAAGCCTGCTAAAATAACGACGACAGGGGCGCCTGGGTGGCTCAGTCGGTTCAGCGGCCGACTTCGGCTCGGGTCACGATCTCGCGGTCCGCGAGTTCGAGCCCCGCGTCGGGCTCCGGGCTGACGGCTCGGAGCCTGGAGCCCGCTTCCGGTTCGGTGTCTCCCTCTCTCTCTCTGCCCCTCCCCCGTTCATGCTCTGTCTCTCTCTGTCTCAAAAATAAAGAAACGTTAAAAAAAATTTAATCAAAAATAAATAAATAAAATAACGATGACAAAGAAAGTCCAAAGTCACATAGCATAATACTCCAAATATCTAGGATGCAGTTGAAAATCACTCATCGTACCAAGAACCAGCAACATCTCAATGTGAATGAGAAGGCACATTTGACAAATGGCAACACGTACATTACACAGATGGTGGGATTACCGGACAAGGATTTAAAAATAGTCACCACAAAAACGCTTCGATGCTCAATTATGAACCTGCTTAAAACAAAAGAGCAGAAAATCTCAGCAAAGAAATAGTAGGTGTAAAGACGAATCTAACAAATAGATGTGAGGAAAGACTTTGTAGGAGGGAAGCACATTTGGGATTAGGTTAAAAAACATTACCCCTCCTCTGGTTTCCTAGTTTTAAGTCTTGGGAGAGGAATTACACGGTTTCCTTAGCTAACTAGAATTTCAGGAGCCCTGCCTTCAGAAACTCACTCCACTGAACCTAAATCCTGCTGGCCTGGCATTTATGCTCGGAGACAGCCACCAGTCACCCTCTTGGCGAATGTACAGTCCCCCTTTCTCCCCTCCTCCCCCAGATCTAGGGACCCAACCCCTTGCTTCTCTCCCAGGACTGCTGTTGGCTCAGCTTGGAGGCTGATGCTGGAACTCATCGTTTCAGGGTGCAGAGCAGGCCCAAGGGGGCATCAGGAGTCATACAGTGGCCTGTCCTTTGTAGCCACCTTGGCTGGGCAACGACAGTGCTCAGGACTAGAGTACTGATGGGCTTTAGCGTCCCCTTCAGGCTAGTGTGGTTGGAAGCCCTCTTTCCTATGAC
The DNA here is from genome assembly GCF_028018385.1 of Neofelis nebulosa. Taxonomy (NCBI): domain Eukaryota; kingdom Metazoa; phylum Chordata; class Mammalia; order Carnivora; family Felidae; genus Neofelis; species Neofelis nebulosa. The sequence goes on from NC_080782.1 coordinate 236,554,929, forward strand.
TGCCAGTGATACAGAAGACTTTCAGTATCTTAACCGTTGATGTATCCCTATCAGTATGCCTGGCTGAATATCAGACTTGCCTGTAAGAAAGGATAATGATTGGGGTCTTAATTCTAAGGGTAATGGGAGCCACAGAAGAGTTGTGAGCAGAGAATGACATTTGCATTTTGGAGGTCACTGGGGCTGTGGAGAGAAGGAGGAGTCAGGATGGCTTGGTCAATAATTAGGAGCCTATCTCCCCAGTCCAGGCAGGAGCAGATGCAGAGAATCCACGAAGTCAGTAGTGTTGCACTGGATGTGGTGGGAGGAGGGGACGATCTGCGGTTTCTGGATTTCCCATTGGGGTAGATGGAGGGTGGTTATACCAGGTGAGAAGGGAACCAATGGAAAAGGCCTGGGTTTGGTGGAGAAGATCAACAGAGCGATTTTGGAAATACTGAGTTTAAGATGGTTTTGAGATATACCAGAGATATCAAGTAGGCAGCCGGGATATGTAGGTTTGGAGCTCCAAAGAACATTCTGGACTAGAGTTACGAGTTCGTGAGTCATTGATAAGAGGGTAATAAATAGGGGTCCCTGGTGGCTCAGTCGGCTGAGCATCCGACTTTTGATGGATGCTCAGGTCATGATCCCATGGTTGTAGGGATTGAGCCCTGAGTCAATGAAGACACTAAGCTGGGAGCCTGCTTAAGATTCTCTCTCTCTCTTCCTTTCCCCCTCTGTCCCTCTCCCCCACTTGCACGCACATGCGCTCTCTCTCTCTCTCTCTCTCTCTCTGTGTCTCTCTAAAACAAAAAAAAAAAAGAAAAGAAGAAGGTAATAAATGAAGATGTGTGTAGGATGAGATCAGTCTGGAGAAGGTGGAGTGAGATTATGTGGGAACCCTGACTCCAGGAAGTCTAAAAGTTCATGGGTGAGTAAAACAAGGAGCAGATCACAGAAAAATAAAAGTTTGGAAACATTACGAATACCACAAATATGAAATCCAGAAAATACCGTAATATTTTAAGTAATTCTTTGCCTGAAACCCTTCTGTGTTTCTCTGCCATTTTTGCTGATTGTCACCTTCTCAAATTGATTGTCACCTTCTCAAATTCACTGAGATACAACTAATGTACAATATACCATATCTCTTTAAAATAGACCATTCGATGAGTTTTAGCAGATGTATGACAACATTGTCACAATGAACATTCAGAGCATTTCCATCACCCCAGAAATTTCCTGTGCCTCTTTTCTGTCGATCCCCACCTTCCATCCCTGGCCCCCAATCTGGAATTTTATGTAAATGAAATCACACGGTAGGTGCTCATTTTTGCCTGGCTTCTTTTACTCGACATAATGATCTTGAGATTCATCTATGTTGTCATTGGTATCGTGATTTATTCCTTTTTGTTGCTGAGTAGTAATCCACTGCATGGATGTATCACAGTTTATGTACTCACCTGTTGATGGACATTTGAGTTGTTTCCAATTTTGTGCTATTGTAAGCCCTTTTTTAAAGTTTATTTATTTATTTTGAGAGAGACAGTGAGTGAGTGGGGGAAAGGCCGGGGGTGGGGGCGGGGAGAGATAATCCCTCACTGACAGTGTGGAGCCGGATGCAGGGCTTGATCTCATGAAGTGAAAAACCAAGAGTTGGATTTTTAACCAACTGGGCCACCCAGGTGCCCTACCTACGAGTCGTTTAATCATGAATGAGCGTTGAATTTTCTCCTGTGCTTTTTCTGTAGTTATTGAAATGATCATGCTTTTCTCTTTTATTAATACAATGAATGACAATGATTGGTTTTCTGATGGTAAACTAACTTTGGATTCTTGGAATAAACGCTACTCCTTGTCATGGTGCATTCTACGCAATTGTAGTTATAGCTACAGTTGTAGATAGAGAGATAATTGGATTTGATTTGCTAAATTTGCTAATACTTATTTTTTTTTAACATTTATTTATTTTCGAGACAGAGAGAGACAGAGCATGAACGGGGGAGGGGCAGAGAGAGAGGGAGACACAGAATCGGAAACAGGCTCCAGGCTCCGAGCCGTCAGCCCAGAGCCTGACACGGGGCTCGAACTCACGGACCGCGAGATCGTGACCTGGCTGAAGTCGGACGCTTAACCGACTGCGCCACCCAGGCGCCCCTAGGCCTCTGTTTTTAAACCATAAGCCTACTTTCTACTTTCCTAACATAAGCACTTAAAGCTATAACTTCTTTTCTAAACACTGTTTACACCCCACAAATTTTGACTTTTTAAAATTATCATTCAGTTATAAGTATTTTCGAATTGCCCTTGTGATTTCTTCTTTGATCCAATGATTATTAATTAAAAAATTTTTTTTCTAACATTTATTTATTTTTGAGACAGAGAGAGACAGAGCATGAACGGGGGAGGGTCCGAGAGAGAGAGAGGGAGACACAGAATCCGAAGCGGGCTCCAGGCTCCGAGCTGGTCAGCACAGAGCCCGACGCGGGGCTCGATCCCACGGACCGCGAGATCATGACCTGAGCTGAAGTAGGACGCTTAACCGACTGAGCCACCCAGGTGCCCCTCATTTTGTTTGATATTAATATAGCTTACTCTAGCCTTCTTTTGCTTACTGTTTGCATGGTATATCATTTTTTTATCCACTTACTTTCAATTTATCTGTGTTTTATATTTAAAATGCGTGCCATATATTTTAGGCTTGCATTACATACTTTGCGGTGATCTCTGCCTTTTATATTGAAATTTTTATTCCATTATTATTTCAAATAATTATTGATATAGTTGGATTTAGGTCTAGCATTTTATTTTATTAGTTGTTTTGTTTGTGTTTATTTCTTTTCCTTTCTATTCTCATTCCTGCCTACTTTTGGATTATTTCAAACATGAAAAAAATTCTATTGTAATTTATTTGTTAGCTTTATAGCCTTATCTTTTTTTTCATGGCTGCCTTAGGGATGAAGATATACATCCTTAATTTTCACAGTTTAGAGTTACGATTATACCACTTCGTGTAAAACGTAGAAACCAAATAACTGTGTAGATCCATTGTCTCCACATTTGTTATGAACTGTAGAAAACTATGTTATAATTTTGGCTTTAAACAGTTGTGTGTATTTTTTATAGGAAGAAAAAGTAGTCTTTTTATATTTACCATTTCTGATTATCTTCATTTCTTCCTGAAGATTCTAGTTTCCTTTTGGTATCATTTCTTTTTAGCAGGAGAAAACTTGCCTTTAGCACTCTTAGAGTAGGGATGAATTTTTGTAGCTTTTTAAATTTGGAAAATGTGTTTTCCTCTTTAAGGCTCGTTAGATCATTTACATATAAATGATCACTTAGGTCATTTAGATCACTTAAAAATTTTTTTTAAACATTTATTCATTTTTGAGAGAGTGTAAGCAGGTGGGGGGGGCAGAAAGAGAGGGAGACGCAGAATCCGAAACAGGCTCCAGGTTCTGAGCTGTCAGCACAGAGCCCAACACAGGGCTCGAACTCGCGGACCGGACCACAAGATCGGGACCTGAGCCGAAGTCAGATGCTTAACTGACTAAGCCACCCAGGCGCCCCAATTTAGATCATTTTTCAAGTAATATCTAACATGTCATTAATTCTATCTAGTATGTTTTATCCCAGGCTTATTTTTCTCTAGAATTCCATTTGGGGTCTTTTGAAATATATCTTCTTTGTCCTTAAGTAGGCCGTGCTCTCCTCTTATATGTATGGAATACAACCATTTTAAAGCTCAACAGTTGAATGAATGTTCATCTACGAATTCAGTCACATCTGGGTCTGTTCCCATTGAATGATTTTCGTCCTCATTATGGATTGATTGCATGTCCCTGCTTTCTGCCTACTTGGTAACTGGACTGGACACCAGACATGGTGATTTTACCTTTGTCAAGTGCCAGATATTTTTGTGTTCCACTAAAAATTCCTGGGTTGTTTGTTTGTCTTTTTTTTTCTTTTTCCGGGTGGCACACAAGTTGCTTGGAAACCGTTCTATCCTTTTGAAGCTTGCTTTTATGTTGTGCCAAGTGAGACCAGAGCAGTGTGGAGTTTCTTTTTCCCCACCACTGAGGCAATACCCTTCTGAGTTTGCACCCGATTCCGCCTGAATCGTGAAGCTTTTCCACTCTGGTGAGCAAGAAGACAGACGACTCCTGGCCCCGTGTGACCTGCAGGGATTGTCTGACTGCCCCTTTCCCGTAGCCCTTTTCCTGGCTTCAGGTAGCTTCCACACAGGCACTGAACGGGAGATTCCAGCACTCAGTTCTGCGAATTCCAGCCTCCCTGCATCCCCAAACGCCTAACTCTGTCTCAACTCAAGGAGACCGCTGAGCTCTGTGCAGGTTCCGCCTCCAGTGCTATGTCCTAGAAACCATCCCTCCGGGCATCATGCCAGGACAGTCACAGGGCTTGTCTGATGGACTTCTTTCAGGGCTCACTATCCTGTGTTGCCCATCGTCCAGTGTCCCAAATGGTTCTTTCCTGTATTTCATTCAGTCTTTTCAGTTCCCTAGAGTAGAAGCCTAAACCTATTCTTTTAATGTTTATTTATTTATTTTGAGAGAACGAGAGAGAGGGAGAGAGAGCGAGCACAAGATGGGGAGAGGGGCAGGGGAGAGAGAGAGAATCCCAAGCAGGATTCATGTTGTCAGCACGGAGCCCAACGTGGGGCTCGATCTCACGAACCGCGAGACCGTGACCTGAGCCGAAATCAAGAGTCAGACGCTTAACCAGCTGAGCCACCCAGGTGCCCCAATAGGAGGGTAAACCTAATCTCTTTTATTCGATCCTGGTCAAAAGTTGAATTCTTTCACCTGCACTTTTGAATATTTTCACAGACGTGAAATTCTGGGTTGGCGAGTTTGTTGTTTTTTCCCAGCACTGTAAAGATGTTTCACTGTCCCTGGCTTCCACAGTTTCAATAATTGGTCTCCTGTATGTAATGTGTCATTTTTCTTTGCTGCTTTCAAGATTTTTTTCCCCTTTCTTTCTTTCTTCTATTTATTTATTTTTAATTTATATTATTATTATTATTATTTATTTACATCCAAGTTAGTTAGCATCTAGTGCAACAATGATTTCAGGAGTAGATTCCTTAATGTCCCTTACCCAGTTAGCCCAACCCCCCTCCCACAACCTCTCGAGTAACCCTCTGTTTGTTCTCCATATTTAAGAATCTCTTATGTTTTGTCCCCCTTCCTGTTTTTATGTGATTTTTGCTTTCCTTCCCTTATGTTCATCTGTTTTGTATCTTATATCCCTCATATGAGTGAAGTCATATGACATTTGTTTTTCTCGGACTGACTAATTTCACTTAGCGTAATACCCTCCAGTTCCATCCACATGGTTGCAAATGGCAAGATGTCATTCTTTTTGATTGCCGAGTAATACTCCATTGCGTATATATACCACATCTTCTTTATCCATTCATCCGTCGATGGACATTTGGGCTCTTTCCATCCTTTGGCTACTGTCGATAGTGCTGCTATAAACACGGGGGTGCCTGTGTCCCTTCGAAACAGCACACCTGTATCCCTTGGAGAGATACCTAGTAGTGCGATCGCTGGGTCGTAGGGTGGTTCTATTTTTAGTTTTTTGAGGAACCTCCACACTGTCTTCCAGCGCGGCTGCACCAGTTTGCATTCCCACCAACAGTGCAAGAGGGTTCCCGTTCCTCCACATCCTCGCCAACATCTCTTGTGGCCCGAGCTGTTAATGTTAGCCACGCTGGCACGTGTGAGGTGGTATCTCCTTGTGGTTTTGATTTGTATTTCCCTGACGAGGACTGATGTGGAGCATTTTTCAAGATTTTCTTTTCTGAAGAACAAGACTGTGGTGCTGTGCAGTGGAGGATGGTCTGGAACATAACAAGAGGAAATTAGGGAGGCCGATGCAGTACCTTCCCAGGAGGTGACATTGGTGAGACTGCACTGGGGCCCGTGGGGACGGAAGAAAAGGACAAAGGTAGGGGCACCTGGGTGGCTCAGTCAGTTGAGCGTCTGACCTTTGGCTCAGGTCATGATCTTGTGGCTCATGAGTTCGATCCCCACGTTGGGCTCATTCACTGCTGTCGGTACAGAGCCTGCTTTGGATCCTCTGTACCTACCCTTCCTCTGCCCCTCCCCTGCTCATGCTCTCTCTCTCTCTCTCAAAATGAAATAACATTTTTTTTAAAAAGGACAAAGTTAAATTATATATTTTAGAAGTAGGGTTGACAGCAGTTGGTCAGAAGATCGAGGTGAGGGGCAAAGTGGGAGGTTGAGAACGGCTCCTTGGTTTCTGGAGTGGGAAAACGGGGAAATTTAGGATGATTGCAGCAGGAAAGCAGGAAAGGGCCGCTGCGGGGAGGTACGGGGTTCCATTGGGGAGCATGTTCAGTGTGCGAGATACACAAGTTGGGGTACTAAGCAGCTTAGGGGAGAAATCTGGGCTGCATACCAGACAGACAACAAGAGGGCTTATCTGCCCCCTGCCCCCCCATCCATGCAGAGGGCAGAGGGCAGAGGGCAGGCAGGCAGATTTCAAAGGCAGAGTGAGGGGCCAAGTGGGGCAAACCCCACTGTCCCTCAAGACCCAGCAGCAAGTGAAGGGAAGAGCGTACTCTGGAGAAGCTTCTCACGCGGAGACCAGAGGAGCAAGGACCACGTGCTTCTGCTGTCGTCTTTACGGTGGGAGGAGTTGGCAGAGGGCGGACCCGAACTCAGCCCCGGGCGCTGCCAGCATCCGGCGGCTGGGCTGGGAAAGAAGGTCCCGTGAAGAATATGGAGAAGGGACCGGCAGGGATGTTATCCCAACAAAGGAAGACGTCTCAAGGCCGAGGTTGAGGAAGATCAGTGTCCCTCACGACAGCCCAGGCTCATCGCTGCGGCAGGATCTTGGCAGGGAACCTCTCAGGCCACACGCTGGGCACACTTTTGGCTTCCCCGGTTATGGTCGTATGGAGAAGTATTTACCCTGATCAATTCACCCTGAGTCTGGGAGGAAGATTTATAGGTTTATGGGCCCTAAAAATCTGTTTTCCTAACGCTGACTGGAAAACAGTTTCCGAAAATACACACGGGTAGGTATCGAAGGCTACCTCCTTTCTGTGGCTTATTTTAGCTTCTGTATAAGGAAAAAACAGTCCTAGATTACCATGGCAATATACGATGCGTCCTCACAGGCCTTTAAAGCCCTCTTATTAAGCCTTTGGATTTCCTTGAAGAGCAGGTGAAAGCAAATATTTTAACCTGGTCCTAAAGAAAAAGGGGCGAGAGCAAGCAGCCTGGCACCTTTCTCCTAGAACCCTGGGCAACCAGGAGGTTGTCTGCTCCAGGCCTGAAGCACGCAGGCCAGAAACTGCTCCCGGCAACAGAGCCCTGGAACAGAAATGAGAGAAGACTGTGTAACCAACAGACCCGGCATGGCGGGGAGGGTCCTCAGGGAACAGATCCACATTTCAAACTCCTTGAGGGCAGGGGTTGTATTTCCCCATTCTTTTCATTTCTCCTGGTCACTAGCACATCCCAAGATCTCCGTACACATTTTCTCACTGGTGGGTGACACAGGGTGTCTCTGGGGGGGGGGGGAGGGGGAAGGGTATGGAAGAACCTGGATTTTATTCAGCATATCGCATCAAGAGTTGTCAAAGACACTGCGCCTGGAAGTGACACGGTCAGCTCAGATATGGCCGACATCGTTCAGGCCGGCTCTGGGTTTTAAGGAGAAAACCTAGAAGAAACAAGTAAAGTGGACTGAAAGCATGAAGGGAGGTCAAGAGCAGAAGAAAACGTTGGAGTCTGTTGCAGAATTGTCTGCCTTGCATGAAGGCGTGTGTTTTGAGCACTCACCCAAGAGATACTCATGGAGAGCTTACTATATGCGCGACATTGTACTAGGGGTCCTGGCAGTTACAGGGATAAAATACATGGCATTTTCTATCCTGAAAAGGTCCCTGTTCAAGTGAGGACATCTTGGAGATGTCCTTGACCAAATCACCCTTTGGAAGTTAGATGGAAACAAAGAAAAAAAAAATTTATAGCAACCCAACGAGATTTTTTGTGGACACAGACAGACTTAGGCTAAAAATGTACGCAGAAAGGCCTAGGCCCTAGCATAGCTAAAACGATCTTGAAGAAGAACAAAAAGTGGGAGGAATCACTCCCTCATATTTAGGCTTACTATATAGCCACAGTAATCAAGACAGTCTGATACTGATGGAGGGAAAGACACCTAGATCAGGGGAACGGAATAAAGAACCGAGAAGTATACCCACACGGCACAACTGATTTTTGACGAGGGCACGAAGACAATTGGACGTACATATTAATTGGCCCGGAAGTGAGACTGCTTTCCTTTGAGCACCGCAGTGGAATCGGAGAGCGCCATGACCTTGGACAAGTCCCTTATCCTCGCTGGGTCTCCTGTTCCACCCATCTAACAAAGAAGGTGGTTTAATTTCAAGAGATTGTCCCAGCTCTAACGTTCTTGGACTTCATGAATCTCATTCCTTAGTGGAGGTTCTTTAAGAAATGGTGTATGGGTTGGGGCACCTGGGTGGCTCAGTCGGTTAAGCGTCTGACTCTTGATTTCCGCTCAGGTCATGATCTCATGGTTCGTGAATTTGAGCTTTGCATCGGGCTCTGTGCTGACAAAGTGGAGCCTGCTTGGTATTCTCTCTCTCTCTCCCCCCCCTGCCCCTCCCCCACTCACTCCCTCTCTCAAAAATAAATAAACTTTAAAAGAAAAGGCATATGGGGATTTAAAGGTTGACCACCAATCTCTGCACCTTCTCCGACATATGAAGTTGTTTCCATCATTCCATCAATTCTTTGGGAAGTGAAAATTCAAGCATCTCACCAGAGATGTGTCAAATCAATCTGGAAAAAAAAAAAAAAGACCTTTTCCCAAAAAGACAATGCTTAAAATAGTAATATATAGCTTTTGTTAATGTGTAACATAAGGGATCTAAGCATGGGAATTAATAACTACTCTGCTTGTCAAGTAGTCCCAACTGTAAATAATACTTCAAAATAATCAGCGACAACTGTAATATGACATGAATATATCTTTGATTTTTTTTTTTAATTTTTTTTTCAACGTTTTTTATTTTTTTTATTTTTGGGACAGAGAGAGACAGAGCATGAACGGGGGAGGGGCAGAGAGAGAGGGAGACACAGAATCAGAAACAGGCTCCAGGCTCCGAGCCGTCAGCCCAGAGCCTGACACGGGGCTCGAACTCACGGACCGCGAGATCGTGACCTGGCTGAAGTCGGACGCTTAACCGACTGCGCCACCCAGGCGCCCCTATCTTTGATTTTTAAAATTGAAATTTAATTGACATACAATATTCTATTCGTTTCAGGTGTACAATATGATTTCACGTTTTTATACATTACGAAATGAACCCCATGATAAGTGTAGCTACTGTCTGTCACCACATAACGTTATTAGGATATTGTTGGCTGTATTTCCCACGGTGTACCTTATATGCCCATGACCTACTCACTTTATAACTGGAAGTTTGTACCTCTTAATCCCTTCCATCTATTTTGCTGCTCCCCCAACCCCTCCCCACTCCAGTAACCACCAGTTTCTTTCTTGTATCTCCGAGTCTGTTTCTCTTTCGTTTGTTCACTTGTTTTGGTGTTTTTTTTTTTTTTTTTTTTTTTTTTTTCCACATAGAAGTGCGATCATACGGTATTTGTCTTTCTTGGACTTATTTCACTTAGCATGATTTCCCCTAGGTTCAGCCCGAAGGACAACTTCTGTACGTTGAAAAACCAACCCGGGGCGCCTGGGTGGCTCAGTCGGTTAAGCGTCCAACTTCGGCTCAGGTCATGATCTCACGACTCGTGAGTTTGAGCCCCGAGCTGTCAGCACAGAGCCTGGAGCCTATTTCAGATTCTGTGTCTCCCCCTCTGTCTCTGACCCTCCCCCGTTCATGCTCTGTCTCTCTCTGTCTCAAAAGTAAATAAACGTTAAAAACAAAAACAAACAAACAAAAAAAACAACCAAACGACGAAAACCGCTACCCACCTCACAAGCCAAGCAAAAACAAAACAAAAACCAACGACCCAAACATTCCTGGCCCCTGCCTTTAATCCCAAAGACTTGGAAGGAAGCCATTTGCCACCTATGCACCTGCTTAGTAGCAACGACAGGGATAATAATAGGTAGCAGGTTTAAAAACAGATATCCATCAAGGCCATTTAGCGTTTTCCCACACATAAACGGTGATCTCACAGCCGAGCAGCGGAGGGCAGGAAGAGGCCAAGTTCCTGTTTTAGAAAGCCCTTGGCTGGTTGACTCCCTGCAAAGAGAACAGGTAGCCCGGGGCCCTGGGGCGCAGCGGCCGCCGGGCTGCCCGCGGACCGGCTCTCGGGCGCCCTCTGCCGTGCACTCGGCCTGGCGCCGCTTTGGCTCCTCCCCCACGGAGCCCCGGGATTCGGACCCTGCTAGCTGCTGGGTCCCCTCACACCCGCGTTCCCGCGCCCGGCCGCCTTGAGCCCTCTCTGCACCTGAGAAAGGCACAAAGGCCCCGTGCAGTTTTCTAGGCCTGCTTCAGAAACATCCGAAAATCTGTCCTCAGAGATGTGCTGTGTTATGTTATCCTCAGACAGAGGCAGGGTTGGGAGGGGCGGGGCGGGGTTGGAGATGGTGGTCTTGCAGAGAGAACCTTGCTTTCACCCCTCTGAATTATGACAACCAAAGACATTTTTTTCAAGAAATGTGACTATTGAATGTGCTTCTCACATAGTCTTACACAACACGCTCTGGAGGGAATCTCGCCGGGAATCACTGTTCCAGAATCTTCTCACCTGCCTGCCCCACTCTCCTCCCCGGTGCACGCCCGCCGGCCTCGCAGCCTTCCAGGTGGCGTGGTGCCTTAACCGCCCGCCCATCTGCTAGATGTGTGGCAGCAGGCAAATCACTAAACCTCCCTGGGCTGATGACATCAGCCTCATAAAGGCCATTCATCGACTGATTCGTTCAACACAGGTCTGCTGAGCAGCTACTCGGGCTGGGCCCTGGGCGTGGTGCTGGGGATCCAGGAGTGAAGAAGACCAGATGCTTTCTCCACTCCCAGCAACCTTCCCACCCAAGGAGGTAGCCTGACTGAAAACCAGATAGCGGAGGCGACAGAGGCAGCAGTGAGAGCTGGGCCTCGCTGGGAGTTGACCGTGGACAGTGTCTTGATTCTGGCAGTGACAGTGAAGGGGCGAGAAAAAACCAGAGGCAGAGCACGTTTTGAAGGCGAGGCAGAAGGATACGACAGCGCTAAGGAAGAGGGAGACCTCATGGATGGCACGCAGGTCTCTGGCTGTGACACGTGGGCCTCACGCGGGTTGCTCTAACTTGTACCCGAGATGATGCACGGAAGGTGGCCCGCCGGAGCCTGCGTGAATTGGAGGCCGTGTCTTGAGTGCGCTGTTGATCAGTGGACCAGGAGCGTTTCTCTTTGGGGACGCACATCTGATGCAACGTTGTGCAGAAACAGCTCTTCACAAGGATGCGTATTGAATGATACTGTTTGACGTCTGGGATGCAAAGAGAGAAAGTCGAGGGTTGTGTTTTAATGGGATGAGTTCAAATTTTAACTGCTTTTAATTGTCAAAAGGTAGGAGACACGTGCATGTAACTTCTGGCAGAAGGGCTAGAACGAAGGCAGGACCTAGGAATGACATAGGGGAGTGGAGGCCAGGAGGAACGGAGGTTCGAGCCAACTCAGGAATTGGCCTAGATTCTTTGCAGTCTTTCAAAACTGTAACCAAGTGAGGCTCTCTCACACTTTGACGTGAATGCGGTGCCTTTGTTATTCGGCCACTGGGACCCCGGAGTAAGAATAAACACCAGATTCGCAAGAGCTGGGACATCTTTCTTCTAATCTGGGGGGGGGGGCAGTAATTGAAATGATCATAATATGAGATGACTATCATATCCTTGAGGTGCCCATAATAATAGTCGTGATGCCACCATTTATAGCATCCAGTCGGCTGAGGACTGTTCCACCATAAGCAAGGAGAGGAGAGGTCAAGAGTCAGGCCAGCCTGCAACCTGTCTGTCTCAAGCCCATTCCTGTGTGACAGGAAGACTAGAGGGACCCCGCTACGTCCTTTGCTGGTTCCTGGGTCCTCTTTGGGCATGGGGGACAGGGGACGAAAGAGCTGGGACCTCTGCATTCTAAATGAGTTCCAGATTTCTGTAGAAGCAGAGCGTCTCTTTGCTTTGCTGCCAGAGAGAGAGAGAGAGAGAGAGAGAGAGAGAGAGAGAGAGGATTCTTCCCCAGACCTGGGAAGCTCCTGGCGGGTCCTGGCTGGCCCCCAGCTGGAGAGAGCTTGCTGGCTATTGCGGCTACTCACTGGCAGGGGGCGCTGCTACTTTACAATTTCAAAAGCAGCCCACTTTTCCAGCCAATGCTGCTGGGCTCTGTCTCCGTGGGTTTCCTCAGCCCTCCGGGAGAGGCTGGGAGCCTGCAAGCCCAGGGCAAAGCCGACAAGGCCTGCGGAGTGCTGGCCTTCCTGGGGGCGCCTCACGGAGCCCGGAGCTGGGCTTTCTGCAGCCGCGCAGACTGCAGTAGGCATGCCCTTTACCCCCGTTTTGGCTGTCGGCCCTGAAGCTTCTGTTCAAGAAGACACAGGGATTTTTATTTTGTTTTATGCTGTGCTTCCACTCTGGCTCATTGCTCGCATGCTGCAGACCAAGCCAGAGGCCTCCCACTTCCGAACTACTGTCCGGTAACCATCCTTGCAGAATCGAGAGAGCCCCGGGGGCCCCCATCGTGGCCTTCGGGGTGCAAGGTCTGCGTTGAGCAGCTACTTGTCGTAGAAGGGTGTGCAGAATGTCTGAGCTAGGAGGGGAGGTTGGAAACAGTAGGTGTGTGACAGTCTTACAGTCTAGGGGCAGCGGCCATGACCGCCCCCCCCCCCCCACCGCCCCCCACACCCCCCAGCCCCGGCCCAGTTGGAGCTTGGAGGCAACTTTTCTTTCCTCCTTCCCCTTAGATTTCTCGGCTGGGGCACTGCCAGCCTTGCAACATTGGTGGGGGTGGGGTGGGGGGTGGAGAGGGGATCCTGGGTTAGTGTGGATGGTGGGACGTTTTCAGGGAACTAGGATCACCAGAATTTGTTCATGCGAAGATGAAGTCCACTGCCACGGTGGGCCCTGCTGGGTAGTGCCCTCCTCTACCCTTCCTGTGAGCGAGGGACCGACCACCTCTCCTGCCTCTTCTCTCCTTTTCCTCTCAATCCTGGGGCGGGGAACGGTGGAGGTCAGGCTTCATAAATGCACTGCGGAAACTCCGGGTTAGCCTTTACAGTCGTGACATCAGCATGGAGCCCCGAATGGCCCGAGCGTGGGGCCTTCACGGATTCCACCACCAGTGGGCCTCTCCCTGTGGGCAAACCCGACGGCCGCCTCGGGGAGCCCAGGACAGTCTCGGTGCCGTGGAAGGCCGGGGTCCCACTGGGTGCTGCACAAAGGGTACCCAAGTGGCCTCTGCCCATCACCCCCACCGTGGCCCCGGGAAAGGATTTCTTTCACTTTCTCTCTGCCGTGCCTCGGGCTTGCGTGACGGGACGTGGCCGAGGCTGGGATGTCCCTCACCTCTCCACCTAATTGAGAACGCTGACTATGGCTGTCTCCTTTTTTTGCTCCCTTCTCCTTCAATAGAGTCCAACAATTTAGCAAGCTCACCAAGCTGTGTCCTGCTTCATGACTAATTCACATATTTAAATGGGATCGGTCAAAGCCGAACTATTTGATTGCAGCCAAGCGCATTTATCAGGTCAAACTGCTCACAAAGGCCGGAGGCCAGCGTGGGTATGGGAGTGTGTACGGAGTGAATGTGTGCGATATTTATTTATTTTTAGTCTCAAATTTCAAAAGCAAGGGACCACATCAGAGGCTACCGTGGCTCCCAGGGTACCCTCCCAGAGCCTGGCTCGCTTTTGGCCCTGCCTCCCGGGGTCCCATCCCTCTTCCCCTCCCCCCAGCC